>NC_091436.1:149789946-151276986 GCF_964237555.1 Oryctolagus cuniculus
CCATGTAGGTACAGAGGCCCAAGAACTTGGCGATTTTCCACTGCTTTCCCAGGCCACAGCAGAGAGCTGGATTGAAAATGGATCAGCGGTAGCTATACTCTTACCAGATAAAACAGACTTTAAATCAAAAACTGTGGAAAGAGACACATAGGGACATTATATATTGATAACAGGATCAATTCAGCAAGAAGATATAACAATCATAAATATGTATGTACTCAAATCAAGTTTAACCAAATATAAATAAAGCAAATAATATTAGACTTAAAGAGAGAGATAGACTCCAATACGATAATAGTGAGGGACTTCAACACCTCGCTGTCATCAATGGACAGATGTTCCAGACAGAAAATCAAAAAAGATATATCACAGCTGAACCATATTTTATAGCTAATGGATCTAACAGACAATTACAGAACATTTCACCCACCTGCTATAGAACACACATTCTTCTCATCAGCAGATGGAACATTTTCCAGGCTAGACCACTCATTAGGCCATAAATTATCTCAGTAAATTAAAAAAATGCAATCAAACCATGTGCCTTCTCTGACAAAAAAAAAAAAAAAAAAAACAAACAAAAACCACACACACACACTAGAATTCAACAAGAAGAACAACAGAAAATTTATAGATAGATGGGAATTGAACAGTATGCTCTTGAATGACCATTGGATCATTGAAGAAATTAAAAATGAAGTAAAAAGTGTATTTATCCAGTCTATGGGATATGTACACCATGGAATACTACACAGTGGGTAAAAAGTGAAATCTTTTCATTTGCAATAAAATCGATGCAAAAAATTTGTACTTAGTGAAATAAGCCAGTCCCAAAAAGACAATTACCATATGTTCTCCCTAATCTGAGGTAAATAATAAAGTACCTAAAAGGTAATCTATGGAAGTTAAATTGACACTTTGAAATGTGATGACTTTGAACAGCCCTGTCTCTACTATTGAGCAACAGTTTTTTTGATACTACTTATTTCATACTATTTTTCAGACTCTTTACTTAGTGTAGGATCTTATGTGTATAAAGTTAATTGAAAATAAATCTTAGTAAAAAAATAAGAATGAGAACAGGAGAGGGAGGAGGTAGAAGGGTCGGGGGAAGGCATGTTAGGAAGAATCACTGTGTTCCTGAATTTGTATTTACTTTGTATACCTTAAATAAAAAAAAATAAAAAAGCAAAAAAAAGTTTCTTGAAGCAAATGAAAACAAAACATACCAAAATATGTGGGATACAGCAAAAGCAGTATTAAGAGGGAAGTTTATAGCATTAAGTATATACATTAAAACAATGGAAGTTTTTCAAATAATCTAACAATACATCTCAATGACTCAGAAAAGCAAGACAAATCAAACCCCAAATTATCAGAAGGCAGGATCAGAGCAGAAATGGATGAAATTGAAATTTTAAAAAATGGGTATAAAAGATCAATAAAATTTATGAGGTTTTTTTTTGAAAAGATAAACAAAATAAGCAAACCTCTAGCTAAACTAACAAAGAAAAAAAAGCAATATTAACATTTAAGTTAGTCTTACATTTGGAGCTCAAGCTTCAGTACTTTTTCCAAAAGGTCTTGGGAAAGTTTTTACTTTTTACCTGGAGTTGAAACATAGTCCTGCTGCTTGTTGTAAGGACTATCAGTAAGTTAATATCACCAGTTCTGTTTCACTTCTTTTTCTTTTTACCCACTTTTCTTCAGATTACATTTTCTCAACACAGCTCTTAAGAAAAAAAAACAAAGAAATCAACAAGATTTTGAGAAAACCTCTTGAATTTTCAGTGTCCTTTTTGCTCTATTAATTTACTGTTATATTTTCTGTAGTGCTGATGAGGTTCAGAACACACTACACAAAATAATGGCACCGGATCAAGACTGCAAAACCTAGGGAAAAAAACCTGTCACCTCTCCCTTCTCCCCTGAGGCGGGTTGTTAGATCCTCATTCCAGAAGTGCTCTTCCTATACTTGGAGAAAAGGAACATCCTTATCTGTTAAAGACACAGGGAAGAATTTAAACAAGCAGGCCTTGCTACCCTCTTGTTTTAAAACCACTGAACCATACCTCTTGTCTGATCATCTTTCTGCACAACTGTCTACACTTCATCAAGTTTAGCAATAAAATATAGAGGCACCTCTTTTCCTTTGGGTCTTCATTTCCTTACGAAGGCTTCCATGTCACATAAAACTTCCAGTGAATACATCCATACGCTTTCCTCTTGAAAATCTGTCTTCTGTTATAGGACCCTCAGCCATGCAATTAAGGTAGATGATAAAAGAAATAAATCTTTTCCTCTTCCATAGTGCTTTGGAATATTGAACCAAGTTGCCTCTCAAAAATATGAATTACATTGTTTATTTTTATTATTGTTGTTATTGTCATTTAAAAATATAAGGGAAGGGCTGTCCTTGTGGCAGAGTGGTTAAGCTGCAGCTTGCAACAGTGGCAGCCCGAATCTGAGTGACAGTTTAATCCTTGGCTGCTCTGTTTACAATCCAGCTTCATGCTTATTTTCCTGAGAAAACAGTGGTAGATGGTCCAAGTGTCTGGGCTCCTGCTGCCCATGTGGGAGCCACTTAGGGAGTTCTGGGCTCCTGACTTTGGCCTGGTCCAGCCCCAGCTGTTAAGGACATTTTGGGAGTGAACCAGCAGATGGCTGATTGATTTTGCTTTCTGCCTCTCCCTATGTCTTTATCCCTCTGCCTTTCAAATATATAAATCTTCAAAAAACATATAGAAGGGGACAGATGATGTATACCAATGACTTTAATCCTTCATCTTCTCTGTAGCTATGCCTTTGGCCATATGACTTTGGGTCATTTTCGACTAAGAGGTAGCATCTATTCCCTTATCCGTTCAATCTGAGCTGGACTTGAAAAGTTGCTGGTGAAACATTAGTTAGCAGATAAGACACTAGGGGAGCTGAGAAAAAAAACTCTGTGTTTATTTCTACTTGTCTCTTGCTTCCCTGAAATTGCAAGGAAACATGCCCAGGCTAGCCTGCTGGATGGAAAGTCAGATGGCAGAGTCAAATCATTCCAGCTGTCCTGGCTGATGCCATCCTCATAAGCAACAGCTGCGTGAACCCCAGACATGTAAGCGAGCCAGGCTAAGTCCAGAATTATGTAGCCAAGCCCAACCAATCCCACCAAAATCACTGGCCAGGCAAAGCAGATGCTTATTGTTTTAAGCTACTGAGATTTAGATGATTTGTTATGCAGCACTATTGTGGCACTAGAAAGAGATACAAGGGTAAATTGTTCTTTGAAACTTTTTTATTTCTTCATTTCTTCAATGACCTGTCTTTGATTTTCCAATGGAAACCAATGAGAAGATTGTAAAACACATGTTTGGCTATGAATAACTTTTCAGAAGACTGTATTTTGTGAACTGTGGCATCCTTATAATTGGACAATGGAAACTTTCTGTTTTTCCCCTATAAATATAAGAACATGTGTAGCCCCTTCTCCCAATAATATCTTTCTCCATGAAGGAATTTGGATGGCCATATGTCTATGTTCTAGATACTAAAATGCCATGTGAGAAGAGCTTTTATACAAGGCATACACAAAACCACGCTGGTTTGAAATTTTATGGAATATAAACCCATGCTAGTTTTATAGTTGCAGTGAAAGTTTCTCATATCCCTACTCTTTCGAAATGTGCCTGTCTTCTTAGGCATGGAAATGTGACTCCAGTGCCAAATCTGACAGCTGATCCTGTATAACCACTTAATTCCACGTCTGTGTAAGTGAGTGACTTGAAAAGCAAACAAATGGAAATGCCTGGAGTTATGTAAGTTAGGTCACTGTGACAACCAGCAGAGTTGCAGTTGTGTTAATGTTACTTACATAGTTAGCTAGTTTACATGAAAGAAAGTTGGGAGGTTATTAAGAGAGTTTTAGGTTAAATTTAGGTTAGTTTTCCCAGTTACTCACATGTATCTGGCTTTCTCCTTGCCAGAAGTTCCAGCAGTTGGGGAAGCTACCACACTAGTAAAGCCCTCTTGCCCTGAGAAAAAAGATAGCAAAACAGGAATACAGTGGAAGGAATCCATGTGAGAGATCCTGGCTTTCAACACAGCCCGTGCTATGTAGGTCATGGGCTTTGCCGCTACAACGGTGGCCCATTGCTCAAAGGAATGCTTTGCTGTGTCTGGCAGACTGTCTGCGTGGAGGAATAGCTACTTACAGTGTCTCTGCCACTCAAAGATTGACTTGTTTCTTTGGATAATGTTGGCGTGATTATCTCATAGTGATTGAATTATCATGTTGTTAATAAGCATGATATGTTAGCTCATTATTTAATGAAACTGAACTTTATTCAACATGTAAAATGATGCCTTCAAAGAAAAGCTAAGGGCTTAAAGACTGTTTGCTAGATGAAAAAGACTGACCTAAAGACTCTGCATGTGGTATAGTTACTATTCTGTGGTATGTGCATTTATTTGTTCTTTTAAAAAGATCAGAACAGATTGTACCACAGTGGTTATCTCTGTGTGGTGGATGTATGGATATTGTATTGATCTCTTTCATACTTTTTTGAATTTTCCAATTTTAAAAAGTGAATATATATCATAATGTATAAATAGAAAAATTATTAAAATATATTAGTTTTGGAGTACTTTTAGGAAAAGCTGTATTTCTTAGTTATTTCCAGATTCCTTATTAAATTCCAGCACATAATGCTTGGAAAGTTGTCAGGGAGAAATTCTAAAACACACTTGATTGGAGCTGCCATTGTGACGCAGCAGGTTAAGCCCTTGCTTATGACGCCAGCATCCCATATCAGAGCACCAATTCGAGTCTCAGCTTCTCCATTACTGATACAGCTCCCGTCTAATGCACTTAGGAAAGCAGGGTGTGATGGGCCTGAGGACTTGGGGCCCTGTTTTAAATGTGAGAGAAACAGATGGAGTTCCTAGCTCCTGGCTGCAACCTGGTCAACCCCTATTCATTGCAGCAATTTGTGGAGTGAACCAGTAGGTGGAGGGTCTCTCTTTCTGTTTTTGTCTCTCCCTCCCTGTCACTCTCTCTCTCGAATAAATGAATAGATCTTAAAAGAAAAAAACCATACTTTTGAATGAAAAGCAGACCTTAGACCAGGACTCAGGAGACTGAAAAGCACCTTAGTTGTTAGGGCAGCACATTGAAGTTGTCTTAAGTATCTGTCTAATGGGTATATCATGTAAGAACTATGGAAGACAGCATAAAGACATAGACGTATATACTCAGGGCAGCCTCATTCCTTTCCTCCTTTCTTCCTTATTTTCTGCAACTATTCTAATTCTTGACTATCATCATGACATATATTCATATATTCAGCCAAATGCTATACCTTATTTTCCATGTCCTCATTTTGGTATGGCTCCCACAGGCAGGAATCAGAACTTTTTGTGTTATGATGTGAAAGCTCTCTGGTGGTCTAACATGCATGTAGGTGCTTACTAGGCACAGGAAAGCCTTCTAAGCTCTTTGCAGGTACAGCTCATGTCATTCTCTCAAAAGTCACAGGAAGCAGGTGACTCTTCCCATTCCAGTTTTACAGATGAGAACTCTGGGCAGAGAGATGACTGACCTTCCAAGATCGCAGGACTTGTGAACAATAGAGCTTTACTTTGAAGTCCTCTTTCTTAACCACAAGTTTATGTAGCTTCTTTCCTAACATTAGGAAGTACTTAATCAATGTGTGCTGGCGGATTAAAAGGGAAGCCAGGATGATTTCGTGATCTTAGATTATGGTTGGAGAAAAGCAGTAGATTTCTGACAAGTTCGATGGGTATGTTAGAGTAATTCTACCTCGAATGATATCACAGGCAAATCAGAGTTCAGTTCTTGAATTGCTCAAAGGAATGTGAAAAGCTGTACCTCTGAGATGAGTGATCTCATGTTTGTACATTAATTTGCCTTCTTATGCTGATAGGAGAAGTAAACATTGCTGCCTATTTTCCTTAATTGGGCATTTTGTTTAGGTTCTTATTTAGGGCCTGTAGCAGACTACAGCGCACTTAAAAAAAACAGTTGGAACAGTAAAGATACTACCTATCTGTTTAAATCAGAGGACAAGTTAATGGGATAGGAACAGTTCAAGGTACAGAGCTGGGGCTGGCGCTGTGGCATAGCGGATAAAGCTTCCGCCTGTTACGCTGACATCCCATATGAATGCTGGGCTGTTTCACTTCTGATCTGATTCCCTGATGATGTGCCTGGGCAAAGTAGCAGAAGACGGTTAACACCCCCCCCACCCCGCCTCGCTTGGGAGAGCCGGAAGAAGCTCCTGGCTTCTGGCTTCATCCTGGCTCAGTCCTGGCCGTTGTGGCCATTTGGGGAATAAACCACTGGATGGAAGATAGTATCATTGTCTCTCTCTCTCTCTCTCTTTCTCTCTCTCTCTCTCTCACTGCTCACCACCCCCATGTGTGTATATATGTTTGTAACTCTGACTTTCAAATACATCTTTTTTTTTATTTATTTATTTTATTTGACAGGTAGAGTTTAGACAGTGAGAGAGGGAGACAGAGAGAAAAGTCTTCCTTCCATTGGTTCACCCCCCAAATGGCCGCTACGGCTGGCGCTGCGCTGATCCAAAGCCAGGAGCCAGGTGCTTCCTCCTGGTCTCCCATGCGGGTGCAGGGGCCCAAGCACTTGGGCCATCCTCCACTGCCTTCCCGGGCCACAGCAGAGAGCTGGACTGGAAGAGGAGCAACCGGGACTAGAACCTGATGCCCATATGGGATGCCGGCGCCACAGGCAGAAGATTAACCAAATGAGCCATGGCACTGACCCCCTCAAATAAATCTTTAATAAAATAAAGTACAGGGAACCTCCTGGTCTCTGTTGCTCCTGAGAACGGATAAGTCAACCTTTCAAAAGTGCAGCTGAAAAACTTCCTGTGAACCAGAACGTGACCTGGGAAGGTGCCCTTGAGTTCTTTCTCTCGGCCTTTCCTAACTATATGTGTGCTCTGGGTCTATTCATTCTTCTCTCTGCCTGAGTTTTCTTATCTGTCACTTGGAGAATTAAGAACCAGTCTTTCCTTGGAAAATGTTCTGGAAGCTTTCCCTGAAAGATGTTGGTTGTCCCTGTTATTAATATTCCAGGACCGCCATTATAGGACAACCCTGGCTTGAATGGAAAAAAGTGGGGCGACCTTTTCTGACGTGATTGTAACCCTGTGAGCCGGTCAGCTTGCTTGCATATCTGACCCTGATGGCCTCCTGCTGCCACTGAAGCTCAGCCTTTTGACAGCTGGCCAGGGTCATTTCGTTCAGGGCACAAGTGGGCCCTATGGACACAACACTTGCAGGGCTCTTTGAATGGTCCAGCTGGGGCGGGTCCAGGTTCTCTTTCTGCCAAATGGAAAATGAAGTCTGTGAACGTCCCAGGAAAGTTCTACAAAGGGGGGCAGTGCACTCTCTTCTCTGCATTTCCCCTAAATGTGTATTGAGTCTGAGCTGCTGTGTGGAGATTCTTTATTTCCTACCAGTAACCAGGAATATTTGCACAGCACATGGACTTTGCCTCTTGGCTTTGACCCCTCAGCTGTGACGGAAACTTTATATTTTTGTCTGCTTGGCTGAAGTCGACTCCTCTGGGAAGAGAAGACAGTCATTGCCTTTTGGGTGATTTTTACCTCAACTAATTCTTTTCAAAATGATAGAGAATTTTTTAGGGCCAGAAGAAAGGAGCCTGTGTCTTGGGCTACATCAACTTTAGAAGAGCAGCCTTCAATGGCTGCAGCCTGTTTATAATCTCTCGGGCCTGTTTCTGTTTTCATTTGCCTGTAGATTGAAGTGGATGTAGTACAGAAAACAAGAGCAGGATAATACGGTAATCCTCTTGGTTCCCACATGTGTTCTCCGCTAGCATGCGTTCAGAGGTGTATGTAAGACTCTTCCATCTTTAGACCCACGGGTAAACAAAGGATCCCACAGTCTGTTGCCTATCCCTGGGGAATTAAGAACAATCGTATATACTATAATATTCCTGCAGATTAAGTTATTTGAAAGGCATTTTATTTTATAATCATGCAAATACATCTGTTCTTGTTTTTCAGGCTGGTAACCAGATCTCAAACGGCCAGAACAGAATCTCTCTTTGTCTTTTTTCCTTGCTGCTCTACCCAGTCTCCCTACCCTTTGCTCTTTGATGCATGAGATAGGATGGGTGGGTAATCAGGCGCTGAAAATCCACAGTTAGCGAGGGTCAATTTTCATTTATTATTCTTCTGGTGCTTTGACTTTTCCTGACTTTACATGGTTAAGGGAAGGGGAGGGAAAGGTTGATGAGAAGGTCAGTCTATTGTGTCGCCTCTGGATTCTGTGTATTTGCTCTCCCTAAGTCTGTTTACACTCGGAGTTGCCTGACAGGCTGCACATTCTTCTGTAAAATCCGCCTTTGAGCAGCGGTCTTTGGGCCTTGGGGAGGCGCACAGAGCAATTCTAAGACTTGAATAACCAAAAGCAATGAGAGAGATTTTTTTAAATTAATCTGAAGCCTAGGGGCATGATAGCTTCCATAATTAGTGATGGTCACCTAAAGTGAATAATTTGTAAAAGTTTTTCTGTTACATAGACCAAGATTATTGTGCACAATACGTGGACGCACTTTGCTTTTACAGTAAAAAGGTTCACATAGGCCATGTCCATTTCTGGTTTATTGAATGGAAATATCCATTAAAATGCTAAACACTGCCTCTATTTGCTTAAATAATAATTATGATAGAATCAGGTATTAGAACAGATCACTAGAGATGATCTGATGTGTCATTGCAACTCTGTAAATTTCTATTTAAAAGACTTGGAAACAAAGACCATTTATTTAAGAATGCCTTCATAAATTTTCATGAATATACTCAAATATTGCAACTAAAGACAGAATAATAATTCATAAAACATAGCCACCTATTTGCAAATTTGAAAATGAGGGCAAGTATATAGCCTATTTTTAGAGAATAATCAAATACCATTCTAAACCTTTAAGTTAATTGAAGTTAGTAGAATTTGAAAATATTGATCAAATATACTTGAAAATATATAAAATCCAAACACAATGAAAATTCACAAATCACACAATCACAAATGAGTGTTAAAAAGTATGATCATTAAAACATATTGGTGAGGCCAGCACCACAGCTCACTAGGCTAATCCTCAGCCTGCGGTACTGGCACCCGGGGTTCCAGTCCCAGTCGGGCGCCGGATTCTGTCCCGGTTGCCCCTCTTCCAGTCCAGCTCTCTGCTGTGGCCAGGGAGTGCAGTGGAGGATGGCCCAAGTGCTTGGGCCCTGCACCCGCATGGGAGACCGGGAGGAAGCACCTGGCTCCTGGCTTTGGATCAGTGCAGTGCCATAGCGGCCATTTGGGGGCGGGGGTGAACCAACGGAAGGAAGACCTTTCTCTCTGTCTCTCTCTTTCTCTCACTGTCTAACTCTGCCTGTCAAAAAAATAAATAAATAAAAAATAAAACATATTGGTGATTTTTAAAAATTATTAACAATTATGAGTGGCCTTAGACTTCAGTGCAAAATATCACTCACAAGGAAGAAAGTCATTATGTTTTTGAAGCAAACTTCTTTTAATCATTTATAAGTAAATAATATAATCTGTATCAACTTGTTGTAAAATAATCCATAATTTGACTATTTTAAAAGTCGTTAACCCAGTGTAATCTCTCCAAAGTTACTGGACCTGACTTGGATGGAGTTTTACTGAACCTTGGTCTCTTGAGTTGATGTGTGATTCTGGGTCTCATTTTGTTGAATTCCCAAGAAGTTTAGGTTTCAGTGTGCTTCCCTCCTGAACTGGAGATTTCTCTGCATCAAATCATAATTTTTTTTTATGAAAAGACTTATTTGTTTATTTGAAAAGCAGAGAAACAGAGGCAAAGGCAGAGAGGGAGGTCTTTTATTTGCTGGTTCACTTTCCAAATGGGCTCAATGGCCCGAGCTGGGCCAATCCAAAGCAGGGAGCCAAGAGCTTCTTCCAGGTCACCTACAAGAGTGCAGGGGCCCAAGCACCTGGGCCATCTTCTGCTGCCTTCGCAGGCCACAGCAGAGAGCTGGATTGGAAGTGGAGCAGCCGGGAATTGAACCAGCGCCCACTGCGGGGGGGGGGGGGGGCTTTAACCTCGTTCACCACAGTGCTGGTCCCCATCAAATCATAATTTTTATTCTTGATGATCATTTAAACAATAATAGACTCAGGTCTTTCCTGAAGCCCTTTGAATTTAACTTTTACCACTTCTTTTTATTGGTAGTGTATTGGATTCTGATTTATTATTTTGCAGCTTGGATTTTATATGTTCTGTATGTTTCTAAAAAGAGAATGTGCTCAATTATTTTTAATTAATAATCATGTTTTTTCATAATGACACATTCTATTTTATCACACTATTTTGTGAGTGATTTTGAAAGGAATGTTCTCTTCTTTTATAATTTTACCGAATATCTTGAAAGCGTTATTCAGCTGGGCTTTTAAATATGGCCAGGAGAATAAATATTTCAAGATTGAAGTCAAGGGTTAAATGGAATCATTTTTGTTTTTTAATTCAGCACTATTCTGGACTCATTATACACTTTATATGCTTCACAATAGAGACTATATGGGATTATAATGAATGACTGATAGCTTCTAATTGCTTTTCCCTGAGATAAATAATATTTTATGTTTAGTGCTTAGCCATGGCATTCATTTAGAGCAACAACACTCAGTGTTGGGAATGGGGAATGAACAAGAAGAAACAGGATATTAAAATCTCTGAGAATGGGCTGTATACCTTTGACCTAGCAGTAAAGACACAGGAGGGATACTCACATCCCACATCACAGAGTGCCTGGGTTTTAGTCCTAACTCAACTCTAGATTCTTGCTTCTTACCAAAGTATATCCAGGGAATTTTAAGTAGTTGGATACCTGTCACCAAGATAGGAGACCCAGATTCAGTTCCAGGGTCCTGAGTTCATCCTGGCCCAGAGCCAGCTGTTAAGTAAGGGCTTTCGGGGAATGAACTAACAGATGAGAGATCTCTGTCTGTCTCTCTTAATCTCTCTTTGTCTCTTTTGCTGCCTTTCAAATAAGTTTTTAGAAAATGTCTGGGAAGGAAGTTTGAATTGGAGGTTGAATTTCAATAAATATGCTTTCCTATGTGGGAATTGAGTCCATAGGGAAACTTTGTCACTTATGGAGTGGTACTGGAGGAAACTGATAGACTTGAAATCATTGATTTAAAGTGTAGCAGGTTGGACGATTAAAGGAGATGCAGAGAACTCTTTTCCCCAAGAGATATTTTTTCCTGAGTTGATATGCAAGCAGTGTGTGTGTGTGTGTGTGTGTGTGTGTGTGTATGTCTGTATGTTCAGGAAATTTGGTAAAAAGAGGGTGCTCCGTCATCCCACTTCACAGGTGATAAGAGGAACAATTGAACCTGGCAGGTAGAGTGGTGTCTGTTTCCTTTCTTATACTCAGAGGCTATCCTGATTCTGATTTCACTTGTAAGACACATCTAAGGACCCTCAGAATATTTGGAGACTTCTGAGTAGTGCCAGAAATCCTGCAATATTCGTGTCTCAAGGTAAACTTGTGAAATTTGGATATTATTGTCAATATTTCATGTTCTCACCAGTCTGTGAGACCTAAGAAGATTTGGATAACCTTTTTAACTTTACAATAAAAACTAATGGTGTACTAGTAAAATTTAAGATTCTGTAGTAACTGTCTTACTCTGAAAGAGGAACTCAGACATGCAGAATCGGTGACATCACCAATTATAATGATTATAATGAAGAAGAATACCTACTGGGAGCCTTCCAGAAAAATAATGTATTCTGAGAAACTTTTCGTGTGTGGGTATAGCCAGTATATTTTTAACCCTTAGGTAAAAAGTATCACTGAGATTGTTCCTGGCAGCAACAACTTACTGATTGCAATTTGTGACAATTCTTTCAACTTTCTGCCATAGCTTCCTCATCGGGGGAACAAGGTTCACACTCACTGCTCTACAAAGTTCCAAAAGAATCCACTAGTAATGCTTTTGTTCATTCAGCACACTAGAGATGTGAGCAAGGCAAAGTTTATTTGTGAATCTAATTTATTAGAAAAGTGAGAAACCAGATTTCAGAAAATCAAGAGAGAATTTCCAGTGTGTCATGGCAGATATCTAATAGGAATCCTTATTCTCATGTTTCTCCCATTAAACACCTTGAATAACATTGAACTTCATGCACACGGTTTATTGTGTTTAGAAAGATAATTTATCTAGGCCAGCGCTGTGGCTCAATAGACTAATCCTCCGCCTGCGGCTCCGGCACTCCGGGGTTCTAGTCCCGGTTGGGGCGCTGGTGCTGTCCCTATTGCTCCTCTTCCAGTCCAGCTCTCTGCTGTGGCCCACAAGTGCAGTGGAGGATGGCCCAAGTGCCTGGGCCCTGCACTCGCATGGGAGACCAGGAGGAAGCACCTGGCTCCTGGCTTCAGATTGGTGCGCTGGCCAGCTGTAGTGGCCACTTGGGGGATGAACCAACAGAAAAAGGAAGACCTTCTCTCTCTCTCTCTCACACTAACTCTGCCTGTCAAAAAATAAAAAATAATAAAAAAGAAAGATAATTTATCTTTTCTGACAGATGTACATTGTTATTTTTCTAAAACTTCAGAATGCACATGATTTGGTTTCTTTTTGCCTGGAGAAAAATTCTGTGCAGGGTGGCAAAGCGGATCCCAAATATAATCTAGAAATTTTATAAGGATTGGAGTGAAGCTAGATAAGGAGTCTAGAACTCATGTGGCATAGACTGAGAAGAGGGAGCTACATGGAGAAGAGCTTCAGAAATGTACAGAGATCGTCTTTAAGTGTTTGGTTCAATACCAATTTTCATGTATCTAGAATGAAGCTACAGAATACCAGATACTAACATCTTCCCAGGGGCAGGGTAGGGCAGAGAACTATTACTTGGTAGACAAAACATTTCCCAGAGCTCACTCAGTTCTAGAAATTTTTTGTGTTGCCTCGAACTCAGGCTGGAATGAAGTAACCTTGTTGAAACAACTGGGAATTCAGTAGATCCTAGAATGGGCACAGATCAGATGTGAAGCTAAATTAAAGCTAGAACAAAACTGCTTCAAGCATTCCCCAAAAGAATGTAAAGTCATATAACAACTAGCACATAATTAACTTAATCACCTACAAGAAAAAGTTCAACATCAAAGAAATACAACAAATTAACTCAAAAAACAGAACTCCTAAATGCATAGATTCCAATAAAAGTTGGTAGGCATTTGATGAAGCAAAAAATATAATTAATAACCAGAAGAAAATCATGTGAAAACAGATTCAAAAATGACAGAAATTAGATAATTAAGAGAAATTTGTGGAAAAAAATCACTGACATTGAAGGCAAAAATATAAAAAATCCAAAACAAAGGATTAAACAATCCAAAATGAAGAATCAAAAAATTTTAAAAATTAAAAAAAAATAAGTGCCCTTTGGGTGACTATCTAATTAATGGTATAATAAATGTTTAACTGAGTCTTAGATGGTGGCTTACACATTATTTGAAGAAATGATGATAATTTTTTAAATTGATGAAAATGACAAATTAACATATTCTAGGAACTCAGTAAATCCTAGGAGTAATAAGTATTTTTAGAGTACAAATGTACATCATAATCAATTTGCAGAGAAGTAATAATCAGCATATTAGAATTAGCTGAAATAATCATACATAGGAAGAAACCTGCAAGTATTACAGTAGACCTCTGTCAGAGACTATGCAAGCCCAAAGAAAATGAAATGAAATTAAAAAAAAAAAATGAAGGTGCCTAAAATCACACAGCTGCCATTTTTTAGGCTGGAATTTGAACCTAGGGAATTTTTCTCCAGAGAACACTTTAAAAAAAAGAAAAAAAAGATTTCTTTTATTTATTTGAAAGACAGAGTTACAGAGAGAAGTAGAGTCAGAGAGAGAGAGAAAGAGAGGTCTTCCATCCGCTGGTTCACTCCCCAAATGGCCGCAGTGGCAGGAGCTGAGCCGATCTGAAGCCAGGCAGGAGCCAGGAGCTTCTTCCAGGTCTGCCATGTGAGTTCAGGAGACCAAGGACTTGGGCCATCTTCCAGTGCCTTCCCAGGCACATTAGCAGGGAGCTGGATAGGAAGTAGAGCAGCCGGGACATGAACTGGCACCCATATGGGATGCCAGCACGGCATACCAGGGCTTTAACCTGTTGTGTCATAGTGCCAGCCCCATGAAATGACATTTTTAAGATAATGAAAATTCTATTAAAAATGCCAAGTTCATATTCAAACCTGGTTAAAAATATCTTTTCAAAATGACTTTTTTACATCTGTTACAAGACGTATTGAAGGTAGACAAATATAGTAATAAATAAAGGTAGACAAATATAGCAATAAATAGCAATAAATATAGCAAATATAGCAATAAATAAAATTCAGATCTATACAAAGAAATTAAGATAATTAGGAATGGCAAATCCATAGGTAAGAGTGAAAGATATTTTTCTCATTTGTAATTTTCTTTATAATTATTAACTAATTACCACATAGCAGGCAAAACATATTTGCTTTGTGGGACTGGCTTATTTCACTAAGTTGACTTGTCTCTGGTTGCATCTGTTTTGTTGCAAAAAAAAAAAAAAGACAATGTATTAGAATGAAACTGACATCCTAAGATTTGAGTATTGTGTATAGCCCTTGTCTATACTCCTGTGGAACAGTAGTCTACCTACTTTTTATTTGTTGAACATTATGATTAGTGATCTTAAAGTAAATTGAAAGTATGTTATTGCAAAATAACATACAAAGGAAGGAAGGAGAGGTGATTGAGGAAGGGAGCAAATTATTGTCGTCTTCTTAGAATTATACTATGAAATACATGAATTGTGTTTTCTTTATATTAGTAAAGTTAAGCAATTTTTTAAAAAAAGTTAAATGAAATTATAATTGTCTAAAGCAAGAAGGATTACAGTGTATAATGAGATCTGTAAAATAGAGAATGCCAGGATGAAAATAGAGTATATTTTATAAGGTTGTCATATTTATATTGGTAATATATTTGAAGATTTGATAAGGTTAAGATGTACACCAAAAATACTAAAGCAATCTTTCAAAATTAATCAATAATTTTATATGCAACAGAGGGGGTGATATAGTATAAAAATTAAATAAGTTGAATCAACTCAAAAGAATGTAGGAGAGACAAAAACTAGATGAAAAAAATTGAAAACAAAAAACAAGGTGGAAGATTCACATTCAGTCACACTAATAATTCTACTACATGTAAATGGTTCAAAATATCCATTAAATGACAGAAATTATCTGGTTGGAAAAAAACTAAATCTCTCTTATATGCAGTCCCTTAGAAACATCTTAAATATAAATACAGAAGGCTTAAAAGGAAAAAGATGGACAGAGATGGACCATCCAAAGAGTAATTTGTAGACGTGATTAACATCAGATGAAATAGAATTTTCGAACAAGAAAAATAACCTGTGACAAAGAGGGTTATTTTCTAAGGTAAAAAAAAAAAATCAATTCACAACAGAAGACATAACAATCCCTAATATATATGTAGTTTCAAAACACAGGGCATAGTTGACAGAATTGAAAGCAGAAATAGACAAAACTTAAGTTCGTTGGCAATGTCAATACTCATCTTCTAGTTATTAATAGGACAAGTAGACAAAATATAGTATGACATAGAATAGTTGATGACAATATCAACCTACATGATCTAATTGATGTTTATAACTCAGTCCACCCCCAAACAACAGAACAAACGTACTTTTAAAGCACATATAGAATGTTCATCAAATTAACTATTTTGAGGATTAACAAAATTCAATACCTTAGAAAGACTGAAATTACACAAACTATATTCTCTGACTGCGGCAGATTTAAGTTAGAAATAATACAAAGACAGGGCCAGTGCTGTGGCGCAACAGGTTAAGCCACAGCCTGCAGCACTGGCATCCAATATGGGCATTGACTTGGGTCCCAGCTGCTCCACTTCTGATTCAGCTCCTACAAGTGCACCTGGGAAAGCAGTGGAAGATGGCCCAAGTGCTTGGGCTCCTGCAGCCACATGGGAGACCCAGAAGAAACTCAAGGCTCCTGGCTTCAGCCTGGCCTAGCTAGCTATTGTGGCCATTTTGGGGAGTGAACCAGTGGATGAAATATCTGTCTCTCTCTCTCTCTCTCTTTCTTTCTCTCTCTGTAACTCTGCCTTTCAAATAAATAAATAGATCTTAAAAAAAGAAATAATACAAAGACATTGGCAACATTTCCCAAATATTTGGAAATTAATAAAACTTGTACACTGGAATGATACAGCAATGAGAGCAACTAAAGATTAAACAAATATGGTGTGCTTTGATTAGAAAACTCAGTGTTTTTAAGATGCCAGTTCTTCAAATATTGATGAATAGTCAGTAGTTGGAATGTTGCTTCAGATGCCTGAGTCCCATGTTGGAGTCCTGGTTCAGGTCCTCCTCTGCTTCCAATCCAGCTTCCTGTTGATGCACAATGTGGGAAGCAGCAGGTAATGCCCCACGTTCCTGGAACTCTGCCACTTGTGGGAGACCTAGATTGGGTTCTAGGCTCTTGACTTTGACCTGGCCCAGCCGGAGCTATTGGGGATGCTTAGGGAGTGGAGTAGACTGGTAGATGGAAGAACTTTTTCTACTTACTTTCAAGTGAAGTGAAAAGAAAAAAATGTTTTAAAAGAAAAAAAATGAATTTGAAAGACTTACACTACCTGATTTCAAGAATCACTATAAAATCTATAAGAATGAAGACATGACAATGACTGGCATACCAATAGATAGATCAAAACAGAGATTCCAGAAATAGATTACCACATTCATGCTCAATTACCAAGGTAATTCAACAGAGAAAAGATGAGTCTTTTTATCAAATAGCTGGAACAAAATGGATATTCATAGGAGAAGAGGGGAACATCAAGTCTCATCTCATGATATACTTAAAAATTAATTTGTTCTTGATCACATGACTAAACACAGATGCCCAAACTACAAAAGTTATGGAAGAG
Organism: Oryctolagus cuniculus; assembly: GCF_964237555.1. Taxonomy (NCBI): domain Eukaryota; kingdom Metazoa; phylum Chordata; class Mammalia; order Lagomorpha; family Leporidae; genus Oryctolagus; species Oryctolagus cuniculus. The sequence goes on from NC_091436.1 coordinate 149,807,007, forward strand.
AACATAGAAGAAAAATTTTGTGAACTTGGGTTAGATGGAGATTTCTTATATTACAGAAAAAGATCATATATTTAAGTGTTAGAGCTAAACCTGTCAAAATTTTAGAAGAAAGATTAATATTTGTGACCTTAGGATAAGATTTCTTAGATATTACAAAAATAGTATTTTCTATAAGAGAAAAACACAGTACGTTGGACTTTATCGAATTAAAGTACACCATAAGGAAAATAACTATCTCAGTCACAGAATAGGAGAAAATGTTTGCAAAACACATAACTGATAAAGAATTTGAATTCTGAGTATACACAGAACTTAGTAATTAAATGTTAAGCAACCTAGTGAAAAAAGGAAGAAAAAAAACTTAGATACTTCATCAGATAGTTGGCCAATAAAAACAAGTTATTTAAAGTCATTAGTCAATAGATAAATGTAAACTAAAATTATAATTAGACACCTCTACATATCTGGATTAGCTAAAATTAAGATAATTGACAGTACCAAGTGCTGATCTGACTTGGAAGCAATTAAAACTATCATGCATTGCTGGTGACAATATCAAGTGTCATAGCCAGGTAGACAAACAGCTTTGGAGTTTATTATTGAGTTACATTTATAACTGCCATATGATTCTGCTGTTCCATTCCTATGCACTTACCCAAGAGAAACAAGATATATGTGTAATCAAAGACCTACATAATAATAATTGTCATAATGACTTTATTCACAATAGAGAGAAATAGAAACAACTCAAAGGGCTTGACACATGATTGAATAAACTAAATTAAAAAGTGAATGGATAACATAATTATGATAAACAATGGAGTATCACTCAAAAATTAAAAGGAACTGATTATATAATTAGCATTATAATAAGTGACAGAAGTTAGACATAAAGGAGAATTTTCTATATGATTCAATTTATGACATCTGGAAAATATGTCATAAACAGAAGATGTCATAAACAGTTTTCCATTCATTGGAAAAGATAAAATGGTTGTAACAAAGCAACAGGATTGTTTTTACAATAAGGAAAGAAATATTACATTGTACTCCATAAATATGTACAATTACTGTTTGTCATCAAATAAATAGATGAAAAGTAAACCAGTGGTTTCTGAATCTGGGGTGGGTGTAGCCGATTGACTAAAAATAAGGATTCTATATATTGAATGTAGTGGTAGTTATAGAAACATATCCGTTTGCCCCAGTTAAGCAAATTGTATACCATCATGTGCTGCATAATTATGTTTTGGTTGCTGGCAGACCAAATATACCATGGTGGTCTCAAGACTTTGTTGGCTAGTGACATTGTTGCCATCTTAGTTTGTATAAGGATACTCTATGATGTTCACATAAGAAATCACCTGCTATTGCATTTATGTCATTAAACAATGCACAGTTATATTTAAATTGGGTGAATTTTATTTTTGGTGAATGACACCTCAAGATATCTAATTTTAAAAAATTTTCTGAGCCATGTTGTAGCTTAGTATGTGTTTATTTACTCACTCAGTTATTCATTTAACTATATGCAGAAGGGTCTAGTGATTAGGACCACTGTTAAAATACAGTATGGTGAATAGCTTGGTGCTAAAGGAGCTTACAGATTCATTGAGGTGACAGACAGTAGGGCCAATACAACACAGTGTCCAGAAACGTCCACTCTGGAATCATGCAGCAATACTGTTGTTACCAGGTTTGTGGGATGAAGGGAGGCTTTTGGAGGGCAATGACAACCAAGTGAAAACCTGAAGGCCTTCTAAATTCTTTACCATTTGGCTTCTGTCTTTGAGGACACTGTTCCATGTGGCTTTATACATTTTTGCTAGGTTGTACACTAAAGCAAAAAAAAAAAAATGAGGTCTTCACCACAAAATTGATTCTTCCCTGGCACAGTGAAGGTAGGGAAGTGGATACTGGTGCAAACTGTGAGCTTTATTATGAGAACAGATATATTTGTGTCTTGGAAGCCATATCTGATACATGTGTGTATGCTTAATAACCCATAGAATGATTGAACTAAATTATCTATGGAAAAGTGAGGGGATTTCTGGGCCAGTCAGGAATCAGAAACACCCAGTGGCAATGAGGAGTCATGGGTTATCTAAGGATTCCAGTCCCATGATTGAACTGTCAGTTCCACTGTTGATACTGAGGGCTAGTTGATAGCATTATCTGCCAAATGTTTTTGAAATCTGTGGGGACTCACGTTTGCATGTTGTTTTCTTTCTCAAGTAAATAAACACTAAGCCTGGAGAAAAGCTATATAAAGAGAGAATGCCCATGTCTCTTTGGAATATTCCTAATCTACCTCACCAGTATGAAGACTCCTTGGTATAAATGGTTTGTACCAATACAGGACACACATATTATTGTAAACAACCTGATTCAAAAAGACTTGTATAATAAAATAATGTCTTTATTACAATAGATTTAAAAATCAAACCTTTGGTCACAACAGTTTGGAATGTTAATGTTGTAAAGATTTTATTACCTAAGGAAAATATTACAAGAAAAGTAAGTAGTATAGAGGTCATGAAAGTGAAAACAGGGCATTTGGTGTTTTTTTCTCATGTAATATAAATGAATATGTTCTCTGTCTTTCACATTGTTCTTTATTACATCATTTTCTCTTTTCATCTTTCTGAGTTTATGTCTTTATTTTCTGTTGTCTTTCTTCATATTCTTTAGGTTGTGGAGTTCCCTTTTTTCTTGCTTAAGTCAGTGGTTCTCAAGTTTCAGCGTGTATGAGAACTCCTCAGAAAGTTTGGTGAACACAGGTTGCTAATGCTAGTCCTTGATCAGTTTATGTGGGTAAGAGTCCATGTTCCTGAGGCTGGTGCTGTGGCGTAGAGGGTGAGGCTGCTTCCTACAGTGCTGGCATCCTATATGGACGCCGGTTTGAGTCCTGGCTGCTCCACTTATGATCCAGCTCTCTGCTATGGCTTGGGAAAGCAGTAGAAAATGGCCCAAGTCCTTGGGCCCCTGCACCCATGTGGGAGACCTGAAAGAAGTTTCTGGCTCCTGCAGCCAATTGGAGATTGAACCAGCAGATGGAAGACCTCTCTCTCTCTGACTCTCCTTTGTATTCTGACTTTCAAATAAATAAATAAATCTTTAAAAAAAAAAAGAGTCTGTGTACCCAGGTGATGTTCTTGTTCCAGTGAGCACACTTTAAAAGTCATCCTTGCAGGTAGCCTTCAAAAGAGGTTGTGAATGTCCTTCTATAATGGGCTGACTGGGATGTGGATGATCTGGAAGGCTTATTGCATGACAACCATGTCACAGATCTTCAGTCTAAAGGTTAATTGCTGATGCTGTTTAAAACATGGAGATTAGAGATAATTTAAATCTTTTTACAGTTATTATGGTAGATTTTAAATTCAGAAAGTAGAACTCTTGGGACTTTTAACATTTGCACATCTTAACCCACTGGTAGGTTCCTCTTCTTGTTTTGTGTGTTCATCTTGTAGTAATTTTTAAGGCTTTGTTTAATGTTTTCTACTAAAAACATAATAAAAGTACATCATATCTTATCAAATGGTTCAGGTTGTAGAAAATTTCTATGTTTAACAATCCAAGACTGGAAGAGCAGTTGGTTAACAAGAATGAAAAAAATATAGGGATCTATATTGTCTGTATACTGTGCACTTGATGGGATTGAGATCTTACAGTTTTAATTTCTGGCTATATGGCAATGCCTTTCAGTCATACTTTGTCAAAACTATAGGTAACAAAGTTCATAAATATAAATCCTCTAAAATACCATAATCTTATTTTAGAATTTCGATTAGACTTCTGAAGATCACTTTCCTTTATTATTTTCTTCATACTAGTTTTTCTCTTTCTCTATCTGATTTTACAGAATTTAATTATGTTTGTGGATTTGCCATTCGGTCTTTTGCTTATGTAGACTTGTTTTTTTTTTGTTTGTCCTTCACAGTCAAGTTGGCTTCTTTCATTATTTTGAAACTCATTCCATGCTTCCAGGTTACTTTTCACTCCTGTGGTCTTGTACCTGAAGGGAGCATTGTGTGTTTTGTGTAATGCATTGATAGCTGGAAATAATCAGGTCCCTATTAGCCAATTAAACCTGTAAGATATGGACTGTTGCCCAAACTGTAGGATCTTTTGATCCAGACACTCAGTGCATTCCATTTGAGCTGAAGAAAATTCTCTGCTTCTTACCCAGTTGTCTCATTGCTTTTGTTGAATTGGGTGAGGGGACTGAAATGGCAGGGAATAGGGGTAAATGAAAAAAGACTGGAAGAAAATTGTTCATCCAGACTCAGGATACTTGCTTGCCACTAAGAGGCAAAAGCACTTATGATTAGGATTTTGTCTTTGTTCTCCAAATGCTTTCAGATTTGTTACTCACCTAAAATCCAGGTCAACCTCTAAAAAGGGCCATGTCACAAACACTTGACTGTGTTTAACTGTGTGCTTAGGAACGGGCACTGAGTGCATACCAACCATACCTGCAAACACATTACACCTTTGGACCTCTTCTGAGCCCTTCAGGAAAGTCAATGAGAGCTTTGTGTAAACAGGCAGCAAAGAACTGGGCTCATTGTTTTAGCTTCTTTGCCTTCAGTCACCTGTGTTCAGATTTTGATCTTCTGTGCTAAACCTTGTGAGTCATGATGGCTTTCATTTCTGTTCCTTGGGATGTCTTAGTAAATTTTACTTTTTGAGAGATCAAGTTGATAAGTGCTCCTGCTCCTAGATAATGTATTAGGAATTAATAAATGACGCCTGAGAATGGCATTATTTAGGGGATAGCAGATGTTCAGAGATTAGTAATATGAAGAGAATTAGAGGGAAATGGGAATGGAGAGGAGTTAGGAATTGTGTGTGTAGGGGGCTATCAGAGGTTCTATAGAAGTTTCCTAAGCCAAAGAGCTTTAGATATCCATTTGCAATTTGAATCAATCCAATATATTTTAAAGGCACATGTTGGCCAAAGATATTGTTCTATTAGAGCTTTCTTAATGTTCAGAAATATTTGTATGAACATTCTTTCTTCCATCTATTTTTTTTTTTTTTTTTGTAATGAGGAAGTTTTGTTTGGCCTGGAGTAAATGAAACTCAGAGCCCAAAAGGCTTAGTTAAATCGAGCTTGAAACTGAAAACCCATGACGCTCTAGTGAGTGCTGAGCAAAAGGAATATTTGCTATACCTCACCCCGAGAGGAATCCTGTGCCTTTTTATTTCTATTTCTTTCTGCCTTCAGAACTGGAGACTAAAAATTATGAATGTAGAGAACTAGATATTGAGATATTGAATTCTTACAAACTGGAGCATTTTAATAATTGAATCAACAGTTCAAATTAAACCAAAGTTGGTTGAAAGCAAGCTTTGTTGGCCTAGTTGCAATGAAATGACCTGGAACTTCACATTGGCTTCCAACTGGCCATAACACAAATGCCAAACTTGCTGCTGACAGCTACCAGACCTGTGCCAGTTGGCAGCTATGGCCGCAAAGCTGTAGCTCAAATGGAGATGGGGAGAGCATTGCTCTTCGTTTTGTCTGCTAGACCAGCCCTATCCTCAATTTAGGATTTGGACAGCCCCAGTTCAGGCCCTTAATAAACTCAGTGAAATTCACATTAGAAATATCTATTTAAGAGCTTCAGTGGAATTGAATAGCTACACCTGCCAACCCCCTATAATAATTTAATTTCCATTAACATTGCTCTAATATAAGAATATTAAACCTGACTGAAAATTCCAACTGAAGTTAGGACATAGTAATGGAAATATTTTCTTCATTGAAAAATAAATTGGAATGTAGGAGAAATGTTTTAGGGAAAGACTTTGAAAACTGGTTCATTTTAAAATTTGTCTCTGCTTATTGGTTTAATTCACTCTTTATCATAAAGCTTGGTAATTGCATTTTGTACATCCCTTGAGGCTTTGAGATGGACAAAACTGTGTTTAAATAGAAGGAATGGAAAAGTCCCAACAATACTGGAATTCAGCTCACTTGGCTGCATGCATTATGACAACATCTTTCATCACTGTAATAATCTCATGTAGTAATATTGGACAGCAGGACAATAAATTGCTTTTATCTTGCCTTTTGTGAATTTCCAGATTTTCCTTGTAGCAAATATTTTTTCTGTAGACACTGCATACATTTTTCTTAGTGTTTTTTTTTTCCTGAAAAAAAAGGAAAATTGAGCAAATGGATATGTTTTTAACCTAGTTGGTATTTTAGATTTCAAAGTAGAAAATGAATGCTCATGTTTTCAAGTCGTTTTAAGGTTGTAAACATTTACTCTTACCATAATGCATATACTATCTTTATAGTATTCTCCTTAAACAGGCTTAACTAAATGCAAAATATAGAATTGAAAGATAGCTCATAATGAGAGAATGAGAAAAGTTAATGATAAGATGAAATTATATATGTTACTTGAAAAATTTTAAGGAAAGTTTTTATATACTGTAGTCTTGGTGGCTTATTGATGATGTTGTTTTTACTATAATATGGAGTTGGTCCTATTTGTATAGGAAAGGGTTTGCTTTGTTCACCTATTACTTTAGGGGAGAAATCTCTCTCTCCCCCCCCCCCCGTGTGTGTGTGTGTGTGTGTGTGTGTAAAATTAATAAAATCACCATTAAATACCAAATCAGAGTGTCCTTGTCTGAATGGCTACTCTGATTCTAATCTTCCTTGACCTAAGTGAGGAATTCCTTCACTGCAAAGTGAATGAGCTTCAAACCAAAAATAAAAGTAGTGTCTCTCTCCAGATCTCTCTCTCTCTCTCTTTTTCTTCATCCTCTCTCTTTCTTCTTCACCTTCTCTCTTGATCTCTCTCTCTCTCTCTCTCTCTCGAGCCCCCCCCCTTCTGTCTTCTCCACACCTTCCCTCCCGCCTGTCAGATTTCCCCGTCAATAAACCCTTTCCCATAACTCCAGTGTTTGATGTGTTTTGTGGTGGCCTTACATTGGTGTGATGACACGGATCCGGGTTCTCCCATTGACTGTGCTCTCCCCTCTGGAATCTGAGCTGCTTTGGGATCCCGGATTTCTGCCAGCCACAAAACACACCCCAGACCTCCTTCCATACCACCGAACACTCCATGATCTCCATCTACACACCAGCCTCTAAAATGCCTGAGGTAAGACAGGGTGGTGGAGGATCCTCTGAGTGACCTTCTACAGGCTGTGGTTCTACTCAACTTCGCCCTGAAGTCCTGGTACCAGGCACCACAATTCCTACAGCCTCGTGTCCCTATGGACTCTGTGTCTGGGCAACAGTGGGTGTGGGTGATGACTCAACCCCTGTTTCCCTTCTATGGGCTATGCCCTGTGCTCCAGTGGGTGCATGGGTGACAATCCCTGCCCTTCTTCCCATATCCTCCCAACGGATGGCCATGATCTCAGGGATGCCCATTACCCACCAATCTGACTCTACGGGTTGCCTGGGAGCTTCTTTTTCCCGTGTTCTGTCTGACCCTCCTCGCGGTGTCTCCTACCTCCTAACTCAGTCCAAATGGCTGCTTAATGACATGTTTAACCAGCATTATTGGGATCTCTACCACTTCTGTAAGCATTTGGAAAAGTGGAAGGAGATTTCCTATCTCAAAGTCTTCTATCTCTGCTCATGTTCTCTGTTTCAAACTCTCTTAACTTCCAGAGGTGTCACTACAAAGTCAAAACCCCTTTCTAAGTTTGCTGCTCCAGCTCTCACTGTCACACTCACTATGCCTCCCCCTCCTAGAACCAGCTCTTGTACCCCTGCCTTATCTATGATCCTCTCTAACACCCTCCTCCCAGGGAAGCAAAGGTGAGTTTAGGAGGCCCTGTCTCCATGTCATCCCCACTGACCCTCTTCCTCCAACTCATCTTTGCCTCTACCCCTCCTGTTCAATTTTACCCTAAGAATAGCAAGGGAATGGTGATTCCATCCTTCTGAACTCCCAGTTTACTGCAAAACAAAGTAGGTATTCCACCTTTTGAGGGCTGTTTTATCATGAGCAAACCAGGCAGGATAATCAGGTCTTTTGATGGTTTTGTCTCCGCCTTGTAACTGAATATCAAGCTGACCTTGCCAGGTCTCCCCAATTCCTACAGACTCGATTCCCTGGTCCCATTATTGAGCCTTTCTTAGACTGGCCTTTCAAACCAGCAGGCTCACCGGGTTACTTACTATTTCCAGACATATCTCCTTTTCCCTAATTGCCTTTATAACCTATCAGATTCTCCTCTGTAGGAATCTCTGGAGGGGTGCCTACCTGCTCTTGTGGATGCTGACTCCCCTTAAACCTAACATAATGGTGAACAATCTCCAGTGGACTTCTTGTCCTTGGCACATCGGCTTCTAACCCATAGTCACCCTTGGAACCTGTCTGGCAGCAGCTTGAACTTTTGTTTCAGAGGCAGTCCCAAGTAGCTGACCATTGACTAGAGCATCATTGGCCTAAGGTGTTCTTTGTGTAAAAAGAAAACTAGATCTAAATTCAATTAAAATCTAAAATATGTCTTTGGTAAATAGAAGTCTTGTACATGAAAATTTGGTTCAGCTGTAGCTGGACATTGGGCTTAAAGGGACTTCTCTCTTTGAATCTAGCAAGATCACTGCCTTTAAAAATATTGCTTTGTAACTTGCTGAACTTATTTTGTAATTTGTTTTAACAGGTTTCCAATGATATAGCAGTGGGTAATCAATATGCATTAGAGCCCCTAAGGTAGATTTTGCTGTCCCTGGTTTAATGTCACTGATTTACAGCTAGAGTTTTATAAAAGGAGTGGAATTCCATATGGATGTAACTTTGACCTTAATTCAGTTAGAGAAATTATGTAATACCAGCATCCTCAGTCATGCAGGTGTAATTGCTAAATGTAAATTAGGTAAGGGCAAATGAGATAAATGTGTCTAGATGTAAATGCTGGTACTCTTAATACCTTATATTCTATAGAAAAACTATTTGGGTTTGCTAACATTTTCATAAATTGTATATATGAAAATAATTCTACACCACTGGAAAATGACTAAGATTGAAATTTGATGTGTTATCTTAGAAAATGCTGTCTTCTATTAGTCTGTTCTTTGACATAGAACTAGAATCTGATCCTCTGCTTAAGCAATGAAGCATTTTGCAATGCATATATGTTAGTAAATATTTTGAAATCTGTTTAAACCCTGCAGCATCTCCTTTTAATAGTTTTTGTTTAATTGGTGACTCTCTGCCAGTTTTCTAGCCAGCTCCAGTAAGCCATTTTCTCTTCCCTAGTTCTGACTCTGTTAAAAATGTTCCAAGTTAGGGGATATGATTCCATGCACTAGCTCTCATATTTAAGGATTTAATTCTGATTTTTGGAATGACCAAAGAGACACAGATTTTGTGTTCTTTTAAAATTGTTCTATTGTGTTCTATTGTTTAGGCACAACTGAATTTTTAAGGAGTTATAATTTGTTTGAATATATACTTATTCTAAAGCATTTGAGTAATCACTTTGTAACAGTGATCAAATCTGGTCTATATTATGTTATGATGTTAAGAGATCTTACTTCAACTAGATATTTTAAGTCTTCTTCGCACCCTTGGCAGGAATTCAAAAAATCAAAGTTCCAAATTCTTTGGACTTTGATATTTCCAGTTGGACCCCTGGAAATATCAAAGCATATATGTCTCTCATCTTTAGAAACACCAACTAATCAGTTTATTTGGATTATATTACAGGTACTGTCAAGATGTGAAGTGGTGCTAAATTTTAAGTTATGATAATGTAAAATGCTACTGATACAAATGTTCAAAAGTTAAAAAGTCTAATGATCTTATATTACCAGACATGATAGTTATTTTAAAGAGAAAGGCCCAGAGGCCTAAAAGGGATGCATGTTTTGTAAAATCCAACCATAGACTTCTAGTTTAGACCATCAAAGATTAGAGATGGGACTTGAGCACTCCCTAGACTTGCATCCTCTAAAAGGTTTCCTCTGGACTGCTTTAATGAAAATCAGGAGTAAGAGAAGGCCAGAAAGCAGAAGCAATGCAAAGAAAGGTCGCAGGCCAGTTAATGGCTGCTCTACACAGTGATCTGCCATCAAGGAGACCCAATAGGCCAGTCCACTGTGTTGGTTTATATGGAAAGCCAGGGCTTCAGTAGAAGTCAGTTTATGAAGAGCCCTGGCAAGCTCTGCCTACCAAGAGTTGAGTCACTGAAAACAGAACTGTCCTGGTGTCGAAAGATGCCCAGGTCAGAGCCACCGACCTTGGTGGCTGTAAGGTGAAAAGCCATTCAATTCTGGCCACCTTCCAAGTAACCATCACTGCTGAGGGGAGGCCAAGTAGAGTCATCAATATTGCAGACAGAACTGTAAATTTCCTATTAGAGATGCCACTTACCTTTACCTGGCCTGCTCTCCTCCCAGGTCAGATAGGTATTGGAAGCCAACAGGGTGCCTTCCCTAAGGAGATTCACACCTCCCTTATGATGTACCCCATATGAAAAGATAGATAGGCCTGTGCCTCATAACTGGCAAGGCCTTAAAGCCCACCTGATTATTGTCAGGCCCCTTCTGTCAATTTCTATTTGTCTCTCATTCAGAAAACTTATTCATTGTTGGATAGCAGCTTTCTTAGGTCCTTTGATAATGACTCTGTCCTTGATAATGACTCTGTTAGACCCTGTCTAACCCACATGGGCCTTCATTCCTTTGCAATCATTGCTTCTACTCTTATATCAGTGGCTCTACTCCCGACCCGTGTGTATTGATGGTCCTCTCCCCTCACTTAACGTTGTATGATTATTCAGAATTTCTCTGCAGACAAACCCCTCTACCCACAAGAGACGAATGGCCTTTCTCCCAGTCTTGGTTGGGATCAGCTTCAAACCACATCCATCAAACAGTCTTCACAGGGATTCAGAGACTCCTCCCCTCCCCATTTCCTCTCCTCTATGAAACCCTCTCTTTACTTGGTTAATGCCATTACTAGGACCATTGGCTGCTATTCTCACCCTGGCTTTTATACCGTCTTGTCTATTTATTTACAGGAGGTGATAATGGAATGAACCAAAGCCTTCACCGACCAGGCAGTTAACCAAATGCTGCTACAGGATGTACTTGGCTCCTCACCCAGGAGATCTTGGCTTAAGACATTGCCTTGGCCGGCGCCACAGCTCACTTGGTTAATCCACCACCTTTGGTGCCGGCACCAGAGGTTCTAGTCCCAGTTGGGGCGCCGGATTCTGTCCCGGTTGCTCCTCTTCCAGTCCAGCCCTCTGCTGTGGCCTGGGAGGGCAGTGGAGGATGGCCCAGGTCCTTGGCCCCTGCACCCACATGGGAGACCAGGAGGAAGCACCTGACTCCTGGCTTCATATCGGTGCAGTGCGCCAGCCGTAGCAGTCATTTGGGGGTTGAACCAACAGAAGGAAGACCTTTCTCTCACTCTCTCTCTCTAACTCTGCTTGTAAAAAAAAAAAAAAAAAAAAAAAAAAAAAAAAAAAAAAAAAAAAAAAAAAAAAGACATTGCCTCATTGCCTCATACCAGCGGAGAGTAACTCATCACCCCATGTCAGCAGGAAGTAGCTCTAAAAGACAAATCATTGCCCTTCCAACCCTCTTGGATTTTTGGAACTGATATAATCCAATACAACACTTGCTTTATAAAAAATGAAGGGGGCATGTTTGTAAAATGGCAGTCTTATCAGTGGTATGATCTGTGCCCTGGACACCCTTCTAGGCTCTGGCCCCCACCACCATTGCTACAAGCCAGGTGACCAGATGGCCCAACCACAGTTGTCAGCTCTACCCTGACCCTGATAGGATTTGCTGCTCCACTTTCCTGCCCTGGAAAAGGTATAACAGGATATGATTCCCACACATGTGCTCTCTCTCTCTAGATCTCGCTCTCTTTCTTCTTTACTGTCTCTCTTGATCTCTCTCAATCTGCCTCTTTCTCTCTTCTTCACCCCTTCCCTCTCAACTGTAAGATTTCCCCATCAATAAACCCTTTCCCTTAAAAACAAACAAGCAAACAAACAAAAATAACAATGACTTTGTTAAAGTTTCCAGTTAGAATGAATGCAATATAGATAGAATGGCATTTGGCACTTTCATACATGTGGCCATCTGTTGAATATCTAAAATACTAGTATGTTTTTGATGCTTTAAATATGGCCTTTTATTACTTCTAATAGCAATAGGTAAAATTATTCTCCCCATTTGCAGAAAAGAAAACTGAAGCATTGAAAAAGTAATTAATTTCTTCAGGGTTAACCAGTTCGTCAATGGCTGAATCCAGCTTAGGGAATCCTACTTCAGAGATCGTTCTTTTCAGTGTGTGTCTGATGTCAGAGTTGTGAATGGGGCTAAGGTCCCAGAGTTTCTTCTCAAGCAAACTGATCTAAACCTCATGTTCTGATTGTTACTCTCTGTTAACCTTCATATTACAACAATCAACATTGTTTTAATTTTTCTCGAATTTCCTTCTCGATCCTTTTTCCTGTGGCAGGACTAATGAATGGATAAGCAAGATGCGGTCCATCCAGACAGTGGAATAGTATTTAGCTCCAGGTATGAAGCACAGATAGATGCTACAACATGGATCCTCTCTGAAGAGATTATGCAATGTGAAAGAATCCAGTCATAACAGCCTCCGTATCGTAGTGTATATTGTTCAGAATGTTCCGAAGGCTCCATTAGAGTTCAGAATAGTCAAGCCTATGGACAGAAAGTACAATGGTTGGTAGGCAGTAGGGGCTGACTCCAAATGAGTTTGGGCTCTTTTTAGCAGAAGGACTACTGGGCCTCCGTGTTTGTATCAGGATGGAGCCTGGATAGCCAGATGACCACAAGGCAGTACTATCCCTCTGTGGCTTCATGCAATGGGATTCCTGAGAGAGACAACCTTCCCCAAAGACTTTCAAGTGGCCTTTCTATCCATGTAATTGAGCTGAAGGTTCTCAGATAATTAATAAGCATTTCTTGCCTAAATGGTACTCAGCTTGGAGCTAATTTGTGAGATTCTTTAAAGCTTCGGTATCCAAAGAGGGGTGCCAGGCCTACCATCACATCCTGAGAGCATGCCAGATATGATAATTCTTGATTCCATCTAGACCTGCTGAGACAGAATCTGCAGTTTGACAAGACCCTAAAATCATTCACTTGCACAGTGACGTTAAGAAGCTCTGCTCTAAAAACTAGGAGTGACCTCAGTGTCAGAATCCTGCCTTTGTCAAATATTGCTGTGTAAATTGGGCAAGTCACATAAAGTTTGTGATCCTCAGTTTCCATGTCTGTAAAAGAGATGACTAAAAAAAAAAAAAAAAAAAAAAAAAAAAAAAAAAAAAAAAAAAAAAAAAAAAAAAAAAAAGAGGGTTTTTTGAAGAACAAAGATGGGGAGCACTTGGAAAGGCCTTGAACTGGTGCTGGTACACACAGTCAAATGACTGCTCATCATATTAGCAGGCTGACCAAGTGTGGATGTGACACTTTGGGTCAGGGTGAACTTGAGGGCAAGGATGACCCCTCCTTTTGGTCCTATCCCTGATCCTCACTAGGGCAGTATGGTTTGGAGAGCAATGAATGTGATATATCTGGTGGGTCACACACTTGAATCTTTGATATCAAGAAATGTTCCAGAAACAGGAGAAAGTCAGGGATTCATTCGGGGAGACTTGCTTCCTTGAGGTTCCTCTGTGTGTTCACACATGTTGCTCTTATACAGCTGGACCCAAACCGGAGTCTTGCCCAAAGAATTAAAAGAAAAAAAAATGTTAAGCAGTAATAAAGGATTTAAAACCTAAAAGAGAGAATTAACAAGGTGACATAAAGGAGTACTACCTGCAGCCAGACTCTGAAAGGCTCTGAGAACACAAGGTTTTGCAGGCAGATTTCGCCCCCTCTCCACCCTGTCTGGGTTTGCAAGTAAGTGAGTGCAGTGGGGATTTTCCTATGGCCACTGAAGGGTTCAGGACACGTTTTCAGAATGCATTATACAAACAGCACTTCCTCAGCGTCTCTCGCCGTGGTCACACTTCCTGATCAACATGGGTTTTGTTATAATAGTTTCTCTCTGTTGACAGAAATGTAGTTGGCGACCTCAGGCAGCCTGCAGCTGGATCCTGAGCCAAAACAAACACACCCTTTGGTTCCTCCTAGTTTTAGATGATTGTAGTTTTTGAATATATGCCCAGGGAGGCTCCATGGCTATCATTGTTATTTCAATGTATTGTTAAACATTTGTTATAATTCTAATAAAGATATATATTCCATGATAGGACAGGGGTTAGTTAAGTCCACAGAAAGAGGAGCAAATGCAGAGTTAGGTGTAAAGCTGCCTGGGGCAGAGCTCTTTACCAACAAGAGAATTCATGACCTGCTAGGTCCCCTTCCCAGCATCCTGCTGCCTGAGTTGTTTTTCCGATTATATGAGCCACATGATCCAGTGAGTGTAAAATATGTCAGCATGATCCAAAACCTATTGGTTGTTTTCCCTGTCTGGTTTTAATTCTCATCAATGGAAAGTCAAATAAAATTAACAAAACAGGAGATTTGGTTCATTTTTCTCTTATTTATTTCCTTATTATTTCTATTCTGTTTTGATATTTATGTCATTACTGTGAACACCTGAAGTTAATACTCTGAATTCCAGAGAAGAAAATCTTTGCCTGTCGGTAGTCTGCTTCCTCATTTATGTTTTCTTTCTCTCCCTCTTTCTGAGATATTTTCACTACCTCCCAGTCTCCTCCAGGCCGGGAGCCTAGAGATGCATGTGTGCTGGAAACTTCCACTAGAGTTTGCCTACTCTGTCCTCCTCCCTACCGCCATAGCACTGCACCCTCATCCTTTGCTCATTTCCCCACGCATTTCTGTAATATTCATTTAACAGTTATCATCTGCCGTGGCTTGTTAAGATGCTGGCTTCTTGGGGCAAGAGGTGTTGTCACTTTGTAATCTTCGTCATTTGCATCTTCATTTGAACTGGCAACATTGTTTTTAGCCAAGAAAGCTGTGAAGACAACTGGAAGAAGATATAAAAGAATGTGATAATGTGCTTTCTCAAATGTTAAAAGAAGTAACAAAGCTCATGGTATCTCATAGAAAACTTTCATTAAACAAATGTAGAGTGTAACCAACAAGCAATTAGTTCCCTAAGACCTTGGTCCTCAATTCTTTCCCTTTCACTCCCAGTTTAACTTAAATGACCTAATTTGTAAAACAACAATTATATCACCCCTCCCCACATGGCCTCTAGCAGTTGTCTACATTGGCAGGATATGTGTCTTTGGTTTTTCCTTCTGTCAGAAGACAAAGTTATAAGAAAAATTTAGTTGAATAATCTAATTGGTTTTGATGTGCAATTCCAGAAACCAGGATAACACTTCATTCTATACAATGAAATGAGTGTCCATGGAGAAGGTTGGCTTTCCAGGTAGAAAAGAGTGGAAGTGAGGAATGAAAAGCAGTTAATCTCTCCAAAGTTACTTACAGAGCCAACACAGAAGGACTTTCTGATCGTGCTAGCCTAGGTATGTTAAGCTCCTTCTGATTGGTTGCCGTGAATCACCTTTTAAAAAAAAATAAAACTGGTCCATTTCAGTCTGATGATATGGTATCTACCATTTGTGACTCCATTCTGGTTCGGTCCAATCTGCTGGGCACAGTGTAGCAATTCTGTCAGTCTGTTTTCTTTGCTACAATAAAAAGCCCCTGAGGCTGGATAACCTAGGAAGTAAAGAGGTGTGTCTGGCTTATAGTGCAGGATGGATTCCAGACAGTGGCGGCAGTGATCTAGACGGTGTGGCACCTGTAGGAGCACCCTGACTGCATCACAACATGTCAGGGAAACTCAAAGGGAACTGGCCATATGCAACCCGCCCTTTTGAGAATTAACTCACCCCATGTGAGGCCCAACCCGTTCCGTTAGACCAACTCCAGTCGATTCTAATTACCTTCCATGAGGCCCCATCTCCTAAAAGTTCCACCTTCCTAACACTGACTTACTATGGACCAAGCTTCCAGGACGTGAGCTTTTGAGGGACATAGTGCGTGGAAAACATAGCGTGCTCAATCCAAACAATGGCCTCCCGGAATAACTTGGTTGAACACTTCCAAGTTTGGGAGTGAGAAGGAGAGCAGTCAGGATGAGATGTTTCTTCACCAACTAAGATACTCAGCTAGAGGAGAGCACCTTTAACCATCAGACTGCTTCCTGTACATATCCAACTTGGGAAATTACCGGAAGTGCATCGGCAAGAGAAGTTGTCCAGAGAATTTAAGATTGTTTCTTCCCTGATTTAGCTTGAGTTGTTCTGTCACACTGTCTTGACAAGCTTTCTCATTTCTTTCTTTCTTTCTTTCTTTCTTTCTTTCTTTCTTTCTTTCTTTCTTTCTTTCTTTCTTTCTTTCTTTCTTTCTTTCTTTCTTTCCTTCCTTCCTTCCTTCCTTCCTTCCTTCCTTCTTTCTTTCTTTCTTTCTTTCTTTCTTTCTTTCTTTCTTTCTTTCTTTCTTTCTTTCGTGCTCATGGAAATTTACTTTACGTTGCCAGCTTGTTTATTTGGTAGAAAAGTGATCTTGAGGGTGACTAAGAGCCTCAAATATAAGGAGGAAAAAATGGGTAATGAAAATGGTCAGTGAGTTTGAGAGCTCTTTGGGGGACATTGAAGAAATGTTGGCAATTACAGCATCTGTAATAACTACTAGAGTGGGAGTGTGCCTGTGAGGAGCTATGCTTGAGATTTTGTGGCTGTTATTTCAAGGTTCAGTTTCGAGGTCTAGGGCAGTGCTAGCTAATAGCACCTCCTGCAGTGAGGGCAATGTTCTGTATCTGCCTGCCTTATGGTAGACACTGGTCATATCTGCCACCTGAACACCTGAAGAGTGGGGAGCATTGCTGGATAACTGAATTTTAATGAATTTACACCTGAAATAGCCACAAATGCTATTGGTTTATGTACTGGACATGGAGACGTTTTTGGTAGCTCATACTTGCATCTAGTTTCCTGGGAGATGAAGACCATGAGCATGTTTGACACACACTTCTCCCCAACATTACCAAAGTTATCAGTAAGATGTAAATTTGCAAATGCATGGAGACTGAACTGCATGCTCCTGAATGAGTAGTGGGTCATAGAAGAAATCAAGAGAAATCAAAAAAACTGTTGAGGAATAGAGTTTTTTAATACTATTTGCTGAACTCTTAGTATATAATTAATCTTCTGTGTATAAAGCTAATTGAAAATCGATTTTACTAAAAAAATAAGAATGGGAATAGGAGAGGGAGGAGGGGAAGGGAGGGGGAGCAGGTGGGAAGGCAGGTAGAGTGGGAAGAATCACCGTGTTCCTAAAGTTATTTGTGCCTGTACTTTCCCACTAAATGGTGTACTCTAAAAAAAGAGATTGTTTTTATCTCTTTCACCATGATGTATGGCAGTATCTACCAAAGACGTGATTGAAAAATACTAATCCATGTGGATTTGTTATGGAAACATAAAGTACCAAAGCCACAAGAAGCTTTGTTGCTTGTGTGGATGCCACTGTTGCCTTGTCTCAGTCACTCTTGGTTTCTTCCTTTTGGCTGGCAAAATGCGAAGAGCTTGGTGTGTCCATGCCTTCCCATTATCACTCAGTGAAGTAGGGCATGCAATCAGTAAGACCTGAGGGGTTTCTTCTGGTTGTGATTTTGAGAAAAGCTGGCTCTTAAAGGGGACAGTGAGGAAGGGAAGAAACAGCCAGTTTTTTGCTCATAGATATTCATGAATATGGGTGTGAAGTCAGGAACTACTGCAGCTTTTTTGTGAACAATGGGGGAGTTAAGCTGCAGAGAAAGATATGTGAAGGATATAGCGACTTTGATGTTAAGCTGCTTAATCAATGAACCCTGAAATTTGCCCAACAGCTACACATTTTTTGTGAGAGAAAATAAATTTATTTTAAAGGCAATAAAACCAAGATCTTCCAAGACTAAGGTGTGAGCATAGTTCAACTGGGTCTCCTGGAAAGCTCTCATCACAGGAGCAACCAAGCAGAACTAGCATCTGGAGGCTGAGTGGGGGAGAGCCCAATTCAAGTACGTGCGGATGTTGTCAGCATTCAGTCTTTGTAGGAGACTGGAATCTGCACTTTTTTGCTACCTGTTAGCCAGAGACTGCTCTTTGCTCCTGCCTGTATCTCCATTACCAGTGGCTGCTCATATTTCAGCTTGCTTCTTCAGCACCGTCAAGAGAGACAGTCTCCTGACACACTTGGTGCTAAAGTCTTATGCAATATAATCACATATGTCTTGCAATGTTTGCTGTATTCTGTGAGTTAGAAATAACACCTAGATGCTGCCCACGCTCCAGGGAAGATCACAGAAGCCCTTGATTGATCATGAGGCCCTCCCTAGAATCTGTGTTAAACTCTGCATTTTAAAGGTGAGGGAATAGACCTAGAGGGATGATGTGACTTTGCAGAGATATAGCTGCTTGGTATAAAAATTAGGAAAATGCTCTCCTTTCTATTGCAAGGGGTGGGGGGGAGAAAGCAAGAGAGCGAGCTTCCATCATTTGGTCTGTTTCCCAGGTGTCTGCAAATGGCTGGGACTGTGCCTGGTTATGGGTGCCAGGAATTCAATCCAGGTCTCCCACATGTGTGGCAGGGAACCAACAACTTGAGCCATTACCTGATACTTCTGCTCACTCCCACCAGGGGACTAGACTAGCAGGAAGCAGGAATTAGAAGCCAGAGTCAGGAATCAACCCCAGGTACTTCAGTATGGGATGTGGATGTACAAACTACTGAGGCAAACACCTGCCCTCCTCTATAGTTTTATTTCAACCCAGGATGTCAGTCACACACTAGCTCTGTGGAATTATCCATGTTACTTAGATAATTCACACATTAGCTCTGTGAATATGAAATTATCTATGTTACTTATCACATTCAGTTTTCAGATTTCTAAGGCAAAGTTAGTGAGGCTTTATTTGGTAACATTTATAAAAAGTTGTCATGGCTTCTGCAGATACGCTATTAAAATATTAATTTCTTTATTCTTTTTCCATTGTTTACTATATATATATATAATTGTTTTCATCTCTTTAGTGGAGAGGACTTGACTAGTTACTTTTCTTAAAATATTTATTTACTTATTTGAGAGGAAGAGTTACAGACAGAGAGGGAGAGACAGAAAGCGAGGACTTTCATCCATCTGCAACAGCTGGAGCTGGGCCGATCCTAAGCCAGGAGCTTCTTCTGGGTCTCCCACGTGGGTACAGGGGCCCAAACACTTGGGCCATCTTCTGCTACTTTCACAGGCCATTAGCAGGGAGCTGGATCAGAAGTGGAGCAGCTGAGACTTGAACTTGCCTCCATATGGGATGCTGGTGCTGCAGGCAGAGGCTTAACCTACTATACCACAGCACCAGCCCCCTTGAATGTTTACTTTGCTCTGTATTACTGTTAAGGTTTGGGCTATTATCTGTTAGGTTGAAAATGATAGAAAGCAAAGGTTTTTTGAACCATCTCAGGAGTAAAAAGTAATCCAAAGTCAAATAGGGACCTCCTATTTAATAAAGGTGCCGATGTAACTGTCTTTTCTTTGGCCATAATCTCTGAACCTAAAGTCAAAGCAATTGTATTGTAGAGCTGAGCTCCTGGGACTTTCTTCAGAGCATTTTGAGTTTTAAATGAAGGGCAAGTAGCTCACTGAAGGGCATTTTTTGATGCCAGTTGATTGTCATAAATAGTACACCAATAAATGCTCTAAAGGGAAGCTACGGGTTCAATGGTTAATGAAAATTCTTAAAGTGCTTCTGTTGTGCTGTGATTCTTGAAATGAAATTCAAAAATTTCCGTGGGTTCAAGTTCACTCCATAAAGTCTACATGAAAATTGTCATTCCTTCTCTCTGACCCATGCTGAATTGCTTTATAGCAGAAGGTCAACAGGATATGCGTTCTTTCTCACTATGCTATCAGACTGTTGTCCTTTGGGGACAAGAGTCTTTATACACTGGTGAACTGTCATATGTGATATGAAAGTAATGTCTTAAGATAGACTTTGACAGAGTTAAGAGCTGGACTTTTGTCCTCCAATTTATTAAGTTAAGCTCCTAAGGGGGAGATATGTATTAAAAATGTTCCAACAACACTTAGATGTGTCTCCTAGGTCCTGGTTCTGTGGTGCCATTCTGCCTTCTGTTGTAAATCCAATATGCTTGAACTAAAATTATTGTTCAGTCCCTGACTTGTTATAATTACAAAAGCAGTTACTAAGATCTCACAGTGTTCCAGGTCAAGTTTGGTTCTGAGTGTTCTAAATGCTTTCTATGTGTTAAGTCACCTGACCTCAAATACTATCAGTGTATGAACTGTAATATCACTGTATATCTATATCTGTTTTTGAACACATATGGAAATTACATATGCCATCAACTTAGGTTTGCCTATGAATTAGTCTGCAAAATGCTAGCTATTTCTTTTTTCTTTTTTTTTTTATTTAATAAATGTGAATTTACAAAGTGCAACTTTTGTATTGTTGTGGCTCCCCCCCCAACCTCCCTCCCTCCCGCGACCCTCCCCTTTCCCACTCCCTCTCCCATCCTGCCCTTCATCGAGTTTTATTTTCAATTACCTTCATATACAGAAGATCAACTTAGTATACACCAAGCAAGGATTTCAACAGGCTGCACTCATACAACCGCACAAGGTATAGGGCGTTGTTTGACTAGTAGTGTTGTTTTTAAGTTTCATAGTAAAACACATTAAGGACAGAGATCCTACATGGGGAGCCTGTATTCAGTGACTCCTGTTATTGATTTAAAAATTGGCACTCTTATTTATGACATCTAGCTATTTCAATATATAGCAATATCAATGATATTGGAGGATGGAGGTAAATCTAGTCTTGTCATGACCTATGTAGCAGAATATCTCACTGCTTAGTTTAATCTGCCCTCTGCCAAAGTAAGAGATCCATGGCATTCCGAATCTCACAGGGCATTATGAAGATATCCCCAAATCTTCTAGGGTAAAGGTGATCTTTCAGTACTTATTTTTTTGTACATAAATATTGCTTATTAAAATTATAAAATTGAAATTGGATTGTATTTATATGCCTTCTGAATTATAAGTGCTCTTGTGACATAATTATGCTGTAGATCTCTTTAATATGTTCCAGTGTTTTACACACAACTTAAAGAAAACAGAAGCACTTAAATAAGCCTTACTTGAAGGCAGTAATTAAATTAGTGAATGTATAATGTTCGTTCCAAGTGGTCTATGGCTAGGTATCCAGAATTAATGTATGTTCACATTCTTACTTTCATAGAGGATGAGCAATTTGTGTTGGCGCAAGTGGCACTGTTCCCCCTTTCTCATGGTTGATTTTTGTCACAGGAGAGGCACTCACTCATGGTGTCTATATCACACACAACTACACCATCGCCTACTTTTATTGGATTACCATGTACTAGAGCAGAATTTTAATTCTCTAATTCTGAGGGATAAGATAGGCTCACAGACCTCTAGAGATGCTCCTTGACTTGCAAGGGGTGATGTCCCCATAAACACACTGTTAAGCTGAAATGTCAAGAGTCAGAAGTGCTTTGAATACACCTGACCTACCAGCCATCCTAGTAGCAGTGTGCTGATTGTTTCCCTCATGATTGCAAGATGGGCTGGGAATTGTGCTCATTGCTGCTAACCAGTGTCATGAGAGAATGAATCATAACACACACCACTTCCCAGGAAGAGACCAAAATTTAAAAATTGAAGTAGGGTTTCTGTTGAATGTGTGTGGTTTCTGCACCATCGTAGTAGAGCCAAAAAAAAAAAAAAAAAAAAAACACCCAAAAAACCAAGTAGAACAATTGTAAGTTAGGGGCTCTAGAACAATTACTAAATTATATAGTCTGAGTAAGTGTGTTTTATTATTTTTTAAATGAGTTTTTTCAGTTCTTTCTTTTTTAAGATTTATTTTATTTATTTGAAAGACAGAGAGAGGTAGAGACAGGAAGAGAGGTCTTCCATCCACTGGTTCACTCCGCAAATAGCTGCAGAAGCCAGGAGCCAGGAACTTCTTCCGGGTCTCCCACATGGGTCCAGGGGCCCAAGGACTTGGCCATCCTCCACCGCATTCCCAGGTACATTAGCAGGGAGCTGTATTGATAGAGGAGCAGCCAGGGCTTGAACGGGCACCCATATGGGATGCTGGTCCTGCAGGCTGAGGGTTTGACCCGCTGTTCCACAGCAGTGGCCCTTGAATATGTTTTTTTTTTTTTTTTTTTTTTTTTTTTTTTGACAGGTAGAGTTATAGACAGTGAGAGAGAGAGAGAGACAGAGAGAAAGGTCTTCCCTCCGTTGGTTCACTCCCCAAATGGCTGCCATGGCTAGAGCTGTGCCGATCCAAAGCCAGGAACCAGGTGCTTCTTCCTGGTCTCCCATGCTTGGGCCACAGCAGAGAGCTGGACTGGAAGAGGGGCAACCGTGACTAGAACCCAGCGCCCATATGGGATGCAGGTGCCGCAGGCGGAGGATTAACCAAGTGAGCCAAGGCGCCGGCCCTCCCGAATATATTTTAATAGAGGGCCCCTACCAATCAATAGTTTTCAAGATGGAGAAAAAACTAAATAAAACTACTTAATATTCTGTGCCCTGCAAATTATTTTGCATAAAGTTGTTTAATTATGAGGACTTTTTTTCCAACAGCTTTCAAGTAATTTTTACATCAATAAGGCCTTTTAGGCATAATAGACTATATTTTTTAAAGATTTACTTATTTGAAAGACAGAGTTACAAAAGAGAGAGGCAGAGAGAGGGAGAGAAGTCTCATCTGCTGGTTCACTCCCCAGATGGCCGCAATGGCTAGAGCTGCGCTGATCCGAAGCCAGGAGCCAGGAGCTAGGAGCCTCCTCAGATCTTCCACGTGGGTGGGTGCAGGGGCCCATGCACCTGGACCATCTTCTACTGCTTTCCTGGGCCACAGCAGGGAGCTGGATCAGAAGTGAAGTAGCTGCGACTAGAACCGGCGCCCATATGGGATGCTGGCGCTGCAGGCAGTGGCTTTACCCAATGCACCACAGCACCGGATTCTATATATTAGACTATTAAGTTCCACCTGTTTTAAAGCATCTTGGCACATTTTAGAGATCACATAAAAGTTAAAGTCCTGTGTCAGAAGTTTATTCAAGAAAATAATACTCATATTATTTTGAGAACTATTAAAAAACCCAGATCCCATAGAACTTCAGAGTATTATATCTTAGTAACTTGATAAATTGCTTTATGCTTCTCAGTGGCAGCATAATTGGATAACGGAGAACGATGGATTTACCTGGAAAGCTTTATTTCTCCCATATGCATGGAAGTGAGAAACATAAATACAGACATGACTCTCTGCATGGCATCTTCACAGCCAATCAACAGCTGACATTTAACTGGACAGATAGATTCATAAATAGTTTGGGTGCAGCATATGGTGACATTTCCAATTATAGGTCTCCACGGTAACAGTGGAATTTCTTTTTGATTTTTGTAAGTTTACTAACAGAACAAAGCTCAGTTAATGTCCATTCCTTACAATGTCTGAAAGGAGTCACACAGTCCTGGAAGGTATGTGATATAACGAAAGGAAAATAATTTATTGCATTAAGCAATTGCATTTAGAAAAATATAAAGGCCTATGTATTGTGGGTGAGGTTTCCTGACTTTCAAAGTCCTCTACCTTGATGGTTTAGATTTCAGATTTCTGGATCAAATTAACATCTCCTAAGAGAAATCAGCAGGGCATATTACACTCTGAATTGAAAACTCCTTGGAAGCTAAGAGTGGAAGTCATCACCAACAAGCAAAAAGTTCAACAATCTGAAAAATCAACAACTCTTCTTAGATTTGTAAGGGAAGTGAAGTCACAGGGCAAACCAGTGCCCTCCACGTTGGAGAGACAGGGAGGCAGATGCAGAGGATCATAATTTGTCAGAGCAGAAACCACGGAGAGAATTCCTGCTGGGGTGGGAAAATTGCTCAAGGCTCAATGTGGACACCTCTGGAAGTCAACAGCTCCAAGGGGACTCAGAGGAAGGCCTCCACACTTTTGTGAGTTTGGCTTTTGGGAACATGGCCTGGTTATTATAAAAAAGTCTTCTAGTGCTCTCAGCACGGTGAAGGGAAAGGTAACTGTTTTTTTTTTTTTTTTTTTAAGATTTATTTATTTATTTATTTGACAGGTAGAGATACAGACAGTGAGAGAGAGAGAGAGAGACAGAGAGAGAGGTCTTCCTTCCATTGGGTCACTCCCCAAATGGCTGCTACAGCCAGTGCACTGCGCCGATCTGAAGCCAGGAGCCAGGTGCTTCCTCTTGGTCTCCCATTCGGGTGCAGCGCCCAAGTACTTGGGCCATCCTCCACTGCCTTCCCCGGGCCACAGCAGAGAGCTGGACTGGAAGAGGAGCAACTGGGACTAGAACCCAGGGTGCCAGCGCCACAGGCAGAGGATTAGCCAAGTGAGCCACGGCGCTCACCCCTGGTAACTTTTTGAAATATGTTAGAGCACTGTGTTCTGAACACAGACCTGCCCTCAGGAGAAACTACTTAGCCACAACCTAACCTGGGTTTTATTAGGGCCTAACTGACCTGAATGAGGGGAACTAGCCAACTTCCCGTCCACTCCAGCTGTGTTGTCGTACCTTGGGGTTGGGAGGTTAGAAAGAGGCTGAGGAGCACTTTTGTGGGTAACAGTGCAGAGATATGGGCTCACCCAAAGATTAGGACCTACTCACAGAATTATAAAACGCCCCCCCAACACACATATGCACTTTTTTAAAAAATTGATTTTTATTTTTATTTGAAAGACAGAGTTACAGAGAGAGGTCAAGACAGAGAGAGAGAGTCTTCCATCTGCTGGTTCACTCCCCAGATGGCAGCAACAGCCAGAGCTGTGCTGATCCAAAGCCAGGAGCCAGGAGCTTCTTCCTGGTCTCCCACATGGGTGCAGTGGCCTAAGGACTTGGGCCATCTTCCACTGCTTTCCCAGGCCATAGCAGAGAGCTGGATCCGAAGAGGAGCAGCTGAGACTAGAACCGGCGCCCATTTGGGATATGGGCATTTCAGGCCAAGGCTTTAACCCGCTGCACCACAGCACCGGCCTCACCTACGCACTATCTTACAACCAGTTCTTTCCACAAATATATCATGTTGGATATCAAGAGAAAATTACAGCATGCATCTTTAGTCTTATTGTTAGGGCACTCATATTCCAGCTGGAATGCCTGGGTCTGGCTACTTACTCCAGTTGCGTGCCTTGTGCAGGCCCTGCAAGCCAGTAGTGTTGGCTCAAACAGTTGAGTTCTTGCCCCCCAAGTTGGAGACCTGAATTGAGTTCCCAGCTCCTGGCTTCCATCCTAGCATAGCCCTGGACATTGTGGGTATTTGGTGAGTAAATTAACAGATGAGAGCTCTCTTTTTGTCTCTCTGTCTCCCAAATAAATAAATAAAAAGCATATTAAAGTACAAAAACAGTAAGAGACAGCAAGCATTGGAACTACACTCAAATATGTTATGGATCTTGGAATTATCAGATGGTGAAGGTCAAACAACTGTGATTAAGATGCTAAGGGATTTTACAGGTAGAGTAGACAGCATACAATAACAAATTGGCAATGCAAGCAAAGAAATGAAAATTCTAAGAACAAAACAAACCGTTAGAGATCAAAGACACTGTAAGAAAAATGAAGAAAGTCTTTGATGGGCTTATTAGTAGACTGGATACAGTTGATGAAAGACCCTTTCAGCTTCAAGATATCATAAAATGTACCTACAAAACTGAAAAACCAAAAGGAGAAGGACTGAAAAAATAACCAGTACCTGAGACCCATGGGACAGGTACCAAAGTGGTCATGTGCGCAGAATGGGGTGCCTAAAGGAGTACAAAGATTTACTCAAGTGTAAATTCACCTTATTATTTTAGAGAGACATATCGATTAGAAGTAAATAGATATCCTATAAAAAGTGGGAGTGACTATATTAATTTCAGATAGAAAAGACTTCAGAACAAAGAAATTTATCAGGGCTAATGAGAGGCAGTGCCTAATGATTATGTCTCTAGGACACATAACAATCCTTATCATGTCTACACCTTGCAACAATTATCTAAGAACATGAGGCAAAACCTGATAGGACTGCAAGGAAAATGGATGAATCCACCATTAAAGTTGGACACATCACTACTCTATCAGAAATGGACAGAGCCAGCAGATAGAAAATCAGTAACTGTGTAGTTGAAGACAGCATCTTTAATCACACATTCCTTTTAAGTTCACTTTGAATATCCATCAAGATAGACCACATTCTAAGCCATAAAATATACCTAAGTAAAAAAAAAAAATTGACAGATAGAAAGTGAGAGAGACAGAGAGAAAGGTCTTCCTTCTGTTGGTTCACCCCCCAAATGGCCGCTACGCTAGGGCCAGAGCTACGCCGATCAGAAGCCAGGAGCCAGGAGCCAGGAGCCAGGAGTCAGGAGCCAGGAGTCAGGAGTCAGGTGCTTCCTCCTGGTCTCCCATGCGGGTGCAGGGCCCAAGCACTTGGGCCATCTTCCACCTCCCTCCGGCCACAGCAAAGAGCTGGACTGGATGAAGAGAAACGAGGATTAGAACCCGGCACCCATATGGGATGCCGGCACTGCAGATGGAGGGTTAACCAAGTGAGCCACGGCGCTGGCCCCACCTAGGTAAATTTAAAGGTTAGAAATAATACAGCATTCCTCTCAGACCACAATGGCATTAAACTGGAAATAAATAGCATAATTATAGAAAATTCCAAAATGTATATATATATATTTTTGACAGGCAGAGTGGACAGTGAGAGAGAGAGACAGAGAGAAAGGTCTTCCGTTTGCTGTTGGTTCACCCTCTAATGGCCGCTGCGGCCTGCACATCGTGCAGATCCGAAGCCAGGAGCCAGGTGCTTCCTCCTGGTCTCCTATGCGGGTGCAGGGCCCAGGGACTTGGGCCATCCTCCACTGCCCTCCCAGGCCACAGCAGAGAGCTGGACTGGAAGAGGAGAAATCGGGACAGAATCCGGCGCCACAACCGGGACTAGAACCCAGAGTGCCGGCGCCGCAGGTGGAGGATTAGCCTATTGAGCCGCGGTGCCGGCCCAAAATGTATATTTTTGAACTAAATGAAAATACTTCTTATCAAAATTTGTGGGATGTAGTAAAAGCAGTGCTTTGAGGGAAATTAATTGTGTTGAATATCACATAATGAAATTTCAGTAGTTGGTTAACTGCAAATAGATAAGTATCCCATGAGTTCTTCTCACCTCTTCTTCCAACCGCATACTGGAATTTCAAGCTAATGCAACAGGATAGGAAAAGGAAAGAAAGGGAGCCTAGCTGGGAAAGAAGACTATGAAAGAATTCAAAAGGTTCATGGAAATTGAGTACTATCAAAAAAGGAGTAGATTTAAAAAAATTTTACACTAAAAATAAGCCTTTTAATTGCATTCTCTGCAAAGTTTTTGAAGTCCCCTTGTAAAACTGTGTTCCCAGATGACATGATTACCTAGCTAAAAAAAAAAAAAAAACTTTTAAAAAAGGCAGGTTTTTTTTTAAACTAGTAAGCAATTACAGCAAGGTGGCAGGATACAAAGTTAATAGACAAATCCAATGTCTTTCCTGTATAGTTGAAATGAACAAATAAAATTTCAAATTAAAACCACAGTGTGGTTTGTCCTTCCTCAAAATTAAATAGATGTAAATCTAATAAAATATGCACAGAATCTATATAAGGAAAATTATAAAACTCTGATAGAATAAAACAAAGAATTAAATAAATGAGTAGATATTCCATAATATTGAATATAAAGATTCCATTTCACCAATTCCTCCCAAGTTGATCTATAGTTTAGGCACAATCTCAATCAAAATGTTATTTTGTGAATTTCTATAAACTGACCCTAAAGTTTATATACAGAGGCAAAATACCCATATTTTGCCAATACAGTATCAAAGGAAAAGGACAAAGTTGGAAGACTGACACTTTTAAATATACTATAAAGCTACAGTAATCAAGACAGTGTGGTATTGGTGAAAGAATAGACAAATAGATCAGTGAACAGAATAGAGAATTGAGAAACAGGTACAAATAAATAAGTGAATTGGTCTTTGGCAAAGAGGTTAAGGAGGTTAAGGTAATAAAGTGGAGGCTAGTCTTTTCAACAAATGGTTATGAAACAACTGGACATTCACGTGAAAAAACAGGGATTCTAAATACAGACCTCAATTAGTCACAAAAGCTAATTCAAAAGGTATTATGCAAATGTTATAAAAAGGGAAGCTACCAAATGTCTAGAAGGTAGATAAAACAAAAATCAAGATGATCTAAAGCATAATCCATCAAAGAAATAATTGATGCACCGGGCTTCAGTAAAATTAAAAATTTATGATCTTCAAAAAATACCATAGAGAATGAAAAATCAAACTATAGACTTGGAGTAGATATTTATGAAAAACATATTTGATGATGGATATTGTGTAAAATATAAAAAGAAATTTGACATGCAACAATAATAAAACACGCCATTAAAAAGTAGGGTTAATTAGACCTCCTCACCTTAACAGGCATCTCACCAAAGAAGATGCAGATGGCACAAAAGCTTGTGAAAAGATGCTTAGCAGTTGTTGTTGTTTTGTTGTTGTTGTTGTTTTTTGCCAGGCAGAGTGGACAGTGAGAGAGAGAGACAGAGAGAAAGGTCTTCCTTTGCCGTTGGGTCACCCTCCAATGGCCGCCGCGGCTGGCGCACCGAGCTGATGCGAAGCCAGGAGCCAGGTGCTTCTCCTGGTCTCCCATGGGGTGCAGGGCCCAAGGACTTGGGCCATCCTCCACTGCCCTCCCGGGCCACAGCAGAGAGCTGGTCAGGAAGAGGAGCAACCGGAACAGAATCCGGCGCCCCGACTGGGACTAGAACCTGGTGTGCTGGTGCCGCAGGCGGAGGATTAGCATATTGAGCCACAGTGCTGGCCCAGCAGTTGTTTTCATGCAGATTCATGAAAATGTAACCACTCTGGTGAGGGAGTTGCATTATGGGGGATGCTATGCATGTGTGGATGTAGGCAGTACATGACAAGTCTCTGTACCTTCTAATTAATTTTGCTGTGGACATAAAACTATGCTTAAACAATAAAATCAGTGAAGAAAAATTGAATGAGACTTTGTGTCTTGGATTCTGCTTTATGTGGCTAGGGTGGCTGGTATCCAAGTTTAAGGAGTTAGCTAGGAAGCCAGATATAGGCTTCAGTATCTGGAGAGAATTTAATTCCAAATTTCTAATGTGTAGTATTAATTTTTAAAGTGTAATTTTACATTTGTGTTTATGTGTATAAAATTTTCAAGTGCTAGATTCAGGAAGAACTTGACAAAGCTTTATGGCGTGCTAATTTAATTTGTTTCTACGTGATGCATTGTGTTTGCTTTCATTAGCCAAAATCCTCCCTCCAAAATTTTTTAGTAGTCGGGGCTAGTCTTCACATTCAGTTACTTTTTAGTGTCTTCACCTTATTTGGAAATTAAAATTTACGGTCTCAGAGTTTAAAGTCAGTGTCATTTATTTCATGGATTTTCTACATCAGGTTTTTGATTGATTGCCAGGAATTCATGACTTTGATTTCTCTTTTTCTAAATCTAGGAAGTAATGGTGTGACTCAAATTCAGATCTCTGAAAAGATATTGATATGTAAAACAAGGAAAAATAGGTGAAAAAATGAAGAGAATAAGAAAAGAAAAACCTAGAAAGGGCATATAGATGATAAAATAAGCAATAAGATATAAGCAAAGAAAAAAAAGTACAAGAGATATAGAAAGTTTATAGGAGATTGTGTTTCTTATAATTAATAAGATAAAATATGAAGTTAGTTGATACTAATAATTTATTAGAATTTTGCCCTTCAAGGGATCATTTCTTTGATTTTAACCATTATTTGTCACTGTTTGTCTTAAGGTACTCTCATGGAAAATTTCCTAATTAACTAGTTAACCTATATTCACTCCAAATTAATTTTTCCACCTAAAACATGTTGTTGTAATTAGAGTAATAACTATATTATTATATTATATTATAATTATAATTGCATGGTTAGATTAAAGTTTAACCTTTACATTGTCTAAAATAAAATTGTTTTAAAGATTGTATTCATCATTTGTTATCCAAATTCTTTATGCATGTGTGCAAGGATGTGCAAGGATGGTATATGATAGCCAGGTAACACAGGCACTGAAATATGACCACAATCAACAAATAAACATTTGTGTGGGGAAGCTTTGTATTGATTTATATGCATCAAAATCAATTTCCACTGACAATTGCCAAATTTTTCATTATGAAAGTGCCGAGGGAATAGCTTTGCTTGACAAATTGTTGATCCCTTTCCCTCCCTACGCTTTATAATTTCTGAAATTCAGCTTTTTGTTTTAAGTAGGACAGGATGTTTAGCTTTAAAACAATGGCAGTTATGGTTTGTAGTTTAGCAACATTGAAATTGCTAAGCAAATAGGTTTTTCATTATGACATGGAGTCTACTTCCTTCCATATTGAAGTGAGAATTGCTTTTGGTTTGTGTGCTAAATAGTAAAATTGAGGTGTAGCCCTTTTAAAATTTATTTTAGAAAAAGAGAAAGTTGGATGAAGGGAGAAAGAAAAAACATACCCCTATCCGCTGATTCATTCCCCAAATGCCTGCAATGGCAGAAACTGAGTGAAAGCTGGAGCCAGGAGTCAGGAACTCAATCCAAGTCTCCTATGTGGGTAGCAGAAGCAAATTACTTGAGCCATTACCAGTGCCTCCTAGGATTTGCATTGGCAAGAGTTTGGAGGCAGGATCCATATCTGGGTATCAAACATAGGGATTCTGAAGTGTGATGATTATCTTAAATACCAGGTTAAATGCCTGCTCCCTAAAGTGTAGTCTTTAACCTAACAAATATGTAGATTTTTTTGAATAATACTCTACTACTAGTTCAGTCTTTAAGTAGAATTAACTATAAGTTTCTTTGTAGATAGGAAACAAGGAATTCACTAAAATAGATATTTCAGAATTGTTATTGCTCACCCTGTCTTAGAGATAAGAAGTGATGGTCTACACCTTAAGCTCTCACTGGATACATTAATTTTTTAATATAACATTTGAGGATTTACAGAAAGAGTGGCCAGTTTCTACTTTAGATATTGGACAGCAAGAAAAGAAAGGGAGGCTATGAAGTATGAGGAGGAGAAAGCAGTGCGTTTCTTCATCTGCATAACTTTAGTCAGAGGAACACATCTATTTCTCTTACTATGGTTTGCTGCCTCAAAGTTACTTTCAAAACCTTTTATTATCTTCCCGCTATGGACACAGTAGAATGGACAATGAAACAAGCAATAAAAAGCAAAAAATGCTTTCTTGCCTTCCTGAAATTTGGGAGATTCATATGCCAATAAACAATGATTACATCTTCTATTGTTCCCTTGTATCAAGATACCTACCTCTTGCAATAGATGTAAAAATGGTAAAAAAGAAATCTATTCTGGCAAACAGTAAGAACAGAAGCAAAGGTTGTATAAGAATGGATCCATAGTGGTTGAATGAGGTCAAATAACATCATCTTCTCTTATTTCATCCTGAAGGAAACAGGTGCTCTCTGGGGCTACCCCAATGTGGGGTTTCAATAAGAGGAGATAAACTGCAGACCGGCCAACTTCCTAAGCATCTCCGGGGAGTCTAGGAAGCTTTAGCACTTAGAGACGTGAGGACTTCTGTTTAGTTCCCCAGACAACTGTGGTATATGTATTCTTTCTGACCATCATTTGCATATGGGATCCAAGCCCACAAAAACTTGACAGTTTTAAGGTTGGTGTACATAGTCAACATTTACACTTCCTTAAAATTCAAACATGCTTTCCCCAACTCTGAAACCTGGTAGCTTATCAAATCACATTTAATTTGTCCCAATACAAATTCTTCCACTGTCCAGTGTTTTAAAGAATAGCATGCGTTAAAGGTTGATCTGTTTCGAGTAGGTGCTGGAATATATGTGTATTTATTACCATTTTAGACTAAATGAACAGTAGTTATCTATCATCTCTTTTAAAATAAGGTTCAGTAATTTGCATACTGGAATTATCAAAAGTCTTTTGTATACACTAGAGCCGGAGAAAATGAAAGACTTTTCATATTGAACTATTATTCCAAGTGATTCCGAGGCATTTATTTATTGAAAAAAAAAAAGCTATTCATAGGTTCAAATGAATCCAGACGAACTTTCTGATTGAGAAACAGCTCAAGATATTGTATAAATGTTTGGGTTGTGGTAGAAACCATAATATTTTTTTAAGTGCACTGCTCCTTCCATTTTGAACGTACATGCTTTCTGAGGGAAATTTAGCTCATGTGTTTGTGATTCACTTATACTTCACTCATCAAAATAGCATTTGCTGTGAGCTTTTGGGTTGCTAACTAGTTATTTGATCTGTGTGGATATTTTTAAAGTTTCTTTTCCCTTTTGTCTGAATATGGCCAAATCTTTAGAGATTTGCCTTTCTTTTTCTAATTTTCCAAAACTTGGAAAGCTAAAAGATGTAATGGATTCAAGGGCATGATATACCCATAGTTTCTTATAAATCATGACTTTGCTAAGATAGGGTTAATAAGGGAAATATTAACTATTAAAAGTGAATTTTCTAATTTTGCTAAAACAATTAGGTTATTACAAAATGACTGAAACTTAACATGTTGAATGGCAGTGATTCGAAAATTTAGCTGCAAGGCTTCACCATTTGGATGCAGTATTTCTTTTTTTGCAAACACATTAATAAAATTTAGCGGAATGTATAAAAGAATTGGGGCATTCTTACATACTTCTTTTTTTTTTTTTTTTTTTTTTGACAGGCAGAGTGGACAGTGAGAGACAGACAGAGAGAAAGGTCTTCCTTTTGCCGTTTGTTCACCCTCCAATGGCTGCCGCGGCCGGCGCACCACGCTGATCCGAAGCCAGGAGCCAGGTGCTTCTCCTGGTCTCCCATGGGGTGCAGGGTCCAAGCACTTGGGCCATCCTCCAACTGCACTCCCTGGCCACAGCCGAGAGCTGGCCTGGAAGAGGGGCAACCGGGACAGAATCCGGCGCCCCGACTGGGACTAGAACCCGGTGTGCCGGCGCCGCAAGGTGGAGGATTAGCCTAGTGAGCCGCAGCGCCAGCCCACATACTTCTTAGAGTGGCTAAAACTCCAAGGACACAAAAAACAGTGTTGATCTAGGAACATTCTTTGGGGAAAAACAAGTGTTTTTAAAATTATTTATTTATTTATTTGAAAGGTGGAGTGACAGAGAAGAAAAAACACACACACAAACACATACATATGGGAGAGTTAGAGCGAGAGTGAGAGAGAGAGAAAGCAAGCTAGGTAGATTTCTTTATTATTATTATTATTAAAGCTTTTATTTAATGAATTCAAATGTCATGGGTACAACTTTAGGAATATAGTGGTTCTTCCCCCCATACCTACCCTCCCACCCCACTCAGTCCCACCTCCTACTCCATCTCTCATCTCCTTCTTCATTAAGATTCATTTTTAATTAACTTTATATACAGAAGACCAACACTATACTAATATTTCAACAGTTCGTACCCCCCCAAAACACACAACTTATAAAGTAATGTTTGAGAATAAGTTTTGCAGTTAATTCTCATAGTACAACTCATTAAGGACAGAGGTCCTACATGAAGAATAAGTGCACAGGGACTTCTGTTGGTAATTTAACACTCTTATTTATGATACCAGTGATCACCCAGGGCTCTTTCCATGTGCTGCCAAGGCTATGGAAACCTTTTGTGACCACAAACCCCTCAGTATTTAGACAAGGCCATAAGCAAAATGGAAGTTCTCTCCTCCCTTCAGAAGCTAGGTAGCTTTCATTTGATGGTTCACTCCCCAAATTCCCCTTACAGGGGTTGCTTTGAAAGATAAACAGATCAAAGCCAGAAGCTAGAAGCTTCATCTGCATTTTCCTAGTCTCCAACATGGGTGGTGGCAGGGACTCAAGTATTTGTGCCACCATCTGCTGCTACCCAGGCACATTAGCAGGAAGCTGGATGGGAAGCGGAGTATCTGGGACCTGAATCTGGTACTCATATAGGTGAGAAAGACGTTCAATGTGGCAGCTTAACACATGCCACAACACCCATCCCACAAGTGCTTTTAATATACTTCAATCAGAAGAAAAGGATATTTTTCGTTAGTTCACAAGTTTTTTCCCTAAGGTTTTTATAAGATTGAAAGATTATGAATAGGCAAAAAAAGTTACCATTTCTGAGGGGATGACAACTTTTTATGGAACAAAAATTCAAAGTTTACTGTTAACTCAGAGAAACAAAGAAAACTGTTCTGAGATGAGGTCAAAGAGGTGGGCAGGATTCATTTTATGCAGAGCTTAATAGGACATGATAAGTTGAGATGTGGTTGCAGCCATGATGGAAAACCCACTTGGATTTTAGGCAAGGGAGTGCATAATTGGCTACATCATTCAGGGATCCCTGGGCTACTCTAGGAGATTGAAGCACAAACAGACAGTCATAGAAAATTCAGGACCAGGTAGGAGGTACCTGGAGTATTTGACCTGTGGTGGTAGAGAAAAATGAGTAGATTTGTAGGATATGTTGAAGACACAATTTATAGCACTTGCTGCCAAATGCAGTAAAGTTAGGTATATTCCATTTGGCTTCAGGCACCAGGAATATGGAGGTATCATATATACTGGGAGGGATAGGTATGAACATTGAGCTCAACAAATCTGTTTTGGTTTCGCCAAGTTCACCTGTGACCTGCTAAGGTATCCATTAGATACCATGTATAAATGTCAATCAAAGTGTAGCTAGTTATAATGCGTATCAGCATCTTTGGCAAATATGGTTGTTATACAAAAATGTATCCATCTATACTTGTATGTATTCCCTGTGTGGATTCCTTGGATTATTCAAAAGATACATTTTTAGAAAAAAATTTACATGAAAAAATATTTGAAAGGGAGAGAGGGAGATTCGGGAAGGAGAGGAGGACAGGGGAATAGAGAGGAAGTAGGGATACAAGAGGAGTGGGATATCTCCCATCCTCTGATTCCCTCCACAAATGCCCACAACAGGCAGGGCTGGGCCAGGTCAAAACAGAGAGCTGGGAACTCAGTCCAAGTCTTCCATGTGAGTGCAAGAGTCCCAAGTAATTGGGATGTCATTAATCCTATCTGTTTCTGACAACAACCCCTGCCCCCACCACCCCAAACAATGTATTAGTCTTGTATATTCTCAGGCAACCCATGCTTTCCATGGCATTTTGAATGAAATGCAATGAGCTTTGCATATTATTCTAGGTTTCTCCTTTCGTACTTTGTGTTCCATAAACAGTTTTGATTCATAAAACTTGCTGAAGTGATAGTGCTGGTTCTACCATGAAGAGTTTAGCATAGTTATCTCTTAAAATGCAGGCCTCTGAACTACAGCTGGGAAAAATCTGTGGGCAAAATCCATCCTTGTAAGCACTATTCTTTTGTGACACCATAAAAAGCTGGGCTGTTGATTATTGACTGCATGGTCTGAATGTTTGTGTTCCCCCGAAACAAAATTTATCTGTTGAAAACCCCATCACTAATGTGATAGCTCTAAGGGATAGGGCTCTTGGGAGGTGATTAGATTCTGAGAGTGGCGCTCTCAGCAATGGGACTCGTGCACTGATAGAGGAGTCATCAGGAGCTGCCTCCTCTCCTTCCACCATGGCAGCACTTAGGAAACACCATTTGTCTACCACAGTGTGGGTCCTCACCACACACCAAATCTGTCAGTGCCTTGACCTTGGACTTTCCAACCTCCAAAGCTGTGAGGGATAAACTTTTATTGTTTATAAACTACCCAGTTTGTGGTATTTTGTTACAACATTCCAAAAGGATTAAGACAATGATGTCATTTACAAGGACATATGTCTCATGTAAAATAGGATATTTATCTGTATGCATAGCTCCTGAACTTAGTGAATGCCGAATGGACCAAGGGTCAGCAGACCTGAACAGTATCCTTCTTGCAGGATGGGCGGAAGCACGTCTTGTTAGATGTCCACACTGCTTCATGTGGTACTTATTTGAGCAAGATAATCTGTTGAAGCCACAGCATTCAGCCTATCTTCTTTTCCAACCACTTTGAATGGGGATTTCCAATGTCCCAGCTGTAGTCACACATTTTTCCTGTTCAAGAAAAGTTACGGTAGAATGGTGTTGTGGTGCAGCAGACTGGGCCACCAATCGTGATGCCAGCATCCTATATTAGGATGTCTTGGTTTGACAAGTGGAGGGAAGGCAGGGTGGGGCAGGGCACGACCCAGCGAGGACAGCCACCAGAGGGGCCCACTGCAGCTTCGCTGGCTCCCGCCTCTCGCTGGAGGCAGTAGACAACCCAGCAGAGAACGCCTGATACACGCACAACGTGGCATGAAGCCACCCATCATCGAGGTCCTTTCAGGGGATTGTCACGACCACCACGCGACCGGCTCACCAGCGGCAAGGAGTTCACACGGGTGGAGGACGCTGGCCTCACCCTCCGCCCTCTGGCACCGTAGGCTGGAGGTGGCATCACCGTTGCAGGACAACCAGAACCCGCACAAACCACCGCGCAAGCCCTAGCAGGTGGCTCTCAGAAAGGAGCACGGTGGAACACCAGCCCACTGGAAGCCCATCTTGTCTCCGTGTCCTCAACACACGTCCGGAGTCCCCTCTCTGGTGACAATCACCAGAGAACAGCGTCCTGCCTCTACTTCCAATTACAGCTTCCTGCTAATGTGCAGTCCAAAAAGCAGTATGTGACAACTCAGATGTTTGGGTACCTACCACCCACATGCAAGATTGGGATTAGTTCTGAGTTCATGGCTTTAGCCTGGGCCAGCCTTAGCTATTGTAGGTATCTGGGCAGTGAACTTGTGGATGGAATATCTCTCTGTCTGTCTGTAGCTGTCTGCCTTTCAGACAGACAGAGGGAGAAAGAAAGAGAGAAAGAGAGAGAGAGAGAGAGAGAAATGAGTATATTAGTTCAAAAATATCTTGGAAGTTCATGCGTAGTTTTTTCATAATATGCATTTCCCATGAACTTTTTGAAGACCTATTGCATCCTAAGATCTTGTAATCGATAAGAATAAGTGAACTTTAAAAAATAGTTTGGGATGAGGGGTTGGCATAGCCATTGGGATGCCACTTAGATACCACATCTCATATTATAGTGCTGGCTTGAGTCCTGGCTCTGCTTCCAACTCCAGCTTCCTACTAATGCACTCCCTGGAAGGCTCGGGTGGCTCATCTGGGAGATGGGGATTCAGTTCTCGGCCCCTGGCTTCCCACCTGGCCAGCCTGGCTTTTGTGATCATTTGGGAGTCAGTTGTTAAATGGAATATCTCCCTAACTACCTCTGTCTCACTTTCTGTTTCCATATTTCATATAAAACAAAAAATAGTTTTTAATCTACGAAAAATATAAGTAGATATTAAATGGAATGTTCTGGTTGTTTATATTTTCATTGCTCTAATCAAGGATGAGTTTGTAGTTTTTCTGTTTACTCACCTTTTTATTTCTTTTGCCTTAAGCTTTCTTTAATTGTACTGGCATCGTATTTGGTTGCTAATTTCTGTTGCAAGAATTTCTTTGTGTATAAATATCCAGTAATTGGCATTTTGCAATATATACCGTGGTTTTTACTGTGGTTCATCATTTTAAAAAGTTTTTTTATAGTGTTTCTAATGATAGAGAATACAGCTTTTTTATATTATAAAATTTGGCAGCCTTTCCTTTATATCTTTGGGATTGTGTGCCCTACATAGAAAAGCTTTCTATTTTTCAAGGTTATATTTTTTAAAAATAACTTACTTTTTCTTCTAGTCATTTTATGGTTTATAACATCAGTATTTAGGACCCCTGCTGTATATGAGCTATGGAGGAATCTTATCACTAGTTAGCATACTTTTCTTGAAGTAACCGGCTCAAAGTCATTTGACACATATTAAATCTGCAAACCAGGGAATGAAGACTTTAGAAAAATAATCAGATTTTCGAGCTAGAATATGCTTTAAAGATCATCTACTGGATTGCGCTTGCTTTGCAGATGGGGAAGTGGAAGTGAATGTAAAGAAGGCTAGAGCAGTAATGTATGTCACCTTGGGCCCTGCTTTGTCAGTACCAGAAGGAACCAGAAGCTACCAGAGGGAAGTTTCCTCTTCCCACCCTCAGAGTGTTGCATTTTTCTGCTTCACCGTCGGTTATGAGATCTGGGCATCACATGGTTCCCATTTATTGATCATCCTATTTAATTTCAGAGGATAAGATGTGCTGTAGATTTTTAAGGCCATTAAGGAGGTGATCTGTTACCCACCGCACATTTCATTTCTTGTCCAGATTCAGAACACTGCCGCTGGTTACTGGTAAGTCCGAGGGCTAGTTGTAAGCACATCCCTGAATGTGAGTCCATCGTTTATTCAGCCAACTGTTGTAGGAGGATTGAGGGGAGGAGAGTGAAGGCTCGGAACTCCATTCACCTCCTGCAGCCACCTCAGCGCAGCCTAAGGGAGCAGCGTATTTGCAACCTTATTCCACAGTCTGTCTGGATTATGGAGTCAGTCAAAGAATGTTTTAGGAAGGAGTTGAAATTCAGTGAGAAATAAAGTGCAGAACTCTGTTTTGTATGCTGCTGGCATCGTCTAGTCTCATTCTGGCCTCATGTGGGCCAGGAGGTGAGACTGTGAGCCCTTTGGGCTATCACTGGAATCCCCATGGAAAGATCAGGTGCTGTTCTTTGGGGAATCCCTATCTAAAGATTCCTGGAGCCATCTTTCTGCATTAGTTTCCTTGAGACTCAGTAACCTCGTGGAACTGCATGCAAATAATTGTTAACAGTGATTATTGCTTTAAGGAAACCACAATGCCCTCCTTACCGCCCCCATCTTTCTTGCTCCTCAGTGGTGTCTCAGGCTGTGTAAAAAAATGACAATAGGTATAAATAGTAATCTAATTATAGTTAGAAGAGATTTACAGCTCTAATTATGAGTGCTGTTAAATTTCAAAGGGACTGACAGAAGCCATCAACACATCCCATACAAGAATCCATCTTGCTATTATAAAAGCTACCTGCCAATTGCTTGTCAGTTGAATGACATGCAACACTGCACACATTATCTCCAGAATTAGTGATACCGACAGTTTTGCCATGTTTAATGTATGTCGGCAGTGTAATGGCAAAGGCATAGAACCTAGGAATTACTCAATTAGGGACTGCTGCACTGCCAATATATGCATATTTCATCAATATACATGCACACTTCATGTGTCATCATTTCTGCCTCTGAAGGAAATGTTCTTTTTATTTGGCTCAATCAGTACATAATCATAGAATCTATCTACAGTAAATGCCACCGTTCTGAGAAACACACACACATACACACACACACATACCTCTCTTTGTTAGACATTTAGACAGAATCTATGTTATTTTCATTGTATATTTTACATAACACTATTCATTATATGTTAGAATAGAAATTTTACAATAGTCTTATTTGAGTCTCAGTTCTTCACCATGCATATGATTTAATTTATTCTTTTGGATAATGGCATGGGTCAAATATTACAAATCTTTTGGGGGCAAACATGAGGTTTTACACAAGTTTGCTGGTAAGTTACACAGGTTGGGGAAAGCTGCTGATGCCGTATCTCAGCTCCTGCCTTTAGCCGCCTCCCAGACCTGGGAAAGGCCTCCACCTTGCTCGCATTTCCTGAACGACCTTGTCAGGGCATATTTAATTCATGCCAGGACACTTTTACAATGGGACTTACTACAGTGTGGATGTGGTTTGACTTTGTCCCCCAAGAGCGCATGTGTAAGGAGGTTGGTTCTCAGTGTGGCGATGTTGGGGGGTAACAAAACCTTGAAGAGGTAGAACCAGGTGGGAGATCTTTAGGTCCCTGGGGGCCTGCCTTTGGAAGGGATTAAGGTAGTACTTGGGACCTCTGTGTTGGTTCTCTCAAGAGAGGGTGGTTTTAAAAAGAGCAAACCCGGCCCCTTCACTTGCGCTCTGCCTCCCACTGTCTCTGCATGATCTTTTACTCTTACACACTCCGTGACCACTGTGGTGCCATTGCTGTGGGGAGTCATAGCCTAGGAACCCTATGCTCATTGGATTTTAGCCTCCAGAACTGTGAGCTAACTAAATCTCTCAGAGTTGGGAAGCCTCAGGTATTTCATTTGAGCAACAGAAAATGGACTAGTGGAGGACTTCCATGAGTTACGCTCTGATATGTGGAATGTGGGCGTCCCAGTGCTAATCACCTAACAGCTACTAATGGTCTCTGTCTCAGTGTTTTCTGTTTCCCCAGACTTCCTACTTGTTAGGGCTCCTCTGGCCCTGTCAGTCCTTGAGAAATGTGCTGATAAAATGTAGGCCTGGAGTGTTCAGACCCAATAAGGATAACTTCATCCTTGCATGTTCTGTATGTCCTGCTCACTTCAGGCATATCACCCATTCATCCTCTCGCTCCTTAGAAGCTGCTGCTTTCTGATCTAGACATCCCAGTTGCCAAACAAGTAAAATGTTTGCTACTGGTAAAATGTTTGTTGGTAAATAGCTACTGATCTCCGAACCACCCTCCCTTCTTACCAGTGTCCGTCACCAACCTCAGTTATCACTCTTTCAGGTGTCCTAGACATGGCTGTTATTCACTAACCATAGGGTGTTCACCTGGCACACGTTGAAATGCCTGGGACACTACTGCTGTTACAACCAGTGTCTATTCCGATTGGTTGGTGATCATGTGTATTGTACTGTGTCAGTTAGTGTTAATTTAGAGAGAGAGAGAGAGAAAGGAAGGGGAGAGGAGGGGAGGAGAGGGGGAGGGAGGGGAGGGGAGGGAAGGGAAGGGAATATGAATGGGAATTTCCACCTACTGGTTTCCTCCTCAAATATCTGCAATGCCTGCAGGGCTAAAACAGTGGGCCAGGAACTTAATCCAGTCCTCCCACATAGTAACAGGGTTCAAAGTAATTACTTTGCCCCTAGCAGGAAGCTGGAGTCAGGAGTTGGGGCTGTGAAGTGACCCCACGCACTGAGATAGGGGTCACAGGTGTCCTAGCCGTGAGTACAAATGCCTGTCCTCTACCCACTTTCTCTTTTGCCTTTGACTTAGATACAAGAGAAGTCCTCTATTTCAGGTGTCAGGACAGGCTTTCTGGCAGTTCCTGTGCCATGAGAAATTGGTCTACCCTCTTACAGACCTGCCTCCCAAATGACGGATTGATCTTTCATTTTTAAGCACTTTTTATGTTTTTATCATGCAAGCAAGGGCAATGCCACTTTTTAGTCAATATAAAAAGGATAAAGAGACACTAAACTCACAAAATGAAGGAATTTGAGGTAGGAGCTTGCCGATAATCATGCAGTTTAACTAGATTGTAGGTCAAGGCGGTTGGTCACGTCTCTGGTTCAGTGACATTCGAAAGACATAATTACAGTAAGACGGCCGCATTATGCCAACATGAATAGTTTCTTTCTTGAGATAACTGATCCCAAAGGATGGCAGGAATTATTTCCTTATGTATTCTACTGGCATTTGTTTTGTCAGAACATAACAAATTATACATAAATCCTGTTTTATAAATGGTATGCTGTGCTTTAAATACAGCCCAATATGTCATTCTGTCAGAGATTAGCAACAGCAAACTGTTTTGTTGATTGATTCATTATTCTCAGTGCCCAATTGAAAAAAAATTATTACTGAATTTATGATGAAAAATTTCCTTTAAAATGAATTATTTAAATAGCTTATGCTGAAATAATAATAAAGGCATTTTTGTTTTTTTGCATGTTTAAAGTATTCCCTAGTCACTGCCACGTCTTCCTCATCACCTTGATTATTCCACGTGGCATTAGTGATATATTAGACGGCTGCATAATCATGCTTGGTACCACGAATGTGAAAGTTGTGTGACAGCTTTTTAAACAGTACCTGGTGTCCTTCAGAAGGCTCTGCTCCCTGATTTGAGATCACTCCGAATTTCTGGCTTTTCATTTCATTCCCATTCATCTTTATTTTTTAAATGTCTAAATGCCCTCGCTGAATTAGGAACACATGGCTTTGGCAAAGCCAGTAATTGTGCTTACTACACAGAAGACTAAACTCAAAGATTACATCTACGTGGCACCACTGAGTAGAGACAGAGGTAAGCCTACATTGTCACTGAATATTTGACCTTTGTCTCTTTGGAAGCAAGTAACTTGGTTTTTGATTTTGAATAATTAAAATGGATCGTCTCTGCTCAGATTTTTTTTCTAGGCTGTTCCTTTGGGGAATTCCCAGCTTTGGTTTTCTGGGCTAAGACCTTATCCTTTTCACCATATTTACAGTTTCCTAGTCAAGATTTTTGTGATTGCCCATTCTGGACTGTGGGCTAATTATTATGAATTCAAAAGTCTAAGTTTTCATATTTGTAAAATTTTGACCTCACTTTTGCTGTGTTTATCTCTGACCTATTTCCTTGCAACTACATCTAAGCCACAGTAACTATTGGTTTCTTGTGATTTTTCCACTCTGAGAGGCCAGATAGGACAGAAATTTGATCACTGTGTGTGATAAGACACGGAGTTCCCTTTCATCTTTCTGTGGATTAGGCAGCAGTCTTCTGATGATTGGGTAAATATCCATTTGGATTGAGTAAGTCCCCAGTTTTTACTGATTCAGTGTTAATTCTATGTAACCAAAGCAGCAAATCTCCAGGAAAAGACAAGCTTGAAGGATCTCTTTATGTTGCTGTTATTCTCTTAATTGTCTAGAG
Source organism: Oryctolagus cuniculus (assembly GCF_964237555.1). Lineage (NCBI taxonomy): Eukaryota > Metazoa > Chordata > Mammalia > Lagomorpha > Leporidae > Oryctolagus > Oryctolagus cuniculus. The sequence continues at coordinate 149,849,813 of NC_091436.1, forward strand.
GTATTTACCCTTATATTTCTTTCCCTCTGAAGGAGAGGTTGGAAGATGAACAATAAAAAGCATTACAGTAGGCAATCCTTACTCAATTCCCTTATCAATCTCCCATTTTAATTTTCTGGGCTGAATTCTTGTCATCTGCACCTTATTATGGTCAAGATTTTTGTCAGTAAGTTTCTGAACTCTAGGCTAATCAAATGCAAGACTGTTTTTCTAGTAAAAATAACACATTATTATCTTTGAAGCATTAAAGCTACTTCTAACCTGAAATATTTGTTTCATGAAATTTAAGATTTAGAAAGAACGTTAGATTACTGGGTTGCTGACCCTAATAACAATAACAAAACAACTTTATTTTGAAATCTTTTAAACTATAGAAAGGAATGAACTTGCAAAGGACCTGGAAGAAAATACTAAATCTAAGTCAGTATAATTCACTGGAGAACACTTGGCAATAAAAAAAAACCAGCCAAGGCATTGGACAATAACTGAGAAAGAAGAAACTTGAGAATTCCAAGTCCAGCTGAACACCCTGCTGTGTCAGAAAGCCCCAACTGAATGAAAATAAAGCTGAATGTGTAGTGCAGCCAAATGTTATACCTTCTTTTTAGACATCAAGACAACTTCTAGGCCTTGTGTTGAAAGTCTGGATATGGATTGCTTGGACTTTGGGATTTTAAAAGTGTCTTTCTGACAGAGCTAGAGTCTTTAATAAAGTCCCAGTGAATGAAAACCTTGAAAGTGAAAGGAGTCAGACCAAATCCTCAGACTAAATCTACAGGATTCGTTTAAGAGAAAAAGTCCTAGACATTTGAAAATTATTCTGTTGTCAGAAGAAGTAGGAGTTAATTTTTGTCATATTTATAATGTAAATTAATTCTGTTAGTTTACCTAAGATATAAAATTGTTAATAACTTTGGTATTCCTGAAGACATCTTATTTTTTTTTCTGTGGTTAGTGTGAATTAATAAAAACAATCTTATAAAATGGAACTTATCCTGGGGTTTTGTTTAGTATAGAAGATGTCATTTGGGATACTTGCATCACATACTGGAGTGTCTGGGTTCAAGTCCCTGCTCAGCTTCCTATTCCAGCTTCCTGCCAACATGATGCTAGAAAGTACAGGTGATGACTCAAGTACTTGGGTCCCTGCTACCTGCATGGGAGATCTGGATTGAGTTCTTGGTTCCTATCTTTGCCCTGGTCCAGCCCTAGCTGTGTGGGCATTAGGAAGTGATACAGAGTGGGAGATTTCTGTCTGTCTGTCTGTTTGCCTGTCTTTTTCTCTCCATGTATCTTTCTGCCTAAGAAAGAAAGAGAGAGAGAGGAAATCCCAGTGTTGTTGCCACGACTCAAACATGATGTCCTAAAAATTCTTTAGTTTTTCCTCCCTAAAAGTACAAGTCCTGAAGAATTATAGATGCAGATGTACATATGCATATGAGAGTACTTCAAAATGTTCTTTGAAAATAGAATTAAAAGATTATTTGGGTGCATAAAGATAAAGCACTACTAATGTGATTGCAAGAATGAATGAAACATTCTCCCTTGAGAACCACTGAGCATCCACTTCTGGGGTCATATAGGCAGAGACCCCATGGATATTGTGTGTCTCATTATAATATGTACCATCCTGAACTTTCTGAATTATTATTGTATAGATGTGGATAAAGGTAGATACGCAGGAGATAGCTATATCTACACCTATTCAGAGATATACGTGGAAATACAGATGTGGATATAAATATTAAAAAGGTAACCACCAACCAGCCAGCATTGACTCACAATCATTGTGGACTGAATATAAATTAAGCATGAAACATTCAGTATCTGATCTTGTTGGCCTTGTTCAGTACTTTCATAAGGGCTTTGCTGTTTTGTCCAGTTAGAAGAACGTAATAGAATTAAGCAGAAGTAATGCTTGAGGTATCACTCTAACAGAAGAATATGATGCACTTAGTAGTACAACATTGTTTTGGCTTGCTTACTTACTAGACATAACCCAGTCCCTCTCATTCAAAGAGTAACACTGATTCTGTTCAGATGAGTAGAGCTGAAATCAGGAATGTGAGCATCTTGGCATCAGTGACATCACCTTTGGCTGGAATCTGCCTCATCTTCCCCAGTTTTGCAAGCTTCAGTAGAGGGTTGGTGTCAGCTATTTCTCTGGGCCAGAGGCACGTGTCGCGAAGCAGGAATGGTGGAATAGAAGGAAAAGAGGACGTACTGAGAGCCTGAGATGAAGGGGACATGCAGCTCAAGAGAACTGACTTTGTTGACAAGCTATTACTAGGCAGATATTGTTGTTATTTTTTAAAATTAAATGAAATTACTCTCTAGAGATGAGTACAGTTGGAGGGTTTTCCTAATAAAACAGAAATTGGATGGTCTAATATGCACATTGAGATAAAAATCTACTAAGTACATTCTATACAGAATTAGCTAGAATTGATTCAACATTAATACTTTATGATTAAGAAAATCTGTGCTTAAAATAATCTGAAAGGTCTGTGGCAAGTTTAAGGATGATTGGACATATATAGTTCTTTCCTAATAGAAGAACATGTTATTAAAGGGGCAGATTTTTGCCTATCAGTATTTTTATCATGCCAGAAAATATAAAAGTTATATGCACACATAAAATTTTCACTGAAACTTTATTTCCTTTGGCTGTTTTCCTTACAGACGTTTTCCCTCATTGTTTCTTTCCAAAGTTCCACTTATAAGGCCAGTTTTCCAACTGATACTAAAAAGCAAATCTTACAGAGTGTCTCTTACTTTTCTTGTTTTAAGGCTTTACTCATTATATGTTCATAAATGTTGGCGAAATCTGTGTTGTTTAAATACAGAAATCTTTTTCATACCTGTGCTTGCATTTAGTACTTAGACTGGAGGTATGCATTTGGAAAGTATATTTTAGAATTTCCAAGATTATTGATGTTCATTTTCCTTGGGAAACAAGTTAATTCCAGAAACAGTGGCATTGTGGATTTGAAACACAGACTTAAGATCTTGATACGCAGAAACTATCTGTCTTACAATTTGCTGATTTGATATGGTAATCTTTACCAGCTTGGCCACGATCTGACCCATTCTCTTTGCTCCTGGCAGCAGTCCTAGAATTTTTAAAGCTAGCTGGGGTCCTAACACAGTGTTCTTATTTCTGACAACATTTCCAGTGTTAACATTTTCAAGAGCACATTCTTTTCCCTGTACTCTAACCTATTCCTGTGGGGAATGGTGGCACTGTGTTCAACACCTGGATTCTGTTCTTTAATGACAGGCCCATAAAATCGTAGAACTGGAGAGAGCTTCGGCTTTGTAGAGTTCTTGGGAGATCAGTGAGACACCTCCCCCTCCTCAGCCCTTACTTTGCCAGCGCTGGGAAGAGAAGGAGCTGTTTCAAATGTGCTTCTCCCAGCCTAACTGTGCCCAGCTGAGGAGGGACTTTCTATCTGGGAAGCTGCAGAGAGGTGCATGGGGGAGGCAGGCCTGGTTTTTTGCTAATCGCATCTTTACTCTGGGTTCAAGGGGTCTTTCTTTCTCCTTCCACAAGAACACAGCATGCGCTTCATTTCACAGGGAGTCTCCTTTACTGGCAAACTCAACCAGATAAATTATACCGCATGTTGCAATTAATATATACTGGAAATAGAGTAATATTGTAAATGCCAGTTTCTAAATTTTGGTAAGACAGTATACATTTTCAGTCTTTTTAACTTCACATGGATATCAAGGGTAGATACAATATGGAAGGAGATAAAGTACGAATGGTTTAGACGTGGTGGAATCTCCATGGACCGGAAGTGAGATAGAAACGCAACGTCAAGGGGGAACAGAAGTAAGATACTACTGGGTTGTGCTCAGAAGCAGGCAGTGGCCCTGGAAGGTCAGCACCTGGGGAGTCCAGCTGTTCTCAGGAGCAGGGGTGGCGGCTCCTGTAGGGAAGCAGAGCCTAACAAGGGCTCTGGATCTCAGGGAGCACCTCACCCTACAATCGTGTTAAAAAGGCTGAAAATACTGCAGGCAAGCCACTACCTTGAAGGTAGATAATAGAGCCTGCGTTGTTTATAGAACAGGAACACAACAGAGTAACAGCTGACTTGCTTATTTATTTTATTTGAAAGGCAGAGTTACAGAGAGAGAGAGAGACAGAGAGACAGAGAGAGAGACAGAGAGACAGAGAAGGGTCTTCCATCTGCTGGTTCACTCCCCAGTTGGCTGCAACGGCTGGAGCTGTGCTGATCTGAAGCCAGAAGCCAGGAGCTGCTTCCGGGTCTCCCACAAGGGTGCAGGGGTCATCTTCCATTGCTTTTCCAGGCCATAGCAGAGAGCTGGATTGGAAGTGGAGCAGCCAGGTCTCGAACCAGCACCCATATGAGATGCTGGCACTGCAGGCAGAGGCTTTATCTGCTATGCCACAGCACCGGCCCCAGTATTTTCTGTCTTACAGCAAGGCAGGGGCTGGTCCTGCCATTGTAAAACCTTCTTCTGGAATGGGGTCAAGAAATGGGGATAGGCAGGGATACTTCTCAAAAACAACAGAAGCAACAACAAAATACCCAGAGATCAACAAGAGGAGTGGAACCAAAGAAAAGACTTACTAGACTGGGGAAACAGAAATGGAGGGTTTGGTCTTTTAGGCTTGATCTGTTAGATACAGAACTCACCACGCACACACCCTATAAAATATCTATACCGTTAGCTCTCTGTGAGTTCTATATTGGGTGGTTCAACTAACGATTGATTGAAAAAAATATATCTATATATTTGTGTCTGCACTGAATATGTATAGATGTTTTGTGGCTCATTTTTCCCCAAAACAATACAGAATAACAACTGTTTATACTTTATGTATTATATGTAATCTATAAATAAATTATAAGAAAATTTAATTTAAATTATGTGTGTACGTTATATGCAAAGTAGGCTATTTTATAGTGGTATGAGGGACTTGAATATCCAGGGATTTGGGTATACAGGGGAGTCCTGAAGCCAATCCCCCTGTGGATACTGAGAGACAACTGTGTACTTCTAAAGTGTACATGGAACATTGCAAATATTGGCTGCATATTCGATCATAAAGAATGTCTCCCTGAAGCTTAGTGACTGGGTAGCATGCAGTCTGATTCTGTGAATTTTACAATAGAGATTTTTTTCATCTTTCTGGCTCACTGCACTGAACACACTGTCTGCGAAGCCCTTGCTTCTGCATCTGAGGGATCACTGCAAGTTATTACCAGGGATTTATCAAAGGATTAAAAGTATTATAGTGGGTTGACCAATGGTGAGACCTGAGGCAGGGAGACCCACTTGCGAAGTTGTTGAATTAATCCAATGCCAGCCAAAAGGGATTTAGGCCAGGTGTAATGGAGAAAGGTAGCTTAGTGCAGCAGTCAGAAAACGGGGACTTGCATCCCACAAACATGTCTTGTCTAGGAGTGTCGTCATTTTCTTACTGAGGCTTTGTGGTTCTCATTCGTCTACCGTGTAGAATGAGGATAAAGATCATCGTTTGCAGGGTGGTCATGTGGACTAGCGACAATGCATGGGAGCGCCTTTGCAGTAATTACTGCTCACAAGTGTTACCTGGTGATCACGAGGAGTTAAAGTTAGGGGCCTGTGTGAGATGCTTCAGCATGAAAAATGGAACGAATAGTGCTTGGTAATTGACTCGATTTTTGAGCACAGAAGACTAAAAGACAACTAGAGGTGCTGCAGAAGTCCAGTGTTTTAATAAAAAGTATTTGAATAAAGATTGAACATAGTACCGGGCACGTAGGTGTTTGTAAATGTCTAGGTAAGTAACTGGTGTCTCCTCAGCTTCTCTTCACACGTCTGGAGTCATGGAAATAGCCACAGCCAATTTAATCCCCCGGCGGTTATATAAGTCCTGTTTTGACCACAGATAATGATTTTTTTACAAGATATAAAAATAAACATGAGGCATCTAAAGTTTAGAATTTGTCTAAGTATTTAGTGTTTCACCATTTTCAAATTGTATTCAGTGCACAAATCAGCCTCAGGTTCCTTTATAATTGACAGTGGCACTTTTCCCTGAATCCTCTACCAATTTAGCTAAAATATAACTCATTTCAATTTTTAATAGCATAGAGCTCTATCTGAAGTCCAATCTCTGTTATTTGCAATGTTTCCAGCAATTAAAAATATAAAATTATGAATACTTTTAAATGTTAGTCATTTTTTAAACTTACAAAATGAAAGGATTAAACATCTAATATTTTAAATCTTTTTCTTATGAAAGTAACTTTACCATCTGCATCACTTGTACATGGGTTAAAATAGGAATTATAAAAATTTTTTATCTTAAATTATTATTTTATTAAAACTAACTTCAGACTGATAGAGAGGAGTAGGTAGGACTAAGCAGCTACAGCACACACACACACAAAAAAAAAGGCTGTTTGACCCTATCCTCCCACTTGGAATATTTTTTTTTAAACTTTTATTTAATGAATATAAATTTCCAAAGTACAGCTTATGGATTACAATGGCTTCCCCCCCCATAACGTCCCTCCCACCCACAACCCTCCCCTTTCCTACTCCCTCTCCCCTTCCATTCACATCAAGATTCATTTTTGATTAAAAATATTTTAATTGAAACCATGAAAGGAAAATTAGGAAATATGAGCAGATATCACAAAATATCTATGAAATTTAACACATTTTAAAGTGCTATATTGCCAGTGCCACGGCTAATCCTCCACCTGTGGTGCCGGCACACCAGGTTCTAGTCCCGGTTGGGGCGCCGGATTCTGTCCCGGTTGCCCCTCTTCCAGGCCAGCTCTTGGCTGTGGCCAGGGAGTGCAGTGGAGGATGGCCCAAGTGCTTGGGCCCTGCACCCCATGGGAGACCAGGAGAAGCACCTGGCTCCTGGCTTCGCATCAGTGCGATGTGCCACCCGCAGTGGCCATTGGAGGGTGAACCAACGGCAAAGGAAGACCTTTCTCTCTGTCTCTCTCCCTCACTGTCCACTCTGCCTGTCAAAAAATAAAAAAAAAAATAAAGTGCTATATTTACTATTATGCTAGATAAGAGAGGAAACTACAAGGAGATGGAGAACAAATCAGTAAATCAAATGAGCAAATAAAAAAAAAATTATAGGAAGTCATGGATGAACGATGCGCAGAAACCCAAATAGGAAGCAACAGAGCTTTGTCACCTTGACAAAGAAACAGGGAAGCAGAGGAACAGGCACAGCCCTCCTACCTCCTGTCTGTATCTACCACTGCCCTTTCCCGATGTAGATGATGTCCCTTCTCCAGGAAATTGCAACTGGCTTCTCTCTACTGTGTCCCCTCCCTTTTGTGGACGGATTTCTCAGTATTTCTTCTAGCATCTTCAGTGTGGTTCCTAGATACATAAGTTATGAGACACACGGACACCCTGGCCGCTGCTTCCCTTGTGTTCACAAACATCTTTGATGAGCTCAATGCATGTGCTGCTTCCAGTCCCTTGCTATCTGGTCATTTCTAAATTCTCCACTCTGACCAAGCTAACTTCTTGTTGAAAAAATAATAACCCAGTCAATAAAACCTGCTATCTTTTAAAAGTTTTTTCCTTGTCTCCCTTCGCCTTTTAATAATATGAATACCTCTTTTTTTTTTTTTTAAACAGACAGAGTGGACAGTGAGAGAGAGAGAGACAGAGAGAAAGGTCTTCCTTTGCCGTTGGTTCACCCTCCAGTGGCCGCCGCGGCCGGGCGCTGTGTCTGGCGCACCATGCTGATCCGAAGGCAGGAGCCAGGTGCTTCTCCTGGTCTCCCATGGGGTGCAGGGCCCAAGCACTTGGGCCATCCTCCACTGCACTCCCTGGCCACAGCAGAGAGCTGGCCTGGAATATCTCTCTTTTAAAGAGCTTTTCATCTATGAACTTAAAGCCACAGAATGCTAGTTTTCTACCTAATCGTGCAGACCTCTCCTTCTTTGCCCACTTCAAAGGTTCATGTCCTCATTCCACACCGACTCACCATCTCTCCACAGAAGTTTAGACTTTCTTTTCCTGTTCAGTGCTAAGCGGTGGAGATCCTACCCACTTTGTGAAATTTTAGCAATCACTTTCAGGGAAGTGACTCCCACAGCTGCACCTTGACTCTGACTAATCCGTCAGAAGCACCCCCATCGACCTCCGTGCTTTCCCTCCTGGACGCTGCCCTGCTACTCACAGCTCCTGTCCCTGGGTGCAAAGTCAGCAGTCCTGCTTTGCACGTGGCAGCATCCCTGACTTGTGGAGTTTTAGGAGCCGGCTTCATTCTGAATCTGCCACTCTGGGTGAGTTTCCTCATCAGTCACAGGAATACTGAGTTTTCTCTTCACTGTGTTTCTAGATCATTTAAAAATACATTTTCCATTTTTAGCATCATCTTAATTCAGATCTCTCTCTCTTCATATATGTAGTACTGAAATAGCTACATAACTGCTTTCCTTGACCTCGATCTTTTCCTGGACTGTTTGTTAGGATTGGTTTTTCTAATGCATGTCGCATTATTTCCGGTGGATTCTCGCAGGATCCTGTGCTTGCCTTCATCATGGTATTCAATACACTCTCCTGATCATTGCAGCTCGCTATTCCCCAGGCCTGAGTTTACTTTGGCCCTGGTTGGGTTATCTGTTCAGTATGAACTGGTCCTGGCTGATTTCTCATTGCTCAAGGTTGTTACTGCCATCTCTTCCCACAGAGACCCTCCTACCTCCTCTCTGCCTGTCTCAGTACTTCCATGAAGAACCAGCTTCACCGCTTTCAACCTCACTGCCTTTCTAAAAGATTTCCTGATCAGCTCATCCCAAGTTTCTCCTTCTGCCAAGCTCTCCTGGTGTGTTGTCCTAGGTATCGTCTCTCTAAGCAGACTCTCACGTAAGAAGTAACATCTGATATTTGGGATACTGTCAGTGCTTGGAAGAGTGCTTTATCCCATTGTAGGTGCTTATTTAATAAGAATCTGTCACATTGTTTTGCTGGCTAGAAATTGCTCATCTAATCATTTCTCTCTCTCTCTCTCTCTCTCTCTCTATATATATATATAAATATATATATATAAAATTTCCTTTTGTGAACTCAATTTTTCGTTCTCATCTCTACCACATTTCCCCACATATGTCATGTTTGCTTAGTAGAAAACAAATATCATTCCTCTTAATTTACTAAGTCAAATGGGATAGATTATTACCATTGGGATCAACCAGCTGCCTGATTTTCTTTTTTTCTTCTTTACTGGCCAGAACTCTTTTGTGAGCTAATTAACCTCAGTTAGGCTGATGCATCCAGGATAGTTCAGGAGCATCCCATTTTATACCTGTTGTCCTCTGGTGATTATTAATAGTATCCGTTTTTACTCTCAAAGGTCTTGATTTCGATAATAAAATATATGGTTACCTTACCTATGCTACCTTTTGTAAAAATGCATTTTTGCAATAGAAATTAAAAAGACACACCATGTAGTGTTGTAATCATGTGTCACTTAAAAGTTGCCCATTATCAAAGCCCAGGAGCATTCTGATTAAAGGGCTTTGTATTTGTATTTGGATGGGAAATGTGTTTCTTGGAGATGGCTTCATGACGCTTGCTTGCACCATCTTAGATGATGTGCAGTGAACTGTGAGCTCAGCTGAGGTTCATGAATTCATAATAGCGCCCATGCTGCGAAGGGCTGAAGGCAGAAACAGCTTTGTCAGAAGGCACCAACTCGCCTGCGCTGGACCTGAGTGATGCCCAGGGAGAAAAGGAAGCAACTTCTAAAGTTTGACCACATAAAATCAGTAAAGAAGCTACAAACTTGTGAGCAGAGGGAGACAAAGGATAAAGTCAGGAGCCTGTAGGAAGAAGGCACGGGCCATACTTAGGGTGCTTGGCCCTAATCTCAGGGAAAGGGTTTGGCTGTGTTGGTTAAAAGAAGCAAGAAACTGTTTAGGTATCTTCTGCAGCATTATGGCTCTTAAAAAATTCTTGGCACTGCTCCACTTACACTACAGAAATCTGTTCAGTGTGGGCTCTCACGTTTCAGCAGGGGATTTGCTGTCAAATCTTTTGATTCTGATTCATGGCAAATTTTCATGTCACTTGTAAGAAACTTTCAGGTTAACTCGTATATACACATATATACATGCAGTCAAAAAACATTTTCAAGTCTTGAAAATAATTTTTAAAGCTTTTTCTTAATTATGTATGTATGTATATATGTGTGTGTATGTGTGTGTGTGTGTGCGTGTATGTGTACCAATCCATGTACTATTTCATTCCTAGAGAGTTCTTTAGTTCCTCTTATTTGGAAACACAACTTACATCTAATACTTTATATTTCACTTGTGAATAAATGTACAGGCCCATGACAGAAAATCCTAATGGTACTTCATGATGATTTTCAGGAACTGGCGCAGTAACATTACATTTGCTTTGCCTAAATGCATGCTCCAAATGGACCGTGGCTACCTCTCAGCCTTCATTTGTTATTCTTTGTGCTGGGTTCTGATGGGCAGGCTGCACTTGCAGTCTCCTGCCTCTGAAAGTTGTCAGTTCTGGTCTGAAATATCATGGCTGAAGGTTCATTTGTCTTGTCAGAGTTCAAAAGGGCATCCGAGCTTTATCCCCTGCCCTCCCCACCCTTTGCCTGCCTTTCAAGCAATTTCAAAACAATTCTTCATTGCCACTTGGATTTCGGCCTCAGTTTCTGCGTGTGCATATGCTAGCGGGCGAGGCTGTTGCTGCTCACCCTCCTCGTGGAAGGAGCTACAGCTGGAAGGCACGGGAAAATGAAACTTGAAGGTATTAATTTTTAAACTCCCACACCAGTTGCTGTACCTGTCACTTTAGGCTTCTGGAATTCATTAGTGTTGACAGAGATGAACAGCACATCCTAATTGAGAGCTGGCACCTGCGACTCGGCAGCCGTGGCTCCTATACTGGCACTAGCACACGGCCCCTTTGCCCAGGTCTGCTGTTCCATTTCCACAGAGGGTGGGGTTGAGAGAAGGAAGCCAGTACCCCAAGAAAATGTTTCTCTTTTTCTCTCTTCCTGCCTTCCATACTTGTTCTTGTGCAACTTCTTCCCTGTCATATATTGAAGTCATCCATCTTGTAAACCACATAAAATAAAAACAGAGCAGAAGAGAGGGAATGCAGATGGGGAGGAAAAGTAACATGAAAAAGGAAAAAAATACAAAGGGTGAGAAAGACAAAGAGAAAAATACTTAAGTATTAAATCTCACAATTTTAATACTTCGTCTCCTGATCATGTGTCGGTCCACATACTGCTGCCCTACAGCTTACCTAGTTGTTAGAAAGCAGCAGCTTGTGTTAACCTCATGCCTATATATGTAACATCCACACCAAGGAATTTGACAGAGGTATGACTTTTTAAAGACTTTGTTTAACTAAAACTGTTCTCCAATGGGTTCAAACATATTCATGTGATCGTATCTCTTAGATTCCTTTTAGGAATAAATACAGACCCCTTAGTGCTGGCAGATAAGAACACACACATGCATGTAGAATCACCATGCTTTGTATGAAGTGGTGGACATTCAACAGCTGCTCTGTGCTCTCTACCATAAGTGAAATTATTTCTACAATCCATGAAAGCAAAATTAAAATTAGTTTGCAATAAATATCTTAATATTTTTATGTGAATACTTGGCATATTTTCAAACTTAGAATCATTTAATATATTCATTAATGAATGAAATTATTTGGCTTTTTCTAATTAGCACTTCCATAGATGATTTTGGAGGCAAATAAGATAACTTGATCATATATATTAGAGTTTTGGACATATTTCAACCACTTATTTTTTTAAATTATAAAAAATTTTTGGAGGATTGTGGAATGGTTTGGTTACCTATTTTGTCTTTAGATTCTAAACCAGAATATCCATTAGCTAGGATACACTGAGCAAGGCACTTAATTTCTTTAGGCCTTGGTTTGCTGGTCTGAAAGATTGAGATAAAAATAATATTCAATTCATATGCCAATTGTGAGGATTAAATGATAAAAAATTTATACATTTTAAACAGAGTACTTTACACACAAGAAATGCTCAGCAAATGTAACCTTATTATCATTGCCAACTATATATACTCAGTGAGGTCTGTGTTCATGTGAGTTTCAGATTTTTGAGAGCTGACCCATATGAGAGACAATATGGAACATCCCATTTCAATTTCCAAGGAAATTAATGATTTGTGGTTCCAGAATAAGCAATAATATAAGTGAAAGGGAAAATGTCCATCCAGGCTGGATACCATGTACAGTTAGAGTCATGAGTCTCATTGAGAAGGGAGCAGATTATTGCTTAGCCACATAATAACCTTGATATAACATAATAGAACACAGCTGAATCTTTTGAAAATATTTTTTTCTATCTTTGGTTGTCCATTCACTATGTTGATTGTTTCATTTTCTCTGCAAAATCTTCTTAGTTTGATGTGATCCAATTTGTCTAGTTTTTCTTTAGTTGCCTGTGCTTTTGGGGTCTTATCCAAAAAATAGTTGCCTATGCCAATGTTTTGAAGTGGTTCCCCTCTTTTATTTTTCTTAATAAAATTATTTACTTGTTTATAGAAAGAACATATTTCATTTATTTCATATAAGCAATTTTAAGAACATAATGGTAGTTCTCAATCTCCCTCATACCCTCCCTCCTCCTTCCTCTCTTATTTTTCTTAAATTTAGGGGCTGACTTTCAATTTACTTTATAATCACAAGCTTAATCTTCCACGAAATAAAGAATTCAACAAGTGGAAAATAGAAAGACCACTGTTCCTCAGAAGTATAAACAAGGGCCATAAACAGTAATCAAATATCAAGATGCCATTTTCTCTCAAACACATTACATTTTTAATGCTGTATATTAGCTACCACTTATTATATGTGTGATCTTGGTCAAGTTATTGAATCTATAGATTTCTCATTTTAAAAAGAGTAATTTCACTATTCCAAGTGATCAATTTCAGTTCACAATTGATCATAATGAAAGGACTAAGAGTCAAAGGGAGCACATAAACAAGTCTAGTACCTGCTAACACTAACCGATAGAATAAATAAAGGGGAGAGTGATCCAACATGGGAAGTGAGATACACAGCAGACTCATAGAATGGCAGATGTCCTAAATAGCACTCTGGCCTCAGAATCAGCCCTAAAGGCATTCGGATCTGGCTGATAAGCCCATGAGAGTATTTCAGGCATGGAAAGCCAAGACACTCTGGCAAAAGATCTCTGCGAGTGAGATCCCAGTGGAAAGAACAGGTCATCAAAGAAGGAGGTACCTTTCTCTGAAGGGAGGAGAGAACCTCCACTTTGACTATGACCTTGTCTAAACAAGATAAGAGTCGGAGAACTCAGAGGGCTTCCATAGCCTTGGAAACTCATGACTGGAGCATAGGGAGATTACTGATGCCATAGACAGGAGTGTCAATTGGTAAAGTCAACAACAGGAGTCACTGTGCACTTACTCCTCATGTAGGATCTCTGTCCTTAATGTGCAGTGCATTGAGATTTAATGCTATAACGAGTACTCAAACAATATAATTCACTTTGTGTTTCTATGGGGGTGCAAACTGTTGAAATCTTTACTTAATGCATACTAAACTGATCCTCTGTAAAAAAAAAAAAAAAGAAAAAAAAGAAAAAAGTAAAAAGAGTAATTTCATTAAAAAATTATCAGATACTTTAAATAGTAATTTCATTAAAAATTATCAGATATTTCACATATGAGATCAGGAAAGAGAAAAGCCTTTTAGAAAAATCACTTTGGGAAGCAATTTTTTTAAATCTGATGAATATTATGGTATATACAGGCAGACCCATAAAGTTTAGTAATTCCAGTTCTGGCTCTGTGTCCTAGAACAATGCATTTGTACACATACCAAGATAGAGAAAGACAAAGTTTGTAGAATGGTTTTCCAAAACAATTGTAAAATGGGAACATACATAATCGTAATAGGAGAATTGATGAATTGTGAATCAATAAACATGATTGAATAACATTTATGGACAACAATATCAATGGATCTTTATCAATGTAAGGATTAGCTAAAGAATCTGGACATAAAGTAACAAGCACTGTATGATTATTGTAACCAAGCCTGGCTACATTGTGTCAGGGGAAACATTTAAGCATTAAACATATGCAGCAATTAGCATAAAGTCAAAATTATCTTTAAGGAGAAAAGAGAGGGTGAGATTAAGATGGAGGCAGCTTCTGTAGTAGGGACTAAGTAATATTTAATTTCCTGACCTAGGTGGTGGCTACCTATACATTTATATTTTATATGTTTTTCCTTCTATGTCTTGTTTTTCCACAATAAAAAATACATTTTGAAAAAGCAATACTTTTAGCTCTCTGTAGCTACTTCCACTAACTCTTCCAAGGAAAACATTCATAGTATTACAAGCAAAACTCTTTGATCTTCTTTGAATTTAATCTGGGATATTTCCAATGTTTAACCCAATCTCCTTAGTTTGAGTTATAGCCCATCTCCTGCTAATTTCCTTAAAATCTGGAGTCCCAAATAAGAATTCAAACAATGGTTATTTTAGCCAACTGTCTTTGTTAAAGAAACACACCAGTTAGGAGAGGGGGATACCTTCTTTTTATAGTGTTAGGACTGGAGCTCTGATTCCTGTCCTTGGTTGGGTTGTCGGTGTTCTTTGGCATTCCTCCTATGTAGTGTTTTCCATATTTGCTCTGTATACCTAGAGTGAAGGAAAGCACCTGCCATGGGATCTAAGCAGAATTTCTGAGGATCCACAGTCAATCACACTGTGAAGTTATGTCTCCTACCTTATTCCTGGCCTGTGCACCCTGGGAGGACAAGGCTCTGGGCTACTGTAAGATAACCTTATGAACCCTAGACAAAGTTGTAATTCATGCACCTTAGCAAAAAATGTCCTAAACATTTATTTGACTGTGGTATCATGTATTCTGCTCAGCAATGAAAACAGAGAGTGGACCTGTGGTTCACCTGTGTCTGTGACAACTGGGAGTTCAGGATAAGGGGAGGAAATGAATTCTAGGGTGTAAATCCTCAAGACAGAAGAAATACAGTCACTCTCATATCATTCCATCCCTTCCAATGAATTCTTTCTAAAGCTTCACCATCATACCCTCGGGGATGAACAGACTATGGTGAGTACAAGGGCTGTATTTCCCCAATTCTAGGTGTTTGGAAATGAATGCCCTGTTGGGTGCTAGTCAATTTCCAGGTCTATCTTTCCAGCTCCCTACCCCACTAGGACCTTGTACTGCCTGTGTATTATCCCATTAGTACTTTGATGTGGGCCTTCAATGAAATCTTCAGGCAATAGCACAAGGAAAGAGAAGAGCAAAACTCAAGCCTCTTTGTATATTTCTCTTCTCAGATCAGCCACCAACTGCCCCCTTCCCCTGGTTGCAGGGCAGAAGAACAGCTTTCAGTTTCCCTAAGGTTTTCTTATTTGTGGTATTGCCTTTCTTGATATTTCTCTTATTACATGTTTTCGTGTATATTTTTCAGGAATTTTTATGAGCAATACTGTTGAGTGAAATGAAAAACACCTTCTTGGGTGTATATGGGCTAAAATGTCCCAAGTTATGGAATGTTACAGAATTCATTACATGACACATTTATGTAGATAATAAATGTTCATCAACCAGTATCTTAAGGCAAGGCTGCCAGGGAAAACCAAAACAAACAAACAAAAAAATCAGGTACAAAAATTACAAGAAGTACAGAGGATAAGAAAAGCAAAATTGTGTTGCCAAAACAATCTGAATTGGGTGATGTATAATTTTAATATCAAGATTAAAGGTACTGGAAATGTCTACTGATTCCCTTCAGAATGTAACTAGTTATTAAACTCAGTTATGCAACTTTTACAAATGTTTTTATTTATTTATTTATTTGAAAGACATTTTGAGTGTATGAGAGAGACAGAAAGAGAGAGAAGCAAAGTGTAGCTACTCATTGAATACAGTTTTGCAACTTAAATTTTTTTCAAAAGGGGGGTGCAGCAGATGTCCATCTCTCATCTATTGGCCCACTCCCCAAATGCTTTGAATCAGACTGAAGTCAGAAGCGTGGAGCTCCATACAATCTTCCATGTGGGTTCCAGGGACCCAAATACTTGGGTAATCATCTGCTGCCTTCCTGGATGTGTTAATAATAAGGTGGATCAGAAGCAGAATAGCCAGGTCTCAAATTGGAACTTTGATATAATATGCAGGCTTCTCAAATGGCAACTTAACTCACTGAGTCACAGTGTCTTCCCCTCATGAAGTTTTTGAAGATCTTTTGTAAATATAATGTCAATTTTTTGCACAGAAAAAACATATCGTATAAATCCATTTTCTATGAACTTTTTGAAATTCCCTCATACATTTAATTAAATGACTGTAGTTTCAAGACTGAAGAACAGTAACTCTGTGCAGCAGTACCTGGAACAACCATCCATTTTGCTTTGTAAAAAATTCAGTGAGACATTAAGAGGAATTTTGTGCAAACTAAATGCCTCAAAGGCTTTGTGAGACTATTTTTGGTTTCATGGTATAGAGAAATATTTAAAATAGCTATTAAATTAGATAATTTGAGAGACAGTTAATAGACAAACTTTAACCTTTTTTTGGAATAACCTGCTTGAAAATAAGTATAGATTGGTTGATGGCTTCAGCCTTCACCTCATTAAGTCACAGTGAAATATTTCCATTGACATTTAAGAACTAAAGAAAAATAGTTCTAATAAAATTTATGGCTAAAATCTTTAGCCAATTATCTCACCCCCCCCCAAAAAAAAAACCCACAAAATATGTTATGATCAAGGTAAAGATATGGAGTAAAAAAGTAAAAATAAAAAAATAAAAAGTGTGGTTTCTAAGTTTTTATCATTTTAGTAATAGGAAGGAAACATGCTAAATTTGTGTTTTTTTCGAATTAAAATTAAGCACATGGGTTCTAAACAGTTCTTTAAATAATTGCAGCTGGAATCTAGCAAAACAATATCAGTTCTGGGACAATGGAGGGAAAGAAGCTGCTGCCGTTAATGGTGTCTGGAAATCATTTCTCAAGTGGCTGATGGCCACCTTAGGAATGCTCATGGTGAGGATCACCTGATACCTTGGGAGAAACTGTAACTCTGGTTCTGAGTTTCAGAGCATGGGTATCAACAGTTTGTGTACTGTTTTTTTTTTTTTTTATCATGGAATTTTTCACCAAAGGGAGCTGCCAGCAGGCCAAAGACAGAACATGTGCTGAAAAACAGATACAATATATTCACCAGTTAGCTAGACAATCTTGAAAAAGACTTCACTTCTTTTAGCCTCAATTTCTTCTAAGTCAAGGAAATTCCATTTGATAATTTCTAAAGGTATTTTCAGTTCAAATGGTAAGTGTCCCTTAAAGACACTATTTTGTGGATTGGACATATTACTTCTCAGCAGTGACTAGTCTAGCTTTTCACTAAAAGAAAGTGAATTCAATTGATAATATCCAAGATAATGATTTAACAAGATGGTAAAGGGATAAAAGTACATGACCAGAAAGCATAAAACTTAGCTTTGTGTCTTGTCATTCCCTCAAGTGCTTTTTGCAAAAATTTCCACATTGTCACATACTCTTCCTGTTGTTGGATCAAGACGCAATAATACATATGAAAGAACTTGGATCATATAACACAAGGGGACCATGAAAAACTATACAAATACAAGTGAGTTGTGTTCTGTGCATGTTTGGTCACGTCATCATTAACCTAGATAAGATAGGAATGTGCAGTAGCATTGACATTTGGAGTAACACATTTTTTTTTAATTTTTATTTTTTATTTATTTATTTATTCATTTTTTTGACAGGCAGAGTGGACAGTGAGAGAGAGAGACAGAGAGAAAGGTCTTCCTTTGCCGTTGGTTCACCCTCCAATGGCCACCGCGGCCGGCGCACTGCGGGCAGCGCACTGCGCTGATGTGTTGGCAGGAGCCAGGTACTTATCCTAGTCTTCCATGGGGTGCAGGGCCCAAGCACTTGGGCCATCCTCCACTGCACTTCCGGGCCACAGCAGAGGGCTGGCTTGGAAGAGGGGCAACCGGGACAGAATCCGGCGCCCCAACCGGGACTAGAACCCGGGGTGCCAGCGCCGCAAGGCAGAGGATTAGCCTAGTGAGCCGCGGCGCTGGCCTTGGAGTACCACATTTATAAGTCTACTGAGAAAACTCTTTTCTATGTGGTAGATCAGTTATACCAGTTATCTCCACATTGGTCTTTTGGCAAAATATCACTAGTATTAAATGGAGAATCTATCTAGTTTTCTCATTTAGAATATTAAAACAAGTGAGAAAATTATGAAATACTCTGTATGATTGTGACAATTTGATGTTCCAATGAAAGGTTAGGATGCTAAATGATAGTCATCAAATTCTAAATGTAAAATAAGAAAGCCATAAAAATTATGGAATAACATGTGGGATAATATGCTTGCAAACATGGGCTCATTAATGTACAAAATGCAAAGTGTATAAAGGAAAAAATGTTGAAAATCTAATAAAATGCTAAATTATAAACTCCTACCAAAGTTAATAGATGATTTATGAATTGGAAAAAGTGTTTATATATAAGAAGGGATCACTTGATAGGATAAAAAAGCACAGTTAGAAGACATTAAAATTTCAGAAAAGTATATTTATAGAAAGATTCTATGTATTGAATATAATTTATAATATATCTATAATATTTATAGAAAAGGAAGAAATGAAGGAAGGAAAGTGGGAAAGACAAAGGGTGTAGACTATTCACAGAAGAGGAAATACAAAAATATACATATATAGTATACATTTTTATTTTTATTTGTACTTACATATCCTTTTTCTTTTTTAATTTATTTTTTAAAGAATACAAATTTCATAAGTACAACTTTAGGAATATAGTTATTCTTCCCACCATATCAGCCCTCCCACCCACACTCCCATGCCTCTTACTTCTCCCTCTCCTGTTGCCAGGCCCATTCTCCATTAAGATTCATTTACAATTAACTTTGTTATTTGAAGAAGACCAACTCTATACTAAGTAAAGATTTCAACAATTTGCACACACACACACACATATACTGAGAACTGGTTTTACAGTTAACTCTCAATACGACTCATTGAGAACAGAGGTCCTGCATGGGGATCTAGTGCATAATGACTCTTGTTAACAATTAACATTCTTACATATAAAAAAGTCAGTGACCACCTGAGGTTCTTGAAATGAGCTGCTTAAGCTGTGGAAGCCTTTTGAGTCCACAAACTCCGTCAGAATTAGGACGAGGCCATAAGCAAAGTAGAAGTTCTTTCTGCTCTTTAGAGAAAAGTACATCCTTCTTTAATGGCCACTTCTTTCCACTGGGGTCTCACTCACAGAGATCCTTCATGTAGAACATTTTTTTGTACAGTGCCTTCGGTTTCCATGCCTGAAATGCTCTCACGGGCCTTTCAGCCAGATCAGGAAGCCTTAAGGGCTGATTCTGAGGTCAGAGTGCTATTTAAAATGATTGTCATTCTATGAGACTGCTGTATGGACTGCTTCCCATGTTGGACCCTCTCCTTTTTAATTTTATCAACTATTATTGCTGGGCACTTAATCCTATTTATATGATCTCTTTAACACTTATCCTATGTGTATGTTCACTTTAACACTTAATATGATTACTTTAAATATTAAGATGGCATTTTTAGCACTGATTTTAATGGGATTTGGAATCCTGTGACAAGTTTTTAAACTGTACTCTTAGAAGTAAGTCTGTAGGAATATACTTATATATATATATATGTGTGTGTGTGTGTGTGTGTGTTGCAAACAAGAGTATTTCAAAAAGTTTGTAAAAAATTAAACTGAGATCAGTTTATTATGGTAAAAAAGTCTTTGAAATCCAATACATAGATTTTAGTAATATACATTTTAAGTGAATTTTTTGAGAGCACTTCGTATATATGTGAATAAGTAGAATAAAGGTCTACTCTCAATTTCATGCAGTTAATCTTGGGGAAAAGAGCTTGATTGGCCATTTGTTGAGAGGTGGATTAACTTAATCAGCCAAAAACCATTGAAAATATGAAGAAAACCAAAAGTCTGGTGTTAAAAACTAAGGGCAGATCTGAACTACAGATTCTCTGTTGATACTGGAGAGCTGGGTTGAAACAAAATGAGGTTTGAATATGAGAAGAAGAATTTCATAATTTTGGGCTTGCTGAGATTTCAACATGATGTTACTTTTCTGTGTTTGGGCTTGGGGCAGGATCCTTAAAAGAAGACATCTTGAACAGATGACTTTAAACTAGGCTTGAGGCAGATCATGACAAGACATCTTAAGTTACTGATACTCCTCAATGGCATTCTTAAATACTCAGTGCACAAGTGAAACCACCTGTACTTTCTGTGATCTTTTGGATGTCAGATGGAACAGGAACGGATTAGGATTAAGGCAATTTTATTGTGTGTAAATGTAACTGGAACCAAAAATATTTGTGGGAGGGTCAGAAAGAAAAGTGAATATGAAAAACTGCCATGAATGTTTGTAAATTCTTTTCACAGACTTTTTGATATTTTCTTCCTAAGAATGCAAAGGCAAATCAAATCAAATCAAACAAAAAAGTAGTTTTCCAGTCATCTGGTTTGGCTCAATCAAATATTTGAATATGTAATAGCCTTCTTTTTAGGTCATGTGAATTTTAAAAATACAATCTTATCTCAAGTTAGACTCAATGTCCACCTAATTTTTTTTCTATTACATATTTGAAGCTGTATTTTATTGGTATTTATGAGAAAATAGCACCTTTAATCATACTTTGAGCTTGCCAAAGAACAGTTAATAGACTTTATAGAGTTTGGCCAAGGTCTAAATTTATCTGCAGGGCTTGTTGTGGTCTTGTGTACACAGTTATATTTTACTTTAAACATAATTAGATTTCATTATGTGCTCAATAAACATTTTACTGAGGTTTTCACAATGTCCATGGCCATATAGCTATCTCAACAGCCAAAACATTTGGTGAGCTTCAGTTCCTTCAGTCCTGTTAGGAGCAGGAAAATGACAAATGACTTTTGGAGAACAGGAAGGACAGTCTGCCTAAGGCTGAGGGCAGGTAGCCTGGGAGTAGCTTCTATCTTGCCCCCAGGATCCTCAACTACTTTGGGGAAGAGAGGCACCTTTTGGCCTGCCACCTGAGAGCAGACTGGAGGTAGGAGATCAGGAGGATATTCCCTTTGTAACATTACTCTACCTGTCTCACTACTAACTATCCATTGTTTCTCCCCACGTGTGCCCACACCATAAGCTAATGTCATCTCTGAGAACGATGAACTTAGCACCTTAGAAAGGAAGCAGTCATCTGACACTGAAGAGTGAATCGCAGATGGCAGAGGGCAGAGCCAGAAGCCTGCTGTGAACTGTTCCTCTTGCATTTCCCTTCACACATTCCATGTCATATTCCTGCCTGTGCTTTCCTGCTGCTCATGTCCATGTTATTTCCCCCCCAGTTTCACTGGGCTCTGAATTCTGTCACCTTCAAGGCCTTCTCAGCCTTCCCATGTTTGTAAAAACTCTATCCATTCCCTACTCCTTTCTCACTGTCAATATCCTTAATAGATCTTTGTGATATTTTCTTCTTTCTATTTATATTTGGATAATATCTTTTATCTTAAAAACAAATAAACCCTGTTAAAATGTTAAATGAAGATGCAGTGATCTGGAAGCTTCTTCTTCATAGTTGGTTTGTGAAGTGCCCCATTAGCTGATATGTCACCTTTGGGCTGCTTACCTCTGGGCTTTTCTATTTTGAGAGAGAGAAACAACTTTTCTCACGCAGGCATATGTTGTTTACCACAACGTTTGCGTTATAAGGTTAAGGTTTGATTAAATGCGTTGAACTTATTTCTTACTGATATGGTCTCTAACACTTGGTTTACCTCTGTTAGTCTTTGAGTTGTGAATTTAGTTCCTTCTGAAACAGTAAGAAAAGGACTTATGAGTGAGCTACAGGGTCTACTGTGTGTATTCTGAAAAAAACATGCAAAAATCAGACTCTTTGAAACAAAGATTTAAGAATTTGTGATTTGAGAACAAGACGCGTAACTTCACATTATGCTGGTTTCTATCTGTTCTTTCCACTGCCGCTGCCTGGTTTTAGACCATATTATTTTTCATGTTGATGATTGGAAACATATTCTTGAGTTCTCTTTCTGTTCAATTCTCCCAAATACATACTATGAATGAAGTCATCTCTTCAAAGTATAGTTTGGAACATGCTGCTGCTTGCTAAAAATGCAATTATTATTTTTATTTTTGCTTTATGTTTGTCAAGCTGCTTACCTGGTGAGGCAATGCAAGCTCAGCAATTAAACCCTTCTAGTTCTGTTTCTGTCTTTTCTTCCTTGGGCAGCCTGTGCGTTAGCAAAACTACCCACTAATTGTTTCTAGTATGAGCACAGCAAAAATTCACTTCCTCCATGGTCTTACCTATACTCTTGTTGGTCTTTGAAATGCTTTCCTCTACCATCTGCAAATGTTCCAGTTCTACCCATTCTTGAAGATTCAGCTCAAATTCTGTCTCATTCTTTATATAATTTTTGATAACAAATGATATCTTTTAAACTACTGATTCTATTGAGACAAGTAATGAATCATGAATTACTGCTGTTAAGTCCAAAACTAAATGGTCTGAAATTTAGTTGTAGTTAAAAGCTAAAAATTTAATCTGCTTGTCAGATTGTCTATCTGTCTACCTACCTACCTAGCTAGATAGCTACCCATCTGTTATCTTCCAACTGCATCCATCTGGTCTAGACACAAAGGCAGTTTTTTTACTCACAGCTAAAGCAGCAGCAAAAGCAATCACCTTGCATGGGTTCCTCAGTGCTCATGAGTGCCATGTTACTTGTGCATCAAAGGAAAGCAGTGCCAAAATTAGAAAACTCGGATCTTATTTAGGGCTATTAGTGACATGTTCATCCTCTCCTCCCCTAAAAGGGGCAGAGACCTTGTTCTTAATCTGAGTTGTAAGCAGATGTCCCTGGAGGAGGAGAATGAAGGCATCTCTAGGTTTATTACCCTGGAATGTAAACAAATCTTCCAGGGAGGGAAGAGGAGACTTTTACCTTTACTACCCTGGGACATCTCCAGGGAGAAAGACATCTTCAGCTATTCTGGAATGTGTCCTTATACAAACACCAACTCCAAATGCCTTTCCTCAGATGACTGGAACCATGGAGAAACATGAGATAAGTATGGAGAACTGTCTTCCAATCAGCCATGTGTCAGATGTATTCTATATGTTATTTCCATTTCTAACCACAACACTGGAAAGTAGACATTCATATTCCAGTTCTGCAGATGAAGAACCTGAGATTCTGAAAAAGCCAATAACATGCCCAAAGCTACGCTGTTAATAAGGCATCAGAGTCAGGATTCAAGTTGATCATTTGGCCTTAACACCAATACTTTATCTAATGTAAAACCAATGTGGTACATCTACCCCTGAAAAAAAACCCTTACGATGCTTTGTGTGAATTTATTTTACGTCAAATATTTTCTGTTTTTCTAATCCTCGTGTGAGTTTCTGGAGGATGGAGACATATCTTAAACCCTGCACTGTGCTTAATGAAGTGCATACTTTGTAATTATTAATTGCCTTATTAATATTGCCCAAATGAAGAAAATATGACACAGTATGTATGATGAAAATTTGGCTTTATACAAGTTAATAATACATGACTGTGGAAAAGAGGTCACATCACAAATTTCAAATATAGGAACAGCTTACCTGAAATATTAATAGTGATCTCAACTATTTTTTACTCAGCTGACAATTTAGTTGGGGTGTT
Organism: Oryctolagus cuniculus; assembly: GCF_964237555.1. Lineage (NCBI taxonomy): Eukaryota > Metazoa > Chordata > Mammalia > Lagomorpha > Leporidae > Oryctolagus > Oryctolagus cuniculus. The sequence continues at coordinate 149,873,645 of NC_091436.1, forward strand.
TATGAAAATTTGATGTGTAAAGTTTAGAGAAAGTAATGAAGAATTGCTAATAATCAATGAGGAGGAATAGAAAAGCTTGTACAAGTCAACTCATATGAGAATATAGGTTTAAATATAGGGTAGTTTGAAAAATGAAAAATTTATTTTATGTTAGAACTGAACTTTCTCAGTTTTTACCAAAATCATGCTCTCTGCTGAAGAGTCAAAATTAGTAGTTGAGTTATAGACTTTTACCTTCTCAATCTTATTTTGGAGCAAAAACCTTTGGCTTATAAAATACTCATCTCCTATTTGCATGGCCTGCTTTCTTTTTACATAATTCATGTCACTGGAATATGTGTTCATAATTCTCCCTTGCTTAAAACCAGGCTGCTTCACTATTCCGAACTTACTGAGCTTCTTAAAGAAAAACATTAGAGACTGTTGAAACAAACACCTATTGCCAAACTTAGTCCCAACTTTGCCATTAAGTAATTCTACTCAGGCTATCCAGTAGAACAAATATGTTTAATTGTATTTCCTGCTTTAGGCCAATATTCACTGCTTTCCTTTCCTTCAGAGGTTAAATCATGAGTTTTCAAGGTCATTCTTGCATTCCTACTGAATACAGCTTTGAATATGTGCCACTTCTTGAGATAAGAACCATCCATTCCCAATAGACATTGAAAGAACAAAAATACATTTACATGACATTTTAATAAATTTTAAAAGTGATATTTTAAAACAAAGGGGACATTTTTACCTTTCTTTGAAAAGATGTAACAAGAAAACAGAAATGCAAGTTCTCATGCATGGGAGGAAGGTTATGTTTCATGATACTTTAAACTACTTTGGCAGTTGTTTTCCTTACATATATGCAGGATATTAAAGTGTTAGCTGTGTGTGTGATTTATTGTGAAACCTCTTTACCCAAAAAAGCCCTGCTATTTTAGTAGAGTTCAATATATTTCCTTTGGGGAAGATTAAATAAAATATGTTAACTCAGTTAAATTTGGAGTCTGATGACAAATGACTAAATGTGTTCAAATTGGGCAAGCACAGGAAATCTGTCCAGCAAAGGACTAAACTGGGAAATAACATTTGAATGTACACTGGCAAAATTTTGTAGTTTGTTGTTTTAGAGTTCAGTATTACAATATGCCATTAATTTTAAGTAGTAAAACAAACAAACTAGCTAAAATTCAAAAATGTATATTTAAAGTTAAAATTATATTAAATTAGACTGGGGTAGTCGAGCATATTTTAGATTTCATTGGTGTTTGATATTTTAAAAAGGAAAGGATATTTTCACTTATCCCAGGTCTTTTTTCTGTTTTGTCAAAATACACTCAGGGACAGCCCAACTGTGCTCTGATAACTGAACTAAATTATTCTGGTGGTATAGAATATGAGGATACTTCAAAGAGCTGTGGAGAAATGGAATTAAAAGATCAGTTTATTTTGGTTCCAACATTATTGAAATCCATGCATTGGCTTTTTATAACACAAATTTTCTGTGAACATTTTGAAATATCCTTTATATGTCCTTACCATGAATTTTTTTAGGAACAAAACTGGAATACATGGTAGATAGTAGGAGTCCCAGTTAAACAACATGTTTCTGTAAGTAAATATTTGGAATTATTGATATAAAGTATAGTGTTCATCCATTATCATAAGCCCAAAGTGATTTAGATAGAAAAGATAATCTTTTGCTCTTAGTTCGAAACTGACAGGTGGGTAATTTTTTTAAACCGTGTTGTGAATATCAAACCTTAGAAAAATCACCTATAGATATAAACAGAAACCTGGAGAACTCTCCATATGCCCCCAATGTCCTCCTTTCATTGACTCCTTGATGCCCAATCAGAGTGATCTCCTTCGGAAATACCCAGAATATCCATTCCATCCTCAGAACAGAGACTGAATCGCACTGCTCTGTCTGCCCAAGAAAACCTACTTCTCTTAGAGGGCAATCTGTATTAGCAGCCACTTACCCTTATTAAATGGAGAATCAAACTCCTGGAAACAGAATATTATAATAAATTCCTTTATCCCTTAATTATTCTTGTACTTCCTTGAAAACCTTGTCTATTTTCCCAAAGTCATCAAACTTAACAAATTATACCCTATAGGCTCAAGTATATAACTATTTGATTGTTTTTTGTTTCTTTTAGAACATTTCTAATGGATCTTTGGGGTGGCGTTTTCTGTTGCAACAAACAAAAGAGAAAGTCTTCACATCACAAAACCAGAATGATGTGTGACTCCTTAGAATACACTTTTTTTTTTTTGACAGGCAGAGTGGACAGTGAGAGAGAGAGACAGAGAGAAAGGTCTTCCTTTGTTGTTGGTTCACCCTCCAATGGCCGCTGCGGCTGGCGCACCGCGCTGATCCGAAGGCAGGAGCCAGGTGCTTCTCCTGGTCTCCAATGGGGTGCAGGGCCCAAGCACTTGGGCCATCCTCCACTGCACTCCCGGGCCACAGCAGAGAGCTGGCCTGGAAGAGGGGCAACTGGGACAGAATTCGGTGCCCTGACTGGGACTAGAACCTGGTGTGCCGGCGCCGCAAGGTGGTGGATTAGCCTGTTGAGCCATGGTGCCGGCCGTAGAATACACTTTTGTGTAAATCCATTTCTGGGTGTCTTGTGAAATGATAGCCCAGCACTGAGGATTCAGTCCATTGAACTAAGGATGGATAGCATTTCTCAGACAGCTGGAGTTTAATTTCAAGTAATGAACCAAAAAGACTTAAAGGTTATGTTTTTAGTGATATTGAGTTGTCAGTGTCTGTTCAGATGAAGTTTTCACCACCTAAAGCAGGAGTGGGGAGCATCCAGCCTGTGGGCCACATGAGGCCTGCAACATCATTTGGTTTGACCCTGCCAAGGCAACTGCAGGCAAGACTTGGCATTCAATAAATCAATAGCAGGCTAATTTTTAAGTTGATAATTTTATATGGCCTGTGAATGGTTTTGTAAATATCCAACTAGCTCTTGGCAGAAAAAAGATTCCCTACCCCTGACCCAAAGGAATGACTTCCATATTTTTTTGGAAAGTGTATTATCATACTACAGAAATGCAAAATGAGTTGTACACATGAAACATTGTATGAGCTAACACAATAATTGAAAAAAATGCAATAATGAAACATAATAATGAAACATAAGCAATACCAAAAAAAAAAATCATGAACTGGAGAATACCTTCCACTGGATGGAAAAAAATACATATATTTATTGAACTATTTTCTTCAAGAGTACTATGCAAAATGGAATAATATGATCACAGTTTGGTCTGAAAAACTTCGAGGTCTCTAAAATGTTTTTATACTATTTTTATATTTGAAGCCCAATGTGGTCATCCAGCCATTCATAGAAAGGTTTTGTGACTGGAGATACATTACCCATAGTGTGTGTTGTTGGGTCTCTGTTGATTTTGATCAATTTTAAGTGTAAATGATTGAACAGTTGAAAAATGAGCTGCTTTTAGTGAACTATTATAGGCTGAATAGAGCTGCACTTAAAACATCACACGATGGGAACAAGTTAATGTGTCATGCAGTCTAATTGTTAGTGGAAAAAATAATCTCTTTGAGCTGAAGAGTGGTAGAGAATGAGGCAGCAGGACTTTGACAGATAGGCATCAAACCCTGTTTGAACTCAAACACTAAGTGCTTGGCTTTTATCTCTGTCGACTCATGATAACTTCTGAAGAAGCTGAATAATATTGGCTAAATTTAGTGAAGTTTCAACATATGCTTTAATTCCAATTAATGGGTCACTTGGCCATCTTGATTTAATAAAAATAAGGATGATTTGGGTCTATTTTAAATATTGCTTTTCTTAGCTTTGATATCTAAAGAAATTTCTAAGCCCCTTAATACTTAATTCTTTGATATAAATATCAATTTACAATAATTCTTGGTTTAATTTCCACAGAGGAAATTTACTTCTCATAATGTATATATTTTACTATAATTTTCAACATAAATGATAAAGCTGAAATTTTCTCTTTAAAAAAGATCTTTATTGTGGTAAGAACACTTAACATTAGATGTATCTTTTAACGAAGTCTTAAGTGTACCATACGTTGTTCTTAATTGTAGGGCATGGTTGTACAGCACATCTTGAATTTCTTTATATTGCATATTCAAGACTTTATGACTGTTGATAATTTTCTATTATTTCTGAGGCAAGGTGATGGCAGGGAAAGAGATAGAGAATTTCCATCTTTAGTTTTACTCCTTGGGCCAGGCAGAAGCCAGGAATGGGGAATTCAATCCAGGTTTCCCTGTGTGTGACAGAGACCCAAGTACTTGGCCAATCACCTGCTTCCTGCCACGGTGCACATTAGCTGGAAGCTGGGATCAGGAGTGGAATTGAGACTCAAATCCAAGTTCTCTGACATGTGAGTATTCCAAGTGGCAATTTAACCACGAATGCCCACCCCCTCTCATTTTTAAATCAAATAAATAAAGCTTAGATGTTTTTTGGTCTGCAGTAGAGTATGTAAAAGGAAATGTCTAAAAATTCTGGTTCCAAACTAAATTTTGTGAGAAGCCTAGTAGAATAATAATAATAATAATAATAATACTTATATTAGCCTACAGTGGGGAAACTCATCTAACACAAAGCCTGGTTTATAATAAAAATTGAATATCTCATGTAATTTACTGAACACTGTGCTGAAAGTAAAAAAAAAAAAAAGGCATGGTTTTATGACTATGTTTTTGCACCATTGTAGAGTTAAATCATTGCAGGTTGGAACTGTCTATGGGATGTTACTATCCTTGCTCTTCCTTGTCTACTCAGTTCCTCTTGTGTACTCAGATCCTTTCCTAGGATCTGTGAATGCTTTTGTTGCCAAAACTTCCTTGAACTGTCTGAAACAAAGTACTGAAGGCAAGTTGAAGTCTAGGCAGGGGGTTAGTGAACATCTTTGCACAACATAATGTTAGACTTTCCATGGTAGCCATTTTAAAACTATCATTTATCTGTGTGTGTGTGTGTGTGTATGTATTGTGTATGCATTCGTATAACCCTTTTTTCCCAAACATTTTTTGAGGCTCAGACTATTCCATTAAATTGAATCTAGGCTGGGAAATTAATGACAGAAGTCTCCAGGATCAAGCTTTCCCTGATGATAAAGGCTACTGTACTTTCAGATCTCATGGTTATCTTTCAGGCAACTCTGCAGGCTCCCTTGATGGCAGGCTTAGCTTGGGCTTCCCATTAATATGCCTAAATGCATCTGTGTCAAAGCAGCAGACACTGTTAAGGTGCAGGCAATTTGCCTAATGTCTTTATTACTCTTACAGATAAGAATTCCTTGGGAGTAGGCATTTAGTGATTAAGCCAAGATTTCGCTTGGGACATCCATATCCAATATCAGAGTGCCTGGATTTGAGTCCCAAGTCTACTCTTGATTCCAGCTTCCTGCTAATGTGCACCCTGGGAGGCAGCAGGCGATAGCCAAAGAACTTGGCTCCCTGCTCCCAACCCCCAACATGGGAGACCCGGATTGAGTTTCTATCTCCTGGCTTTGGCCTGGTCCATTCTGGGTGTGGCAAGCATTTCAGGAATGAACCAGAAGTTGGGAGATCTCTTTCTCTTTCTTTCTCTGCCTTTCAAAATACAGAAATTTATTTTTTTAGTAAGGATTCTTTTGAGGGATGAAAATAATTGTTTTGCTGCAAATTACTACTGTATCTTAAGTCATATTCTAGAACTGTGTTATTGCTAAGGGTAGAATGAGGCCTTGGAAGTTCAAGATGGATGCATTTTCACTGTTATTGTTATTGTATTTAATAATGATCAAGACAACGTCCTGTGTCCTGTGACAGGCATTCTCTGGAAATCTGTCTGTGAAACCCAGCAACCTCATGTGAGTAGTGACCCATCACATTACCTTGTGTACGTTAAGATTTATAAACGCTTTCTCTGGACTAAGGAACTTCTGTGTCTACACTGTTCTCTCTGTGTCTCATGGTTAAACTTCGTTCTGAATCATCAATGCCCATCTGGAACATTTAGTAACATTCCCAAGACCTCATGAGCTTTTAATATCTTTTAAATGTCTCAGAGCTCTTCTGGTGGCAGAACGCAGGGAGGCAGAAAGGACTACCTTATAGATGAGCATATTTCCCAGCAGGTCTGAGTGTGCGCAAGCAACTGCTCCCTAACCCCTGACCACCGTAAGAGGAACTCCATTTATGAACCCCTCTCTCTCTCTCTCTCTCTTTGAATGCACCCAGCAGACAGCCATGTCTCTGATTCTGTCTGAAATGGCCCTATAGGTAAATAATGCTTTCAGGACCAAACCAGCACCAACACTCTACGGGCAGCTTTGTGAGTCTCCATATTCTGTGATTATTTAAAGTGTCTCTGCAATTTGGAAACTAATCTAAATCTAGTCAATTTAATGTAAGCATGTCATGTTGAAGACATGCCTCTTCGTTCGCTTTTACAAATACTGCAAAAGAGTATGTTATTCTTACTGATGTAATACATCAGAGGGTAAAATAGTTCACCCAAAAAGAGAAACATGTCCCCTCAAAGCACTGCTTAGAAAGCAAAGAAGAAATCCCCAAATGTATGGGATTTCCCCTATGCTTTTGCAGCTTTTAAGATGCTCTTAAACTCTTGGATATATTGAACCATTCTAGGCAAATAAAAGATTATGTTCACATCAAAGAAATGGGGATTCCTAAATTTTGAAATAATACATATTTCCTAGTTGTGAGATTAATAGATGTTTATTGTAGAAATAACAGAAGTTACATAAAGAAGGACAATCACTCCCTGTAACCCTATCACTGGATGTTAAACATTTAATGTTCTATTCTATTTATTCCGAGTTATCGGTCTTTCGGGTGCCCTCACTACAAAATAATGATGATAATAATACTAGTAATGATAAATGCTAGCATTTACTAAACATTTATTGCCTAGCCCTATTACACTTTATTTTTACAAATTAACTCATTTGATCTTCATAATATCTCCACGAAAGAAATAGTATTATTTCCGTTTTCACAGAAGAGAAAGCTAAGACACATAGAAGATAGTGACTCTTCTCAGCGTCGTAACTATTATTGTATGGCAAATTTGGAAAAACACAAATGCTCAGATACATAAACTAATAGACCCAAACACCTACACTCTTATAGAAACCCAGCACACATGAATTTTATCCAGCTTAGTGCTAATTAATACTTTATTGAGAAATATATTAAATAATACAGGCTGTTATAAAATACATAGAAAATGCAAAATGAAAAATGCAAAAAGAACAATCATGTAATTATTCTATATTAGGTGACCACTGTCAACTTTTAATAATTTTTTTGCAACTCAGCTTATCCTGTGGCTTAAAATATATTTGATAACTGCACATAAATAGCTTAATTTACAACTTTGTGGTTTTAAGATTTATTTATTTAAAATGCAGAGAGAAAAGAGGAGGAAAGAGAAAAAGAGGGAGAGAGATTGTCCATCCAGTGGTTCACGCTCCAACTGGTCGCAACAGCCGGGGCTGAGCCAGGCTGAAGCCAGGAGCCAGGAGCTTCTTCAGGATCTCTCACAGGGATGCAGGGTCCCAAGTACTCAGGCCATCTTCTGCTGCTTTCCCAGGTGCAGTAGCAGGGAATGGAATCGGGAGTGGGGCAGTTGGGACTGGAAGCAGTGCCCATATGGGATACTGGCACTGCAGGTGGAAGCTTAACTTTCTAAACCACGGTGCTGGCTCCACTCTATGTGTTTTTGCTTATCACTGGAGCAAACACCTTATTTGAGAATATTAAAAGCCATAGTACTACAACTTTTCCTAAGCCCATGATAATTTAGGTGAGGAAATATGATTAAGCAAAGGACATGAGATGCTATTTCAGTATAAATACTGTGAAACAAATTAAAAAAGTATACTTTCACTTGGTATTCTATATATTCAGTTAAAACAGAATTGATCTCTAAATCTGTCTCTTCTCACTATGTAATTCTGCCTTTCAGAATTTATATATATATATATATTTATACTTATATATTTATATAAATATTTTAATGAGGATTTTTCTTTTTTTTTTTTTAATTTGACAGACAGATTTAGACAGTAACAGAGACAGAGAAAGAGGTCTTCTTTTTGTTGGTTCACCCTCCAAATGGCTGCTACGGCTGGAGCTATGCTGATCTGAAGCCAGGAGCCAGGTGCTTCCTCCTGGTCTTCCATGCGGGTGCAGGGCCCAAGCACTTGGGCCATCCTCCACTGCCTTCCTGGGCCACAGCAGAGAGCTGGACTGGAAGAGGAGCAACCGGGACTAGAACCTGGCACCCATATGGGATGCTGGAGCCACAGGCAGAGGATTAACCAAGTGAGCCAGAGTGCCAGCCCCTAATGAGGATATTTTCATCATTAAGATGATATCAGAGGGGTTGGCACTGTGGCACAGTGGGCTAAGCCTCTGCCTGTGGCACCAGCATCCCATGCGGGCACAGGTTCCTGTCCCAGCTGCTCCACTTCTGATCCAGCTCTCTGCTTAGGTCCTGGGAAAGCAGTAGGAGATGCCCCAAGTGCTTGGACCCCTGTACCCACATCAGAGACCCAGAAGAAGCTCTTGGCTCCTGTCTTCCAATTGGCTTAGCTCCGGCTGTTGTGGCTATTTGGGGAGTGAACCAGTAGATGGAAGACATTTCTCTCTCTCTCTCTCGCTCTGTCTGTAACTCTACCTCTCAAATAAATAATTTTTTTTAAAAAAATGATCTAGATTTTTAAGTTCAGGAGGAATATGGCATAATGATGAGAATAAACACATTATTTAGAATAGCATCAGCTAAATCAGTAATGTAAAAGTAAAATTTTGTCTATGGGCCATGTACATGATACATAAACAAGGATTCTGAATTATTACCAAGAATAAAATTAGAGGTTCATATTGGAAGGAAGCAGAACACAAACTGGAATAGAGACAGATTTGGAGAATCTGAAATCTGTCAAAAGTTTGTATTGCAAGAATGGAAACAGAGCTGAATAATGTATGTCATTAAAAAAAGAACTTGGTACTTTTAGAAATAATTTAAACTGACATATTTGCTTAGATGATAAGCTACTTCTCAGTAAAATCCCTTATGCTGGGGTGAGAGTAACAATATCTCCTATGAGTATATTCAAGAATGCTTGTCTCATAAAAAATAAGCTTATGATTTTAGCCAGTCAGCTGATCTCTGTCTTTTACTTAGTGTTTAACTCATTTACACTTAATATAATTGATTAATGTGGTTTGGGTACATCTGCCTCTCATTAAGAGAGATACAATCCTAAATGAAGCATTAGTTGATCAAATCTAGATATTAAATAAAGAGGAAAGTCATCATTCAGTAGAATTTACTGCAGGCGTATAAATTCAGATTTAGAAATCAGTCAATGCCTTGGACCACATTGACAAAATAAAGGGGAAAATGTGGTTATCTCAATGTATGTGGAATTCAAATTTGATAAAATTTAACACTTATTCATAGTCAAAACCTTTTGCTACATAGAAATAGAAGGAAACTTCATCAGTTTGATAAGGAATCCAAAAAATTTCTTTAGCTAATATATTTGTTGGTAAATATTAAAACCTTTCTGGCCGGTGCCACGGCTCAATAGGCTAATCCTCTGCCTGCGGTGCCGGCACACCAGGTTCTAGTCCTGGTCGGGGCGCCGGATTCGTCCCGGTTGCCCCTCTTCCAGGCCAGCTCTCTGCTGTGGCCCGGGAGTGCAATGGAAGATGGCCCAAGTGCTTGGGCCCTGCACCCCATGGGAGACCAGGAGAAGCACCTGGCTCCTGGCTTCGGATCAGCGTGGCGCGCTGGCTGCAGCACACCGGCCACAGCGGCCATTGGAGGGTGAACCAATGGTAAAGGAAGACCTTTCTCTCTGTCTCTGTCTCTCTCTCTCTCACTGTCTACTCTGCCTGTCAAAAAACAAAACAGAACAAACAAAACAAAACAAAACAAAAAAACAAAAACAAAAAAAAACCTTTCCAATAAGGTGGGAAAATTTTCAACAATTTCATTCAGTATTGTAACAGTATTTTTAGGGAGTACAATAAGAAAAATCTAAAACCAAAACATGAACCTAGTAAGTTAACCTATAATTATATACTGGCAATAAGCTAATAAATGAAATTTTAAAATAGTATTAAGGATGTGGGTGTTGTAGCACAGTGGCTTAAGCTACCACTTGAGACACCTACATCCCATATTGGAGGGCTGGTACAACTCTGGACTTGCTAATGCAAGTCCAGACCCCTGACCCCTAAGTGTGAGACGAGGATTGATTCTGGGGCTCCTGGCTTTGTCCTGGCCCAACCCTGGGTGTTGTGAACATTTGAAGAGAGAACAAGTAGGTAGAGGATATCTTTCTCTTTCTCTCCATGCCCCTCACCTTTTAAAAAGCTGAAAATAAATAATTATAAAAACCCAGGTATTATGAGTATGTAAAAAAATTTTGGAAATCTGTAATTAAAAGTTAAGATTACTTTTACAAAAACTTTGAAACTCATGAATAGTCTTTTTAAGAATATGCATTTTCATGAACTTTTCAAATATTCATCACAGTCACAATGAGTAAAAGCATTGATAAATAAATACCTAAAAATAAATGTAGAAATGTGTTTAAAGATGTAGGAATGTCTACATTTGAAACTACTAAGCACACTGAGGAAAGTTACAGAAAACCTAAATAAGTGAAGATGTTTACCATACTTAGGGATTGTATAACTCAATGTTTTTGAGAGGTTGTTTTCTCTCAGATTAACCCACATGGCAAAGGTATCCTAATAAGGATCTTTTTTCTAGAATTGAGGAGTTACTTATAAATATTTTTGAAATGCAATGGAGCTAAAATAGGCAGGATAATATTTTCAACAAGAAAAACAAGTGGAGAATTTATAAGATCATCAAATTTAAGTCTTGCTATAAAACTACTTATTAAAATGGCATTCACATAAAGATAATTAAAAAAACTATTGCAACCAGAGTCCAGGATTATATTATGTTAATATAACATGCAATATATTATAATTATATAAAGTGTAATATATATACTATGTAATATTATATACTAATGTATGTGTCTATGGGCTTATGTATACATATATAATACATATATTGTCTTTTAAAACATAGCTGATAATGAAATTGAATTTGAGAAAAGCTGTTTCAATAAGTAACAATGGAATGAAATGTCTATTTGAATAAAAATTATCCTTAATCCTTACCTCACAAAATTTATACAAGACGAGCCATATACCTAAATATGGAAACTAGAGAAATGAACTTTTTAGATCAGGGATTAGCAAACATCAACAGACTATATGCTTTGTGGGCCATATAGTCTACAGTGTTATAGCATGAAAACAGCTACAGACAGTGTGTAATAGAATTAACATGGCTACATTCAATATTTTATTTATTAATTTATTCAATATGTTTTAAAAACACTGATATTTTAATTTTATATAATTTTCATGTGTCATTAAAATAGTATTTTTTCTCCTTTTTAAACCATTAAAACATAAAATATATATTTAAGGTCACTGTTCAGAAAAAAAGAAGTTTTGGATTGGATTTGGCCTATAGGAGTAGTTGACTAATCCTCTATCTAAAAGAAAATGTAACAAAATTCATCCTTGACTTTGAGGTAGATTTCTCAGAGGTTTCTGAAGTACTAACCACGTAAAAATTCTATAAATTATATTTCAGCAAAACTCAAAAACTTGTAGAAACACTAATAAGCATGAATAAGCAAGTTAAGATACTGTAACCCACATACTGAGAAGGGACTCAAATACAGAAATTATAAAATATTTCTTCAACTCAACTAAAAACAGAGTACACAATCTTAAAAAATTGGAGGGGCAGGCGCCATGGCACCCTGGGGTAATCCTCCACCTGTGGTGCAGGTATCCCATATGGGCACCGGTTCTAGTCCTGGCTGTTCCTCTTCCAGTCCAGCTCTCTGCTGTGGCCCAGGAAGGCAGTGGAGGATGGCCCAAGTGCTTGGGCCCCTGCACCCACATAGGAGACCAGGAGGAAGCACCTAGGCTCCTGGCTTCGGATGGGTGTAGCTCCAGCCCTTGTGGCCATTTAGGGGGTGAACCAATGGAAGGAAGATCTTTCTTTCTGTCTCTCTCTCTCTCACTGTCTGTAACTCTACCTGTCAAATAAATAAATAAAACAAATCTTTAAAAAAAATTGGAAAAACTTTTGAACAGGCTCTTCACAAAAGTGAATATTCAAATGGATAATCAGCATATAATTCAGTCCTTAATACTATTAACCATCAGAGAAATATACAAACACAACTAGATATTTCTGTACACCACAGTAACTAAATTTTAAGAGCAGAGATTAAAATGCATGATAAGTTGGTAAATGCTTGGGACAATTGCTAACCTCAGTCACTCTTGATATAAATGTAAATTAGCAACCATGTTGGGATCAGTGCTGTGGCGTAGTGGGCTAAACCTCTGCCTGTGGCGTTGCATCCCATTTGGGTGCCAGCTCATGTCCTGGCTGCTCCTCTCCCCATCCAGCTTTGCTTTAGCCTGGGAAAGCAGTAGAAGATGGGCCAAGTGCTTGGGCCCCTGCACCAACATGGGAGATCAGAAGGAAGGTCATGGCTCCTGGTTTTGGATCAGCCCAGCTCTGGCTATTGCAGCCATATGGGGAGTGAACCAGTAGATGGAAGACCTCTCTCTATCTCTGTCTCCCTCTGTCTCTCTGTAACTCTACCTCTCAAATAAATAGATAAATCTTAAAAAAAAAAAAGTTGCAAAGCTTTTTGATAGATTCTACAGTTCTAAAATTATGTAGAGCTCTGTAGCATATTTGAAAGCACTTTGAAGAGTTGATGGGAAATAGAATAAAAAATTTTTCAAAATCCATGTGCAGTTTTTTCATACCAAGATCCTGGTTCTTTGTTTTTCTCTTCTGGATTCCCCTTGAGAGCATCTTCTATTATGCTAAACAGGTTTTCCCATTCTTACACATCTGGCTACCAGACAACTGGTAGGTTCTAGTGAGGGAAGAGATACGGGTATATAAATCTTTTCCCCCTCCCTGAGAGGAATTGTGGTGCCCACAAATTTCCCTTCTCAGTATTTTTAAAATGAAAAAGTTATGCAAATTAGCCAAGATTTGTAGTAATGATTTAACTCAAGACTCAACATTTAGTAAAGTGGTCAAAAATATATAACACAGTTCTAGGTCAATTTAAGTTCAAATAAATACAGACAGCACATATATTGAACTCGTGTTGGAGAGTGTATTATCTTATTATACAAATGTTGCTCATAAATTTATCATGCACTAAAATGAACATGAATAGTGATGCAGAAATATGATAGTGTCAAAAGTAGTATTGGTGATGGCAATTTTCTTTTCCTGTGATAAAGTGGCTATCAAAAATTTCCTGGAGATAATTGTGATAATGGTTTACCTACAAATAACTGAATTTTGATAATGGCCTAAAACAATGCAGCACCTTTGATGAGCTGGATAGAAATCTGGCCAAGTCCCTGTAATCAGAGTTTACATGTCTTAAGGAAACTTGTCTATTTCAAGCTTCATTCTCAGATCCCAGGAAGCAGTGAAATGCTGGCATTGCTGGACTGAATCCATCAGCGACTTTCTGGGGATCTGAATAGCATCAGAAGCATTCTCTGACCTCTGTAGAAAGTGGCTGAGACATCTGCCACACGGGTTTTTAAATAGCAATTCAGTTTTGTGTGTTTGGTTCCTTCTTTATTTGCATTTTAGTTTCTCTGTTATAGCAGGTCTAAACTGTCAAGTCTACGTGATAAATGTCTTTGCCCAGCACAATAATCTTCGTCACCAACAAAAACAATAATTTATTTCATGCTTCATTACAGCTCTCGTTTAATGGATTATTTTCAATGCTCAACTTAAAGTATCAGTATATATTTATAAATACCATGGAGGATGTAGAAAGAGTGTTTTTTTCTCAGTAGATTATCTTGAGATTTCTTAGCTAATGAGAGATTAAATGAAAATTCTGCACACTGCATGGATCATCTCTGCCCTCAAAGTATTGTTGTTACTGTCAATTCTACCATGGTCTCAAAACAACACTAAGTCCCATGGAGGGGGCATTGCATCAATTTGGAGTTCATATCACATATATATTTTAAATCTGAAAGGCAGAAAGAGACAGACAGACAGACCAAGGCAGAGTTCCCGTATGATATTTCACTCCCCAAATACCTACAACATTTGGCTAAAACCAGCAGCTTGGAAATGAATCCAGGTCTGCAGTGTTCCCCTGGCATGAATCCAATTATGTGAGCTCTCACTTGCTGCCTCCCAGAGTATGCATTAGCGGGAAGAGGGAATTAAGATCCAGACCCAGGACTCAAACCCAGATTCTCCAATACAGGATGAGGGCCTCTTATCAAATGGGCCAAACGCCTGCTCCCATATCACATTTTTAAAATCTTAAATACATATGCTTTATTACCTAGATGTTTTCTAAAGTTGTTTTCTAATTATACTGCTCCTCATTCAAAAGCCTTTTCCCACTGTTTGAATTAAAACGGGAGCATTTCCTTTCTTTGAATGGGAACAGATTCAATTTCTAACTTAATCACTGGCCATTTAGTGTACATTGAAATTAATTTTTAAATTACAAATGCTTTTTGTGTACCTTATTTCTCTAATTATTTTATAAGCACATTGAGGTCAAGCTGTGCTACCTTTCATTGCCATCTGGAGTGAAAGTACTTGGAAGGATTCAGATTCTTAGTGACTACTGGGTACTGTTAAATGCATTTGGTAGAAACTGGCACTAGTGGCACAGTGGGTAAAACTGCTGCCTGCAGCACCAGCATCCCAAATGGGCACCGTTTCTTGTCCTTTGATCCAGCTCCCTGTTATTGGGACTAAGAAAGCAGGAGAATCTGGCCCAAGTACTTGGGCCCCTGCATCTGTGTAGAAGACCCAGAAGCAGCTCCTAGCTCCTGGCTTCAGCCTGACTCAGCCCCAGCCATTGTGGCCATTTGGAGAGAGAAGCCAGTAGATGGAAGACTCTCTCTCTCTCTCTCTCTCTCTCTATCTCTCTCTCTCTTCCACTTTCACAAATAAGTAAGTAAATCTTTAAAAAATCAATAAATAAATGCATTTGGTAAGATGTTAAAGGAAAAAGAAAAGATTACAAGAGAAATAGTCACATTTTAGTCAGAAATGAAAAGGAGTGGAGAGAGCAATGGTCTTAAAGAAGTTTATAATCTTAGTGTTAACAGATATAAGGAATAAGATAGAAAAAAAAAAATCTGACAGACAAGAGTTCCTTGAAACCTTGTCGATGGCAAAAATCAAATTGAGGTTGTAGTCTACTAAATCCATCGTGTCAACGTGGCTTCTCTTAACCAGAGAGAGAAATGTGGTAGAGTTGAAGGATGCAGTATAATGTAACCATTTTCCTTCATTCCTTATAGTATTCTACAGTGAAGATTTGTCAATGAGTGGTATAAATTCCTCAAGGATGTCTTACCATTTTCAAAGTAAAATGACCTTTATTTTTCAAATAATACTCTAGAGTTGGATAAAATAATGCTTAGGCTATAAAAACATTATTTAAAGCTACAAAGCCAGGTAAAACTCACAATTTTGTTATGGTGTTCTAGAACCTACACACTCCATTTCAGAGAGAAATCCAGAATAATCAATTAACAATATTCTTTAATCTGTAGTCACACTTAGATATTATATTGCTGGCATATTATATGGAGGTTCAATTATAGTATGTATCTGCTAACAGATACTTTAATGTTGGATAAAACTGGCTTTTTGTTTAAATAATTGTTATTTTAAGAAGCATGGTATAAACTGGAAATAGCACTTGGTTCATAATTGACATGATTTCAGCTATCTGATCAACAAAGAAAGGCACTATCGTGTCAACACAAAAATGACAATCCACTTACTACACTAATTAGAGAAAACAGTTGGAAGTGCAATAGTATGTCTCCTAATCTTGATTCAGTGGTGAAGAAAATAATTAAAGTTGAAAATGCAATTATGTAGTGCTTCTGAGTATATGATTTTTCAGCATGGTGTGAACATTCTGTTTTTTTTTTTTTTTTGAAATTTATTTTATTTGAAAGGCAGAGTGACAGGGAAAGAGAGAGAGAGAGAGAGAGAGAGAGAGAGAGAGAGAGACCCATTTTCCAGTTGCTGGTTTACTCCACAAATGGCTGAAATAACGCGCTGGGCCAGGCTGAAGTCAGGAGACAGGAACTCCATCTGTGTCTCCCACATGGGTGGCAGGGATCCAAGTACTTGGGCCATCATCTGTGCCTTCTCAGGTCCATTACCAGGAAGCTGGTTTGAAAGCGGAGCAACCAGGACTTAAACAAGCACTCTGATGTGGGATGTGGGTCCCAGGTGGTGGCTTAGTGTGCTGCACACAATATCCTCCCTAGGGTGCATATTCTTGGCAGAATAGGACGACTGTGAAGCTTAGGTTCCTGCATGAATATCAGATGGAAGGAAAAAAAAAAGATACATTTAAAAATAGTTTAGGTGACAGATAATGTGAAAGGGATATTCAGGATTCTGGGTAATATAATCTGAAACTTTAGATCCAAAAGAACTGAACTGTCTTCATTGCCAGGAGATTGATGTCTTCCAACCACTTATTGGAAGAACCAATCAATCATGCATTACCAGACACACTTAGGAATGTCATCATATTTCTACAACAAAATGTAAAGAAACATTTCTGAGCACTGAGCGCATCGAGAAGTTGAATAAAAAGCAGTTACCATTACCACTCAAGTTAGGACTCGGATCACTAGCTTCTGAATGTGATGTGGTCAACATTTGGTGTCTGGAAGGTGCTGAATCTCTTCAGTGAGAGAAAACAAGAACTGCCAGATCCAGCCACGTGGCCAGGACCAATTTAATGGGCACATGAAATGCTCACTGCCTGTCCCTGGGACTTTAATTTCAAGATAGTTTTCTAATTTAAGGGAAAATGGGAAGCAAAAGAAACTGATCTGATTCACGTTGTCCACCATCAAATCAGTATAGAAATAAACACCAACAATTACTAATTTAAAAATAGAGTGCATTATTCTATTAATTAAAAATTATGATGGGCCTACTAACAAATCCAAAAATCAGTGGGTTTATTTTTGGAAGCTTCTGTTAAGGTTTGGACTGCTTTAGACTTTCTCTGTCCTAGACCATAGGGACTTGAGAGAATGAGTCTGGAAGCCCAGCCTTGACAGCTCTCTAGCTGCCTTTTCAGATTATATATGATTCTCTTGACGTTGAACTCAGTTACCCAAGCCATGAGACCAGTACAGAATCGTGTCCGCATATTTCTAAGTACAGTTTGCCTTACATCATGTGACTCTTCTTTTTATGCATCATTTTAGTTTGGGGCCAGGTCATTTATTCTCATTCTCCATTGGCATGGACAGTACTCCATTCAGAGAACAATGCCCATATGCTAATGCAGTACTCCTAGGGCCTTGAGTCTTGTCTCTCAGCCCCTTTCTACTTAAGCTATCATTTGAAAGGTCAGGTACCAGGGGCTCTGATGACAGATAAACCTATACCCATGAGAATATAAATATGTCCTAATGACCAAAACACACATAGTCCTTATTCTGATCCAGTAGCAATTCTGAACAACGTGGATGTATCAGTTGAGGGGCAAAGCAGGAAAGAGATGGCACGGATTTCATGGAAAACAGGTTTATTGAGTCAGCCACCTACAGAGGAGTGATCAAGGTGGCAGTAGGCCACACGGTGAGACAGCTAAGCACCAGTAGTAACGCCGTCTGTCACCTAGGCCGGAAGAATAAGGACCTGGGCCCACAGAGCCTGGTGAAAGGTAGACCTCCTGACAGGGATCATAGCCACAGAGAAGTGCAGCTACCACTAGAAGCACAGGAAGGGTGGGCTCTTCCTTCCTGCCTTCCAGTCTTAATCAGCTCTTCTCATTGGCCAAACCCAACCATCAGGCCAAGGACAATTGTACCCGAGTGCTGATTAGACTTCTAGACACGGCAGAGCACAGAGAAGGGAATACCACGAGAGTGGCACGAGCTCACGGAACCGCTGAAAAAACAAAGCAGCCTCACTGAGTTTGACCTGCCTCGCTCATTCGTGCTATCCGCATTCTTTCCATCTTTCAGATTTCTGATTTCTCTGTGGAGAGGATTTAGGTCTCTTCTGGAACGAATGGTTTCTTCTGCCTAACTTCTTTCTTCAGGATCTCATGTACAGTTTGACATGGAGCTGCACCTCCATTAATAACCCACAACACTATTTCTAGTTAGTTTGTTAATGCCCACATGTGGCATATACTTATTTTTTTAATTAATTATTTGTTGGCAGCATTGGCCTTGGAGAGGAGTGGTAGAAAAGCATTGATTGGGAGAAGGGAACTTCTGTTTCTTTGGTTGTATCTCAATTATGGTATTTGTGTCTGTCTCCAAGTTTCCCAATCAGAGAATATAATTTTCATTTAAAATGTGTACAATTCATATACTGTAAATAAACTATGAAACCCATTTGCTACTTTTTATTTAGTCACGCTAAGTTCTCAGCCTAAATACTCCTGATTATTTATACATTAAGCATTCTCAAGTCCATTGTAAAGACAGCACAAACACGAATCAGACAATTTCCGTAGCTAACCAAAAGTTAGACAAGGGACTACTCACTTGTAACTAACCACACTGAGGTTTGCATGTTAGTTTTCAACAGATAGATTTCAGGGTCAGTGACTGTTGGCTCCTGCAGAAGCCCTGTATCTCCAACTGAAACTAGACCAAGGGCACCAAATGAGGAATGGGAGTGCTTCATTATCAAAAGGAGGCCCGTTGTTTGTGCAAGAACGCTGACCCATGTGTTCAGTATACTGTGCAATGAGGTGTTGCTGGCCACTCTATTGTATATTGCGCAGTTCCTCTCTCCATCCTGTTCTCCTTTTCTTCTTCTGCCTTTATTATTTAATTATTGACATCTCTCCTTAGGAGACTGGAAGCTCCATGCAGGCAGAGGTTTGCATCTGATTGGTTCTCTGCCATATCCCTGGTGCTTAGAGTAATGGCTGACATATCATAAATGCTGAACAGATATGTGCTGAATGAAGAAGTGTCAGCTTGCCCTGTGTAGGTCATATTATCCTTAAGAATCCTGGAAAATGTTGTCCCTGGCTGCTGAAACTATATGACAATTTAGTGATTTGTTTCCTTATATTCATTCAGAGGTAGCCTGATGTCTAATAATTCTATTTCATGAGCAATAATAAAAGTATCACAGAAATTCCTGTCGATTAGCCTCATTCTGATATTGGAAATCATATTATATTATTTCCCACAAGTTCTCTATTTTCTGGCATTTTCCTAATCCAATCACAATCAACATAACTATTCGGAGATACATTTACCATTGAGAAAATGGATAGTGCATGGAGTGAAACATTTCAGAAACGAAAGCTTAGAGAGTGGAGTTCTCTGCACGCTGTTGGTGGCATAATTAAGTGGGTTCCTGGGTTTGTGTTTATGTGAAGCACACAGATGCAGAAAGGATGGACTGTGTGCACAAATATGTAAATAAGGAAATGTTTAATTTCATTCTGGGGCTCCAATAACCTATTTGAAGTAAACCACAAATGAGAGTATTTCTTCATAGCCTACAAAAGCCTTTTTAAAATCCTAATTATGTGCACTTTTTAAGAAGTGCCAAATGGTGATTATTCGAAGGAAGCTAGGAAGGAACCAAACCTCAAAAAAGGACATATATTTCCCTAAGTCAAAAATGACTGCAAAAGCACACATTTAGTTTTAATTACCAAAACAAGTCTTTTTTTCTTATCCATAAAATACGAAGAAGTCTGATATTGTTTTTTTTTTTTTTCTTTTTGCCTGTTGTGTGACACTGAGAATAAAAAACCAACTTTGACTTAAGAAAGTCACAGATACATATCGACCTTAACTCTGTTGCTAATTAATGTTATCAAAAGACCTTGCAGGGCTATTCCACAGTCCTTTTATCTCTGCGTGATGAGTGGCTTCAAATAGCCTCCCATCTTCCATTACCCACTGGATGTCATCTAAAAACTGAATAATAACAGCAACTGTTTCTATAAAAATACGGCAGCCTCTTCCGAGTCCGCAGTAAAAAAAAAAAAAAAAAAAAAAAAAGTATTCACACAATTATCTAATGATCAGGGTTTTTTTCTTTTTTTCACCTAAAGTAATTGTAAGGTCAACATTAGCTGGGAAAAGAGTACTAGAATATTTTTTCTGCTTTGACAGAAAGCAAAAACTTCTGACTTAAATCCCTTTCTGAGAAATGTTTCCATATTTTTGTTTCCATACACATAGACACACATAGTTCTTGGACACCATTTTGATATTTCAAAGAAATGTCCTCTCCACTCCTCAGCCATGTATATTAGCGTGGTCTGCAGTGGTTCCATGTGAATTTATCACTGCACAGTATCTCCTGCTTTCTAGACCCCAAATGTGGACTTATGATAGGTTTAAAAGAGAATCAAAAAAGGAGATGGAAGAAAAAAATGGTAGGAATCTTGGTAAAATGTATCTAAGAGTCTCATAGACTTCATGTTGACATTCCTGTAAGAGAATAAGTCGCAGGATGTGTGCCATAGTTACACTCCATGTGGTGATTTAAGCTATCATCAGAGGACATATTGAACTCTGTGCAGATACATAAGTGACTCTTACCATTCCAAACAGACTGAAAGTTGTGCTCTCTGAAATGCAATTTAGTCATTCTCAAAATATTTCATTTAACTATATAGCTATAGAAAACCAATTTATTCTATAAATGATACAATTTCTCATTTTAGTAGATACATCAATTAAATCCTTTTTAAGACCTAAGAATAGATTGTGTTGTTTTGTTTCCAATATTATAAAAGCTAAAGGCAGTTCTATAATTAACACATGTGGGGATATTTCTAAATGCCTCATGAGCCATGTTGTAAGAATAGAAATAGAAATAAGCAAAATAACTACATATCCTCAACAATAAGAACAAGAGTGACATTTGGCCATTTCTGGCAATTAAACAATGGTTATCTTACTATAATTTGTAGTAAAATTAGGGGAAATTTTCATTGTTATATGATTTCATTTTTAACCATTAAGAAATATAGTGTCCATGGTTCGAAGTAGGCATTTTCTTTCAAAGTCATAATTTAATGGCATATAATAGCTATTAAATAAATAATCAGTTTTTGGAAAATATTTTAATGAAGCTCTTTTTCCCTCTTCTCTCACAAGCTAAATTGTTTCTATTTCTGGGACTAATACCATTGTACTTGTTAGATAATTTACAGTAAACACACATCCTCTTAATCACATCACACAAGCTTAAATAGATTTGTAAAACCATTAAAAAATCAATAGTTAGCTTTTAGGTGATGAATTAATTAATAGAGTGTGAATGCTTGAAGTCTGCATTACCCAGCATGCACTATGGCTTTTCATAACAGCACTGTCAATGGGAACAGTACACAAAGGAACATGATGTAGCTAGTTAGGAAGTGCTGATAAAAATGTATCAATCCCTGCTTCTCAGTGAGAAAATTCTGGTAAAATTTGCTTTTTTTTTTTTTTTTTGACAGGCAGAGTGGACAGTGAGAGAGAGAGAGACAGAGAGAAAGATCTTCCTTTGCCGTTGGTTCACCCTCCAATGGCCGCCACGGCCGGCGCACCGCGCTGATCCGATGGCAGGAGCCAGGAGCCAGGTGCTTTTCCTGGTCTCCCATGGGGTGCAGGGCCCAAGTACTTGGGCCATCCTCCACTGCACTCCCTGGCCACAGCAGAGAGCTGGCCTGGAAGAGGGGCAACCGGGACAGAATCCAGCGCCCCAACTGGGACTAGAACCCGGTGTGCTGGCGCCGCTAGGCGGAGGATTAGCCTAGTGAGCCGCGGCGCCGGCCCAAAATTTGCTTTTAAGTGACAAACATGATGCAGTTACTTTTCAGTTATTTTTAGCAATGAAGAAAGAAGTATAATTGATAAGCAAAGTCCTGAGAAAATGATATTCAGGAGTGTTCCACCTGTTTTTAATTTATGATGGAACTATATGAAATTGTTAAGGGCTGTAAAGATTAGGGGGTCAAATTTAATTGTTTTGATGCATAAAATAATTTATATACATGCTTATACTTAATAGATAAATGTAGGCAAATATGACTTATATAGAAAGGAAATGTGAATATGTACAATTAATTTTATATATTTATATTTAAATAATATAGTTAAAGTAGTATATTATTGTATTTATATGCAGAATTATATATTTGTAATATAAATATATATGAGTATATTCTTATAGTTACTCTTTTTACATTTATCATGTAAATTATTATTATTTATCATATAAATTATTTATGAAAAATATTTGTATATACTTTTATTTCCTTCTGTATAATAGGTCATATTTTCCTAGTTTTGTTTGGGTTTATTTTTTCTATGTTTTTAGTGTTTCTTTCTACTTTTAAAACTTCCTCTTAAATTATATCAAATTAAATTTCCTTGAGAATCCATAATTGAATAATTAAATTGCCTTCAATAATGTATAGCCAAGTTGGATAATACTATAAAGCAGACCACCATTAATAACTTTAATAAACAAGGACTGATTAAAACAGAGGAAGCTCTATGTTTTGAGGGGTAAAACACATACAGTTTGGGGGTGACCTTAAGGAAAAGAACATCAATTTATGAATATAAAATTAAATTTGGAGGCTTCTTTTATGGGCTAGAATTTCACCTAGGCTTTCACTGAGAATAACAAATAAAGTGAAGAATACATAAAAGTGATCTATTGTAAGGCACAGGGGAACTATTGTGGCAACAAAGATTTGAGGAAGAAAAAAATCCCTGAGAAAGGGAACCATGCAGAGCAAAGAGAACCCATTTTTAACTTCAACTCATTTGCTCCATCCAGCAGTAGGACAAAAAGCTGGAGATCCAAAATGTTGGATGGGAGGCCTCTAGTAAGAGAGAGAGTAATCAGGAGAGATTCTGGAAATCAAAAGAAAAGTAGAAATATATTTACTCTGTGATAGTGAAAATAAGACATCAAATTCGGGGATGTAGCTTGAGCTAAGAAGGAAATGAGAAGTCTAGCATTCATATATAAGAAGATTTTGAAAGCAAGGAAATTGATGATCTGCTTCAAGAAATTAGAATGACAGCAATGAATTAATTTCTTCATGAAAATGAAAGGAAGAAAAATGCATTAAAGCATGATGAATGAAATAAAAAATTAAAAAAAATTTTCAGTATATGATTCACTGAAGTGAGTAGTAAAAGTTCATAGATTTACAGAAAGACTCACCAAGAAAGAGCTCAAGGGAGGTGTGCAAGCATGTGAGAGAAGAAACCACTGGTCAATATCAGGAATAAAATGGGGACATCATCAAAGATCCTTCAGGTATTTAAAATATAATAATGTCCTAAACACCATACGTTAAAACTAAATGTTTGAATGAAATGTACAAATTGCCAGCAAATCACAATTTCTCAACTCTGAAACAAGAAGAAAGTACAGATAATTCTGTATCTAATAATGGAATGGAATTCATAATTAAAAATTTTCTCCCCATCATTTTCCAAAACACATGAGGTTTTTCTTAATAGCGACTTTACACATTACTTTCTGGAGAATAGAAAAAGAGAGAGAAACTGCTCTCAACATGGCTTATGATGCTAGCACAACCTTCAGAGTAAAAGCTGAGTGATTAGGAAAGAAATTTTCAAGCCTATCTCTTTCATGAAAATATGCAAATATCTTTTTAAACAAATATTTATTTTTTTTTATTTGACAGAGAGTTACAGAGAAAGAAGGAGAGACAGATCTTCCACTCTCTGATTCACTCCCCATAAGGCCTCAACGGCCAGGGCTGGGCCAAGCTGAGCCAGGGGCCCGAAACTTCATCCTGTGCGTGGCGTGGGATCAAGCATATGGGTCAACTTCCGCTGCTTTCCCAGGCACCTTAGCACAAAAATGGACCAGAAATAGGGTAGCTGGGACATGAACTGGTGCCCATATGTGATGCCTGGGTTGCAGGTGTCAGCTTAACCCTCCATGCCACAACACTAGTTCCCAAAACAGAAATATTTTTTTTTGTGTGTGTGTAGAGAATTCTTTATTTTTTTTATTTTATTTTATGTTTTTTTAACTTTTATTTAATGAATATAAATTTCCAAAGTACAGCTTATGGATTACAATGCCCCCCCCCCCATAACTTCCCTCCCACCCGCAACCCTCCCCTTTCCCGCTCCCTCTCCCCTTCCATTCACATCAAGATTCATTTTCGATTCTCTTTATATACACAAATCTTAAACAAAACATCCCAGGGCAGGCACTGTGGTGCAGTAGGTTAATCCTCTGCCTGCGGCGCCAGCATCCCGTAAGGGTGCCAGTTTGTGTCCCGGCTGCTCCTCTTCAAATCCAGCTCTCAGCTATGGCCTGGGAAAGCAGTAGAAGGTGGCTCAGGTCCTTGGGCCCCTGTACCCACTTGGGAGACTGGAAGAAGCTCCTGGCTCCTGGCTTCAGATTGGATCTTCACAGCTCTGGTCCTTGTGGCCATTTGGGGAGTGAACCAGCAGAAGGAAGACCTTTCTCTCTGTCTGTCCCTCTCACTGTCTGTAACTCTACCTCTCAAATGAATAAATAAAATATTTTAAAAAAATCCCAAAGTGTGGAAAAAGCATGTCATAAAATTTAACAATTTTCATTATAAAAACTCTTAATAAACATATAGAAAGTATTGTGATGGCATATCTAGATATTAAAAACTTGTACGCCATTAATTAACATGTAATCTTAATGCTATAAAAATTTTTTAAAATTACTATGCAGTAAGAAGTCACAGAAAATAAAATTCAAAATCAATACACTTAAAATTATATCAAGGGGCTCTCATTGTGGTGTAGTGGGTTAAGCCGCCTGTGATGCAGGCATCCTGTAAGGGAGCTGGTCCGAGACCTGACTGCTCCACTTGTGATTCAGCTCCCTGCTAATGCACCTGGGAAAGCAGCGGAGGATGGTCCAAATGCTTGGGCCCCTGCACTCATGTAGGAGATCTGGAAGAAGCTCCTGGCTCCTGGCTTCAGACCAGCCCAGCTCCAGTCATTGTGGCCATTTTAGGGGGTGAACCAGAGGATGGAAGTTTCTCTCTCTCTCTCTCTCTCTCTCACTCACTCTCTGTTTCTCTTTCTCTCTCCATAACTCTGCCTTTTAAAAAAAATTTTTTTTAAATTACACAAAAGACATTAAATGCATGGAAGTGAATCTCACAAAACATGCACAATAGTTCTATTCTAAAAAGTCATATTGTGTTATTGACAGGCATTGTTAACATCTAAAAATTTGGAAGAAATTAGCTTTTTCATGAATTAGAAGATATACTTCTCCATGAAATGGTGTATAGATTGGAACCAAGTTTCAAATCTATATTGCATATAGATGGAATCAGTAATCAAATACATACTTTTTTTTTGGTTCGGCATCCTTCCTTTTGACTAACATGCTTGTTATTCATCCATATTGTTATCTGTATCAATAGTTTGTTGCCATTTTTTTTTTTTTTGCTGAGTAATATTCCAAAAGATTTAATGCAACATGTATTCATGTTTTGGTGAACTTTTTGGTTGTTGTCACTTTTTGACTATGCAGATAAAAGCACTAACAGCATTCACTTTCTTTTCTCTTTCAGAAACAGCTAGGGGTGGAATGGCTGGAATATATTGAAGGTAGATATTAAATTTTTTTGAATGTCAACTTCTTAATCATGTTATCTGTGATAAGTCTAATTGCTCTATATCCTCAGTGCTTGGTGCAGTCTTTTTAATTTGAGCCATTCTAATAGTTGTGCAGTGATTCTCTTTCCAATTTTATTTTGCTTTTCCCTGATTAATGATTTCAACACCTTCTCATTTGCTTATATTTTATCTGTATTTTTGTTGTTGTTGTTAAACTGTCTGTCCAAATATTTTGCAAACTCTTATTATATTTTGCTGTTCTTGTTTAATTATTAGTTAAAATTATACTTTATATATTCTGATTATGAGTCCTTTATCAGCTACATGATTTACAAATATCTTTTATCAACCCAGTTTGCCCTTTAATTATCTTAATAGTATCTGTTCAAAAATGTAAATTATTAATTTTGAGGGAATCTAATCTGTATATTTTTGTTTATATTTTATGCCTTTAGTATAACAGCTGTGAAATCATTGTTGAACATGAGATTATGATGATTTTTCTTATGTTTTTATATGGAAATGTTACAGTTTTATGCTTTCTACTTAGGTTTGTGATCTGCTCAGTTAAATTTTTTATGTGGCTCAAGAAATGAATTGAAATAATTTCTTTTGATACCTGTGTTCCTCCCCCCCACTCTGCCAGCCTACTTGCAAATAAATAATAAATATCCAGTTATTCCATCACAAGTTACTGAAAAGAGATTCTTTTCTCTAAATTCTTTCTTGTTAATAATTAATGTTTTCTACCTTTTTTAAGCCATAATTTTTTTTAAAAAAATTGTCTATGTAATCCTATTTCGGTACTTTCTCTTCTGTTGCATTTATTTATGTGTCTCTATGAACTTAAATATCTCACTGTATTGATACTATTGATTTAAACTAAATCTTGCAATCAGGTAATGTTAGTTGTCCATTTATTTTTCAAAATTCTTCCACTTATTCTAGATTTTTTGTTTTCATATAATTTTAGAATCACCAGTTAATTTCTACAAAAAAATCTGGAATTTCAATTGACATTGTTTTAAATCTATAGATTGTTATGTGTGGTGGGGGATTGTTACATTTAATAATTAGAGTCTTTCAGACAATTAAGAGTGTGTATCGCTCCATTTAATTATATTTAATTAGCTTCTCTTAGTAATGTTTTGCAGTTTCCAAGGCATAGGTGTTTTACATCTTTCATCAAATTTATTCCTAAATATTTCGTTGTTTAATTCTAGTATTTAGAAACAAAATTAATTTGCTGGTTTTTGACTTTTTAGCCCAGCAATTTTTGCTAAATTCCTGTTATTTAACATGATTTTATTGGGATTTCTACCTAGGGAATCACTGTTTCTGTGCCTTAGGAGAGTTGTACTTTTCCAGTCTGGATATCTTTTGACTTTTTTGTCCTTGCCTTATTGCACTGGCCAGCATCTCCAATATAGTGTTGAACAGAAGGGATGAGAGCAGACTGGTGTTCGAGGAAGCACTTGGCATTTTGAAAGTAAGTGTGATGCTAACTGTAAGCTTTAAAAATGGTTGCACTTTATCATGTTCAGGAAGATGGCTTGGGCAATTTAATTGTGCTTGACGTTAGTATACCTTTGATAATTCTTTGTGCTTGGTAAGCCTCTTGGAACTAAGGGTTTATAGTTTTGTAAAGCTGAATTTGTTTTTATTATTTTTCCTTCAGATTATTTTTTCTGTTTACTTTTTATCCCTGTTCATTGGAGGCTGCAATTGTATGTCAATTGAGGTGCTTAAAATTAATCCCCAGTTCACTGATTCTCCATTTTTGTAATTTTTTCTCTGTGTGTTTAGTGTTCAGTGGTTTCATTTTGCAATGTATAATCTGCCATTTTTTCCATCACAAGCAATGGAAACATTGTAGTTTACCTCAGTTGTTGTAATTTTGTAATTTTTATTTCTAGAAGTTCAATTATGCTCTTTGAAAAGTTGTCTTCCATATTTCTCCTCAAGTTTTTGAATATATGGAATTCAGTTTCCTATATGTCATAGAAGTGCTTTGACGTCATTGTATGCTAATGATATCTGCATCAATTTGGTATTGGCTTCAATTGTGAGATTTTTCTACATATTATGAGCATGCTTTCCTATTTACATGCTTGTGCATTAATTTTTTTAAGAATTATTTTATTATTTTGAAAGATAGAGGAGTTACAGAGAGTAGAGCCAGAGAGAGAGAGAGGTCTTCCATTCCGCTGGTTCACTCCCCAAATGACTGCAACGGCCAGAGCTGAGCCAATCTGAAGCCAGGAGCCAGGAGCCTCTTCCAGGTCTCCCACATCGGTGCAGGGTCCCAAAGAGTTGGACCATCCTCTACTGCTTTCCCAGGCTATAGCTGAGAGCTGGATCAGAAGAGGAGCAACTGAGACACAAACCGAAGCCCATATGTGATGCCGGTGCTGCAGGCTGGGGCTTTAACCCATTGTGCCATAGCGCTGGCCCCTGTGCGTTAATTTTTAACTGAATGCTGGTCATTGGGTATTTTTATCTTGTTGAGTATCAAGTATTTCGTTATATATATTAATATGTATAACATATAATTAACATATTATATATTTTTATATATTTATATATTCTGCTCCTGGGAAAGTTAAGTTTTTCTTTTTTAAGTTGTATAATTCTCTGGAATCTTGCTTTACAATGTGTGGTTAGGACCAAAACAGTGCTCAATCTAGGGCAAAGCGTCCCCTACTCCTGAGGCAAGACCGTTTGGATGACTCTGATTGTCCTACAAAACATGCAGCTTTCTGGTCTGACTGGCCCTGGCCCTGTAGAAACGCCGGACAGTCTTCCTTCTGCTCTTTTCTGGTGGTTCTGTCTGTCCGCCTTCATGTGTGTGCCCTGCTCAGTAATCAACAGGAAACTGCTGCAGCTTCCTGGTGGTCTTTCCCTGAGTTGTTCCCTCCTCTCCATCACTCTGTGACCCCTGTCTTGGTCTCCCAGACCCTCAGTCCCAGCTCTTCCAGTCAGGGGGTTTGCCAGTTTTCCACCTGCATTTCTCCTCCCTGTGTTGGAGTCTAAGAATGTCCTCATGGCAGAATGGTGGGGTTTTGTATGGCCCATCTCATTTTTCCATATGTCTGTTCATTACCTCACCTTTAGTGTTCCGGGAGTCTCGTTAGGGCTCTGTAGTGTTTTGTGTGTTGTTGCTTCAGGGAAGAGAGTACAGCTGGTTGCTGCTACTCTGTCTTGAACAGAAATGACAGACTATTTTTCCTGACTTTCTGGTTGTGGACTGAAGTTCTACTATTTTGATATTTACTCTGGTCTAGGAAGTTTCAGGTGCCCAAAATAATAAAAAAATTACTGTATTGCTGAAGAATAATAGAGCTAAGATACTGACTTATATGGTATATTATTGTAAGATTCAGTTCAATCTTGTTTTTGTTATCCCTCAAAGTAATTATTAGTGTTCTTTTAGAAAAAAATTTGTTGCATTTACATAAAGGCTTAGCGGTGGGTATCTCTTCTGTCTTCTGTTTTCACTATTTCTTTGACATAACTTTTCCTCTCTTTATAGTGGTTTTTAGAAGGATCATTGGGTGAGTATTAGATTCTTTGCATGTCTTCACCTGCCTTCACTATTACAAGGCAGTTACACCAGGAATATAATCCTTGCATTAAAATCCTGAGTAGAAGAGATCTTCCTCTCTTATGGCTAAGGAAGTGTTCTACAGAGGTTTGCTCTAGACTATGGGGGTAGGTTTTGGTGGGATAAAAAGAATAGTAGAGTTTTCTCTGCTCAGTTGACTCCTTTTGGTTGGGTACCATGTTTTTCTTGGTCCATCTTTTACTGCTTTCCCAGAACACCAGCAGGAAGCTGAATCAAAAATGGGAAAGTTGGGACTCGAATGGGTGTCTATATGAGATGCCAGCACCACAGGCAGGTGTTTAAACTGCTATGCACAGCACTGGCCCCTAGAAAGTGGTCTTGAAAGAACAGTTTATGTACGTTGGTAGAGGGGAAAATTATATAGAGATGTAAGCAGAGGAGTGAAAGGTAAATGCAACAGTGCCGTCTTCAAGGAGGTTGAATGGGGAAAAATGGAGTGGGTGAGAGCTTGATGAGGAAGAATGACATTTTTAGAATGAGAAATCTTTCATCTGAGCTGAAGAAAAGATATGACAGCGAAAGCTGAAAAATTCAAGTAAAGGAATATGAGTGATGAAAGAAGTTCAAGAAGAAAGTAGGAAAAATGGGATTAAAAGTATAGTTAGAATGGTCAGCATCAAAACAGAATAGAGAAAGAATGTGTGGAAATAGCATTCAGTTGAGAGTAGGAAGCAAGAAAGTTTGAGGGAGATTTTACCAGATGGAAACCATTTTCTCATTTATTTATAATGTATTTCCTAAGTACTACATAGAAAGGATTAGAAATAGCTGGAATGTTGGGGAAAGGACAAGAGTTGCATCTGGGTAACTTAATTGGAGCAGCTATAGCAACAGATAGCTAATTAATAGCTAACTAATAGCTAATAGTTGAATTCTTTATGAAAAATAACAAAGAGAAAATATTTAGGAAATACATCCAAAAAATTCAAGATAAATTGTCATCTATAATGTATTTTCACTGAGCACTCTCATTTGAAAGGGGCAGGCCATTAGTCTTTTATAATATAATAAAAAACACACCTATCAGACTCTAACAGGTTTGCTTAGAGCTTTGATTTGGGATACCAAGGTGAAAGTTGTGAATCTCCCCTAGCCAGATGGAAACATTCTCATCCCTTCAATGATATGTAGATAATAGTTGCAATGTATTCTAGAGAGATTTTCCCAGATTTAGAGACCTGGAGACAAAATGTTGAGTTTCTGTCCAGAGGGAAACTTCAATACATGGAGCCATAGCTGCTATCAAAATGCCAACTGATGTCGTGCAGTATGTAAGAGGAATTCCTATATGGATTAGACCCAGAGAGTATTTTCATAGTTGGAATTCACTATCAACTTTGCTAACATTTTAGTATAAGTTAGATTCGAAGATTTTTTCCCAATACTAAAACATTTAATAATATTCAAGGTTAATAATGTGCAAGGCAAGAAGGCATTCTTTAAATCATTTACTGGAAATTCTGTATGTTGTACAGATCTCCTTAGATTTTCATGACTGATTGTTTTAGATAGAAAAGAAATCCACAGCCCTGAATATTCACTTACTGAGTCATTCAAAGGCAGTGGCCCAATACAAATACTATAAGAAAAGGTGAAACTAAGAAGGACCAAACAAGGGGCAAAGATTAAATGGAAAATGTTCTTTCCAAAATGAAACACTTAGTCCAGGAAAGCCTTGTGTGTCCAACTTTGAACCCGAGGAGAGCTTGGCTCTGAAATCGGCCTCTAGTGTTACTCTCTGGGTGGCTCCATGTGACATATATTTCTGAAGTGTGGAGAAAGCAATGGAACTCCAGCCGAGACTACAGGGCTCTCTGAAATCAGGTTAACGTTATCTGACCGCTTTGCAACCCTGGGACAGAAGTGCATGCTGCTCTCTGTAGACTCACACGGAGCTGTCTCTGCAGAGGGGCCCATCTGTGTTACATGTTCTTTTATCTTCATTTCAATCACAAAGCAATTTCATTCCCTGTTTACTCAAGTATCACCAGCTATTAACTAAATGGACGACTACTGTTAGTAAATGCCAGGTAACCGATTCCTTTTAAGGACAAGAATATTTTTGTAGAAACGAGGTGTGGAGAGGGTAATGCCAGCAGCTAGGATGTATGTACCCATGGAAAAGAAAGCACTGGTTGAAACTTACTGAAACTGAGCTTGTGTCCATCCTTGTCCTAGACTTTCCGGTAAAGAGGAAGAACTTCAAGGTATAGGTTATCGAGCACGTTCTTTGTATCAAGCCTCGTGTTTGTTGCTTTCATGGTTGTCGTATCTTTTAACCCTTCCCAAAGCAAGGGACAGTGCAAGCCAGAAATGTTCAGTAACACAGAGGATTTAAACCCACATGTCCTTGAAACTTAAATTATGTTAATTTCCCCTAATGGTTTTTAACCTTACTCAGAGTGAAATCCAGAGTCCCCTACCATACTCTAGAAGGATGTATTTCACCTGCCTTTGTCTCCTACAATTATATCTTCCCTGTCTGTAGCCACATGGTGGCTTTGCTGTCTTTGAACGTGGAAAGCTGGCGCACACACAGCATCTCTGTATGCCATCTTGGACCCACGCCCTGGAAAGTTCTTCTCCCAGATGACTGCATGGTCTAATCCAGTCTTCAGTCAGATGTCTCCTCTTCCAGAAAGAGAGACCTTCCCTGCAACTCTATATAGAAAAAACACACAGCATCCCAAAACATTTTCCATTCCTTTTCCCTAGTTTATTTTCCTTTGTGGCCTTTTTCACTTTATCATGTTGCATTATATCATATCACATTTGATTGTAGTCTCACTAGGAAATGGGTAGAAGCACTTTGTATTATTAGTACTTAGAGCAACATCTGTCCTTAGCAGGTGCTCAGCAAATGTCACAAATAAATTATATGTTTGTTTCACCCTCTGCAGCTTTATGCACCATTTTTGTGCAATGGCAACACTGACTTGAGGAATGAGTTAAATGCCTTACAAACTTTACTATGTTTAATTTTCATATACTGACATACAGGAAAGAATGATTATGTTAATTTCCAGACAATGTTCTATGATCACAAACTTGTAAGAGGTCACAACCTAATAAGTGAAGTAGCTGAGATTTGAAACTAGGGATATTGGATTCTGGTTCCATGACTCACAACTCACAATTACTAATAAACATGTTGTCTTAGCAATTTTACTATATGCATTCCCTATCAGGAATCAGATACCCAGCCTTGCTTTTATACAAATGAGAAAAGTTATGGCCAATATTAGTTCAGAGAAAAGGAAACAGTTCATTTTTGTAGAATTCTTATCTCCTTTTACCTTTCTATATACACTGTATCAGTCTGTGTTGAAGATTGTTAGCTACCACTCAAGAAAGAAATATGCTCAGGTACTTCCTGATAACACTAATCAAAATAACATATTCAGTGGCACATCCAGAAGGAAACTATGTGAAATTCACATTTGGAAGTGTGAACAATATTTGGATGAACCAATGCTTTGGATGTAAACCTGAAGTTAACTTATAATATTTGTGAGACTAGCACATTCATGGTTGACAAACTCAGACTCAATCAAAAATGGATTTCCAATCCAGTTCTTAACTGTTTTCCAGATATTGAAATGAGCATGAACTGGATAAATTAGAAACCTGCTTCACTACTTATTTCTTCATAAACAATATACACATACTTGAGGATGGATGAGCCAAGATGTTGGGGAAAATTTCAGTATAGTTTATTCACAAAAGGTGAAAACAGCTTGATATTCCATTGCATTGAAGTATAATAACCATCAAAGCCATAATAACTGGACACATAGAAAGCAAGAAATGGATGGACAGATAGTTACCTAAACAGAGGCAGGCACTTACACATTTTTATCTCAAGTTTGCTATTTGAAAATATAAGAGTATGCCCATTCAGACGTTCCTACTTTGCATTTTCACTGAATACTTACCTACTCATATGTGAAAAGTCAAACCCAACATTTATCTTCCTTCCCTTCCAAAATAACATAAACACGACAGAGGGAGCACACATTCATAAGGAGAGAATGGGACAGGAGGCAACGTGTGATAAACAAGTAGAAATGAGGAACTTCACAAGGAACAACATGACTAGCTGACCTATAGAACACAGAAGATGAGATTAACCTGCTTGTGGAAAAGGCCACAAGAAATGAGCTGGTGTGGGGCAGAATCCTGGACGTGTTCAGCACTCAGAGGCAGCCTAGGTGGGGCTCAAACCAGGAAGACTAACGACACCTGCTTCCAAGCCTCACCACTTCACTACTTTGAGGTGAGACACTGACTAGTCTAAGGGCAAACACTATCACTTGGAAGCACTCAGTGAAACTCTCTGGTCCTCAGAGGGTTACCCCTAAGTGAGGAGTGACACAGGCAAATCTTCCATCTGAAGACTTTCCAAGCATTATTGTAGCACTTCTTTCTGAAAAGAAGATGAATAGACCTCACCATCAGGCATGCAAGGGAAGGACTCCGACGTGAAAGACAGTGGTCACCAAAATCAGGACAAGAAACATGCTTGACCTCAACACAATGCTAAGAGGAGAACGAAATTCAGAACTGTTATTAATCCCTTTAGAGAAGAAAGAATATATCACATCCATGATATGGAAGGAGAATCTGAGAATTAGAGGTAATTCTTATAGATTAAAATGAGTAAAAAAAAAAAAATGGAACAAAAGCATGCTCTTTCCAATATCCTGTTCCCTGTCATACAACAGTTAGGAACTTAGTTCTTGCCAGCAAATCTCTGCTTTAGATTCCACAAATGAGACCTTCGCAAATGCCCCAGAAGGCCAAGGACACCTATGTAGCTATAAGGGCCCGCAAGTGCTCCGGGTTGTCTGACTAGGATCTTACGGTGGCCTCCTCACTGGGAACCACTTCACTGCTAGAGGGACCTGCAGTTCCTCAGATGCTTTGGTTTCCTGAAATCCAGTGGGGACAGTCCATTGTCCATATTCCCCTCACCCAGCCCTTCTGGGGACTTCTAAACACCCAATTTCCCATTAAATTGCTCTCTGCTCTCAGAGTTCTCACATGGCAGGTAAACAGGAATGAGGACTTTCACTGGAGCATTTTTGTGTTTATTATTGGAGATAATCCAGGTGTGTGTCGCTAGAGCAATTAAAGTGCAGCACTGGATGGAGTGGCACAGAGTGACACGTACCATGGGAAATCCAAGCTGTACCTGGAGAAACACAGATGCAGAAGTAGAGGAAACGCTGAAGGGAAGAAAGGAGATTGACAGCACACTACTAATTTATGTAAACGAAGACAAACACAGGCAAACAGTTCTCGCATTTTACACATTTCACATTTTCATTTGAGGAAAGGAGATGGGAGTTGTGATCAAGGATAGATGAAGAGTCGAGAATAATGCCCGGGCCTCTGTGCAGTCTGATAATGATACTGCTGTTGACTAAGAAGCAAAATTCCCTCAGCTTTCTGAATATCCCTCTCCCTTTCAACTAAAATTTGTCATCCAAATCAGAACTGTGTCTACAGGAGATACCTGTACCAATGGCAGTGACAATGACAGGAAGGATTCTATGAGAACATTGTTATTTGTAAACTATCAGAGACAATTATTTAATCCACTTAACCATTAAAGTCTCAATGGGTGCAGGTTCTCTGTAGTTTTTGGTATAACTGATCTGAAACAAAATCAACCAACCTCCTACCACAGTTCAGTCTCCAGGAAAAAAAAAAATTTCTAAATTGAAGTAAATTATAAAAACCCTTACCTCTCTGTTAAGTGCTCCTGCAACAGTAGAATGCTCAGCAGTGACTAGCCAGGTTCTCATTTGTTTCTGTTCTGACAACAGCAGTGTCAAGGACCCGGAAGGTGAATTGGTCTTGTTTATTTCCTGTCCTTCACCTTCACCTTCTATACCAGCACCCTCGAGAAAGGTTTAGGGGCTGGGTTGGGGTGGTCTCAGTGAGAACTGTGCCTCTGAGCCAGACGTGAGATTTTTTTTTTTTTTTTTTTTTTTTGGACAGGCAGAGTTAAGACAGTGAGCGAGGCTTTCCTTCCGTTGGTTCAGCTCCCAAATGGCTGCTGCGGCCAGCGCGCTGCACTGATCCGAAGCCGGGAGCCAGGTGCTTCTTCCTGGTCTCCCATGGGGTGCAGGGCCCAAGGACTTGGGCCATCCTCCACTGCACTCCCGGGCCACAACAGAGAGCTGGCCCGGAAGAGGGGCAACCGGGACAGAATCCGGCGCCCCAACCAGGACTAGAACCTGGAGTGCCGGCGCGGCAGGCGGAGGGTTAGCCAAATGAGCCGCAGCGCTGGCCAGGACTGAGATCTTTCATGGCCACATCTGAAGGGTTCATGTCCATCCAAGAAACAGAGTTATTATTCTTACATGTTAAAGAATCTTAATGTTAGACTTAAAATGGTCCACAACTTAGCTAATTAGGGACTTCTTATGATTATTTAAGAAAATTAATTTCACTGTTCTCTCTAAAAACTAGTATTCAATAACGCAAGTTGACAGTTCTAACAAAGGTTAAGAAATGCAGATCGATCATTTGTATATATTTACATTTGCATTTATACGCATGTGAGAGAAATTCAATATCCATGAAAAGCAGAATGAAAAGGTAAGTTTATTTTGCTGTAAAAATTTTTGAAGTCCAAGTGTATAACTTCAAAAAGTTCACAAAAATGTGTATTGCAAAATAAACTATGGATTTCAATTTTTTTGATGTTGTAATTCCATTTTTTCTAAACTTTCTGAAGTATCCCTGTGCATAATGTATATATAAAATTCATGGACTTGACCCAGAGAGCATTTGGTCTTATAAACAGCTTTATTGCTTAATTTGAAATTAGGTCCTGTTTGCCTGTGTGTGTGGTATTAGCATAAATTGATAGAAGCACCAGGTGCATTCAATTAAAATAGCTTTAAAGAGAGGTATCATGTTTTACCACTAGGTTGCATTTTGAAAATATAGTTAATAGGTTTATTCCAATGTTAGGGTTGCAATAAATGGAAGTCAACCTGACTGAACACAGACAAGTGTCGTGGGTTAATCTTCCCATCTTCTGATTTCCATCACCTACTTTGAAGCTGTTCACTCGTGCATTTGTAGACCTTGCCAATAGCAGTGACACAAGCTCACAATTGCTCTTCTCTAGGCAATAGAAAAGCTACATTTATTTTTCTCAGTTTGGAATTTTATTGGTATGTGTCAAACTAAACATCAGAACTGACAAAGCACAGAGCCAATTGCCCACCGTTATTTCTGTAAAATGACTGGGTACACTAGGGTGTAGTGCGACTCAGAGAGACTCAAACAGACACACGAAGTAAGCTGGATGCCTAGTTGTGAATGTCTTGCCTTTGTCAACATTCACTTGCTGGCTCTTGGCATATATGATGAACCCTTAGGAAATGCTCTGAATAGCAGGCGTCAGAGATACGCTTGCGCATTATGCAGTGCAATTATTTTTAGAGTTTTTCAAATATATGAAAAGTTTGTGAAGTAGCTTAAAGCTGGAAACTTAGCCGCAGAGGGAAGATAAGATACACTTAGCTTTAGAAACTGGATTTCTGTGGGTAATGAGTCAATACTGATCCAATTAGTTGTAGCTAATAATTTCCTGGAAGAATATTCCTTTAAATGCAATAATATTCAAGCTGCATTCTTAATATTTCTTAGGAGACATAAATAGATACATATACACATTTCAACTCTTGCATAAGCTTCTCCAAAATTTAATGACTCCAAGGACAATTTTTTACATGAGACTGCTGGGGGATCTCAGGAAAGTGTTTTCTCTCAACATTCCCACT
This sequence comes from Oryctolagus cuniculus, assembly GCF_964237555.1. Lineage (NCBI taxonomy): Eukaryota > Metazoa > Chordata > Mammalia > Lagomorpha > Leporidae > Oryctolagus > Oryctolagus cuniculus. The sequence goes on from NC_091436.1 coordinate 149,910,879, forward strand.
TGATCATGCACTTAGAACTCTATAATGTAGTACGTTACGTTCTCTACTGTAGACTGAATATTTATGTCTCTGCCAGAAATCACATATTATAACTCATTCCCCCAGTGAGATGGTATTTGCAAATAGGGCCTAAGGGAGGTGATAGGTATCAGTGCCTTTATGAAGAGACCCTAGAGGCCAGCGCTGCGGCTCAACAGGCTAATCCTCTATCTTGTGGCGCCGGCACACCGGGTTCTAGTCCCGGTCGGGGTGCCGGATTCTGTCCCGGTTGCTCCTCTTCCAGGCCAGCTCTCTGCTGTGGCCCGGGAGTGCAGTGGAGGATGGCCCAAGTGCTTGGGCCCTGCACCCCATGGGAGACCAGGAGAAGCACCTGGCTCCAGGCTTCTGATCAGCGCGGTGCGCAGGCTGCGGCAGCCATTGGAGGGTGAACCAACAGCAAAAGGAAGACCTGTCTCTCTCTGTCTCTGTCTCTCTCTCTCACTGTCCACTCTGCCTGTAAAAAAAAAAAAAAAAAAAAAAAAAAAAAAAGAGAGAGAGACCCTAGGAAACTCTCTTACCCTGTGAGAATACATGAGGACAGAGAGAAGCTGGATGTCTCTGATCCAGGAAGCGGGCCCTCACCAGACACCAGATCTGCCGGTGCCTCAATCTTGGACTTCCCAGCTTTGGGGTGGCAGGAATTCAATCCTTTGAGCCATTAATGCTGCCTCCCGGGGTCTGCATCAGCAGGAAGTTGGGTCCGGAAGCCTGAGGCAGGTTGTCAAACACAAGCACTCCAGTGTGGGATAGGCCAAACACCTACTCCTCTATCTTTTTTTATAAGAATGCATATGTGAATGATTTCTGTAATGAAAATGCTATACATTACTAATTTCTGGTTTATTTTTAAAATCATTTTGAAAACTAGGAAGCTGAAAAATAAGAGAGAATTGAGACAACAACTGATTTTCTACCATCAAAAATATTAGCATGGTTTTCTGAAAACTTTGGTCATTTTAAGTATTTTATGACACTTTAATGTAATGGCAAATAATACAAAATTGCAATTGCAAAGTCCAGTTCCATATTTATTTGTAGACAAAACTTTGTTAATGCTGTGTTTTTCAAAAATTTGCTTTTATTGCAGGAACAACACAAACCCTCCGAAAAGCAAGAAAATTATTAAAAAATTAAGGAAACACTGGTAATGTGTCAAGCTAAATTCAGAACCAGAAAACAATTTGTGGGAAACAAAACAATAGTAACAGGAAAAAAATATATGTATTACATAATATAAAAGTTTTTTTGTTTAAATTGCACTTTAACAAAACAGAGCTAGTACTGGCTGTTTTCAGAGAAATGGCTAACAGTAATTAATTAATTAAACACTTTTTAACAATTTCTTAAAGATGTTATTTATTTGAAAGGCATAGTTATATATATGTATATATATATAGAGAGAGAGATCTTCCATCTACTGGTTCACTCCCCCAAAATGGTCACAATTGCCAGGGCTGTGCCAGGTGGAAGCCAGGAGCATGGAACTTCTTCTGGGTCTCCCACATAGGTAGCAAGGGCCCAAGCACTTCTGTTGCTTTCCCAGGCACATTTTAGTAGGGAGCTGGATCAGAAGTAGAGCAGCCAAGTCTTGAACTGGTGCCCATATGGGATGCCGGCATAGACGACAGTGGCTTAACCCCCTATGCCACAACGCCAGCCCCAATTAAGCATTTCATATGAACCAAACTTGACATTCACTGTCATCTTTACTTCACACAGCCTTTTTCTTAAATGAGTCCTAGAATTGTCTAGATTATAGATTTAAGGAATTATGTTTCACATAGACTTATAAATTACTATGATATGTATTTTGTCCAGTGTTTTTACTCAACTACAGATTAAACAAATTTCCCAGGTAACTCAGTTGTACTTGTAAATTTTTATACACAGTGGATGGCCACCTAATTACATAATTATTATGTAACAATGCCTGTTACAAACATCTAATCCCCAGTGATGGCTAATTGCCAGCATTAAACTTCACTGATTTAAAATCTTATAAATTATACAGATAAATAACATATTTCCTTTGGCAAAGCTTTATTAAATATTATGCATTATTATGCAAATATGCCTATTACTTATTCAAAACTTTTTTTCCCAAATAGCGAATTTGAAACTATTTGTTTAAAGATTCACTTATTTGAAAGGCAGAGCAACAAAAAAGAAAGGCAAATACAGAGAGATAGCGATCAACCTTCCATCCTCTGGTTCACTCCCCATATGACTGCAATAGCCAGGTCTGGAACAGTCTGAAGCTAAGCCAGGAGCCAGGAACTCCACCGTTGTCTCCAACATGGGTGGCAGGGGTACAAGTACTTGGGCCATGAAAATCTCTAAGCTTCCAAATTAATATAATGAAGTACAATTATTCATCACCAGCCACTTTTATTAGTTTTATAGTGGCAAACTCCCTTCCATGACCACTAAAGCAGTAGTTTTGCAAACAATTCCCACTTTACCAATTGCCCCCTCCTGCACACTTTGCTATAATACACTTGAAAATTTACACTCTCCTCTCTCCCTCGCCAAAGCCCATCATCAAAGGCAAATGATGATGATACAAATCCTTGATGATACAGATCCTTGGGAAGATTCCTTAAATTATCTGTTAGCATCTGGGACAGTCCACTTAATGGTGAATTTATCCCTCAGTTCCCTTGGATTTCAGAAATCTCTGGGGTTTTAACAGATAGGCTAAATGGATACCAATGAAATATAGAAGTGACAAAATACAGAGGGAGTGGACCTCCTGTACTTTCAGAAAGAACACTTAGGGGTTTTCTACACATCACAGGCGGGATACTTATTTTCTGTACTTACTTCTGCTATTACATTTAAAAATGCACAACCAGATCTCACATAGAACCATGAATAAACACTTCTATATAAACTCAGAGAGGTAGTTAATATTTTTAATGAAGACAAAAACACATAAAAACAATTATATTTCTTTTAAATCACAGTTTACACTAAACTAATTGAATTTAAAAGTAATTAAACAAGAAAATATCAATTAGATATCTATCTTCTGTCTCGTATAATTATATTGTTTTATTGCCTCTGTTTCATAAATGTTGCTGAGCAGCTTTTAAATCCTGCCATTAGTTCTCCAGAAAAGGAAACAGAGGATTGTTCTATGTTTTGGAAACTAAGGTATTGCTTTTGTAGATAAGCAGCTGCTGTTCAGGTCCTCCTTATTGACAGGTCTTCTCAGTGCATTTAAACCATTGTAACTTGTTGGAAACCTTTGACTGCAGGGAGATCTCCTTCCTGGAAATTAATATTGGTTGTTAGTGTGTATCTTGTTCATATAATAGTGCAATCTAAACCTAACCACACTCCTATGAACACCACTTCCCTACTCTTGTTACTTTGTGCAAGAGAGACACTAACTTTATACACAAGATGTTTCAAAGGTAAAAGAAGCCAGGACTCTCCACTTAATCGCATCACCAAGAATGCAGGGTATCTGTGAAAGTGGCTTCTATCAGACTGTATTCAAATGCAACCAACTTTTATTCAACCTTCCTTGCATTTTTTCCTTTCTGGAAACGATACCATTAGGTGATACACTTAATTGTAGAACAATTTTCACAACCCTATCACCTAGTTATAAGATTCTCATGTGTTGGATATATGATTCTGTATCTAAGTGTATGTAATATGTAATTTGGTGGAGAACATTTATTCTTCAGCATCCTAGCTCATGACTCTATTATTCCTTTTGGTGATTCTTGTTCATTATTTAACCCAATGATAATAGACATTCTATATATATAAAGGAATTCTATTTCATATTTATTTGTGCATTATAAAGTTTCATAGTCATTGTCTCCAGTGTCTGGACTTTCATCTACTTAATGTATTTGTAGCAATCCTGAGCGAAAGTCAAAGTGTCACTTTAAATACTTTTAAAAATCAGATATCAGAGGTTCAGAAACATCTACTCCTGGCTTTATATGCCTGGCAAACAATTGAGAGATACCATAATTCTGTTATATTTTCTACTATGCCTTCCATAAACCTGCCTTAATAACCACGTTCCCATTGATTTCTCCTGTGATTTCTTTGGTATTTATGTAAAGGACATATAGTTTAGCATTAGAAAACTAGCTTGTATTGTTCTGCAATGAACATTCCAGTGGTTTATCTCTTAAATCAGATTGTGAACTCCACAAAGATAAAGACACATATTCTAGGCGAACCTTTAAGCCCCACATATGTATTAGTGAGCAGGGCTGAAGTACGAGATCTACCTGGGGAAAGACACTTTGTTGCCTGTGGAATCTGCATTGCCTTTTGCAGATCAAGATCCATGTCTGCGAGGCCATCATGTCTCCACCACTGCTGTACTGGTTCCTGTAGGTTTTTGTTATTTGTTCTAATCCTCGTATCTCCCATGCAGCAAACACCCTCGTGCCTGTTTACCTACTGTGGTTCAGCCACCCAACTGGTCTACTGTAGCCCATTTGCTGGCCATGATCTCGTTCACCTTTGACAGCTGGTATTAGGTGGGGTTTTGCCTTCATACTGAGCTGATGATGTAACTACATACCTTTCAGCACATAATGTCTAGCCAGACTTTCCTCTGCCTGGACGACCTTTGTGTGTGACCTTTTGCATAAGTGCAGCATCTTTTCATGCTGAGAAAAGTAGGAGGAGAAGGCCACATGTAGCAAGACTCTGCTTACAGGAACTCCAAATTCCTTCATACTAGAGGCTCCGTAGCGACCCTTGAGTTTCTGATTTCTTCTCTAGGTATTATGTCTTTTTAATTTTCTAACATTTTGCCTGTTATTGAGAAGAGGAAATGTATCAGGTTCACTTTTGTAATGGAATGTAGATTTGTGAACACACCATTGATTTACTGTTGATGTGGCCTATTTGGTAAAGCTGTAACTATTTGTGGGGCAGCTAGGCATTCTGAAAACCTGCTTAACAGAAAAGCTAAAAAATTATTTAGAATGATCAAAAGGCATCATATTTGTTCCATCTTTTTAAAAAGAAGATGGTCTCTCCTTTGGCCTGGAGCAGGTCTCCACCATCCAGAGGCAAAATGGCTGATCCAATCTGGCAAACTGGAAATGAGTTTTCAATTGTGCTAAAATTGGTTAATGGCTCCAATTTTGCAATGGATACTAGTTACACTAGGAAGGACCATCTATCTAGTTAAATCCATGCTTTGCATTGAAAAGTCTTTGCCATAGAAGTCCCGTTAGATAAATGTGGGTAGGTTATGGAGTGTCAGCTCAGAGCTAGCTACCTGGAATCAGAAAGATTGAGGACATTTTGTAATAACTGCAGATGCTCCCAAACTCCCATTGCCAAGTTTAGAAACATCTGAGGCCGCCGCCATGGCTCACTAGGCTAATCCTCCACCTGCGGCGCCGGCACCCCGGGTTCTAGTCCCAGTTGGGGTGCTGGTTCTGTCCCGGTTGCTCCTCTTCCAGTCCAGCTCTCTGCTGTGGCCTGGAAAAGCAGTGGAGGATGGCCCAGGTGCTTGGGCCCTGCACCCGCATGGGAGACCAGGAGGAAACGCCTGGCTCCTGGCTTCGGATTGGCACTGCTGTGGCGGCCATTTGGGGGGTGAACCAACGGAAGGAAGACCTTTCTCTCTGCCTGTCAAAAAAAAAAAAAAAAAAGGAAACATCTGAAGAAAATTCGCTTATAAAAAGTTTCCCTTCCGAGATAATGGGTTAACAGAATTTTTCATAGAAGCACAAGCTGTAAAAAGCCCAATTTCTGCTCTTGAAAGACACAGAGAGCATTCTGTCTAGACTGAGTGTTCAAGAGCCATGCACTCCTTTGTTTCACAGAATGCAAGAAATACTGAGCAGGAAAAGCCCATCTGCCATCCAGCACGAACCGTTCCACGTCAGATAGGAATTTGGATGTTTGGTTCAACGTGGCCATGGAGCATTCTGTGACGCAGGCCCCCGAGGTCATCCGGGCTCTTACTGTGTCCTTCGAAGAACCGCAGCATCAGAGTGGGGGCAACGCCGCCGACCTCGCTCTCCTCGGGGAGTCCGAGCGCCTCTCGCACACGCAAGGCCCGCGAGGCCAAGCCTGGCGTCCCGGCCCCCTCGGCTCCCCGCCATGTCGGCTCCCTCCTGCCGCCGCAAGTTCGAGAGCGGCGACCTGGTGTTCGCCAAGATGAAGGGCTACGCTCACTGGCCGGCCCGGGTGGAGCAGATGACCGAGCCCAACCGGTACCAGGTGTTCTTCTTCGGGACCCACGAGACGGCCTTTCTGGGCCCCAAGCACCTCTTCCCGTACGAGGAGTGCAAGGAGAAGTTCGGCAAGCCCAACAGGCGCCGGGGCTTCAGCGAGGGGCTGTGGGAGATCGAGCACAACCCCGGGGCCCCGCTGTCGGCGGCCGAGGGCGGCGCTCACAGCCCGGAGCCCAGGGCCGCCGGCGGCGACGCGCAGCGCTCAGGCCAAGCCGACGAGGCGGAGGCCCGGGCGGAGGCCGAGCAGGGCCAGGGGCCTCTGAAGAGGGGCGCGCGGGGCCAGCGGGACGACGCCCCCAAACGGCCGCGGGAGGCCGGCCCCGAGGCCGAGGAGGAGGCCGCGGCCAGCGCCGGTGAGGATCTGCCGCTCGTGGAGCTGGAGAACGGCGGCGGCGTGGGGCCGGGCCGCGAGGAGGAGGACGCCGCCGCAGCCCAGGAGGCCGTGGCCGGCGCGCACGGCGACGGCCTGTAGCCGCCCCGCTTCCACCAGAGCCCAGCCCTGTCCCTGCCGCGGCCCAGCTGCTCCGGAGAACCTGGACGCGGGCCCCTCCACCGCCCTTGACTCTGCCCATCCTTGCCAGTACCCCTGCCGCCTGCCCAGCTCCCTGCCTGAGAACGGGACCCCCACCTTGGCTAATCGACTGTTGCCTCCCTCCCCTGGACATTCTGGGCCGCTGCGGGAGAAGAGAGGAAGAGCAGGAGGCCGGAGAGGGGCAGTCTTCAAACTGGGTGATGGGGCGAGAGTAGACATCTTCTGAGACGCGCTGCCCCCTCTTCCTCTGTTATCCCAGCTTCTCGGGTCTCAGAAAGGCAGGACAGCTTGTCCAGGAGGGTCTCCCTTCCGTGAATCCTTTTTTGGCCGACCCATGGGGTTCTGGGAACCAACACTGGGGCCTTCCAATTTGTGAGATCTGAAGACTTGGTGCAAGAAATTTGTGTCCCCATGGAGAGCTCTAGGACTGCTGATGGGATGCCGTGGGGAGACCTGGCTGCCCCGTTCCCTCTCCCCAAAGCCTCAAGGCCACCCTATGAATAATACATATCCACATCACTCAGGCATGAAAAGAAAAGACATGGATTTTAGAAAGCTTTCTAAAAAGAGGGAAAAAGTTAAAATTCAGAAATGCTGGGTATGCCTGCCTGTGCTCCCAGCTCTGCTATTGCCACCTCCAGTTGAGATGAACTGAGATTTTTTTTGCTGGTGGTTTGGGCTTTGGTATTCCTTGTGGTGTCATTTACCATCCACATTCCCAGCTTGATCCCTCAGTATTTTTTACCGATCCTGCATATAATCTACTGAGAGGACAGAAGGAAGTAGGTGGCCCATTCCAGACTCTTCCTGGGTCTCTCTTCGGCATTTGTCATCAATTGTCTTTCACCCCACCCTCTCCCACCTTGGGCTCTGATGAAAAAATTGTTGGTGGAACCTTTGGAAGTTTGTCTCTGAACTTCAGACTGTTTCAGTTCTAAGAAATAAAACTTGTTGATTAAAGCAAATCTTTTCAGGCCTGTTCCTTTAGTTTCTAAAGAATCGACTCTTAAATGTAATCAATAAATGTAATTAACTCTTAAATGTAACCTATTGTCCATAAATCCTGTGTTAAAAACAATTTTATACAGAGATATTTTTAAATTACCCTTGAGAAATCTATTGTTTTAGGGTCTTTCTCCTTTATCTGTTGTAGTTACTACCACTGATAGGAATGAATGGACAGAATTTAAAATGTTTGGATTATGACAAACTGGAATAACAACTAAATTTAATACTCTTATGTATTTTCCCAAACAACTATTTTGGAGAAGAATTAAGGATGAGATAATTGGTCCATTGTGTATGCATTTGTGTTTTGCAAGATATTGCTGCCCTTATTTCTTCTAGCTCCTTTCTATGACCAGATAATAGCTATATATTCCCAAGCTTTAACATGTAGAATATTTTACAACTTTTTAGTGGCTTTGTAAAAATATCTGGGGATATTAAAACTTGTTTAGTCACATGTTGAAATCCCTGTTTTTGTATTCATCCTCACTGTGTTCATGCGGAGGCTTTGGTAAATACCAGTCCTTGTCATAGAACATACTAGGGCATCGCTAACCAGGGGCTTGCAAAACTGAAAACAATCTTGTTTTTCGTCCCTTTGAAAGATGCTGCTATTTTATTCTAAGACATATAAGATGATTTCTTATTTATCACCTACTGGTATTGTAGTAATAATACTATAATAACAAGAGTTACCATTCCCTGAATGTCTACAATGTGCCTTGAAGAATGGCCTCATTCAGTCTTTGCAATGATATGGCAAGGTAGGCATTGGTAATCAAGTTTTCCACTGGAAGAAGTTCTGGTACAGAAAGGTTAAATGGCTTTTTCAGCATTCCACACAATACTCAGGATTCAAACATAGGTTTTACAGGTCCAAGGCCTAGGCTGTTTCTTCATAATTACACACTCAAAAAAGCAGTAATGATGAATATGTAAGTTAATAAAACTATTTTAGTATTAATAAGTAGTCATTGCCAGTCTAATGTTGAGTCTCTAAAACAAGCCAAATGGTATTCTAAATACCTATTAATACAACTACCCAATTAGGTAGCTACCATTTACTTGATTTTAGAGGTGAGGGAACTGAGGGTCAAAGATGTTAAAAAATTTTCCAAAGGTCACACAAGTAGTAAATGACAAAGTCCAGAATCAGAGGCAGGCTTTTCTCATTCTAATTATAAATGATTTATTCCAACCAATGTTAGTGCTTCCTATTGAACAAAACTTACTGTTGAATAAAATGGAAGTGTTCTTCTCCTCTACTATTTCGAAGGGAACATTTAGAAATTTGTTAGGCAGAGAATATATTAACAAAAATTGCCAGCAGGTTTGTAAAGAAATCATTTGACAATTGTTTTGCTTTAAATTACTTGCTGAAACAATGGGGACAATTGCACACTCATTATTTTTCGAGATGTATGTGACCACAGGAAGTTTGAATATGGATGGGAATATTTGCCACAGGCAGGCAGGTGATTTTCATAAAGTTTATATGGAGGCACACTCCAAAAATGATTCAATAACTCGAAAGATAGAAATGAAATTACTACCATTTGAGTCCCTCTCTGTGTATTATTTCCTTCTTCCTTTTGTGTTCATAACATTGGAGATAGAAGAAGTTGTTTATTTGGAAGTGGCAAACACATTTGCCTTCTTGGTGACTATAATAATGTAGTAAAAATGGAAATGCAACTAATAGTTTACCTAAAGAATGATATACTGAGTAACAACACAATTACAACCTAATAAAAAACAGTATGGGGGAAAAGTCTATATTCTCAACCTTCTTTTCCTTAGCAGCACACCATTTGTATGCTTTCTTAGTCGAAAGAGGGGTGTTTTTGTGTGGACTCAAGATGCCGTATGTTAGAAATTTCTTTGTTGATAATGCCCAATAATTCCAGTGGTACTTCTTGCCCCTTTGAAACAGCATGTGCCTCAGTGCCAAAACTGCTGATCAATGATTAGTTCATGTCACTGAACAAAGAACCCTCTATGACCTTCTGCTGACGCTGTATGGTCAGGAGGCAACATTACGAGTAGTCTGGGGATCTTATTTCAGTGTTCTGTATGAACGCATACCTGCCACGTTGCCCGTGGTTCACAGACACAGTTAGCATCTGATTTCCTGTAAGGATTTCAAGGTTTCTGATATTTCCCACAACCATCACTTTGGCACGTGACTAAGACGCCTTTGAATGTTGGGAATGTTGCTTTCTTGTAGCTGGGATTTAGTTTTCACCTGCTCTGCAAACTCTCAACAGAGATGAAGACGCTTCTTTGTGTCTTACACTTCTATTTTATTTTTCCTAAAATATAGTAGATATTCAGAGCATGCATCTTCCATTTCTTTCGTCATCAACACTCTCGTCAAGGAAAAGCTTCCACTACTCATGTGACAGATGAATATACAGATCCCTATAGTTAGGAGGAGCTGCCTCCTTCCCAGAGTCTCCCAGCCCCTCAAGGTAAGAGCCACCCTTGTGTGTAACTTGCCGCTTTGTGTTTACACTAGGCACGTTCTAATTTCCTGTTTATTGTGTGCTCTCCCACTAGACTGGAGGGGAAAGAAACTATGTTTTGATATTTTACCTCTCTCTCAAAACATGCCACAGTAAGCAAACAATAGATACTTTCTAAGTGCTTGGAGGTCTATTTTCAAATACTCCCTGTAGTCATGGTGCTGGAGTAAAAGCCATCTGTGATGCAGAACGCATTCTGATTCTGAAGACAGAGAGGCAGGGTAACCTGGCTCCTAGACTAATGACAAATGTGGCTTGGAGTGGTTTTGTGTGTGTGTGAGTAGCTGCCCATATTAGGTGACTTGGAGATATTGACAATTCTCATAGACCCAAATAAATGTCTTCTTGGTTTCAAGATAATACTGTTTTGTCCAGATTGCCCCACTATTTGAGCCACATGTCTTTGTGAAGCCACAGAAAAGTATCGTTTTCACAATGGCTGTGCTCCCAGATAGGCAAGGGAGCATTCTGATTGCTGCCTTTTCCAAATAGGAGCCATGTATTGACCATCAGCCAAACATTTACAACAATAAAGGGTGAGTGTGGGAATAGAACTTGCATCCACCATTCCCTTTGCCTCATGTTGGAGACACATCACTTGTTGTTGACTCATGTCAGTGGGAACTTAATATGTTGACGGGTCAGGATCCTTTTCCCATACAACATGGCTGGCCCCATGACTGGCCAGCTATCTGTATTGAATATAAATAGTTACTTTTCCCAAAACTGGTGGGAAAACCAACCACATTAGACTTTGAGATATCCAAAGTGGCGATGTAAGTGATTTTTAGAGTCATTCTGGCAACAGGGAATTGTCTTTCTGCAGTCTGATTGCACATTACTATGGTTGCTGTGTCTTTGGCATGGGCACCAGTGAAAAACGAATTTCACCTTCTTCACTGGTCTGGTGAGTACTCAGTGCTCAAGGATTGGCATCACACATCATATGATGGTGGCCTTTTTCTAGGATTTTGAGATTTGTTTTGTCTGTCTAGAAAATGAATACCCCTAGTCCCATCTTCCCCCCGAGTATGCCGTCACTGAATTAGTCTATTAGAATTAGAATCAGCCGGCGCCGTGGCTCAATAGGCTAATCCTCCACCTTGCGGCGCCGGCACACCGGGTTCTAGTCCCGGTTGGGGCGCCGGATCCTGTCCCGGTCACCCCTCTTCCAGGCCAGCTCTCTGCTATGGCCAGGGAGTGCAGTGGAGGATGGCCCAGGTGCTTGGGCCCTGCACCCCATGGGAGACCAGGAAAAGCACCTGGCTCCTGGCTCCTGCCAGGATCAGCGCGGTGCGCCGGCTGCAGCGGCGGCCATTGGAGGGTGAACCAACGGCAAAAGGAAGACCTTTCTCTCTCTGTCTCTCTCTCTCACTGTCTACTCTGCCTGTCAAAAAAAAAAAAAAAAAAGAATTAGAATCACTCCAATGTGTCTCCACAAGATCTCCAGTTTTCTCTTAATAATATCTGCTCTTATATAATTATCTCTTCATTAGCTTTTTGTCAACTAATAGATTGCACAGTCTATGTAGACAGAAAATGTCATCATTTTGCTTATTTTAGGAACCTAGCAAAGTACCTTGTTCATGTAGAGAACTCAGTAAATGGTAGTTCATAGAGAAATGAATGAATGTATGAGTAAATCATACTGCTTCCCCATTGCCACCACAGGATCTCTGAAAAAAGATTGGGGAGCATTGTGATGCCTAGGAAAACATGGTAAAGGAAGCCTAAGGATTTTTTAAATAAGTGGGTGCCACTCATTAAACACGTTTATTTGTATTTAAGTGTTGGTCTCACAACATAGGGGATCTTATCAAGACTGAAGCCTAGGGAGAAAGGATAATTTATCCAAGGTTGCCATCTGATTCTGAGTGTGAGTTAGCATAGCAACCACAACAGTCATTTTTTACTTTTTGTCTTTAATAATTTGATGCTTCATTATCAGCTTCTTTTAATGTAGGAAGCAACTAGGTGGCATGAGAATTTGGAGCTATCCAAACGTGGATTTAAATCCTGGCTCCACTATGTGTTCTCAGTTTCCTCAAAGTTGCAGTAAAGGCTTTCATGTGACAGGTGTGTTGTGAGTCACACATGATCTTGTATATGCTAAAATGTCAAAGTTACACACATATATATGTGCATATATATACATATATACACAAATATATACATATATATATATATGTATTTGATTCACTTCCCTTCAGTGTAAATGCAGAGAGCTAACCAGACCATTCAAAATAATTAGAGCTCAACTTATCACCTTTTTTTGGGAGAACACTGGAGGCCTTCACCCAATGCAAGCAGCTCCCTGGTTGTAATTTATATGATAATTCTATATTTAGGCAGCCCATACACGGGGACAAACTGAAATCTTATCCTCCCATTTCCTCATATTCCTCTTTAATGACTTCTTTGAATTCCCTCTCTGGTAGCAGAGTTATTCTGCATAGACACATGCAATTTTAAATATTCCTCTCCCTTGGCCAGGCGTGTCCCTCCGCAGCTTTACTGCTCCTGTTATTTCCCTCGAACCCATTCAGTCTTCTGATGGGTTTTTCTTAAATGCCTCTCCTCGACTACTTTGCATCCCTGTTTTTTTTTCCCCATTGCAGAAACAGTAATTGTATTGCTCTAGTTATTTCTCAGCTCCCTTGACTTTTTTCCAGTGTACCTATCTTTTCACACATCATTTTAATGAGCCGCCCAACTTGATTACTCAAAAGGTGCTGGGAGTTTTGCAAGGGATTGACCATTCTTTCCAGAAGCTCTCTCGGGCCTCGTGCTCTCCTGTGATTGACCAAGTGCCACTTAATTTTGCTTTTTCTTTTCTATTTTTTTTTCACACCTTAGCCAACTCTTCATCACAGTCATTATCTACCTCTCCTGGTGATCTACTTAACACTTCATTAAAAAGAATGTATTCCGCTGCACTCCTTTCTCACTGGTCTTCACTTGTCAACAAGACTCGCTTTCCCTTTTCACGTGTGAGTCTTCTAGTGCTCAGCGCTTGTCCATCACCAGTTCTCCCCTGGCACTGTATCACCTGCCTCCCTTCGGCAGCTTCCCCGCAGTGGCCTGTGCTTCGTTACTGCTTTCTGACCTTTCTTTGGCCTTAGATGCAGTACTGGGACACAGCGCTGTTCAAGTCAGTGAATACACTGGAGACAGCACCTTTTAAAAACCTGCTAAGTTATTAGAAAACTAATATTAACTGTGTTGACCTTCTTTGGTTTGTTGGAGACGGGGATGGAGGAGAAAGCATTTTTCTACAAGTTGGGGATGCACTCCTACTGTCTCACAGCCAGCTAAGAGCACTGAGAACAGAGCTATAGGTCAGAAGGTCAAGTTGTCTTACCTTCCTTACCTTACCTTTCCAGGGAACTGCAGACAAATAGACAATAAGTTAGACTGTTTCAGATGTGATCATCTCAGAGTGAGACAGAATGACTGAGGAAGGAACACATATTTCAATTATGTTAAAATTAAATTCTATGTTTTAGCATGCTCTTAGAAAGCCTAGGGCTCATTTCAAATTCAACTGTTTTAATAGAACAAAATATTTCTGTAGTACTGTGAATTTGTAACATAACTGCTTATAACAATAGTTCTCAATCTTTTCATTGTGTAGAAAATGATCCCAGAGACTTTCATGCCAGGAAACATTCCCAGCTGAGTACGGCAACAATGACAATAGCAGCACCCATTTATTGAGTGCTTACTGTGTACCAGATGTTCTTCTCAGGGCTTGAGATAGTTTAGCAAACAATTTAAACAAAGTCTCTTGCTTTCTGGTGCTTCCACTTAGCAGGTATTGAAAGGCAATTAAGAATCAATTAATGGCCGGCGCCGAGGCTCACTAGGCTAATCCACCGCCTTGCAGCGCGGCACACCGGGTTCTAGTCCCGGTCGGGGCGCTGGATTCTGTCCCGGTTGCTCCTCTTCCAGGCCAGCTCTCTGCTGTGGCCAGGGAGTGCAGTGGAGGATGGCCCAAGTGCTTGGGCCCTGCACCCCATGGGAGACCAGGAGAAGTACCTGGCTCCTGCCATCGGATCAGTGCGGTGTGCCGGCTGCAGCGCGCCGGCCGTGGCGGCCATTGGAGGGTGAACCAACGGCAAAGGAAGACCTTTCTCTCTGTCTCTCTCTCTCACTGTCCACTCTGCCTGTCAAAAAAAAAAAAAAAGAATCAATTAATAAATGAAGAAATTATATTATGTGATGCAAACATGATACCACTATACTACAGAGACAAGGAAATTATATTATATGTTATAAAGTTATGAATGCTGTTGAGGACAAAAACAAATGTGGTGAGGCATAATAGAGTAGAAGGCAGGGGTTGTGCAATCTTAAATGGGACAGTGAAAGTTGTGGTCAGGTTCAAGTGAACACCTGGGGTTCCCCTTTAGTCCCCTACTTCAGTCATCACATCAAAATGAAAATAAATTGAGTAACATCCTTATAAAGATGGCCTTGAATCAATATAATGGGCTATAAATAATCTACAAGCTCAGATACTTTATAACATATTACAGGTGACACACCTCACAACACACAGAGAGATACAAATCTTAAAATATTAGAAATAAAAATAATTGCATGGAATAAGCTATTTGTGAATTTATTACACACATCATGTGTCATCTTTTGGACTGATATAGGATAAGGTTTTAATTTTTATGTTATTTAATATTTTACATACTTTTTTCCCAGCAAATAGAAAATAATCACAGTGGCCATGAAATTTGTCTTTTTTCCCCCATATCTCCTACAGTACTTGACTGAACTTCACAGAGGTTTATCCATTGTTATCAACCAACTTAATGATGTCTTGATGTAGACAGATGTTAGCAGCTCACCTCAGCATCCTGAGAGATGTGGACTTGAAGAGTAAGTTTCATGTGAGACACAGTTCCACCCTTATAGTGTATTCACAAGCCTTGCTGTTATTGCACACCTGGGTTTAAGGTTTGCAGGGTGGTATGCTTGCATGAACACCTTCTGACACCCCAGCCCCTATTATTTACTGATGTCACGCAATGCCAACTGCTCTGTTTCATACTGTATTATCTTCTAAAGTGAAGTGCCTATATACAGAAATTATTTTTTATTTATTTGACAGGCAGAGTAGACAGTGAGAGAAAGAGACAGAGAGAAAGGTCTTCCTCCCTCCAATGGCTGTCACGGCCGGTGCACTGCGCTGATCTGAAGCCAGGAGCCAGGTGCTTCCTCCTGGTCTCCCATGGGGTGCAGGGCCCAAGCACTTGGGCCATCCTCCACTGCACTCCCGGACCACAGCAGAGAGCTGGCCTGGAAGAGAGGCAACCAGGACAGAATCCAGCGACCCGACCGGAACTAGAACCCGGTGTACCGGCGCTGCAAGGCAGAGGATTAGCCTAGTGAGCCAGGGCGCTGGCCCTATATACAGAAATTTGAAGACAAATTTTTAATTTAGAATTCCTTTCAAGGTCAAGTTTTCATTTACATTTCATTTGAACCCTTCTAGAGTAAATCTCCCATAAGTTTTGTGTCATTTTAGGTGTTAAAGGTCTTCTCTATTTTTTTTTTTCCTGTTTCAGAGCCTAAATTGTTATTTCACGGAACGAGTGCAGTTTTTAGTTGGAACAAATAGAGATTCCAAGATGGCAGACTAGGGAGGGAGTTTACTGCTCTAGTCTAGGGGAAGATTGTTTACAAAAAAAAAAAAAAAAGTGGAGGAAGTGCAATCTCAGGAAGAGTTAGGGGGAAAATTGCAGAGGAATCTCCACACAAATTAGAGAGACACTGTGGATCTTCTACATGGAGGGTGTGGACGTGTGGACGTGCACAACTCAGGACCCCAGCAGCCGAGAGCCTCAGCACCAGCTTTGGAGAGTGAAGTGAGACCAGACTGCAGCAGCCCAAGCCACTGGCGATAAAGCTGCAGGAAGAGCCTGGTGTGAGTCTGGCTTGGAGGCCTTTGGGAGACAGGGTACCTGCCAATCTAAAGAAAAAAAAAGGGGTATGCTTCTCTCTCCCAGCCACCCAGTACATGCATCCTGCAACCAGCTGAGAGAGAGTGGGCGCCATTTTGGACATACTTAACAGCTGTGCAAGCTTGTGTCCGCACGCCCAGCAACCAGCTGAGAGGAGACACCTGAGTCTGTCTGGGAGCATTGACGGGGGCTGGCACTCATGACTGTGGGAGCCTTGTGTGTTGGGGCTGTGGAAACACTGGCTGTGTGGGAGGGCACAAAGTGTGGCTGGCTATCTGGGCAGTCTCTGTGGGCAGCTCCACATACTCAGGGCTCCCTGATTGCTGGTGAGGGTCATTGCTGTGGGTTCTGTGCTCACGCTGGGGAGTGCACAGATCCTTGCGTGATTCTTGTGGCAGCATGGATGAATACTGGACACACTGGGGCTGGCACCCGGCATTGGTCTCTTTGAAAGAGAGGAGGAGGGTGTGAGACTATGTGAACAGAGCTGATCAAACCCTCCCCTCTGATAAAACAGGTAGGGGAAGGAATTTACCATGTGCAACTTTGGTGTCATCTTGGACACTCCCCTCACCCTGAAGCACTGAACACAGCTCCCTGGTCACAACCAGCACACACCTCTGGGTACTCACTGAATACCACTAAGCCACAGAGGCATAGTCCAAAGATAAAAGCTATCACAGGGAAAGAAAACCAACAAGTAGATATAAATCGAATATGCTACATGAATTCTGTATTTAATCCAGTCCTAGAATTTTGTAAAATATAAGTTGAAATACCAGAATGCCTAGGTTAGAAGATGGTGCAGACTGTACAAATGGATGCATCTAGGATTAGTGAAATGCCTCCTTTCATAATGTAGAAAAAGCCCGTAGTTTTGCTATTTCTATTGGTTGGCATTCCTAACAATTGTTCACCTGTTAGCAGATGCCACCATTAAATCTGAATGTCATAGCCTTGAAAAAATCCACGTTCAGGCCCCTTGGAGAGGTAGACAGTTTTGGGCCATTTCAATTAAAGAGGCAGTTTGATATCCACCTTCTCATATTTCTTGTGACTATCACAGAACCGAACACCCAAGGTGTCTTTTCATCATATTGATATGAATGTTTGAATGCCAAGCAGATGTAATTCAATGAAGGTATTCTGTAATATTTCTGACTTCTGTGGATTAAAAAAAAAGCAAGAGAGTGATGAAAATGACATTTTACATCCCTGGTGCTCAGTGTAGAATGAAAGAAAATGGGGGAAAAAAAAAACATGCATTCTCTGTTCTCTTGTCCATCCCCTACCTTCTCAGGGAAATAGCTTCTAAAATAGCTACCAGGGACAAATATTACAGCATGCAAGAGAGCAAGCCTTTGCCCCTGTGATGGCGGCCACCCTGTGAACCTGTTAAAGAGAATTTCTCAAGAATAGAGAATAATGAACAGGTTAGAAATGGTGGGCTGCAATGACCCCAGACCTTTGCGCCGAAGTCGTAGTTTGCTGTGTGTGCTATCACCAGGTTTCAAAGAGAGCTCCCTTCAAGAAGCTGCATACATGAACCTTTTTTCTTCCTGATCTTGTGGGACCAGAAGGTCCCACATATTCATCACATTCATCAATTTTGAAGAAAAAAAATAAAGACTATGCCATACAAAGGGTTGATGACAAGATGTCTCATGCTATGCTTGGAGGACTATTTTATCTATTAAAATATGTAGATACTTCCAAAAATGACATCACAAATATAATTAGCATAGCATATAACATGCCAGGCAGGTCCTCTGCCCTTCCCTCCTTCTGGCTCAGGAGGACATAGCTGCCGCCGCCACCACCTTCCTTTAATAATGGTCATTATTCACCGCAGGGCCCTGGAGGTCACTCGTTCGGGCTTTGTGCTGAGGACCCTACTGTTCATCCTCTAGATGGTGAGCAGAGGCACGTGGATCAGGGACGCAGTTTATTCTTTGTATATGAGATGTAGATTTGACCTTGTGTTGTCCTCCTGCGTCTTCTGTGATCTCACAAACCTTAGACACAGAACTTTCAAGCAGTCTTGTAAAAAATCTCCAACTGTGCTTTGGTTTTGAGTTGAAATCGTGGTATTTCAGTCATTTGTTGGTTTTGCTGTAAAGATGCCTGGGGCACCCAGCTGCAACTGAGAGGGCAGACTTGTCATTGTTAGTAATTAGAAGGAGCCTGGTAGTGAGTCAAGGTATCTCGGAATTCATAAATTTAAAAAAAAATGTGTTCGGGAGATGCAGTTTGCTGAATTCATTGTAGCCATGTGGCTGGCTTTTTAACCTTGCTGCTGCCCTACTCATTATATATGCAGTCATTCACCAAAGACCTTGCTTCCCTGCTGTGCTCCTGAAACCTGACAAAATGCATCAAACATTAGATGAATCTTCTGGTCTTCCTGTCTGTTGGTAACTATCTCTGAGATTTCAGCCACATTGGTAATAGCTATAGAATGAAATAAATTCCTAACAGTGTATGAGGTAGAGCTTAGTAGACACAGAATGAATACCTAACAAAATAAAAATGAAAGGGATAGTGATTATTCTATTTCAAAGTCATTAGTTTTATTTTACTAAACAAATTAATCGATCAAGAATTGCTTAATTTTGTGTGCAGAAGGACACGCTCTCAGGCAGGCAAATTTCTATGGCTTCTTCTCACTGTTGGCCGCATTTCCAAAGAGGTGGCTTCTCTACTTGTATAATAGCTTCACTTTACCTAACACTGCAATTCAGGAGTGACCTTCTTGTCTCTAAAAGAGGTGTTAACCCTCATTAGCAACTGGACACTGCTGTGAAAGTTAGCTTTCCAAAAATGGACAAGGATGCTACTGCTGCAAAAAAAATTAATCATTTTAACAGTGTAACCAGGGAACTTTGGTACCATAGCCAATCACTGATGCATAGCTCTGAACAGCATGATAAGATAATTTGTCTCAGTGCCTTCACTCTGCATGTTCCAGACCTTAAGATTAGACAAGGAAGAGTCATTAAAGCCTTTATGATTTATTTAAAGTTTCATTTGGAAAGTATTTATTTTATGAACTTTTCTATAAAAAATAAAACCACTCAGTTTTCTTGACCTACTCCTGATATGCTAGCATAATTCATCTGGAATTTATATATGGCTGAAATGGTATCAAATTACAGTTTAATGTAAATATGTGCAGAAAGTATAATCGATAAATTTTCTGATTAGCCTTAACTACCAGAACCATAAATATACCTTTGTTTTATGTTTTTTCTAGTTCTGGTAAGTTACTATTAACTTGTAAAGTTCTTTTGTTTTTCCTTTGGTCAATGAACAGCTATGATCATCAACAAAAACTGAAGTTAAAGAGAATGAACGTGGAATTATCATGAAAAAAAGTAGAAAAGGAGATCTACGGAGTTTGAAACTAAGCGAAATAATGGGAGTTTCTGTAGTTAGGAAGTTACTATCACCAGGTCCAGTCCTCACTGCTGGTTCCTGGGGAGCCCCTTAGCGGAGCCTCCACCCATTACTGAATGTAGGCCTGTTACGTTACTAGTGACTCTACCAGATTTTCAGGCTAAGTCCCTGTGAACATTCATCAAGAAAATTTGGGAATCAGCCGTAGGGGTCATTTTGTGTAAAATTATGCCATTACTCAAAAACAATACTCCTCGCACATGCAGAACACAAAATGTTTTTGGTGAATTTACCATCTAATTTGTTTTTCTGCATTGGCAAGTCACAAGTTTATGTTGGAAATCCATGAGCATTTGTGAAAGCTGTCAATAAGCACTTACGACTTCACAGAATTTTTTCTAAGTGAACACGCTTTTTTGAGCACTGAAGATCTGTTTTTTGAGCTCTAAGGATAGGCTATGGGTATTGCCCTTATAGTATGCTTAGAAAAATGAAGAAAATGTAATGATTTAAACCAAATTGGAAAAACGGTCACCCACAATCTATCTTTTACTTGCCTGCTGGTCAATATTATTTACAACGTATAATTAAAAAGATGTTAAGTTTCTTTAAACATGTGCAAAAGAGGCATAAGATTCATGGAGTCTGAAGGTGTGAGTGACTTATTTAAAATCCGTCCTGTTCCAACAGGGCAGAAAGGGCTCTTATTATTGTGATGGTATAAAACACATGTCTTTAACCTAAATATCCTAATGTTCCCTCTGTACTTAAAGTATTAAGGGAGGCAGACTCGTTTAATGGAACTGTTTCTTTTCAGGCAAACAGAGCTTTATTTAGTGACTGGGTAACTCATTATCCAAATCCCAGAATTCAGTTTTCCATGAGAGTCAGCATTTCTGGTTTCTGATAGTGGACTCTAAATACAATTCTCCTGTGCTTATTGCTAGTGGGAGGAAAGCCACCCAGTGTGACTGCAACGTGACTTTTCTTGTCTTACAGAGTTGGAGAAGCACTTCTAAGATAGTGTAAAGCATTTTAAAAGATCTGTTTTTTTTTCTCCTATAAGCGAGTCTAGAACTTAGTTACCAAGTTTGAGAATCGGAACCACTTGCTACCATTCACTAATCGTTACCGATTTCAACTGAGAAGACGAAATGTGAGAGTAGTGAAAATATATGTGCCTGACAGCTCTTGACAGCATGACCATAGTGGGTCAACTTGATTAGTGGCTTTTGTGCCACGTGAGAATGAAATCACACTAAAACCAGCCCCAAGAGTGTCCCGTGCTGACACATCTGGCCATCATGACAGGCACTGCAGTAGGGAAGGCAGGTGGGTGTTGATCCATTGGTGTAAACAGTTATGTGACACTGATCCAATTGCTGATATAGATATACAATCCTGACCCCTTATTATCCATTGAGTAAACATATAACCATTTGGAGTGCAATTGTGACTCCAGGAATGTGTAAATAAAATAAAAATGAGACCTGAACAGCCAAAACAGGTGTCATGAAAGTCGTTGTGGCTGAGGGAATCCCACTTGTGTCTCTGCATTGGGAGGCTGCAGCACTAAGATGCTGAGAATGTACCGTGGTGGGCTGAGAACCAAGTAGGGGCAGCTGGAGGAAGGTTCCACTGTTGGTCATGCCCATATGGGGAGCAGTCTCCCTACAGGGCCACAGGAACAGATGGAAAATAAAGATTGTCCAGCAACCTGGGCTTTGGCAACAGCTTAAATAAATGAATAAAAATAACCAAGAGCAACACCAGAGGAGAACTTGCTTATTAGGCCCTGTGTACAGCACAGGATACCAGAACCCAGAAGAGAGGAGGGCTGGGAGAGAAGCATGTCACGGTCATCAAAGCTCAAAGTCCAGTGAGAGCACTCCCTGAGCTGTGTCCTGAACGTTTGAACTGCGTTTATATTAGCCCAGACTTTTCAACCACTGATAAGTGTAGGAAAATGCTGGAATCTGATTGGGATGACATTAAAGGACTGAGAAGGGAGATTTTAGAGAGCAGGTTTGAAAACAGTGGTTAGAAAGAAAAAGAATCCTGCTTCTATTATATTAAGTAAACAATTTAATCTCCTACTCAACACACTTTTCTTTCCTTTTGTTTTTATGCTGAATGAATGAATGCATGAATGGATGAGTTGGGCCCTTATCACTAACTGCAGAGTTAAATGCATGTTTTACTACATTTAAAACAAAATCAAAGCTTCAATGAGCAGATGGTGGAAGCTTTTATTTTCCAAGAGACAAAAAGCCCGCCTGTGCCCTTTTCCTCCCAGCAGTGAGAGGCTGGCCTCCCCATGGGTATAGCCAGCCTGAGCAACTCACTAGGTCTCAGGAAAACCAATTCACAGCTTTCACATTTTAAAATTTTACATAAGTTATCAAAAAATCTTGTTTTTCAGTAAGCTATTTAATTTTTGAGAAAATACTGTTCCAATGGCATTTTTACTTCTGTTAAAATTTTTAAAAATCAAATCCACAGTCTAAAAAGAACAATCAACTTCTCCAAAAGGGAAAGCAACATTGTCAAGAATGAAAATTTGAAATCCCAGTACTCAGTGTTAACATTGACAGAGCTGAAGTTCCAAGAGGATTTGAATTTGACAAGAATTAAAATGTGTCTGCTCCTTCTATGTTACACCTTTTTAAAACATTATTCCAAGAAAAGCAACTGAAGCTCCATGTGCTGTTTATTTCATGGCATAGAATATTGGCTGTTACCAGAATCTCATTGTTTGAAAGAGACTTTATTTTTCCTACTGTGAATATGAAATACCTCCTTTGGGGTCAGAGGCATACATAAAGATATATCATTTGCCTTTTAATGTGGCTTTCCGGTGACTGTACAGTTTGAAATTGTTATGTATGCAGCCAGTCTTCCTTCCTGAATGTTCTTGCTCTGTCCTCTGCAAATATGGATGGAAATAATTATAGTGAGGATGGCTTCGTATGATGATGTCACTCCAGAGAGAACCTGCACCACAGGGAGCATTTCCAGTAAAGTACAGCAGAAACTGCAGGGTAATCAAAGTGCAAATTCCAATTTATTTAAGCAATATTGTTCTCGCTCCTCCATTTCACAAAGCTGTCCTTTCTCATTAAATTTTTGAAAGAGAAGGAATGAATTTTACCAGCAGAAATCTGAATGCCAGTTGACCTTTTTGAAAACTCTGCATGGAACGCTGGCATCAGCTGTCTTTTCACACCCGTGGTGACAAAAGGTAGAAATTGAGGCTTACAAGAAATAAACGGAATATAGACAAGGCATCATGCCATCCAGCGAGGCTTCTGTTTGGAAAGAAGTTTGTGTGTTTAGAGAGGAGAGTATTTGGAGATGGCCCAGAAGGGGCTTTGGGCAAGATGTAGGGTTGAGGCTTTCTTTATGTACATCCCAGGGCCTGTCTTTGATTGGATCAGGTCCTAGATGGAGGGTCCATCTAGGCTCGTCATTAGGTGAGGTCTTGTGTGCAGGTAGAAAATGAGGACACAGCAAGGCCAGTTCCGTGGTGGAAGGAGAGCCGGTGCTGCCAGGTGCCCAGGAAGGACTTCACCCGGATATGTCAGAAATAGTGAGGGATGCTGCAGGTGTAATTTGGGTCTTCAATGAGAGAGCTGAGGAGCAAAGTCTTCAAAGCAAAGGGATTAACACCGAGTTAAGAAAAATACAAGGATGATCTGGAATTCGGAAGGAAGGCACTTCCCTTTGGCTGGAGAGAAGGTGTGAGAATGAGGACAGCATCCTGCGAAAAAAAGTAAGCAAGAATTTGTCCTTACAGAGTCTTTTACTTCTGCACTGTGTTAAACATAGATGCATTTTCATTGTAAAGGTCGGGTTAGCTAGCGACATAATTGCTGTTAGTCTCCCTAGCTGTGGGATGCAGTTTTAGAAGCCCTGCATTTCACACTCTGCACAAAAAGGTAATAAGGGGTACAAGCCAGCCTCCATAGTCCATGCTCAGGTTTTAGTCTTCATTGCTGGTCCGCTTCCAAACATACAATCAAAACATCAGCTCCAGTGACTAACATTCAGATTTGTATCAATTGATTAAAAAATGATCAGATAGTAAATCTGCAGTGCATTCTTGCATAACAAAAGGCAGTTTCCAAATGGCACCAAAAGATCCTGTGTTTACTTGTTTCTCTTTATGTTGCTGTCTGTAGGCACAAAAGTACACAGGGATCAGAGTGATTTTCCAACAACGTGCCTATTAAGGCTGAGGAATGTTATACAGAGTGATTATCCAGCAACGTGCCTATTAAGGCTGAGGATTATTATACAGTGTTAAATCGATGATTTTAAAACTCTCCTTCTATCTATATAGTCATTCGCATACATGGAATGTATACATAAAATTATTTATGCCTAAAGCATAAGCATGATGATTTTGTGTTGAATGTTGGAATTTAGATGGTTGTATTTATATGAAAATATTAAACTCATTTTTTTTTTCTTTTTAAAAGTTTCTCTTTTTTGACAGGCAGAGTTAGACAGTGAGAGAGAGAGAGAGAGACAGACAGAGAGAAAGGTCTTCCTTTGCTGTTGGTTCACCCCTCAAATGGCCACTATGGCCAGCGTGCTGCACCGATCTGAAGCTAGGAGCCAGGTGCTTCCTCCTGGTCTCCCATGCAGGTGCAGGGCCCAAGCACTTGGGCCATCCTCCGCTGCCTTCCCCTGGCCACAGCAGAGAGCTGGACTGGAAGAGGAGCAACCAGGACAGAACCGGCGCCCCAACTGGGACTAGAACCCAGGGTGACGGCGCCACATACAGAGGATTAGCCTAGTGAGCCACGGTGCTGGCCCTAAAACTTTATTTCTAATTGACACAAAACTTTATTTCTAATTGACACATATTTATGAAGGACACTGAAATACCACAATGTGGTATTTCAATATGCATATATTACATATAGAGACAGTCAGGGTAATTAGCATATCCATCACCTGAAACACTTTTAATTTCTCAGTGCTCATAATCTTCAAAGTTCTCTCTTCTAGATATCTTGAAATATACAATGCATTGTGGATAGCTATTGTAACTTTATGAGCAACAGAAAATCAACCAATTATTCCTGACTGTAATGTTAAAAACACAAAACTGTCACTTTTAAAAGAATATTTTTTTGAATTCTTAAAGGCAGAGTTAACACAGAGTTTATACAGAGAGAGGGAGAGAGAGAGAGAGAATCTTCCACCAGCTGGTTCACTCCCCAGATGACTACAACTGCCAGAGCTGGGGCCATCTGCAGCCAGGAGCACCCTTGTGGGTACAGAGACCCAAGCACTTTGGCCATCTTCCACTGCTTCTCCAGGCACATTGTCAGGAGCTGTTTCACAAGAGGAAAGCCAGGACACCATCCTGCGCCTATATGGTGTGCTGGCATGGTGGACAATAGCTTTACTTGCTATACAACTTCAGGTCCAAAACTGTCACTTTTTTTTTTTTTTTTTTTTGACAGGCAGAGTTAGACAGTGAGAGAGAAAGGTCTTCCTTCCATTGGTTCACTCCCCAAACGGCCACTGTGGCCAGTGCACTGCACTGATCCAAAGCCAGGAGCCAGGTGCTTCTCCTGGTCTCCCACATGGGTGCAGGGCCCAAGCACTTGGGCCATCCTCCACTGCCTTCCCGGGCCACAGCAGAGAGCTGGACTGGAAGAGGAGCCACCGGGACAGAATCTGGCGCCCGGACCGGCACTAGAACCCAGGGCACCGGCACCGCAGGCGGCGGAGGATTAACCAAGTGAGCCGCCGGCCCACATGTATTTTTAAATACTTGTTTAAATATTTTGATGTTATCCAATTATAAAGCATCTTTTAGGTTTATAAGTAATTTTGAACATTTTTTAAAAAAAGATGTTTTGAAAATATGAAAAATAATTTTCATTTTTACATATAATTTACCTCTTCAGTGAGGTAAATTTTTGTATATTTTGAATATATTTTATCTCAAGATCATTACTGTCTAGTACATAAAGAAAAATCTTGATTAATGTAACAATTTTTCCAAAATTAATATTACAGAAAATATTATAATCTATACATATTTGTGTCTTTATTGCTGTTTCTAACATCACCAGATTCTGAAAAGCATTACTTATGTGAGCACCATCATAATACCATGTAGTTTTTTTTGTCTATTTCTCTGACTTCATTCCTGTAAAAACTGTAGGTTTCAGTGTCCAAGGGTATTCAAAAAGCTCTTGGAAAATACATATTATGTAAAAGCTATACATACAAAAGTTCAAGTCTTTTTGGAATTAAAATAAGCTTATCTTTTAATTTCATTTTCTACAATCTTTTGAAGTACCCTCATGTGTTGATATTTTGTCAATATGAAAATATATGTTTTTCACAGGAGAACAAATTCGATTTAATAGTTTGCTAATTTGATTTCTGATTTTATGTATTCAGCTATATGTGGTATTTGTTCCCTTGCCTCAGGCCTGCAAAAAGTTAAGAATGGCTTTTGTTACTGAAATGTCTGGCATGATCAATAACGCATTTGAGAAAGATTTCTCCAGGGAGGACAACTCCTCCAGTGAAGAGGCAGCTCTAAGTCTTCCTGGGTAGTGTTTTCCCAGTGTAGCCTGATCTTCTGCATCAACACCCACCCACTCCATCCCACACCATATCCTTGGAGAAGTGCTGAGCCCTCCAGCTACAGAGTTCCTGACCAGAAAATTCCCAGCCATAAGTCTATCCATTTTCACATCAGGCATTTTTGACAGCACAGCCACAGGTCTGGATGGACTGAAGGTTTTCTGCCCCCAACTAAAAGCAAAGTTGGGAATCTACAGGGGCCTGTCTTGAGTTGCAAAACCTGACTCTTGCAACATCTAATACCAACCACTAACCACAGGGACTTGTAGCAAAATAACAGCGTTTTGCACCCATAGCAAACCCAATGGTGGGAAAGCATTGTGGTCTTAGGAGGCAAAGTAAATGATACTCTGATTTAGAATACTTGAACCCTCCAACTGACCACTCTCCAGCGCCCCTCTGAGGTTTTTCTGAACCTTCTCAGGTTGTAGCCTTCCACTCTGATCCTTGGGATTTAGCCATCAGATGTCCTCAGTGAGATGGACACATATAGCCAGGTGGGTCGCAGATGCTATTTCAAGTATTCTGCATAGGTTCATTTTATGAGCAGAAGGGAACTATGAGAACATAAACCATAGTTACAATTTTTTTTTCCCTAAAGCACTTCTCATTCGGGCTTTGACCTAAAATTGAAGGGGAAGTTTCCTGCCTACTGTCAAGTTGAAATAAGACATAGAATGCATCCTAAGCGAGAGCCTGGGATTCCAATTAAAGTTGTTCTTGGACTGACACACTTTGAAAGCTTTCTTCCCTTTTTTCTTCTTAAAGAAAAAGAAATTAAATTTGATGATGATGTCTTGGTAACATCAAGTTTCCAAGATAGGAAGCAAATTTTGTTTGGAAAATCTACTCTGTAATTTTAGGATGCATTTATGTTTATCATATCTGACTGACTATATCTTGGTGGGAATATTGAAAGTTAATAAGTACTGAATTATTAACCTGGAGATGAAATTGAGTAGTTCTGATAAATTCAAATTTGCATGTATAAATGTATAATTTATGTATATATGCAAAAACTTACATATATAATACTATAGCATGATATTTTAGTAAACAACATAATATCGGTTTTCAATTTGTACAGAATTGTGAATTTCTCATCACATCAGTAAAAATTCTGATATGAATTTATGTAATTAAAACTAGATTTTCAGTGATTTTTAAATATATTGCTGTGATTACTCTTAGTAGCAGTTTTGCTTTGTCCTAAAACATTGTATTCTGTTTCACATGATGTCTTTTTCCAAGGTTGTGGCGGCATTACCATCTCCAAAGGTGATTTTGTATGAAATTAGCGTCCTCTATGAGAGTATCAGAGGCATGTGGATGAGGAAAATGCAGTCACAATCACTTGTCGTGAATTTCCGGGGCCAAGTTTTTATTTTCACAGTAGCAACAGGAAGTGAACCTGCTGAAAATGATTGATGGCTAGTGCTGCTTTGCTACACTTCATTCCGGAGAGCACAGGCCATACCCACATATTTTCTCATCAATCAGTTGATTGCTCTTCTTCTTTTGGTCTGGGATCTACTTCCTGCCTGAGGGAACCTACTCAAGTTAAATTTTTGCTTCTTCAGTACTCTCGTCTGTACAATGTGGGAGAATAACTGTATCTCTTGGGATGTATTGTAAGTGAAATTTGTATGTTGTAAGGAGTACATGACATTTGCTTTTAGCATAGGGGTTGGTACTTTGTAAGAGCTCACTCTGTTATGTTAACCATTAATATAGTACCAGGAAACTGTATATTTGACGGTTGATGTACAATATATTTACGAATAGTTGAACAGCTGTGTTTTTCTTGATTCTTCCCCACAAAAATTGGCCACATTAGATATTTGTGTTGAGTCAGAATGAGGATGGAGTCCGAAGATAAACCTGTCATCCCCCTTACTATAATTGTAAACAGTCTTCTTTAGTGAACTTCAATGATAAACTCAGGGGCAAGAATATTCTTTTGTGGGCAAAGAAAGAGTGGAGGCCATGAAGAATTGTGCTCCTTTGAAGACCTTCCCTCTCAGGCCCCAAGACAAAATGAAATTGACTGGGCTCAAGCAATAGTTCTATCCTGGTCTATCCACTTTATGCAGCTGAATCATGTCCAAGATCACAGAAACTGATTCTTGTTTCACCAATAGAGTTATTCAAGCGTCGCCCCCAATTTTTCTGTTGCAATCTAGACTCAGTAGAGAGCTTAGCCTGATGGGCAGTAAAGCTGGAATCAGCCAAGAGCACGCGTGGATGTGGCTGCTCTCCAAGATGCCCCCACACTTTGACGACGCACAGCCCTGTCTGAGCCTAACACAGCAAGCACATGTAGGCACATGCCACGGCATGGAAAACTCACAGGTTAGCACTTTGGAATATTTATTTTGTCTACTTCTAAAATATTTAGTCTGGAACATTTAAACTGGTACTTTATTGGTGTACACACTTGTCCAAATTTATGGCTGCCGACACTGAGTGCAGCTTTGGGGACACAGGTTCACAGCTAGCTGATTGTTTAGAAAGCCCAAACGCAAAAAGCCAGATCTTTCTGTGAATGTAGATAAAAAGTAGGTCAAGCCAAGTGTATGGAAAATGAGATAATGGGAGTTTGAAAGACTATTCCCGTGGGGGCCAGTTTCTCTGATGTCCAACTGAACTACATGTTAATGAAGAAGGAAAACCTCTCGAAACTGATAAGCAGGCAGTCTCCTGGCAATTATCACACTCCTTTTGCAAACTAGGTACTTTATTTGGACCCTATCTATTCCTAGACTCACCCTGTGTGAGGAAGCACAGTCTCAAATAATTGCAGGTCTATTAGCACATCAATTACCCAAAGATCTTGATTTTTAGCAAGGAGTGGTTTTAATCAGTCGTTGCAAATGTTATTGAGAGATTAGTTGTCCCAGAGAATAAAATTAACTACAATTAGACTGTAAGAATTTGTGAGCCTTCTTAGAAGATGTTTTGTAGTTCCTGTAGAATTCATGCACTTTGCTGCTCTTTTTTATGGGGAAAATGCATTTAGACTTTTGCATAATAACTGGAACTAATGTTATCTTTTAAATTTCTTCCTATGAAGGTCAAAAGGACACAACTAAACTAACAAACAACTCACACTTTAATATATCAGAGTTCTTACTAAAGAGGACAACTTGAGATAATTAATGGAAACTGAAGAGTCTGTTCAAGTAGGCTTTCATTTCTATCCTGAAAATCAATGTTCTTAAACTCTTGGTGGTTGCACAGAACAGGAATAGAGGGGGTGGCAGGAGAAAATACAGGGAGGTTCCATGATGGTCAACAGAGGTAGAAAGCTACAACATGGCAGAATTGGGGATGTGTGAGCATTTAGTCAAGCATCTAGAAATACTTGGGAAACAGAATGCATTAATAAAATATTGCACTTGCTGTATTAAAATTGGATGGTATACTTGTATAGCGTCTATAATAATTCGCTGTCAAATACTGTGGCACACGTTGTGCAGCATTACGCACATGCTAGTTAGTTTGAACTTCAACTCTAGAGCCATTCAGCTTCTTTAATCAAGAGTCTACATCCAGGGGTGGTGCCTGGCATTGTATGAGAAAGGGCTAATTCCAAAGGTAGCTACTAACGGCCCTTTAACTGTCTGTGTATTCATTAACACCTGAGGATTTTCTAATTAGCATAATGAATGTCAGGTTCAGGCTTGCTCATTGACATTGGCTTCTTACTTAGCATGATCACGGGTGGAACTGTACTCTGATTAAAGAAAATGAAAATCATCCCAGAGATGTGACTTGACTATGATATTTTATTGGTGCTGCACACACTTGTATGGACGGACTGTAGGAACTTAGCAAGGCTCCAACTGGTGTTCTTAAGGATGGCCTCTGATGCTGGATCTCTTCAAGGCTTTGCCTCTGGCCTTGACTGAATGAAGCTAACTATAAAAGTCACAGTTGCTCACCTCCAGAATGTTTTAGCATTTACTTTGAGTGAAATTTTCATACAGGGTGGTGGCTAGGGCATCTGCCAAGGTAGGAGGCTGAGATTTCATGAGCTTGCAGAATAGGTAATGTTAACTATTTTCGACTTGATTGCATGTACATGTTTGTTTAATATATTTGATATTTGTGGTAGAATTTGGTCTAAAGCCTACTTTCATTATAACCTGGTAAAAAGGTTGTACAGGAGTAGCTAACTTCCACTTACCTCAAACTATACAGTGTTTAACTTTCTCCTCCAAAATTAATCTAAGAATTTTTCTTGTCCAAATTGGTTTACGTCTCTTTGCAACAGGGTGTCAGATCATTTCCGTTTTGTAATTAAGTGGAAGTACCACCTTCAGCGATTGGAAAGGTCAGAGATATGTAAATTATACTTCATTCATGATCTTCCTAGCATTGTAGGCAGGCTCTAGCACTTTGGCTGGAAAACAGGGACTCTTAACCTAGAGTCCTGGATGGGAAAACTTACATTTTTAGTTTTGTTAACCACTAACAAAGATTAGTGTTTTCTTCATTTTTGAATGTGGAAAGACAACACACTAGAAGCACCTGTGATTTTGCTACTGATAGGAATGAGAAATTTTTCATGTCCTTGTGTGGTTGCTGCAGATAGCACTAAATATCACTTATGAGCATCCCCACTTAATTATGGTAGTTATTAGACCAACTGCTGGATTTTTTATTTAATGTCTCAGTAAGGCAGTGCATGAATTACCATGTCACAAACTTGTTTTCATAATATTCCTAAGGTTTCTCTCCGTATAATAGATTTTCTTTTAAATCCTGTGTATTTTATTGTATGCACTTAAAAACATTTGGGGAAGGGGCTCAGTGGGAATCACCAGGCTGACACAGGGTTTCACGGCACCAGAAAAGTTAAGAACAGTCACCCTACAAGGTTCTTTCAATGCCAATCCCATTTACAAAATTCAATCTAGCTGCCTGAACTATTTTCTTGTTTCTGTAATGTCATAGAAGAGAACGATATGTATACTTATCCGTGTGTGTGTGTGTGTGTGAGTGTGTGTGTGTATTTGTAAAGGAGGTGGTTGGATTGAGCTGTCAGAAATGAAATAATATGAGCAGGTAAGGGAGCAGATCCAGAAGAGGAGAAGAGAGGAAGACCTGGAGTGTTTGTATGTTTTCTTAAAAGTCTCTGCTTCAGTTTGTGGGATGAAGGAAGAGAATTTCTCGAGGGACCGTTTTCTAAGCATCTTACCTGATCTCCTGCTTCTTCTCCTTCTGTGGGCAAAAAGGCTAAAGCAAGCATCTGGGGTGGTCCTAGGAGTATGCAGACCCCTGTGGCCCCCAGAGCTAAAGTACTGGGCTGGAGACATTAAGACCTCAGGAAGACATCGAAATGTGCGTGATTTAACTCTAGAGGGGAAACAGTCGCTGATAGTACAGCCCTTTGGTGAAGCTTTCTTACCTCCAAATGTATGTTGGCCAAATGAGAAAGGGGGAACGCCTGGAACTTTAATTCCTGAGGCAGATGGGCCTCTGCTTGGTAGGGCTACATGAAGACCCCTTGCTATGCTCACCTGTGAAGCCTGGGGTGAAATGGTTGAGGAGCGGCAGTGAAGTCATGGACAGGCTCTCTCCGGGGTCTTTGTAAAAAAAAAATTACCCACTTAAAATTATTTTAAATGGCACATAATAATTGTACATGTTTATGGAGTATATTTTGATGTTTTGCTACATCCGCACATGATGGTTTAACCTGCTGCACTACAGCACTGGCCCCTGTATGTCTTATTTTGAGATATTTCTATTCATACCACTTGCCCATTTTGAAGTCAGATTTTTCTTTGTTATTGCATTGAGATCCTTCTATATTCTAAATATTAATCTCTTGACACATAAGTCATTTGCAAATATTTTTTCTCATTCTGACTTTGTTCTGTATCTTCATTTTGTTGATGGTTTCTTGTGCTGTGCAGAAACTTCTAAGTTCAATACAATCCCATTTGTCAATTTTTTTTGCATTTGTTTCCTGTGCTCTGGGGGCCATGTCCAAAAACATCATTGCCAGTACAAATATCCTAAGTGTTTCCCCTCTAATGTCTGTGGCAGGAAACCTCTGGGGTGGAAAAGCAAAAACTGTAAGAAAAGACTGGCCTAGTTTGATTCCTGCCTATGCCTCTGGCTAGTCAAAGACCTTATATAAGTTGCTTCCTCTTCCAATGATCAGTTTCCACATCTAGAAAATGGCAATAATAATGGCGTCGTCTTCCTTCTGGGCTGCCGTAAGGTTTAAATCTCACGCAAGTGCTATGGATCATAAGGCAGGGGCTCACTGTGAATTCTCAATGTGCATCCCCTTGGATTTCAGTAATACAGGATGCCCAGTATCTTCTAATGGAAAAAAATGTTTGTTGTCTCTGAACTGCCAGTTGGAAGAAATTTTCCTTGCTATGTATATTTTTCTTCCTAAAAGTGCAGGGAAGAGCTACAACATTTTTGTTCTTTTATTTCAGTGACTAAGATCAACTACTGCATGGTAGAGATTAATGATCTAGGAACACAGTCAAATTAAGCAGCAGGAAGACAATGCGTAGAAGCAGCAGTCTTGTTTTCACATAAGAACATATTCTCTCATTTATCCTGTCACTCAGCAAGCATTTCTTGTTTTCAGACTGCCATAGCAAGCACCCTTGGGAAAAATGAGGTAGGGGTGGCTGCAGGGTACCACATCTGTGGACAGAACCGTGTGTGGTCTCCCTGGTTAAGGGGCTTTGTGTACCTAGAGAAATCACAAGCCATTATCAAGTACGACTTTCTGAAGAACTCCTCTACCTCTTCTTGCATCTCAGTAACTGAAATTCCCTCCTTCCTCCTCCCCACAATCAAGACTTCTCTTCTGCTTCTCCTTCCTTCTCTTTCCTACATTTAACTTATGAGTAAGTCCTCTCTTTTTCACACTCGAAAAATAATGCAAGTCTGATTCACTTCAAGACCAAGTCATCCCCACTCTTTCCCGGGTGCCTGAGGCTGGTTTCTAAGGCAGTGCTCCACTATCAGCTTCCAAAATGTATCCTCTGTGTAGCATCCAGAGTGATGCCGTTAAAAATATCAACTGGACCAAGTCACTCACCTGCTTGAAGACATCTAACAACTTCACCTCTCCTTTAGACTAAAACCCATGCTGCTTCTCAGAGCCCAACATGGGATCCTATATAACTGCCTCCCACTCCATATCGCCCAGGTTCTTCAGTCCTCAAGGCCTTCACTTAGACATTGCTTCGACCTCTCCTGGCTCTTCCACCTGATATTCAGAATTACCACTCATGGCTTTATTTAGTTTTTTAAAATGTCATTCAATACTCAAAGAGAACTTGTGTGGCCATTGGATTATTTGACCTTGTTTCAACTTTCTTTAATTCAGCATTTGATTTCTTTAATATCAGCATTTGATTTTTGCTTGTCTGTGTATTTCATAGCTTTCATAGGGCTTTTCTTATGTGCCAAGTATCATATGAATCCTTACTTCTATGTGTAATTTCTGTCCTCATCCTTGCATGCTGTGGACCATGGTGTTTTCTTTGTTGTGCTTTGCTGAAGGTGTTGTGCATTCTGCTCTTTCAGACTGTAACACTATTCTCCTACCTCTGGCCCCTCCTGACAACAGCCCCTGAGACACAAGCCTCTCGTTGAACTTCTCGTCCCTTTTTGAGACTCCTTTCTGCCGGGAAATGAGCTGTCTCTCTTGACTCCCCTGGATTCTAAAACTTGGTTGTGATTCAGCGTGCCTGCAGCAGAGTCTTGGGCCCCTGCACCCACATGGGAGACCAGGAGAAGCACCTGGCTCCCTGGCTTCAAATCGGCGCAGCTCCTGCTGTGGCGGCCATTTGGAGAGTGAACCAACGGAAGGAAGACCTTTCTCTCTGTCTCTCTCTCTCTCACTGTCTAACTCTATCTGTCAAAAATAAAATAAAAATGAGTCTTCCAGGAGATATTGAGGCGTGATCACACCACATCATTTAGAAAGTATTAGCGCCTGATGTTGTGCTTGTCCACTTGTATGTCTGTGTTCTCCACACAGCTGTGTGCTCTGGATGGCCAAGAGCATATCTTATCTCCCTCACTTTTTCTGAAGCGCATTATCTAGCCATAAAAGACACTCCATATATTTTTGTCAAATCAGTGCCCAGCCTCTGTGACTTTTCTCCAAGTATGCAGGGGCCCTGTCCTACAACCTTAGGGCTGGTGAGTAGGAGGCTCTGGATGAGTGAAACATAGCTGAGCCATTTTAGTGAGTGTGTCTCTCAGCAGCCGGTCATGTGTCGCTCCCCGTCTTCGTGGAGGAACGACACAGGACCCTGTACTGTTCTTTTGTCTGCTCGGTCCTCCCCGGGTTTGCTGCTGGTTCTTCCCGGGTTGGCTGCCGTCCCTTCCACCTCCGTGGAAGGGCGAGCCCCCCTGCCACTTTCCCCACTTCCGCGGGGGAGCGCACACCGCCGGCCGGCTCTCTCAGGGGCTGCACAGGTGTTCCCTCAGATAGATGTTCCTGGTGCATGTTGTCTCTCTCCTCCTTTATAGTCCTCTTCTGCCAATCCCAACTCGGCTGCCCACACGCCGAGTACGCTGCTCTCCTCCAATCAGGAGCAGGATCAGCTCCTGGAGGTCATCACTCAAGTTGGCAAGAGGCAGCTGCGTAGAAGCTGTTTCCTCCTCTCCCAGCGCCATATTGTGGGAGAGCAGATGCATAGAATAAGTCTTAATTCCAGTAACTTAGTCTAGCCCGAGTTGCTCCCAGTTGCTCCCCACAGTCATGGAATTACTCAAATGTTTTTGATAGCATTGAAATCATTCCCATGATTGTTCATGAGTTACTCACAATAGAACTCACATCCTCACATCCTGAATGTCAACGGTTTCTTATTTTTCTATGTGGAAACGAAAACCAATTTTTTTCTAAAAGTCAAATCTAATATTAGCTTCCTTGACATATCATTATTCCTTGTCCCTGACCAATATTTACTAAGAGCTGTTTCTGAGAATAACATTGTAGGACATGTGTTAAGAATACATTGTTCTTTGGAAATTTATATTCATTAAATAAAAGATATAAAAAAAAAGAATACATTGTTAAGTATAAATGCCATCACAAAAGTCCAGGTAAATGTCAAGATAAGGGTAAGTAGTGCTGAGTTAGATGGAAGTTCACACGTGTGCACACACATGTGCATGAACACACACTTTAAGCTGGGCTGATACTGTTCACTTTTCCCAAGTGTTTTACTGAAAGTAGCATCACTATTTATGAACTGAAAGAGAAATGAAATGTTTTCTCTGTTAAGGACAGTTTTTTTTTTTCCTTATATAACCTTGTATTGCATGTTTCCACCAATTATCACATCACTGTTTCGTTTTGTCATTCCTCCTTCTCTTTTAGCCTATATAAACAATAAAACATGTCCTAAACTATGTTTAATAAATCAATCCTGGTTATGTTTTTAAAACAGCATAATTGAAAATTATCACCTCATGATGTTTATATTAGTTAGAAACTGGGAAAAGATAAGAATTGATCAGATGGGTTACATTACTTTCTATTTTGTTGTTGCCAAAATGAAGCCTACATGTTGGTAACCTTCTTCAAATCATTTAGGATAGACAGTTTCTAAAAAAAAAAAATAAAATCCTTACATTTATATATGATTAATATACAAATGTAATTAATTAATATAATGAATTATATAATGCATAGTCATTACAGTTTATTCTGAATGTTTATTAAAGTATAAAAACAACCCACAAAACCCAGTTGTCCACACTTCTGTTACTAAAATATATTTTTTAAATATTTACTTGACACACAAGAACTGTACACATTTGTGGAGTACAATGTATTTAAATACATTTATACAAAATGTGTAATAATCAGATAAGAGTAATTGGTATATCTATCACCTCGAGACTTTATCATATTTTTTTGTGTTAGGAACATTCAAAAACATTCTCTACTAGCTAGTTTGAAATATACAGTTAACTGTTGTCAGCCAAAGTGACTCAGCTGTTGTACTGTGAACTTCTATTGGTCAACTATTTTAGCTTCTACCTATGCGTGAGAATGCGTGATTATTGTCTTTCTGTGCTTGGCCTGTTTCATGTAACGTTATGTCCTCTAGTTCTATCCATGCTGCTGCCAATAACAGGATTCCTTTAATTTTAAATGATTGAGTAATAATTCCTTGTGTGCACAGACTAGTTTTCTTTATCCCTTCATCTTTCCATGGTGGTAGCTGCACGTTTATGGGAATGAGACAGAACATTCCTCAAGTGGGGCCGTCTGTCCCCTGCAGCTTGGAATAGTGTTCTGAGAAGGGCAGAATCTGCTGCAGAGCCCAGATGGAGAGCAAATAGTGACTGGCTAGGAAAGGTTAGTGTGGGCATCGCAGGGGGAATTTGTGAGCCAGGTACTCTGTGTGTGTGTGTGTGTGTTTTTTTTTTTTAAGATTTATTTATTTATTTGAAGGGCACAGTTACAAAGAGGCAGAGAGAGAGAGGGAGGACTTCCATCTGCTGATTCACTCCCCAGATGGCCACAACTGCTGGAGCTGTGCCAATCTGAAGCCAGGAGCCAGGAGCTTCTTCCGGGTCTCCCACGTGTGTGCAGGGAGCCAAGGACTTGGGCCATCTTCTACTGCTTTCCCAGGTCATAGCTGAGAGCTGGATCAGTAGTGGAGCATCTGAGACTAGAACCGGCACCCATATGTGTGGGGAGCAGCCCGGACTGGACTGAGTTACTGGAATTAAGACTTATTCTATGCATCTGCTCTCCCACAATATGGCGCTGGGAGAGAAGTAAACAGCTTCCGCACAGCTGCCTCCAGTTCAACCAATAAACTGTAGGACTTGCTCCTGATTGGAGAGCAGCGTACTCGGCGTGTGGGCAGCCGAGTTGGGATTGGCGGAGGAGGACTATAAAGGAGGAGAGAGACGGCATGCACCAGGAACATCTAAGGGGAACATGTAGCTGAAGAAACACCTGTGCAGCCCCCGAGAAGAGCCGGCCGGTGGTGTGCCGCTCCCCCGCGGAAGTGGGGAATGTGGCCAGGGGGAACCGCCCTTCCACGGAGGTGGAAGGGACGGTAGCCAACCCGGGAAGAACCAGCAGCAAACCCGGGGAGGGCCGAGCAGACGAAAGAACAGCGCAGGGTCCTGTGTCGTTCCTCCACGAAGAGGGGGAGCGACAATATGGGATGCCTGCACTGTAGGCAGTGGCTTTACCTGCTACGCCACAGTGCCGGCCCTGCATGATTTTAATGTGTGATATTCATCTGGTAAACTATATCTAGAATTTATTTTTTAGTATGAATGAGGCTGATTCTTGAGAAAATGGTATCATGTTGGTGTGCAAAAAGCTTTGAAATCTGCCTGCTCATTGTGTATAACTCATGATGTCATTCCTTAAAAAAGGAGGAGAATTAAGCCCATTTCAGCACATTTGTAGCCTTCCCAATTATGCATTTTATTCAATATCTCCTCTGTCATGAGCATGGCCCTTTCAATCAAGTAAATTCTCTCTTGAAAAAATACATATTTCAGGCTGGCGCCGCAGCTCACTAGGCTAATCCTCCACCTTGCAGCGCCGGCACACCGGGTTCTAGTCCCGGTCGGGGCACCGGATTCTGTCCCGGTTGCACCTCTTTCAGGCCAGCTCTCTGCTGTGGCCAAGGAGTGCAGTGGAGGATGGCCCAAATGCTTGGGCCCTGCACCCCATGGGAGACCGGCATAAGTACCTGGCTCCTGCCATTGGATCAGCGTGGTGCGCCAGCCGCAGCGCGCTGGCCGCAGCGGCCATTGGAGGGTGAACCAGCGGCAAAGGAAGACCTTTCTCTCTGTCTCTCTCTCTCACTGTCCACTCTGCCTGTCAAAAAAAAAAAAAAAAAGAAAGAAAGAAAAATACATACATATTTCCAGCTGCAGACTACTACGTATGGGGTACCTCCTTGGATTATCATCTTTCAAAACTTGCCTACTATTCTTTTCTTATCATTTTGTCCAGAAAAGAGCCAAACTTAAGGGAGGAATGTAGGAAGGGAAAATGAAAAAGGAAGAAGAGGGCAAAGAAAGGAGGAAAGACTAAGACAGCCAAGAATAAAAGTGGCAATTCTAAAAGGGAGAGGATATGTAGCCTTAGAGAGATTAATGGCAACAGCAAATCCCAGGGGAAAGGGAAAATGAGCCCTTAAAAGCCAAGTGGAAAAGTCTAACCCTTCTCAGCCAGTCCTCTCTGGGGATGCAGGCTAGACACCTGCCCTCCTGAAGTCAAGATGCTCATTTGCAGTTAAAAGGGAAGCTGATGGATAAGAGGAATCCCCCTCCTCCACCTACTCCCAGGATTGAAGCCCTGGGAGTTGCAGAGGAAGAAGCTGCCGATGGGTAAATGCTATCTGGGAGCTGAGATAGAGAAGGGAGCTGTAATAGGATGGAAAGGCCACAAGCTCAGGTGACTGTGGGTGTTGTGGGTGGGACCCTGGAAAGCTGAGTGTAAATGAACCAGCCTAGAGGTGAATCGGGCACTGGAAGAATGGAGAAGTGGGAACAGGGTTGCTTTGGGAACATGAGTCAGGGCACATGCTTGGTATCCTGTGGCCAGCGAGCAAGGGAGAGAGACGCGGGTCAGTGGCTTTCTCACTAATGCGTCCAGGAGAGCTGAGCATCCTACAGGTAGAAAAGGGATTTGGTGATGACAAGAATAGGAAGAAAGGTGGCAAAGCATCTGTGCTAGATTTACGCACTTTGGCTAATATGTCAGCAGAAAAGTGGTGCTTAGGGCCCATGGCTTCA
Organism: Oryctolagus cuniculus; assembly: GCF_964237555.1. Lineage (NCBI taxonomy): Eukaryota > Metazoa > Chordata > Mammalia > Lagomorpha > Leporidae > Oryctolagus > Oryctolagus cuniculus. The sequence continues at coordinate 149,949,988 of NC_091436.1, forward strand.
TTGGGCTGTTACATGCACTGTGCATCTTACTTCTGAGAGAAAAATGTTAGTTCTCACTAATATAGAAGAACTAGCACCTTCTGCTTCAGGACAAAGTGGTTCTTGGTCAAGTAGGGTTGTGAAAAGAAGACTTCTGCTAGCCCATGGGCACCAACATTATGAATGTGCAGAAGCAGTCATTCAAGAAGGATCAAGCTGAGATGCCAATACCAAGATTTAAGGGGGCTGACTGGGTTGAGAAGGTTGCCACCAAAGGGAACATTTTGAGGAGGTAATTATTAGAGTGGATGAATTCCTATGTATTCTGACTTGCGCCTCCTGTCTTTTCATGGTAAATAATGAAAATACAAGTATATCTGTTAATCTCTTTTAGTATCAGCAGCATGGGTGTGTTAGAAACAAGTCAAGGTGAGGTTAATGTTTGAATGTTTGCTCTCAGTTTTGCCAACTCTATTTCATACAGTTTTATGATTAAAGAGTACAGTATGTAAATTCTCTGGCACACGGAGGACTTACCGTAAATGTTAGCTCTCATCTTCTTCTATTTACTTTCAAAATTTAACCTTAAGTATATTGGGTGATATGTGCTAAGATAAATTTTCACCAGTTGACTTCTTTGGAAGTTCTATTAAACTGTTCTTTTACCGTAATTTGTAATTCTAATGAGACACCCAACATGATGACTTTGTCCCCTTGATCTATAGTAAAGTGAAATTAACAACAGTAGCTTATAATGTGAGATGTTAATCACTACACACTGTGAGCGTGAAAGTAGTTTGTCCTCCAAAGTTTCATGTGTTAGAGGCTGGGGCCCCAGGTTGGTGGTGTTGGGAGGTGATGTGGAGCTTTAAGAAGAGGGACCTCAGACCGGCACCATGGCTCACTAGGCTAATCCTCTTCCTTGCATCGCCAGCACACCGGGTTCTAATCCCAGTCGGGGTGCTGGATTCTGTCCCGGTTGCCCTTCTTCCAGGCCAGCTCTCTGCTGTGGCCTGGCAGTGCAGTGAAGGATGTCCCAAGAACTTGAGCCCTGCACCCCATGGGAGACCAGGAGAAGTACCTGGCTCCTGCCATAGGATCAGTGCAGTGCGGGGGCTGCAGCGCGCCGGCTGTGGCGCGCTGGCTGTGGCGGCCATTGGAGGGTGAACCAGCGGCAAAGGAAGGCCTTTCTCTCTGTCTCTCTCTCTCACTGTCTACTCTGCCTGTCAAAAAAAAAAAAAAAAAAAAAAAAAAAAAGGAAAAAGGAGGGACCTCATTGGGCATTTGATTTGATTTAGTGGTGAAGATACTGGTTAAGATACCCATTTCCCACACTGAAGTGCCTGGGTTCAATTACTAGTTCTGGCTCCCTGACTCCAGCTTCCTGCCAATGCACACACTAGGAGGCACTGATGATGTCTCAAGTAACTGGTTTTCTGCAAACACATGGTGCCTTGGACTGAGCTCCTAGCTCCTGGCTTCAACCTTGCCAAGCCCCAGCCATTGTGGGCTTTTGGCAAGTGAACCAGCAAATGGGAGCAACCCGTTTGTCCCAGTCTCTATATCTCTCTTCTTGTCTCAAATAAAATAAGTAAAAATTTTTAAATAATGATGAGAATAATAACACAATAAAAAACAGAAGTTGCAGTAAAGCATAATCATCTGTGCCCTTGTATGAAAAGAATCACCCTGGTATGCAGTAGTGGAGCAGAGAAAGAACTTGGAACATATACCCTGACCTCACTCTGTTCTTGCCAGAGCCTGCCATGAGCTGAACCCAATGAGACACCAGCTTGGTTCATTCAGAGAGTGAATCTGGAGTAGGAAACAAAACTATCTGGTGTAGCTGCTTGTGTATGTGCATGTGCACATATATAAATACACACACACACACACACACAGAGATAGCTGTATAAAAAATCAAAGTCATCGGAGGGTCAGTGTGTTACCTTTGTCATGAGTTCCTCATCCCTTCCAGCACAGGGCTAAATGCCATAACCTGATTATTTAGGTTTGGAAGACAAATAACTTAGATAGTTCATTACAACAGGGTAGAAGGTCAGAGCAGTGATTCATCATATAATTTTCAACTTCTTTTTGTGCACTGATAGGATAATGGGGAAATTATTCAACTAGCCTGAAATTGAGTCTTGGCTCTTTGGAGGGGAGGAAGGAGGAAGGATGACTCCAAACTGAGATCAGATGTGAGTGTGTTAAAATTTCCATCTGCTTCTTGAGCAGGTCTGAAGTAAGTTCCCCAGTGAGCAGGCCATCTATTATTTACCTGACCTGATCCAGGGCCCATAGCAGTAGAAGTTATCACCACAGGATTCCAGTTTGGCCTTTTGACTAATAACTTTCTTGCAAGGAATCTGTTTTGCTGTTAGAGGAGGACTGGGTATTCCATCAGAGGAAAGCTTTCAGATGTTAATGAAATTGAACTCATCCCTGACCTATTTCGTAGTCCTTGGTGTTTCACCTGAGGGTGAACTCCAGAGGTAACCCATTTGGAGGAAATATCATAAGCATGCTTTGGACATCTGGTTTACAGGAGTACTAATCAACTTGTGACTTCATTTATAGCAAAGATGGTAAGTCGTGGTTTATATTTTCAAAAATTTGAAAGCAAATATGTAGTCTGTAATTAGTGAGCTGACAACCTAGAAGTTTTCATTTGTAGAGAGCTGTATTAACAGAGAAGTAACCTCTGAGTTTAGCGAGGACTTGAGACAATAATCTCAACGGAGGAAACATACTGTAGAGGTCGCCTTTCTCAGAATATGGTAGATCTGTGGAAAAGGCAGCCCACAGACACTGTATGAATCCTGAGAATATAAGGAGTTTTCTGTTTCATGTATATTAAAATGTTAAGCCATATGCTGTTTATAATTGAATTTCTCTTCAGACAACCTTGAAATAAGACTGTCCTTTATCTCAGATACTCCTTAGATATCTATGAATGCAATGTTGATACTATCAGCTATAAAATTCTAAGGGATTAAATGCCCACAAAAAGCAAAGAAAGTGGTCTCCATCTAGGTGCTACTATAAAATGTTTTAGACCGTGTTGATCCCATTATTAAGTAAGTATATTGTTGCTTAAAATATTTCACTTCAAAACTTTCTCAAATATAGGGCAGGTGTTTGGTGTAGTGGTTAAGACATTGCTTAAGATTCCTGTATCCCCTATCAGAGTGGCTGGTTTGAGTCCTGGATGCATTGCTGATGCATCCTGGGAGGCAACATATGATGTACCAATGATTTGAGTTCCTGTCACACACACAGGGGCACTGGAGGAGGTTCCTGACTCTTGATTTCAGTCTGGCCTAGCTCTGGCTGTTCCGAGAATTTGGAGAGTGAGCCACCAGATGGAAGATCTGGTTTTCTCTTCATGTCTTTCCTGCTCCCTGTACTCTGCCTTTTAAATAAAATAAATATTTTTCTTTTTTTTAATGGCCGCTACAGCTGGAGCTATGCCGATCTGAAGCCAGGAGCCAGGTGCTTCCCCTGGTCTCCCATGCGGGTGCAGGGCCCAAGCACTTGGGCCATCCTCCACTGGCATCCCGGGCCACAGCAGAGAGCCGGACCGGAAGAGGAGCAACCGGGACTAGAACCTGGTGCCCATATGGGATGCCGGCGCCACAGGCGGAGGATTAACCAAGTGAGCCATGGCGCCGGCCCCAAATAAATACATCTTTAAAAAAAAAAGATACTACTTGGGATGGCTGTATCCCATGTTGGAGTACTTGGATTAGTTCTGGCTCCCTTGCTTGCAATGCACCATCCTATTACTGTACACCATGGGAGGCAGTAGCGATGACTCAAGTACTTGAATCCCGCCCATGGCTGGGACTCAGATTGAGTCCAGGCTTCTAGTTTAGGCTTGTCCCAGCCATGGCTGTTGTGGGCATTTGGAGAATGAACCAGAGGATGAGATTCTCTCTCTATCTCTATTTCTCTTTCAAATAAAATGAAAATTAAAACAATTTTCAAATGAGAATACAATCCTATACATTGTATCAGTCATTTAAAAAGACAGGCATTCTTTTTATGTTTTGTATGAAGCCCTACAAATGTTCCTCATATCAATTAAAATAAACCCTAAGCCACACATTGGAATGGGGATGGTTCTGCACAGGCTGGTTTCTGTCTGCCTTTCCTACCTCATTTGTCACTGTTTTCCCTCTCACCAGTCATCCCTTTATATTCTTGGTGGACTGGTTCCAGGATATCACTCACAGTCCCCATGGTCTCCAGAAACATATGTACATCCTCCCATGTACTTTAAGCCATTTCTAGTTTACTTATATGACACTGAATACAATGGAAATGCTACATAAGTAGTTGCCAAAAAAGAGGGTTTCCCACATTCAATACAGATTAAATTCTTTCTTCAATATTTTAAATTTTTTTTCTTTTTTTAAAGATTTATTTATTTATGTGAAAGGCAGAGATACTGAGAGGAGAGAATAAGAGAGAGAGACAGACAAACAGAGAGAGAGAGAGACAGAGAGAGAGAGAGATCTTCCATCCACTGGCTCACTCCACAAATGGCTGCAATGGTCAGAGCTAGGACAGCCTGCAGCCAGGAGCCAAGAACCAGGAGCTTCTTCCGGGTCTGTAGGTGGCAGGGAGCCAAGAACTCGGGCCATCTTCCGCTGCTTTCCCAGGTGCATTAGTAGGGAGCTGGATTGGAAGTGGAGCAGCTGGGACTTGAACTGGTAACCATATGGGATGACAACACTGCAGGCAGAGGTTTAACGGTTTTTACCACAGCACTGTCCCCTCTTCATTGTTCTTGATGTGTGGTTGGTTGGATTCCAGAGACACCAAGAGCAAACTTTCTCCTCTGACCATATTGAATTCTTTGTTCCTCCTTGACCATACCACCAAAGCTCAAACAGTTCCAGGAGTTCTAGGGCAAAAAAAGTCTTGCTGTACCCATATACCCTGCAATATCCATGGTGGGCCATGTTGAGCCAGGCAGAAGCTAGGAGCATGGAACATGATCCAGGTCTCCCACATGTGTGGCCTGAACCCCATTACTTAGACCATCTTTGCTGCCTATCAGGGTCTGCATTGCTAGGTAGCTGGATATGGAACCTGGGTGTTCCAGTGTGGGTGCAGGCATCTTGACTGGAATCTTAAAGTCTAGGCTAAACATTCACCCCATGGGTTACATTTTATCTTCTTTAAACATCAGATTAACACATAGGAAATAATGTCAACTTTTTACTTTCTCTACGAGTCACACTATCCTTGAGTGGCCTGATCATTCATGGAAACTGCTTTATATGTCAAAATCTTCTCTACAGCCATGCCATAGGAGAATAAATTATGTTTATTAATTATTCTGCATATTTTAAAAGGCCTCCATCTCTCCAGATCCTTCGAGGCCACCTGCTGGGAAAACTGTCATCCTGACCTTACAGATCTACAGTAACTTGAAGGTGCATGACAACACCTGGAGGTGATCCATGCACATCTTGATACCGAGGGGGAGTAACAGTCCCTAACAGACAATCAGGAACACTACAAGCATGTTAAACAGTATCCTCAGAAATTTACATTTACCCAAATGAAGAGGGGCCCTGGTCTTTTATAAGAGTCTCTGAGACTGTAAGACGTTCACGTAGAGCGGATACCCCTTAGAGTGAACAGTCTGGTTTCTGCACAGAAACTCAGCCTGGTGCTGAGTTCTGGTAAGAAACTCTCCCATGAAGGGATGGCCTTGGTTCAGAGAGTGTTTATCAGGGTGATTTTAAAATACGTCATGACCTGTATGGTGTAAGAACGGACCAATCATATGAATGTCAACCTACCATGCTTGTTGCTGAACACATGCATGTCTACGTGTATCAGTGTTTGGGTACCAGGATGCTAGGGACCAATATGGGGGACAGCAGTATTTGGGGGAAAAGGAATACACACACAAAAGAAGATATGCTATGAGAAAACACTTTCCTTTGGACTTTTGCATACACCTTGGCTCTGAGTTCAGTATTGAGAAATCTCAGCTTTGTTGTTAACCAGTATCACTAATCCACGGTGTGTCACCAGGCAAATCAAATGTCTCCCTTTGAGCAAATTTGCTTAAATCTTTACAAATAGGAACAATATATTCTTCATTTGCCCTAAATTGCTTTAGTCATGTAAGTTCATCTTTGAAAACTAGTAAAACCTATTACCAACAGAAAGCGTTTCTTAAGATAATTCCATGGGTATTGATGAAATGTTTGATTCTTAGATTTAGCAAAATGTGTAATGTGTAACAAATACAACTATTTCCGTTATGTCACCATTTAGATGAAAATCAACCATTTAAAAGTTATTCTGGATTCAGAACAGAAACTATAGTCATACTGTAAAGAATATTCTTAGCAAAATCTAGAAATTTTGTAGTGTTTGTGATAAGTCTCATGTCTTTTACTGCATAACTTTCATTTCACTTCAGTAGTGTGATTTGATAGAAAAAGCTTATAGCATGAAAAATATTTTCATTAGATACACATTTAGGTACCCAAAACCCAATTTAAAAGTAATTTATATTCAGGATTATAAACCATAGTCATATTTATAAAACTTATGGAAATGAAAAAAATCTAATTGTTTAGTGACAAATCTCCTGACCTTTAGATTATCTATTGCATTCAATTTTATTTTTAGTGCTTTCAATTATCTTTCTGATACTCAGATATTTTACAGTGAATTAATTCTTATGTGGAAGAGTTTCATGTTCATCATGGGGGGTGTGAGTCATTATTCCTTTCATCTTATGCACAGCATTTCCCCGTAGTCATTTGGGTAATAATGAACTATTTAAGCGTTTCTGAATATAGAGTGTAGGCACCAGTTTGATGGTCATTTATTTGGAGTGAGGAAAATGATCTTATAATGTTAGTGATTATGTTAATTACTTAAAAGGGACAGATTCAGCATACAAGTAGAAGAAATGAAACACAAGAAACCAATTATCTTGCTAACATACACAAACAGGATGTAAAAATGTAGCAACTTTATGTAGCATTAGGAAAATCAGTTAATTAAAATTATGGAAGGTATTATTAGATAAAAATTTGGATACTTTTTTATATTATCTGTTATTATTTCCTAAGATTCTCTTTGTTTGAGTTTTGGCATCAATACCTATGTGCAATTTTGTTAGCTTTCTGCTTCAAAACTTAAATACATCATTGCCTTTAATATTGCCAACATGTGGCAGACATTTCCGTCCCTCAGAGAAACTGGGAGCGGCTATGGGTCAGCTTGCTTTTATAATAGTTTTGGGAAGCCCAAAGGCCGCATATAAATAAGTGTATTTGAAAGGCAGTGGCATAGTAGTGCATAATGTGCAGGTAATGAATAAGATGTAGTGGAATGAATTCTCAATTCAAACTGGGTAACAACCTGGAAACCAAACATAGCTAATTTAAATAAGGTCTAGTGGAGGAAGAAAGTCACTTACAACTTGTCTTCTTGAAATGGAGTTTGTGTGTTATTTAATTATTACTATCATTGCTATGAATTATTTAAACAGCCACAACCTTGCTGGATGTCCTGAGACATAGAAATTTTGGTACAAGACCAGCTACGGGGAAAATAAACAAGTGATAGCTGATCTCCATGAGAACAGGCCATTGGCCTTGAAAGGCAAAAGGAGGATTGGAGAGACTTGCCAGGGTTGATAATGGGTCATGGAATACTGGCTTCTTTCTCCACCATATATATGAAATGAGCATGTGCATACGAGGAGTCATTTGAGTAATGTAAACAAACTTTCATGTGTCTGTTTTTCCTTCCAGAAATATATATTTTAAAGATTTATTTATTTATTTGAACAGCAGAATGACCCTAAATGGCTGGAATGGCCAGGAGCCAGGAATTCCATTTAGGTCTCCCAAATGGGTGGTAGGGTCCCAAGTAATTGTGCTATCCACTGCTGCTTTCCCAGGTGCATTACCGGGAGACGCATGGGAAGTGGAGCAGCCAGGACTCTAATTGACACTATGATATGGGATACTGTTGTACCATGTGGTGGCCTAACCCACTCTGCCACAAGGCCAGACCCTAAAGTTCTCAATGGTAGAAGTATTTTTAAATATTTATAAAATGTAAAATATAGAAGGAATAAAAAAAAGATGTTAATAATGGGAAGAAAAAAGAGTATTTGTGAATGACATTCTCCTGTCAATGATTTTTAATGCAAATATTTATTAAAAGTATATAATATTATCTTAGAAAAAATTATCCTGATTCATTTAGGAATCCACCCAGTATTATTGTTCTAGATTTTAAAGAAATGTCATTTAAATGGCATTCATTGACTCACTCAGTAACTACAATTGATTATATTAATTAGCCTGGTGATAGCAATTCCACAATGTGTGTATGTATGAAAACATCATGTTACACACTATCAGTATGTACTTTTTCACATGTCAACCAAGAGAAAGGAGGCTGAATGCGAAAAGGCAGACACTATAAGTTGTCTGCCAATTTTTTTGTCTTTGCTTAATTAATTGAATATCTTAGTTTCAATCAAATGCACGATTCCCTGGTCAGAGCTGTATCCTCTGGCTTCCCTCACAGCTCACAGTGCCATGTGACTGGAAGTGAGAGAGCTATGCTTCCTAAGACAGCTGTACCTTTCTCTTGCCCTGTTCCCATTTCTTCTGTGTAGGTGATCCCCCAACACTAAAGCATTCACCTCTAGCCATGTCATCAGAGAGAAATAAGCTGTAATCTTACCAGTCCTTGCATTGGGGATCTCTTACTTATGTCAGCTTAGCCTGTTCATTAAATAATATAGCCTCTCTTGACAGGTATAACACTCAGAGTGAAATTGCGTATTTTAAAGATTTTATTGCCTTCATTTTTCTTATGGGAAAATATTAGTACATATAAATTTCTACCACATACACATATATCTGGCTAGTAAATTATTTTTAGCCTGACACTCAAAGCCAACCAACCTGATATTATTGCAATAGCAATGCACCTCAGCCTGTCACTGCCCAGACGACTTGCCCTCCTGTTTCCAGCAAAATCCTCTTCCCACAAGCACCTGTGCTTTACAATCACAGAGCCTCACTCCTGGAATATCCGTGCTAGCGAGAAGGTCATATTTGATCGTGATAATGTTCCCACATCTCTAGTGGGCTAAGACAGACAGACCATTGCAGTACACTAAAGACTAGCTTTTATTTGAACACTGAGAGCATGCTTTTGTACAATGATGGCAAAATTTTTCCTTCTTAAGAAATCTCCAGGGCCAGTGTCGTGGCTCACTTGGTTAATCCTCCACCTGCGGCGCTGGCATCCCATATGGGTGCTGGGTTCTAGTCCTGGTTGCTTCTGTCCAGCTCTCTGCTGTGGCCCAAGAGGGCAGTGGAGGATGGCCCAAGTGCTTGGGGCCCTGCACCCGCATGGGAGACCAGGAGGAAGCACCTGGATCCTGGCTTTGGATTGGTGAAGTTTCAGCTGTGGCGACCATTTTGGGGGTGAACCAACGGAAGGAAGACCTTTCTCTCTGTCTCTCTTTCTCACTAACTCTGCTTGTCAAATAAAAAAATAAAAATAAAAACAGAAAGAAATCTCTAGCATCTTCCAAGAATCATAAGGTCCCACAAATCTGTGAAACGTTTCTCCTAAATTGTCTTGTTCTATTGACTACTCTTTTATCAGTACTCAGTCTCCCGAATAATAAAGGGAATGATCTAAAATTATTTAGGGAAATAATGTATTTAAAATTACAATTGTACCATTACCCCCTACAAAGAGAAATTAGATTTCATTCATTCATTCACTGATTTCTGAACATGTAGGATTCAGACTGCTGTTTAAAGAGAAATCTTCCAGGGGGCTAGTGTTGTGGTGTAGTGGCACCAGTACATCATGTGAGTGCCCGTTGTATCCCAGCTGCTCCATTTCTGGTTCAGCTCTCTGCTAATGGCCTGGGAAAAGCTGCAGATGATGGCCCAAGTGTTTGGGCCCCTGCTACTCATGAAAGAGATTGATAAGAGCATCCTAGCTCCTAGCTTCAACCTGGCACAGCCCTGATTGCTGTAGCTGTTTGGGGAGTGAGCCAGCAAATAAAAGGTCTTTCTCCCTCTCTCTCTGTACTCTGCCTTTTAAATAAATAAATCTTTAAAAAAAAAAGTCATCAAAAATAGTAACTTAAAAGATAGAATAAAAAAAATTTTTTTATTTATTTGAAAAGCAAGAGTTGGAGGGAGAGAGAGACATCTTCCATCACTGGTTCACCCACAAATGCTCACAATGGCCAGAGCTGGGCCAGGCTAAAACCAGGAGCCAAGAACTCCATCCAGGTCTACCACTTGAATGGAAGGCACTAAAGCCTCAACCATATGCTCCTATATGGGATGGCAGCATCCTAAGTGGTGGTTTAATCCTCTGCACCACAATTTGGGTCTGATGCTTTCTTTTTAAAAAGTCTATTTAATAGTTTCAGGCATTTAGTGTTGTGGATGATTTTTTTTTTGTTTAGATTTATTTATCCATCGATTTGAAAGAGAGTGACAGACAGGAAAAGACAAAGAAAAATTTTCTATCCACTGGTTCACTCTTTGCCTACCCATACTAGCCAGATTTGGGCCAGCCAAAACCAGGAGCCAGGGACTCCATCCAGGTCTCAGACATGGGTGGCAGGAGCCCAAGTGCTTGAGCTGTTTTCTGCCGCCTTCCCAGGCACATCAGAAGGAAGCTGGATTAGAAGTGGAGCAGCTGGGACTCCTTCCAGTGCTCTGATCTGGGAAGCTGCCCTTACAAGCGGTGGCTTAATCCATTGTGCCACAATGCCAACCCCTGTGAAGGACATTTTGTAATGGTAAATTTCATCTGTTAAAAATATCCCTGACAAGCAAAAACCAAGAAGACCTAGAAGCAGTTGCTTACAGTTACAGAGCTCTTATTTCTAAAAGATCTCAAAGAGATCAGGAAAATGTTTCTGCACCTTTATTTTAGTGTGTAAAAATTTACTATTTTTCCTGAGGCCACTCCCATCAGGGAAAACAAAACTTAAAAGTTTAGCATGCATATCCCTTCTCTTGTTCAGAGAATAGGTCTCTAGAAATTGATTTTGGATTTTGGCACACGGACTTGTGCACGCACCCTCACCACAGACAAATGTTCCTAATATTGAGTGTATCCTGGTGGGACCCTTCCTTCTCCACCCCTAGAATGAAACATTGCCTCCTAGGGCTTTCATATCTTTTGCTCCTGTATTGCTATTTCAATGAAGAAACACAAATATGTTCCCCTGAGATCATTTCTATTCTGAGTTGGTAAGTCTTCCACGTTGTACCTGCGGCTCCTGATCTCTTTACCATTTTGAGGATTTCAGGACCCAGTCTCAGAATTCCATGTTTCACAAGAATTACATGTACACACACACACACACACACATGCAGCCCACATACCACACCACCTCATTTCACACATATATTGAGTTTATTTGCTAGGGCTTAAGTCTCTGTGTCTTCCAGCCCCAGATTTCTACCTCTTTTGAGAACTTCTCTGATTGTCTTCTTGCATCATGGTTAAAAAGATAGTAAGTTCTCAACAGAGCCGGTACACTTAGGGAAATCTGCCACATCATGTCAGAACCAAACATCTAAGATCATTGCTGGGGAAAGAAAAACTCACACTGGACCCTTTTGCTTCTGTTCAACAGTAATAGCATGTTCTTAAAAAAAAAAAAACTTAATAATTGCTTGCTGCTTTATTTAAGCAATAAGGTAATTGAGCAGTGACTTTTTGCAATCTCTAGGGGAGAAAGCCAATCAGACAAGAGAGAGTTTGAACAGTAGAGACCACTGCTCCATAACGTTCAGGAGCTGAGGAGAAACAGATGTGACACTGCACAACTTCTAAGGGCCTTGTGCTGCAGTCACAGTAACAGCATGAAGTTCTTCATTTACACCTCCACTCCTGTCATCTTTGTGGAACTTCAGAGTGGTGTCTCCCACCCCATCAGTCCACAGCACAGTGTCCCTAGATGAAAGAATGAGCTGGATTCTAGACCTGCCCTTAGTAGAGCACTGGCTGTATAATTGTCAAATAACTTATCCTTTCATTGCTTGTTTAAATCAAGGGAGTCAATTGGACAGATGTTCAGAATCAGCTGTAAAGTTCACTGATGTGGAATTTAGAATTTATTTGAAATGGGAAATACAGTGTAGCTAGGTGGCCTGTGTGGGGTTTAATACCCAGCAGAGACAGGTCTTGGAATTTGGTGTTTCTGCACTGAACGTAGTAGTGTTCCTCTCTCTACCTGTGGCTTCCATTGAGTCAAACTTTGAACTTGGAAATCACTTCCCTCTCATTGGTTAGTACTTTTTGCTCTAATATGTGTAGAGATTAAAAGTTCGCTAGAAACCAGTCTGAAACAATCAAATTTTGACACACACACACGCACACACACACACACACAGAAAGTAAATTGAAAATATCGAATATATCCCAAAACCACAAATGGCGTTTTGATTTTCTAACACTTGTATGTATGATTGCCATTTCTTCCTCAGATAACTGATTACCATTCAGCGTTTCTAAACAGGCATCCACCCCAAGTCTCCCGGAACAGCCTGGTGATTATGGTGTTCAGGAGAACACTCGTGGTCACTGGGGAATTTCTAAGAACTATAACAAACACCACAGAGAGAAGCCTACAGCGATTTCTAGATATAATATATATTTCCATTTATTTATCATCACAGAGGGTATTTAAAAAGCTAGTTTTCTTATGAGTTGAGAAGTACAACTTTTCAGAATAATGGGAAATATTTTATCTGCACACATTGGCAGACTGTGTGAAGTATAGCCTTGAAGAGAACTCTGTAGCTTGGAACAGCACTGACAAACCAGGGAATGAGGGGACGCATCTTGGTTCAACAATTAGCTAGAGGAGAGGTAGAAAAAACCATGCATTGACTAAAAAACATCTTTTATTTTATGTTTACTAAATAAAAATGAAGTACTTAAAGTATAGTTATGCTTCAAATTAAATTAAACTAGGTCTCACTTAGCATTGAAATATTTAAAACATACCCACCAGTTTTTGAAAGAATTTGAATAGATCTGGACATATTTTCCTTGTGGCAAAATGTGGGTCACCAATCTAATAATCTTTCATTTTTAAAATAGAAATATACTGATGCATAAATGTATTGCCTATAATATCTCAGCCTGCAGGATTGTATTTTTCTCATAATAGGAAATGGCAGAAGTTGGTAACTGTTTCCTAGTATGAAACGCAACCCCTGAAAGATCTTTTGCAATTACAATGCATAGGCTATAGGGATCTTAGTGCAGGAAGCATAACAATTTGCATATTTTAATTTAGAGGTTGGAGACCCCTGTCAAAGTAACAGCTTGGACCAGGTCAGCAAGGAGAAATTGAGAAGAGAGAAATAATTGAAAAGGCAGTTCCCAACAAAATGAAATTTGTCTCGTTGTCACTTAAGGTTGTCTTCTTGTCTTTCTGAGGGAGTAAGGTCAGTTTAAGAATGAAGGGAGAGTTACAGCCTGGTAGATCGCTAAGGACCAAGGGATAATTTTTTAATAACAGTGGCAATTGCAATATATATTTATGAAGGGGACAGGAAAGGGATGCACAGACTTCCCAGGGAGGAGTCAGCAGGTGTCCTTTGGGCATATATTGCAGATTGTACTCGGTAGATCTGAAGTTTGTCCTGAAAGACAAGCAGGTTACAAAGGAGATGAAGTTCTTAATCAAATAATTTAGTGTGACATATTGATATGGAAGGCTGGAAGGCAGAAAAGGATTTGTGACAAAACTAAGGTATGTCCCTCTTCAAACGGGTCCCCCATTCCTTTCTGTGAGGGCTGATGGGAGGTTTTCACAAGAAAACGATTCCATTTTATGTCTCTCTCCAACAGTAACCCCAAACAGAGATTCCGGTGTGAAGTTCAACATCAGCAACCACATGAAAATCTCATTAGAATATAGTCCAGGGGAAGGTTGAGTTAGGAATGTTTCTTTGGCTGTGTTTTTGGAGGGATTTTAATCTCACCAGTGTTACATGTATTCAGTTGGAATGTACATTAGTTAGAAAAAAAAAAAAAAAGAACAACTAGGGCGCTCTCAGTGAAGGAAGTTGGACCTGGGGAATGTTAGTTTTAAATAGAGGTAACAGGGGATGGCTTGAGCTATTATCAGGGCATAAAAGCAGCAGCCAAACTTTAACTCTGATGAAGAATAAACATTGTCATGAGTCTCTGGGAATATTCAAAAGAGTTTGCTTGAGAAAATGAAGATAAGTATTTCATATTCATGATATAGTGTCATCATTTACATAAAAAGGAAGGAAAAACACCCACAGAAAACTATATTCTGTGGTTGGTAAGATCTTTTCTGTCCAAAGACATCCAACTCAGGGATACCTACTTAGTCCTGATGGCTTCCCTATGTCCCAGGTTCTCAGCAGGTGGGAAATCCCATACCATAGCTGCAGAAAGACAGCTGGGGAGAATGCGCCATGTGACTTCCTCTCCCTCCCCAGTTTAGGATCAAGGATAGAGCATAAATCACCAGGTGGACAATCAAAATATTAGGGTCAGAGTACCAGCTCTGTAGCTGTGCAGCCTTGAACAAATCAATTAGTAACTCCACTTTTTAGTTTTCTTACCTTGAAACAATACATGGCTCCGTGTCCCTCACAGATGTTGTAAAACTCCATACCTGAATGTGCTACTTCAAACGGTCAATTGTGGCAGATTTAGGTCTTATTAATTGAAAGAGAAGAATGTAGCTACTTGATCTCTAGCATCTTGCAAACCCATTCCCTTAGTTTTCCCTGGAGCTCAGTCTCAAAGCCTGCATTCCTCCTCTTTGGTCCCTGTCCGATAAACAAAGATAGCACCTGCTTCCAGACACTCCCCTGCAGCAGGATTGGAGTCGTCCTCACGGATTTTCAGTAGGAAGAACAGTTAGAGTTCCAGAGCCAGTCCCCATGTATCTGTCACTTCTGTGGCTGCTAAATTTGCTGTAGTATTTCCCCTTTGAAAAATAATAAGGGAAATGTGTCACAAAAAATAGCTTATCATGATGTCACGTGATAACTGTAGTTTTTGGAAAAAGGTGCAAAATGCCCATTTTGGAGAGAAAGTGTATAGAATATAGTTGGCAATATTGAGCTTTTCTATTAAAAAAAAGACTATGTAACACTTGCTATGAAAAGATATTAACATTTTCCCCAGAGAAGTAACACCTCTTCCTTTGCCTTGGAGTTTCTCCAAAGACTTGAAAGCACTCTTACATGTTACTTTTACCTAAAGTTATTAAATCTCACAAAATATCCATGAAGTAATAAAATGGAAACTATTAGCATGCTAATCAAACATATATAGAAACAGTAGTCCTAAGAAAATATAACCTGTCTAAAACCTCCTAACAAAAAAAAAATATAGATGGATCCGGAAATAGAATCTAAGCTGCTGACTCCAGACATTCCAAAACGCTTCCTCTCTTCAGAATTATTGTTAAAAGCCTTCTACATAAACCACCTCCTGCTCCTGGTGAGATCATGCTAACAAGTCATCCCTTCTTTCATTAAGAAATACTGCAGTCATGACCAGTGAGCTCATTCAGAGGATGTTCACGCGCCGTGGTGTGCGTGCACACACAGACACACACGCACACACTCACACATGCAATCTGATTCTAGATTTATATTGCTTTGGTTTTCTTAAACTAATCTGTCGTAGACATTTGAATTTCTGACTCTGGTTCCCAAGTTTTGCCTCAATTTCACACTCTGTCCTTTCCTATTTTTACTTGTTCTTCCCTCTTTATATTAAATGATGAACAACCAGAACATGGTAGAATGGGTTTTTGACATATTTTATAATTTAGCTATTGTCACTTCTACAAAGGCCATTCATTAAACTAACATGTATTTCATGGACATGAAATAGAATTTGGGAGGTTGAAAGTCATTCAACCTTGACCATAAGAAAGAAATCTGATAATTTAAAGTTACCAAATCAGAATTAAACTTGGTCTTAAAGCTGTTGAAAAATGTGAATATTTTAAAGAAAGAATTCCTTGCGAATAGCATGTCAATATAATGGAGGCAAAGTGCGCAGTTTATATTCCTGCCACAACCTTGTGAGAAAAGACAACGGAAAAGGTAATAGTAATAAACACGAATGGAGTCTTCAAAGACCAGCTGCGGGTGCACACTGGGTTTCAGGTCAGGCTGGCACACGAGGCAAACATCATCACCAGCTTCTCCTCTTTAATTATGGAAGACATATTCTGGCTGCAAGGTAGGCCCTCTGCAGTGCTGTGGAAAACAGGAAGAGATGCAGTTTCAGCAAGAGTGGAAACCAGAAATGTCGGTCAAATATGTGTCAGGCGAAAGCGAACAGGCAACTAAGGGATACAGCCTGAGGGTAAGTGAGGAAGCCACGCAGGCTGATGAGGGGCCGGGACTTCCATCCGCAAGACTCAGCCTGGCACAGGCCACCTTTCTGTCTTGAGAAAGCTGCTTTCTGTGGACTCCAAATGCACTGTGTGTCCTTTGGCCCACTCTGGTTTTACAGCGACAGTGAACCCGTATTCCTCAGGAATGAAACTCTAATGAGGCCAAAATGGATGTGGGGAACGTGGATCCAGATGTTGGAATATTTACTTCACAGTTTGGTTTCTTTCCTTTTTTTTTTCCTTTTTTTTCCCCCCTACAATGCAAGGAATACAGACTGTGTGGGATAAGATTCTTCCCTCATGACCAGATAATCAGGTCACAGAGAGAACCAGTAAGTTGATTGGGATTGTGGACATCCGTACTCCTTGTATCTTAAGATCTGAAAGGGTGATGCTAACTGGAACAGAATACAACTGATTAAAATCCAAGCAGCATTAATCCATTCTTTTCAAGGATCTCTAAACAGAGATTCTAAACAACAAACAAACAAACAGAGGGCAGATAC
The DNA here is from genome assembly GCF_964237555.1 of Oryctolagus cuniculus. Lineage (NCBI taxonomy): Eukaryota > Metazoa > Chordata > Mammalia > Lagomorpha > Leporidae > Oryctolagus > Oryctolagus cuniculus. The sequence goes on from NC_091436.1 coordinate 149,966,941, forward strand.
TATAGCACTAGAGAAAAAAAGAAGGATGTATTTTGAAAATATTTCTAATAAAATAATTGTTATAATTGAGAATATTTATTTAATGCTCCTACATTTTAAAGAAAATAAGAGAAAATAAGGTTTATAAACAACAAATAAAGAGTGGTGAGTTTATTTAAACAGCAAGCTTGCAGAAATCATGGACAGAGAGACAAAAATAGCGTTTTCTAGAGGTTGAGGGGAAGATAGAAAGGAGGGTTGTGCAGTGGGTGCAGAGTCCCAGTTTTGCAAGATGAAGTCTGGAGATTGGTTACATGATAATGTGTACTCAACATTACAGCACAGTACCCTTTAAAAGTTAACATGGTAAGTCTTATGTTTTATATATATATATATATATATATATAAAATGATTATAACATATATATAATCACAGTTAAAGTTTTTTTTAGCTTATATACATAGCACAAACTGACAAGTCAGGCAACTAGTTTTCTTTCTTTGTTGTTTCCTTATCTTTCTTTACACTAAAAATTAATTAATTAATTAATAATAATTAATTGATTATTAATTAATTAAAATTAATTTAACTAAAAATTTTTAAAGAACAGCCTCATAGGATGCAGTAGGTTAATCCTCCACCTGCGGCGCCAGTATCCCATTTGGGCGCCGGTTCTAGTCCTGGCTGCTCCTTTTCCAATCCAGCTCTCTGCCATGGCCTGGGGAAGCAGTAGAAGATGGCCCAGGTGCTTGGGCCCCTGCACTGGCGTGGGAGACCCGGAAGAAACTCCTGGCTCCTGGCTTTCAATTGGTGCAGCTCTGGCTGCTGAGATCATCTTGGGAGTGAACCAGCAGATGGACAACTTTTCTCTCTCTCTCTCTCTCACTGTCTGTAACTACCTCTCAAATAAATAACTCTTAAAAAAAGAGTAGCATGATAAAGTATTTTTAAATTTTTAGAATGAATATAATAATCAATGTAATACAGAATGAATTGGATGAGAGGCAAATAAGAAAGCTTGGTATGCAGCTAAGCGGATAAGAGGAAGGGCTTTGGACTATAAAATGCCTACCTACGTGTTCTGGTTCCACCATTTTCCATTTCTTTTGTTTTGGAAAAGTTACCTAATCTCAAAAAATTGTAGTATCTTCTCTTTTAGAAAGCTAGTAATAGTACTTTCTTCATTGGATTTCTGGAAGAAATTGACTGAAATGAAACATTCAAAATGTTTAAATGGTATTTGGCAGATAGTAAATGTTTAGTAGATATTAATTATTATCAATATATTCAAAACTAAAATATAGTTAAAGTTGAAGTCATTATAGAAATAATAAAGAGCTATATGAGCAATACAGCAACTTAAGGTATTAATAATGAATACAAACTTGAGTGATTCTCTTAGAACACAGAAGAAATAAATAAAAAATGGAAACTGAGAAAAGAGCATAGATAAGGAAGGCAGAGAAAATCTTAAAAACATTTATCTGGTAGCATAATAAAGAAATTAAAGTCATAAACCAATTATGAATAGAAGCCAAACTTCTTACTTTGTATGTTTTGATCTTTGAGACAAATTATATACCAGTTAAATAAACGGAGACAACCAGTGAAACATAGGTTCATAAAAATTTGTTGTCTTTTCCTTTGTAAAAATTGTAGTTTCAATTCTTAAGTAAACCTCCTTGGTTTCATAGAGGTAAAGCATTAACAAGAGCAAAACAGTCACAACAATAAACCAAACAACAAAGCCAGGATCATTTCATAAGTTTTTCTTGAATTCAGAAAATATTGATTAAGCAGCATCAGACTTCAGCCTCTCAATTTCCATCAGAAGTCAAGCAAGTAATGCAAAAGGATAAAGCAGAGCAAGTATGTACTATGGTGAACTGGGACATACAGGTTTAGATTAAAAGAAGTTATTTATCAATCCTAGTTCTTTTTTTTTTTTTTTTTTTTCAGGCAGAGTGGACAGTGAGAGAGAGAGAGAGAGAGAGAAAGGTCTTCCTTTGCCATTGGTTCACCCTCCAATGGCCACCATGGCCGGCGCACCGCCTGATCCAATGGCAGGAACCGGGTACTTATCCTGGTCTCCCATGGGGTGCAGGGCCCAAGCACTTGGGCCATCCTCCACTGCACTCCCTGGCCACAGCAGAGAGCTGGCCTAGAAGAGGGGCAACTGGGACAGAATCCGGCGCCCTGACCGGGACTAGAACCCGGTGTGCTGGCGCCACAAGGTGGAGGATTAGCCTAGTGAGCTGCGGTGCCGGCCCCTCAACCCTGGTTCTTGATTGCTATGTGAGAATGTTATTGTAGTGTTGCCAACTGTTTAATCTTTTGAGCAAACCTAGAAATATGAAGTTTTATATAAAATCTCCAGATTTTAAAAAATCATCAATGCATTCACATTTTCTACAGACAAAGAAAGACACATCAGCAGGCAATACAGACACTAAGCAACCCCTAGTCCGCAGTTTATATAGAATAGAGCTATAACCTAAATGAAAGAGTTACCTTCTACCCAGGTTTTTATATTTTTAAAGATGTTGTTTATTTATTTGAGATGTAGAGTTACATATAGAGAGGGAGAGACAGAAAGGTCTTCCATCTACTGGTTCATTCCCCAGATGGCCACAACAGCCAGAACTGAGCTGATCCAAAGCCAGGAGCCAGGTGCTTCTTCTGGGTCTCCCATGTGGATGCAGGGGCCCAAAGACTTCAGCCATCATCTACTGCTTTTCTAGGCCATTAGCAGGGGGCTGGATCAGAAGAGGGACAGCCAGGACTTGAGCTGGTGCCCATATGGGATGCTGGTGCCACAAGCAGATGCTTAGCACACTGTGCCACAGAGCCAGCCCCTCTAGCAAGGTTTGGCTCATGTATAAAAGAAAAATATATTTCCATATATTTAAAGCTCAATATATATTTTCTACCTAAATTTATCCTTCACTTAAAAGAAAAGCCACAAATACATCCTATAGTAGATAAGTGAATGAGCCACAATAAACAATTGATATTCAAGAAGCAATGAGATAAAGAACAGGTGAAAAAAACAGAAACAATGGTAAAACTTCTAAAACATAGAAGGAAGGCAAATATACCAAACTCATTCTTTTAAGTTATCCATAAGTTAATCCTGTATACATTAAGGAAAAGACATGGAATCCAAATTTATATGAATTTAAACATTTGAGAAATTTGAAGGATTTTAGTTTTAAAATTGATCCATCACCAAAGTAAATAAGAACGTATAATAGCTGATTTAATGACTCAATTACTGATAAAAGTAGACACTATCCATTAAAGGAAAAAGAAATGCAGCAAAAATCATGTAAAGTAGAAAACCTGAAAACATAAAATGCAAAATCTCAAATTATGTTGAGAATATCAGGTTAGGTTGCATAAAAAGAATATATCTCATGGCCGGTGCTGTGGTGTAATAGGTTAATCCTCTGCCTGCAGTGCTGGCATCCCATGTGGGTACTGGTTTGTGTCCCAGTGACTCCTCTTCCCGATCCAGCTCTCTGCTATGGCCTGGAAAGCAGTGGAAGATGGTCCAAGTCCTTGGGCCCCTGAACCCAAGTGGGAAGACCCAGAAGAAACTCCTGGCTCTTGGCTTTGGATCAGCTCAGCTCTGGCTGTTGCAGCCATTTGCAGAGTGAAACAGTGGGTGGAAGACCTGTCTCTCTGTCTCTCCCACTCTGTAACTCTACCTCTCAATTAAATAAATGAAATCTTTTTTTAAAAAAGATTATATCTCAAATAAAGTTTGGAAAATATTATGGAGGTAAACTTGAGCTGAAGTTAAATGAGGAAATCAGCAATGATCTATTAGCAATGTATCTGCCTCATCTAGGAGAAAAGCTAATGTCCCACGAGAAGACTGAGAACTACAGTTCTGAGCCAGCAACTACCACCCATCACCTGTTCTGTAAATACAGTTGTATTAGAACCCAGTCACACTCACTCCTTGACATACTGCCGATGGCAGAGTTGGACACTTGACACAGGGCACGTATGGCCCATAGTATTGAAAATATTTACTCTCTGGCCTTTTACATAGGACATTTGCTGACCTCCAACTTCAGAATAAGCATTGTGCAATCTCCCTTGTCTCATCATTCTCCCTGTACCAGGTGGCAGACCATTAGAGATGTGGATCTTTCAATTTGATAAATCTGAAACTACTGCATTGGCATTCTTTAATTGGTAAAAGAGGGAATGGCATTGTGGTATAATGGGTTAAGCCACTACCTACAGTGCCGGCATCCCATATGGGCATTGATTTGACTGCTCCACTTCCAATCCAGCTCCCTGCTAATGTACCCGGGAAAGCAGCGGAAATGGCCTAAGTCCTTGGGCACCTGCACCCATGTGGGAGACCCGAATGAAGTGCTGGGCTCCTGGTTATGGCCTTTGCTGCCATTTGGGGAATGGAATCAGCAGGTGGAAGTTCTCTCTGTCTCTCCTTCTGTAACTCTGTCTTTCAGATAAATAAATCTTTAAAAAATAGACAAAAGATAGTGCCAAGATCAATTGTTTCCAGGACGAGTTATTTGGCATTGATTAAAAAAAAATTCTGCAACTAGGAAATAATGTATTGGCAGCAAAGATCACAGTTTATGTGTTTTCTATTAGTTATGGTAAAATATTATATTATATGGAGGTTATAATGTCTATAATATATTTTTAAAATTTTAATATATTTTCTTTTTTTTAATCTTCAGTTTAAAAGACAGAGGAAGAGAGAAGTAGAGAGAGAGAAACCTTCCATCTACTGATTCATTTCTCAGTTGTCCGGAATAGTCTTGGCTAGGCCAGAAACTTGTGTCTCCCTCATGGGCAGCAGGGTACTTAAGCCATTATCTACTGGCTTCCAGGATGTGCATTAGCAGGAAGCAAGATTGGAAGCAGAGCTGGGACTTGGACTCAGACACTTCAAAATGGACTGCTGGTAACTGAAGTGGCATCTTAACTGCTGGGCCAGTTGTCTTCCTCTGCAATGCATTCTGAGTGCATTGCTTAGTTTTATAATATTTTTGAATTTTACAAGTTACTTCCTTTGATATTTACAGCTTCTTACCTTTCTTCTACTTCCAAAATTATTGTAATGTGTGGATAGTATATTAATGTTACACAAAGTAGATTTCAGAGCAAAGATTGGTTCTGGGAACAAAAAGTCATCTGAAAATGATTAGGGGTCAGACAATGATCCAGGTCATTTTGACCCACAAGTTAAGACTAGTTGCGGGTGGTGTATATCCAGTATTGGAGTACCTGTGTTTGGGTACCAGCTCTATTCCCAGTTACAACAGCATGCTAACGTGAACTCTTGGAGGAGGTGGTGAAGGTTCAAGTAGTTGTTTCCCTTCTATCCTTGTGGGAGACCTGGATTGAGTTATTATAGTCTATGTTCAAATGATAGCATACAAATTCATATATACTGAAAGAAAATTCAAACTAATTCTTGTGTACTGAAAGAAAATCCAAAGTATGTGTTTGCATTTTTCCTTCTCAATCTTTGTGCTATCATAGTTACATATTTTGCTTTGACATCTATTATAAACTATAGTTATGAATTTTACCTTAAAGAGTGGATAAACTTTTTTTTGACAGGCAGAGTGGACAGTGAGAGAGAGACAGAGAGAAAGGTCTTCTTTTTTCATATATTCCTACATTATTATCTTTCCTAGTGATCTTCATTGTTTTCAGCTTCTTATGTTTGAAAAATCTTAAAATGTATGTATTTGAAAGATATTGTCAATAGATAAATAATTTTAGAAGGACAATTCTTTTTTACTAATTCTAGTTTGCATTATTTTCAAGAACAACTCTACCATTATATTTATCTTTGTAGTTTTATATATAATCTGTTAATTTGAATCCCTCCATCCTTGGCTACTAGTAAAATTTCCTCTTTATTACCCATTTTAAGCAACTTGATTAGGATGTGGTAAAATATTTCTTTTCACCATATCACTTGCTCTTGAGGTTTGTTGAGTTTCCTTAATCTGCAGATCTTTAGTTTCCTCTTCCTACTGGTAAAGATTTATTCATTTATTTATTTTTGGAAAGTAAGAGCAACAAAGACAAAGAGGGAGAAACAGAAAAAAAGTTCATCCAGCTGATGATTCTTCTCCAGTTGGATAAAAAAGCTAGATCTGGACCAGGCTAAAGCCAGGAAACAGGGACTCCTTACTTGTCTCCCACAGAGGTAGCAGGAGCCCAAATACTTTGACTGGACAGGCTAGCAGGAAGCTGGATCAGAAGCAGAGCAGCCAGGACTGGAACCAGCACTCCAGTGTGGGATGCCAGCATCCCAAGCAGCAGCTTAACCTGCTGTGCCATAAAAGCCCCTGCAGTTTTCAACAAAGTTGAAAAAACTATGCCATTATTTCTTCAAACATTTTATCTGACCCTAGTTCTCCAACTTCGACAGACTCCAAACACATGTATATTTGTCCAGATCTCACTGATACTCTTCAATGTTTTAAAATTTAGTCTTTACCTCTTTTATTTTAGATGGTTTCCTTTTTATTCTTTTTTAAATTTTTATATTTTTATTTTTTCAACTTTTATATAATAAATATAAATTTCCAAAGTACAACTTTTGAATTATAGTGACTTTCCCCCCCATAACTTCCCTCCCACCCACAACCATCCCATCTCCCACTACCCTCCCATCACATTCTTCATAAAGATTCATTTTCAATTATCTTTATATACAGAAGATTAACTTAGTATATACTAAGTAAAGATTTCAACAGACTGCACCCACACAGACACACAAAGTATAGAGTACTGTTTGAGTAGTAGTTTTACCGTTAATTCGCATAGTACAACACATTAAGGACAGAGATTCTACACGGAGAGTAGGTGTACAGTGACTCCATTGTTGATTTAACAATTGACACTTTCACTTATGACATCAGTAATCACCCGAGGCTCTTGTCATGAGCTGCCAAGGCTATGGAAGCCTCTTAAGTTTGCCAACTCCAATCTTATTTAGACAAGGCCATAGTGAAAGTGGAAGTTCTCTCCTCCCTTCAGAGAAAGGTACCTCCTTCTTTGATGGCCTGTTCTTTCTGCTGGGATCTCACTCACAGAGATCTTTCATTTAGGTCATTTTTTTTTTTTTTTTTTTTTTTTGCTACATTGTCTTGGCTTTCCATGCCTGCAAAACTCTCATGGGCTTTTTAGCCAGATCTTAATGCCTTAAGGGCTGATTCTGAGGCCAGAATGCTATTGAGGGCATTTGTCATTCTATGAGTCTGCTGTGTATCTTGCTTCCCATGTTGGATCATTCTCTCCTTTTTAATTCTATCAATTATTATTTGCAGACACTGGTCTTATTTATGTAATCCCTTTGACAGTTAATCCTATCTTTCTGATCAATTATGAACTGAAACTGATCACTTTAACAAGTAAGATGGCATTGGTACATGTCACCTTGATGGGATTGAATTGGAATCCACTGGCATGTTTCTAGTTATACCATTAGGGATAAGTCCGAGTGAGCATGTGCCAAACTGTACATCTCCTCCCTCTATTTATTTATTTATTTATTATTTGACAGGTACAGTTACAGACAGTGAAAGGGAGAGACAGAGAAAAAGGTCTTCCTTCCGTTGGTTCACTCTCCAAATGGCTGCTATAGCTGGCACTGCGCCAATCCAAAGCCAGGAGCCAGGTGCTTCTTTTGCTCTCCCATGCGGGTGCAGGGGCCCAAGGACTTGGGCCATCCTCCACTGCCCTCACGGGCCACAGCAGAGAGCTGGACTGGAAGAAGAGCAACTGGGACTACAACTGACTCCCATATGGGATGTTGGTGCTGCAGGTGCTGGCTCCTCCTCCCTTTCTTATTCCCACTCTTATATTTAACAGGGATCACTTTTCAGTTAATTTTAAATGCCTAAGAATAATTGTGTGTTAATTAAAGAGTTCAACCAATGTCATTAAATAGAACAAAAAAAACACTAAAAGGAATAAAATAGTAAGTTGTTCCTCGACAGTCAGGACAAGGGCTGATCAAGACATATTTTAGATGGTTTCTATTATTATGTCTTCAATTTCACTAATTTCTTCACCTACAGTGTTTAATTATGTGTGAACTCTGTTTATCCCTTTCAGGAAATTTCTAATCTCAGGTATTGTGATTTTTAATGATACACATTTAAGTTAGTCTTTTAACATCTCCTGTGTGTTTGCTTTTATCTAGCTTCTTCAACACATGGTATACACATAATAGTAGCTGTTTTAGTATCCTTGCTTACTGATTCAATTGTGTCATTCTGGCTCTTTCCAAATATTTTTCTCTATTCTCCCATTCTCCTAAGACTCAGTTGTACTTATATTTTTCTATAAAAGGTCAGATAGTAAATACTGTAGGGTTTGAAAGTCATTTCATGTGTTACAGGTATTCAACTCTGCTATGGTAGTGGGAAATTGGCCATAGATAATATGTAAGTTAGGCTTGACTAATGATAAATACATCTCCCTATCTTAGCATTTCTTTTACTGGGAGATAATGTCCTTCTTGGCATTAAAGTATATTTTCATACAATAAAATTACTCTGTCACATTTTTTGTTCATAATTGCCTGAGACACTTCAACTTTTTTCTTTTAGAAAACACATTGTTTTATCTTTTCTTTAAAAATGCCTTATTAAAGTCTCCCCCATTTAAAATGCATGTTTAAGCCACTTCCTTTTATAGTTGACTGTTGTTCTACTGGGACTTGCTTTCCATGTAAACTTTACATGTTTGTTTAGCAGTGTTCAGAATTTTCTCTTTATCTTTGATTTTTTAAAATTTAATTTCATTCTAGAAGTATTGGCAGTTAATGGCCCTACAAAATGCAAAAGCTTTCATCTCTCCTGAATTCTGAGAAATATATCTCATTTAAAAAAGTTTTTGTTTGTTTGTTTGTTTGTTTTAATTTGCAAGGCAATGAGACTGACCAGCAGATGGTTACTCCCACCTGCTGGTCCATTACTCAAATACTGCAACCTCTGAGGGTGCTGAAGGGAGGAACCTGGAACTCAGCCAGGTCTCCTGCATGGGTAGCAGGGACCTGACTGCTTAGGGATTGTTTCTGCCTCCTGGGACCTGCACTGGAAGCTGGAGTCAGTAGCTGGAGCTGGGAATCTAACCCATGTGTGCTAGACCAAATGCCCACCCCTAATTTAATTTGTATGCATTATATTCTCATGTGGAACCTTTTTGTGGTTCATTGTTCTTTCATTTATGTAACATTTCTCAATTTCTTCATGTTTATATTTAAAACTGTACTCTACAGGGATAAAGAAATGGAGAAGTAACTGGAACATTTTGTACTTACCTTAGAGAACAACTCCCTAGCTAAGACCAGTCAAGACCACAGAACAACCAAAGGCAGTACATGTGTTGCTGACCACTGGGTGATTTTATGACATTTTTGGCCAAAATCTCCACCCTCCAACAATTCTAATACTGCATTCTTTTTAACATGCCACATATGAAGAGACATGTAGACCACCTGTGCCTGAACAGAAAGACCAAGAATTCCCTTTTGGGCAATCAATCAACTCCCTAGTCTAATCTACCTTTACCCTTTTAAAAAAAATGTCACTTGTGAAAGTTGGTCAGGGACTCAAATTTGAGCATTGCTGCTGGCTCCTTACTTGGCTGCTTGGCAATAAAGTTTCTGCTGACAAAGGACCAGACCTTTGGTGTCTGCTTCTCATGCATGGACAACCAAAATCACATTGGTTCAGTAACACATTTATCACACTATTTTTAATTCTTTATCTGTCACTTCCAATTTTCTCCTTAAGATTATTTGTGTTGTCCAGGTTGGACCTTTCTTTCAGGTAATTGTAAGCTTTGGCATCTAGTTATTTTGGTAAGTGAATTTTTGCTTCCCTGTTGCAAGGGTTACTCTGTTTCATCAAGATCTCTGAACAGAAAAGATGATCTGAATTTCTGGAAATATGTTTTGGGTAAGGGCCAAAGGTCAGGCTGTAGTCTATGTGAATTCTGGTGAGTTTAAAAATAGAGGCAAGGATAAAGTCCCTGGACAATCAGAGAGTGCCAGGCACTGGAGAGCCTCTGTGGATTCCAGGCTATTAACTGTCACTCCCCCAAGACTTTGCTTTGACCAGTGACTCCTGTCTCATTTTTAATAGTGACACAACCCTGGCAGGAGGCAGGTTCACCAGGGAATGGGTATCTGGCAGGAGAGGAGGTAGACGAGTGAAGGCCCAAGTACAGCCAGCCAGTCCATTTGTTCCAAGTTTTTATTATGAAGGTTTTAAATGTAGTTATTTGAGAATGAGAGAGAGGGGGAGAAGGAGAGAGAGAGAGCGAGAGAGAGAGAGAGAGAGAGAATAGATACTCACCTCAGGTTCACTTCCTACGTGCCCACAATAGCTGGAGTGGACTTGACCAGGCCTAGCCCAGAGCCAGGACCTCAGTTCACATCACCACGGGGCGGCAGGGACCCAATTGCTTAAGGCATCATGGTGTTTTCCCAGAACCTGCAGTGGCAGCAAGCTGGGGTCAGGAGCTGGACCTGAGAGGTAAACCCAGGAACACAGGTCCCCACCCTTCCCACACAGCCTCCTTAGTCCCTTTTAGTGACTGTTCCCGTTAGATTCTCACAAACATTGTCTTGCAGTGACAATACTATAAGGTGAATTTTCAGACTGATTTGAAGAAACTGAGTCAGCAGAACAAGTTCACCATCCAGTCGGATGTGAACTGGAACCCTCCGATTGTTTGGTAATTTTACAACTAATTTCCTTTTGCTTTATCTTATTATATTTTATTTCATTTTAGTATACACCGCTTATCCCTAACCTCAAAATTCAAAATCCAAAATGCTACAGATGCAATAGTTTTCGACCATCAACATGATGCCACACTTAACCTCCTGGGATGGGTCACAATCAACACACAGGGACATTAAAAATGCGATATAAAATTACCTCAGGCTACGCATGTGAGGTATTTATGAAACACAGAGAAATATTGTGTTTAGGCTTGGCTCTCATCCCCAAGATATTTCATTACAAACATGAAAATATTCCAAAATCCAAAATCTGAAACATTTTTTTGTCCCAGGTATTTTGTATAAGAAATACTCCCCTTCTAGTATAAAACCCTTCTACCAACCTGAGTCTGTTTGCAAACCGGCATTATGTCAGAGACACTCACTGGTGATCTGAGCTGTTACAGCAGATTTTTGGTTGTGTGAACAGAGAAGAGATGTGTTTTATGATTATCACTCTGTGCACAATCCATTATGCCTTTGAAAGCTCCATACCAAAAAGCAGTGTACATTTCGATAAGAACTACACATTTTAAATTGTCTGTTAAAGGACAATAAGAAAGCTGTGCACAGATGGTTTCCTACTCCTGGATCTAATTCAGTGTAGTGCTATCCTGATACTGGTTCAAGCAGACAAAACAATAGACTAGTGTGAAGGATGCTGAATTATATTTTTGCTCCTCCACCTTCAATATAGGGGCATTTTCAAATTTAGGCATAAAAATGAAAAACATCATAAAACAAATTAAAATGCAGAAAAGACTACTTGTGTGAAGTCTGTGTAATTTTATTTCTAAACATTTCTAAAAACTCTTCTAAAATGACTTTTTTGTGTGTGAAGGGAGGTGGAATGGATAATTTGAATTACAAAAAAGCCTTGATAACCCCCCACACATCAATTTACCTGTGAACAAAAAGATTCACACTGAGAAAATGGGACTTGGGACTATTTGATAAATTACTATAGACTACTTGAATATTCCATTAGCAAAATAATAGCTCATTATGGAACCTCAGAAGAATGTGGTATAATTACAATAGTACTATCCTCCCTTGGGGGTTGGGAGGAATGCAAATGTTAAAAATGATAGCTATTTAACCAATGTTAGGGAAAAATGCCTCAAAACAAACTGGGAGGTTATGTGATTTCTGGAATTCAGTGAGATTTTGTAGTGGTTCCAATCTTTAATTGTTTGAATGTATTTTAACCAAGTGAAGGCTATTCATATTCTTGGACCCACATGGACATGCACACAGTCTTCATACAGTCGTGATGATGGACCTGCTTCAGCCTCCGTTAGAATTTCCTGTAAATTACCCTTGGACATAGTTGAGAAACGGTGATGTCCTCACATTGTCAGTTCCAGATCAAAACACACTGAGCAGCTGATGAGTGACCAGAGGCACTAAAGTGGATCAGCAGAGGGGTAACGTGGGTGGAAGCAGAGGACTGGGGACGCGAGGGAGGAGAGAAGGAAATCAGAATAATGAAGAGAAGCATAGTACCTTCTTCACTTCCTCTTCCTCTTTTTCTTCTTCTTATTTTTCTTAAATAATTATATTATTAAACATAGTATTTTTTTAAAGATTTATTTATTTATTTGAAAGAGTTACAGAGAAGCAGAGGCAGAGAGAGAGAGAGAGGTCTTCCGTCCCCTGCTTCACTCCCCAGATGGCAGCAATGGCCTGAGCTGTACTGATCCGAAGCCAGGAGCCAGGAGCTTCCTCCTGGTGTCTCATGTGGGTACAGGGGCCCAAGGACTTGGGCCATCCTCCACTGCTTTCCCAGGCCATAGCAGAGAGCGGGATCGGAAGTGGAGAGCCAGGACTGGAACCTGTGCCCATATGGGATGCCGGCACTGCAGGTGGCAACTTTACCTGCTATGCCATGGTGCTGAGCCCTAAACATATTAAATACAACATTATTAAAGTGATGACTTCTGGCATAGGGCTGAAGTACAAAACAGTAGTTTCACAAAGTTCAAGTTCTTAAATTAGTGTTTGTGCTATGTTATTGCTCTTTTCTTGACACTAGGGCAAAATGATATATAAATGAATAAACAAAATTAATTTTTCTATAACACATAAGCTTCACTTCACAGGCATCAGTGTTAATTGTGGCGTATCAGTAAACTACATGATAAAAGGTAAAGAGCTTATCAAACAATTTAATCTCTTAAAGTTGAAAAGTTGCTTTAAGAAAATAAAAGCTGTTTAACTTGATTCAATGTGTGGGTCTTTACTCCTTTAATAAAGGTGATATATTTGCCCAAAGTTAGAAAATTTTCTACATATATCTAAGCAAGAATTTTAAAATGAGTGTTAGGCTCAATGAGCGGGACTATTCATATTTTAATCATATTGCTATGTTTAATGTCAAATAGTTGAACATGAAGATTGCAGTGAACCCTAAGTTTCTCATGTGACATATTCTTTATTTCATCTCCATGCTTTAATAAACTTCACCAAAGGCAAAGTCAACTCACAGGAAGCAGCTGGACATTCAAAACAATGGCCTACTGCATTTGCCCTATCTAAACTTGGAGGAAGAACGCAGGACTTCCCACAGTATATTCACTGCCACCCTGTCAAACCTAGAACTTGGCAAGTAGATAACAGATCTGCTGAATGAACTTAATAAATATTAATTAAAATAACACTGACAGTATAACTATGTATGTTTTCATTGTATAGCCACCTTCTCATTATTTGTTGGATACTCTAGCATCATGACTTCATTTGTAAAGACTATATATTTAAGGACAAATGCTTTAATTCTTTAAATAATGGATCTCGTAGAATTAAAATATCATTGTAGTTCCTCCACACACATAGTGTCTTGAAAAAGAGTGACTAGGAATATAATTAAAGGGATAGGATTCCTTTACATAACCTATAAACCAAAAACCAAAATTGACTTATTGGTTGTTTGTGATAATAATATGGTAAGATTCAAGAAGCCACTCTTGTAATATTTAGTATTTTTTCTAGAACATGTAATTTGCTAGCCCCTGCTTGCTTAAAAATTATTCATAAAGGGTCAAGCTCTTCTGGGTAACATGGAGTAACCATTTCTTGTCTCTCCAATCTAAAGCAACTATAAAACCTTTGCAGAATGCGTGTAGCAGCTCTGTGTGGACTCCAAAAAAAAAAAAATAGCAAAAAATAGCAAGAGGATTGGAGGTGAAGATCAGAATTCGTAAACTTACAAACCTGGAGGAAAGTACTGCGGTGTGGAGACAGAAAAAACACCAGGAGAAGCCTGCTTTGAGGAGCCAAAAGAGGAAGTTTTCATCCTCCAAAAATGCGAAGTCCAGCCCCACACCCCCCTTTTTCCCTGGGTCCAGCCCTTGGTTAGTTGGTGGCTATGGCAGCTACAAGCTCAGAAACTCACAAGAGACAAATGAATTCTGAGTGAGAAGAGCCATTCTCTTCATTCCCAGCCCCTGAAATCCCAAGAGGGCAGGGCTAACTGCCATTGTTTATTTTTTCTTTCTCTCTGTCTGTGTGGCCGGGATGCACAGAGAATGTTCTATAGAAAATCTTTAACCAAATTTGGAGAGTTTACAGCCATGGTTCCTTCAAATATTCTTCAACTCTACATCTTTTTTTCCTTCTTCTTTTAGCATTGCATTAGTACAGATGTTAGTCCTTTTTGGTATTGCCTACAGGTTTCTGACGCTCTCTAAGCTGTTTTCTCTTGGTTGTACAGTTGAACCTTACCTTCTTTTTGATCTTCTTCTTTATTGACTCATTTCTTTACCTCTTCCATTGTAATTAATATCATCCTATGTGTTTCATTTCATTTATTGTATTTTTCAGTTCTAAAATTTTTACTTAGTCCTTTATATCTTACTTCTTTGCAGAGACTTTCTGTTTTTCATTTGTTTCCACAGTGTTTCTGTCATCCTTTCTGGGGGAGAAGTCTTAGAACTGCTCTAAAGTGTCTGTCAAGTAATCCTGGCGTCTGTGTCATCTCACTGCTGGCAACTTCTTGTCTTTTCCTGTGCAAGTTCTTTTTCCCAGGTTCTATGTATGCTGAGTAACTTCAAGAGGTGGGGTGGGCATTTCAAGTGTTATACTGAATCTCTGAGTATCCTAAGGAGAATGCTGACAGTTTTGCTTTCCTGACAATCAGTCTAATTGGATTCAAATCACAACCTTTGATCAGACTTCTTTGGTTAACTTGGTTCACAAGTCCTTAGCAATGTGATGGATTCCCATCTGACCTACAAGTCCCACACACAGCCAGTCTGGAACTTGGGTGGTGATCTGTCCCACAATTTAGTTCTCAAAATCTACACACACTGTTTGGGCTCAGGCCCATTTACACACAGCTCAGGGGGAGTGGAAGAGTTCAGACAATCTCTCCAGTATTTTCTGGTTGACATGAGCTCCTTTAGTTCAGGCTTTTGGCCAGAAATTAGAAGTTAATATGCTCTGTTTTGCTTCACAAATCCATGTCAGGGAAAAAGTAGAATGGTAAAATGGAAGATTACACAGGGGAAGCGGCACTTCTGATGTAGGAATAAAAAAAAAAAAAAAAAGATTTCCATAATTTTCCTGAGCATTAGAAGACTACCTCAGTACTCCTCAAGCCAGAAAAACGGTGCTCTGGATTTCCGTCTAAGCCAATGATCCCTTCCAGTTCTCAGACCATTTTTTAAGTTTTATTAATATATTCAAAAGGTACAGTGACGATGACAGAAAGAGAAGGAGAGGCAGAGATCTTCCATCTATTTGTTCACTCTCCAAAAGGCTACAATGCCTAGGACTGGTTCAGGCTAAAGCTGGGAGCCTGGGACTCCATCCTGGTCTCACAAATGGGTGGCAGGGGCCCAAGTACTTCAGCTATGAATTGCTACTTTTTCAGGTGTGATAACAGGGAGCTGGATAGAAAGTGGAGCAGCTAGAAATCAAGTTGGATCTCAAATTTTGGGATGCTAATGTGGCAGGCAGCAGCTTAACTCTCTGTGCCACAATCTTAGTCCTTTAGAGCACTTTGATTTCAGACAATGAATTCCAGAGGGGAAATAATTTGGTGAACTGATGAACTGACTGCTGATTTGGAGATAGTTTGAATCCTGGTCTTTTTTTTTTTTTTTAATTTTATTTAAGGTATACAAGTTTCATGTATTTCATATACACAGATTTAGTGATACTCCCCACCCTAATCTCCCTCCTGCCCATGCTCCCACACTTCTCCCTCCTTCCTCGCCTATTCCCGCTCTTAATTGTTTCAAAGATTCACTTTCAGTTTACTTTATGCTCGTAAGATTTAACCTACACTAATACAGTGTTCAACAAATAGTATGAACAGAAAACATTGTTTTCTGTTCCAGGGTTGTAAACAATCATCAAATGTCAAAATGTCAAGTTCAGTCCTATACATTACCTTTTAGGTAGGTACTCCTAGTTACCACAGATCAGGGAAAACATAACGATATCTTTCTTTTGGGGAAGGGCTTATTTTACTAAGTATAATGGTTTCCTGTTGCATCCTTGTTGTTGCAAAGGACAGGATTTCTTTTTTTCCCTTGGAGCAGTATTCCGTAGTGTATATATGCCATAACTTCTTTATCCAGTCTTTAACTAATGGACATTTGGATTGATTTCATATCTTAGCTATTGTGAATTGAGCTGCAATGAACATGGCAATACAGACTCTTTCATATGCTAATTTCATTTACTTTGGGTAAATTCCGGGAGTGATTTTGCTATGTCATATGGTACATCTATTCTCAGATTTCTTTTTTTAAAAGATTTATTTATCTATTTGAGAGTTAGAGTTACACAGAGGAGAGGCAGAGAGAGAGAGAGGTCTTCTATCCGATGGTTCACTCCCCAATTGGCCGCAATGGCCAGAGCTGCGCCGATCTGAAGCTTCTTCCAGGTCTCCCATGTGGGTGCAGGGGTCCAAGGACTTGGGCCATCTTCTACTGCTTTCCTAGGCCATAGCAGAGAGCTGGATGGGAAGTGGAGCAGCCAGGTCTTGAACTGGTGCCCATATGGGATGCCAGAGCTTCAGGCCAGAACATTAACCCACTGTGCCACAGCACTGGCCCCTATTTTCAGATTTCTGAGGGATCTCCATACTGTCTTCCACAATGGCTACACAGATTATGTCCTCACCAACAATGGATTAGGGTACCTTTTTTCCCCACATCCTCACCAACATTTATTGTATATTGATTTCTGTATTAGAGCCATTCTACCTGGGGTGAAACCTTATTGTGCATTTATTCGGAGTTCTCTGATAGCTAGTGATCCTGAACATTTTTTGTATGTGCCTGTGGGCTATTTGAATTTCCTCTCTTGTAAAATGCCTGTTCAAGTCCTTTGCCCATTTCTTAACCGGATTGTTTGTTCTATTGTTGCTGAAATTTTTGAGTTCTTTACAGATTCTGTATATTAATCCTTTATCAGTTGCATAGTTTGCAGATATTTTCTTGCATTCTGTCAATTGATCTTCACTTTGCTGAATGATTCTTTTCCAGTGCAGGGGCTTCTCGGCTTGATGTAATCCTATTTGTCAGTTTTGACCATGATTGCCTGTGCTTCTGGGGTCTTTTCCAAGATGTCTTTGCCTATACCAATGTCTTGCAGAGTTTCTCCAATGTTCTCTAGTAATTTGATGGTATTGGGTCATAGATTTAGGTCTTTGATCCATTTTGAGTGGATTTTTGTGTAAAGTGTGACCTGGGGTCTTATTTCATATTTCTGCATGTGGATATCCAGTTTTCCCAGCACCACTTGTTGAAGAAACTTGCTCTAAGGATTGATTTTAGCTCCTTTGTCAAAGATATGTTCGTTGTAGATTTGTGGATCGATTTCTGCAATTTTTATTCTGTTCCATTGGGCTACACGTCTATTTTTTGTTTGTTTGCTAATGCAGGGTGTTTTAATTATAACTGCCCTGTAGTATGTCTTGAAATCTGGTATTGTAATGCTTCCAGCTTTGTTTTTGTTGTTTAATATTGCTTTAGTTATTAGTGATTTCTTGTGTTTCTGTATGAATTTTGACATCATTTTTTTCTAGGTCTCAGAAGAGTATCACTGGTATTTTGATTGGGATTGCATTAAGTCCGTAAATTGCTTTCAGTAGTATGGAATTTTTTTTAAATTTTATTTAAGTTCTACAAGTTTAATGTATTTCATAAATACAGATTTAGGAACATAGTGATACTGCCACCCTAACATCCCTCCCAGTCAGCCTCCAACCCTTCTTCTTCCTCCCTCTCCCATTCCCACTTTCAAATCTTATGAAGATCTACTTTCCATTTACTTAATGATCGTAAGGTTAACACTACCCTCAGTAAAGAGTTCAAAAAATAGTATGAAGAAAAGAACACTGTTCCTCAACAAAAGAGACAAGGGCTGTGAATAATCACTGAATCTCACAATATCCATTTCACCCAATACATTACATTTTACATACTTAATTAGTTACCCCAGATCAGGGAAAACATTCAATATCTGTCTTTTTCGGATTGACTTATTTCACTAAACATGATGATTTCTAATTGCATTTATTTTGTTGCAAAAATATAATTTCATTATATTTTATGGCTGAGTAGTACTCCATAGTGCATATATGTCATAATTTCTTTATCTAGTCTACAGTTGATGGACATCTGTGTTAATTCCATATCTTAGCTATTGTGAATTGAGCTGCAATGAACATGGCTGTACAGTTGACTCCTTCATATATTGATTTCTTTTCATTTGGGTAAATTCCCAAATGGATGGATGGATGATATGGTCCATATTCAGATTTCTGAAGTATCCCTAAAATTGCTGCACCACTTTATATTCCCACCAATAGTGGATCAGTGTACCTTTTTTTTCCCCACATCCTCACTACCATTTGATGTTTGTTGATTTATGTATGAAAACCATTCTAATTGGGGTGAGGTGAAACCAAATTGTGGTTTTAATTTGCATTTCCCCAATTGCTAGTGATCCTGAGCATCTCTTCAAGTGCCTGTTGGCCATTTGAATTTCTCTCTTGGAAAATGCCTATTCAAGTCTTTTGCCCATTTTTAACTGGATTGTTTTGTTGTTACTGAATTCCTTGAGCTCTTTATGGATTTTGGATATTAACCCTTTAACAGTTGCATAGTTTGCAAATATTTTCTTCCATTTTGTCAGTTGCCTCTTCATTTTGCTGAGTGTTTCTTTTGCAGTGCAGAAGCTTCTCAGCTTGATGCACTTTCATTTGTCAATTTTAGATTTGATTGCCTGTGCTTCTGGAGTCTTTTCCAAGAAGTTGTTACCTATGTCAATGTCTTGCAGAGTTTTCCCAGTGTTCTCTAACAATTTGATGGTGGTATCAGGTCATAGATTCAAGTCTTTGATCCATTTTGAGTGGATTTTTGTGTAAAATGTAAGGTATAGGTATTGTTTCATATTTCTGCATGTGGAGATCCAGTTTTTCCAGTCCCGTTTGCTGAAGAAATTGTCTTTGATCCAGGGATTGATTTTAGCTCCTTTGTCAAAAATAAGTTGGTTGTAGATGTGTGGATTGATTTTGGGAATTTCTGTTCTGTTCTAATGGTGTACATGTATATTTTTGTGCCAGTACCAGACTGTTTTGATTATAACAACCTGTGGTATGTCTTTTTTTTTTTAAAAAAAGATTTATTTATTTGAAAGGCAAATGCCACAATGGCTAGAGCTGGACCCATCTGAAGCCAGGACCCAGGGACTTCTTGCAAGTCTCCCACGTGGGTGCACGGGCCCAAGCATCTGGGCCATTTTCTACTGCTTTCTTAGGCCATAGCAGATATGGATCAGAAGTAGAGCAGTCAGGTCTCTAACTGGCGCCAGTATGGGATGCAGCACTATAGGTAGTGGCTTCACCCACTGTGCCACAGCACCAGCCAGCCTTTGTAGTATGTGTTGAAATCTGGTATTGTGATGCCTGTAGCTTAATTTTTTTTAATATTGCTTTAGCTCAAGGAGTCTCTTCTGTTTCCATATGAATTTTAGCATCATTTTTTTCTATATCACAGAATGTCTTTTGTATTTTGATTGGGATCACATTGAATCTATAAATTACTTTCAGTAATATGGACATTTTGATGATATTGATTATTCTAATCCATGAACATGGAAGATTGCTCCTTTTTTGTGTCTTCTTCTATTTCTTTCTTTAGTATTTTGTCATTTTTATCATAGAGATGTTGGACAGCCTTGGTGAAATTTATTCCAAGATATTTAATTCTTTTTGTAGCTATTGTGAATTGGATTGATCTTAAAAGTTCTTTCTCAGCCATTGTATTGTCTCTGTATACAAAGGCTGTTGATTTTTTTGTGTTTCCTTTGTATTCTGCCACTTTATGAAATTCTTTTATGAGTTCTAGTAGACCCTCGGTGGAGTCTTTTGGATCCCCTATGTAGAGAATTATGTCATCTGCAAATGGGGATACTTTGACTTCCACCATTCTAATTCGTTTCCCCTTGATTTTTTTTTTTCTTGCCTAACAGCTCCAGTAAAGCTTCCAGGACAATACTGAATAGCAGTTTTGAGAGTGGGCATCTTTATCTGGTTCCGGATTTTAGGGAGAATGTTTCCAACTTTTCCCCCTTGAATAGATGCTGGCCATGTGTTTGTCATAAATTGCCTTGATTGTGTTGAGGAATATTCCTTCTATACCCAATTAGCTTAAAGTTCTTGTCATGAAAGACATGCTTTCTCTGTATCTATTGAGATAATCATGTAGTTTTTGTTCTTAATTTGTTAATGGGATAGTTCACATTTATTGATTTGTGAATGTTGAGCCATCCCTGCATTCAAGGGATTAATTCCACTTCATCTGTGTGAATGATCTGTCTGATATATTGTTGGATTGGATTAGATAATGTATTGTTGAGGATTGTTCCATCTATGTTACTAAGGGATGTTGGTCTAAGTTTTCTTTCTCTGTTGTATCTTTTTGTGATTTAGGAATTAAGGTGATGCTGGATTCATAGAAGGAGCATGGAAGCATTCCTGCCCTTTCAGTTGCTTTTTTGTTGTTGTTTTGTTTTATTTTTGACAGGCAGAGTTAGACAGTGAGAGAGAGAGACAAAGTGAAAGGTCTTCCTTCCGTTGGTTCACCCCCAAAATGGCCACTATGGCCGGCAGACTGCGGCCAGGGTGCATTGCCGAGCTGAAGCCAGGAGCCAGGTGCTTCCTCCTGGGGTGCCAGTGCCGCAGGCTGAGGATTAGCCTAGTGAGCCACGGTGCCAGCCCAGTTGTTTTGAATAACTTGAGAAGAATTGGAATTAGTTCTTTCAATGCCTGCTAGAATTCAGTGAATCCATGTGGTCCTGGGCTTTTCTTTGTTGGGAGGTTCTTTATTATTGGTTCAATTTCCGTCTCAGTTATTGGTCTATTTAGGCTTTGTATGTCTTCAGGACTCAGTTTTGGTGGGTTGTATGTATCCAGGTTTGTATCCATTTCTTACAGGTTTCCCAATTTGTTGGCATACAGTTCTTTGTTGTAATTCATCTTGTTTTTTTAATTTCTGTGGTGTCTGTTATTACATTACCTTTTTCATTTCTGATTTTATTGATTTGGATCTTCTCTCTCTCTTTTTTGGTTTGTTGGGCCTATAGTATATCAGTTTTATTTATTTTTTTCAAAAATACCAGCTCTTCATTTCTTTGATCTTTAGTATTTCTTTTTTGCTTCAATTTCGTTTCTTTCTTTCTTTTTTTCTTTGGACAGGCAGAGTTAGACAGTGAGAGAGAGAAGCAGAGATAAAGGTCTGTCTTTTTCCATTGGTTTACCCCCCAAATTGCTGCTATGGCTGGTGCACTGAAGCCAGGAGCCAGGTGCTTCCTCCTGGTCTCCCATGCAGGTACAGGGCCCAATCATTTGGGCCATCCTCCACTGCCTTCGCGTGCCACAGCAGAGAGCTGTACTGGAAGAGAAGCAACCGAGATAGAACTGGTGCCCCAAATGGGACTAGAACCCGGGGTACCAGCATCGCAGGTTGAGGATTAGCCTAGTGAGCTGTGGCGCTGGCCAATTTTGTTTATTTCTTCTCTAATTTTATTTATTTCTTTACTCCTACTAATTTTGGGTTTGGTTTGTTGTTTTTCTAGGTCCTTGAGATTCATTGATAGCTCATTTATTTTCTACCTTTCCATTTTCTTCATCTAGTCACCAATTGCTATAAACTTACCTCTTAACACTGTTTTAACTGTATCCCAAAAGTTTTGATATGATATATTGTCATCTTTATTCGTTTCCAGACATTTTTTGATTCCTCTTTTGATTTCTTCTATGACCCACTATTAATTCAGGAACATGTTTGGTTTCCATGTGTTTGCCTGTGATCTAGAGATTCTTGAGTTGTGTGTATTTTCAGCTTCATTCCATAGTGGTCAGAGAAGATGCATGGTATAATTTTGATTTTCTTTTTAATTTGCTGAGACTTGCTGTATGGCCTAGCCTATGATCTGTTGTAGAGAAAGCTCCATACATTGATAAGAAGAATGTGTATTCTGCAACTGTGGGGTGAAAAATTTTGTAGATAAAAGTAAGGTGCATTTCATCTATAGTGTTGATTAGTTCTGTTGCTTCTTTATTGACTTTCTGTCTAGTTGATCTGTCCATTGATGAAAACGGGATGTTTAATTTCTCTGTTACTATTGTATTGGACTCCATGTCTCCCTTTGGATCCATTAACATTTCTTTTAAATAGCCAGGTTCCCTGTAATTGGGTGCTTATACATTTATTATGGTCACATTTTTCTTTTGAATTGATCCCTTAATCATTGATTAGTGCCCTGCTACATCTCTTTTAACAGTTTTCATGTTAAAGTCTATTTTGTCTAATGTTAGTATGTCTACACCTGGACTTTTTTGCTTTCTATTAGCATGGAATATTTTTTCATCCTTCCACTTTCAGTCTGTATGTATCTTTGTTGGTGGGGTGTGTTTTTTGTAGGTAGCAAATAGATGAATCTTGTTTTTTGATCCATTCAGCCAGTCTATATCTTTTAACCAGAGTGTTTAGGCTGTTTACATTCAAAGTTACTAATGATTTGGCCCTGGCATTTTTCCATAAATATTCCTATTGTTTACTTTGGATTTCTTTTATACTTTTATTGGGGGATTTTCTGCCTTCACTTTCTTTCATAATGATGGCTATCCTGGGTTTCTGTGTGTAGCACATCCGTAAGTATCTTTTGTAAGGCTGGATGAGTGGTAATAAATTCTTTCAATTTCTGTTTACAAAGGTCTTTATTTCACCTTCATTCATAAATGAGAGCTTTGCAGGGTACAGGATTGTAGATGACAGTTTATTTTTTCTTTTAAGACTTGGACTGTGTCTCTCCATTGTCTGTTAGCCTGCAGAGTTTCTGATGAGAAGTCAGCTGTGAGTCTAATTTGAGAGCCTCTGAAAGTCATCTGGCATTTCTCTTGTGCACAGATTAAAATTTTCTCTTTATTGTTTACTGTTGAAAGTTTGCCATAATGTATTGTGGTGAATATCTTTTTTAGTCATTTCTATTAGGAATTCTGTGTGCATCCTGTACTTGGACGTCCCCTTCTTTCTCCAAATAAGGGGAGTTTTCTGTAATTATTTCACTAGTTCTTCTAGTCCATTCTCTGTTTCTAAACCTTCATGACTCCTAAGATCTGCATGTTGAGTTGTTTGAAAGTATACCAGAAATCTCAATACTTTTTAATTTTTTAAGATTCTCATCATGAAAGGATGTTGTATTTTATCAAATGCTTTTTCTTCTTCTATTGAGATAATCGTGTGTTGTTTGTTCTTCAGTGTGTTAATATGATGTGTCACATTTATTGATTTGCAAATGTTGAACCATCCTAGCATACAAGGGATAAATTCCACTTGGTCCATGTGAATGGTCTTTCTGAAGTGTTGTTGGATTCAGTTAGCTAATATATTATTGAGGACTTCTGTATCTATGTTATTAAGGGATATTGTACTATAGTTCTCTTTCTCTATTGTTTCTTTTCCTGGTTTAGGAATTAAGTGCAGGCTTCAGAGAAGGAGTTTGGGAGAATTGCCTCATTTCAATTGTTTTTAATAGCTTGAGAAGAATTGGAATTAGTTCTTCTTTAAATGCTTGCTAGAATTCAGCAGTGAAGCCATCTGATCCTGGGCTTTTCTTTGTGTGTGGGGGAGTCTTGGTTACTGAGATGAAGAGCTGTTTTTTTGAAAAAAAAAAAAAAAGCAAAATTGATACATTATTGGCCCAATAAACCAAGAGAGAGGGAGAGAGATACAGATCAATAAAATCAGAGATAAAAGAAGAAATGTAACAACAGATACCACATCATAAAAAGAATCATCAGGAATTACTACAAAGAGGTATATGCCAATAAGTTGGAAAATCTGGAAGACATGGATAGATTCCTAAACAGATACAATCCAACAAAATTGAGTCATGAAAACATAGAAAACCTAAACAGACTGAATCCTTGCCTTTTTTTATTGACTCCACATGACATTATTTTCTTTTCAGAGTCTTCAAATAGCTGCTCCTTGCACATTTCAGTTGCATTCTTTGATAGTTTTATTAAGTGAAAGAGATGTAGCGGATTGTGTTTCATTCATCTTAACCGTTTTTCCTTCTCTCTTACTTATCTCTCATTTTTCTATTAACTATGCATCAATCATCTGTCCTTGTATGAGATTAGCTTACATACAATTTGTAAATCTATAAATGATTGATCAAAATTTTATTTTGGATAAAAATTTTTCCCAGTTGTTATAAAGCAGAGAGATAGCGACAAACAGACACAATGAGGTCTTACATCTGCTGACTTATTTCCCAAATGCCTTCCAGAGCAAGAATTGGGCTAGAATGAAACCAGTAGCCAAAAATTCCATCTGGTCTTCCATATGGGTGACAGGGACCCAAGTACTTGAGCTATCATCTGCTGTTCCCCAGGGCATGCATTAGTAGGAAGCAGAACTTTGACTCAAACCCGTGCACTCCAGTATGGGATGTGGGCATCCTAAATAGAGGCTTAATCTGCTTGGTCCTAATGTTGTCTTTGTGTAGTGTAGGATATTAAAGGGGTAAGGAATTGAGTTAATTAAATATGATATATAAGTGTACTATTTTTTTATCTTACTGTAGACACAAAGATTTAGGCTCATAATAAGGTCCATGATAATGAATGAATCTGTGTTTTAAACGGCATTGGAAACAGAATCCTCTAACCACTACTTGCTTGAATCCTCTGTGCTACATGGTAATCATTCTAGAATAAATCTAGAAATACTGCTTTTTAAGTCAGTCCAATCAATTGCTATGAAATTCTTCTCTAAATTGAGGCCAAATCCATTTTTTCCCCTGAATTTTCGGTTCATTTTCCCTTTTTCAACTCTCTGGGCTTTAAAGAAAAGGGCTTTTAAAAATCTATTTTTTTTTCATCAAACAGGAAAGCCTTTCAAATATTTGAAGACAGCTTCGCGTTCCCCACCTAAGCATTCCTAGTTCCTCTGAAAGCTTTTCTTATAACAGTCTATGGCTATTTTCCTCTGGGTGGTCTGCAGGCCTGCTGCTGCAGGATATTCTGAGGTTCTTACCAGATCTTTAAGTTTCACCTCTAATGTCCTGAGTCGGAACAGCAGGCTGGAGAGTCCTCCTTCTGTGTTGTTGGAGTTAGGCCCCTGCTGGGCTCTGTGTCAGCCTGCTCAGTGCTCCTTTTAACTGATTTTTTTTTTCTGCCCATCAATTGAACACCAGTGGAGAACTCACCCTTACAATCTCAAAAGTGCTTTAAAACATGTTTCCAGAAATTGGCAAAGCCATATGTCTTGGGATTTCTGTACTCTCTGATGGATAACACAATTTATAGCAAGCGACATAGTGAGAGCCAAGATCTTTTAGAGTCTAAGGTGCTGAAGTGAAAGTAGAAGGGACCATTTCTAGGTCAAAAAAGCTAATTCGGGAGAAGGAGAGCTAGAGATGTGAGACTTGGTAATTGATGTTAGCGGCTGTTGCTGCCATTCTTACATTCCATCTGGGCTCCTAAACTAAATTGCTGGAGTCCATTCCCCTGAAGGAAAGAGTAAGGAACATTTTAGCTTGAATTCTTCATTTGTCACCTGGTTGAAATCCTTTTGTGCCAGTTTTGATCCTCAAGTACAAGGAAGCGGCAGCTCCCTGGGAGAAAAAGTTTTTCAGCCCATTTTCCAAGAATATTCAATTGAGAGTTAAAAATAAAATATCGGTGGCTCTCCATGTCTGGAGACTCTGACTACTCTGACTCAGTAGCTCTGGAGTAAGGCCCACAAATGCATTTTGTTTAGAATTTTCAGGTGATTTGCATATGAGTGTAAGGTTCATAACTGCTCTCATAAATAATTAACACAGGCCTTCTTTTTGCCTCTTACTGTCAAAAGTGATGTGGGCACTTCCTTGATAGTAGAATTATAACAAACCTAACTATTAAGTAT
Source organism: Oryctolagus cuniculus (assembly GCF_964237555.1). NCBI lineage: Eukaryota > Metazoa > Chordata > Mammalia > Lagomorpha > Leporidae > Oryctolagus > Oryctolagus cuniculus. Next base: position 149,993,165 of record NC_091436.1, read on the forward strand.
CTGGGAATATAACTTCTGTCTTGGAGCTGGTGTTTTAACGCTGAGGTGTAAGCTGCAATGCGTGTGGATGCTGATTTGAGTCCTGGCTGCTCCACTTCTGATCCAGTTCCCTGCTATTGTCCTGGGAAAGTAGTGGAAGATGGCCCAAATGCTTGGGGCCCTGCATCTGCATGGGAGACCCAGATGAAACTTCTGGCTCCTTGCTTTCACCTGGCCCTGCCCAGGCCATTGTGGCCATTTGGAAAATGAACCAGGTAGATCTCTCTCCCTCTCTCTCTCCCTCCCCCCCCCCCCTTCTCTCTGCCTTTCAAATAAATAAATCTTTCAAAGCAAAACAAAACTCCTCTTTCATAATCCACTGCTTTAAAAAAAGCAGCATTTTCTGGTTTGAATTTCTAGAGAGGAGAGAGAGATGTTTAAATTAATTGGGGGAAAACCTCTTTGCAGCCGGGGAATAAATAAAAGCAAATAAGTTAAGTCCAGAGAAGGAATTTCTTCACTTTGCCTCGGAATCAGTAGGATACAATGGAAATGAACCACTTATTTTTAAATCTTATTTTGCCTCACTAACCTATTTGCCAATAGAGGTCTCCTCCCAGTTATTTGGGTTTTGAGAACTAAGAAAATTAAAAGAAGTGAATGTCTTTAGAGATATAACCTAAAATGGATCCTAGATCATTTGAAAGACAAATAGTTGGTATTCATTCTGACCCTAGAATTGTATCTGTAATTGGGATTGTGGACCCAATCTCTTTAGCTTGAAATACAACCTAGGATGTTTTTTTTTTTTTTTTCCCTTTTAAATCACACTCTGCCTATTCACCCATAGTGGTTTTTTTCCCTCTTCTGAAAACAATACACTTCAGCAAAACCACATTATAACCAGTCTTGACTTTGTTCTTTTATTCCTCACCCACCCCACCCCACCCCCCTGCAAGATTTGACTTCCACAGCTGTTGTGAGATGTGGGCCAAATCAAAGCTGAGAGAAGCTTTGTAGTTTCTGAACTTTTCCTTTCTTTCCAGAAAGTAACAAGAAGTCTTGAAATGACTGAGCCACCTTCAGCTAGTGACAGATCTTGCAAGCCGCACCTCCACCTCCCCTCTCATCTGGCTGGACCTCAGCTAATTGAAGAAAGCTACCTATTCATAGGCCTAGAAAACGTCCCTGTAATCAAGATACAACCACAGAGGGCAGAAGAACCTTCTTCCTTGTTGGTTCCATTGAGTGCCCTAGGAACTCGTGATGCAACCAGACGTGAGCAAACTTCAGGAGCAATTCCTGCCGTGAGCAGAGCAGAGGCAGGTGCATGGCCAGCTCTCATTTTCCTGTTTATAGTCCTGCCTGCAACCCTACTGATACTTGAGTACCACTGAATGCTATATAACTATGTAAAGAAAGAGTGTTTTCTCCCCCTTTGGAGTGTCAGCATTTTGTTGCTATGGAAATCTTTTAAAGGAAGATGTTCTATTAGTGACGGTGACTTGCAGAATGAGTTTGTGTGAGGGGCTATCAGGCTTGACAAAGAGTATGACCTAGCCTTGGCCAATTAAATGTTTCAGCCTGTGAATTGTCATCTGATCCAGGGATGCTGAGAGAGGGAGAGAGATCCAAGATGCTTTCATAACTCCCCAGGCGCTCAGTACCAGTACTGTGTCCATCAGCTCCCGTGTTCTGTGGCAGTAGAAACAACCTCCCAGCTTGACATTCTATTAAAATGCTGTTGTTCGTTTCTTTTATCTTGCCTTCCTGTACCGGCTTCTCCATCCTCCTGTAGACTCCAAAGTCCTGTTGTCTTTCCAATGTGTACTTTCCTATTTCAACGAGGAAGAATCATTGCTGTTGCTTGCAACCAAGGATCCTACCTGATGCACATTTCCCTTACCTTGGGGTAACTTATGCAATTTTCCAATGTATGAGAAATTCTAATCTGGGCATACATGCAAGATTGGAGATAAATCCTAGAAAACTCAACTGTATAGTACTGTAAAAAGTTAACAGGTGCTACTGAATTTTGAGAGTGAATATACTTTTCTGGAGTGTGCTGAAATTAAATAGTGCTCAATTTCTCTAAAATAAGGCGCATTTATTTCTGCATTCCTGCTTTAAGGTAAGGGCTTCTGTCTGCAACCTTCATATACAGAGGCTCTCAGCAGTAAAGTATAATGTGAGAAGCATGGCCATTGCTCTGTGTTTTCATATTGCATTGGAAATATGGTTCTCTTCTGATTGTTTGAATATGGGTCAGGTATTCCTCACTATTGTAAGATTAAGTGAAACAAGCAGTAGGCACTCCATCTTTGGAATGTTCTGGCCCCTTTATCCATCTCTTAGGTGACCTAGTTACAAAGGACTCCTCCCTGGGACACATAGACTTTGAGGAACCCCAGAGGAGAGAAAACAAAAGCATCTAAGCAGGCTTTCGTGTTGTGTGGGGGCTGCAGCCAGTGCACTGGGGAGTCTTAGGCAGTGGTGTGGTGGGACAGAGCTGGTTCATCAAGAAGCGCCAGAGAAGCCCCTGGGAGCAAAACCTTCTCTCTCTAGTTTTCCTTTGTAAAGGATAAAGATAGGGCTGAGTGAACCCAGGAGCTTTTTCCTGTTGGGAGGGAATGAGAACAAAGACTGCCTTTAAAGACAGCATGCTTAGGATTGTCTAGTGACAGATGAGTCTCCAAGGACACAGGCGTGATGAAGCCCCGACGACATGTATGTTCTTGGTGGGAGCACAAAGCAACTTCTCTAAACTTTGCTCTGCTTGTCCTTTGTTCCTCTGCCACCTCATTTCCTCTTTGTGGTTCTGCTTTCCTCATTCTATTCCCATCTGGTCTTCTCCCTACAAGTATTCTTACAAAAAACAATCAAGTTTTCCCCTTCTGAAAAGAAATACTAGTATAAGTTGTTGAACAACCAGCATTTCCCAACAGAGTACAAAAAGTTCTTCCTTTGCGTTAGAATGCTCTGAATTAATTTCTCTGAGATGCTAATATTTACATGTATTATAGGAATTCCTGGATGAATAAATAATAAGGATTAGTAAGCCTCTTGAAACATCCATTGCTCCCCAAATGATAAAAATCGATAGAAATTGTGCTGCAGGCTCGAAGGGAAAGACACTCTTCACTTCTCTGCACTCCTTCCATTAATTCCAGCTGACCCTCCGCACCTGGCCTGGTAGTTCCACGCACTGATGAGCATCACCATCTATATCTCTACATGTTCTGTGTCTTGAGTGATTTTGTGGACTTCTTGTTATGACCTGCCTTTGAGATGAAATTAAACTATAAGCAAATACATTTTTGGTACTTTATATTTTCTTCTAACACACTACTCTGAAGTTCTATATACATGTAAGAGGCTGGATAAATATACATGGGAAATTTATTGAAAAAGAATGGTAGACTAAGATATAGAAATTCCATAAGACCAGTGTACTTATATAGCTCTCATTTTTAGCACTTTGATTCTATGTTTCTATTATTATTCATTTTTCTCTTTAAGGAATGTCTCCCAAATATCCAGGGAAGTGAAAAATGAGAAACATGCTCCTATTACATGCCTTCTGGGAGGCTCTCTGGGTTTGCCCAGTTCTGCACTGCACAAATTTAAAGGGAGCCATTCTCATTATATTTAATCTAAATGGATGCCCTCATGCATGCCATTTCTGTACATTTTCTTCCCTTTTAAAGGCAGTACTCGTGCAATTATTTTGTCAACTGAAAATTCTTTGATAATTTTACATATATATTATAAATTTATATGACAATACTTGCTTCATAACATAAATGACTGATATAACCATGATATCGCTAAGTCCCATAAAACAATGCCAACTGTACAAATTATTCCATGATTTTTAAGGTGTTGGCTCCTATCTATTTCTAGTCTCATAGCCCAGTAGTTTTACTTCATTGATTTATTTTAAAGATTTATTTATTTACTTGTTAGAGTTTATAAGAGAGAGAGAGAGAGAGAGAGAGAGAGAGAGAGAGAGATCTTCTATATGCTGGTTCGCTTTACTCCCCAAATGGCCATAACACGTGGAGCTGGGCCAGTCCAGAGCCAGGAGCTTTTTGCTGGTCTCCCATATAGGTCTCAGGGGCCCAAGGACTTGAGCCGTCTTCCACTGTTTTCCTAGGCACACTAGCAGGAAGCTGAATGAGAAGGGGAGTACCCTTGACTCTAACTGGCATCCCTATGGGATGCTGGCGTTACAGTTTGCAGGTTTACCTCCTATGCTACAATGCTGCCCTGCCCTTCATTCATTTATGATGAATTTATTAGTTGAATTTATATTGTATTCAAGGTAGTTACTCATGTAATAGTTACATGATATCCTCTCTCCTCCACTCATGCCTGGAAAACCTTAACTTTCTAAATTATTCCATTTCTAGGTCTTTGCACATAATCTGTTTTTGATCTTTTACAGAATGATTTGTTTCTGATGAATAATTATTATACATGTATATGGTTGCAATGTGACATTTCAATACATACATACAGCGTGTATTGATCAAATCAAAGTAATTAACACATCCTCTTCTTTCTCTATCTTATGACTGGAGCTCTGGAACAGCTTTAGTTTTTGTTATTGCTGTTGTTGTTTATTTTGTGTATGTGTGTTCTTAGAAATACATTATAGGCTATGTCAACTACACTCACCTCCTTGTAGTGCTGTGAAACTCTAGAAACATTGCTTCTATCTAATTTTAATTTGCTACACACTATCCCCCTCCATCCTTCCTGCCTCTCCCAGTCTCAAGTATGTTCTATTCTGTGTTCAGTTTGAGAAATTTTAGCTTCCATAGATGAGGGGGGGCATGAAAGGTGTACTTTACATATAGGAAAGTTGCTCTATTTTAGAGTGCAGTTTTGTGAATTTTCACAATCAAGACACAGACCTGTTCCATCACCTCCCACCCCTGATTTTTTTTTTTTTGTGCTCATCTGGAGTGGGTGCCTGACTCCCACCCATGGAACCTGCTGACTTGTTTTCCCTACCTAGGCATGGCATTGTGTCATTTGCTAAGAAGATATTTATAAGGAACTAATAAGCTGTTTTTCAAAGTAACTATCATTTTGTATTTCTACCAGTAATGTATGAGAAATCTAGTTGCTCCATATTCTTGATAGTAGTTGAATTTTAGTGTTTTTTATAGTTTTATTTAAGTTATTCCAGCAGCTATGTAGTGGTTTCTGGTTGGAATTTTAGTAATAGTTGCCTAGTTTTATTAACTGATTTGTCTGTGTCCTTCTCTGATTGTATTATTAATATATCTATTCTTGTAGATTTTGGCAACAGAGCAAAAGTCACTTTCTGTGGAGGACCAACTCGGACTTTTCCAGCCAGAGATAAGTTTTTTTCTCTTTGGTGTCTCAGTATCAGTAGCCACTTGCCTATCCTGGTGTATTTCTCTCTTGCCTGCCTGTTTCTCTAAAGATGGCAAATTCCTGGTGGATAGGCAGCCTGTTTTGTTTACGCCTCTATCTTGAGAGTCTGTTTCAGAGACTGGCTTGTAACGTACCGATTTTTTATTAAATGTATGAATTCTATGTCAGTTGAGTCCCCTCATGTGTCCAATAATATAATTAGACAGCATATAATTATAGTGATCCTGCCTGCCCAGATATTATATGTTTCTATCATTTAATCTGGCCACAGGGAGCAAGGTCTACTAAGTGTGCTGAGGGTACAAGCTGGGGGCAACTACACATATGCATGGCAGCTGGTGCCATAATAATCAATTATAATAATTGTAATGATATGTCTTGATGGCACAATAGATTGAAGGAACAGTGCTAAGCCAACGATTTAATACAGTGTTTAATTTGATCCTTATAACAATATTATGAAGTAGATGCTAATATCCTCACTTTGCAAATCAGAAAATGGAAAATAAGTTGTCCGAAGTGCTCCAGCTTTTCATTGCAAGGCTGGGATGTGAACTCAGGTCTTGTTCCTCTCTGAGCCCCGTGCAGTTCTGTGCTCAGCATGAAAGAAGAGAGAATCTCACGCTTTGAACTGTCCCAGATCCCTGTCTACCTGTTCCAGCCATCATAGCTGAAAGTCCTAGGAAATGAGGGGCTTGCCTGCCTTTGAATAAAAAGTTAGTATTTTATAAATAATCCCTTGGGACAGAAACCTAACGGGTCATGGGAATAATAGGTGAGTTTTAATGGGCCGTTCGGAACTTCATCACAGTTGAAAATACCGTGTCTTCCTTTGAGAAATCAAAATGCTGTCCTCTTGCAGGATGAATGAGGGGTTGAGGGTCCTGCTGCTCGGAGTTCAGCAGCTGCTCGGTGCCGGCGGTGTGCCTACACTATTTTAGGAGTGTGGAGTTTCTATTTCTGCCGTGGCTCCTGTTCAGCCCAAGATCCTGTTGGTTCCCTTGATTGCTTCTGCTTTCTTTGGTAGTACCTGGCAGTTTATTAAGGCAGAGAGGAGCTGTGGTGATTTATCATTAAACTTCCACTGTAATTACATTTCCACACACACAGGTTCCTGTCAGTCATCCAGCTCAGCTCAATATCACACACATTCATGTTATTGGGATATGAACAACTGTTAGAGCCAGACAGAGCAATCTGGTTTTCTTTTTTTTTTTTTTTTTTTTTCCTTAAGCAGTAAATAGCATTTAGGAATGTATTATTGAGGATATTGACAAGTGAGCCAAGCCCTGGGCATGGAACGAGGCTCCATGTTAAAGCTGAATATGCTGGGGCCAGCGCCGTGGCTCACTTGGTTGATCCTCTGCCTATGGCACCAGCATCCTATGTGGGTGCCTAGCTCTAGTCCTGGTTGCTCCTGTTCCAGGCCAGCTCTCTGCTGTGGCCAGGGAGGGCAGTGGAGGATGGCCCAAGTGCTTGGGCCCTGCACCTGCATGGGAGACCAGGAGGAAGCACCTGGCTCCTGGCTTTGGATCGGCGTAGCTCTGGCCGTAGCAGCCGTTTTTGTGGTGAACCAACAGAGTTAGGACCTTTCTCTCTGTCTCTCTCTCTCACTGTCTAACTCTATCTGTCAAATAATAATAATAATAAAAAAAACCTGATTGCTGTTTCACCGCCACTCAGCTACAGGAAAGGCCACCAGTCACCCCAGCTTCCTGGAAACGTTGGTCATGACAAGGTCTTGGAGGTTTAGAGTCATGATGGAAACAGTTTCATGCATTGAAAAAAGTTAAACAGCCTCAACATAGTATCCTGTATAACAGATGCTCCATAGTTAAGAGGAGAGCTTTTCTGTCCTCCTGAGATGCAGGTAGACAGCAAGCTTGCTACCTGGCCTCCAGGCCATACCTTTCCATCCAACTCTAAAAAGTTCACCTGTAATGACCACCACCACTATATTTTGCTGAGTCAGCACTCAGAGTTTCCCCATACTGAGATGTGATTTGCCCAGATTTAAAGTCCTGTCTTACTCAGGGAACTATGTGGTGATGAACATGCTGGCAGCCCTTTGTTTCAATTCACAGATGGTGGATAGAAAGGATGAGATGGCTAGTGAGAGGACAGCAAATATTTTCATGAAATTCTTACAAGCCAAGTGGAGTACACTTGTTAAGTATTCAGAAAGGCAGGGAGCTGGTGAATCATTTGATCTTTTGAATGAAACTATTCTGCTTTTTTAGGTTATTTTTAGTATTCACTATATTATAACCCACAGGACACAATAGGTCTATAAAAATGGAAATACCATATAAGACTATTCAAAAGAAAATGTGAAATACATTTCTAGAAAGAAACAAAGCAAAACGAATCCATGAGAAATCATATGTAAGTTATGCAAAGTCTTCCAATTTGTTGAGATGGCTCCAGAAGCAATTATGTTAGTTACTACTTGAGCATTACAATATCTACTTTATAAGTAGGCTTCTTTCAGGATGCATTGGTGAGCTATTGGGTTTGGATAGCCTTATACATTTCTCCCAGATTAGCAGTGTCTATTAATTATTTATAGTACTTTTAAATAGTTTTTTCAATTTCTTATGAGATAAAGGTCAAAGATATGTCTTTGAGGGCGCATTTGACACAGTAGTGAAGCTTGCCAGTTAGGAGTCCCTGGATTCAAGTCCTGGGTCTGCTCCTGATTCCAGTTTCCTGCTTATGTGCACCATGAGATTGAGTAGGCTATGGCTTAAATAGTTGGATCCCTACCACACGCATGGGGGATATGGATTGAATTCCTGACTCTTGGCTTTTGCTGGGCCCAGCCCTGGTCAGTGTGCTCATTTGGGCAATGAACTGGGGAACAAGTGTTCTCTTTTTCTTGCTCAAATCCAATAAATAATTAAAAAAAGTTGGCAAGAGCCAGTATTGTGGTATAGTGGGTTAAGCTACCACCTACAACGCTGGTATTGCACATGGGTGCCTATTATTGTCCTGGCTGCTCCACTTCAGATCCAGCTCCCTGCTAATGTGCCTGCAGAGGGTGGCTATGTTTGAGCCCCTGCACTCATGTGGAGGACCTGAAGAAAGCTCCCAGTTCCTGGCTTTGGCCTGGTCCAGTCGTTTTGGAAGTGAGCTAGAGGATAGATGATCTCTCTCTCTTGTCCATCCCTCCTCCCCTCTGTAACTCTCCCTTTCAGATAAATAAATAAATATTTTTTTAAAAATTAGAAAGAAAAATAAGCTAGCACCCTTAAACACAAGCAAAATTAGTGATGAGGGAAAATCACTTAATTGACAGACTTTTCTCCCCTTGCCATGTCCCCTTCCCAATCTCAAGGTACAGCTGCTATTTTGATGTATCTGAATCTTTACTTAGAAATTATTTATTTATTTTTTTTTTTGACAGGCAGAGTGGACAGTGAGAGAGAGAGACAGAGAGAAAGGTCTTCCTTTGCCGTTGGTTCACCCTCCAATGGCCGCCGCGGCCGGCGCGATGCGGCCGGCGCACCGCGCTGATCCGATGGCAGGAGCCAGGAGCCAGGTGCTTTTCCTGGTCTCCCATGGGGTGCAGGGCCCAAGCACCTGGGCCATCCTCCACTGCACTCCCGGGCCACAGCAGAGGGCTGGCCTGAAAGAGGGGCAACCGGGACAGAATCCGGCGCCCCGACCGGGACTAGAACCCGGTGTGCCGGCGCCACTAGGCGGAGGATTAGCCTAGTGAGCCGCGGCGCCGGCCTTAGAAATTATTTTTTAAAAGCAAATGGTTGCTGAAATTTTTCTCAGCATACTTTCTAAGATATGGAACATAACTGAATTTGACTTTGAGGAGTTCTGTCTTTCTTATTGACCATTCCTTATTGTTCTCACACTTCTGCTCACTCACCACTCCCAGGGAACTGCTAATTAGATCAGATTTCAAAACAGGAATTCAGCCCATTGTTTTCTGAGGGGATGAAAGGATGAATCTGCCTCGATGTGATATACCAGTATATACCCCTATCATTTTTGCTTCTTTTCCACATGGTGGGATGACATGCCCACTCTCTTTTTTTTCTCTAAATGTCTTATTTATTTTGGACAAAAATGAAGCAAAGTTGCCCTGACTCTTTGGAGAATGATGAACTCTATCATTTTTTTTAAAAGATTTATTTATTTATTTGAAAGGGAGAGAGAGAAAAAGAGAGAGAGAGAGAAAGAGAGAGAGAGAGAAGGTGTGTGTGTGTGTGTGTGAGAGAGAGAGAGAGAGAGAGAGAGAGAGAGAGAATCTTCCACCTACCGGTTCACTCCCCAAATGGCCACAATGGCCAGGTTGGGGCCAGGCCAAACCCAGGAACCAAGAGCTTCTTCTGGATCTCCCTTGTGGATGCCGTGACCCAAGCAATTGGGCCGTGTTCCGCCGTTTTCTAAGGCATGTTAGCAGGAAGCTGGATGGGAAGTGGAACAGCTGGGACTGCAGTTGGCACTACTTTCGGATCCTGGCATCATGGACAGCTCTTTACCCACAATGCCACAATGCTGATGCCTGATGGACTCTCTTGGTCTCCCATGATTGCTTTCATGCAAGGCACATCTCATTAATTTGGATGTACAGTAGCTTGCCAGAGGTTAAATGAGAACTTAAATTTTTGGCCATAGAAGATACTTTATATTTCCCATAAGTTAAGCATTGCATCTCAGGTTTATTACAGGGTTAAACTAGGAAATATGAGCTACTGAATAATCATAATAATGTGGTAACTGAACTTTGTGACTCCCTTGTGTATATAGCTCCCTCTGAAATCTGATGAGAAGGGAGAAATGAGACCATTGCCAGATTGCAGCCATCCTGTCTCATGGCTATGACCCAGTATATTAAAGAACCTCAACTGGATACCTACTATTTTGATTATTATCTGTTTTTCAGAGAATAAAGTTTAATTATTCACTTTCTGACCTCTATAAAGATAATAGCAATATACAACCCTTTCTCAGATTTGACCACTAATGAACTATACATAACAAGAGCCATTTTTGTGATTTATATTTCTATTTGAAGAATAAATACATATACTTGTATTTCCCCAACTACATTGTAAGCACCTTGAAGAGAACATTAACGTGTTATTAATTTTTGTTGGGCTGTAACACAATGTATGCCACATAATTAGTATATTTGATGACTGTGTGTTAATTCAGCAGTCACAAGGGCTAATTCTTACCTATAATTTTGTTATAGTTCTCTGCACTTTAAACAACTTATGAAAGCAGCATTAGGAGTAATATGCTGGTCTTACTTTGACCTTTCCATATAAATTAAAAATAACTATAGATCATTGGTGTATTGGATTTTGAAATTATAATTACATTGTAGTTGGTAGAAAGGTTGGAAATAACAAAATAGGTCTTAGAGGTTATTCTCTATTCTATAATATCAGTTCCATTATTGAATTAAAAATATAAAATTAAATTTGTTGAGCTAAAGAGTTATGTAACAGTTTATCACATTCACAGTTTTAGAGTGGCTCAATTTACTTAGCCCTACCTGTAGGAAATCATATTGGGTGTTTTATTTAAAGACTGTAAGGGAGGAGGTTATTATCATCTTTCTAATTTCTGTACACATTATGTCTTTTTTTTATTTGACAGGTGGAGTTACAGACAGTGAGAGAGAGAGAGACAGAGAGAAAGGCCTTCTCTCTGTTGGTTCACTTCCCAAATGGCCACTATGGCCGGCACTGCACCGATCCGAAGCCAGGAGCCAGGTACTTCCTCCTGGTCTCCCATGCGGGTGCAGGTTGGGCCCTCCTCCACTGCCCTCCTGGGCCACAGCAGAGACCTGGACTGGAAGAGGAGCTACCGAGACAGAATCCGGTGCCCATATGGGATGACGGCGCTGCAGGCAGAGGATTATTTAAGTGAGCCACGGCACCGGCCCCCATATTATGTATTTTTAAAAAGAGATTTATTTATTTGAAAGGGTAGAGTTTTGGGGGGAGAGAGAGAGATCAATCTTCTATTTGCTGGTTCAATCCTTAAATGGCCACAATAGCTGGGACTTCACCAGGCTGAAGCCAGGAATCAGGAATTCCATCCAGGTCTCCCATGTGGGCCACAGGGGCCCAAGTACTGAAGCCCTCATATACACCTCCCAGGTTCACTAGCAGGAAGCTGGATTGGAAGCAGAGTAGCCAGGTTTCAAAAACCACTCTCATATGGGATGCAGGCATCCCAAGTGGTAGCTTAACCTGTTGTCCCACAATGCCTGCCCCTTTCAGTCTTTTGTGTCTATAATTCTCCATTGTTGTTATACAGTAGAAAGCAAGATTTTGTTGTTGTTTTATTCTTGTGAGCTGAAGCATGAGAAAAAGAAATATATCTTTAAAGTGCAGCTACCCCAAATATTAAATTTTTGTAAAGACTTTGCATCTGTGATGTTTCTTAAAGACTTATTTATTTATTTGAATGTCAGAGTTACAGAGAGGCAGAAGCAGATAGAGAAAGGTCTTCTATCCACTGGCTCTCTCCCCAGATGGCTGCAACCACCAGAGCTGCCCTGATTCGAAGCCAGGATCCAGGAGCTTTTTCCAGGTCTCCCATGTTGGTCCAAGGGCCCAAGGACTTGGGCCATTTCCCACTGCTTTCTCAGGCCTTATCAGAGAGCCATATCTGATGTGGAGCAGCCGGGACTCAAACCAGCGACCATATGGGATGCCAGCACTGCAGGCAGCGGCTTTACCCGCTATGCCACAGTGCTGACCCAGCCTCTGTGATATTTTATATTAGAAACACCTATAGTAAGAAAAACAGTTCTGTTCCAGGCCACCAATGGTCCATTCATCAAAAAGATGAGGCACAATTGAATACCATTTGATTTGTCAAATTGCACGTTTAGATTTCTTTCCTTACTAATATCCCGTAGGTAAAGTCTGTCATTTGAATACTGAAAATTTTGTCTTTTTGTGACATCTCTTCAGTTCATAGAGCATAACTAATCCAAAACAGAGATGGGCAGGATCATCTCAGTGGCAAACTTCAGGAAGCGATGTGTCTCTTTGCAGAATTATAGAAGATATATGTGGTTGTAATTTCCTGAACCATACATGAGAGCACTTCAAAAGTTAGTGAAAAATGGAATGGAAAGATAAGTTTATTTTCATATTTTGATGAATAAAGTTGTCAAATTCATTCATACAAAAAGGATCTTCAAAAACTTTGTGGAAAATGAACATTATGGAAAAACTCTGCACAGATTTCAAAAAAATTTTCTGTGCCAGACATTTAATGCTATTTTTGAAGTAATCTTGTATAGTCACACCCATAAATATGTAGGGACAGAGCAGTGGAGGTTCCAGTAAACTATAAGCCGTGTTTTGATAAGTATGGCATTGTGAGCAGGCCCTTAAATCTGGACTCAGAAATATGTTCCAGTTCCAAGTTCACCCCTTTCTAGAGGGTGGTCTTAGAAAAGTAGCATGCCCGCTTTCTTACAGAAATAGCGAATTGCTCACCAAAGATCTGTATTCCTATCTATGGTGTGGAGACATTGCTGTGCAGAGGCCTCCAGGTCATGGGGTCAGTTCCCCAATCCTCCTTGCATTTATATAAAGCCCTATGACCGGTTCTCACTAACGGAAAGTGAGGACAGGTTGTTTCTAGGCACTTTTTCCTTTTCCACAGTGACCTTGGAAATCAGGTGTTGAAGATAGTGGAGCTACAGAAATAAAGAATTTGAGTCCAGGGACCGGTGCTGTGGTACAGTGGGTTAACCCTCTGCCTGCGATGCTGGCATCCCATCTGGGCACTGGTTCAAGACTCTGCTGCTCCACTTCCAATCCAGCTCCCTGCTAATGTGCTGGGAAAGCAGCAAAGAGGGTCCAAGTGCTTGGGTCCTTGCATCCATGTGGGAGTCCCAGATGAAGCTCCTGGCTCCTGGCTTTTGTCTGGCCCAGTCCTTGTTGCCATCTAAGGAGTAAACAAGTGGATGGAAGATGCTCTCTCTCTCTCCATCCTAACGATCCACTCAACATTCCCATTGGACTATTGTGTGTAAGAGAAAGAAGTATGTTCCTACAGTTTTAGCCAAGACTTCAGAGTTTATCTGTTATAGCAGCTAGTACTGCCTTAACTACTTAGTCACTAAACTTCAAGCTTTGTCACTGAGAAAATGAGGATAAATGTATTTAAACTTGATATATGAGAGGGGAGTTCAAAAACTCATAGAAACTAGAAATAAAAGATAATTTTATTTTGGTGCAAAAAAAAAAATGGAAATCCAAGCACAGTTTCTTCAAAATGCAAGTTTTCAACTAATGTTTTGAAGATTCCTTGTATCAGCTGGTTATCAGGGTTCTGTGTGAGTTAATGTGTGTGGAGCAGGAAACACAGAGAAACTCCCCAAAATTGCCAGGTAGCAATGTCAAGTGGTTCTTTGTTTTTACTTTTGCATTATTTCTGTATGTTTTACTAACCCAGTATTTCTTAAAAGACAACCAATAGCAGGCACCAAGGGATTAAGGCTTAATAAATGTGGAAAATGAACTAACACTGGGAGCATAATAAATGATGCCATTCCTTTCCCTGAGGGTTGGGAAAGGCTTCTGTGGTTTGAGCTTTTTGAGTGCAGTACTTTGCGGGGAACATTACCTTGAAATTAGGTTGAGAAACCTGCGTAGCTTTGCTCGCTCCATAAAAACAGAGCTCAGAGCACTTTGCATCCATCAGTGCGTCATTTCATCATTGTTACTGCGCTCACTATAAAAGATTCTTTTATAAGCACCTATTATTTCTGGGTACTGCACTGGTTGAACTGACTTGCTCTTACCGGGCAGGAAAGATGACGTAGGGAAGTTCATTGGCCAAATCCCCTAGGGACCATTGACGTTCAATCGGTCATGGGCTTCAGGCTCAGATGCTGAGAAGCGTGATGGCAGAAGGCTGATCAGGAAGGAAGACAAGGAAACCACAATGCTGACAGAGGTACGAGACGGTCACATGAGGGGTATCCAGGCCAAGAGAACACCATTCTCAACATTGTGCAGAACTCCACCCATGCCAGCTCGTCCTTGTGCCACAGTCTCAAAGACTTCTGACTTTCACTACTGAAACAGTGTTTGATATTTAGTTTCTTCACTGAGGCATTTTTTATTACTTAAACTATTTATTTATTTAGATTTTAGTTTTTAACAGATTCAGTGTGCTTTGTAGGTACAGTTCTAAGAACAAAATGATGTTGCCTTCCTCCCTCCCTTTCCTTCTTCCCCTACCACCTTCCTTTATTCTCCTTTTCTTTTCTTTTTTTTTTTTTTTAGTTTTTGAGATAACATTTTAAATTACATTACAGTAAAAAGGCTTAATACTTCACCAAAGAAGACATTTAACAAGTAAAAAGCAAAAATACCCTAGTTTAGTGGGAATATAGACAATGCTTATAAACAATAATTGAATAGAAAAATGACCAATTCACCCATACATAGTAAAATTTAAAGGAATCACAGATCATTAAAACTATAGTGGTATAACATTCTTTTTTTTTTTTTTTTATTTTTTGACAGACAGAGTGGACAGAGAGAGAGACAGAGAGAAAGGTCTTCCTTTTGCCGTTGGTTCACCCTCCAATGGCCGCCGTGGCCGGCGCACTGCGACCGGCGTACTGCCCTGATCTGATGGCAGGAGCCAGGTACTTCTCCTGGTCTCCCATGGGGTGCAGGGCCCAAGCACTTGGGCCATCCTCCACTGCACTCCCTGGCCACAGCAGAGAGCTGGCCTGGAAGAGGGGCAACCGGGACAGAATCCGGCGCCCCGACCGGGACTAGAACCTGGTGTGCCGGTGCCGCTAGGCGGAGGATTAGCCTAGTGAGCCGCGGCGCCGGCCATATTACATTCTTAACAGTTGGTTTCAGAAAAGCAGAAAACAAAGTTTTACAACACTATGTTTGCAGCAATACTGATACACACAGACATGTCTGTGTTCTTCTTCTTCTTTTTAATTTTAGCTACCATATATGAGAGAGAACGTGCGATATCTGTGTTTATGGGTCTGGCTTATTTCACTCAACATGATATCCTCCAGTTGCAGTCATTTTGCTACAAATGGTACAATTTCATTTTTATTAAAGTTGAATGATATTCCAATGTGTATATAGACCACTTTTTTTAATCCATTCATCTGATGATGGACACATTGTTTGATTCCAAATTTTGGCTGTTGTGAACAGTGCTGCTATGAACATGGTAGGGCAGGTATCTCTTTCATACATTGTGTTCAATTCCTTTGGGTATATACAAAGTAGGGGGATTGCTAGGTCATATGGCAAGACTATTTCTATATTTTAAGAAATTCTCACACTGTTTCTACAGTGGATGTACTAATTTACAATCCCACCAGTTGTGTGTAAGTGTTCCCCTTGTTCACGTCCTCGGCAGCATTTGTTACTCTCTGTGTTTTGGATTTTAGAAATTCTGACAGTAGTGAGGTGATATCTTATTGCGGTTTTGATTTGTATTTTCCTGATGACTAGTAATGTTGAGCATTTTTCCATATATGTGCTGGCCATTTATATTTTCTTTTGAGAATTGTCTGTTGAAGTTCTTTGCTCATTTCTAAACTGGATTGGTGTTTTTGTTTTTGAGTTTTTTAAGTTGCTGGTATATTTGGAATATTAATCCCTTGTCAGATAGGTGGTTTGCAAATTTATTCCCCCATCCCATTCTGTTGGATGTCTCTTCACTCAATTGATCATTTTCTTTGCTTTGCAAAAGCTTCTGGGTTTGATATAGTCCTATTTATTTAGTTTTGCTTTTTCTAACCTGTACTTTGGGGGTATTGTCCAAGAAATCGTCCCCTATACCAATGTCTTGGAGTGTTTCCCCTATATTTTTTCCAGCAACTTCATAGTCTCAAACCTGAAATTTAGTTCTTTGATCTATCTTGAGTTGATTTTTTATATGGTAGGAGGTGTAGACCTGATTTCAATCTTCTGCATTTATAAATCCGATTTTGCTAGCACCATTTGTTGAATAGACTGTCTTTATTAAACTATATGGTATGAACACTTTTGTCAAAAATCAATTGGCTGTGTGTATGTGAATTAATTTCTGGCTGTCTATTCTGTTCTATTGATATATATATATTTATATATAAATATATATATTTATGTCAGTACCATGCTGTTTTAATAACTATAGCTTTGTAGTATGCTTTGAAGTGGTATTGATGTGATGTCCCCATCTTGATTTTTCCTGTTTAGGACTGTTGTATTCTGAGTCTTTTGTGATTCCATATGAATTTGAGAATTCTAGTTCTGCAAACAATGACATTGGAATTTTGATAGGAATTGCATAGAATCTATAGATTGCTTTTGGTTGTATACACATTTTAATGATATTGATTCTTCTGATCCATGAGCAAGGAATATCTCTACTTTTTGTGTCTTTGCTGATTTATTTCATCAATGTTTGAGTTTCTTTTGTCTGGATGTCAACGTCTCTTTCTTTTCTTTTTTTTTTTTTTGTTTTTAACTTTTATTTAATGAATATAAATTTCCAAAGTACAGCTTATGGATTAAAATGGCTCCCCTCCCCATAACCTCCCTCCCACCCGCAACCCTCCCCTTTCCCTCTCCCTCCCCGCTTCCATTCACATCAAGATTCATTTTCAATTCTCTTTATATACAGAAGATCAGTTTAGCATATATTAAGTAAAGATTTCAACAGTTTGCACCCACATAGAAACACAAAGTGAAAAATACTGTTTGAGTACTAGTTACAGCATTAAATCACAATGTACGGCACATTAAGGACAGAGCTCCTACAAGAGGAGGAAGTGCACAGTGACTCCTGTTGTTGACTTAACAAATTGATACTCTTGTTTACAGCATCAGTAATCACCCTAGGCTCTTGTCATGCAACGTCTCTTTCAACAACTGGGAAGTTTTCAACTATTGTTTCATGTAGCAGGTTGTCAATGCCTTTTCCCTTTTCTTGTCCTTCAGGAATATCATAATACAAATATTTGGCCATTTAATGGTATTCCACATTTTGTGTAGACTTTATTCATTCTTTTTTGTTTTTTCTCTTTATTCCTGTCTGATGGGGTTATTTCAAAATTTTTGGCCTTGAGGTCAGAAATTCTTTCTTTACTTGTTCTATTCCATTATTAAAGCTGTCAATCATATTTTTTATTTCACTGATTGATAATTTCATCCCCATGATTTCTATTTGATTCTTATTAATGAGTTCTACCTCCTTAGTAATATCTTCATTCATGTGACTCAGTGAGTTCCTCATTTCTTTAATCTATCTGAGTTCTCTTGTATCTCATTGAGTTTTCTTACAATCATGATTTTGAATTCTATAGCTGTTATTTCACAGATTTCCTTCAGTTCAGGATCAAGTTCTGGAAGAATATGAGTCCTTTGGGAGACCTTATACTACCTTGCTTCTTCATGTCTCCAGTGTCCCTACACTGACCTCTGCCCATCTGGTGTACTTGGCCCTTCTTCATGGAGTAGGTTTTATTGGAAAAGAACTTATGGTTTAACTTGGATGCAAGGTATCACTTGGCTTGTTGCTTTGGCTTTGGTTCTAAGTGAGCCCGCGAGTGTGTGTGGTCCCTGAGTGATTTTCTTTGTCTTAATCAATATCAGCTGTATCTATAGGTGACACAGTGGTCTAGTCTGCTGCATTTTTTAGGGATAGAAGTGTGGCTTTGAGGTGAATAAGGGTTTTTTTGGCTGTTTACCTTTGACCCAAAGAGAGTTTGGTTTCAGTCTCCCTGGTGAATATGATAACTGGTCCTTATTCTTGATGCTGAGGGAGACAAGTGTGGCTGCCCCCTGTCCTACTGGCAAGCCTGAGTTGATGCTGTGGCTTGTGGCACCAATTGCTGTGGCTCCATTGAGGCATTCCTGATTCCTTGAAGAAAAAAGATGATTTTTCCTCACAAAAACCATACTAATAGTCAAAAGAGTCAAAAGATACTTCTGTCTTCAAACTCCTTTCCACAAAGTATGTTTACCCTTTAGTTTATAAAGTACATCTCTGTTAAAACCTTCGTTAAAAATTGTGCATATTTTGGCTGCTAGACCACTTTTTTACTAGACCATTTTTACTTAGCATGGGTAGTGTGATATTAAGCTTATGTATACTAAGGAATTAGAGTGATAACCCTGATATAAACAAATATACCTGGAATCTAATTTAGACATGGCCCTCACATTTTCACTACCTTCTTCTTTGTTCAAGGTAGAAATATCTTTGGAGAAAAATGACAAAAGATAATATACCCATTCCAAAGAGCAACAAAATACATATGGTCTCATTGGGTGGGTCCTCTGATTATCTTACATCCAGAACTAAGGCATTACTAAATAATTTAGGGATATCATAGTGTGGTGTTAATGTGTACAACAAAATCCGGCCTGATCTTTATCTTCAGGGTTCAAATGGTTTTTTGCAGTGTGAGAAGACTGTGTTGGGTCATTAACACCGTGGTGGATGCATCACTCCAGGCTCCCAGCTTGGTGACAGAGATCCTGTGACCTGAGCACTCCCAAGGTCTAAGAACTCACAGGAGCTGCTCAGGCTCTGCCTCTCAAGTTTGGCTGAAGAACCAGAGGCCTTAGGCTGTGCTAAAGGGCCCTGAATCCAACTGGTCATTAACTGACAAACATACCTGATCTGGGTAACAGGAAAATCTGTGGTAATGAGGTTCCCTTTCATTTAAAAGCTTCAATTTAATGGCCCGCACTGCGGCATAGTGGGTAAAGCAGCTGCCTTCAGTGCCGGCATCCCATATGGACACCAGTTCAAGTCCCACTTGCTCCACTTATGATCCAGCTCGCTGCTATGACCTGGGAAAGTAGTGGAAGATGGCCCAAGTGCTTGGGCCCCTTCATCCACGTGGGAGACCCCAAAGAAGATCTAGGCTCCTGGCTTTGGCTCAGCCCAGCTCGTGCTGTTGCGGCCATCTGGGAAGTGAACCAGAGGATGGGAGAACTCTCACTTTCTCTCTGCCTCTGCCTCTCTGTACTCTGCCTTTCAAATAATGAGTAAATCTTTAAAAATATTAAAGGTTCAATTTATTTTCATAATTTTGCCTTCTAGTTTTATTCTTACATTAGCAGGTGACCAATAGGAAATAACACATGACTTTATATACTAGAATATGCATTTAATATTAATTTGTTATATATAAAACATAAGTGTTCATTTAATTTTCAAAAATGTAGTCAAGATTTTATTCATATGTACATACACACAGATACATGACAGTATTTCAAAAAAATTCATAGAGAATGGAATTAAAGGATAAGTTTATCTTAATTCAAAAAGTTTCAAAATTCAAACATACAAGAGGTATTAAAAAATTGCCGGTGTACAGTGTTGGGGCAAAGTAGGTAAAACCGCCGCCTGTGATGCCAGGATTCCGTATGAGGATGGGTTCATCTCCTGGCTGCTCCACTGCCCACCCAGCTCCCTGATAATGCCCTGGGAAAAGCAGCAGAAGATGGCCCAAGTACTTGGGACCCTGGCACCCATGTGGGAGATCTAGATGAAGCTCTTTGATCCCAGCTTTGAATTGGTCCAACCCTAGCCGTTGTGGCCACATGAGGAGTAAACCAGCAGATGGAATATTCTCCCTCCCTCCCTCTTTCCCTCCCTCCCTCCCTTTCTCTCTCTCCCCCTTCTCTCTGTAACTCTGACTTTACAATAAATTAATAAACAAATCCTTTAAAAAATTCACACTCCACGTAAGTACAGTCCATCCATTCTGCATTTTGTCCGCAGTTCTGGGACCTGGAGTCTGGCAGGTACAAAGAGGACTTTTATTTCTTTTTTTATCATGATTTTTTTTTATGGTTTACTCCCCACCCCCCAAAAAAAACCTTTCATTTAAGGTATATAAGCTTCAGGGCCGACGCCGCGGCTCACTAGGCTAATCCTCCGCCTAGCGGCGCCGGCACACCGGGTTCTAGTCCCGGTCGGGGCGCCGGATTCTGTCCCGGTTGCCCCTCTTCCAGGCCAGCCCTCTGCTGTGGCCAGGGAGTGCAGTGGAGGATGGCCCAGGTGCTTGGGCCCTGCACCCCATGGGAGACCAGGAAAAGCACCTGGCTCCTGGCTCCTGCCATCGGATCAGCGCGGTGCGCCGGCCGCAGCGCGCCGGCCGCGGCGGCCATTGGAGGGTGAACCAACGGCAAAAGGAAGACCTTTCTCTCTGTCTCTCTCTCTCACTGTCCACTCTGCCTGTCAAAAAAAAAAAAAAAAGGTATATAAGCTTCATGCGTTTCTTTCTTTTTTTAAAAAAGACTTTATTTATTTATTTTATTTATTTATTGGAGAGGCAGAGTTACAGGCATTGAGAAGGAGAGACAGAGAGAATGGTCTTCCTTTCATTGGTTTACCCCCCGAATGGCCACCACGGCCAGAGCTATGCCGATCTGAAGCCAGGAGCCAGACACTTCTTCCAGGTCTCCCACATGAGTGCAAGGGCCCAAGGACTTGGGCTATCTTCTACTGCTTTCCCAGGCCATAGCAGAGAGCTGGATCAGAAGAAGAGCAGCCGGGTCTAGAAGGATCATCCTATGGTGCCATAGCGCTGGCCCCATGCATTTCATAAATGCAACCTTAAGAACATAGTGATAGTGGTTCTTCCCATGATACCCACCCTGCTACCACAACTCCCACCTTTCTTCCTCCTCTCTTTCCTATTCTCATTCTTATTTTCTACTAAGATCTATTTTCAATTAACTTTATACACAGATGATTAACTCCACACTAAGTAAAGAGTTCAACAAATAGTATAAAAAAAAAAAACCTGTTCAACAGTTTTTTTGATTTCTCTTATTTCATTGGAACACACATGTTACAAAACTGACCCAATGTAACTATAGAAGCAAAACTGATAGAAAAGTATTCTAGAAATTGTCAAATTTTTGCTTTTTTGCTTGTAGCTAGACTACAATACATGATTCCATGTGCTATTTGAAGACACTTTCTAAAGAGTAGCTCTTCTATTTAGTGATTTTTATATTGCATTTACTATATCTCAAATTTAGTTATAAGATTTTATGTGGTAACTTATTTAATATGCATGGCAATAAAATTTGAATGTTTTATTTCTATTCTAATTTGCAACTGAAAAATTTAGGTGCAGAGAGGTGAAAGGTGTCCTTATTCACAGAGGCACAAGTATTAGAGGGAAGAATTGAACCTAGTCAATGTGGCTCTGTAAGCAATTGTGCTGGGTACCACACCTGTGTTTGAATAATTCAAACTTTAGTGTAGAGGAAGCTTTAATTCAAGTCAGCAAGCATTTCTTGAATGCATAAAGAGTGCCAAGCAATATGAGGGTGCTTTAAAAGTAGTAAAAAATTGCATTAAAAGATAAGTTTATTGTAATTTTTGAAATCCATGCATTTATGCCTCCCAATAGATTATTATTGAATGCAAAATCAGGTCCCCATGAGAAGTGACTCTGTGAATGGAGTAAATGGAATGAATCATATTAAACACTGTATTTAACATAATTTTGTGGTTATGTATTTTCTAAAGATTATTTATTTGAAGTTAAGAATTACAGTAAGAGAGGGAAATACAGAGAGAGAGAGAGAGAGAGAGAGAGAGAGAGCAGTCTTCTATGCACTGGTTCACTCCCCAAGTGGCCACAAGAGCCAGGACTGTGCCAGGCCTAAGCTAAGAATCAGGAGCGTCTTCCAGTCTTCCATATGGCTGGCAGGGGCTCAAACAGGGACCATCTCCCACTGCTTTCCCAGGACATTAGCAGGGAGCTGGATCAGAAGTAGAGCAGCTGGGACACAAACTGGCACCCATATGAAGTGTCGGCATCACTGGCTGTGGCTTTACCAGCTATGCCACAATGCTGGCCCCATTATTGCCTAGGTTTTGTAGATTAACAATCAGTACAAGAAATACTTAAAGGATCTAATCTTTCAAATTATTAAAGTTGGGGACTTATTTTAATATTTTATTTTTTTATTTGAGAGAGAGAGAATTAGAGACAGTGAGAGGGAGAGATTGAGAGAAAGGTCTTCCTTTCGTTGGTCCACTCCTCAGATGGCTGCAATGGCTGGAGCTGTGCCCATCTGAAGCCAGGAGCCAGGTGCCTCTTCCCGGTCTCCCACGTGGGCTCCGGGGCCAAAGGACCTGGGCCATCCTCCACAGCCTTCCCAGGCCACAGAATAAAGCTGGATCGGAAGAGGAGCAGCAGGACCAGAACCACCCCCATATGGGATGCCGGCGCTGCAGGCGGAGGATTAATCTACTGCGCCACAGCACCAGCCTCAGGGGCTTATTTTGACAAGTGCTACCCTAATTTTGATTTTGGCAGCACTAGTAACTGAGATTTTACCAGTGCTGTGGCATAGTGGGTAAAGCCACCGCCTGCAGTGCCAGAATCCCATACATGGGCACCAGTTCGAGTCCTGGGTACTCTATTTCCCATTCAGCTCTCTGCTATGGCCTGGGGAAGCAGTAGAAGATGGCCCAAGTCCTTGGGCCCCTACACCCATGTGGGAGACCCGGAAGCTGCTCCAAGCTCCTGGCTTCAGATTGGCACAGCTCTGGCCACCGTGTCCATTTGGGGAATGAACCAGTAGATGGAAGACTCCTCTCTCTCTCTCTCTCTCTCCCCCTTCCTCTCTCTCTTTCTCTCTCTCTCTTCCTCTGGTAACTTTGCCTTTCAAATAAATTAAATAAATCTTAAAAAAAATTGAGATTCTCATGCTGTAAAATAACATTCTCAAATGTTTTGGTGTAAGAACAGTTTTATGTGTCTGAAAAATTTTGAGGATCTTCAATGACATTTTACTAATGTGAGTTATAGCTTTCAATATTTATATAGAAATTAAAGATGCCCTGGCTCCCTAGGCTAATCCTCTGCCTGTGGCGCTGGTACCTCGTGTTCTAGTCCTGGTTGGGGCGCCGGATTCTGTCCCGGTTGCTCCTCTTCCAGTCCAGCTCTCTGTTCTGGCCCGGGAAGGCAGTGGAGGATGGCCCAAGTCCTTGGGCCCTGCACCTGCATGGGAGACCAAGAGAAGCACCTGGCTCCTGGCTTCGGATTGGCGCGGTGCGCCTACCATAGGGGCCCTTTGTGGGGTGAACCAACGGAAAAGGAAGACCTCTCTCTCTGTCTCTCTCTCACTGTCTAACTCTGCCTGTCAAAAAAAAAAAAAAAAAAGAAATTAAAGAGAGAAATTTAAAAATAGGTAATTACTAATTCATTTAAAATAGTGGTCATATTATATATAGACACAAATAGTATACATTTATGGAAAATAAGTATTTTCTTAGACAAAAAGATTTGAGTGGCATTGTTTTATATTTTTACAAATTTCATTATTGTCCGGTTTAATTGAACATAGCTGCATTCTTAGACTTGCTTCTCTATCCAATCTGCTACAATCTCACATATTATACCTGTCCTGGAAACTTCTATTAGACACTTGTGGGTGAATGACAGTGAACAGTGGAGAGCAACATCTTGGTTTATCATGAAAAAAGCTTTGATTTCATGGATGACTTAAGACCCTTCAGAACCCTGGGCATTTTCTGACCACACTTTGAGAACCATTCCTATAAAATAAATCCACTGTCAATTAATGTTTGGTTTGTGTAGTCCCTTTTCAATGAATAGTAACTGAATTTGAACTTTAAGGACTCACCACCACACTTACCTATGATTTAAAAGAACTAGGTGGCTCTATTATAGCACTGGTATATTTTGTCCCTTTTAAGCATCCATGAATAAAAAATAAATTTTAAAATATGAAGACAAATGACAGTTTCAAGTACTCTAACCCTCAGGAAGCTCTAATACCATGTGCTGTGCACACAAGTTGAATTGAGCACTAGATTAGACAGACTGATGGGTAGAAAGAAAGAATTAGATGTACAGATAGGTAACTTGTTAAGCACCTATGTTTGGCTTAGCAAAAGCACACAATATTTCTCATCTAATGTTTTGTAATTACTAGTCTAATAATATTCTATTCACCTTATGCATGTGAACTTTTTTCTTAATATTAATGGAGATATTATGGAGATTCTGATTAGATTGATTGGGGTAGTGCCACTCTCACAGAATTAAAACATCGCCTATGTTGCAATGACCAGTGAAACATTAGATATTTCTAATTCTTGCAATGTTTTTCAGTGTGTTGACTGTGAGTACTCGTTTGGCTGATTTACTGTATGTGTTTGAAATGCAGGCCCACAGGTGGTATGAGTATTTCTAAAGCACTTAGGATTTCTAAGTTCTTTTATGGGGTGTGAAAGTTCTTTAGTTTTCCTAAGGTCTGAGAGCCAAGAGGGCTTTTAATTTTACATGGGATGCTTACCATTTGCTTCTATTTCCAATAGCTTTCGAACTAATTCTTTTCCTTTTTAAAGTGTAAATCTGTCAAGCACAGAGTCTTTTTAGTAAATATTGTGATTTGCTTTAAAAAGACTAATTATTTCAGAAGAGTAAGGGGAGATTTTCAAATTGACATTTTGAAGGAAAGCACAAACAGATTTTTCTTTTAATTTTCGTTTAGGAACAAGGAAGAGAAAGTTTTTGCCAACATGATTGTAAACGTTTTGGCAAGGAAAAAAAGAAAGAGAAAGTATGAGTGTGTGTGTGCCCTGCCGTTTTCAGGAAGAGCTGCCGTGGAAACGGTGCTTCAGACTTTTCTGCCAGAGTGAGGAGGTTTCTAGCTGAAATTTTAATTATTATCCAACGAGGGCAGGGAGGTGAAGTCTGGGTTCTTCCTTGTGTTTGGAAGTGCTTGGTGCAGATGAGAACTTCCAAGTGGCAGCTGCCTGCCGCCCAGTAGCCCAGTACTCACATCCAAGGGGAGTGACCAGCTTCTCCATGGCCACAGCGATGATTCTCGGGCCTCCTCCCATATTGGGAAGTGAAGAGTTCTCTCCTTGCTTGGGTATTTTCCTTTAGTAGTGTTAGGAGGCTGTGTTAGGGAATCTCAAAAAAAAAAAAAAAATGATGCTAATGATGGAAAGAGCTAGAGAATGACTTGAAATGTTTATGTTTGCATAGATTGAATCATAACCAAATAGAACATATAAAAGCATTTAAATCAAAATTAGGATGACTTTTATGTTTTTTCTTTCCTTCTTTCTCCCCTGTTGGATGCATTTATTCCATGTTTGTAGACACTGATTTGAACATTGTGTGGTCTGAAGTTTGGAGTTTTTCTTTAAGATTAGTGATAGGTAAGAAATAGTTTGTTTACCAATCACACAGGGAAGGCGAATTGTGCTCCTATGTAGGTGTTAACTATGCATTGCTGATGAGATGAAACACAAGGTGAATTTGTTTCCATTCATTCTGGCCAATAAATAGCAATCCCTTGTGGAAACCAGATCAACAGCACAGCAAACCACATCTGTGGTTAAGATGGCCAAGATGAAGAAAGATGGGATCATGGGGTTTCTTCTACATCTATAGACAAAGGCAAAACTAATAAAGAACTTCACAATGAATGGGGGCACAATGTTGAAAAAACTGTCCTGTCTTGAGTTCTGGGGTAAGACTCATAGAGAAACCTTCTCTGTGCTGACAGGGTAGCAACTTTGAAACTTCAAGGAGCTTCTTGGAGAGCCCCTGAACTAGAGACCTGCCAAGGCAAAACACTTACTTTTGCTTAATTTGAAACTTCATTATGAAATAATGGCATTTCATAATCTAACATCTCAGTTAAACATGCATGTATTTATTACACCCTTATCAAATAATACACTGAGTTGCAGATAAAGCCACCACCTGCCATTCTTGTATCCCCTAAGGGAGGCAGTCCATGCCCTGGCTGTTCCACTTACTGTCCAGCTCCCTGCTAATGGCATGGGAAATCAGAGGAAGATGGCCCAAGTGTTTGGGCCTTTACTACCCACGTGGGAGACCTGGATAAAGCTCCTGGCTTTGGGATGACCCAGCCCCAGCTGCTGTGTCCATCTGAGGAGTGAACCAATGGATGGGAAATCTCTTTCGCTGTCTCTCCCTCTCTCTGTGTAATTCTGACTTTCAAACAAATAAATAAGTCTTAAAAATTGCTTTTGATGCAAAAAAATTATGAAAGCCTTGCATATGTGTGATCTTCAAATAGTTCATGGAAAATGGGTACTATGAGAAATGGATTTGAAAATTTTTTTGTACCAAAATAAACTATTTTTTATTTTCAAAAGTTTTTATTTATTACTTACTGGCAAGGCAGGCACACACACACACACACACCCACACACCCACACACACATGCACACACCTCCCATCCTCTGGGTCACTCTTTGTACCAGGCTGAAGCTAGGAGCTTGGAATTCAAAACTCAGTTTTCATCTCCCATGTGGGTTGCAAGGACCCAAGTACTTGAGCCATCACCTGCTAGCTCTCAGGGTGCACATTAGTGGAAACTGCAATCTAGACGTAGCTAGGACTCAAATCTGAGGCCCTCTGGTAGGAGATGTGGGCTTCCCAACTTCCCATGTGGCGACTTTACTGCTATACCAAATGCCTGCCCCTGAACTTATTTTTATTTTCCATGATTGTTTTTAAATAACCCCCATATATCAGAGAAGCCAAAAGGAATTTAAAATTAAGATGGTTATCAGTTTTCATAATGAAGTACATATACACCTTTTAGATTTTCTAACTTTTCAACAGCGGAAGCCAATTTCTGCCTTTAAGATCATGGTTTGCATCAAATTGTGTGTCTCTCAACCTGTAATCTACTATAAACAAGACAAACTACAATCTAAGACAAAAGAGAAATTCTTGGAACTAGCATTTAATCAAAAAGATCATTGGATTTTGCCTCTTTGGAAACATAGAGCATGCTTAGATGAATTTTTCAATATGTAAATAAATGTTTTATTATTAGTGTTCCTTAAAGGGAGTAAAAATTGGCTACTCATTAAGAGTGTACACAGCTACTATAAACAGGCAACAAAGTACCTCTGGCATATTTCATGGTTCAGACATCAAAAGAAAAAGCCAAAAAACCCACTAGCAGTAAAACCAAGTCATTTTTTAGGGCATGCCTGGTATCCATTAGCTACCTCATATGTGGAGAAAAATGTTACTAGTTCTTTATCAGATATATTTGAGAAGTTTGTGAATAAATATGAAGTAGTGAAGAATGGACATGTTTTGTGCTTGTTAATTTTCTACACTAAACTAGTGAGAAGGATTTGATCATATGTGAAGTTCACTCCCTTTTTTTCTAATAATGCTTCCGGTCTGTTTCGTGTGGTGGTTTCGTTAATAGTCTACAGAGTCAGGACCTCAGTTATTTAGTTCTTTGGTTTAAGGCATGATCAGGATTGTGTTTTTATTTTCCCTATTTTGTGCTTAAAAATTAGGATGTTAAAAGAACTCACAAAAGTGTGTCTAAATATGTAAATGCAGAATTTTCTGGGCTTTGGTATTCCGAGCACTGCACACGGAGGAAGCCAATGCATCACACAGGGATGTTAACGGCACTGGGTACAGAGAAAGGCAGAGGTCTGCTCGGGTACACCTGGAGTAGATTACGTATGTGGGGTTTATCTCTTCCTTGAAGCCAGAAAGTGCTGGTAATGCACTGCTCACTGTACGTGATAGAATCGGGGAACATGGGAAATCAATCACCGAGGACTACCAAGGAGTTCATTAAATGCAACTGACAGCCTCCTCTCTGTATTTTTAGATGGCTGAGAGTCAAGTAGTTGCACATCAAAATGTGATTTTTTTCGCCCTGTTTTTGGCATGGGACCTTTATATGTCATCATTTCAGGTCCTCAAAGCCCCAAGAGAGGCTGCCATCCTTGAGCAACAAAGGATGCCATGCAAAGCAGCTCAGAACTTGAGTTGTTTCAACAGATGCTGTTTTATGTTTTGCCAAAGAATGGCCCCTTTTATTTCTGTCCTGAATGCAGTCTTTCTTTCAGTTTCTAAATGTTTTCCAGTGTTAACCCTAATCCCTATCTGTCATTCTTTGGGGATGATGGGCTGCCCCTTGCCTTTGGAACCAGTGTAGCCTTCACCGTGGAAATATAGATTTGCCAAAAAGAAAAAAAAGCAAAAATGCATGTGCTTCACTTCACAGCTCTAGCTGATTTTTTTAAGATGCTGGGGGTTAAGGGAGGGAGGACCACCCTTCAAGGTCAAAGTAGCTGAGCCAAGTTATCCCAAATATAAACAAACAAACAACTTCTGAGATGGAAATGAACAATTTTACTCTGTAAAGATTCTTACCCAGGGGAATAGTAAGATTCAGAAAGGAAACTGGTTGAGGAAAGAACTAGAATCAACAAAACAAGCTCAGAACATCGTAGTCCTATGTTTGCTTATTGAAACACAACCAGCGAGGACTGATGAAGATCTGACTTGATGTAACTTGCAGGAAGAGAGGCTCTTCCACAAGGCAATGGAATGATCTCTTTCCAGAGACATAATCAGGAATGGCCCTACAGAAACCCAAGGTGTGCTGGGCAAAGGTTATAGAGAAGTCTTCATATCTTCTGTTGTTTTTGCCTCAGAGAGAGCACCCAAAAAAGGGATTCAGAACTATGAGTGGGTATTACTTTGATGAAATTCTGAGGGTAGTTATATTTCTTGTAACAAGTTGAGTTGCTGGAAGGCATAGCCCTATTGTTGGAATCTCCATTATGTGCTAGCAATCTGTTACTTTGGGGCACGCAAAGGACTAGTTAAATTTCAAAACTGTGGCTGAGTAGTTCATTTCTTCGTCTGGTCTGTTTGTCCAGTGGCTGCTAAAGTTCAACAAGTCTGTTTTGTCTTCTAAGTGAAAAGCCACTATGCTGGTGACAGAGGGGGATAAAACCAACGTCTTCAAAAAGTTTGCGGAAAACGTGTATTATGAAAACTATGCATGGATTTGGAAGGTTTTTTTTTTTAATCAAAATGCACTTTTTAAAAATTCCATGTTTCCACAGACTTTTTAAAAAAATATCTAGTTCATTCCCCAAATGGCTGCAACAGTTGGAGCTGAGCCGATCACAAGCCCGGAGCCAGGAGCTTCTCTGTGTCTCCCACGTGGGTGCAGGGGCCCAAGGACTTGGGCCGTCTTCTGCTGCTTCCCCAGGCCACAGCAGAGAGCTGGATAAGAAGTGGAGCAGCTGGGACTCGAACTGACATACATATGGGGTGCCGGCATTGCAGGCGGTGGATTTACCTGCTACGCCACAGCACCGGCGTATCTCTTCTTCCCTCTTTCTCCTTGTCCTTCTCTCTTTTCCCCACGGTCTCTCTGTCCCTCTCTGAGGACTAGGTAAATTTCACAGTGAACAATAGGTAATAACAAGTTTTATGGCAAGGTCTGAGAAGCATGGCTAAATTGAAAACAAGGAAAAGAAAGGCCTATCTCAGTTTAGTTCTAGGCAAGAAATATATTCAGAATATGACATGTATGTCTAGCACAAACAGAACAGACTTGCTATCTAGTCCTTTGTTTTTGCACAACAAATTGTTAACAGGGTTGAGGGACTCAAACCTGTGCCCATATGGGATGCCAGCGTGGCAGGCTGAGGCTTTAATCCACGGTGCCATACCACTGGCCCCTCCACAAACTTTTTGAAGTATGTCATTTAAAGGGGGAAAGCGGCTTGCTCAAGGAAGCTCACGGACAGAATGGATCTTCTGCAGCTATAGCAGTGAGGAGAACGATGTAGTTGATGATGGGAGAGTTACAGAGATTTCCACTGCTTTAGAACATCATTGCCCAGTCCCGAGCTTCCCTCTTTCTGTCACTAGTGGCAGTTATTAGATTAGCTACCACCATCGTGCGCATTCTGCACAGTGGAGGGCTCCTTGATGAAAGCTGGAAGCCAGGAGCGAGTATGTATGGTTGCTACACTTTAGAATCATGTTCAGTAACTGTTTTTTATCAAGGGCCTAGAAATAACCATCTGGGTAATCAGACCTTTGCATTAACATGCAATGTTGGCTGAATTCACAGGCAGCTGGCTGAATCCTGTTTAAACTGGGTGCTGAGATAGGAGCAGGCCCTGACAGGCGGTAGTTAAGGGACACTCTGCTATTCTACCCATGTCAACGGTAATGATACTGTAATTCTCCCCCAAATGTGGTCCTTTTGCTATGTTTTGACAGACTGGTAGTTATTCTAACAGTCTGTATTATTGGCAATACATAGACCAGACACCGATATCCGTTTATGCATATGCATGTGTTTATATGCATATATGGGACAATTCATAACCATCAATCATCCATGTTTATTAGCTGTGTACACTAAGGAAAGTACTTACTGTGTGATATAGGCAAAATACGAGGAAAATGACAAGACCGTTAAGTCCAAGAGACCTTGATTCATTTATTTTCTAGAACATTACTTTGTGTGATTTTGAGAGACCAGAAGAGATCTAACATTGCTTCCAGATCTTTATCCATGATTCCCTCATTTGAAATAGAAAATAAGGATACTGTACAGACACATGGACTGGATTAGCAGTTGCAAGCATATGCTCTGGTGTCGGGTTCACTTCGAATACCACTGCAGTTTCTGCCATTTAAAAGTTCTGGGACCCTGTGGAATGTATTAAATCTCCTCGGGTTTCAGTATCCCCAGCTGGGAAACAGGAAATCCCAGTACCCATCTATTTCATTGGGTTGCTGTGAGGATTGAATGTGTTAAGGCATTTTGCAGAAATCATGGTGAAGAACAGTTATTTCAAAAATATTAGTGGCCTTATGGAGGTAGTTTATGGTAGTAGTGTGGACTGGGAAAAGTAAATCAGCAAAACTGAGTGTGCTTGGTTCTTCTGTACTGCCCATTTGTTGACTTGAAAGGTTTTCCCTCTCCTGGGGAAAAGTGAACTTGTGCATCTTTTAGTGCAGTTGAGAAGTTAATGAGATCTTCTGTAAAATACATTGAATTTGTGTTAGTCCTAACCATTACCACAAATGAATGTAGTTGTTAAGAGAGATAAACACATGCAATTATTGAGTCTGCTCATCAGCAGTGGACATATATGGCACACGCGTGCGCGCGCACACACACACACAATCATTTTGATATTTGCATATCTACAGGAAAGAGCCAGTAACTGTACATTGGTAATCAGGAGACTCAGATTCAAGTGTAAGTTCTTTTTTATTAAGACATAATTTATTTATTATTTTATTAAGACATAAGACATAATTTATTTATTTGAAAGGCAGAGTTATATATAGAGAGAAATAAAGACAGAAATGTTCCATTTGCTGGTTTACTCCCCAAATGGCCACAACAGTTGGGGCTGGGCCAGGTCGAAGCCAGGAGCCAGGGGCTTCATCCAGGTCTCCCACATGGATGCAGGGGATCAAGCACAAGGGCTATCTCTCATTGATTCTCCCAGGTGCATTAGCAGGGAGATGGAAAGGAAGTGGAGCATCAGGGACATGAATGGATGCCATATGAGATGCCAGTGCTGCAGGTGGCAACTTAACCTGTTTGTTATGTCACAATGTTGGCCCCAAGTATAAGTTCTAATACTGACTTGCAGTGTCATTTTAGATAAGTTACATTGTCTTCTATTCTTAATTTACTTCTTTGTTTAATTATGGCTTTATGAAGTTGTTTCAACTCCAATACCATTTTGAAATTCTGTGACTCTTTGCCAAAACATTTCGATGAATGATAACCTGGGATAAATAGAGTGAACGTCATTCCTGTCTACTCTAGTGTTTCTTAAATTACAGTTGGCAGTCCCGACAGTTCAGACAAGGTCAATGCAATCAGCAACGTCGTGACCTTCTAGCTCAAGGTTGTCCTGTTCAAATGTCTCTGCCTTCTTCACCTTCCTACAGCCAAAAATCTAATCTAATGTTCACTGGGAGCTCTCATAATGTCTCCAGCACCACCTTTGATGCTGGGAAACAGATGGAGATTCAATTTCCCAGTGAGGAAGACACATACTCCTTACATTGTTTCAAATGCTAGACAAGCACATGAAAAACTACCAAATATTCCTGGCAAATCTAGTAAATTTACAGACAGATGTCTTTGGAACTGTCTTTCAAATGATATGAAAATTGATCTGATAGATGAGGTGACAGGATAGTGACCTTCTTTTTCAAGTAAAAGGAAACAATGTTTGTAAAGATACAAAGATGGGAGAAATCCAAATGTACTCAGAGATCAGAAGTGACTTCACTACTGTGGAAGTGAAAGAGCACACATTTGTTAATAGGATATAGTTTTGGAGTAAACAGTATTTCTCTGAGTAATAAACAGAGGGCGTTAATGAGCCAACAGAGAGGAGACAATGGAGAGGTAGACAGGAAACCTGACTATAATGGGACACAATCTTGTGTGTTGACCAGTTTGGTCTCTCACACGTTGTTGGGAGTTTGTGCTTCTTGTCCATATTCATAACTCTATAACAGGTAAATTATAAAAGGGACAAATTGGAGAGAGTTTTTTCATGAAAACAAGTATGGAGGAATATCCCAGTATTCTGCCTTGGGTAACTGGGTGAATTGTGGCCATTAACATGTGAGGTAGCATTGAGGAGGAGATACGAGCCATCAAGAATGTGAGGCATTCTGTTTTGTTAAGTTAAAAACATCCACGGGGCATCAGCTGGGAGCAATTGAGGAATGCTTGGCTACGGAGCAGTGTCTCAGAAGAAAGTATAGAGCAGTCCAGTAGGAACCTAATGTGAACCTCAAATGCTAATTATCTAGTCACCGTGCACACACAAAAGTAGAAACAGGTGACATTAATCTTAGTTATGTGTTTGTCCAGCACCATCTATCTGCAGTGATCTCTCATACAATTTATTAATAAGACAATTTATATCATT
The DNA here is from genome assembly GCF_964237555.1 of Oryctolagus cuniculus. NCBI lineage: Eukaryota > Metazoa > Chordata > Mammalia > Lagomorpha > Leporidae > Oryctolagus > Oryctolagus cuniculus. The sequence goes on from NC_091436.1 coordinate 150,026,345, forward strand.
TCCTTGCTAAGTCTTAGACTCAGTGTGCACTTTATACTTAGCATATCCGAAGCCATCTTTCCAGTGCTCAGTGCCTTATGTGTGTTAGGGGTTGCCAGAGAGCATAGTACAGTTCTGGGGAGCATTTATACATTTATATGCTCTATCATTTATAGCAGTTATTAATGGAGAGGTCTCAGGGACTGTGCTGGGAGGCACGAAGTTAGTGATGACTGTGATAGACACAGTTGCTTCTTCATTAGGTTTACACATTATTAGGAAACAGGGCTTCTGCTAGCTTTGATTATTTCTCTGTGCAAATGAGACATGAGCAAAACCTCTGGCCAGAGCTGCCCTGTGCCAGGAATCACTGAGGGAAGGTGAGATTTCCAGCTCTGTTCAGCCCCTCTGCCCTGAACCTTTGTATAGTAAACACTATAATATATCATACTTATAAATGCTGAAGAGAACATGGATTGAATAGTACAATGGAAGAAGTTTATGCTGGGGCACTTGAATGTTTAGAGATTGAGAGAATCTCGGAACCGATCATGTGTACCTGGGACCTGAAGGACAACCAGGAATCAGACCAAGGTAAGATGGGAAGGTATCCTTGGCAGAGAACAGGACACATTTAAATGCCATGGGCTCTGGGCAAGTCAAGATTTAAGAAAAGATTCCGACTGTAGAGGAAGGGAGGCAGGGCATGAGTGGGAGTCTGGGGGGCTCCTCTGCACAAAAGGTGGAGGGAGCAAGGACCAGCAGAGTCCTGGATATGATAATGCCAGTGCTGGCTTGGGGAGAAGCAGTCAGAAACACAGATAAAAACCAGAAATGAAGGATGCCGTGAAAAACAATCAGTGCCACAAAATTCACTGTGTGAAAGTGGCTAGACCTGCAGCAAATACAGCAAGGGAGTCAGGACTGAAAAGTGACTGCGGAATCGCTGGATGAAGGCAGTGCTGAAGACCTTGCTGAGCGCAGCCGTGAGAAGAGGTAGAGACGGATCTGTCCTAGGGGGAGGACAAGTGCAGAAAGCAGAGAAGGTGCGTTAAAGAAAGGAGATAGTCCGGAAGTGAAGGAAGAAGGTGGTGTTCGACCAGGGGTGCGCAATGTCCTGCCCATGGATGCCTAAGACTCAGAAAACCATTTGGTATGGCCTTGCCAAGGCAACTGCAGGCAGGATTAAAAATTCAATAAATCTACCCGAGGCTAATTTTTAAGTTGATAATTATGTGTGGCTCAAGAGTGATGTTATAAATATCCAAATGGCCCTCAGCAGAAAAAAGCTTCCCTACCCAGGAAAGTTTTGTTTTTGTGTTTTGTAATCCATGCATATCTCCAAAATTTGCATTGCTACCATTCCTGTCCTAACAGTGTTGCACCAAAGTGGTGTAATAACCTAAGGAAAGCAGATGCTCTTGGCCGGTGCCGCAGCTCACTAGGCTAATCCTCCGCGGCACCGGCACCCTGGGTTCTAGTCCCAGTCGGGGTGCTGGATTCTGACCCAGTTGCCCCTCTTCCAGGCCAGCTCTCTGCTGTGGCCAGGGAGTGCAGTGGAGGATGGCCCAAGTGGTTGGGCCCTGGACCTGCATGGGAGACCAGGAGAAGCACCTGGCTCCTGGCTTCGGATCAGCGTGGTGCGCAGGCTGCAGCAGCCATTGGAGGGTGAACCAACGGCAAAGGAAGACCTTTCTCTCTGTCTCTCTCACTGTTCACTCTGCCTGTCAAAAAAAAAAAAAAAAAAAAAAAAAAAGAGAGAGAGAGAGAGAGAAAGCAGATGCTCTTGGTACTCTTTTTTTTTTTTTTTTTTTTGACAGGCAGAGTGGACAGTGAGAGAGAGAGAGACAGAGAGAAAGGTCTTCCTTTGCCGTTGGTTCACCCTCCAATGGCCGCTGCGGCCGGCGCACTGTGGCCGGCGCACAGCGCTGATCCGATGGCAGGAGCCAGGTACTTATCCTGGTCTCCCATGGGGTGCAGGGCCCAAGGACTTGGGCCATCCTCCACTGCACTCCCTGGCCACAGCAGAGAGCTGGCCTGGAACAGGGGCAACCGGGACAGAAACCGGTGCCCCGACTGGGACTAGAACCCGGGGTGCCGGCTCCGCAAGACTGAGGATTAGCCTAGTGAGCCACGGCGCCGGCCTGCTCTTCGTACTCTTTGAAAAGTGCTGCTGGACCCTCGTCCTGACTTAATGCACAGTTTGGGGCCTTTCATTCAAATGAGTGTTGACTCTAGATACACCGGATCAAGTCATCAAGGGATCAGCAGAAGATGCGCCCCTCTCTCTTACCTCCTGCCAGTGGTGCCCCAGGTGTGAAGGGAGTCACCAGCTTCCTGTTGAGCACCTGCTTCCTGCAGGACCTAAGCATCAGCTGCGGCAACAATGGATTTCTTGATAATTTACTATGTACAGACACACTTTTCACTCTTGCACAGGTATTGTCTCATTTAATCTTTTCCAAATCTTCACTGGATATATCCTATTATTTCCCCCATTGACCAATGAGAAAAGCAGAGAGTTTAAGTGTGCTACCTAGAGTTACATAGCTATGTGAATCAGGCTCCCTGGCTCCACAGCAGGCTCATCACTTTTGTGCTACTGGTCTGGTCAATTCTGTGTTCCTGCACACATAAGCCAGAGGATATCCCTTACTCCACTAGCACTTCATGTTGGAACCTTAATCAAAAATCTTCTTTCAAAATTATTCCCAGATTGAGGCCAAACATCCCAGGCCCCTGAGTTTATCTTGCCATCCTGCTTCCTTTGAGCCATTTGTATAGTTTTAATTAGATACCACAATATCAATCCTACAATGTAGAGTGTCTAGTCCACTCTCACGTGGACATTCTACCAAATGTTTATTACTTTTGGTTTAGTGCCTGGCTTCTTAAGGTCCTTGCCAAATCTAAACGTTTCTAACAGGCTATATGCCTCTTTGCCATTTTAATGGGAAGATCACATGAAATCAGCTTTTCTATTTGTATGGGCATGGCCTCCTAATCTCATCTGGGAGGAACACATTCTCCATTCTCTCTTGCACCTTTCTCTCTCTCTATCTCTTTTTTTTTTTTTTTTCATTTAGTTCAGAGAATGTGGATTAAATGACCAAAGGGGCCTGGCCCTTTGCCAAATGTTATAGACAACACGGGGAAGGTATCACTACATTTTTTTTTTATTAACACCTATATTCCAGATGAGAGCATAAGAGCCCTTCCAGATAATTAGTAATTGGTCCTCACAACATCCCTGGGAAATACCTGGGTATGCAGCAAGGATACACAGAGTATCAATCAGCTGTTCTGGTGTGCCAGACAATTTCCCCCTCAGTAATGCGAACAATTGCAGTGATACACCTTACAGGGGTGCCAATTAGTCACAGTCTAAAAGCCCTAGGAATTACAAACCACACTAGGACTACGTACACCCAGCGTACTTGTATTGCACTTAATTGGCATTCTCCTTTCCCCTGCCTTGCTACCCGAAAATCACACCATCATGACACCTGTGGGTTCACCTTTGGTCTTGGTTTTTAACATAGAGCCTGCTTCCCTACACCAAAGATCTACCTGGATCTACCTGCCAGGTGTTGATGGGCCCATGCCAAGAAACCCACGTGGAATTCCAATGGGTCTTCCCAGAGCCTTCTATATCAACATAATTAATCATCACAGGCTATACATGCAGTAAACTAGGAGTGAAACAGAAGGCAAATTATGATATTAAAGGGAATAATAGCAAATTGATCTAGTGCAATGACAGGAATTGTAAAAATCCATCTGAAGGGTGTGGGACACATGGGAAATACTCCAACTAAGTTGTTGTTAAAACTGCCTTGAATGTTCCATCCCTCATTGGACCCTATTTACTTGGGCTCTTGTATCTATCTCTTCTCTGTCTCTCCCATTCCTTACACTCTATCTGATTTTCATCTATTTATTTGTAACTTATTTCTGTGATGAATTGAAATTGTGAGCTTCAGGCTAGGAATATATTTCATGTGTTGTTGTGATTCAATTAAAGATGAAACACAGACACGGAAAACAGAATCGCCGTTCTGATTCGCCACTCTTCACCTGTGGAGTTGCTTCTGCATTTCATTACTGGTACACTCACCACTCGGTTCTTCTCATTTTCTTTGTCTCATTCTCTACTCAGCTCTTCATTTCAGGCAACAGCTATGATTGAACTTGTTCTTGCTCAGACTGGGAAATTGTTTCAGAGGCAGTTGCAGGAGCAATGCTAAAAAAATAAATAACATTTCTGGATAGAAGAGCTCTGTTATATTCTCTTCTGACTATACCTGAATCCTGAGTCCCCTAAAGATACTTGGACAGGTGTGTACAGAGGGGGAACTGAAGATAAAGGAATATTAGATAAAACTGAATGATCATCAGACGTAGAGTTAGGAATAAAATGAAAATCAATAAACTAATCACAGAAATAACTTTCAAAATATAACTCTAGATAAATTTTTAGAACCAAGGGCTCTTACTATAAACACCACTATCTAACACTTTTTTGTTCCCAAATATGTACAGTGACATAGTCTGAACCTGTGACCTTTTGAGGGAAGAGCAATTCTAATGCTATTCCTTCTATAATTTCCAGATGTGATGAAATGAATTCAACAGATCATCTTTGCTCATAGTAAAAGAGGCAGGAAGAAAGAGGTAAATTAGAGCTGATAGATCTTGGGACAATTGCACAAACTCTTCAAACCTAAGTGACTAGAAAGGTTCCATGTTTTTCATTAGTCAAACGCTTGCCACATGATCAAAACCCTGACCCCTGGTTGATTGCCTGCATAAAGGAGAAATTGGTTCAACTACCAAGATGGAAGTTGTTATATTTGCCTTAGGAAAATGAGGAGTGAGCTCACACATTTTAATTCTAAAGCTGCACTGAATAAAAATCCCTGAAAATACAAACCAAGTTATAAGTACAGCAAGAAATGATTTCCAGGCCTCTCTTCCAAACAGAATGCATTACACAGACTGGAAAATCATCCATTGTAAGCTAAACAGAGCTGCTTCATCTCTCACTCTTTCCTATTAAGTGAGAAAATGAAGGCACCAACCACAGAAATCAACAATCACTGCCCTCCACAAGCTTAAGGAAAATTTTCACCAGCTCAGGACACTGGTATCAAACAAGAGGACATTTTGAGAATTCCACCCCAAGCTCACAGGGTGTCCACAGTGTGTGTGGAACAGACACCAGTGCTCAAGAGAAGTCAGTCTCAGAATAAGACTGTCATAGCCAGTTTGAAAATACTCTAAGCTGGCGCCGTGGCTCACTAGGCTAATCCTCTGCCTTGTGGTGCCGGCACACGGGGTTCTAGTCCCAGTCAGGGCGCCGGTTTCTGTCCCGGTTGCCCCTCTTGCAGGCCAGCTCTCTGCTGTGGCCAGGCAGTGCAGTGGAGGATGGCCCAAGTGCTTGGGCCCTGCACCCCATGGGAGACCAGGATAAGTACCTGGCTCCTGCCATCGGATCAGCGCGGTGCGCCGGACACAGCGCGCCGGCCGCGGCGGCCATTGGAGGGTGAACCAACGGCAAAAGAAGATCTTTCTCTCTGTTTCTCTCTCTCACTGGCCACTCTGCCTGTCAAAAAAAAAAAAATACTCTTTCAGGCTGTTAGGAAATACATTATGAGAAGGAATTCTGCTTTGGGGTGGTTGGCATAACCAATGTGTTACCTTTACAGATTAATGCTTACCTGCTAATAGAAGTACACTACTTTATAGGTTGGGTATGATAGAAGCCAAGAAATATATTAACATAGAACATAGAAGCCAAGAAATATATTAACTCATGCCATGCTAATACATAAAACATAAATTGAAAATAATAAGCACAAAGCTACAATGTATTCTCATGCCTGAATTATCCAATTTGCATATTTACATATATTGAAGTTACTGTCAGTCCTCCATATCACTTCCGTGCTATATAAATCTGGTGAAAGAGTGACCCAGTTTATAAATGTATTATTTATTCATTGATTTGCAAGATTTACCTAGCACATAGTCTCCAAACAGTCAGCCGCATTGTGTCCGGTACTCTACACTTGCAGCATTTGGCATTTAGTCTTAGAAAGAGGTGAGTTAGTAGGGGGTTATTTTGACATTTTAGGGTCCTGTGGCTTTGTGCAGGAGCAGGACAACATGGGTTTCACTGAATGACTTTCAATTAGAAAGTGAAAGATTAAAGGATAACATACTTCAAGCATTTCCGATTCATATTCTGAAGAACGGTAATTCTGTGTTCCTACAGAAACTAAAGTGATATAAATATTGGATATAACTGCTCATTAAGACACTGTGCTTAGCTAGAATTGGCGGTGATCATATTTCAAGGTGGTTTGTAATCTGGTAATAAAATGTTTGTAGGCCTAAACACAGCAACAGCGGAACAATTATGATGGCTTCTTCTAATTTCTGCCTGTTTAAATAGCCTCCCAGAGCTCATCATTGGTCCTGTGACAGCTTCTATTTGTGTCTCACAAGAGCTATACTAACCTGTTCTTTCTGTTGCTTCTCTGAATATTTTTAGGTAAACCCCCAAACTTAGTCACAATGCTATAGTTCCAACACTGTAGTGCTATTGAGTGTTACATGTGGGTTAAAAGGTAAGATTTTTGAGGTCCAGGGTGTCACACAGGCAGTTAGCTAGTGAGTAGAGGGACTTCAAAGGCCATCATGGAGGAAGAGCAGGATTGGTCTCAGGTGCACTGGTTTTAGCACCCCATAATTGGTATGTGGGAACTTTGTGCGTGTCTCATGGTGCTGTTGGGGTTAGCGTATTTCTGTTAGGTGCAGGAAGCCCCATATCCCACTTAAGTCTTTCTTACAAAATGGATGGTGAACGGAGGTTGGTTTGTTTTTCTCCAAGTAAACAGGAAAAGAAATTCATTTTCCACAATGAGAAGAAAATCACAGTTCCCAGGTATTTCCTTCCAAGGGATGCCCGTGTTGACTGAGCCGCTGGGCTGTGGTGCTGTGTCCACGAGAGCTGGGAGGTTTGGTCTTATCCTCACAGAATAACTAAACACACTTGAGACTCTGCACTAGGCAACCTCACAGGCCTTTCTGTGGATATAGCTCTTCAGAAACTGCCAATACCTCGGAAAGACTTCAGACCACATCTTTTCAACGGCAGCCTGAGCTGATATGGCCTCCCTGTGACAGCGGCCAAGTGATCCGGCCCAGAGTTCTGTTCTGTGCCTGAATTCATTCTTTGTTGATAAATCCAAATCTCTGTTGATTGCCTTTTAGCCCCCCTGTTCATTCCATAGCAGGTGCCCCAAGTTTAGTATGGCTGTCACTCAGGACTACTCTCTTCCAACATGCTACGTGCAGTCCTGGCTGCTGCAACCAGAGCTTGTGTATCCGTCCCTCCTCTTCCAACTAATTTAGTATAGTATCTAGTAGAGTTCTGAGGCTAAATGTACTCACTCCTGAAAGAGATTTTTTTCTCTATATATTTAATGAAAGGTTTTGCATCAAAAGACTTGTTATTAGGAGGTGTTTTCCTGTTAACCCCGCCTCCCTCCTGATACCTCTATTAAGAAGTTTGCACTCACTCTGATGTGCTAGGACACGACCTGTGACATTAACTACCTGTTTGCATTGAGGCAGATAGTTAACATCTCTGATCTTTTTTAAAGATTTATTTATTTGAAAGACAGAGTTACAGCGTGCGTGTGCGCGCGCATGCGAGAGAGAGAGAGAGAGAGAGAGAGAGATGAGACAGAGGGAGAGGTCTTCCATCTGGTGGTTCACTCCCAAAATGGCCAAAATGGCCAGAGCTGGGCCAGGCCAAAATCAGGAGCCAGGAGGTTCTTCTGGGTCTCTCTCCTGGGTGCAGAGGTCCAAGCAATTGGGCCATCCTCTTCTGCCTTCCCATGTGTATTATTAAGAAGTTGAATTGGAAATGGAGCAGTTGGGACTCAAGCCAGCACCCAAATGAGATACCGGCATTGCAGCTCTATCTGCGACACCACAATGTCAGCCCGTAAAATCTCCTTGAACTGCTGATTCCTCATATCAAACTTCAGAAAGTATCTCATGTACCATGTGGCCAACATACACAGGAGAGTTTGAAGCCACTTTACATGGTTCACCAGGGTTAGCACAGAGTAGATTTTGATATAGGGTCATGTATGACATTACTGAACCATGTTATGCATGTTGTCTTTCCTTTCTCCTCTTCTCCCTTTTTTGCTTCTTTCAAATTGTCCATTTCTTCAACTTACTTGATTTAGTGACTTTCAACTGTGTAGCAAGTATATGGTAAAGTCCTCAGGATTTGAAGAGTCATAGCATAGTCTGTATACTTAAGAAACTTATGAGCGCATAGAGGACCAAACCAGTGATTACTCTATGAAAGCCCGGATCCTGTAGGAGACACCTGGAGGCCAGGTGACTGTCCAATGAAAGCCCCAGTAAGGCATCTACCTGGGCTCTTAGCGTGAGAGAGAACTGCTGGATGGTGTGATGCTTCACATGAAATTTGAAGGAAAGGATGCAGGAAATGACCAGTGGAGATTAAGGAAGGCTGTTGAGAATAGCACATACAAATGCTTGTGCATAAAGTAGTGGATTTGAGAAACCAAGTTAGCTTGTGGTAGATACAAGGGGTGAACTTTGGAGAGAGGGATGAAAATGAGGCTAGCATAGTGGTTGGGGCCCTTTCAAGTCATCTTCGAAAGCTTGGTCTTTATCCATGTTTTGAATAAACAATGAGTTATTGTTCTTTGAGGAGAGATTACATCTGTGGGTTAGGCTTGTGCATGGGGTGCATGGTGGTATGATCAATTTTTACATAATGATGTCCATTTTGAGGTCCATCCTAATTGTGCTCTCCCCAATATATAAATTAACTGGTTATGTGAGTCCTTCCAGATGATTCAAATTGTAATCCACCATAAAATGGAAATAATTGGAGTTGCTAAAAATTTTTAGGTATTCAGTAGCATGGCTTGAACAAGTTGATTTTATTAAAATCCAAATGTAAGGAAACAAAACTTCACATTCTAAAACCAGCAGCACTAATCGGCACTGAACTTGACTTGTTAGGGCAGTTGTAGCCATCATGTCATGGACAAACTAGGTATGGTGACTAAAATATCATCAGTCATTGTAGAGTCATGTGCCATATAATGACATTTTAGTAAATGAAGTACCATATATGTGGGTGATAAGATGAAAAGAGTTGAAAAAATCCTATTGCCCTGATGTAGCTCTAAAGACATTGTAGTGCAACTCATTACTCATGTGTCTGGTGATATTGGTGTAAAAACACCTAATCTCTGGTGATCATATGCAAGTATAGTATATAAAATTACCGACAGCATATAATGCTTGAGAGTGACAATAACCAAATTTGTTACAGGTTTATTGGGGTTTTTTTTTTTTTTTTGGTTATTTTAGAGTACTTTGTACAAAAACACCTGTTAATTCTAAAACAGTCTGCTGTGTTACACTGGCAGCAGCCTCATACATGCCCTATTTACCATGTTTCTTCTTAGATCAGGAGGCCACTTGGTGTGATTGACATATGCCATCTATGTTTACTTAAATGTACTCTACTCCCTAACATTCACATGACCAAGAAATCACTGACAGACACATTTTTCAGAATGTCTATTCATTGTTAAGGGCACATGACTGTATTTATTTTAAAAGAACTATATTTGATAAACATTTTTAAAAGCAGTTATAATAACCCAGTCATCAGTAATATCATTAACTTTGACTATATAAGATTTTATTTCCCTTAACTAACTTCAAAACAAAATGTGGCCCCTGCGGGGAATACTGAACTTCCAAAAGGTGATTCATATGATGATTGGCTGTCAGTCATGATGAAGATTATGAACCATAATTGCTTCACTGACCTGTTGACTCTGCGTTGTGTATATCTAGGTTCTCCATATTTCTTAGATCTTCTAATAGTAAGTTATGCAAATTACTTTATGTTTGTACGTAAAAGTAAGCCAATTAACAATAGAAGGTTTTCAAGGCAGCATGGAGTCAATTATTGCTTTATTGTTGTTAAAAGCTTGTAATTTTCACCAAATTTTTCCAATCCCTCTTTCTGTAAGTTACTGGTGGTATTGGGAGAATTTTATTAACTCCACGATAGAGACTTGTCATATGCTCTGTATTCATAAACACTGGCTTTTCTTTCTCCTCTTCCTTTTCTGTTCCCTGCAAGTAATACATATATTTTTCTTTTCCTATGCAATCTTTGGCACTGATTTTTGTCAAACTTCGAGAATCATTTCAAAGTCCCTCTTTGCTTGTTTTTGGATACAGAGTTACACTCCAAGGGAATTAATTTCCTGACCTCTCCTGACTCTTAATAACTAACACACCAACTCTAACCAACATATATCCAATTACCAATTATTCACAATCTTTGAAAATTAGTTGAAATTACTTAATATCTGTCTTTTATTTACATAGGAATGACAAACTAGCTTTATTTCCTGTTTCAGATTGAATTGAACAATTTCTGTGCCTTCTACTCCAGATCTGCTATAGATAATTTCTTTGCTAACTAGACACCTACATGAAGGTACATAAGCATTACTCATTTGAGATCAGTACACATATGGCTACAAGACTCTCACTTCTTAAGAAAGCAGCTAGTAGTAAAATTAAATTCAAAGGTATTTTTATATTTTTTAAATAACAAGCATTTTTACCATGACTTTTCTGGTTGAAGTGAAGCTCAGTGCTCTGAAATTTATGATTTAACCTCTATAATGTTAGCAAGATATTAATATATGCATGAAGAGTTGCAGTGAATGTAATTACCATGGCAAAGTGATAAACACATAGCTATTTTGCCTGGTAATATTATGTATTTAAAGGGTTTATTTGTTCAACAGTTCTAACTTTAATTATATTTTGCCATTTGGGATTTTTAGACATATAACAATCATAGCTCTTCTCTGCTATTAGTCTAAGAAGATTGTATTCATTATAAAAATAATCTACATTTTTATTTATTTAATTTTTTTCTTTAATGCCCTACAAGTGAGCTAAGATGTGATAACTTTCTTTGCTGCTTGTACTCCATGACTCATCTGCATGCTAAACGAATCAGTTCCCATTTTTATATGTGGCAGTGAAAGATACTAAACAGTGCTTTGGCCCTAGGCCTTCTCAGTCGCAGGCACTGTGCTGAACGCTCTCACATAAACTTGGAGCTCTTCCTCAAAACCTCAGTTCCCATTGCTCTGAGAATCTCAAATGCTTTGGAAAACAAACTTACAGAAAATAAACAAGCAATGTGTCCTGAAGCTAAGAAATGGTTGCAGAGGGTCAGTCTTCCTAATAGCCAGGCTAGTCCTTTTTTGAGTTCAAATGTTTCCCTACCATCATGGAGTAAAGAGAGGATTTGGGGTAAACCTTAACGAGGTAGGTTTGTCAACATGGGTGAACTCACGTTACATGAGGGAAGATTCTAGAAAATGCGCTGATTGCACTCCTGATGATGTGTCCTTGGTTTTGGTGCTAATGCAGGAGGCCATTAAAGCTTCGGCACCAAAAGCCTTTCTCTGCTTTCCATCCCCAGACACTTATTCAGGACTCTACAATGCTCTTTCAGCTAAGTCAAATGATTTCTGCAGTAAATGTTCCTGATGAAAGCAGATTTTTTCTCACTACCTAGCCTACAGCTACATTTTATTTGGCTTCCGTGGTGGTATTGTTGGAGATATAACTTACATGCAGTCAAGTGCACTAATGTTAAGTGTTTAACTTGATGTACGTTGCTGATGTGTACACATATATGAGGACCTCTCAGAGCAGAAAGTACATTTCCAGTTCCCCAGAGGCGCTCGTGTCTCCTATCAGCACTCCCCACTTTCTACACAGTAACCTGTCTAGAGTTTTGGTGTTGCTTGTCGTTTGTTTCATAGAACACAAAAAAATTGTAAGGTTAAAAACATGAGGATGTTCTGATAAGAAAGCATTAGATTGCTTAAGTAGAATTGTTTATCTTGATGAAAAGAACTGCAAAGCACATTTTAATGAAGGCAGCAGCAGTTTTTCTTCATTCATGTTTTGAACATTCATTGTAAAACACAAAATGCGTGAAATTCTGGAACTATGAATATCAAAAAGCAAGCACCACACCACAAGACCCTGCCCTGAAGGGTCTTGGAATCATCTTCTTTGGACTATCGTTTTAAATGTGGATGCAAATCTGCACATACACATATTTGTGTACACCTATGCATGTGTTATTTCACTCCTTTTTTCCCCATATGTGGAACTAAAAAAGGATCAGAGGATATGTTCATCACGCTGGATGACGCAGATCAGTGGCTACCATAGCTTCACCCCTATTAAGGCGTGAAGTTAGAAGGAACCTGTAAAAGCCATCAGGTTAGCAAGCATGTTCTGAACCTGATGCCCTCTGCTGTCTTGTCACAGACTTTTGGCTTTGTGTCTACATTTTTAGACTGGTCCTCCATTAAGACCGTCTGCTCAGTTCTTGATAACATCTTTTCCTTGAATGTTGTGTTTTCCTTCTCTCTTGCTTTTGCACTAAAGCCAATGAGCTATCTTCTCAGATACACTGTATGCTGGCACACTTGAGCCATTACACAAAAGGACAGTTCTGATGACCAGCCTGTGCTGTTAGGAACAAGATTCTCTTGGCATAGATATTTGCACTTACAATCACTTTTCAAGGTCCCATGGTCCCACCAGAAAATATCACGTTTTCTTTGGAAATTTGCTTGGAATTCTCTTGTAAAATTTCTTTCTGACTTAACAGATGGGCAAGTCAATTTTTTTTTCCCCTTCTTGAATAGATTTTCTTCATACCCTGACAGCAGGTGCTTTGTGGAACTCCTGTTGTAGAACATGGATTTCTAAAGCAATCCAAAATTCCTAGCTACCGAAACACACACACTCCTGCATCCATAGACTCATAACACCTTTGTATTTTTTGTAGCCATTGTTTACTGGTGAGTTCTTCTCACAGTGTTTAACTGGATACAGTAACGTAGGTACAGTAACAGACCATGAACTTGTCAATTTTTCCTCTTCATGGGTTCTGCTTCAGTTAGAAAGACATGCAACTTATACAGCAATTGCTGTGTACTATAAATTATAGGTATGCAGCATGCATTACAAGGAAAGAACACAGTAAAAAAAAAAATCACAGAATTCATCGACAGGGGCCGGTGCTGTGGTTCATTTGGTTAATCCTCTGCCTGTGGCGCCGGCATCCCATGTGTGTGCCGGTTGCTCCTCTTCCAGTCCAGCTCTCTGTTATGGCCCGGGAGGTCAGTGGAGGATGGCCCAAGTGCTTGGGCACATGTACCCGCATGGGAGACCAGGAGAAGCACCTGGCTCCTACCTTTGGATCGGCACAGCGCTGGCCATAGTGGCCATTTGGGGAGTGAACCAACAGAAGGAAGACCTTTCTCTCTGTCTCTCTCTCTCACTGTCTGTAACTCTACCTGTAAAAAAAAAAAAAAAAAAAAAAAAAAAAAAAAAAAAAAGCATTCATCGACAGATAAATAGGTAGATAGATCTTACATATGAAAGAGATCTTCAAAAAGTTTTCAGAAAATGAATGTTATTTAAAAATGCCTCAATTTTAAAATATTTGCTACCTAAATGAACTTACATTTTAATTCAATATTTCCATGAACTTTCTGAAACATTTTCATTTATACTCTCTGACAGAAAAGTTAAAACACCACTCTGGCGTGAATCTACCATAACTTTGTTATTGTCTTTCTTACGTGTGCCAATTTGAAATACCTGGACCTGTGTTTTGTGGCTGTCTGCAATCAGTAGTGTATTTATTTACAGAACACTGGGAACTGAAGCTTTCTTCCTACACGTACCAGAGTACTCTGCTGTTCAGTCATGCAGAATTAGACCAAGTTATCTCAGAAACGTGATTTTTTCCCCTTGTTCTTACAGACTTTCTGAAGTTTTTATATAGTATATCTGTTTACTGTGACACAAATTTTGGATCTTCTGACGTTCTGGAGGGGATAGCACAGTGATGCGTGCAAGCACAGTGGTCGTTTGGGTGGGAATCCTGTCTTGGTCAGAGTAGGTTCTTACTCCATGCTGACAGTTCCATGGTATGTGGGCTGCATCTTGTATATAGAAAATACTATCTAGTATATAGAAAATACTATAATAATACTGTCATATAAATAAGCACATTGACCAGTGGAACAGGACCGAGGATCCAGAAATAAACACAAAGGTACTGAGAAGACACAATGGAGAAATGACAGAGACAACTTCAATAATTGGTACTAGGAAAACTGATATTCACAGGTAGAACGAAATTGAACCCTACCTCACACCACTTAAAGAAATCAATTCAAAACAGAGTAGAAATTCACATTTAAGATAGAAACTATAAAACCACTAAAAGGCAACATTGGGCTAACGCTGTATGACATTGTCCTGGTAAAATATATTTTTGGATATTACCTTAAAAGCTCAGAAAACAAAGGTAAAAGTAAATTAGTGAGATTGCACTAAACTAAAAGGCTTCTGTAGCTAAGAAAGTAAATAACAAAGTGAAGAGACACACATGAATTTAGCGAAGATATTGGCAGCTCGTACATCTGATAAAGTTCTTAAATTTATAAAAGCTCAAACGATTCTCGCAAGACAAAACTAGAATGAAAAAAGGGAAAATGACCTAAATAGACATTTCTGAAAAGAAAACAACCAAATGTCTGAAAAACATATGAAAAAAGTGCTCATCATCACAAATCATCAGGGAAATACAAATTTAAAAGGAAGCAACATCTACTTATCACATACCTGTTAGAATGCTATTCTGAAAAAAAAGTAAAGGTTATAAGTAGGGGTAGGATGTGGAGAAAAGGGAGCCCTTGTGCAATATTGTTTGAAATGTAAATTAAAGCAGCTGTTATGGGGAACAATATGGGGTTTGATTTTCATCAGACAATCAAGGCTGGCGCCACAGCTCACCAAGGCTAATCCTCTGCCTGCGGCGCCAGCACACCGGGTTCTAGCCCCGGTCTTGGCGCCATATTCTATCCTGGTTGCTCCTCTTCCAGTCCAACTCTCTGCTGTGGCTCAGGAAGGCAGTGGAGGATGGCCCAAGTGCTTGGGCCCTGCACCCCATGGGAGACCAGGAGGAGGTGCCTGGTTCCTGGCTTCAGATCAGCGCAGCATGCTGGCCATAGCGGCCATTTGGGGGGTGAACCAACGGAAGGAAGACCTTTCTCTCTGTCTCTCTCTCTCACTGTCTAACTCTGCCTGTCAAAAAAAGAAAAGAAAAAATAAAATTACTGTATATTCCAGTAATCCCACTTCTCAGTATATATCCAAAGGAATTGAAATTAGTATGCTGAACAGATAGCCCATGTTTATTACAGAACTACTCAAACAGCCTCAGATATGGAAGTGATTCAAATGTTCATCCCCAGATGAATGGATAAAGACAATGTGGTTTATATACACAATGAAATACTATTTAATCTAAAAAGAGAGGAGATTCTATCTTTTGTGACAACATGGATTACCTGGAGGACATTAAGCAAAGTGAAATGAGACAGGTGTAGAAACTCAAATATTGCATGAAATAACTTAAATATGAAATTTAAAAATAATTAAATTATAAAGAGTAGAGTAGTGGTTGTCAGAGGCTGGGGCACAGGCTGGCTGGGGAAATGGAAGATGTTGATCAAAGGATCCAGAGCTTGCTAGACAGGGAGATTAGGCTTTAATGATCAACTGCATGGAAGGGTGACTGTAATAAGTAATGTTGCACTGTATATATAAAATTTGCAGGAAGAGTAGATTTTAAATGCTTTCACCTGGGCCAGTGCTGTGGTACCGTAGGTGAAGTCTTCACTTGTGGCTCCAGCATTCCTTACAGGCGCTGGTTTGTGTCTTGGCGACTCTGTTTCCCATCTAGCTCCCTGCTGATGGCCTGGGAAAGCAGTGGAAGATGGCTCAAGTGCTTGGGCCCCTGCACCCATGTGGGAGACCCAGAAGAAGCTCCTGGCTCGTGGCTTCGGATCGGCCCAGCTCCAGTCATTGTGGCCATTTGGGGACTGAACCAGTGGATGGAAGACCTCTCTCTCTCTTTGTCTCTCCCTCTGTTTGTAACTCTGCCTCTTGAATATATAAATTAAACTTTAGAAAGATGTTTTCACCACCAAAACTGTGAAGTGATAGATTTGCTCATCAGCCCCATTTAACCATTTCATATTTTAAACATGATTGTATCAAAGCACCACGTCATATTCCATAAACATACGCAATTTAAAAACAGCCAAACAGAAACTATCATGTTAATCTCTTATCCATTTCACCATTAAGCATTTTTGAAAGTAATTATTCTATGATGAATAGAGAAAATTTCAAATGTTAGTGAAATAATTCAAAATGATTCTTCAGGAAACAAATTTTGTTGAAAAGCCAATTGTTGCTTAATTTTGTAAAGTATGTGGTCTGCATCTTTAAAAAATCTTTTGAAAGACAAATATTTTCCTTATAAACATGTATTTGAATCTAATTATTTCAAATTGCTGTTTGATATGATTAACAAACTTTTGGCCTTTAACATTCTCTCCTATGTAATTTGGTTGAGAATGAGTTATTTCTTCACTTTGTTTTGCAAATTTGTAATTTCTTTATAGTATACATTGTCTTTCAAGACTTCAGTGTACAGACCTTATTAAATGAGAATAAGCTGATGTTTTCTATTGACATTTAATGGAATAAATTAAGAGTGAACTGTTTCTAGTGTTTCCATTTTGATATTTGTATGTACTTCCATATTTTTTTGTAAACTGAACCTATTTCCATAAAAAATTTAACTAGACCATCTTTTAAGCATTCTTGACATATTAATGTATGAGAATACCAGGGATCTTCTAAAAGAACATGGAAAATGTGTGCTATGCAAAAAACTATGCATGGATTTCAAAACTTTTTTACACCAAAATAAGCTTATCTGTTTAAAAGATTTATTTGAAAGGCAGAGTGGCAGAGAGTCAGGGAGAGACAGAAAGAGGGAGAGAAAGAGAGATCCTTCATCTGTTGGTTGCCTGCCCAAATGCCTGCAACAGTTGAGTCTGGGACAAGCTGAACCAGGAGCCGGGATCCTTTAAGGTCTCCTACATAGGTGGCAGGAACCCACGTACTTGGCCTTTATCTGCTGCCACCCGGGACATTTGCAGGAGGCTGCAAAGCAGTACTATATGCGATACAGGCCTTCCCACCAGCAACACCTACCCAAACTTATCTTCTAATTGCATTTTCCATGAACAGTTTGAAACCCTTTGCACTGTTAGTTTAAAACATTTTTTTAAAGTCATATGTGACAGCTTAAAATAATAACCATATATGTAAATTAACATTTTCCTCAAAAAGAAAATCACTAAGGATACACATGAACAACAATGGAAAGAAGAACAAAGGTACAGTAATTTCTCCCTAAATTATTCTTTTATGTTATTGAAGCTTTTTTTAATTTAAAGCCAGTTTATTTTGGCTATTATATGTTTTTGTTTTTTTTTTTTTTTTTTTGACAGGCAGAGTGGACAGTGAGAGAGAGAGACAGAGAGAAAGGTCTTCCTTTTGCCGTTGGTTCACCCTCCAATGGCCGCCGTGGCTGGCGCACTGCAGCCAGCGCACCATGCTGATCCGATGGCAGGAGCCAGGTACTTTTCCTGGTCTCCCATGGGGTGCAGGGCCCAAGCACCTGGGCCATCCTCCACTGCACTCCCTGGCCACAGCACAGCAGAGAGCTGGCCTGGAAGAGGGGCAACCGGGACAGAATCCGGCGCCCCGACTGGGACTAGAACCTGGTGTGCCAGCGCTGCAAGGCGGAGGATTAGCCCAGTGAGCCGCGGCACCGGCCGGCTATTATAT
Organism: Oryctolagus cuniculus; assembly: GCF_964237555.1. NCBI lineage: Eukaryota > Metazoa > Chordata > Mammalia > Lagomorpha > Leporidae > Oryctolagus > Oryctolagus cuniculus. Next base: position 150,044,240 of record NC_091436.1, read on the forward strand.
GTTATAATTTGAACTTCCCTGAAGATGGCGTCCAGCCCTCTGATTAGATACAGGGAGAAAGTTCTGAGCAACTCAACTGTCCCTGGCCACAGAACACGGAAGTAAATATAGGTTAAAGGGAAGCACTGAAGAGGTGGGGGCCTCTGATTTTATACCCTCTAAGAGTGCTCTTAGGACTTTGGAAGAAAAATGCCCACATATACACGGTGTGTTAGTAGTGAAACATAAAAACATACAATCGAGGAAGGAGCCTTGTAAGAAACAGAGGCGTGTCATCATTTTTCTATTTTGCATGGGCCAATATTTCTCACCAGCATATTTCTGGGTAAAGCAAGCATGAAGAAAGACTGCAGCATGAATTCCATAAAAGGCTGCAGAGTATAAGAAATGCACGGCAATATATCAAGCAAATGAAAATCTTTAGTGTTGTGCCCAGATCATTTTTAGCATTTTAACTAAATACAGCTTAACTTGCATGAAGTGATTCTGCATGCCCGTTTAAAAATTAGAAATAGTACAAAAACTCACTGAGTTAGTTCCTACAAGATAGGATAAAAATAAGTCCCTCTCTTCATTATTAATTGATATCATAAGCACAAGCCATGTATTTTTACTATCAGAATTGCAAGTACTGGCCAATGAATATTTTGCTGTATGACAGTTGACTTGTCAGCTAACTTCAAAATTTGGCCCTAAAGGACAAAGTTATTTGGTCTGAGGAGAAGAAAGTTTGTTTTATCAGAACAAATAGCCCAAGTCATGCCTGTGAATAAAATAAAGTTTATCTGTTGGCTCATTTTTGTCAAGAGCATACATGAGTTGATAATGACAAACTGGCTGTAGCCTGCATCCAGCAGATCTTAATTACAAGATTATTATTAATTAGTTGATGTTATAAATTCATTCACATTTATTATCTGAAGCACAATGATCACTTTCATTATTCTTAGATAAAGCTGTTGTTTCATTGTTTGGATTTGGGGAAAGCAATATGGCACCATCCAGAACTAAAAAAGCATTTTGAAAATCATAAGCAGATTACACCAGAAGTCAGCCCTGTTAACAAATGCAAAGGCACAGACACAGTTCATGAATTATTCTATGTTCTTAAGGGCAAAGAACAAACGTATGTGGTAGATTTACCATACATTTTCACTGCACACATTACTTAAAATATTCTGAGGGGTATATTTAAAGTAACATGTGCTCATGTGCTAATATTTTAAAAAAATAGTCACCAACCAACTTGTGTCCAGTCATTCCTGTGGATACTTGGAAATTAACCCATATTAATTTTCACATTATCACTTGATGTTTAGACATCATATTACTGGGGTAATTATGTGAAAAGCATATACAGTGGGAGTCTTGAGAAAAGTAATAAAGGATGTGTCTAAAGAAGTAGAAGACATCTATGGCCTCCTGGAATCTCCAAACAATCTCAGCTCTCTCCTATCTTGTCTGTCGGCACCTTCACTCTTCTTCTATTCGCTAAAACAGGGACAATAACAGTTTTGACTGTTAGGTTTGTTGTAAGAATGAAATGAAACTATGTGTATAAATGTTTAGCTCAGTGTCTTTTGTAAAGTAAGGACTCAAGAAATTGAAGCTGTTATGTCATAGTTCTCCGTTGTGTTTTCTCCGTAGAATATGTGAAGGATCTAAATGCTTATTCAGAAGACATGATTTTCCGTGATTGTCAGATGCCAATCTATTTACTGTGAGGGGATCAAACAATAAATAACACCCAGCTGACATTCAGAAAAAATTGTGAAAATCACATGTGGCTGAAATTTAGGGAAACATGCTCAACAACACACAAACCGTTATCTATAAAATAATGTCATTAGGTAGTCATTAAGAAGGAATGCTGCTGGTGTTATATAACACTAAGGGTCTCTTCATAGTTGTGTGACCAAGTGATTGATGATGATACACAATTTGAGCAAGACATTCTGGAGTGTGGTGTGACAATCAGCACAACCTAAGGGAATAAAGAGTCAGAAATGCAAGTTGTGTGATAAAAGTCCATAAAGGCACTATGGATTCATTTGCTAGTACCAGGGCAAAACTTTCCTTTATGCTGGGTTAATCTAGGTACTTAGTGATATTGATTGCTATAGAGAATGCCCCTCTTTGGACACTGTGTGTTTATAAAGTGAATCCCATGGAATCTTTTTGCATATGAAGTGGGACCACAAAGAAAGGGACAAACTACAATGGTGTTCTAATTTTCTTTCATATTTATAATGCACTGAACATTTTTAAGTATATGTAAATTTTGCCAATTTGATACTTTGGCATCAAAGTACCTATGTAGATTTACAAAGCAAATCTTTGCAAAACCAACTGTTGCACGGTTTCTTTAAGCCTAACCCTGTTCACTTTGGCCATACAGACTATTTTGGGCAAAACAGACCATACCTAAATTTACAACCCACAATGCAAGCTTCTTGGAATTCCAATTTGAGTTTGATTTACCTGTTTGTTTCTCAAAACTGCTTATTGAAGCAGTTCCTGACTATGGCCAATATTGAAAACATGTAAGTATTCAAGTAGGACCGCATGCTATTTTCACCCAACTTAGAGCAGGCAATGTTGGCAAGAGTGGAAGGCTCCTCTTGGATGGTTTCCCACTGGCTTCCAAAAAGACTGGGTAAGCAATGTATGAATACCCAAACATTTGGATTTTTATCTTCTCTAAATCCTTATACAAACTATAAAAATCCTGTCCACCACTCATTTATCTACACAATATATTTGGAAACAATAAAGGAAAATCAATGAGGCATTGAGTTGGCAGGAGAGTGGAACCTGAATTCAATGGTTGGCTTTGAAAAAGCATGACTGTAGCTTTGCTGCAGATTCAGTCCACTGGGAATGGAAATCTGATGGTATTCCAGGAGAACACACTGCATTTTGTGTCTGTGGAAATGGTAGGACTGAAGTCTGCGGATGAGAATCCCCAGAAGCACACCATTATCCTTCTTTAACTCTCTCATCTGAGCTGCAAAAATGGATGGTGCAGAAGCCTGAAGTATGCTTCAGTGTGAGATGCATGCAGGGAGCTCCGTGGCACACAAGAGCCTGTCAACACTACCTTGGGTGATTAGGAAGCCTATAGTCGCAAGCAGTTGTGAATAAAATGAAAGGGTAAAGGCTGCATTGATTTATTTAATTCACACACACACACAAACACATGCAGGAATGTTTGCGTTGGATGCAAGTGCAAGAGGTTAATCTATCTTCTGCTCATTAGGTTAGGTACAAATTATTTAAGTGCCAAAATATTTCTCAAAATACTAAAAAGAAGAAATTCTGTACCTTTAGGCTGTGCTTCACTCAAAGGCAGTAGACTAGACTACTAGTTTAAGAATAAGTGGACTAGAGCCGGCACCGCGGCTCACTAGGCTAATCCTCCGCCTTGAGGCGCCGGCACACCGGGTTCTAGTCCCAGTATGGGAACCGGATTCTGTCCTGGTTGCCCCTCTTCCAGGCCAGCTCTCTGCTGTGGCCCGGGAGTGCAGTGGAGGATGGCCCAAGTACTTGGGTCCTGCACCCCATTTGAGACCAGGATAAGTACCTGGCTCCTGCCATCGGATCAGCGCGGTGCAGCGGCCATTGGAGGGTGAACCAACGGCAAAGGAAGACCTTTCTCTCTGTCTCTCTCTCTCTCACTGTCCACTCTGCCTGTCAAAAAAAAAAAAAAAAGAATAAATGGACTAGAATTTTTTTTCAAACCCTACAATTCTGTCTACAAACCCATCAATAATATCTGACTACTCTTTTTTTTTTTTTTAAAGATTTATTTATTTATTTGAAAGTCAGAATTACACACACAGAGAGAGAGAGAGAGGCAGAGAAAGAGAGAGGTCTTCCAACGGATGGTTCACTCTCCAGTTGACTGCATCGTCTGGAGCTGCGCTGATCTGAAGCCAGGAGCCAGGAGCTTTCTCCGGGTCTCCAAAGTGGGTGCTAGGGCCCAAGGACTTGGGCCATCCTGTACTGCTTTCCCAAGCCATAGCAGAGAGCTGGATCAGAAGAGGAGCATCTGGGACTTGAACTGGTGCCCATATGGGATGCCGGTGCTTCAGGTCAGGGCATTAACCTGCTGTGCCACAGCACCGGGCCCCTGACTACTTCTTTCTTAAATTGGACATATAATGATCTCTTGAATAATAAGGCTTAAAGTTGATTACTGTCAATATATTGGTAGATTAATACCTAGGTCCTATGCTCTGCCTTCATTTTGTTTTGTTAAAAATGCATGTGAGAGGGCCGGTGTTGTGGCACAGTGGGGTAAGCCACCACCTGCAACACCAGCATCTCATATGAGCAACAGTTTGATTCCTGGCTGCTACACTTCCCCACCTCACATCAGTTCCTTACTAAGGCATCAGTGTAAATAGTGGAAGTTGGCCTAAGTTGGGACTGTGTCACCCATGTCAGGGACCTGGATGGAGTTCCAGGAACCTGGATTCCTCCTGGCACAGCCCTGGCTGTTGTGGCCATTTGTACAGTGAAACAGTAGATGGAAAAATTCTTTGTCTTTGCCTGTCTTTCTCTCTTTGTAGCTCTCCCTTTCAAATAAAATAAATAAAATCTTTTTAAAAATAAAAATTCAGTGGTAATATTGCATTAGGAATTTTCTTATTTTTAAAATTTTAGTTAAGATAAATAAATTTCATATATTTCCTATATACAGATTCAGGAGCATAGTGATAATTTCTAAACTACCTCCCTCCCACCCTCGCTCTCATTTTTCTTCTTCCCTCCCCTATTTCCAGTCTTAATTTTTTAAAGATTTTATATTTATTTGAGAGGTAGAGTTCCAGAGAGAGGGAGAGACAGTGAGAAAGGTCTTCCTTCCAATGATTCATTCCCCAAATGGCTGCAACGGCTGCACATGGGCTGATCTGAAGCAGGAGCCAGGAGCTTTTCTAAGTCTCCCATGTGGTTGTAGGAGCCCAAGCACTGGGGCCACCCCCCGCTGCTTTCTTAGGTGAATTAGCAGGGAGCTGAATCAGAAGAGGGGACGCCGAGACATGAATCAGTGCCCATATGGGATACTGGAACCATGGGTGTAGGCTTAGCCTACTACACCACAGCCCCAGCCACTCCATATTTAATTTTACAAAAATCTATTTTCAGTTCACTTTATACTCATAAGATTAATCCTATGCTAAGTAAAGAGTTCAACAAGTAGTATGAAGAAAAAAACACTGTTCTTCAACAGCTGAGCCAAAGGCTATAAACAATCATCAAATCTCAAAATGCCAATTTCAATTTCCTATACATTACCTTTAAAATACTCTACCAATTACCACAGATTAGCAAAAGCATGATATTTGTCTTTTTGGGACTGACTCATTTCACTAAGTATAATGGTTTCCAGTTGCAACAATTTTGTTGCAAAAGACAGCATTTCATTTATTTACTTTTTACCTCTGAGTAGTATTCCATAGTGTGTGTGTGTGTGTACCTTCAGTTGTCCAGTCTTCAGTGTTCAGTGTGTCCAGTCTTCATTTGATGGACAACTGGGTTGATTCCATATTTTAGCTAGTGTTATTTGAACTGCAATAAAAATGGAGGTACAGTTCACTCTTTCATACGCTGATACTTTTCCTTTGGGTAAATTCCCAGGAGTGGGATTGCTGGTTCATATGGGAGGTCTACACTGAGATTCTGAGGTGTCTCCTCTCCACACTGTCTCACACAATGGCTGTACCAGTTTACATTCCCACCAACAGTGGGTTAGAGCACCTTTTTCCCCACATCCTCGCCAGCATTTGTTGTTTGATTTCTGCATGAGAGCCATTCTAACTGGGGTGAGATGAAACCTCATTTTGGTTTTCATTTGCATTTCCCTGATGGCTGGTGGTGACCTTGAGCATTTTTTCTAGTGTCTGTTGTCCATTTGAATTTCTTCTCTTGAAACATACCTGTTCAAGTCTTTAGCCCCCCTTTTTAACTGGACTATTTTATTGTTGAGTTTCTTGAGCTCTTTACAGATTCTAGATATTAACCCTTTATCCATTGCATAGTTTGCAAATATTTTCTCCCATTCTGTGTCCTCTTCACTTGGCAGAGTTTCTTCTGTAGTGCAGAATCTTCTCAGCTTGATGTAATGTCATTTGCCAATTTTGGCTTTGATTGCCTGTGCTTCTGGGGTCTTTTCCAATAAATTTTTGCCTAAACCAATGTCTGGCAGAGTTTCCCCAATGTTCTCTAGTAATTTGATGATATTTGTTCAAAGGTTTAGGTATTTTATCCATTTTGAGTGGATTTTTGTGTAAGTTTTTGAGAGGGGTATTGTTTCATACTTCTGCATGCAGAAATCCAGTTTTCCCAGTACTGTTTGTTGAAGAGACTATCCTTGTTCCAAGGGTTGGTTTCAGCTCCTTTGTTAAAGAGAAGTTGGTTATAGATGCGTGGATTGATTTCTGGAGTTTCTATTCTGTTCCATTAGTCTGCATGACTATATTTTTGCCAATACCAGGCTATTTTGATTATAACTTCCCTGTAGTTTGTCTTGAAATCTGATATTGTGATATCTCTGGCTTTGTTTTTGTTGTATAAGATTGCTTTAGCTATTTGGGGTCGCCTGTTTTTCCATATGAATTTGGCATCCTTTTTCTTACATCTGAGAAGAATGTCATTGGCATTTTTATTGGGATGACATTGCATCTGTATATTGCTTTTGGTAGTATGGACATTCTGATGATATTGATTCTTCCAATCCATGAACATGGAAAATTTTCCATTTTTTTGTGTTTTTTTATTTGTTTCATTACAATTTTGCAATTTTCATCATTGAGATCTTTGACATCCTTTTAAAAAATTATTGCAAGGTAGCTGTTGTGAATTTGATTGATATTAGAAGTTCTTTCTTAGCCGTGGCATTGTCTGTGTATACAAATGCTATTGTTTTTTGTATTAATTTTATATCCTGCCACTCTACTAAAGTCTTTTATGAGCTCCAATAGTGTCTTAGTGGAGTCTTTTGGATCATCTATATATAGAATCATGCCATCTGCAAACAGGGATAGTTTGACTTCCTCATTTCCTATTTGTATCACTTTGATTTCTTTTTCTTGCCTAATGGCTCTGGCTACAACTTCCAGGACTATATTGAATAGCAATGGTGAGAGCTGAGCATCCTCATCTGGTTCGGTTCCTAATGGGAATGCTTCCAACTTTTCTCCATTCAATGAGATGCTGGCTGTGAGTTAGTCATAGATTGCCTCAACTGTGTTGAGGAATGCTTCTTCTGTACCCAATTTGTTTAAGGTTTTCATTACAAAACGTTGTTGTATTTTATTAAATGCTTTTTCTGTATCTACTGAGATAATCATATGGTTTTGATTTTGGTACTTCAGTATCTTAATGTTATAATCACATTGATTGATTTGCAAATGTTGAGCCATCTTGCATACAAGAGATAAATCCCACTTGGTCCTGGTGATTGATCTTTCTGATATGTTGTTGGGTTTCATTATCTAATGCTTTTTTGGAGGCTTTTTGCATCTGTATTCATCAGGGATGTTAGTCTATTCTTTAGGTTTGACTGTTGATAGTTTGACCACAATGTGTCAGAAGATTTTTTTCTGGTAATGTCTATTAGGAGTTCTATGTGCTTCTTGAACTTGGATGTCCCTTTCTTTTTCTAAATTGGGGAAATTTTCTATAATTATTTCACTGAATAGGCCTTGTAATCCATTCTTTTTTTCTTTTAGAAACTCCTAAGACCCATGTGTTTGCTTGATAGTATCTCATAGATTCCCAACACTATTTTTAATTTTTCTAATTTTTTCTTCTTCTTCTCTCTCTCTCTCTCTTTTTTTTTGTCTGACTATAAAATTTCCAAAGATCTGTCTTCTAGCTCAGATATTCTTTCTTCTACCTCACCACATCTGTAGTTAAGGCTTTCTACCACATTTTTATTTGACCTATTGCATTCTTCATTTCTAATGTTTCATTTTTATTTTTCCTTACAATTTCAATTTCTTGGGAAAATGTTTCATTCGTGTCACGTATGGGTTTCTTTAATTCATGGATTTGTTTCTCATTTCTTCTGAGTAATCCTGTGATTAGTCTTTTGAATTCCATTTCAGGTATTTCATCAATCATTTCATCTTCACATCTAATATTGAGGTGGTGTTGGGTTCGTTTGTTCGGGTTGGGGGAGTCATGTTGTCTTTCTTAACCTTGTTTTTTGAATTTCTGCATTTATTCTTAGGCATTTGTGGAGATACTTATTGGGTTTCTCCTCTGATGGCTTTTTATCTTTGAACTATGCCTCTGTGGCTTAGTGAAATGTCTGTTTTTTCAGTGAATGCCTAGAGGTGTGTGTTGTGTGTAGCCAGGGAGCTCTGGTCAGTGTTCCAGGTTGGAGTGAGTACCCAGGCTGATACCCAAGTTGGGCATGGTAGATATTTTGTTAACAGAAAGGCAGGGTATATGCATAATCACACCCTTACTTCCTCTCTTCCAAGGTGATCAATGCCCAGGTGTTAGCCCTCCATGGGTACAATACTCACTTGCACATCCACATGAACTTCACAAAGGATCTTTGCAGTCTTCAGTATGAGCATGGATCCCACTGCAATGACCCACCCCAGGCAAGCAGGGATCTCTGAGTGTGTGGAGCCACTCATAGATAGTGATTGCCCAGAGACCCCGTTACCCCCTGCGCCCTCTCATGCAGTCACAGAGTTTCCACAGTCTCAGCACTCAGGGCTCCCACAGTCATAGGGTACAGAGATCCACTTTGCTCTGCAAGCCGGCTTGGTCCACAGCGAGTCTGGGATGTTCGGGGGTAGCTGCCTTGTGAGTGCTCCGCCTAGGTGGTTTGAACCCTAGAGCCCCAGGGCCTGTGAATTTTCGAGAGGCTGGGGGCACCTCAGGAGAGATAAACATGCCCCCGTTCTTCTCTGGGTGAGCAGCCACCCAGTTCCCCTCAGGGCTCTGGACTGGACTCACAGTGTAGTCCACTAGGCTCTCCCTCCAGCTGTATCACAAGTGGCATTGGCTGCTGCAGTTTGATCTCAGCTTGCTCTGCAAAGATGGTGCTTTGTCTGTCTCGGTGCTGCTGGGATCATTTGTTGTGTCCATGTTTGTTGCTGCGTGTCTGGATCTTCCACACAGATCCATAGCATCACTCCTCCTTCCGCAGAATCTCCATTGCAGTTCTCCCTCCCAACTCTTCCCTGAGAATGCACTTTCTCCTTTTTTTTTTGTTTAACTGTTTTCTCCTAACGTAGAGCTGACCGCTGTATCCCTATTATACCACTTGGAATCAAGAATTAAAATATTACTACTTTTTACAAATTTTGGATTCATACAATGGACATTAACATACTTGATTTTTCGCTATTAGCATAATCATTAAAGAAAAAAATCTTGTCCATTTGCTTCACATTATTTTAAACCTTGTAATAGTTATACTATATAGTGTATATAATCATTTTGGACATCAGTTATCTGAATGTGTGTCAATTTTTTGTCATCAAGTGTACATATTAGAAGCAGAGGACATTAAAGACTCTCTTTGAGTGGTAATGGATTAGAGGGACATAATAAAATGCAAAAAATATTTTAAAAATACAAATAAATAAATATACCACTCATATCATATAAGTGGGGATACCTATAATTATATTGTGGCTTTAAGCTTTCTTATAAACCTATAAAAATGGAATATTGTTGCTTTTCTGGAAAGAAGAATTTTTTTAATATATGCTCTATTGTCTAACATTTATTTAATGAGAAAATACAAGTGACAGCAAATAAAACAGAAAACATCACTGCTCTCACAGAGCTTATGTCCCTGTGGAAAAGGAAGAAAATAAATATATCCACAGATCTAATCACTTCATATCCAGGTGATTCTATAAAGAAAATAGAATAGGGTACTGTGTTATAGGTTGACTGGGTGGTAGGGAAAACTTTTGGGAAAGCTAATGTGGGAGAAGGCGTTTCTGATTTTATGCCATTTAAGCTGAAACTTGAACAATGAGGATAAGCCAACATCTGAAAATATGGAGAATGACCAAATGTAGAATTTGCAACACAGATGTAAAACGCGGGAGCATTTTAATAAAACACCTCTTACAAAGCTCAAGTTGTCCTAGGTATCACACGGACACTTCCCCTACACTTCCTTGATTGAATTCTGACTCTGGAGTTCTAGAGGAAGGGTTTGTGTTGCTGCCAAGCATTCGTTCTAAATTCCAGATAAGCCACCCCGGGAGGATAGGTTCTTCTCTATTCTGTGAGCTTACTATGACAGAGACTATGAGAGTAATAAAACCTCTCACTCTACTTCCTGAATGCATAATAGATCACATTTATCAGCTTTCTCTGCACTAAGTTTGTGCACCACCACCAATTTATAGGTAAGAGGATGTGAATGGAAGTAATGAGGGCACACACACATTCTTCCTTCCTCTCTCTCCTCATCCGTTGGCAGAAGTCAGATAGCTTAAAGAAGAGAGTCCCCAGAAAGCCATGTGCAAGATGATCTGACATTCAGGAATGTGTATTTGGTTAAGTCTCCAAGATTTGGGGGCTTATTTATTAAAGCACCTAGCATTTCACTAGGGTAATATTCCTACCAGGTGTTCCTCTTTCGCTTCATACCAATCCAATACATTTGTGAGTGTCTTCTCACTCCCTATGCCAACTAAACATTTCACAGTAAGACTCTGAAAGTACCTTCTGTCCAAATATCTCTGCAAATCTTTAATTCAGATAGTAGCAGGCATCAGAGAGGCAGACAATCTAGCCCCAGAGGCTCTTGTCAAGTGTCCTTAGTCTCAGGATATGAGAAAATGGTAGGAGGAGAGAATCCATAAGCTGGGGCACTTTTTTTTTTTGGCGTGGTTTAAAGTTCTTTGGGTCAACTTCTACCAAAGCTTCCAGAAACACAAGTGCCAGCGTCATTTCTAGTTGAAAGATTTAAGTTATATCTGACTCAACATTTTGAGAATGAGAGAAAATTCAAGTCAGGCCTTGCTCCATTTGAAATATTTTTGATAAAAATATAAATCATTTTAATTCAAAGTTATTGTAATTGCCCTCTCCTTCCTTGAGCATACAGCTCTCTCTCCCTTTCACACAGGGCTCTTTTCTTGATTTCCAAGTATCCATCCATTAGCAAAATGTAAACTACAACCACAATAAGAGAACTCAATGAGGTATCAGCATAACTAACATTCTTAAAAGTTGTGAAAATAGCACATACTGTGATAATGTGGAGAAGCTGAATCTCTCATCCATCTATTGCTAGTGGAAATACAAAATGGTCTTGTCTCTCTGAAAGAGTATGGAACTTTCTTGTATTACCATAGATGTACTAGCACATGATCCAGCAATGGTTCTCCTGGGTATTTCTCCCAGAGTAATGGAAGTTTATATTCACACAAAAACCTGAATGCAAAGAGTCAAAGTGACTCTATTTGTAAAAATTCCAAAATGGAGTTATTACACCTATCCTGCAGTGAATGAGCAGTTAAGTAACTGTGTGTCCTTATCTGGATTATTACTCAGCATTATAAAGGAGTAAACTACTGATACACACAGTAATTGTGGTCATTTAGTTGTGGATCATGAAAAAGTTCATGGGAAATGTGTATGAAAAAGCCATACATAGATTTCAAAATTTTTGCACTCAATTAAGCTTATCTTTTAATTCTGTTTTGCATGAACTCTTTGAAGTTCCTTCACACATAAAATGATTGCATGCTTATGTTAAAGTCAAAGTGGAGGAATTCTAAAGACAGAGAACAAAATGTGGTGTTAGTTGTTGGAGATGCGGTTGGGGAACATTTTGTCACCACAAGCAGATAGCAGAGAGATCTTTGTTGCATTGTAAACAGGACTGTATCTTGCTTGTGGTACAGTTACATGAATCTACATCTGATAAAACTGCCCAGAGCTATGTACACACACAAACGTGTACATGTCAAATAGGTGAAATCTTGCTATGGTCTGCAGATTGAACCTGCCAATTCACTGGCTTTGACATTATATGACAGTTAAGGAAGGTATCACTACACTGGGGGCAACTGGGTGGTGGGCACACAGGAAATCTGTACTATTTTTATGACTTTCTTTTTGAATCCGTAATTATTTCAAACTAAATAGAAAAAAATGCTATTTTAAATAGAAAAAATATAAGCATGTAAAAATAAACACAACAACAGATGTATAGATTCATTAAAATATTATGATACTTTATTGATGGTGAAAAGAGAAAGGGATAGTTTAGCTTCTTCCTTCCCAATTTGTATCTCTTTGATTTCTTTTTCTTGCCTAATGGCTCCCACAAAAAATATTTTAATAAATTTTTAATAAAAGCCTTTCGTGCATCTGATACTGTGGCACAACTGGTTAAGTTGCCACCTGCAATGCCGGCATCCCATATGAACCCCAGTTTGAATACCAGCTGCTCCACTTCCAATCCAGTTTCTTGCTAATGTTCTTGGGAAGGTAGTGGAAGATGGCCCAAGTGCTTGGGCCCCTGCAAAGCATATGGGAGACTTGGATGGAGTTCCCATTTTCTGACTTTGGCCTGGTCCAGCCCTGGCTGTTATTACCACTTGGAGAGTGAACCAAAAGATGGAATATGTTGCTTTCTCCCTCCCTCTCTCTATATCTCTGATTTTCAAATTAAATAAATAAATCTTTTAAAAAAGCCTTTTCTGATTTTTCTGCCCTATGGATATCAACCAATTTCTTGCAATAAATCTCTTAATATATATCTCTTCTTTGTTTCTCTGATTGAACTCTTGACACACATATATAGAACTCTAAAATAAATCACTGTTTTAGGCTAAAGGTTTGCCTCTGTTGACAAAAAAGCAGGACTAAAGCTTGCTTAGAAATGTGAAGAAATAGCAAAAAAAAAATACTGGCAGGACAGCTAGTGCCCAGGTACTGAGAATAGCTAATGAGGAGTCTCCTAAATTCTTATTGCACCACAAGGACCAGGATAAGTCACTTGCCACCTCCAATCAGTCCTGACTTCCCCTAGGTTCATACCTGCTTAACATGTCAAACTTACCAATGTTTACAGAGCTCACAAATGATGATGCTGGAATTTGAATCCAAGTACACTGGTTTGAGAACAGAACTATCATTACTACACTTCACCACAATAAGTATAAATGAATATAATGAGCATTTCCTCTATAAATAGAGAACATTCAATCCTGCTGGAGGAAAAGCAAATAGGGAAGATAGATAAAACTCAGTAAAGGAGAGAGTAGCTCGGGGGATATGCTGGACATAGATAAAGTAAGTAGAGCCGATCTGTACTGAAGATGGATGGCGTGAGATGGAGGGGCCAAATAGGCAATAAATATTCATGAGGCCTTAAATCAGCCACCAATGGGTGACACCCATTCTATCCCATGTGTCCCCTGAGAAATGAAGATAAAATTGTAGTTGCTTATCAGGCTAAGAAGTAACAAACAACTATTGGCCAGATAGGCTTACCCTGTGTCTCCAATAGATCCCAAGGCTGTGTTGGCTTCAAGTGTCTTCTACCAGATGAGCCCCCTGGTTCACATCTCTGCTCCTATCCTTGCAACTGTACCATCCACAGGGAAGGCTGATATGGTAGAGACAGGACATAAAGACATTGCACACCACAGCACCACAGTTCAGGTAAGATGCACTTGCACACTACTATGAGATTGTTAACACTCTTTCTTTCCCTAGAGCTTACCGTATGTTTTAAGTTGACTTAATAAACTGCATGAAAATTTGTTCTATAAGTCTCTTTGTTCTGGGACTTCTGGGATAGCATGCAAATTAGTATACTTGGAAGTTAATTTTCCACAGGACACCCCCAAACTTCATTAAAGTCAGTAATTTCAATTCTTTCACCAAAGACACTACCATGTTACTAATAAATAATGAGAACTGTATTTAATCTTTTTATAACCCCCTTTAGTCACTTGCTAAAAATGGAAAAAGACTATAATGATAATGATGACTGTGAAGCTGGTGTGATGTCTTTTTATACTTACTGCATAGAGGATATTCTAAGACCCTGCTGAGCTGTTTACCAGAGCCATCTCATGCAGTTTTTGCAAAAGTGCTCTTAGCTGGTTATCATCTTTATTTTGATTATGAAGTTGGAGAATGTCATAATAGTTAAGTAATCAGCTCAATGACACATAGGCACTCAGTGGCTATCTGGGGATTCACACCCAGGTCAGACTCCAGGAAAACCCATTTTCCATGGTTGAATGGTACTACTAGATCCAAGTTCCTCAAATCATATGCACATTTAAAGAAAAAGGTCAATTATGTAAAGACTAGATGGCCCTGCAAATGGGAACAACAGCTTTGAGTACTTGAGAACACAGAGTTAACAACATATATGTACATATTTGGACATTTGCAAAATATTGAGAGCCTAGGAAGAAAATAAATTTTAAAGAAAACTTGGAAAGCTATTGCTTTCCAAATACTGAGAGAAGAGCAACAACCTCCAAGAGGAACTTGAGGGGCAGCAAAAAAGCCCATTCTACCTTTATTTGCACAATTCTCTATCATTACAATTTTATGCAAGCATATATAATTTGATGTCATTTTTAAAGCAATATACATTTACATCTCCAAACACAATGTTGATGACCAGAGCAGATTTCATGTGACAATAATGAAGCTTGTATTTAATTTCAGATTTTTTATTTTGTGTAAACTTTGGGCCAGATGAAATGGGGAATTTTCCTAAACAGACATACATGGTAACAGAGAAATACCAAATTATTTAAAAAAGTATCATACTTAGTCAACCACCTTCAAACTGTGCTATGAAACACAATGTTAACACATTTTAAATTATTTTAAATAGAATTTAAAATAGTTTTACAAATTATTTTAAACCATTCAATAACCCAAGATCAAATTTAAAAGATAATACATTTGCAGTCCTTTGTTTCCTTTCTCTGTGCCTTTTTATTTCCTTTTTCCTTGAAATGCGTCTACAGTTTCATGGGAGACTAGAAAGACGGCAAGGCCATTTCAGCAGGGAGTTTTATGCAGATGCAGTATTTATGATGGTAGTCTGGTGGAGAGTCTGTGATTAATGATCACATATAACCTGGTTCAATATATATTTTTTAAAGTAGGCTTCCTTATTGGCAGCAATACTCTACAAAGGGGGAATATCCATCGAAAGATCTCTTAATCCGAGGACACAGACCAATGGGTCAGTTGGGTATTGTTTATAACCTTTGAGATCAATGGCTCTGAAGGTCAGGTGTGGCACACATTTATTTAGCCTGCCAGTAGCAAGTCTATTTCCTTGATATGAGAACAGAATTGCTAACGTTAACTGTTTTCTTTACTTGGCTTTGTATGTTACTCATTTTTCCATACAACTATTATAAGACACACACCCATTAGATTTGTAGTGATGCTCAACCATAATATTCCTCTGGCTTTCACCTTCTTCTTTTTAGAAATCAGGTGGATACCATGTGATTGATGGAGCGATTAGGGACCAGAAGCAGCAACAGGAAAAGCTGTAATAAGCGAAATTCCAAAGTGAGGTTGTTAGAGAAGTCTGTTGGAATCCTCTGAACATCATCGCTTACTTGCTTTTTAATATTTCCCAGATTTTCTTCTACTACAGTAGTTTTTTTTTTTTTTTTTTTTTCTGCCTAGGAGAGGCCCCAGCTCAGTGGTTATAAACCTGGGCTACAGTTTTCTAAATACATATGGGAGCTTTTGAAAAGTGCCATGCCAGAGTCTTGGCTCTAAAAACTTTATTCAGTGGGTAGAACCATGGTTACCAATTGACTAATACTGATGATACAAACAAATAATAATAATGGAAATACCAGCACTCTCTTAGAAGAGTAAGAATTTATTGGATAATAATAATATTAGGCGACCAACTATCCTGATTTGTCTGGCCCTAGCGTTGAGGATGAGAGAAGATGCTGGTGTATGAAACTTTCACATCTAAGACCAGGAAATCCTTGGCCAAATTCTGTCTGGGAGGCTGAGAAGAGGTTATGACGGTGTTTTATTTTGTTTTGTTTCTTCATACTATTTGTTGGACTCTTTACATAGTGTAGGGTTAATCTTATGAGTATGAAAAAATAATCTTTGTAAAAAATAAGACTGGGAATAGGAGAGAAAGGAGGAAGAAGTATATGAGTGTGGGCAGAGAGTATCTTTATGTTCCTGAATTGGTATATATGAAATGCATGAACTTTGCATACCTGAAGTAAAATTAAAAAAAAATCAACTTAAAAAAGGGAAGTATCTACACATGCATTGCACCACTTGGTTTAAAATATGAATAGTTATTTGCTTTGCACATTATATTGAAAGAATGTAAGGTCTTTTTTTTTCTTTTTTTTTTTTTTAAAAACTTTTATTTAATGCATATAAATTTCCAAAGTACGACTTATGGATTACAATGGCTTCCCCCCCATACCGTCCCTCCCACCCACAACCCTCCCCTTTCCCACTCCCTCTCCCCTTCCATTCACATCAAGATTCATTTTTGATTATCTTAATATACAGAAGATCAGCTTAGTATACATTAAGTAAGGATTTCAACAGTTTGCTCCCACACAGAAACATAAAGTGAAAAATAATAGATGATTTTTTTTTAAATGATGATGAAATCAGAGCAGACCTATTGTCATGTTTAATCCCAGTGAGAGTCAAGTTGGGAATTGATAATTTCTTTTTTTTTTTTTTTTTTTTTTTTACAGAGGATCAGTTTAGTATGCATTAAGCAAGGATTTCAACAGTTTGCACCCCCATAGAAACACAAAGTGAAATATATTGTTTGAGTATTCGTTATAGCATTAAATCTCAATGTACAGCACATTAAGGATAGAGATCCTACATGAGGAGTAAGTGCACAGTGACTCCTGTTGTTGACTTTACCAATTGACACTCCTGTCTATGGCATCAGTAATCTCCCTATGCTCCAGTCATGAGTTTCCAAGGCTATGGAAGCCCTCTGAGTTCTCCGACTCTTATCTTGTTTAGACAAGGTCATAGTCAAAGTGGAGGTTCTCTCCTCCCTTCAGAGAAAGGTACCTCCTTCTTTGAAGACCTGTTCTTTCCACTGGGATCTCACTCGCAGAGATCTTTTGCCAGAGTGAATGTAAGGTCTTAAAAACACCCACAGAGAAACACAAATGTTGAGAGGATTCAGGTTACCTTAGTTCGGTTTACCCTAGTTGAGAAGTCTTAGTATTTCTCAATCTCTGTTGTATTATTGAATCCTTTTTTTTTTCACCCAACACTTCTCAATATCTTCTACACCAACAATTTTGGGAAAACACTGGGCTCAGCCACAGGTGTGGTGAGAGGTTGCTCAAGGAGGAGAGCATGGAAAGAAGACTTGGGATAAACTGGGAAGAGGGTTTGGGAGAATAAACTAAGAAGTTTTCTTATGGGAGGTAGGGAATGCATGAATGATTCTGAATAAGAAAATAACTTCTGAAGTTTTTAGTTTTGCTGGAATTCTTTCTTTGATGTACTTTCTGACCTTCTCTTATAGTACCAGTTGACTATGGGACTCACATTTGTAGTTTGCCTTTGCTACCACTTTGGGCAGCATTCCCAGGCAGCCTCACCCTAGAAAGATCAGTTGTGGAAGCATCTTTCTTGTGGATTTGTGCAACATAAACTACTGAAGAAAAGGATTAGGAGGAAAAGACATGAATTTGTAGGGTTATGCCACCTAAGTGCAGAACAGTGAGGGGTGAAGTAAGGTATTGTCTGTGAATAGAGGGGAAAGAGATTTTCTTTCAATGATTTATATCAAGGATAATAGTAGTAATAAAATTAAACAAATAATGTTTGTTTTTAAATCCTTTTTGTTTTCAAGTTCATAGAAAGTAGGGTTCCAGATAGGAGCACAATAATGTTAACTTTGAATTTCAAGTGAACTATGAGGAATATATGAGTGTTGATGCAATAATTTTTTCCTAAATCTTGTAATCCTAATAAGGGGTGAATTCTCATTGTAAGTTTCCATCTCATCTAATGGAGAGATAATTCCTCAGAAAAATATTCCCTCCTCAAAAAGGGCTGTGTCAGCATGGGATGTAATGTGTTCCATCTCTTAACAGTGACATCAAATGCGCCACACATACCTCCGTTGGACAGAGATATAAACCACACTAAATAATTGCTATTGAATATTTATGAAGTTTTTGCAAAGAACAGTTCTCTAGAGCCAAGCTGGTTATTTGTACCAAGCAGAAGACTCACTTTGTCCCCAGCACATTCTGACAGTGGTGAGCAGAATGGTGCACCTCCATGAAGAACGACCTGGTGATTGAATGGATAGACAGTGAACTTGGCGGGGGAGGGGGGTGTTGGGACATTCAAAAATATTATTTTTGGCTTCTTGTCAAGTGCTAGCTGTTTGTAATTTACGTTATTTTAAATTAAAACTATGGCCAAGGAGTCATGTGTACTGGATGATTCTTTTGGGGGTAGTAGTCTAACCTTAGTGTGTCTGTTTTCATTTCAGGGACAATTCCTCTCACTGTGCACACCCTAAGACATGCGGTGGGAGAGGTTAACATGCTGAAGACTAGTCATGAAAGCCAAGTGATATTATGAGATACGTCACTCTGCTACCTTTCCAACAGCCTCTCATTCTTTCCCATCCAGAATGGAGTCTGTTAACCAACCTTTGAATATGGACTAACCCAGTGACTTGTTTCCACTGGTAGAATGCATGAACAATCATGTGTGAGCTCCCAATTCAGTCCTGAGCACTTCTGAAGACCCTACAGCTACTTCACCACCCCCACTTTTTAAAGATTTATTTTATTGACTGGAAGGTAAAGTGATAGAGAGGAAGGGACACAGAAACAGTGAGAGAGATCTTCCGTTCTCTGGTTCACTCCCCAGATGGCTGCAAAGCCAGGTCTGAAGCCAGCAATCAGGAATGCTGTTCTAGTCCCCTACATGCGTGTCAGGGCCCATGTACTTGGGCCGTCTTTTGCTGCTTTCCCATGCGCTTTTGCAGGGAAACAAAGCAGCTGTGACTTGAACTGGCCCTGGGATGTGGGATACCAGTTTTGCAAGAGATGGGTTAACCTGCTACGCCACAGTGCCAGCCCCAAGACCTTATGGCTTCTGCCCAGCTCCACTGGGACCTGTGGCTGACCTACCAAGAATGCCTGGTATGAAAATGGATAGGCCAATGCCTGGGAACTTTGTGGCCAGGAGACCTAGAGCTGAGGCGATCAGAACTTCTCCAAGGGCTGCTCAGGGCATGTTGCCTTTTGTTTTTGGAGGATTAATAAATGACAACATCTGCCTATTATGAGAGTGTGCTTGGAGAAAGTTAGCCAAAGCTTTAGCCGAAAAACATCTGGGAAAGCTTCACCAGGGTGCTTCTCTACCACAATGTTCCTCCTCATTTCATCAAGCCAGAGTTTCAATGGGAGATCAAGAAATCACCTTACAGTCCTGACTTGGCTCTTTTTTATTTTCTAGGCTTAAACAGTATTTAAAGGGAATCCATTTTTCTTAATTATATATATTAAAAAATGAAAACCTGCATTAACATGGTTGAGTTCCCAGGACTCTTGGATCTTTTTTTTTTCCTTAAGGATTTATTTTATTTATTTGAAAGAATTACAGAGAGAGGTAGAAACAGAGAGACAGGTCTTCCATCTACTGGTTCACTCCCCAGATGGCTGCAACGGCTGGAGCTGCGCCAATCTGAAGCCAGGAGCCAGGAACTTCTTCCAGGTCTCCCACATGGGTGCAGGGGCCCAAGGACTTGGGCCTAATCCTTTTCTTCAGTAGTTATGTTGCGCAAATCCACAAGAAAGATGCTTCCACAACTGGTCTTTCTAGGGTGAGGCTGCCTGGGAATGCTGCCCAAGGACTTGGGGCATCTTCTACTGCTTTCCCAGGCAATAGCAGAGAGCTGGGTTGGAAATGGAGCAGCCGGGACTAGAACTGGTGCCCGTATGGGATGCCAGCGCTTCAGGCCAGGGCTTTAACCCACTGCACCACAGCGCTGGCCCCAGACCCTTGGCTCTTTAGGAATGGGTTAAATGATTGATACCATCCGTTCCAAAAGTGTCTCAAACTTGATGGAGCTTATATTGGAAAAGAAAGTGTATGTATTTTATTTTTATCTCTTAATTCCATTTTCTACAAACCTTCGGAAGTCACCCTGTATGTTAAAGTAAGTGTTAAAAATGCCTAGTAGGATCTCTGTCCTTAATGTATTGTACTATGCGAATTAAAGTTATAGCTAGTACTCAAACAGTACTTTATACTTTGTGTTTCTGTGTGGGTGCAAACTTTACTTTGTATATACTAAATTTATCTTCTGTATATAAAGATAATTGAAAGTGAGTCTTGATGTGAATGGGATGGGAGAGTGAGTGGGAGATGGGATGGTTGTGGGTGGGAAGGAGGTCATGGGGGAAAAGCTGCTATAATCCAAAAGTTGTACTTTGGAAATTTATATTTATCAAATAAAAGTTAAAAATGCCTAGTAAATATCATTTTCATATATTTTTCAAAGAAGTACTTTCTCTAGGACAGCATAAGTTATTTATAAAATTAAAAGGGAAAACAAATCAAATGAAAGAACAACAAAATAAAAAGTAAGATATTCTTAAGTTAAGCCTTCACCCGCATGAGGGAAT
The DNA here is from genome assembly GCF_964237555.1 of Oryctolagus cuniculus. Lineage (NCBI taxonomy): Eukaryota > Metazoa > Chordata > Mammalia > Lagomorpha > Leporidae > Oryctolagus > Oryctolagus cuniculus. Next base: position 150,064,918 of record NC_091436.1, read on the forward strand.
TTTACCATCATATACTGGAAATCGGAAGCCATGAGAAGTGAGTTCGTGGGTCCGTGGGTTGAAAGTCTCAGCTAACTCTTAGAGAAAGAGTGGGCTGGGTAACCCCGGCTGAGCCCAGATCCTATAGGACCAAGCAGGTGAATGAGAAAGTCCAGGCAAGAAGCAGCAGTGAGCCAGTACACAGAGCTGAGGGAACTAATAATGTATTATTAGAAATCTGAGACAGAGGCCAGTGTTGTGGTACAGCTGGTTAATCTGATGCACGTGACACGGGCATCCCATATCGGAGGGCCCTTTGGAGCCCTGGCTACTCTGCTTCTAATCCAGTTTCCTGCTATTGTGCCTAGAAAGGCAGTGGATGATTTGCCCAACCACTTGAGCCCCTGCCAGTCACATGGGAGACATAGAAGTAGTTCCAGGCTCCTGGCTTTGGCCTGGAACATCTCTCGGCATTGTAACCGCTTGGGGACTGAACCAGTGGATGGAAGACTCATGTTCTCTCTCTCTGCCTTTCAAATAAATATAGTTAAAAAAGAAATCTCAGATGGCATCACTTCCATTTATAGACTTGGAAGGGGGAGATTCAGGATAAACAACTCACCCACATAACACAGTCATGTCAGGGAGTCACTGTGCTTTTAAACAAAATCGCCATAATTCTTTCCCCTTTTTGCCAATTTTTGGGAACTTGCAGAGAATCTTCAGGAAATTGAGAACTGTAATTGGATCTGGATTGCCCTTTGGCCTACAGATTTTATTTTTAGATTCTCTGACACTTGCAAAGCAGTGGAAATTAAATGCCATTTTTTATTTGGCACTGAGTGCAGGAGTGAATAAATGTCAAATGAACTAAATAAGGTGATGTGAAGAAGTATTTAACACAATGTCTTGTACTAATATAAATGTTATTTCACTTCCTGGCTACATCTAAGTAGATCTGACCAAACACTGGAATTAGTTATATTCAGTGTAACCTATATATCAAGTATATCTGGTTTATAAAATTTATATCCAAGTAATAATTAATCAAGTGAATCAAATTAATAGACTTATTTGTTGAGCTCATACTGCACATGAGTATCTCTGTTGGACTTTTCATCACACGTTCTGTCTGAAAACCAATGAGGATCATCTGCTTTTACATGGCTCAGCTTTCTGGAATTCTGTGAATGTTCCTCTTAGGTAGTAAAAATGGGTGAATGAGGACGCTGGATTAATTACTGTACACACTAGAGGGTTTATAAACTATTGGCCATCCATGTATCCAATAACGCATATTCCTGTTGTGGATATTTTACCCAGGAACACATTGATAATATTGTCCATCCATTTCCAATAAAAGTAAAGAGGGAAACCTACTTTTTTTTGTATAATCTTTGGTTGTTCACGTATTTTGTCAGTCTCTATATTGATTGTTTTTATGCGATTATCTGTACCTGTGCTCTATATATTTAGCAAAACATGGGTGTATCTTTTTAATCATTGTTGTATAAGCCTTTATTTATATTATTTAACATACTTTCATTTTTGTTTTAGTTTGAAAAGGCTCCCATAATATAACAGCACAGCCTGGGAGGTATAAATAATAGAAATTTATTTCTTCAGTTCTGGAGGCCAGAAGTCTATGATAAATGTGTTTGGGTGTTTCTGGGGCCTTTCTCTTTGGCTTGCAGATAACTGCCTTCTCCTCATGTCCTTGTGTATTCTGTGCCCCGTGCACGCATATCTCTTACGACTCTCTGTGTGTCCAGATTATCTCTTTTTATAAGGACACCTACCTGTTGGATTGGATTAAAGTCCACCCTAATGACATCAATGCCAACACTATCACCTCTTTAAAGTCCCTGCCTCCAAATATAGTCACACTCGAGCTCTTCACCAAGTGAAGTTGGGGCGGGGAGCAGGTGGGTGTCACAGTTCAATGCATATCAATTTTCATTCCCTTTTTCACAACAGATTGGGTAACTCCCTCCATGCTATCATGAAAGGACACTTGGTGTGCTTCTGTCTACATTCTTCCAACATTGTACACTTCTCTATTTGATGACAACAGTAATTAGTGTTTGATTTTTACTGAGCGATTCTCATCTTTCAGGTGTGGCTCTGCTTATTTTATAGGAATTAGGGCAGATAAGGATCCTAACAACCATTTGAGTTCCCTACTGCTATTTTGCTTTTTTTTTCTGGTGAGAAAACTGAGATTGAGAGTTGTTTACTGACTGGTAAAGTTACATGGCTGGTCAGTGGAGGAGAGCAGAGTGTAGGAAGGTCCTTTGCCATCACAACAGCCCTGAGAAAATTGGTATTGTGGGCACTGTGCAATTTGTTGGGAGTGGAGAGGACTGAATCATTCCCTTATATTTTGAACTCCCATATGGCATGGCCATCTATTCATTTTTGTATTCCTAGCGCTTTATAAAGCTCCATGCCTGGCAAAGAGTTGGTACGCAATATGCTATAGAATTGATGCCTGTACATGTCAATCATTACAATTTTTTTAAAAAAGTTAGGAGACACTGGATAAGTAACTTGGTGATGTAGGCAACCTAGCATCCCAAAGTATCTTAGTTTTATGAAAATAGAGCATATAGCTTATAAACAAATATTTTGTTGAACTTAAAAGGAGGGTGCTTCATACAGGCTTGATTCAAATCAAATTAAGAGAATGAATCATTTGCCTAAGGCCCTCCAGTTAATTGGTGACAGATTAAATAAAATTAGGACTTGATTCCATTTCTGGTCCAGTTATTTCACCTTCACATCCAACCGCTGCATTTCCTGGTGAAATGCCCTGCTCAGGTCTACGGGAAAGACAGAGAAACACATATTGCATGTTACGTTGAAAATGCTCATGAGGATTTCCTCCAAAACAGAACCACAACTCACGGCTTTTTTTCTCACGGCAATCAGATTTGTATTTAGTAACACAGGGCCAGCTTGAGATTCAGGGGATTTCGTGCTATTTTCAGAAAGGCCACAACAGTATTTTTTTAATTTATAAGGAAAAAAAAATCATCACCCTATTGGGCAAGCAATTAATGTGATATCTGCCTGCGCGCTGTAACATCGCCAAGGCACCTGCGCTGCTGGCTTCCCTGGAACACGCTCCCATTGTGCTTGGGCATCTCGTCCAGTCTCAGCTTCAGCTTTGAATAGAAAGCCCTGGGGTCTTGGTGTGCTTTCTATTAGACGCCAATTCATCTTTGTTCCCCTCCTTCAGCCATCTGGATGCTACTGTGAGTAGTGGGAATCGCGGACACTTTATCAAGGCACAGAATGATGAAATCCCATGCACCTCAAATGGGTCCTAGTTTTTCCACTTAGAAGGAAAATGCAGTCCCGTCATTCTTTCTGACCCTCTTTGTGGTAGCTATGTCATGTGTTATCTTAACTGGTCTTCTTTGAGTTTCCATTTGTAAGAATAGGATAGTGGCTTTCTGGTGATTTCTTAAACACTGCCCTTTCTCAGATTGCTACAGAGATGTTACACTTAATTCTAAATACAGGATTTCAGTGCCCATATAATTGTATGATGCACACATATATGTCTGCTTCTTAATTTTTATGCTACATGCAAAAATGATTCTGCCACTTATTCTGTACATCACTTTAAAGAAAAATATTTTTTTCCTTTGCCATTTAATTTGCTGATCAGCAGCGTGGGGGCAAGAAATCTGTCTAAATTATTTCAATGGTAACCTGGGAAAACAAATTATTCTGTAGAGAAGTTTGAATTTTCCTGCTGAAAGACTTTATAATTGATATTATTTTTGTTTCTATTCAACAGAATGCCAAAAGCAATGAGAAAAAAAATTAATGAACAAGGTCCAAGCCTCCCACTGATCTCTTCAAGTGTAATTCTGCTTCAACAAACCTGTCTCAAGTTCAATTCTGAATGTGATTGGACCCACAAAAGACGGAGATTCCACAAACTCATTACAATCAAATGGGACTTGTATTCTCTTGTCTAATGTCATAATAAGCAATTATGAGCTTCTCTTCAGCATTCCAGTCGGGTAATGGTGAAACCCTAGAGAGACATTATATGTTGGCAGACTAGGGCTGATGGAACATGCATATGCTCAATGGGTCCCTAAAGACAGCATGGGTAGCTAGATGCCAGGGCAGATTGCCCTCAGTATTGAGGGCAGTCTACCTTCAATTATGACTTGTGTTTTACAATCTGAGTCGTTATAATAATATGTGTGTTCATTGTAGAGAACTCACTGTGGCAACAGAACACACAGCCCTTTCCATCTAGTTCCCATGTGCATGAAAGAATAGCAAATGAAACTCGTGTTTCAACTTGATAGTTCTCTGAAGTCTGGGAAAATACTAGTGCTTCTACATGTTATCATTTCCTAATAGGTTAAATCTCCTAATCTCCTTTTGTCCATGCCGGGAAAGGTAGCAAACTTTGTATTATCAGTGGGATGCTTTGTAGAAATAATTAGATAAATAAACACTTGCCACCCTAAAGCAAGGCATTGAGTATTGCCTCTTAATTATCGGAAAATATCCCTTCAAACAGTTAGTTACCAAATTGTAGTTCTCTTTTCAGCTGAGCCCTTGAAACAAAATGAGATGGCTTCTGTCTGTCTTTCTTTTTTCCACTAAACTGTATTACTGTTATAGACATCCCTGTTCAAAATTGAATGATTCTGTGAAATAAGGATCAAGCAACATTTTACATGGGATAGAATGCTTTACATTGGAGATCTCAAGAAAAAAGTGCTTTTTGTAAGAAACAGCTTAAATGGGCCAGCGCCACGGCTCAATAGGCTAATCTTCCGCCTGCGGCGCCGGCACATCTTGTTCTAGTCCTGGTTGGGGCGCTGGATTCTGTCCCGGTGGCTCCTCTTCCAGTCCAGCTCTCTGCTGTGGCCCGGGAAGACTGTGGAGGATGACCCAAGTGCTTGGGCCCTGCACCTGCATGGGAGACCAGGAGGAAGCACCTCGTTCCTGGCTTCAGATCAGCACAGCGGGCCGGCCGCAGCACACCAGCCATAGAGGCCATTTGGGGGGTGAACCAACGAAAGGAAGACTTTTCTCTCTGTCTCTTCTCTCTCTCACTGTCTAACTCTTCCTGTCAAAAAAAAAAAAAAAAAAAAAAAAAAACAGCTTAAATGGTACTAGTAAAATAAAAAGTTGAACCAAATTAATCAGTTGTGAAAAAAATCTATATTAAAATATTTTAACTGTAAAAAAATATAGAGAAATTGGGATGTCTGGCAGGAATTATTGATATTCTTTTCATATATCCATAATTTGTACCTTCTCTACTTCTAAAATCTATTTTAAGGCATAAAATGCACATTGAAAATGAAACCATTATAGACTCAATGTGTGGAAGCCTTATAGCTTCAGTAGCTAAAGATATGACATCTATGTTGTTGCTTACTTTCCCCCTGGCAGAATCAATGTAGATATTGTGTTTTAACAAAATCACTCTGCTCCACGGTTGATCTGATCTGTGATGGCAGCATCAGTGATTGGAATAGTCAAAATCCTGATGTGGTCATTCCACGCAGATGTGGTGATACTGCCCTGTGACAAAACCTCAACTGCATCTCAAAGAGATTGTCTTTGATGCATACAACTCAGCAATCTCTTCTTACTGTTTAGCCCATCAAAGTGACTTATTTTAAGACTTTTACTTTAAAATGACTGTTTTCTGAGCTTACAGATAACCTTTTCCAAGTACTATAGTTTCTGTAGGTTTACAAAGACATTTGCCAATAGAAGAACTAGGAACCAACCACTTTTAGCAAACAGCAGCATTTTAAAATGTTATAAATTCCGATGTAAAAATTTTCATAGCATGAACAAAGAATTATGAATGCAAATGTATAAGCATCCTCATACACATTGCAGTGAAATTGGTTTTGAAATACCAAAAAAGGGGGTAGCCTCACTTCAAAATTGACAAATAATCCACAGTAAAAATTCATTTCTTTACACTACAAGTCCTAAGGATTGGGTGTAGGGCTTAAAAATAGGCTAATTAATAGCAATCGATCAAGTAATGGGAGATTCCACCCACTTGAAGACTTGACAAGTTCAAAAGGCTTCTTTACATGTCAGTTTTCAGAATTCTATTCCTTCTGTGTGGACTCTGACCATCTCCTTCTATCTGATACCAAACACTAGGAACACTGAAGAAGAAGCAGAAAACAATGCTCCAAAGTGCAACAAAGTGAGTTTTTTCATGCTTTTAGCAATGTGACCTTAGGTATTGATTTATAGCTTGCTGCAGCACCCCAGAGCAAAAGGGAACACTAGTAATTAAGTCAGTATCTGCACTTTCTAAAATAGTGCTGACTTGCAACAAAAAGAGCCCCTTTATTTCTCCTCTCTGTCTCCCAGTGAATGCAGATGCAGGCGCTGACCTCTGACCTTTCTCCAAATTCTCTGGCTGCAGCTGTTATTTTTCTTTCTCTGAGCCCTCAGCTTCTGTTAGACCGGTAAGATTCATTAAATTGTGTGTGCAACTTTCTTTTAAGCAAACATGAAGCAATTTTTAGAAGTCTTATTTATAAATAAAATACCTTTACTGAGGTCAGAATGAAGAAATGCTTTCGTTGGAGCACCTATTAAGGATTTGCCAGATAAGCACTAGGCCAATCGACCACAATAAAAAGGCACAATTTTTTGAATAATTTTATATTTAAGCATAAAAATTTTCCATTGTAAAACTCCCAAGATTGTAAAGTCAATTGAGTCAGAAATGTCTTCTTTGTATTCCATTAGAGTCATTACTGCAATAGGGCCACAAAAGGTAATAGCAATAAAATCAAATACCTTGAGGTGTGTATGCAAATTATATGCTAATATATGGTAATCTGAGTACTTTGTTCAGTGGCCATAAAAAATACTAAATACAGCTAATTAAAGGTGGATACGTTATTGTGTTTTATACTTCACAGCAATATGAGAGAAGTAGTATATTATGATAATTATAGCATTGCTTGCCTAGGGGAGTACATCCAACGTTTAAACAGAATTTCTCATTCTGGAGTATTCGTCCATTGCGCTTATTGTAATCACTTTTCCCTTCTCTACCCCAGGACCTAGATCCATGAAGTTAGTGAAAAACTAAATAACAAATTAAGTCTTTAGCCTCAAGGAAAACAAACACTTTCCTTCTTAGAAACTTCTAGAAGTGTCATGCCCACTCAAATCTCATCTTCCACTGAGTGTGCCCCACTGGGGTAATGCGTTCAGCAGTCAGCCACTTTGAAAACCTCGGTGATTGGAGTCAGAGTCTCAGCACACTTGGGAAATGCAAATACCTCCATCCCCCAGAAATGCACTCCATTGCAGAGTGCCTTCCTGTTGTGAACTAAAATCAGGGAAGAGATAGCTTCTTTTTAAAATTCTTAATAAATCCTACGGGAATGAAAAAAAAAATTGCAACAAAGTTTCTAAAGTGGTATAAAGTTATTGTGAACATTATCTGCGCCCCCTCCACAAATACCTGATTTTCGTGACTGCACTGTGGCACGGCAGGGTAAACCGCCATTTGGGACCCACACATTTGTATTGTAGTCCTGGTTGGAGGCTTGAATACTCCGCTTCTAGTCCAGTTTTCTGCTAATAATCACCCTTATTGGCAGCAGAGAATGTCTCAAGTACTGGGGCTCCCTGCCACCCAGTGGGAGACTTGAATGTAATACTGAGCTCCTGGCTTCACCCTGGCCCAGACCTGGCTGTTGGGGCATTTGGAGATAAATCAATGGATGAAAGATATCTCTCTGATTCTTTCTCTCTCTCTCTCTCTTTCTCTCTCTCTCTCTGTGTGTGTGTGACCCTTTCAAACAGATTGTGTATATATTAATTTTTGTCCCTACCATCTCTTTGCCCTGTTACACTAAATATTTATTTGTTATACTTTTCAACCCTGAAAATTACTCAAGTTAGGCACACATACACATCCACCTCCAGTTACCAACTTGCTTGTGAAATTTGTTGAGGTAGTTTCCTATGGCTGCACTAGATCACTACTACAAACTTAGTAATCAAGACCAATGGATTTCTGGTTTCATGGTCCTGAATATCAGTCTCACTAGCAAAAATCAAGATGCAAGGAGAACGCTTCCTCTCTGGAGGCTGGAGGAGATTGTGTCTTGCATTTTGCAGGTTCTGTAATCCACCTATCACTCTTCCTTCAGCTTCCAAGTCAGCAAGAGCCAGCGGAGTCCTTCTCATGTTGCATCACTTTGGCCATCTCTTCTGTCTCTCTCTTCCACTTTTATGACTCACTCTGATTGCACAGGATCCAATAGATCCTTAAACGCTGGTAATAGCCAGCCTTAATTTCATTTGCAATATTGATTCCACTTATCCACAAAGCGCAACATATTCACAGGTGTAGGGATTAGGGTGTGGACATCTTTCTTGAGGGTGAGAGTGTGGGAGGAGTATATTTCTACCTGCCACACTGCTATATGTATTTGAAGAGTATTTTCAGACATAAGCAAGCTATGGTCCTGACATCAATAATATCACAGACTTTTCCAGACCATGAATTTGCAAATGCTTGTCATATAGTTTATCCTTTTTAAGATTTATTTGTTTAAAGTCAGAGTTACACAGAGAGAGAAGGAAAGGCAGAGAGAGAGAGAGAGGTCTTCCATCCGCTGGTTCACTCCCCAATTGGCTGCAATGACTGGAGCTGCGCTGATCTGAAGCCAAAAACCAGAGGCTTCTTCTGGGTCTCCCATGTGGTGAAGGGGCCCAAGGACTTGGGCCATCTTCTGCTTTCCCAAACCATAACAAAGAGCTAGATAGGAAGTGGAATAGCCAGGACTCGAACCAGCTCCCATACTGGATGCTGGAGCTGCAGGTAGCAGCTTTACCTGCTATGCTATAGTGCCAGCCCTGTTATATAGCTTATACATGGTATAAGAGAGGCATCTATTTGGTCACCGTAGTCCAAAGGAGGGGGTACCAGGTTCAACTTCACTGAATCATAAAATCCTTAAATGAAAACTAGAAAATTTACTAAAATTTTGAAGAATGAGAAGAAAATTTCTGCAGGGCTGTCAGGTGTATGGGGATTTAAAACAAAACAAAACAAAAAAGCAAGGGGTGCACCCTAAGCATATTGAGAATGCTAAGGTTGGAAAGTTGAGCAGAAGCAAGGCTCAACAGGCCCTGCTAAAAACTTGGGTTTCATCTTTTTTAAAAATTTTATTTAAGATCTACAAATTCATGTATTTCATATATACAGATTTAGGAATATAGTGATACTTCCTACCTTACCTTCAATCCAGCCCATGCTCCCGGTCTTTTTCTTTCCTCCCTCTCCTATTCCCACTCCTAATTTTTACAAAGATCTATTTTCAGTTTACTCTACACTCATAAGCTTATCCCTACACTAACTAAAGAGTTCAACTGGTAGGATGAAGAAAAAAACACTGTTCCTCACCAGTTGAGCCAAGGGTTATAAACAATCATTGGATCTGAAAATGTCAGTTTCACTCTGATACCTCTCTTTTTAAGTACTTTGTTAGTGACCATTTACCAGGGAAAACATATGGTATTTCTCTTCTTGGGACTGGCTTATTTCACTAAGTATAATGGTTTCCAATTGCATTGATTCTGTTGCAAAAGAGAAGATTCCATTTAATTTTTTTTACCTTTTAGTAGTATTCCATAGTGCATGTATACCATAATTTCTTTATCCAGTCATCATTTGATGAGTTGATGGACATCTGGGTTGATTCCATAGCTTATCTATTGTGAACTGAGCTACAATAAACATAGGCTAAGGATCACGCTTTCATATGCTGGCTTCATTTTGTTTGGGTAAATTCCCAGGAGTGGGACGGCTGGGTCATATATTCAGATATCTGAATATCTCCACAAAGTCCTCCACAGTGGTTTACATTCCTATCAACAGTGGTTTAAGGTATCTTTTCCCCAACATCCTTGCCAGTATTTGTCGTTTGTAGATTTCTGTATGAGAGCCATTCTAAATGGGGTGAGGTGAAATTTCATTGTGGCTTTGATCCTCATTTCCTTGATGGCTGGTGATCCTGAACATTTTTTCATGTGTCTGTTGGCTATTTGAATTTTCTGTTTTGAAAAATGCCTTTGCTCATTTCTTAACTGGATTATTTGCTTTCTTGTTGAGATTCTTGAGCTCTTTATATATTCTGGATATTAATCCTTTACCCATTTCATAATTTACCATTGTTTTCTCCCATTCTGTCAGTTGCCTCCTCACTTTGCTAAGTGTTTCCTTTGCAGAAGCTTCTCAGTTTGATATAATCCCATTTGTAAATTTTGGCTTTGATTGCCTATGCTTCCCAAGGAGTCTTTGTCTATGCCAATGTCTTGCAGAGTATCCTCAATGTTCTCTAGAACTTGATGATATTGGGTCATAGATTTAGATCCTTGATCCATTTTGAATGGGTTTTTATGTAAGGTGTGATTTAGGGTATTATTTCATACTTCTGCACTTGGAGAGATTATCTTTGCTCTAGGGGTTGGTTTTGTCAAAAATAAGTTGGTTTTAGATGCATGCATTGATTTCTGGAGTTTCTATTCTGTTCTATTTTTCTACTTGTCTGTTTTGTTCTGTTTTGTTTTGTTTTGTTTTGCCAGTACTAGGCAATAAAGCCATCTGGTCCTGAGCTTTTTTTTTGGGGGGGTCTTGATTTATTGGTCTGTTTAGGTTTTCTATGTCTTCATGACTCAGTTTTTGTATGCGTTTAAGAATCTGTCCATTTCTTCAAGATTTTCTGATTTGTTGGCATTCAACTCTTTGTAATAATTCCTGATGATTCTTTTATTTCTGTGGGTTTTTTTTGTTTCATTTCCTTTTTTATCTCTGATTTTATTGATTTAGATCTCCTTTTTTTTTTTTTTTGTTATTTGGGCCAATGTTGTATCAGTTCTGTTTTTTTTTTTTTTTAAACTGGCTCTTCATTTCACTGATCCTTTATTTTTTTTGCTTCAATTTTTTTTATTTATTCCTTAATTTTAATTATTTCTTTCCTTCTACTAATTTTTGGCTTTGTTTGTTGTTTTTTTTTTTTTTTTTTTTAGATCCTTAAGAAGCATTGAAAACTCATTTCCTTGGTAGTTTTTCAATTTTGTGATGTAGCTACCAATTGCTGTACACTTCCCTGTTAGCACTGCTTTGCTGTATCCCATAAGATTTGATATATTATACTGTAAACTTTATTCATTTCCAGATTTTTTTATTTCTCTTTTGATTTCTTCTATGGCCCACTGTTCATTCAGAAGCATGTTGTTCAGTCTCCATATGTTTGCATATGTTCTATACCTTATGGGGTTGTTAATTTTCAACTTCATTCCATGTTGGTCAGAAAAGATATATGGCGTAATTTTGATTTTTTTGAACTTTCTAATACTTGCTTTATGGCCTAGCATATGATGTATTCTAGAGAAAGTTCCATGAACTGATGAAAAGAATATGTATTCTGCAACTGTGGGATATAAGGTTCTGTAGATATCAGTTAGGTCCATTTGGTCCATAGTGTAGATTAGCTGTCATCCAACCTTACAAAATATGCTGAAGGATATGCTATACACAGAAACACAGGTAGACATCATTACAAAAGAGTGTGAAGGCAGAGAATCTCCCAGTAAAAGCACAGGTAAATCCAAAGCAAAAAAACAAACAAACAAACAAACAAAAAACATAGGAATATTTGCAGTAAAATGGTAGGGCCAAGTTGTTACCTATCAATAGTAACCTTGAATGTAAATGGCCTAAATTACCAAATTAAAAGATATAGGCTGGCTGAATGGATTAAAAAAACAAGACCCATCTGTTTTCTGCCTGTAACAAACACACCTCACCAACAAAGGTACTGAAGTGAAAGGATGAAAAAAGATATTCCATGCTAATGGAAACCAGAAAAGAGCAGATGTAGCCATCCTAATATCAGACAAAATAGACTTTAACACAAAAACTGTTAAAAGACATGAAGAAGGGCACTATGTAATGATAAAGGGATCAATTTAACAGGAAAATGTGACTATAATAAATGTCTATATACCCAATGCCAGGGTGCCTGGATATTTAAAACAAATGTTAATGGATCTAAAGGAAGACATAGACTCTAGTACAATAGTAATGTGGGACTTTAGCACCTCACTTTCATCAGTGGACAGATCAACCAGACAAGAAAATCAACAAAGAAACAATAGAACTAATCTACACTATGGGTTTCATCTTGCATTCAATGCTAATCTATTTATAGAGGCTTGAGCACTTTAGGTATCATATGCAATAGGTATATTAGGAAGAGTATTTTATTCACAACATTGGAGAGATTTTTTAGAGACATTCATTTATGATTGGGTTCATCACCAAGGGGATTACTGCAGCACTCTAGGATGAAGAAAGGGACAAGCCTATACTAACCTAATGATGCTGGGATTGGAGGGGGAAGAGATGGATTTGAGAGGAATGCTAAGGAGTAACTGGAACAATTACTGAATGACTGGATGTAGAGCCTCAAGGAGCAAACGAATCAAGGATCACTCCTGGTTCCTGCCTTGATAACTGATTAAATTTTAGTGCTGTTAGCCAGGATCAGAGCTGTAGAAGATGAGGAATGAAACAGAAAAAAAAAATATGGCTTCTATTTTGAATGTGTTGGCATAAAGTGCTTGTGTAAGGGTGTTGAGGATCCCATTATGTTCTATCATCCTATATACAGGACATCTATAAAAATTTAATTGAGCAATAGTTGTACAACTTAACAGTAACTTTGTATCTTTGTCAATTTTGTTTAGTAGTTGCAGAATTAAAAGCTTGAGACTTGATTAAGCTTAAACTAAATCCCAAACCTTCAATCTTAATTGTTTTGAAGAAAGCAGTTTTTTCAAAATGGGATGATATCTACAGAAGGGATCCAATCCCAGGGATGATAAAGAGACAGCATGGAACAGCACGGCTAATGTTAAGAGGACAAACCCAAGAAGTGCACAAGACAGTTAGGAACAACTTACAGCACTTGATAATATGTACTTAAAACAAAGAGGAGACAGGCAAAGGCTATGCTATGTAATATTAACAAATAATGATTAAAAGTCAGAGGTTACAGTGATTTTTCTTTTGTTTTTACAAGAAACTGGCCATCAGATGTAAAACGGATACAGCAAACATGGTAAGACAGAATTGGACTGGAAGATAGATGAGAGATATTTAAATAACATCTATTTGCTTTAAATGTGTTCTTGTCTTCAGACTTAGTATTGCAGGTTGCTGAAATATTTTCCAGATGTTATCATAGAACAGTTACTCATAATGTCTGAGGAGTGATGACAAATAGGCAAAGGGCCAAAAGACTGGCATCTAAATGGGAAGAATGCAAAGTCAGGAGATTATGGGTATGTGATATCCTCTTTGATTCCTGACAAATTCTAAAATAGATTACTCAATTTCTGAGTGCTGAGGATAGTCATTAGCATGGGTTGTATTTTTAGCTATTAAAGATTAATTTTTTTAAAAGGTAGAGCAACAAAGAGGGCGGAGAAGAGGGAGGGAGAAAGAAAGAGACTAAGAGAGACAGAGATCTTCTATTTGCTGCTTCACTCCCTCAGTGGTTGCAACAGCCAGGTCTGGGCCAGGCTGAAGCCAGGAGACAATAAGTTCATCCCAATCAATCACATGGGTGTCAGGGGCTTGGTACTTGGGCCTTCTTCCAGTGCCTTCCCAGACGCATCAGCAGGAAGCTGAATTGGAAGTGGAACAACAGGGAGGTGAACAGGCACTAGGGTATCAGATGCAAGCATTGCAAATAGCAACTTAATCCACTGTGCCACAACACCGACTTCTATATTTTTTAAGCTGAGATACCAAAATGATTAGAGAAAGCTAATAATTTGAAACAATAAAAATAGAGTGAATATTTCAGTTTTAAAATGAAGATGAAATATACAGGGATAGTACAAAGTCCTGTGTTTAGGTATAAAGAACCAAACCAGCTATGTAAGTGGGTGGATGTTGAAATTCAGGTTTTTAACAGTTTCAATGAAAGGTTCCTGGACATTTAAATGATTTTAAGTTTTAAGAAAATATCTCAAATGATAACTTAATTTTCCTTAACAGAGATGGGTAACCTTGAACCAGGACAATAACTACTCTACCTGTTTTATCTGTTGAGTTTTTTTTTAAGAGAGAAAAACTCACATTTTGAGTATTGAGTGCTCTTTTTGGTATTATATTTTAAAACGACAAAAATCAAAAGTGGGTTGGCATTTGCTGTAGTGGTTAAGATGCTGCTTGAGGCCGGCTCTGCGGCTCACTAGGCTAATCCTCTGCCTGCGGCACCGGCACCCCAGGTTCTATTCCTGGTTGGGGCGCTGGTTCTGTCCCGGTTGCTCCTCTTCCAGTCCAGCTCTCTGGTGTGGCCCAGGAAGGCAGTGGAAGATGGCCCAAGAGCTTGGGCCCTGTATCCGCATGGGAGACCAGGAGGAAGCAGCTGGCTCCTGGCTTTGGATCAGCGTGGTGTGCCGGCTGTGGCGGTCATCTGGGGAGTGAACCAACGGAAGGAAGACCTTTCTCTCTGTCTCTTTCTCTCACTGTCTAACTCTGCCTGTCAAAAAAAAAAAAAAAAAAAGAAAGAAAGAAAGAAAGGTACTGCTTGCATAACTGGCCCCTGCACTGGAGTGTCTGGGTTCGAGTCCTGGCTCCATTCCCAGCTTCAGCCTCCTGCTCATGTGCACCCTGGGAGGCGATAGTGAGATCTCAATCGGTTAGGTCCCTGCCACCATGCAGGAGAGTTCCCACTCCTGGCTTTGGCCTGGCCTAGCCATGGCTGTTGTAGGCATTTGAGGAGTGAAGGAAAGGATGAAATCTTTTCTTTCTCTCTCATATAAATAAGAAAAAATTAAATCTAAAATAAACAATTCTCAGTGTCTGAAAATCATGTCAAATTATTAAAAGTTGAAAGAGCTCATGAGAATGTTTAGGCCAAAAACCACATTATGTCTTCAAATATTTGGAGAAATGATATGAATTGAGCTCTTAATTATCTTTAGCTTCACAGCTGAAATTAGATTATAAAGGAGGAAGCTTAACTTTTTCTTATCAGTCCTAGGTTCATGATTGAGGTCTGTAAAACAAAAGACATTAACAAGAGGAAAGCACACAAACATGCACTTAACATAGACTTTCCTTGCCATAGAAACCTTCATAACAAATGAAAACCAAAGATGTAGTTAAAATTGAGAGGATCAGGTTTGATGAAGAGTATATGACAGTGGGGAAATAAGATATGGCAAAGGGGTGTGATCTAATGGTAGTGATCCGTAGGTACTTGGCCAGTTCTTACGGTTCAAGTGATTTCTAAAGATGTTATTTCCCTCTGGGTCTGGAGTCACTTTTCACCTGAGGGCCTTTTGACTTGTTTCATGGAAAGATCAGAAATTCTCTCCTAGCTTTTTTTTTTTTTAAAGATTTATTTATTTTATTAGAAAGATGTAGATACACAGATCCAGAGACAGAGACAGAGAGATCTTTCATCTGCTGGTTCACTCCCCAAATGGCTGCAACAGCCAGAACTTGACCAGGCTGAAGCCAGGAGCCAGGAGTTTCATCTGAGACTCCCGCAGGAAATGCAGGGAGCTGGATCAGAAGTGGAGTAGCTGGGACATGAAATGGTACCCATACTGGATGCTGGCGTTGCAAACAGAGGCTTTATCCACTATGCCACAATGTCGACACCTACAGGAACTTTTAAAAGTTAGATCTTCTGCAAAAACAGCATGAATGAGCTGCCTGAGTAGATATACAGGAAATCTTCAAAAAGCTCATGGCAAATGCAGATGCTGAAAATACTGCACATGGATTTCAAAATCTTTTTGCACTAAAAGGAACTTATCTTTTAATTCTGCTTTACAAGAACTTTTTGAAATATCCTTGTGTTGATCTCAGTAGCAACCCTCAAGCACAAACTACTTATTACGAATATTAGAAAAGAAATTTCAGCATTGGGTTTGAATTCGAAACACATCAGTTTTTCCTAACTTTTAAATGTTAAAGATTGCTTTAATTTACAAAGAATCCACAACTTCCCATATAATAATACTAGTGTACCCACTGAAGGAGAAAATACATATAGTAATAGTGAAACCATTTTATTTGGACCCAGAAACATTGCTGTACAAGTATGCATTTAAATGTTTCAAAAGTTTATTTATGCTTTTGAAAAAAAACAAATTCTCAAGAAATACTTAATCTATAGGAAATGCTTGCAGGTTTTAGATTCCCAACTCCTATCAGTAACTTCATAGAAAATCATATTTCTAAGGTCTGGATTAAGAACCAAGTGTGATATTAAAATTATGATTCAATAGGGCTGGGGCAGGCCCTAGATTTTGCATTAATTTTTTATTGATAAGTCAGATAGATATAGACAAACAGAGATATCACTACTGTTGGTTCACTCCTCAAATGCCTGCAGCAGGTGGGGCTAGGCCATTCTGAAGCTAGGAGCCAGAATCTGTATTCAGGTGTCCCATGTTGGTGGCAGGGACCCAAGTACTTGAATCATACCCTGCTACCTCCCTGGGTGTGCTTTGCAGGAAGCTGGAATCAAGAGTGGGAGCCAGGGCTCCAACCCATGTCCTTCCGTATGGGAGGCAGTGTATCCCAACGAGTGTCTTAACTGCCGCACCCAAAGGCCTCCCCAAGGGAATCTGCATTTTCTCTGGCTCTGAGGTAATGCTGATGCTGCGGGTTTGCAGATGGCATCTGAGTAGCAGCCAAGTATGTTCTAGGGTCAACAACTCTTTCACGTAAGAAACAGAGAAGCTGATGCTGTTTCCAGAGGATACTTTATAGTGCAGTCCCATGAACACTCCTAACTCTGGCTTTACCGTGGACTCAGTTGAGAAATGTTGAAAAAATTCCTTAAGATTTTGGATTCCTTCCTGAGGTTGATATAAAAGTATTAACTATGACTATTCAAGCAACATGCTTAGCATGTTGCTTGGTGTACAACATTCACTCAAAATTTATCACAATCCATTATTTTAATGACACTGTGGTTGTGACAAGAAATTAAGTGGAATGAGAATTCAGACATTTCTTCCATTATGCACTGTGTTTCCTGGAAAATTGTACATTAAAAATAATAGAGTTTGACGAACCAGACTACTTCAATGCATCTTTGTAATCAAAGCACTAAAAAAAAAATATGATGTGTACCTGGGGAGTTAATTTAGATGGCCCAGGCAGACAGCTCAGCACTACTGAAAACTGCCACCACGAATATGAAATAAACAAGAGAGAACTCAGTAGAAACATTGACAACACCCAAGGAGAGAAGCGTTGTTGGGTGTGGAATGGTCTGCTGTACTAGGGACACCATGAAGATGTACAAAACGGTACTGATGCCTTTTCCTTTTGTTTCAAAGATTGTAATTCTTCCGCTGCTTTGCATCCTTCTTTGCCTACGGAGGATGACGGCAGGAATTACAGATCAAGGAAGGTGACTTCTGCATCTCATTGATATCATCCCCCTTATAAAACTGGATTGCCAACTCTCTTGCTAATATGAGTTACCGAAACCTGCCCTGTGGCAGAAGAGAATGTGTTGAGTGTTACGGTCCTGGTCTCATTTGGAAAGTACTGAAAAAGGGTACTTCCTGTAACCTTCTAGGATGCTCTAAGAGGTCCGATGACTCAGACAATTATCCAGGTTGCTGTGATGGAGAAAACGTTTGCAAACCATGACAAACAAAAAGCAGAAGGGCGGAACAGCCAGCAGCAGAAGCGCTTGGTGAAATATGACCTGGACATCTTCTGCTTTATGGAGCGCCCTCCAGAGGTGAAGAGGAAACCCAGCCTGCAGCGTTGTTGTCCCGCTGAGGGCCTTTCCCAAGCCACCCCTCTTCATCCCAGGCTGCTTCCCAGTGCAGCCTTCGTAGATGAGGACGGCGACATGAACTGGCAAGCAGGCATCTTCAAAGAGAGCTGAGAGGAAAAGGTGTAACCTCTTGGTTGGCGACCTCATTCCTTTTGGGAAGGAAAGGATAACAAAATATTCCAAGAGAGGCCACAGTTCTTGGCCGAGTATCCAGGCTAACTAGAGGTTTCACAGCTTTGCCTTGATGTGTGTTTAAGCGGCAGCCTGCAGTCTGGCACAAGGCGGATTTTTCCTCCACTTGTTTTATTCTAAATAGTTTTCAAAAGCTCCTGTAGCACACAGACTATGGCTTTGATCCGGGGAACTTATTCAGTACTGACATTCCCATGAAAAACTTCAGCACGGTACAGCTTCAGCCACATTTTAAAAATCTCATTTAAATTCAAATTCCCTATAATCTTTTTTTTTTTTTAATTTTTTATTTATTTTTTATTTATTTTTAACTTTTATATAATGAATATAAATTTCCAAAGTACGATTTATGGATTACAATGGCTTACCCCCCATACCGTCCCTCCCACCCACAACCCTCCCCTTTCCCACTCCCTCTCCCCTTCCATTCACATCAAGATTCATTTTCGATTATCTTAATATACAGAAGATCAGCTTAGTATACATTAAGTAAGGCTTTCAACAGTTTGCTCCCACACAGAAACATAAAGTGAAAAATAATAGATGATTTTTTTTAATGATGATGAAATCAGATCAGACCTATTGTCATGTTTAATCCCAGTGAGAGTCAAGTTGGGAGTTGATAGTTTCTTTTCTTTTCTTTTTTTTTTTTTTTTTTTTTTTTTTTTTACAGAGGATCAGTTTAGTATGCATTAAGTAAAGATTTCAACAGTTTGCACCCCCATAGAAACACAAAGTGAAATATATTATTTGAGTACTCATTATAGCATTAAATCTCAATGCACAGCACATTAAGGACAGAGATCCTACATGAGGAGTAAGTGCACAGTGACTCCTGTTGTTGACTTTACCAATTGACACTCCTGTCTATGGCATCAGTAATCTCCCTATGCTCCAGTCATGAGTTTCCAAGGCTATGGAAGCCCCTTGAGTTCTCCGACTCTTATCTTGTTTAGACAAGGTCATAGTCAGAGTGGAGGTTCTCTCCTCCCTTCAGAGAAAGGTACCTCCTTCTTTGAAGACCTGTTCTTTCCACTGAGATCTCACTCACAGAGATCTTTTGCCAGAGTGTCTTGGCTTTCCATGCCTGAAATACTCTCATGGGCTTTTCAGCCAGATCCGAGTGCCTTTAGGGCTGATTCTGAGGCCAGAGTGCTATTTAGGGCATCTGCCATTCTATGAGTCTGCTGAGTATCTCACTTCCCATGTTGGATCACTCTCCCCTTTATTTATTCTATCGGTTAGTGTTAGCAGGTACTAGACTTGCTTATGTGCTCCCTTTGACTCTTAGTCCTTTCATTATGATCAATTGCGAACTGAAATTGATCACTTGGACTAGTGAGATGGCATTGGTACATGCCACCTTGATGGGATTAAATTGGAATCCCCTGGTATGTTTCTAACTCTACCATTTGGGGCAAGTCAGCTTGAGCATGTCCCAAATTATATATCTCTTCCCTCTCTTATTCCTACTCTTATGTTTAACAGGGATCACAATTCAGTTAAATTTCAACACTTAAGAATAACTGTGTATTAATTACAGAATTAAATCAGTCATATTAAGTAGAACAGACAAAAAAACTACTAAGAGGGATAATGTATTAAGTTGTTCATTAACAGTCAGGGCTATGCTGATCAAGTCACCGTTTCCCATAGTGTCCCTTTCACTTCAACAAGTTTCCTTTTTGGTGTTCAGTCAGTTGTCACCGATCAGGGAGAACATATGGTATTTGTCCCTTTGGGACTGGCTTATTTCACTCAGCATGATGTGTTCCAGATTCCTCCATTTTGTTGCAAATGACTGGATTTCGTTGTTTCTTACTGCAGTATAGTATTCTAAAGAGTACATATCCCATAATTTCTTTATCCAGTCTACCGTTGATGGGCATTTAGGTTGGTTCCAGGTCTTAGCTATTGTGAATTGTGCTGCAATAAACATTAGGCTGCAGACCGCTTTTTTGTTTGCCAATTTAAATTCCTTTGGGTAAATTCCAAGGAGTGGGATGGCTGGGTCGAACGGTAGGGTTATCTTCAGGTTTCTGAGGAATCTCCAGACTGATTTCCATAGTGGCTTGCAAATTCCCTATAATCTTAACAGGCACACGAGAGAGACCAAGAGCAAGAAATCGAGATGCCTCCATGTGTCCACACAGCCCTCAGATCAAACACACCCATCTAGGCAGTGCGAAAGGAATTGAAATCCCTGAAGAAAACAGTAAAATCCTTGATGTGCACTGTATGCCTTCCAGACCAGCGTTTCCAACTGACGCTTGTTCAGACCGACCTGCAACATGTTTATGAAGTTCTCTGATAAACCCTGCAAATCAGATTAAAAAAATAGGTATGAATATTTAAATATCTGGCAGCCTTGCAAGTTTGCTGAAAAAATTTAGGCTTTTTTCAAAATTAAAAAATCAAAATAAAAGGCTTAATGAGATGAGCAGTGTCTGATGAGGTCGTGTTGTTTGCTTGTATTCACTTTATGGACAATCCTAAAATACGTTGCTAGATTTTTCTTCCCCACCTCTATCCCCACAACCTCCAACAGACTCACTCTCAAAAGCCTCTTTTGTTTCTGCTAAATTGAGGCATTTAATCAACATCAGAGATACAGGAAGATATTTGGAGTTTAAGTGAAAGGACAAGAGAGTCAGGATTTTTCAAGGAAATTGTACAGGAAGTAGGATGTCCCTGTCCTGCTTTCACCCCTGACCCCAAGGAAGTTTGGCTTCTGACTATGCAACCTGACTATTGCTAGTTTTACCCTGAGCTGTCCGCACTCCTGCCTTCCCCAACCCTCTCCACTGTGGCTTTGATGACTGGGGGTCATTCTGTTTGCATTAGAAGGCTGCCCAGCTGGCCTCTGCAGCCTAATGACCTTGATCTATTCTGGGGCTCAGTGGACTCTGTTCTTGGTTTAGGCTCCCTGGTCTCTCCACTTCTTGGAGGGGAAAAACCCCCTCTCCAGTCTCCCCTGCTTATCCTGAGACATGTTCCGTGCCACCAGCGGATGCCTGAAACCTCAGATACAACCGAGCCCTACAAATACTGCTTTTTCCTAGACATACATACCCATGATAAAGTTTAATTGATAAATTAGGCACAGTAAGAGATTAGCAACAACTAATAATAAAAGTACACAATTTTTTTTTTTTCTAAATTTTCCATTTAATATTTTCAGACCACCATTGACCACTGCAGAAAGTATGGGTAAGAGAGAATGACTGGACTTCATTCTTTAGTTTTAGAATATGGGGTAACGTCTCTTGACCACAAATCAAGTTTCTGTAGGAGAAAAGTTGAGAAAGCACAATGCATGACAAACATGTTATCATTGATCCTCGGGATGTACTGGGGACACATGATGCTGTAAGTTGCAGTTCATTTCACCCAAGATTCACGTCTAAAGAAGTCTCCATGATCCAGAGACACTGGGTAAAGTAATTCTACCACCTCTTATTTCCTGAAATTCTTCTTTCCTTCCTGAATCTCCATCCCTTCTGCCTTAGCCGAGGGCCTTATTCTTGATCAGAGGATTATGTCAAAAATGTCAGTATACAAGACTGATAAGGTCTCTCTTGCTCCACTGTTGAAAACGACCCATTGCCTATCCAGCATTTACACCCCCCAATCCTAAGGAATGGGAAGCCAGACAGAAACGTCAGCATATAAAGGGTCCAGTATATTTTAGAAAATTGACAGACTGAACGCCCCTCTTGCACACTCAAAAAGAATTCATTTGGGAGCAGTAAATGGCTCTGAGGAGTCCATAGTAAAGAAACGGACTCAACTCACAACTTTCTTACAGCATTTGGTCATGGGGTTCCTTTTCCAAGTTTTACAATGTTGAATATCTAGTGTGCTGGTATCTACCAGGACACTTTGGACCATGTTTTCTAGGACAGAAATCAAACTTTGCTTAGCCTGACTGTAGTTCGGGGCGCATCATGACATTTTCTGTCTTCCTACCCAGCCTTATTTCCACCCTAGATGTCTTTGCCTTTCCATTCCACCTGTCTTTGTAAGTGACCTTCCCTGTGCCCCTTCTCTGTGTGCTAAGCTATTTCTCTACATCTTACCAAACTCAGAAGAGATGCCTCCCCCGAAGTGGACTCTCCTCTGGCTCGTGTTCACTGCAGGCAACGGCCCCCTCCATTCTTCCCTGTGCATTAGTCTTCCAGTTCACATATGGGTTAGCTCGTCACTCTGGTTTGTAAGTGGGTTTGGGGGTCTCATGCATTCAAAGGTGATTTGATGGAGAGGGTTGGCCATGTATGTTTAGTTTTTGGATAATGTCTGAGATATGGTGGGAACTTATAGTAGTACTTATAGAACAAGTGAGTGATGCCATTCAGCATGGTGGTGACATCATTCTGGATTCAAACTTATGTTGGCTTAGATATATTAAATAACATCTACACATCAAGAAAAAAGAAAAAATAGTCTCAAAGGAAAATGAATTGTGTGACGGCACTTTAGAAAGTTCACGGGAAATGGAATGATTAGGTAAGCTTATACTGGTACAAAAAATTGAAACCCATGCACGTTAGTGTTCTTCAAAAAGTTCATGGAGAGATGTATATTATGGAAACAAATATGTGTATTTAAATTTTTTTCACCAAAATAAATGTATCTTTTAATTTTATTTTCCAGGAACTTTTTGATGTACTCTCATATGAGATATGTATGTACACACACTCACACACACACACTTCTGTCTATATGTCTATAACACATATGCCTGTGTTTCTATATAAATATATAGCACACACACATATAACTTGTATGAATGAAAGGGATACTCACAAATACACACACACACACACACACTCCCTCACAGAAATCATTTTCCCAAGCCTGGCTATTTAATCAAGGATTATCAGGAAATACAGAAAGAGAAACTTCACCAAGGGCACCGAAACACATCGGTGGTCTTAGAAAGAACACCTTGGGAGTTTAATCTTTACAAATAACCTCAGCTTCTGAGGTCTCATCCAAACAACAGACCCACAGCATCCTACACGACTTTCATTTATCTACTTGGGCTGAGCTGACCCCACTGGAAATCGAACGTTGTTGCAGATATCGATCCAGGCGCATGGACACTGGCAGGGCTCCCTTTGAGCGGAATCTACAGAGCAGCCTGTTAGTGCAGGCTGCGGCGAACAAAGGCCTCCCTGGGGCTGCAGCTTCCCTCGCAGGGCTGATAGAAAGCAACCTTCTGTGGGCTCTATGCAGCTGGGGAGCAGCCCTGCTGTGGCCCCTCACCAAGCGCTGTGCTGGGCAGGCTGGGCTCCCCCGCTCTCCTCTCGCCTTCCTCTCCAGGCTGCACCACTTGTCTTGCTTTGACCCTTGATGTAATGTGACCGGTGAGTCATGACCTCCACAGGCTCCATTGGTGCCCTGTGCCTCCTTTGCTCCATCTCTCTGGCCTTAAGCTATAGTGAACTCACTAAGCACGAGACTCCCTTTAAAAAACTCCAACTGAAAGGAGTGTTGTTTGCTTTCTGGCCCTCAAACACCAGGGCACTGTTGTGCTCCTTAAAATTGTAAATTATGTCTGTTTAAGAAAATGTCAGTGTTTTTTAAAACAGAATAACAGTGCTGGAAAAGACTTTGCTGTGCTATTTGTTACCAAAGTTTCATGCAAGAAAAATGATGCATTCATCATTAGAAGCACAGTCAAGGGTTCTAATGACTTGGGCACAATGCCTCTTTAGTTCTTTTAAGTAACACGATGGATTTTTTTTTCTCCTCCACAAGTTATCTGAGTAATGTAAGAGCTCATAAACCGGGCTAGGGGGACTCAGTCAATAATGCACTATACTTAACAACAATTAAAACGTAAGACACATCTCGTATAATTAAATTGATTTTTTTTTCCTGCCAGAAACAAGACTTTTCCAGGTAATGATTGCTTTGGTTGTCTAAAGTTGTATTTATGATGGGAGGTGGGGGCAGAAGGCGTTCTGTTGTTATATTCAGACACTATTTCTCGTGTCTTCAAAATTCAGTTCTTAAATAGGCCAATAGGATGCTTTTGGAGTAGAGAAGGGAAAATAGCTATGGATGGTGTGTGCAATCGATGGAGAATCACTGTGCTGGTAAACATGTTATTTAGACGTACAGTATTTCAGCTCTGTGAGTGGACACATAGGTTTCAGATCAAGGATAAGATGTGAGCAAAGGGCCTCCTAATGTTAGTACAGGCCTTCTAATCTTATGGGTTATCTGGCCAGTCGGGACCCTGAGCAAAACCCTGGATTAGCCATGCATTCTGTTGTACCATGCAAGCATACATATATCTTTGTGTCTAAAATACATCAAGGGCTATAAAGCATGATACATCTTTTTTTATATATATTAAAAATGGTCTTTTAAGGATGAATGTGACACTCAACACTCCACCCTCTGTTGCCCCAAAGCACATAGTGTCTTTTTGACCCTGAGTAACTATACTTAATTGGAATATTTACTTGAATTTCTTTACTTGGACTCCATTCATGTTAAACAGCTGTTGGAATGAATACAGAGGAACCTGCTTGACTTTCTAGTAATAACCTTGATTTTTTTTTCCTGGCGGCTTGAATTTATTTAGTGAATTGAGTTTTACCTTTTCCAGCCATGGGAGTGGCTGTTTTTCCATTAAACATTACTGGGTTTAATGGAGGTAGAGATATTAAGCGAAACCCTAGCAGTATGGAAATTTCAAAAGAAGAAGGGGTGAAAGAAGAAAAGCAAGAAGGCAAGTGGATGTTTGCTTTTATTTTGATTTAAAGCTTTCAAAGAGGAGAGCAGATCAGGGATTCTGTGTCAGTGGGCGGAACACATTTGCTGCAAACTATGATGGAATGATTACCAAGCTATTTCCCACAAAAATCAAAGGGTTCCTGCCCTCACATCCAGTTTTCCCAGCACTGGCCTTTTTCAAGCTGTCCCCTCCATGCTTGGTGGGAGCCTCCTCATGTTGTTCCCTTGGAAGTAATGACCCCAGACTGCTCAGCGAGGCTCACCCTGTTGGGGAAAGGCTCTGGGAGATCTGCTCCCTTTCTGAGCACGTGGCAGCCAAGTTCCATCTCGTCCAGGTATTTACTGCAGAAGTAGCTAGTGGATGGGGTAGACAATCATCTTACTAGATCGTGTCCTTGCTGTCCAGGATGGCATGTGTCACTGTGCATCCCTCCAGGCCTTGATCCCACACCTGTGCTGTCGCTTAGCACTGAGAGTGTGGATAGAAACTGGACTGTGAAAGACCACGAAGGAAAGTGTGCACTTGGTCGGTGCCCCGGCTCACTAGGCTAATTCTCCGCCTTGCGGCGCCGGCACACCGGGTTCTAGTCCCAGTCAGGGCGCCGGATTCTGTCCCGGTTGCCCCTCTTCCAGGCCAGCTCTCTGCTGTGGCCAGGGAGTGCAGTGGAGGATGGCCCAAGTGCTTGGGCCCTGCACCCCATGGGAGACCAGGAGAAGCACCTGGCTCCTGCCATCGGATCAGCACGGTGCGCCAGCCGCAGCACGCCGGCCGCGGGGGCCATTGAAGGGTGAACCAACGGCAAAGGAAGACCTTTCTCTCTGTCTCTCTCTCTCATTGTCCACTCTGCCTGTCAAAAAAAAAAAAAAAAAAAGTGTGCACTTGAGCAAGTTTCTTATCTCATTGAGGCTCTCTTCCCTAAGATGAAGGCAATGGCATGACCTAACTGAGTAGGACAACTAATTGTAATAAATATTTGCATAGGGAAAGAGGTGAGATACAGTGCAACTATATCATAGCTGTCACTGTTAGGTTGGTGAGATTTTTGGTCAATCTCTTCTTCTCTTTTTGGATTTTCTGTAATTTCCCCTATAAACACATAAGCGGGCATGCACACACTGGTGACAACAACCACCAAAGGCCTTTGGGCAAGTCTTTCACAATGAATAATTCAGCCTTTGGTTTTTGTATTTATATCAGTAATTAACCTTTCATTCAAAAAAAAAATACATACAAAATTTGGGAGTATCTCAAAGTTCAGAATAATTGAATTAAAGGCAAAAATTAAACCCATGCATAGTTTTTTTCATAATGTGCATCTTCTATGAACTTATTGAAGGATTCACACACACACACACACACACACACACACACACACCATCATACTCCTTCACGGATTCTTTTGAAATTCAATTAAATGATTGAGTGAAAAAACTTAGTATCTATATTGCAGCCTGATTTTTTTTTTAGGTGTAACTTGTTACTCTGGAAATAAATTCTTTTTAAATAGTGATGATGAATCATCACTTTTTTTATTTTATCAAGAATGAACTTCATACCACTGTAGTTACTCTATGAGTTAGTTTGTAGTGTCCCTGTTACACAAGGAAATAAAGTGAAAGTTAGAGAATTCAGCAACTGGTCCAGAATCACTATGTGATAAAGCTAAGATCCAAACCAGGCTTTCCGACTCCTGAGCCCAAGAACTTATGCTCCTTACTTACTAACTCACTCAGTCCAAGAACTGGGGTTTTTCTCAATTTGACACTTGCTTAACAATTATATTGCCTCCTGAGGGACATAGTTTATCACAAATATGTATATGTGTGTGTCTCTCCAACCTTTTGGACATAGTAAAATTTCTGTTTATTGAACTATTGAATTCAAATACCTATTAACATTTTTTATTACAGTAAAATCCATCATTTCATATGCCAAACCAACATGACCAACTTCCTGATTGTAGTAACATAACAAAGCCCAGGCATTAGTTATATGTAGCAGTAATTTAAAGTAACAATGTACTTTGGTTTATCATGTTTTTCAAAAAGTCCAATAACTAAACATTATTTTATGTATCGAATTTGAATTAATTAAGGAGAAAGGCTGTTTACTTTGGAAATGCGAAGATAAACTTTAACAAGGCCTCTTTTAATAATTAAAAGTATGTGTTTTTAGCAAGAACAAAAAAGACAGAATCTTATGTAGTTTAATTACTACTTTAATTTTAAAGATCTATGTTTTTCAATCTTATCACTATTTTCTTTCCTTAAAATTCACTTTAAAAGCCTCATGCCATTTTTGTTTCTTTCATTGACAGTGAATCCTACATTAGAAAACAAGCAACTTATTGTAGCTTTTAATTAATCATGAAAAGATAACTTTGTCAGTATTGACTTCAGTCTTGTAAAGTGAAACCAAGCACCAAATATTTTTAGTAAATTGCTTTTATAGGACTTTTCACTTTAGAATTGACTGCGACTCTAAAGCTTGTTGGGGTTTATTAAAGCACATGTATTTGGACTTTTGGCCAAATCGATCAAACATGTGTATTTCTTTCTTCATTTGATGAAATGTTTGTTAGTAATAGTATAAATTAGACTCTCTGTATATTAATAAAGACTTATAAAAGTACTAAATGTGGAAGTATACTACTATATCTTTTTGATTTCAGAACTGGAAAGTATCTAAACTGACCAAGATCCAACAAGTAAAGAAAAGAAAAGAAAGACAATGAAAATAGCTAAATCCAGAGGCCTGTAAATAAACAGTATAATTTACCAGAAAGAGCACTAGGTCAAAGTTAGGATTTATAAATTTCTTAGCCAGATTTGATAATTCCTGTGTGGACTTACATATGCTGCCCTAGGATCTTCATATATTTTATTCATAAATGTAGTTGTTGGGCCAGATAATGCATGGCTTTTAAACAGTTCTGGGGTTGTACTAATTGAAAGGAGTATGTGTACCCCCATATACATTTCTTTAAAAAAACACTTTATTTTGTTTAAACTCTATTGTATTTGTTCTTTATATTACTGTTCCTTGCCTAGTTTAGTTTAGGGTGGAGGGAATATTCTCTATTAACAACTGGACAAATTGGCCTATTCTAATGTTCTGTGATTTATGATGTACCACAATGTGGGGAAATTCACATGCCTGGAACAATTTGCTTAGTTAGAGTAGCGACAATGACAATGATTCACGGATGTAACAACATGTGTGAGTGTCCACTGCATGACAGACAACTGAAGTGTTAAGAAATAGAATCCTGGGGGTAAACATTTGGTATGATAGTTAAGCACTACTTCAGACATCCACATTCCATATCAGGGTGCCTTGAGTTAGAGTACAGGCTAATTAGCTTCTTGTTGATACACACCCTGCAGGCAACAGGTGATAGATCAAGTACTTGGTACCTGCCAGACATGTGGAAGACCTGGCTGGACTTCTGGGTTGCCAGCCCTAGTTGTTTGTGAACATTTAGGGACTGAGCCAGATGATGGGGGCTCGCTTTCCACCTCTCTATCTCTGTCTTTCTCACTCTGTATCTCTCTTTGTCTCACTGCATTTTTTTTAACTTTTTAACTTTTATTTAGTGAATATAAATTTCCAAAGTACAGCTTATGGATTACAATGGCTCCCCCCCCATAACTTCCCTCCGACCCGCAACCCTCCCCTTTCCCACTCCCTCTCCCATTCCATTCACATCAAGATTCATTTTCAATTATCTTTATATACAGAAGATCAGTTTAGCATACATTAAGTAAAGATTTCAACAGTTTGCACCCACACAGAAACATAAAATGAAAAATACTGTTTGAGTACTAGTTATAGCATTAAATCTCAATATACAGCACACTAAGGACAAAGCATTTTAATAAAATGAAAATGAATAAGCAAAAAAGTAAACAAACAAATAAACAAAAAGAACTAGTGTTTTGAAACACTGTTCTAGATTGGCATGTGTAGAAATAGAATTCAGTTGGGTATAATCGTACCTCCCCTGACATCTCAGCCTCACCTATGTAGAGTTAGCTGATATGTAATCTCACTTTCTGAAGACACACTTGGTTAGATGTCCCTATGGCTTCTAACTGCCAATCCAGCCCTTCCTACCCTAGATCCCTTAAACATACTCAGAATGACTTCTTGTCACATAACCCTGAAATTGCCATTTGCCTTATGTTAGATTTCATTGCTCAAGGATTTTAGATTTTGGCTTTCTGAGAATTCTTTTCCAGAATATTTTCTTCTCCAGCTTTGTTGAATCACTCTATCATTAAAGCATTATTGTTATTATTATTATTATTATGAGAAACTCCCAGCTCTTTTAAAATACAACTTAGGAAGGCAAATGCTGGCATTCACTAGCATGTACATTCACATGAATTACCTACCCAGGCGTTGGTCCTCAGCAGGAGGTACAAAGTGCATAACTACAAGGAGAACAGGGGAAAGGACAGACACTGACCCTGGAAGGCTGCAGAAAGGGAAGACGGGAAACGTGCAAGCACGTGGACAACACAGGCCCGTGACCCTCGCCGAGGAACGGAAGCTCCTGCCATCAAGAAGCTCTAAAAATATCTTGGAGGGCAAAGCCTGGGTAAAATGTCACTCTTAATAGAGGTGTGTGACAGTCCGCCCTTGACACTGGTGGCTGATAAGGCAACACAGGCCTTCAAAGCTTTGAAGTCATCTTTGCTTTAGGAATTGTGTATCTGCGGACCCTGGGTCTATAAACTGTGTGACCACACTGAGCTAGCATCCCTCTTTTGTCCTTATATTTCTACAGACTTCTAAATCTCTAACATGTCTCCTGATTTATCGGAGTGGAATTACACCAGAAAGACAGCCATGGTCATGAATGTGTGGCAAGGCATCATAAAGTTCAAGGTCTCTAGACAACAAGAAAAAACAGTTACTCACATTAAGGCTGAGGAAAGAGTTGAGCACCTGTCTGAGACTCAAGGCCTTCCCGTTTCTGCAGCTCTTTAATTTGTAACATAAATTATCAGTCCTCATGTGTTTATATTCAAGTAGGGATTCCTAACTAAATAAATGTATCCATTTACACAGGCAAATAAAGTATTCCAATTTCCCCAGTATGTTTGTGATATATACTCTTTTTGAGAAATACATATGATCTAGCTTCACAGGTGCATAATGATAATGTTGCATACTTCTAGAGTGAAGAAGTTTAATTGTAATCCTTTTACATATTTTTTGGAAAAAATTTTAAGCCTTTCACTTTAATATAAATTTAAAATAGCGTATCTCAAAAAAGTAAATGTTAAAAAATTAAAATGAGAAAAAGATAAAATAAGCATAGAGAATAACTTGATGTCCTTTTATACAATATAAATATCATGGGAGTTTATTGTCTTAAAATGAAGTTCATTCATTAGTGTTAAAAAATAGGTATCCCTTAGCACATAGAAATAGAAATAAAACATTGTGTTTTAATCTCTCTCTTCCAGTTTCTCCAAGCAGGGCTCTAAGGCCAGCACTTCTTTCTTTCCTTGTCTCCTCTTGGAGCTGTGTTCATTCTAAACACATCCCAGGAAACAGCAAGCAGATATGCCAGTTATAAGCTTTCAAATTCTCTTCTCTGCCTGCTGGAATATATTTAAAACAGATTATGTTTTCCCTCTGTGTTTCAGTTTTCACAGTTAATAAGACATACATTTCCATGGCTGACTTGCTGTTTTCATGGGTAGCAAATATTCTGATTAGTATTCCAGATACCAAGTTTGCCAAATTTGATCCAGAATAGAAAGTGCCATTGACGTGAAGGCTCTCCTTCTTGCTGGCTGTATTTCAAACTTAAAATACTAATCATAGGAGAGTACTTCAAAAAGATTGTGGAAAATGGAATTGAATAATTGATTTTGGTGCAAAAAGTTTTTCAATTCATGCTTAGTTTTTTTTTTTCTTTTCATAATCAGCATTTTCCATGACCTTTTGGTAAACTTCTTAAATAAACAAGTTGTGATTGCTCTGGTAGCCTTGTTTCTGAAAGAAATGCCCTTTGAACTAATATATCTTTTTTTTAAAGATTTATTTTATTTATTTGAAAGACGTAATTACAGAGAGAGGTAGAGACAGAGAGAGAGGACTTCCATCCGCTGGTTCACTCCCCAGATGGCCGCAACGGCCGGAGCTGTGCTGATCTGACAGGAGCCAGGAGCCCCTACCGGGTCTCACATGTGGGTGCAGGGGCCCAAGGACTTGAGCCATCTTCTACTGATATCCCAGGCCATAGCAGAGAGCTGGATGGGAAGAGGAGCAGCAGGGACTAGAACTGGTGCCCACAGGGGATACGGGTATTCCAGGCCAGGGCTTTAACCCACTGTGCCACAGTGCTGGCCCCGAACTTATATATCTTGAAAGGTGTTCATGCCGTGTAGAAATCTGGTGAGGTTAAAAAATATCATATTATTCTATCAGTTAGTATTTGCAGACACTAGTCTTGCTTATGTGATGATCCCTTTGACTCTTAGTTCTATCATTATGATCAATTGTGAACAAAAATTGATCACTTGGACTAGTGAGATGGCATTGGTACATGCCACCTTGATGGGATTGAATTGGAATCCCCTGGTATGTTTCTAACTTTACCTTTACCATTTGGGGTAAGTCAGCTTGAGCATGTCCCAAATTGCACATCTCTTCCCTCTCTTATTCCCACTCTTATATTTAACAGCGATCACTTTTCAGTTAAGTTTCACACTTAAGAATAACTGTGTATTGATTACAGAATTCAACCAAAAGTATTAAGTAGAACAAACAAACAAAAATACTAAGAGGGATAACATATTAAGTTGTTCATCAACAGTCAGAGCAAGGGCTGATCAAGTCACCGTTTCTCATAGTGTTCATTTCACTTTAACAGGTTTCCTTTTTGGTGCTCGGTTAGTTGTCACCAATCAGGGAGAACATATAATATTTGTCCCTTTGGGACTGGCTTATTTTACTCAGCATAATGTTTTCCAGATTCCTAACAAGGATCACTTTTCAGTTAAAATTTAAACACTTGAGAATAATTGTGTGTTAATTACAGAGTTCAACCAATGGTACTAGAACAAAAAAAATACTAAAATGGATAAAGTATTACATTGTACATCAACTATCAGGACAAGAGCTGATCAAGTCACTGTTTCTCATAGTGTCCATTTCACTTCAACAGGTTTCCCCTTTGGTGCTCAGTTGTCACCGATCAGGGAGACCATATGATATTTGTCCCTTTGGGACTGGCTTAATTCACTCAGCATGATGTTTTCCAGATTCCTCCATCTTGTTGCAAATGACTGGGTTTCGTTGTTTTTGACTGCTATATAGTATTCTATAGAGTACATGTCCTATAATTTCTTTATCCAGTCTACTGTTGATGGGCATTTGGGTTGGTTCCAGGTCTTAGCTATTGTGAATTGAGCTGCAATAAACATTAATGATCCAACATGGGAAGCGAGATACACAGCAAACTCATAGGATGGCGGATGTCCTAAACAGCACTCTGGCCTCAGAATCAGCCCTTAAGGAATGCAGATCCAGCTGAAAAGCCCATGGAAGTATTGTAGGCATGGAAAGCCAAGACACTCTGGCAAAAAAAAAAAAATACCTAAATGAAAGATCTCCACAAGTGAGATCCCAGTGGAAAGAACAGGTCATCAAAGAAAGAGGTGCCTTTCTTTGAAGGGAGGAGAGAACTTCCTCTTTGACTACGACCTTGTCTAAATATGATCAGAGTCGGTGAACTCAGGGGGCTTCCATAGCCTTGGCAGCTCATGACAAGAGCCTAGGGTGATTACTGATGCCATAAACAAGAGTGTCAATTTGTTAAGTCAACAACAGGAGTCACTGTGCACTTACTCCTCATGTAGGATCTCTGTCCTTAATGTGTTGTACATTGTGATTTAATGCTATAACTAGTACTCAAACAGAATTTTTCAGTCTGTGTTTCTATGTGGGTGCAAACTATTGAAACCTTTACTTAATATATGCTAAACTGATCTTCTGTATATAAAGAGAATTGAAACTGAATCTTGATGTGAATGGAATGTGAGAGGGAGTGGGAAAGGGGAGGGTTGCGGGTGGGAGGGAAGTTATTATTGTAATCCATAAGCTGTACTTTGGAAATTTATATTCATTAAATAAAAGTTAAAAAAATCTCAAAAAATATATCATATTGATCTCCTATATGAGATATATGAGATATCAATAGGAGATATATATCATATTGATATAGAATAACAATAGGAGATATATATCATATCTCATATTGTGGCACCCCATTAAGCCCCTGCCTGCGACATTGGAATGGGTGCCGGTTGGAGTATCAGCTGCTATACTTCCAATCCTGCTCTCCAGCTCCCTGCTAATGCACCTGGGAGAGTGGCAGAACATGGCCCAAGTGCTTGGGGCCCTGTGCTCATATGGGAGATCCTGAAGACGCTGTTGGCTCCTGGCTTCTGTATGTCCCAGCCTGAGTCATTGTGGCCATTTGGGGAGTCAACCAGTGGATGAAATATTTCTCTCTTTCTTTCTTTCTCTCTCTCTCTCTCTCTCCAACTCATCTTTCAAATAAATAAGGTAAATCTTTTTTAAAAAGCCTGTCAATGAAGCCTTGCTTTGGATGAGAGAAATGACAGCAGGAGATTCATAATACTGATTCTCCTGTTATTTCAGACCTTATGATCTGAAGCTTTCTGCTTTTCCATTGTATCCCACAAACCCTTTAAAGACCCTCCAAGTGGGAAATAGGTTAAGGCAATATTGTGTACCTTGCTGGTTAGTTTCTCCCACTATTATGAAATTAATGAACTAACTTGAAATTTAATATAAAACTTACTGTAAGTTACCAGAAAAACTGAGTCAATATTAAAAAAAGAGCTCAACTATTTCTACATCTTTTCCTCATTTTGATTCATTCTGAGTCTTAATGCTATTAGGGATGACACCATAATGATTGGGGTAGGTAAAAGTCAGGAAGACCATGGAAGAAGAGTGGAGGAAAATGGAGAGGCAGTGTAGGAATGGCCACAGGAGATGATAATGCAATGTATCATGCAAATCACACTAATTTCTATCACAGTTTCTAAATTTCAATCCCAAACTGTTAAATACATTTAAAAATTTTTAATGTTATATTCTACATAAAAAACATTGGATAATTTCACTGTTATATGGGCTTATAACATAATAAGCAAAGCAGTTGCATTCTTAATTAGTTCAGCATGAACATTTTGGGTCGGATGCTTATAAACCCCAGTTTGAGATCATCTACAACCAGAAAAATAACCGGGAACCACACTGACACCACATCTGCAAATTGAACTATTTTTCAGGTCTCAGGAATTTTTCCATCACTACTGAGAATCTTCCAGAAAGGAATGTGTTTAACTCAGTCTGGCATACAATAACTAAGTCTATTTTTCCAACTACTCGCATTCAACAATAATTGAGATAGGAGATATGAAAACACAAAGCTGATAGGACAACTATACCTCCACTTGGTTCCTGTTTAACAGTGTGAGTGCTGGCTGTAGCAGGCTTTATGGGTAGCGTTCTGTGTGGATTCTTATCTCAGGCAGGTTTATAGTTGGAAAGCTGTCTAAAACTTTGTTAGAATTACTTTATTCATGACCTTGGGTGGCTATGATGTTGGTTCAACTTCAAAGCAGAGAATCAGCATGATGCTATCCAATTGTTTCCAGTTCAATCAATTAAATATAAAGTAAATTGCTATTAGGAAGGAAGTTCCCATGTTCAAAAAGTGCATGTCTGTTAGGATCCAATGGCGCAGTGGGACTTAAAAATAAGGTACTGTGTTCTCAACTGTGGAGCAGGTGCACTACCCAAAAATCTGCCTTCTTCTACCACATTCAAAAGAAAAAAGAAAGGAAGGGAAGGGGAGTGTTGAGAGGGAAAGGAAAGAAAGGAGAGAAAGGGGAGAGGAAAAAAAGGCAGTACTTATGAATAAGCTACTTTCTGAAAGTTATCCAAGCAGATTAATTATAAAAGCAAAATGAAAGTCCAGATCTCATCACATTTACATAAATCAGCATGCAGTTTTTTGTCAGTTCATTTGTTAGTTCTGCCATTCGTTCATTGATTCTGCAGGGCATGTGCTAGAAGCTGGGAGAGTGACAGAAAAGATCCCTGCCATAGAAGGCGATGGTTTGAAACCACAGGTCAGACCGTCCCCCTTGAATCCTTGTGACCTCCACAAAATGCCATGCAATTGCCATTATCCATAGAGCCCTCTTGATGTTTCCAGAAATTGATGGATGATGCCTTCTTCCTTTCATATTCATAAATTGGTTTAAATGTCTCGGGCTTTGGCCGAAGCCAGGCCTGATAGGGCAAAGCATGAAAGAGGGTAGTCAGAGTCAGACAGAAGAGCCACGGGAGAAAGAGTCTCCACAGAGCTGCAGTTCTTTGCCATAAGCAACTGGCCTCCGAAACAACCAGCATCCTCAGTCAGACGCTCAGCATGTGATGCGGAGCAGCCAAGCCTGGCTCCCTGCACCGAGGGCCACTAGCTCTGTGTGCAGGTGTTCCGGCTCCCAGAGGCCTGCCAGCCAGCAACCCTGCCCTCTGAAGGGATTACACACAGTCGCCTCTTAGTTAAAACAGGACACTTAGGCAGACACAGGACCCACTGTTGTTCAATTGAGCTGCTCTTGTTACCTCCCATCCTCTGATTTGTAAACTAGAGAAGCAGATGCAGGCCGTGCAGGCTTTTTGAGTCTTGTTTTGCTCCTTGTGTAAATTGGCATCCACAGTTTCTACATAGAGACTACACAGCTCTGAAATGATGCATGAAATGGGAAAAAAATGGAAACAATTTTTTTTTTTTACCCTGAATGCCCAGGTCATAGAAATTACGACAGGGATTCACACAACAAATGGTGTTAAGTCTCCACTCATCTTCAGCTGAGCACCACACTGACTGTGATCAGCCATCTCAATAAATAGCATTTAATCAAAGTACAGGGACAGGGGTCTGCTCCTTCATTGACACTGTGTACAATAAGTCATCTCAAGCCCTACCCTTTCTTCCAATTCCATCAACCAGTTTTTACTGGCTTATTACTCACATCCCTTCCTGAATTTTGCCTTTCCTTTTGCGGCACACACTCTCCAAATAGTCAATCTGTTATTTGCATGCACTCCTTTCTTCCACGCTATCTTTTTACTCTACTGTGCCTTACACTTAGTAAGGTAGGATGATGAATAAGGGCAGAAAGAGAATAGGGTCATGGGGTTCTTGTATTGATTGAAAATATGGAGCCAGCAAGGATCACTTATCTTTATCAGTCCACGCATGCAAAAAACTATAATTATGGCTATCAACCAATGATCTATTGGAAAATACTTTTCCTAAGCATTGAAGGCTGGCCTCTGAGTACCCATAAAACAGATTCTAGGTTACTTCCCAGCTCTCTACCCCTAACTCCTTCCCTGTCTCTTCCACTCAGAAGAAGAGTTCAAAATGCAAGAGTAAGATTTTGAAATGTATTTAAAGTGAAATAAAATCAAAATTCATATTGCCTTTTCAAGGTTATATTTCTCAGGAATTTTGTTGTTCACATGTATAAATGAGACTGAGGAATTTGATTAAAATCCTCAATGCTTCTCTATTTCTTTGTTCCCTGACCTTTGAAAATGTCTGGGATTTCCAAGAAAAATATGGCACTTGATACCAGAACACTGGCATTACCATTCTGCCATCTATGAACCCATCAACCAGCTAAGTGACTCAGTCTTTCTAAGCCCAAGGAAGTTGTGATTTTATTTTCATAGTGGTAAAATAGAACAAATTCCTTTGGAGAATCTTCTGAATCAAATGAGAAGGGATATATCTAAGACCTGTAAAAATTAAGCATATATCCATAGAGAAGATCATTACTAACTCTGTGATTTTAGCCATAACTTCAATTGTAGATGACTAAATGGTAGGAAGACTGTCTTAACATCTTCATAATTCATCATATTGTTATATAACCAATTATTTTTCATGTGAGAACACGTAGAGTGAGTTTTGGCTTAGTGATTTAGAAAATGGTTAAGACTCCTGTCCCATATCAGAGTGCCTGGATTCAGTTCTGTGACTCTTTTTTTTTCAGTTTTATTTAAGGTATACAAGTTTCCTGTAGTTGATAAATACAGATTCTGTAAGTTAGTATTACTTTTCACCCTATCCTCCCTTCTGTTCACCTTTTTTCCTCCTCCCTCTCCTATTCTCATTATTATTTTTTACAAAGATCTATTTTCAGTTACTTTTATACTCATAAGATTAATCCTACATTAAGGAAATAGTATGAAGAATAAACATTGTTCCTTAACCATCCAGACAAAGGCTGTTCAAAGTCATCACATCTCAAAGTTAGTGTCAGTTTCACGCCTATAGATCAGCTTTGAAATACCCTATCGGTTGCTACAGATCATAGAGAACATATGGTATTTGTATTTTGGGGTCTGGCTTATTTCACTAAATACAATGGTTTCCAGTTGCATTCATTTTGTTGCAAATGGTAGTGTTTCCTTTTTTTTAATACTGTATAGTATTCCACAGTGTATGTTTAACATAGTTTCTTTATCCAATCTTCAGTTGATGGACATTTGGATTGATTCCAATATCTTTGCTGTTCTTAATTGAGCTGCAATAAATATGGGCATAAGGAATATTCTTTCATGTGCTGGTTTTTCTTTTAGGTATATTCCTAGGGGTGGGATGGCTGGGTCATATGGTGGTCTATATTTCAGATTTCTGGGATATCTCTACTGTCTTCCACAGTGACTGCACCAGTTTACATTCCCATCAACAGTAAATTAGGATACCTTTTCCTCTACATCCTCACCAGCCTTTGTTTCTTGATTTCTGTATGACAGCCATTCTAATTGTGGTGAAGTGAAAACTCATTATGTTTTTAATTTGCATTTCCCTGATGGCTAGTGATCTTGAGCATTTTTCATGGTGTGTTTAACTTTCTCTCTTTTGAAATGCTTGTTCAAGTCCTTTGTCCATTTCCTAACTGGATTGTTTGTCTTCTTGTTGTTGAATTTTTTGTGCTCTTTATAGCTTCTGAATATTAATCCTTTATCAGTTGCATAGTTTGCAAGTATTTTTTTTCTCCCATTTTGTTAGTTACCTCTTCCTTTTGCTGAGTGTTTCTTTGGCAGTACAGAGCTTCTCAGCTTGATGTAATCCCATTTGTCAATTTTGGGTTTGATCGCCTGTGCTTCTGAGGTCTTTTCCAAGAAGTCTGTGCCTATGTCAGTGTCTTATAGAGTTTCCCCAGTGTTTTCTAGTATTTTGGTGGTATTGGACCATAGATTTAGGTCTTCAATCCATTTTGAGCAGATTTTTGTGTAAGGTGTAAGGTAGGGGTCTTGTTTCATACTTCTGTATTTGGAGACAGGATTCCCAGCACCATTTGTACTTGTTCTGGGGATTGATTTTAGCTCCATTGTCAAAGATATGTTGGATGTAGAAGTGTGGATTGATTGTCGGAGTTTTTATTCTGCTCCATTGGTCAACACGTCTGTGTTTGTGCCGGTACCAGGCTGTTTTGATTATTACTGCCCTGTAGTATGTCTTGAGATCTGGTATTGTGATGCCACCAGCTTTGTTTATGTTGTATAAGATTGCTGTAAATATGTGGCATCTCTTATGTTTACATATGAATTTTAGCATTGTTTTTTTTTTCTAGATCTGAGAAGAATGTCCTTGGTATTTTGAAGAACTAATTCCAATTATTTTCAAGTTATTAAAAACAATTTAAAGGGAAGGTATCCTCCCAAACTCATTCTAAAAAGCCAGCAACACCTTAATTCCTAAAGCAGAAAGAGATACAACAGAGAGAGAGAACTATAGAACAATATTCCTGATCACTGTAGATGCAAAAATCCTCAGCAAAATACAAGATAATCGAATTCAAGAACACATCAGAAAGATCATTCACTGGGATCGAGTCTGATTTATCCCTGGTTTGCAGGGATAGTCAACATTCACAAGTCAATAAATTTGATACATCACATTAACAAACTGAAGAACAAAAACCTTAATATTCTCTCAATAGATGCAGAGAAAGCATTTGATAAAATACAACATCCTTTCATGATGAAAACTTTAAGCAAATTGGTTATACAAGAAACATTCCTCAATAAAACAGAGGCAATTTATGGCAAACCCACAGCCGGCATCTTATTGAATGGGGAAAACTTGGAAACATTCCCACAAAGATCCAGAACCAGACAAGGATGCCAACTCTCATGATTGCTATTCAGTGTAGTCCTGGAAGTTTTAGTCAGAGCCATTAGGCAAGAAAAATGAAATCAAAGGGATAGAAATTGGAAAGTAGGAAGCCCCCATTTGCAGATAACATTATTCTATGTATAGGGGATCCAAAAGACTCTAAGACTATTGGAATTCATAAGAGTTTAGTAAAGTAGCAGAATATAAAATTTATACACAAAAAAACAATAGATTTTGTATACACAGACAATGCCGTGGCTGAGAAAGAACTTTTATGATCAATCACACTCATGATACCTACAAAAGAAATCAAATACCTTGGAATAAATTTAACCAAGAGGTCAAAGATCTGTATGATGAAAATTACAGGGTCCAGCACTGTGGCGCACTAGGTTAATCCTCTGTCTGTGGCGCTGGCATCCCATATGGGCACCAGTTCTAATCCTGGTTGCTCGTCTTCCAATCCAGCTCTCTGCTACGGCCTGGGACAGCAGTAGAAGATGACTCAAGTGCTTGGGCCTCTGCACCCGCTTGGGAGACCAGAAAGAAGCTCCTGGCTCCTGGCTTTGGATCGGTGCAGCTCCGGCCAGTGCAGCCATTTGGGGAGTGAACCAATGGAAGGAAGACCTTTCTCTGTCTCTTCTTCTCACTGTCTGTAACTCTACTTCTGAAATAAATAAACAAAATCTTTAAAAAAAAAAGAAAATTACAAAGCATTAAAGAAAGAAATAGAAGAAGACACACACACACACACACACATACAAAAAAAAAAAAAAAAACAAAAAAAACAGAAAAAATAATCTTCCAGGTTCTTGGATTGGAAGATTCAATATCATCAAAATGTCCATACCACCAAAAGCAATTTACAGATTCATCGTAGCTCTGGACTCTACCTTCCTGCTGATGCAGACCTTGGGAGACATCAGTGATTGCTCAAGCAATAGGGTTTCTGTTACCCACACAGGAGACCTGAATTGAATTCCTGGCTCCCAGTTTCATTGCTGGTATTTGGGGAGTAAACTAGTGAATGAGAGTTCACTCTTCTTTTTCCTCTTTCTCTGTCTGCTTCTCTGTCTCTTATATAAATAAATATTTTAAAAAAAGAATTTCTTTTAAAATACAATCAATGTAAATGATTCATTTCACCTTTTTGGTATGAGTATGAACTCTGCAATTCAGTCTTTCTGAGGTCAAATTCCACCTTTCATACATGGCTTACTTTCTTCTGCTATGAAATGTGAACCAAGATACTGTCTAAAGCATAAGACTGATGCAGAGATTCTTTGATGTAGAGTGGTGCTTGGTGCACGTAAAATACTCCATGGCATTTAAAGATCCATAAAAAAATAAAATAAGATAAAATATTAGCTACTCAGGCTTTTATTTCCACAATTGAGCTCATTAGTATTCTAATCAAGTAGTTACGGTTACAAATATCATTTGATCTTAGAACTTTTGGACAGAAATCAGTGTTGCAAGATTCTTATGTGTCTTATAAGATTTGGATTGTTTCTATTTTTACCTTCTCATCACTATTGTACTCCTTACCATGATTCATTTTTATTGGCAATTAAACAAGTGCTACTCTAATGGCATATAGAATTTAATCAATTAATGGAGTCTAATTGGCCATTTGCAGCTGCAGGATTTGGAGAGGTTAATTTTGCAAACACCTGAATACTTTGGAAGATTATAGAGCAGCCTGAAATTATGGCACGTGATACATCTCTGTGGACTGAACAGAGAATTGTCAATACATAGGCAAAATCTTATCTTTACCAAATATATTTTGACAAGTTGTTAATTCTCTAGTGACTTAGTACTTTTATTTTAAATTTACACCCTCAGATTGTTTCCAAAAACAACTTCTTTCCAGACAAAATTGCTCGCGCCCTGATGGTATTTTTCATGCTTTCTTCTTTAACTCCCTTACCCTTTCACTTAAATCACTGGGCATAAACAACTACCTATGACAAAAATATTTTATCATTCGAACCCAGAATACTATTAAAGCAGTAACAAAAACAACAATAGTGACCTCAAGAGAGAAAAAAGAAACAGAAAAATGGCATGTAGGTATATGTGTATGTGTTTGTGTAGAGAGAGATATGAAGGGGAATTGTTAATTCTTAAATATTTTCATTTAGATTTTTGGGTTGCTAGTTAATTTGATAAAATCACTGTCTGTATATTATAGAGGAGGGCTTATGGTCATAGTCATAGAACACTGCCAGCAAAACTGATCTTTCTATAACTTATATTAATTAGTTAAATCATACTAAGATGCAACTGGTTAGTTATGCTTTAATATTTTTCATATAAGACACATATTTAAAACAGTTTTTTTTTTTGCCCTTGAATGCTCACACTTTTGTCTGCATCAGAATCACCTGAAGACTTGATAAACACAGAACTGTGGGCCTGTGAGCACTAGGTCTGGGTTGCATATGCTTCTTTACCTATATGACAAAGATAAGAGGAACAAAACAAATGAAGAGGGAAACTTTGGTTTTCAAACAAGGTCAAGGATCATTGTAAAGAAGCTAGGATTTGCTTCATTCAGATATAAATCTGTTTCTCATTCTCCGGTTTTCCAATGGTCAAATAATTCTCAAAGTCCCAAATGGCATGAGGACAAAGATCAAATCAGGTTTCCAGCTGTCAGATGTGGCATCTGGGTTAAGGTCAGGTTTCAAATGCCTTGGTTAATTCCTTCAAAAGTCTCTAGATGATACTTCCTAGATGTTCTCTGTTAGATAACATGGTTCCTGTGAATGTTAGTGGTATGTCCCATAGAGCTTTTTA
The DNA here is from genome assembly GCF_964237555.1 of Oryctolagus cuniculus. NCBI lineage: Eukaryota > Metazoa > Chordata > Mammalia > Lagomorpha > Leporidae > Oryctolagus > Oryctolagus cuniculus. The sequence continues at coordinate 150,106,784 of NC_091436.1, forward strand.
GCTAGAACAAAAGTGACTTTTTTTTAAAAGATTTATTTATTTATTTTTGACAGGCAGAGTGGACAGTGAGAGAGAGACAGACAGAAAGGTCTTCCTGTGCCGTTGGTTCACCCTCCAATGGCCGCCACAGCCGGCGTGCTGCGGCCGGCACACCGCGCTGATCCAATGGCAGGAGCCAGGTGCTTCTCCTGGTCTCCCATGGGGTGCAGGGCCCAAGTATTTGGGCCATCCTCCACTGCACTCCCTGGCCACAGCAGAGAGCTGGCCTGGAAGAGGGGCAACCGGGACAGAATCCGGCGCCCCGACCGGGACTAGAACCTGGTGTGCCGGCGCCGCAAGGCAGAGGATTAGCCTAGTGAGCCGCGGCGCTGGCCAACTTCTAAGAATGTGTTAAGACATTATCCCACAGCTGAGATCACAGAGGGGTTTTTATCAAAAAGATTTGTTGTTGACTTTTGTATATTTTATTTTAATGCTATGAACTCCAAGAAATTTCACCTGAAACTTACAAAGCTTTGCAGCAAGTTATATTAGCAGAAACACTTCTGATTTGGATTAAAAGTGAAAAACACAGTTCAAAGCTAATAGAAGCCTTAAGATCTTCAACTTCCTATTGACAGGAAGGAGGTTCATCTGCAAAGATAAAGTACAACACAGAGAGAAAAAAGCACTCCCATGCAGCAGAATATAGCCCTAATCAAGGAACTATTTCCGTGTGTCTTGATACATTGCAGAGTTTCTTTGGACCCATGATACTGTGTGCCTCCTGTATTCTGTGGGCTAAGTAGGGATGCCTACTGTGATTTTCCTGATTCTGGTTTGCCCTTGTAGTTTGGGAATATGAGGGATGGATAACTTGGATCTCTTGCTCACAGAATTCAGAGCTGTGCCTGATGAGCCTCATCTGTAGCTCAATCTTTTTAGATGATGAAAATCTGGACTTTAAACCAAAAACTAAACTCAGAGATGAGCTTTTATGGGTCTTGGGAGGGAGTAAATGTATTTTGCTTGTGGAGAGGACTCCCAATCCCCGAGGGCCATAGGATAGATGAGCTTGCCTGGAGGAAGAGGCCATGTGAGGAAGCACCAAAGCATTTTCTGGCAGTCCCTGAACTCTTAGCTGACAGCCTGCATTAGCTAAAAAGCCAAGTGAAGCAGCCAGTATGGAAGTAGATTCTCCAGCCCAGCTGAGCCACCCCAACTGACACAAGATGACAAGTTCAGCTCAAATAGTATAATTAAGAATGAACAAGTCCATCTTTTACTGTCCATGTAGCAAATAATCTTGCTTCCTAAAATTTCCACTATATTTTACTCAAATTATGAATTTTTCTAGACAATGAGGCTCCGATTTTGGTGCTGCGTTCATCTTTTCCCCTTTTTTTCTTGTATTCATCATGTTGATAAGAATTAGGGGGGCACATCTACAATCTTTAATTACTCCTTTCCTGCTTTATGTGCGTAATCAAACATTTGATTTTAACATCTTGTTCTCACAGAAGCCTTCAAAATGGACCCTCCTGAGAAGTATCAGAATCTGTCTGCTAGGTGTGAGGTTGGGGAAGCTTCTCATCTGATTTCTTCCCTTGACTCACAGGGTGCACTGATGGTGCCCAGGGGGTGATTCTGCAGTACCTAGAGGGTACAAGTACTTCTGGAACAGGTCTAACCATCTCCAGTCCCAGGCAACTGGGAAGTTATTTTACTCATTACTTCATTTAAAGCATCCTTAACTTCCAGTTCTCTTTTAAGACCAAGTGGTTTATTTTTAAAAATTTTTTTAAGTTTCTCAAGAGAAATTGTTCACATTTGGAAAATTCCAAGATTAAGTTCATACTTTTTCCTTCCAAACAGGGCTCAGTTTTATCTTCTAATGATGAATTTGAGTAAGTATTCAATATGAGATGTATTGTAGGATTGAAATGTCTATGCTGTACATAATTTGGCATCATTCATTCAGTATTAAAATTCATGCACTTACATATGTGTCTGCCTGCTAATTGTTTATGCTCATTCTTTCTAAGTTGCCCTAGATGAGCTATTGGAATAATCCTCCCAAATGGAGACTAATTTAAAAAGTATATGGTTGGTTTCAATGGATCCAGGAGCGTTCGATGATTCTTGAATGTAATCATTAGTCACTACTTACTAAAAGGCTTTTTAAAAAGAAGCAGATAGAAAAATAGTATTTCAACACACTGTAGAGTCATCTGCAAGTTTGTTGAAAACCCAGTATATGAATAGATGAGATACACCCCAGGGCTGGATGTTGAATCTAAACCCAAGAAGATCGAAGGATTCCAGGGAAATTCTTCTCCAGATGGTGATGTGTTGCTGAGTTCAAGCCCTATTTATTTCCTCATAATCTCACTTAAGAAATTTTAGGATCTGTACTTTTTTTATTTGAGAAGTAGAGTTTCAGACAGAGAGAGGGAGAGACAGAGAGAAAGGTCTTCCGTCCCCTGGTTCACTCCCCAAATGGCCGCAACAGCCAGAACAGGGCCCATCTGAAGTCAGGAGCCAGAAGCTTCTTCCAGGTATCCTATGTGGATACATGGGCCCAAGCATTTGGGCCATCTTCCACTGCTAGCCCAGTGAGCTGGAGCAGAAGTGGAGCAGCTGGGTCTTAAATTGGTGCTCATATGGGATGCAGGCGCTGCAGGTGGCAGCTTTACCCATTACGCCAAAATAAATAAATCTTTTTTTTTAATTAATCACCTATTTTTTAAGGGAGGCGGTAGTACATTTATTTTTATTTATTTATTTTTTTTTTCCAGAAACCTTTATTTAAAGAATGCAAACTTACTGCGTTTCATATATACAACTTTAGGAACATAGTTATTCTTCCCACTGTACCCCTCTTCCCCTCCCTTCCTCCTCCTCCCATTCCCATTCATATTTTTTACAAAGATCTATTTTCAATTAACTTTATAGACATATGATTAACTCTATACTAAGTAAAGAGTTCAACAAACAGTAGGAAAGAAAAACTTCTTCAAATAGTTGAGACAAAGGCTTTTCAAAGGCATTGCATCTCAAAGTGTCAATATCATTTCTATAGATGACCTTTTAGGTGCTCTATTAGTTATCACAGATCAGGGAGAGCATATGGTGTTTGTCCTTTTGGGACTGGCTTATTTTACTAAGTATGATGTTTTCCAGATTCATCCATGTTGCTGTAAATGACCAGGAATAGAAATGGTGTGGTCGTGCGGCTATGTAGTTAGCAACTTACTCGCAAACTTAATGGCGTAGGGAAAGGTGTTCGGTACAGCAGTTAAGATGACTTGTATCATCTGCATCCCTTATCAGATTTGCTGGGTTGGATCCTGGCTGCAACTCTTGATTCCATCTTCCTGGGAGGCAGCAAGTGATGGCTCATCCCCAGCACTCATGTGGGAGACTCAGATCCGGTCGCTAGCTTCCGGCTTTGGCTTGGTCCAGCCCTGGTTGTTGTAGGCCTTTGAGGAGTGAACCAAGGATAAACAGTTTCCCTTTGTTTCTCTCTCTGTTTGTTTTCAAATAAAATGAAATTAATTAAATAGAAAGAAATTTCTTGCACAAAGCCTTTTCTTATAAATATCTTTTTTAAAAAAGATTTATTTATTTATTTGAAAGGCAGTGTTAGAGAGAGAGAGAGAAGGAGAGGCAGAAAGAGACATCTTCCATCTACTGGTTCACTCCCCAATTGGCTGCAACAGCCAGAGCTGGGCCGATATGAAGCCAGGAGCTTCTTCCCTGTCTCCTACGTGGTTGCAGGGGCTCAAGGATTTAGGCCATTTTCTACTGCTCCCCCAGGCCATAGCAGAGAGCTGGCTCAGAAGAGGACCAGCTGGGATGGGAACTGGCAACCAGATGAGATGCTGGCACTACAGGCTGCGGCTTAACTCGCTATACCAGAGCAGTACCTTTAAAAATCTCTTAATGCCTTAATACAACCAATTATTTTTTATCATTTATCTTGATGTCGTGGGGCGGGGGGTGGGTATATGGAGTGTCAGTATCCCAGTGGACTTTTCTCTCGTTTCCCTCAGATGTGTATGAGGTTCAGAATGGCTCAGCTGCGGTTTCTGACCGGAATCTCCATTTTGTCTCTCAGTTGGCTCCGTGGATTCTCCTCTAGATGTCGCAGGGCTTTGCTTCTCTGTAGGTGCATGTGGCCTCCCACATAACTCCTGCAGCAGCGTAGCTGAGCATCTTGGGAGCTGGGGCTCCCAAGTTACAAAGGCAGAACCTGCCAGGCTTCCTAAGCCTTCAACCTACACTTGGCACAGCAGTGTTTCTGTTGTTTTCTATTGATTAAAGCAAATTTCAGGCCTAGCACATTTGTCAAGGAAGTCACTACTCAAAGGTGTGAACGCCTGGTCCTCTGTGGCATCCCCATACAGCACAATACCAAAACGCCACGGAAGCTTCTCAGTGGGAGCCCCATCTGAAAACAAAGCTGCAGAATACTCATTTGGCTCTTGGAAAATGTACCAGTGGCCAGAAGGGAAAATCGTCATAGAATGAACGATGCTAGTCTCCCACAGATGGACCAAGCGGGAAAAATAATACTCTGGAGGAGGAAAGAGGATTTCAGTTGTCACCTTCAACATTCATCGTTTTGATGGATATGATCCTACCCAGTATCAGAGAGCACATGGGTTTTACCATACCACAGTGAATTACGCTCTAGAAGAATCAGACTGCGGATGCGGAAATGATCTCTATTGCAGGAATGTGTGCCTTCTTGCAAAAATTGTGTTCCTGGTGCTGACTGCTCATTAAAATCTTATAAAATAAAAAGGGAATAAATGGTGTGCCACCCAGGGTCTTACGTATTTTAATTCAGGGCTGCTGCCTTCCTGAGGCAGACAAGGAAGGAAAGCAACCTTGTACATCAGAATGCCTCCATGTACTTCTTTTGTTCTCCAGTTTTTGCGTGCATTGGGCAAGGCCCTGCCTAAAAGGAATTCAAGGGCAGCTGTCAAGAAGACTGCCCACACGTGATTCTTTCTTCAAGATTTCTGGATTTTTTTTTTTTTTAAAGACATGGTTAATCACCTATTTCTCTGATTAATTCACATGATCTCATTGTATGATAGTAAAAGGAAGGCAGGACAACGTTATTTAACTTTTCCAATCTGTGACTCCCCTCCCATCCAGTGGTGCTGTTTTTTCATCCTGTCATTATCATACCAATTTCTATCATTCTATCACCTCAAGTGCTGTCTCCTCACACATATTTTTACGCAGCTCTGCAGCAGTGCATGAGATGAAATATTTGAACAGCAACTGCTGCTGTATGTGCTTTTCACCCCCAGAGATTTCTTTCCAGAAACAGCAGTGGTCAGGCTGTCTCTGAGTCTGTCTATCGGTATTCACACAGGTTTTCTTGCACGGTCATGTCAACCTTCAGGTATAAGAATGAAGGCATAAACATGCATCCTTTGTTTACATTATGCAAAATGACCAAAGAAGAAAAAGCAGGGAAAGATTGTAGAAATAAGATTTTTAAAGATGATTGCTTCCCTGGTGTAAAGAAATTAGATGTAACACCATAGCCCCAAGTAGCATGTGTGTGTGTGTGTGTGTGTGTGTGTGTAGCAACCTCTTTGTTGGAGGAATTGTAATCAACACCATTTGTCAGAAATGCTTATAAACAAGAAACGTCCACTTGGCTTCGAGTCTCTAACTCAAATTAATTCTCTTTTTAATATGCAGTCTTGGCATGTGTTTGTCCACATGATCACTTTTTATTAAAGGAAACATATTTGGTTGTATTTCCTTTTTAATAAGTGGTTTCATTCCGTGCCTGAAAACTATAAGATAGGTCAAGACCACCTCTCTTCCCTCTCTTGCCACCAGTTTTTTTTTCTTCTTTTTAGTTAGTCTGAATGATCTAAAGCCTTGTTCAGCTTGCAGCCAGATGTGAAGAATCACTGCTTGACACAGGGTACAAATAACACCTACTCCAGCCATTACTCTTAAATTGGAGCTGTGCCCTTGGTGGAGGCTGGATTTTGCTCTGCCTTGTGTATCTTGCACGTGAACAGTAGTATGCACAGGGCAAGAAGGAGGCCAGAGTGTTTAGGTGCAAGCTGGAGGCAGCTCTGGTCTTCCCACAAACCAAAGTGGCCTGTTGTAAAGTGGAGTGAGGTCACAGGTCACAGTTCACCCTGGAGGACGAAGTGGACTAACGTGTTTGGCAGTCACAGAGCAGTTAAACTAAACAAAGCCAAACAAAAAATAAAGTGAGGAAGGATACACGCCAAGTCTGAAACCTAAATGGCCATTTGCTTTCATTCCTCAAAACCTGCAGGAGGCTTCTAGGCATTCTGGGCTCAAACTGTTTATGGTGCATGGTGTTAGAGAAAATGGAGTCCCGACATCTGGTGCTGCGTGAACCTGAGCCGCGGAATAGAACAAAAGTGTCTGGACGGCCCGAAAGCTGCGCCTCTCTCAAGCCCCTGTGCCTCATGGTCGTGGCCAGGGTTTACTGCGATCCTGAAATTGTGCTTTTAAAAAAATGAAGCAAACTCTCTTTAATTCCAAGTCATATTGATTGGCTTTGTTTCTGTTGTGAATCTTTAGAAAGAAAGCATTTTTTTTTAAGTTTGGTCCCAATTGTTCCTTCCTCCTGGATGTCCAGTCCTTGTTGAGAGAAATAACAGCTTGTTCCATCTGCAGAGGAGGCCCCTGCTGAGTTAATGTTCAAGTCCAAGACATTGGAGTTATCAAAATCAGGAAAACAGGTAGCCTTCCATGATGCATCATTCCCTAATTATTTCTGTTTGATTTGTTTTGCATTTTTCTTGAATGTTGTTTTTGCCAAAAGAAGATGGACCTCTCTTTAAAATCTTGATGTTGAATTGATTCCTTTGGGGGGGGGGGCGAGAAAACCATGAAATGATTACATCTTACAAGGTAAAAATAAACATGGTCCACGAGACATCTTCAATACTAGTGAGGCCTGTGGTTGTTTAAGGACTATAAATGAGAGCAAAAGAGGGCACAATATATTTTTTAAAGGAGACCTATATAAGAATGCTGTATATTCTTTTTACAAATTCGTCTATTTTTTTCATTTTTCTTGAAAGACAGAGACAGAAAGAGATCTTCCATCTGCTGACTCACCCCAAAATGCCTATGACAGTTGGCACTGGACCAGCCCAATGCCAGTACCCCAATACACAATCTAGGTCTCTCACACAGGTGGCAGGGTTGCAAGTACTTGAACCAGCACCCACTGCCTCCCATGATGCACTTCTGCAGCAAGTGGAATCAAATGTGGAGCCAGGACTCTGCTATGGGGTGCAGGCTTCCCAAGCAGCAGGCTGCCCCCTGAGTCAGCTCTTGCCCCGTCATGTGCCTGTTGCCACGATCCGGTCCCTCTCTGACCATGTGACTCCTGTGAAACTTTAGAAGAAATTGCTCAGTGAGGGACTAGGCAGGGCTCCGAGAGCGCTGAACAGACACCCTGTTTGTTTCGTTTCCAGGGAAAGTTTCCTGTGACAAGAGTGCCTTGTGAGAAGGACAGATAGACTTCTTCTTTTTTTTTTTTTTTTTTTTTAACAAAAGTAGGGTTGGTGAACATAAAGCAAAGAAATGCTGAATGTGATGTACATATCAAGAACACTGATACACACAGACGTGCATGAATGTTGAAAGAACTAAAGAAAGTATTTATTTTGTTAGTTGATTCAGTTGATGTATATCTTACATGAGGTGCACACATCTTAAATTATGAAACTGATGAATTTATACGTAGCCTATAAACATTTTAGCCATCACACAGACGAAGATATAAAACACTTCTAGCGCCTTAGAAAGCTTGTAAGCTACCTTCCAGTCGGGATGTACCCCGCAGGGACCATTACTCTGTTTTACCTGTTTTTCAAATTCACAAAAATGAAATATATGGAATACACATTTTTATATCTGACTTCTTCTAAGTATCATATCTGTAAGAGTTACCTACATTGTCATACATATCGGTAGTTTATTCCATTTTATTGTTGTATAGGTTCTTATTACAATTATATACAACAATTTATTTACTCATTTTACCGTGGATAGATATTTGTGTTTTTTTTTTTTTTCCACCGTGGGACTGTTATAAATAAAGCTGCAATGAACCTTAGTGTAAATATTCTTTGGAGGACAAAGCACTCATTTTGGATGGGTATACAGCCAGCGGTGGAACTGCAGGTCATAGCGTATATAGATTTATTAGGTGTGACCAAATATTTTTCTAAAGTCGTTGCACCAATTAACATTCCCACCAGCAATTCAAGGGAGTTTTTGTTGCTCCACATTCTCTCTATACTCCTATTCTTAACTTCAGTCATGCTGCTGGTTGTACTATTTCTCATCTTAATTTGTATTTTCTAATAAATAATTATGTTGAGCACCTTCTCCTATGTTTATTACCCTAATTGGTTTTTCAAATATAAGATTTGGAAATTCGCATTAAAAACTTATTCCAAGAGACTTGTAGTATAATGTCAGTTTTTTGGCAGTTAAAAGGAAGGTGAGAAAAGAGAATTAACATTTGCTTAGTGCCTATCATGTTGTGAGAAATTTACATATGCTATCTCAATTAATTCTTTTCACGGCCATATGTGGCAGATATTTTTAATGGATTTAAAATGTATATTCATGAATAGAGTTCATTCAATTTTCAATTCCTTCCCCCTTCCTATACCCTAATAAGCCTTGGTTTGCCTTTACCTCCACATAAGTTAGCGATTAATGTGTTTCCTTATTTATGGAGAATAACGGTTATTATGATGGCTTCTTAATGATATTTCCTGAACCCATTAACAACCTAACATTACATGGGATAGTCTTTTGTGTGCCTTTTGGTTTTTGAATTTCTGTAATAAATCTCCATTACCTTTATAATTGAAAAAACTGTAGAATTATTTCCATTTTGAAAAAAAAATCTATCCCTTCCTCCTGGCTAAATGAAAAACCAGATCCATGCCTTCAAATTTTATTATAAGAGAGTAATCAATGACCTGTTTGCTTCATTACTTATTGTCAAAGATCTCTCAGCCTGCAGCTTTAAATTAATAAATAGTCTTGTCCCACCTCCCAAGGAATCAAATATTGACACTTTTCACTTTAGTTTCAGCAGTTCTCCCTTATCTAAGATTTTCCTTTTATGAAAATGTTCTCAGATTTATATTTAGTCTCACTGACATGATTAACCTATTTAAGAAAAGATATCCTGGATATTAAATAACTTGAGAGAGAAAAAAAGTAATTTTCATTACTTCAGAAGTAAGTTTATATGGTATCTTAGGAGAGAATACCCACCTTTGTTGATGATATCACTGACTCTGTTAATGGATAAATAACAACTTTTCTCCTCTTTTCCTCTCTTACCTTTGCATACCAAACCAAGCCAAACCAAACCAAAACAAAACAAAACAAAATCTTCAAATAAACAAACAAAAAACAACAACTTTATTGAGGAAAAACATCAATGTTTATCTGTTTTTAAAAAGGTTGAAGTATATGCTGAACACTCACCAAAGACCTTTTGATGTGTCTATCATGAATGAAGGTGAAGTTAGACCATCAAGATTACAGCAATATATGGAGTTTATACTTTGAACATTTTGCACAATATTGGGTATATAATAGAGACTCATAAATTTGTGTGATTCCTCTTATTTTTCCTTGCCCATATACTTTTAAGTATAAATGTTATCACAGCATTCTTGCATATCTATGTCTAAACAAAAAGCCTGCTGATTTTTGGTATTAATTTCTTTTACTACAAGACTGATAAACATCTTCGTTGAACTACCATAATAAACCACTTCAACTTCTGCAATGCACCAGGTCCACATCATTTTTTTATGTCTTCATTAAGGCTGAATACATTATCTGTAAGTGTCAGCAGGAGCAAATGCATTAACTTTTGAGCTGTCTTGGATAATGTCTAATGACATGGCATAATTCCAATGTGTCCATATTATGCATTTTCGTTTCTGTATTTACCTGTCTACCTTTTCCTATGTGCTATAATGTTCAGTAGTTGGAAAGCATTCATATAATTTCAAATCCACTTTTTGCTACACATTTGAGTAGATTAACACAATTGAGTCAATTGAGAGAACACCCCTGAATTTGATATAAATGTGTATGGCAATGGCAATTGTGTATTTGGATAGACAGGAGGACTGACAGCTTTCCATGGAGATAGCTGTGTCTGACGCTTCCCCCGACAACTCAAGTCTGTTTATCTTGCCCATAAAATAGCTGTATTAAGTTAAGGAGTCACGGATAAATCTCTGTAGTAGAATTCAAAAGGCTCATGTCCTTTTTTGGAGCAACAATGTTTGTCCGGTGGAGTTTGAAATAATTCAGCTCAGTTCCCTTCAATCCAATCTCATTTGAAGAAAGAGAACTACATTTTCATCAAGGCAAAGTAGAGAACCATGGAAAGAAACAGAACAAAAGCCAGGGCCGGGGTGGGGGTTGTGTCAGGAAGAGTGTGGGGAGACCGTGTATAGGTATTTGGTTGGAGCTGCTTGTCAGTTTGTGGAGAATGACATTTCTAGGTTGCTATTTTGGATGAAGATGAGTGGTTATTCTGAGATTTATGCATAGGCTGGGCAGGATATGCAGGGTGTGTTGAAGATGTGGCTTCCCAGGAAAAGCAAGCAAACAAGAAAAGGTCGTGCCAGAAAGTCATGACCTTCCTGGAGAGGATGGTTCCTGTATTCTTGGAGATGAGCCTCTATTGGAGGTATGTGAAGGGAAGCAATGGTCTTGAACTAGTACTTGTTTTGAGGTTCATGTTACACAAAACCATGATATGGGATGAGCATTCCACTGAAGGTGTGTGTCTCTTGGTAGCTTACTCACAAGCTGCAGAAACCCACAGGCAAGAACGGAAGGTGAAGAAGCCAATCATAATGAGATGGTGTCTCACATCTTTCTAGCTCTGTCATGGCCTAAGGTTTGCAACAGAATCATGAAGTCTGGAATACTGAAAATGAGAGCAAGCCACCTGGTAAATGATAAAAATAATAAATTTCCATTCTCTTCAAATCCACAATGAAGTTTGATTTCAACTGTGGACCATATTAGAATGATTCCAGAGGTCCACGTGGAAATATTTTTCTCATCCTTACTCATTCATTTCGATAGGTATCATTTGAGAACTTGCTACAAGCCAGCTAGGACACTTAATATGGAAAGGCAGAGATGAATAAGAGACAGGCTAGTTGTTCTTGGGTAACCACTGGGGATTTGTTCCAAGAGCCTCTTAGGATTCCCAAATCTGCAGATGCTCAAGTCCCTCATTAAAAAATAATGTGATATTGGCATATAACCTTCATATGGCCTCCTAATTGCTTTGTCTATAAATTACTTAAAACAATTAATACAATGTAAATGCTCTGTGAATAGTTGTTACACTATATTGTTCAGAGAAGAGAAAAGCCTATATGTGTTCAATATAGACACATTAAAAAAATTTTCATTCTGTGGTTGGTTGAATCCATGGCTGCTGAATGTGTAGATATTGAGGATGGTTATATACTGCATTCAGGTGCTCATTTTCTGGGGGAAAGGGGAGGGAGACATAAAGGAAGCCAGAGAAAAGGTTAATTTGTCAAGCACATAGGAAAAGAAGAGCAGTATGACAGTTTTATGTCTCAGTACGAATCGTGCCAGAGAGAGGACAAAGGAGTGAGAGAGCGTGCCAAGCAAAATGACTCAGTGAAAGAAGGCAAAGAGGATTTTTTTTTTAAAGAAGTTATTTATTTATTTGAAAGGCAGACCATGGAGTTGGGGGTTTGTGGAGAAACAGAGAGAGTAGGGTCTTCCAGTCACTGGTTCCCTCCCTAAATGGCTGCTCTAGCTAGGGTTTGATCAGATCACATCAAGAAGCTGGGAACTCCATCCTGGCCTCCCACATGGGTGGCAAGGGCCTAAACATCTGGGCCATCTTCTGCTGCTTTCCCAGGTGCATTGGCAAGGAGCTGGATTAGAAGCAGAACTACTAGGACTCAATGGCACTCTAATATAGGATGCCCGAGTGGTTGCAAGCAGAGGCTTACTCCGCTATGCTAAATGCTGGCCCCAGGAGATAGATGGTTTTAAAGGCATGGCATAGAATGTGTTTCCTTTATTCCTTATGAAATGTTCACATTTCACAATCTGTTCTGAATAATTAGGAGGGAAGGTAGAACTAAATTGAGAAGACAAGCCAGGGTCAAAAAATGAAAGGCCTGCCTTTTCCTAAAACTTGGAATTTATCCTGTAGCAACCAAAGGATAGTATAGGAAATGTTTTCATGGAAGGCCGTTAATGAGGGAAATTGCCTATAAGTCTCACAAACAGTCAACATACATTTTGCTGCTTCTTGAATTGACTGCTTTGAAGTAATGGTTCCTAATCTTATCTACATATTAAAATCACCCAGGGATCTTCTGAAAAATCCCAAACCCAGGCCACATCCCAAACCAACTAAATCACCATCTCTTGGGTTGTATTTTGGGAATCCTAGCATTAAGGAGTGAAGTAAAAAGTAAGTGCTTGGGATGAGATGAAATTGACTTGAGGGGTTGTGTCATTTTTTTCACATTTGCATTTCTCAGAACCCTTTGTGTCCTCATTTTTTAAGTGATGGAGAATGATAATATGAGACTTTGTCCGAATCTCTAGTCCACATAAAAATCTCTCAGCTTCATGAGCCATTAAGTTTTTTTAAAAAAATTATTTTCATTGTATTTGTAAAGCAGAGAGATGGTGAGAGAGAGAGAGAGAGAGAGAGAGAGAGAAGCAAAGATCTTCTATCTGCAGAATCATTGCCCAAATACCCACAACATCCAGGCCAAGGTCAAGGCTCCCACATGGGTGGCAAAGACTTAAGCGCTGCATCCCATGGTGTGCATCAGCTGGAAGCTGGATCAGAAGCAAAGGAAGCAGGACTTGAAGCAGGCCCTCTGATGTGGAATGAGGGCATTCCAGGAGGCCATTTTGCTGTGCTGAATTCCCACCCCATGCACAGGTCATGCATGACCTACTAGTAGAAGGGGCAGAGGAAGAAAAGTGATTTTCCAATGACTCCCATCTGGTTCCATAAAATCTCCTTCATTTCTTCTAAGGAGTCATGACCCTGTAGTACTATTTCAGTATAGCACAATACGTTTGCAATACTTGTTCTCGGAGAACAAGCAGCATTTCTTTTTACTATGATGTATTGTCATGTCTATGTAGGCATTATGTATCACATCTATTGATTATAAGCGCAGTAGTTCCTTTCCACTCAATTCAGAAAGGGACCACGTAACACATAAACCGGGGCTTTTCCATTACGTACTGGGTCACAGCTCTTCCTACCCCTCTGGGAGCAAACCAGAGCTCCTTCTTTAGCTTTTGTTGGTGCTGGGGAAGCAGACCCCCACCCTGTTTTGTTTACAAAATGCTAATTTTAAACTTACAAAAGGTGCAAGCTGTGCACTCTTACTGACCTAGCTAGAGCTCTTACACTGAGAAAGCTCACGTGGGACACAGGGTAAAGCCCCAGCTCTGTGTCCCACCTCCACATTTGGTAAGTTTAGGGTGTGGCTTGGAAATCTGAATTTAAAACAAGGACTCTGAGATTTTGGTTTGCTGCCCACCTCCCTTTGCTGACATTTCTATTGGCACTAGCGATGCAAAGATAAACAAGGAAAATAAACTTGCCTTGGCAATGTTTTGAAGCAAAACAATTTTTGTGGCTTCCATATTTGTCATAGATGTTCTAAATTTGAATTATTTTTTACCCATCACTAATCCTAAAAAAATACCCAAGTTGATCCTGTGCCCACCTCTCAGGTAGGGTTTCTTTGTCTTTTCTCCAGTCTTTCATAGTGTTTGCTTTTCTCTCACACTCATACTCTATTTTATTTATTTACTTTTATATTTGAGAGACTGAGAAAGAGAGGGAAAAACAAGAGGAGAGAGGGAGGGAGGGAAGAAAGGAAGGAAAGAGAGAGAGTGTGTGTGTATGAAAGAGAGAGAGAGAGAGAGAGAGAGACAGACAGAGACAAAGAGTCTCATATATTGCTTGATTTACCAAATGCTTGCATTGCAATGACCAGTACCGAGCCAGTGAAATCTAGGAGCTAAAACCTCAATTCATTTCTCCCATATGTGTGACTCCATCTCTTGAGTCAAAACCTGCTGCCTCATTAGCAGGAAGCTGGAGTCAGGAGCCGGAGCTGGGAATAGAACCCAGGCATTTCGATCCTGGTTGTGAACATCTGAACCAGTAAGTAGTTTCCTGTTAGCACCTTCAGTCACATATCTCACAGCCACAAATGCCTGCCCCTCCCATACTGTATTTTTTGGTGTTTTGAATTCTCATCATTTCTTCTTTTTTTTTTTTTTTTTTTGACAGGCAGAGTGGACAGTGAGAGAGAGACAGAGAAAGGTCTTCCTTTTGCCGTTGGTTCACCCTCCAATGGCCGCCGCGGCCGGCGCACCGCGCTGATCCAATGGCAGGGGCCAGGTACTTATCCTGGTCTCCCATGGGGTGCAGGGCCCAAGCACTTGGGTCATCCTCCACTGCACTCCCGGCCACAGCAGAGAGCTGGCCTGGAAGAGGGGCAACCGGGACAGAATCTGGCGCCCCGACCGAGACTAGAACCCGGTGTGCCGGTGCCACAAGCAGTGGGTTAGCCTAGTGAGCCACAGCGCCGGCCTCTCATCATTTCTTGACTTTGTCCTGTCTTCAGTCCCATTTGCTGATTTTGCTTTTCCCTTTTGGTTTCTTTCTTCCCTCTCCTTCCTTCCCTCCCTCTCTCTGCCTTCCTTCCCTGGCCCATCGCCTCCTTAAGCTTCTTTGGTTATTCAGCTGTGAGTTTGTTTCTAGGTGTCAGGGTGCAGTGCTGTGAGTGCAGGAATAGAAGCCTCCTGATCTTGTCTGTCTTTAACTTTTACCAACATGACGATGAGCTTTAACACATTCCTTTTCCAATGTAGTGTTCTTTTTAGAGTTGGGGAAAAATACATATCAGCTCTTTCTGCCTAATGATTTTATTACGTAATGAAGTGAAACTACTTTAATATTTTGCATGTCAAATAACTTGAAAATCTTGAAAGCCTCAAAAATGTCTGGCAATGATTTTGAAAATTTAGGTTGCATCAGACCCATCTGGAGGACTTAACTCAAGCACAGCTCCCTGGACCTCAACCCAGATTCTCCTCTTCCGAGGGACTGGGGCAGAGCGTGGACATTCGCATTTCTCACAAGGGTCCAGGTGATGTTGGTGTTGCTGGTGGTAGGATCCTACTGAGAACACTGCACTAACGCACAGGGATGAAATGGCCCAGTCTCTGAATTTACATATTCAGCCACATGCCACACAGCCTCCTTTTGGTGAATGACACCACTGCCAGCGTGCTTTGTGCCACAGAGTCTCGTGTGTAGCATCCAAGTTTGAGAAAGCGCACGCTGATGCACTGCACACGCGGCGATGCTGTTCCGTTTCACCTGTCAGGAAGCGCACAGGACGCCGCCAGCTTTGAAGCCAATTTGCCGTGCTATAAATGGCGATGTAGAGAGCAGAGCAGACAATTTCAGCTGGAAAGTTATGCAATGCTGCATCCTAGCTGTGAAACCCTTCGCTACCAAGCCAGTATCATTCTGGCTAGGGCTCTCACAAAATGAGACTTGGGAAATAGACCTATTGTACTATAGCCTAACCAAAATGTGGTGGGTTGGACCACAGTTCAACCTTCCAAATGAAACTACATCTAGCTGTAAGAGGAGCTGGTTGACTGGCAGAGAAACTCAGAATGCTGATAGTTGTGTGCATGAGCCTGACATACGTGTAGTATGTGTCCTTGACCAAGCGTCAGAACAATCAGACCTTTGAAGGAATAATAGGTCAGCCTAATTGGTGTTTTCTAAGGAGCCCTGCACACTGTTCCATTGAAAGGAAGAGATGGGTCAGCTTAAAGCCATGCACATGACTTGCATTAGCTGTCAAGGCTCCACAAAGGCCCACACCAGGGAATCCTTACTCCCTGTTCCTTCAGGGTGCGAGTGTGGATCAGGCTGACAGCGTGGCTCTTGGTTGCCCTCTGCAGGGACAAACATCAGAAGCCTCGTCTGGAGAAAAGCCTCAAGAGAAATGCAGGCCTTGGAAAGATGTATACACTTGTGGCAGTAAATTTCCAGGCATGTCTGGCTCTTTAAGGGCCTATCCAGGGTGGGTGATTTAACAAGCAGGCAATATTTTTAAGAACTGAGTTTAGTGCTTCAGATGTACAAGGGATTTGCTGACTTGAGGAAATGGAGTAATTCAGGCCTGGGACGGATAGAATGATGAGGATTATTTTTTCCCTTCCCCCTTCGTTGGGAGGCTACAGCTTTGGGGGAAGGGGCAATCATCTGATAAAAAACAAAGCAGGGCAAAATAAACAATGCACACACAGCTCTTATTTTTTATATATTTACTACTGATGTCAGGTGAACTAATGAAAAACAGATTGGTCACTGCCACGCAGAAAATGCATTCCCCAGCTCTTTCTTATTTGCGTTGGTGATAGTGCATGTGAGAGTCTCAAAGCGATTTTCAAATGAGTCATTCGTTAGAAAGGAAATGAAGACTCTCGCTTTGGGTCACACACAATAATAAAAAGTGACCTCCTTCTTCAAATGCATGCTTCCCAAGGCCTCGGTTTCGGGCTGATGTAGAAGAACCTTTGTAATTCTCTTCCAGGAGGCTTTTTTTTCCTGGTTATTGAAATCATCAACTGAAAAATGAGATATGGGTGTTCTATGAGCCTGCATAAATGAATATTGATCAGTGCTTGCGATATTTTATGACTTCATGGTGACCTCATGGTTTGTGGTATCAGGAGTTGAAACTCGTAAACCTGGCTCTCTAAGCAAGTACTCAAAGACAGACCAAAGACGGTAGTCTAAGGAACAGCTAAAGAATACAGATTTCTCCTAGGTGCATTTGCATCAACACGTCTTTGGGGAGATATTTAGGGTTTAGAGTGGAGATGATTTCTAAACGGAAATCTGCACATTTGCTATTTCTTTTTCTTGCAGGGCGAGAAAAGCATACTCAGTCACTTTCGGAAAAAATGTGGAACAAAGGTGACCTAAATGGATCTGTTGTTTCCCGCCTGGCAGGCATCGAGACACAAGTAAGACCTCAGAGGAATGAAGCCAAAGAGGGGAGAAGCAGCAAAGTAACCACTTTGGGCCTCACTCTTCTGGTGGACAGCAGTAAAGTCGAGTGATGTTGACATTTTCAGAGTGCGTTCTGTGGGAAGGTGATTTCTCTTGGATGTAAGTGTGGACCTTCCCCGAATGAGTTGCCCCAGGAGACAGAGTGGAGAGGTTGCCCTGATGAATGTGGTGGTTTTACCCACGGCTGCACTTTTCAGGCTTTCCTTAATAGATGAACATTGTGGGGTCGGGTTGTGGTGTAGCAGGGTAAGCTTCAACCTGCAACATCGGCATCCCGCGTGGGGGCCGACGGGATTCCCAGCTGCTCCACTTCCATTCTAGCTTCCTGCTAATGCTCCTGGCAAAAGCAGCAGAGGATGGCCTGGATTCATGGGCGGCTGCACCCATGTAGGAGACTCAAATGAAGAGTCTCTGGTCTTCGAAATCTCTCTCTCTCTCTCCCTTTCCTCTCTCTCTCTACCTCTCTCTCTTTCTCTCCCTCTCTCTTTTTGTAACTCTGCTTTCAAGTAAATAAAATGAATCTAAAAAAAAAAAAAAAAAGAAATGAACATTATGAGTCTCTAAGAGGCAGTCCTAATATACAAAGTTTCCAAACCTCCTGACCCTGGCCTTAGAACCTTTTTCCTTCACTGACTGTTAAAACACCCATTTTGATTATTGTTCATTTCTTTTCTGGTTCTAAGATTATATGAACACATGCTGGGAAAATAATGTGTGAAGAGAGATAGTTTGAAATGGAAAATAGACCTAGTTCACCAGATAACTTGGACCCCAAAAGCTTTGCTTTGCGTTTCCACAACATTAAAACAAATTAGGATTTGCTTCTCTTGATTTTCTAGAGGTTGCCTTACTACGATAAAGGAACTTGATGAGGAAGAGAAGTCGGCAGTAAGAAGAGAAATGACCAGATGCTTACATGGCATTGAGAGAGAGCTCAGGCAATTAGCAGAGTGCCGGAGCCCCATAAGCCACATTCCTATCTTCAAGGCAGCACCACATACAGCTGCAAAATGGAGGCTCTTCCATGCTTTGAGTTTCCGCCCTGGCGATTTTCAGAATATGCCAAGGCCAAGCAGGCCCTTTGCACTCTGTTTGAGGCTTTCATTAGGTAAGAGGGAAAATGTGGGGTGTTCATAGGTGAGCCACAGATATTACTAACCAACCAGAAAACAATCCCAATCCCATAAGATTAAGGGAGATGGGATTCTTTGTTTATCCTGAAAAAGAACAAGATGAGATGAGAGTTGATAATGATTTCTATTATGGGAAATGATATTAAACAGACCATGACATGACGTAGTCTCCACATGCAATGAGGAAGGAGAAGAAATGTCCTTATGCAACGATTGCAAGGACTTATTTAGATATTGGGGATGATGGCAGTATTTGTTAATACTTGAGTAGATCAAAAAGTAATTTCTTAAAGGGCACGTTATCCAGGAATAACTAATAATATTAACACATTACATTCTTTTTAAAAAATATTTATTTTATTTATTTGAAAGACAGAGCTACAGAGAGAAATAGAGACAGAGAGAGAGGTCTTCCGTCTGTTGGTTCACTCCCCAGATGGCCGCAACTGCTGGAGATACGCCGATTCAAAGCTAGGAGCCAGGAGCTTCTTCCAGGTCTTCCAAGTGGGCACAGGGGCCCAAGGACTTGGGCCATCTTCCACTGCTATCCCAGGCCATAACAGAGAGCTGGATGGGAACAGGAGCTGCTGGGACCAGAACTGGTGCCCATATGGGATTCCAGTGCTTCAGGCCAGGGCTTTAACCTGCTGTGCCACAGCGCCAGCCCCAGCACTTATTAAATACTTACTACTGGCCAGGTACCATGGTTGGCACTTCATATGCACTGTGCCATTTAATTTTCAAGTGAATTCTTTAGGAAGTGTATTTTACCCACATTTTGTAAATTTGAAAATAAACCTCAGAGATGTCAGCTGCTGTCAATATTTATCAGAGCCTTTTTCCAACCCAGAGCTGCCTGACTGCAAAACATCATTTGACCACCACAGTGCACAGCTTCCCTACTCTTGCACCAGCTTAGAGTTGATCAGCTAATAGGTTTTTGAGTTTGTTCCCCAACAAGAATTCATAATGTGGATTTACTGCAGACCAAGGGAAACAGAACAGACTTTGTGTCTTTCTTGACACATGGACACAACTTACTGGAAAAGGAAGAATAGTCTACAGTGGCTGTGCCATGTTGCCCTGGGGGGTGCAGCCTTTGTTTCCTGAGATCTCCACTCCTGCCCTTGCCTGACATGTGCTGTATCTCTGAAGAGGAATGGTGGATGGCGGAAATGCACTCTCAGAAGCATGTATCCTGATGAAGAGTCTACAATGAAGGGCTTTCGGGCGCTTTATGAAAGTATGTAAGAGTGAGAAGATGTTGCTCAGAAAAGTAGTACATTAGGTCCCTAAAACTCAATGTCAACTCCTGTCCAAGACCAAAGTAAATTACTAAAATCAAGCTGCACATAACTCCACTCTGAATGTTTACGTGGATCTATGAAGAAAGCAGAAGAAAGAAGAGATGTACAATCAGAATGCATTCTGTATGTTCACTGCCTGTCCCTGATATATAGTGGGAAAATAATAACCATTTAAAGTACAATGTAATACTTTATCCATTTTAGTATGTTTTTTGTTCTAGTACCATTGGTTGAACTCTGTAATTAACACACAATTATTCTTAGGGGTTTAAATTTTAACTGAAAAGTGATCCCTGTTAGGAATTTGGAAAACATTATGCTGAGTGAAATAAGCCAGTCCCAAAGGGACAAATACCACTTGTTCTCCCTGCTAGGTGACAACTAACTGAGCACCAAAAAGAAAACTTGTTAAAGTGAAATGAACACTATGAGAAACGGTGACTTGATCAGCCCTCGCCCTGACTGTTGATGAACAACTTAATATGTTATCCCTCTTAGTATTTTTTTTTTGTTTGTTCTACTTAATACTTTTGGTTGAATACTGTACTCAATACACAGTTATTCTTAAGTGTTGAAACTTAACTGTGTGGGAGCAAACTGTTGAAATGTTTACTTAATATATGCTAAAATGATCTTCTGTATATAAAGAGAATTGAAAATGAATCTTGTTGTGAATGGAAGGGGAGAGGGAGTGGCAAAGGGGAGGGTTGCGGGTGGGAGGGAAGTTATGGGGGGGAAGCCATTGTAATCCATAAGCTGTACTTTGGAAATTTATATTCATTAAATAAAAGTTAAAAAAAAATAAAGTACATGTATATAGTATTGTATATATAATGTAGGTAAAAATGAAGTTTCTGACCCCATGCACATTGAAATGGCTGCTTCTATTTAACGCTATTCCTGTAGTTTTCTGATCCCTCTCCTGAATGGGTGCAGCAGGCCTAGCGGCAAGTGCCTCAAGCCTCTGAGCTCAGTATGAAATAGAGCTCACGGTTCCCAGGAACGCTTCCTCATCCCAAGACTAAAGTTTTGTCTGGGGTTATGTTGCAGTATTTTCTAGAAATGCAAATCTGAGAATTAGCAAGTGATGAAAGCCTGATGTCAAACTGAATTCACAGTGTGAATTCAAGCAACCAGTGCCAAGCAATGTTGTATGAGGCTATCTGAACATGTCTGGATAAAACCAAAACAAAAGATTCCAGAAATGACCCTGAAAAAGCTAGATTCTTTCTCTGTCCATTATATATATCATGGAGTTCCAGTCAAGTTCTCAGTGGTATTAACTCTTCATGTATTTCATTTTTGTAGACTTACATGTGAGTTTTAATTTTGCCTTGATATTCCTCCTGACCCAGTTGAAAAAAAAATACACTGAAGAGTAGGATCTACTACCCTACTGTTTATCATTGTCTTGCTCACTTGGCAATTAGTCTGCCAGGACCCTGAAGGCGGCTCTTGATCAGGATTGCAAGTGTGCAGACTGAGCACTGAAATGGTTTCCAAGATCATTAGAGTGTTTACAATTCTCAGCAGAATTACTAACTGTACCGGATAAGCTTCCTCTTTCATTGTCCTCAGTCACGACTGGAAAACAATTCTGATCATCTCCACCTTTGCCTGGGCTTCCCTCTCTCATTATATAACTGTACTGTGTATCATTTTATTTAAAAAATAAATACTCCCCAAGCCTGAACCCCTTGAACTGTAAATCTGAACCCCTAAATCTGTAACTACAAAAGTCTTACCTCTTCGGTCTCCAAAGAGGAGTGATCCTCATCCTCTCTATAGTGGATGCCCCAGTAGGGCGCTGAGTCCACAATTGCCTTCCTACTCTGAGAACTTTCGTTGTTCCTTGGCATATAAGCAGGGTAAATCATGGAGGACAATATTACTTATTTTTAAATTCTTAAAGATTCATTTATTTATTTTGAAAGAGTTACAGTGAGAAAGAAAGAGACAAACACATATACACAGACCCAGATATATTCTTATTTTAAGATTTATTTATTTATTTGTAAGGCAGAGCTATAGAGAGAAAGAGGGAGGGAGGGAGGAAGGGAGGGAGGGAGGAAGGGATGGAGGGAGGAAGAGAGACACAGAGAGAGAGAGAGAAAGGTCTTCCATCTGATGGTTCACTTTCCAGTTGGCCACATCCATCAGAGCTGCGCTGATCAGAAGCCAGGAGCCAGGAGCTTCTTCCAGGTCTCCCACATGGGCACAAGGGCCCAAGCACTTGGGCCATCTTTTACTGCTTTCCCAGGCCACAGCAGAGAGCTGGATTGGAAGTGGAGCAGCCAGGACTTGAACTGGCGCTCATATAGGATGGCACTACAGGTGGTGGGTTTACCAGATATATTCACATGCTAGTTCATTCTCCAGATGGACACAACAGTCAGTGCTGGGCCAGGCTGAAGCCAGGAGTTAGGAGCTTCATCCAGGTCTCCTACATGGATGGCTGGGGCCCAAACAGTTGGACCATCTTCTTCTGTGTTTTTCTGGCGGTTGGCAGGGAGATGGATTGTTGGAGCAGATGGGACACGAAATGGTGCCTGTATGGAATGCCAGTATTGGAAGGCAGTGGCTTTACCTGCCACTTCACAATGCCAGCATGGGAATTCAATTTTTTAAAATATGACCATATCCTACTCCTTTTGATTTCTCCTTTAGCCAAGCTTCTTCACAGTTTTTATTTTATTTTATTATTTTATTTTATTTTTTTTGACAGGCAGAGTTAGATAGTAAGAGAGAGAGAGGTAGAGAGAAAGGTCTTCCTTTTTCAGTTGGTTCACCCCCCAAAGTGGCCGCTGCAGCCAGCGCATTGCGGCCTGCGCGCTGCACTGATCTGAAGCCAGGAGCCAGGAGAGTCCTCCTGGTCTCCCATGCGGGTGCAGGGACTCAAGGTCCTGGGCCATCCTCCACTGCACACCCGGGCCACAGCAGAGAGCTGGCCTGGAAGAGGAGCAACCGGGACAGAATCTGGAGCCCCGACCGGGACTAGAACCTTGGGTGCTGGCGCCACAGGTGGAGGAGTAACCTAGTGAGCTGCGGTGCCGGCTTCAAGTTTTTTATTGCATTCAGTATCTTCTCTTTCACCTCAGCTCCGTCCATCACAATTGGTTTATCACCAATTACTGAAATTAACGTTTACACTAATATCAGCATCTTCTAGGATGCTCACTCTAACAGCTACATTTAAACATCATCTGACATGAACACTCTCTGGCATTTGCCATCACTTCCTTCAGAAAAATATCTTCTCTGTTTCCTTTTTCTCATTTGTTCTCAGCATCCCTACATGTTGCCTACCATACTCCAAGGTCATGTCCTTCTTCTCTTGCTTTACTCTCAATTTGGGAGAATGTCAGATGATTTGGAGAAGGCCTCCGATTTCATTCACCCTTATTTTTTTTTCTTCTCATAGTGAGCTCAACCCTCTTTTTCTGCTCATTGATCTCAGTAACTACAAAATGGCCAATGGCTCCTGAAATCCATCCTTACCTGTGTTCTCTCTTTTGAGCTCCAGAAAGGTATATTCGATTGGCCCCTGCACATCACCATTTGGA
The DNA here is from genome assembly GCF_964237555.1 of Oryctolagus cuniculus. Taxonomy (NCBI): domain Eukaryota; kingdom Metazoa; phylum Chordata; class Mammalia; order Lagomorpha; family Leporidae; genus Oryctolagus; species Oryctolagus cuniculus. The sequence goes on from NC_091436.1 coordinate 150,129,990, forward strand.
CATTTTACTGGCTCATTTCTATAAGTATAATGGTTTCCCAGTTGCATCCTTTTTTTTTTTTTTTTCAAAAAGCCAGGATTTTGTTGTTTTTATAGCTTTTATAGTTTTTATAGTTTTTATAGTAGTATTATAGTTTTATATATATATAGTATATATAGTTTTATATATATATATATATATAGTATATATAGTTTTATAGTTTTTATAGTAGTATTCTGTGGTTTATATATACCACAATTTCTTTATCTAGTCATCAGATGATGGACATCTGGGTTAATTCAATATCTTAACTATTGTGAACTAAGCTGTAATAAACATGGGGGTACTGATAACATTCATATGCTGATTTCATCTGGGTAAATTCCCAGAAGTGCGATGGCTGGGTTATATGGGAGATCTATTTTCAGATTTCTAAGATTTCTCTATAATGCTTGTACTAACAATGCATTCCCACCTAAATCCTCACCAGCATTTATTGTTTTTTTTTGTTTGTTTTTTGATTTTTGGATGATAGCCATTCTAACAGGAATTAGGTGAAACCCATTGTGGTTTTTGTTTGCATTTTTGTGATGGCTAGTGATCCTGGGAATTTTTTCATGTATCTGTTAGCTATTTGAATTTTATCCTTTGAGAAATACCTGTTCATGTCTTGTGCCCATTTCTTGACTAGATTGTTTGTTTTATTGTTCTTGAGTTTCTTGAGCTGTTTATAGATTCCAGATGTTAATCCTTTATCAGTTGCATGGTTTGCACATATTTTCTCCCATTCTGTTAGTTGCCTCTTCACTTGTTGAGTGTTTTCTTTGCAATACAGAAGCTTCTTAGCTTGATGTAATCTCATTTGTCTATTTTTGCTTGTACTGCCTGTGCTTCTGGGTCTTCCCCAAGAATCTTTGCCTGTGCCAAAGTCTTCGAGAGGTTCCCCAATGTTTTCCTCCAGTGAATTGATGATATCAGGCAGTAGATGTAGATCCTTGGACCATTTAGAGTTTATTTTGGTATAAGGTATAATGTAGGATTTTTTATAATTTACTGTGTGAAGATCCAATTTTCCCAGCCCCATTTCTCCAGGAATTGATTTTAGCTTGTTTGTCAAAGATTAGTTGGTTGAAGATGCAGAATAATTTTGGGGGTTTCTATTTAGTTCCATTGATCTACATATCTTTTTTTTTTTTCTTTTGGCAATATCAGAATGATTTGATTAAAACTGCCCTGTAGTAGGTCTTGAAATCTGGTATTGTGATGTCTCTGGCTTTGATTTTGTTGTATGTATGAGATTGCTTTAGCTACTCAAGGTCTCTTGTGTTTCCATATGAATTTTAGCACCGCTTTTTCTAGATCTGAGAAGAATGTCATTGGTATTTTGATTGAGATCACACTGAATCTGCAAATTGCTTTGGGTAGGATGGACATCACTTAAACTGATATTTTGAACTCCACATGTTTGATTTCTTTATGCCCATTTGTAAAATACTGGCAATGGAAAAAAGGAATAATATCTGTTTACTTTCAAAATATCAGTGCATTAGTAATGTGAATTCCATCAGAAATCAAATATGATAAAGATAGTTTTTAATTTGTGCCTTCAGGAGTTTCTCAAGATGAAATCCATTTATACTTCTTATTTAATCATAAAAATAATATTTTCATTTTAATTTTCTAAAAGTAATAAATCTGTAAGTTCATCTGTATGGAATAGGTAGAAATTGTATGTTCCATATATTTATTACATCATAACTTCATGATACTTAAATGAAAAAATTCAAAGTATCTAGCATTGTCCATGTAGGGAGTAATACTATAAATCCTCAAGATATTTTGAAAACAAGTAATTTTTGTATAAATTAAAAATTAAAGTTTATGGGAAATGCCTCATTTTCACAGACTGGAAGACTCGATATAGTTTAATATGAAAACATTCTTTAAGAAATCTGTAAATTCAATTTCAGTGACATACTTTGAAGCAATTGAAAATCAGTTCCTAGAATTAATATGGAATTTTGAGAGATCCCAGAAAACCTAAACAATCTTGAATAGAATTGGAGAACTTACAGTTTCCTATTTCAAAACTTCTTAGAAAGCTTTTTAATTTAAAAAGATAGGATAATGATATAATGATAGATATATAGATCTATAGATTGAATTTGAGAATCCAGAAATAAGCACATTCATTTACGACCAAGAGATGATGGACAAGCATTCCAAAGGCATTCAGTGGGAAAAGAGCAGTGTTCTCAACAAATGGTGCTGGGACACCTGGATATTTATATGTAAAAGAATGCAATTGAACCCTCTTACCATACAAAAAATTAACTCAAAATGAATCTAAGATTTAAATGCAAAAGCAAACTCATAAAATTCTTATAAGTAAGCATAGGATGAAATTTTCATGATCTTATATTTAACAATTGTTTCTTACTGAGACATCAAAAGAAAAAATAAATTGGAGTTAATCAAAAATTAAACTTTTGTGCATCAGTGGACATTATGAGGAAAGTGAAAATAACAGAAGAAAATAATTGCAAAGCATGTACCCAATAAGTGTCTAGTATTCAGATTAAATAAAGAAGTCTGACAATTCAACACAAAAAGAGAAACATTTCATGGGGAAAAGGTGGCAAAGGATTTGGATAGACATTTATACAAAGAAGATATTTAAATAACCACCAAGAAAATAAAAAGATATTCAACATCATTAGTCATTAGAGAAGTGCAACCAAAAACTGCATGACATACCAGTTTACACTGGATGAGATGACTAGACTGTGAAATGGAAAATAGGTGGTATAGGTAAGAATGTGGAGAAATTGAATACTCATCGCTATATACCCCAAATAATTAAGTACATATAATTAAGCAAGACTTCCACACATGTTTATAGCAGTACTACTTATGCTGATCAAAAAGTGGAGAAACCCAAATGCGCAGCAGGGATGCATGGTTAGACAAAACGTGGCATTGCCATACACTGGAAGGTTATTCAGCCATTAAAGGAATTAAGTTTGGGTCTATGTACAACATTAATGAACCTTGAAAACACTGTTACTAATTTAAGGAAGCCAGACACCAGAGATCTCACACTGCATGATGTCAATTTCATGAGATAACCAGAGCACCTCTATTGAGTGAAACAGGAAGCAGGTTAGTGATCGCCAGGCCCTTGAGGAGTGCGGGATAGGAGTTACTGCTCAGTGGAGACAGGGTTTCCTTTCAGGATGCTGAAGACACTCTGCAACTCGGTAGAGGTGGAGGCACCACAATGTTGAATTCACTCTTTAAAATGGTACATCTCATGTCATGTAATACACATTTTATTTGTTTTATGACAATAAAAATAATTCATATGAAAGGGACTAATGGGTCATAAAATCAGAAAGTGAGATACCTATTTTAGCTGGTTGAGAAAATATAATGAAGGGATGCCCAGCTGCAGTCAGGTAACACTGAACTCTTTATACCGCTGTTTCTTCTCCGTGCTGCACAATAGTAGATGTTTTACAAATAGCTTTGGAAACAGGGGAGTGGCTGTGATAGAAATGAAGAAAAATATATTCAAGTTTCTATCTTTCAATTGCAGAAGAAGACATCATGACATACAAAATATTTGAATTATCAGACTGTCTTTGAAGTACTCATGTTTGGTTAATGATTGTTTTATTATTCATGCTCTATTACTGAAATGAAAAATTTAGTGATTTCCCAGGACTGTGAAGATGGGCAGAATGGGAGTTATCTATATGATATGTACTGTATTTAAAATACAGATTTATAAGCAAAAATACATTTTGTGTGTATCAAGTAATCCTTCTATGAATTGAATTTTCATTTTCTTATGAATGAGGACTAAAATGTTTCATTCCTTGTAAAACACGTTGAAAAAATACTTGTTTCTGACTATTGATTAATATCTGCATAATTGAAGGGAAAAGCTTTATTAATGAACAAATTGAGTCTGTGTTACTTTTACTTCGTCTGTTTTACTTACCCTCTTATCTAATTCTTCTCTTTTAAATTCCAGTAACTTCATTTCTCAGTCACTACCTCCATCCTGTAAGTTCACAATCTGTCATGTTCTAGTTGCTGCTAAGAATGGAATTCTTAGGAAACATCTACTCTTACAGACAGTTCTCAATATTTTTATTTCTATTTAATGAGCATAAGGGCTTGTGTTTCCACATAGAATTAGGCTAGGTTTACCAATTTAGATATCACTTTTGGAAAAGAAATGGGAAGTAAAGGCTGCTTATGATATTTGCTGATATGAGCTATCTTAATTGTCCTGTGCCTGATGCAGTTATTAATATTTGACCACACATTATTGAGATAGATGATAGAATGAAATATGCTCTTAGAGTACATGGTATTGGGTACTTACACATTAAATGTGGCATGTATGGTTTTTAAAAATATATTTGTTTCATTTGTTTGAAAGAGAGAGAGAGACAGAGAGATCACTCTACTGGTTCACTCCCTAAATGCCTGTAACAGCAAGGATTGGGTTGGGTCACAGCCAGAAACTAGGAACTCATTTCAGGTCTTCTTTATGGGTGTCAGGGGTAAAACTACTTGAGACGACAATCACCACTGCTTTCCAAGGAGCTCATTAGCAGGAAAATGGAATTGGGCATGAACCAGGCTCTCTGAAGTTTGGGATATGAGCATTCCAAGTGGTGGCCTCTTCACCACTACACCAACACCTGGCACAGGTGTTTTGTGAGGTAGGAAAAAAGATCAAGTTCCTTTGCACTTTCCAAAAAGTGGGAGGATCTCCCTAGTGATGGTCGTATTACTTGCTTTAATCAATAGAATTTGAATGAGTGCTTTAATAAATGAAATGAGTTGACCAAAACTAGAAACATTTGAGAACCAGTTGACAATACTTGTCAGCCCTTCTACTATCACTGCAATCATACACACTTGAACTGATACAGCCTCAACCATCACCAATTCTTAAGTGAGAAGAGTAAAGAATTAGTCTCCCTGTACTGTGGTGAACATGTTGCGTAAGTGTGTTTGAAAGCAGGAAGACTCATGAATTATTTGTTACCATAATGTAGCCTATCTTACACTAATACAATATATTATAGACTCAGTTAAGCAGGATATTCAATATAATAGGTAATACATTCAGCTTGGATGTATTTATAAATGAACACCAAATATTATAATATGATATGCATACCTATTCATATCACATTGCTTCAATGAGAAATGTATTCCCTCCAAGAAGTTAGTGTAACCCTACTCTAGACCTATGATAGTTCTGTTTTAGTTCTCATTTAAATCCTCTTCTTTTATCATCAAGCTCAAGACAAACCATTGGTCTGTTTCTATATACCAGACTCTTCTATGCTGATCAACATTAGATATATCAAGTGTTGGTGTGGAAGCCAACATGGGAATTATAGAGTGTTTTCATGCTCTAAGTATGACATTTATGAAATTTAAATCTATAAATTGCATCTGCACTATTCTGTCTGTATCATCCTAGCTGCTTTCTACTTCTAATAACTGATTTTCCAGAAATTGAAAAACCATGGAAATATGAGTCTGTGTTTCAAAAAGTTGGCAAAAGACTCATTTGAGTGGCCTTTCTGCTTCTCCTTAGGGGTTTGCTGTCTTACTGGGATTTTCACTGAAAGTTTCATTTTCATAGAACCCTGTCGTTTTCCTTCATAGAAACATCACAGTAGTAATTATATATTTATGTGCACAATAATTATTTGATGTCTGTTTCAAGAATTAGGTTTTCACCTCCAGGAGTTTCTGTCTTGTTTACTTCTTCATCCCCCAATGTCTGCAGCCAGCCTGCCACATAGTAGGTTTTTAATAAATATTTATTGACAAATGAAAGAACCCTCTAGTGTTGATTTCTTCTCAGCTGGGTATTTTCTCTCCTTCTCCTAGGGCTGCTTTTGTTTACAGCAAACTTTAGGGAAAATCTGCGGAAGAAAGAATTGTATGGTTGGTATAAGAGCTGTATTTTTCCTCCCTCTATCCCTCCTGATTTCATCTCCTGCATGATAGGAGCATAATTGAGATTTGCATGTGGTTCTGAATACAAAGTATGTGAAACCTTGTAAATCATGGGATTTTGTAACTCTTTTATGATTGTGATTTATAGCAGTGGTGGAAGGATTGGGTGTCAGGAGGGAGTGTTGCATTTGTGATTAGAAAGTGAAACAGATGTTGAAGCCTTCATTTTAAATGATGTTTCCATTATAATAGTCTTCATTGCTCCCTGATCATTTTCTGTTTCACCCACTGAATTTCTCCCTGAAAAGGCCTGAGTCTCCAGACCATGCTTCCCTGCTTAGAGGAACTAAAATGTGGGATTCATTATGCTTATGAAACAAGACCCCAAAAGATCCCATGTGCAAAGGCACAGGAAAATAATCAATTAAAAAATCTTCCTTTTTTCTTTTTGAAACCAAAACTCTGAATATTGAATGTTTTCTTCTTTGTTTTATAGCATTTTCCTAGCTTGTTCTTTATCAAAATCTTCTTATTCCAGTTGATCACAGGAGACAAGAAAGGAAACCTGCTCCTAAATCAACCTAATTCTGGTCAAAGGTAAACACTGCCAAAGCAAGGGGACGTTAGCACAAAGAATTCTGGAGAAAAAAAAAAAAACACACTGTGCTCTCCCATGCAACCCAATCAGAGCAGGGTTTACCATGCTTACCTGCTGGCTGCTGAGAGGCAGTGGTCTGACACTGACATGTGGGCAGCAGAAAGGGTGCAATATGGTTAGTTTCATTTTACTTCCTTTGTTTATTTTTAAATATTCATTAATTTATTCAGTTGAAAGGCAGAGTGACAAGGAGACAGGGAAAGAGATCTTCCATCCTCTAATTCACTTCCTAAATGGCTACAATAGCAAGTTCTGAGCCAGGCTGAAGCCAAGAACCACAAACCCCATCAGGATCTCTCACATTGGTAGCAGGGACTCAAGTACTTGCGTCATCCTCAGTTGCTTCCCAGGTGCATTAGCAGGAAGCTAGATCAGAAGTAGAGCAACTTGAACTCCAAACAGCATTGGCATATGGGATGCATGCACCCCAATTGGTGGCTTAACCTGCAGAGTTACAAGCCCACCCCAGTATAGTTCATTTTAGTTCCTTTAGGAATAATAAGACACTGGTGATATTTGAATAGGAATGGATATGAAAATAGGAGGTAATATCAGCAATAGATTTATGCTTACTGATTTCTCTCTTTACTTCCATCATGCTGTCTGCCTTCACTTCCACCTTGGATGTGTGGAAGTGAAAACAAGTCTGACTAAAATCTGAAAAACCTTGAGTCATCATCCCAAGTCTCTCTTAATTGTGGCAGTGGTGGTGCTGAGATTAAAGAAGAAATGGAGATTGAATTAAGATGGCAGAGTAGGGAGGGAGCTTACCATTCTAGTCTAGGAGAAGATAGTTTTAAAAACAGTGGAGAGAGTGCAGTCTCAAGGAAGAATTAGGGAAAAATGGCAGAGAAAACTCCATGCAAATTAGAGGGTCACAGCAGACATACAATGAGGGTGTGGACATGCACAATTCAGGACTCCAGCAGGCAAGAGCCTCCTCACCAGCTTTGGAGAGTGAGGTGAGACCAGACTGCAGGAGCCAAGCCAATGGTGATAAATCTACAGGAAGAGCATGAGGGAATCCAGTTTGGAGCCCTGCAGGGCATAGTGTACTTGTCAAACTAGAGGAGAAAAAATGGGGGAGGGGCATGTTTTTCTCTCCCCAATCACCCTACAATGGTGTCCTATAATAAGCCCATAGACAGTGGGTGCCATTTGTATATACATAAAAACTATGTCAGCTGGTGTTCTTGCCCAGCAACCAGCCTAGCAGAGACTCCTGAGTCTGGTGGGGGGAACCAATGAAGGGAGGGGGGCTGAGTGCTTGTGACTGTGGGAGACTTGTGTGCGAGGACTGTGAAAACACTGAGGCTGCATAGATTGGAAGAATCAATATCATCAAAACGTCCATACTTTCAAAAGCAATTTACGGATTCAATAACATACCAATCAAAAAACCAAGGGCATTTTTCTCAGATCTAGAAAAAAATGATGTTGAAATTTGTTTGGAAACACAGGAGACCCCAAATAGCTAAAGCAGTCTTATACAACAAAAACTAAGCCAGAGGCATCACAATATAAGATTTCAAGATAGACTACAGGGCAGTTATAAAAAAAACAGCCTGGTACTGGTGTAAAAACAGATTAGTAGACCAATAGAACAGAATAGAAATGCCATAAATCAATTGAAGCATCTACAAACAACTTATATTTAACAAAGGAGCTAAAATCAATCTCTGGAGCAAGGACAGTCTCTTCAACAAATGGTCCTGGGAAAACTGGATTTCCACATGCAGAAGTATGAACGAAGATCCTTACCTTACACCTTACAAAAAAATCCACTTAAACACCTAAATCTACTACCCAATACCATCAAGCTATTAGAGAACATTAAAGAAATCTGCAAGACATTGGCATAGGCAAAGACTTTGTGGAAAAGACCCCAGAGGCACAAACAAAGCCAATTTCACAAATGAGAGTGTCTGTACTGCAAAAGAAACACTCAAGAAAGTGAAGAGGCAACTGACAGAACGGGAGAAACTATTTGTAAACTATTCAACTGATAAAGGATTAATAGTCAGTATATATAAAGATATCAAGAAACTCAATAACAACAAAACAAACAACCCGTGAAGAAATGGGCAAAGGACTTAAAAAGACATTTTTCAAAAGAGGAAATCCAAATGGCCAACAGACGCATGAGAAAATGCTCAGGATTACTAGCTGTCAGAGGTATACAAATCAAAACCACAATAAGGTTTCACCTCACCCCAGTTAGAATGGCTTTCATACAGAAATCAACAAACAACAAATGCTGGTGATGATGTGGGGAAAAAGGTACCCTAATCCACTGTTGATGGTAGTGTAAACTGGTAAAGCCACTATGGAAGTCAGTTTGGAGATACCTCAGAAATCTGAATATAGACCTACCATATGTTCCAACCATCCCACCACTGGGAATTTACCCAAGGAAAACGAAATCAGCATCTGGAAGTTATCTGTACCCCCATGTTTACTGCATTCAATTCACAATAGTGAAGACATAGAATCAAGCCAAATTCCTATCAACTGAAGACTGGATAAAGAAATTATGGGATGTATACACTATGGAATACTACACAGTGCTTAAAAAATGAAATCCGATCATTTACAACAAATTGGATGAATCTGGAAAACATTATACTTAGAGAAATAAGCCAGTCCCAAAGGGACAAATACCACATGTTTTCCCTGACCTGTGATAACTAATAGAGCATCTAAAAGGCAATTGTGAAATTAGAAGTGAAATTGACTTGAACAGCCCTTGTATTTACTGTTCAACAATTTCTTTTATATATTATTTGTTGTCCTCTTTACTTAACATACACAAACGTATGTGTATAAAGTCAATTGAAAATAGATATGAGTATAAAACAAAAGTGAGAATAAGAGAGGGAGGAGGAAGAGGGGTTGAGAGTATGGATGGGAGGGTGGGCACAGTGCAAAGAATCACCATGTTCCTAAAGTTGTAATTATGAAGAGTATGATGTTTACAACTGTAAAGCTGTATAGTTCTGTATACATTCCCATGCTCTTACTTCTAAGGTTATAGTTTAAAAACTTGCCAAGGGACCCCAAATCCTGTAAGCTGGGTGGTAAAAATACCATCTTAAGTGTCAAAGTGATAATATGGATAGGATTAAGCATCTGGTAATTAAATAGATAGAATTAAAAAGGAGGGAATGCTCCAACATGTGAAGCAGTCCACATAGTAGACTCATAGAAAGACAGTCACTCTAAATAGCACTCTGACCTTAGATTCAGCCCTTAAAGCATTCTGTTCTGGCTGAAAAAGCTCACAAGAGCATTTCAGGCGTGGAAAGCCAAGACACTGTGACAAAAAATGTCCTACATGAAGGACCTCAGTGGGTGAGAAGTTGTCGTCAAAGAATAGGTGGAAAGAAGTGGTCATGAAAGGAGGTACTCTTCTCTGAAGGGAGAACTTCCAATTTGCTTATGACATTGTCTAAATATTGATGGATTTTGTGGATTCAAAAGGCATGCATAGCCTAATCAGTTCATGTCAAGGGCTTCAGGTGATCATTGACATCATACGTAAGAGTATTAATTGTCCAAATAACAACAAGAATCACTGTGCACTAACTTCCCACGCAGGACCTCTGTCCTCAAAGCATTGTATTATAATTTTGTCTAAGTGTTTACAAAATATTTGCATTCTTTAGTGCTTCATCAAAGTTAATTTTTTTAGAAAAAAGTGAAATTAACTTCAAGATGCAATTGATTGTTGAGGAGCAGTTTTGTTGTTGTTTTCGTGCAAATTGTTGAACTCTTTACTTAGTATAGAATTGGTGTTCTGTGTGTAAAGTTAGTTGAAAATGGATCTTAGTGGAAATGGAATTGGGAGTGGGAGAGAGAGGAGGAGGTAGGATGGGAGAGTGGGTGGGAGGGCAGGTATGGTAGGAAGAATCAGTATATTCTTAAAGTTGTACTTACCAAGTGCATGAAGTCTGTGTCCCTTAAATAAAAGGTTTCTTTGGGGAAAAAAAAAGAAAAAATGGATCTCTTTTTTCCAGCCTGGCATGCATCTTAAGGCAGGGACTATATCTACCCTGTTTGGCACTCTATCCGCAGAAGCTAACACAGTTAACTATATTTGGTAGGGGCTCAATAGTTAATTAATTACCATTAAACCATCTAACAGGTCCACCACATTACTAAATGATAAATGCTTTTTTGTTTGTTGTAAGCATTGTGTCAGATGAACCCAGGCTATGGGCTCAATAAAGATGTGATTATTATTTACAGCCCTTGTCTCTACTGTTGAAGAACAGTGTTTTGTAATTCTTACTGTTTGTTGAATTTTTTACTTAGTGGAGCGTTAACCCTGTGATTAGAAAATAAACTGAAAACATGTCATTGCAAAAATTAAAAGAAAGAATAAGAAAGGAAGGAGAAGTGAGGGTGGGAGTGTGGCCAGGAGGGAGGGTAGGGTGGGAAGTCTCACTATGCTCTTAAATCTGTATACATGAAATACGCAAAATTTGTTCACCATATATATATATGTGTTTGTGTGTATGTATATATGTGTATATATACATATATATATGAGTACATATACATATATATTTGTATATTTATGTGCATATATATATATATAAAATTGAAAAAATCTTTAGCAACACACCTCAGTTTCCAGGTGAGTCTGCAGACAAGCGTCTCTTGCATTCAGAAAGCAGCTTTTCTGTCTGGTTTCACCAAAGGAAATGACTGTTCATGCCTGAAAGAGCTGTTCCATTCCTCCTCAAAATACACATTAGCTAGTGAACAAATGAAACCACATAGGAGATAGGAAATTCAGGTGATCAACTGCAGAGATCCACTGAAAAAATCTGCTTTGATGTGACATTGGGGTGCTAGTGTCAGGAAGATGTTGCCTAAACCTATTTCGTAAAGCATATGGAAAGACAACTGTAACCTTTCTGTAGTTTAAGAGCCTGCATAAATAAGTGTGCACACACACATGCCTCTTTGATCAGCTAATGGACTCTCTACTGAAATACATTTTCATCTCCAAATGGTTGTTAGTCAAGTTTTTTACTTTTTTGCTTTATGTCCCTTCATAATAGCCCTTGACTTCATGGGATCACTTTCCATTCTACTTTAACGAGGGGTGTGTGTTTGTTATCCCTGTTGTGCACAGAAGAAGAATAAAAAGCTTTAAAATGGAGCATTGCAAGTTTGTACAGAATGCATATCGTTGTATAGAAGAATCACTGTGGACAAGAACAGACCTGAAAAACCTCATTCATTCAAAGAGAGATGTTCTGTTACAGGCATTTCTTAAGCTCTGTGTCTCTCCAACGGGACCAGTATTCTTCCGTGGAAAGGAGTCACTTATCAGGTGACATATCCTTTAATTTATGAACACTTAACTTTTTAAGACAATGAAGCTTTGTTGTATAGTTCCCTGGTTAAACTGTAGGAATCAATCTCTTATTCATAAGTGACCCAATATTATAAAGAAAATATTCCACTGCAAACAATATGAAGCCAGCCATAAACTTGATAATTCATTAAGATTTCTGCAAAGTAGGGTCCAGAACCCACCTTTCCCAGTGTGGTCACTGTCCCCTTATATTTAAATGTTTTAAATTTAGCAAGAGAGTAGCTGACAAGAGTAAGTATTCTAACACAAGAGAACTGTGTTAACTACAGGAGAAGAGAAATGCTCAAGGTCTTGGATTTCAAAACCCTATCTTTGAATTACCAGAATGCACTCAAATAAGATGAAGGGTGACTTATTACTCGAGTATTGAGGAAACTATGCCTCTCTAGATACTGCTCTATCTGTCTTTCCTTCCATCTAGGTATCTACCTATCTACCTATCTAATAATCTGTCCATCCATCTATCTATTTATCCATCACCTGGGAACAAAAGTCACCATTACGATTTGTTTATTATTTAGGGAGTTTTGCTCTCTCTATTCCTATAACCTCTTTGGGCTTTTTGAATAATTGTGAATCTCAGATCTGGATAGGCAGTGCTGGTTTTGCATGGGACAATCTGGTATCTGTCTTGCTTGTGTCACCTGGCCGGTCAAGCCCCCTCCGTTAGCACCACACTGCTGTGCAGGGAACAGGAGTGTTTCGGTTGAGTGTCGGCAGGTGATGGCTTCCAGGTGTTAGTCCACAGGAAATCACTGGAAGTCGATGCCAACCTCGAAGCTCTGGGTACTCAGCTGCAAAAACCTTGCAGGCAAGGTCATGTTTTTGGGCACTTCGAGCAGAAACCAAAGAGAAACTGAAAGCATTTGTCTACATTGTCCCAGAGGGAGTGCTGACAAAAGTTTGTTCCACTGTGGAACAACATTTCACAGGCATAAAATGTCCACTGCTCCCTGAGGCAAAAAGCAGAACTGAAAGTGTGTATTTGAAGGAAAACAAAAGCTGCTTCCTCCAATGTTGTCCATGCACAGCAGGTAAATGAGTCTTTTCTAAGTCAAGGCCCCTTTGTCTCTTGGCGACTTCAGCATTTATGCCCCATGCTCAGTGATGAGAAATTCCCTCCTTCCAAAATGCAAGCCATCTGGGTTATTAGCAACATAATCAATCCTAGCTAATAAATCACCCCACCCAATGTTCTTGACAACACGAATTCTGTAGTATGTTAAAATGTTATAATAAATGACAACAGGGTATGATCTATGAGGCCTCTTAGTGCTCTCCACTTCATCCAGCTGGGAAAATTATGGCCTCTGAAATCTTTGTAATTTTGAACACTTTCGTTTGCTGAGCAGACTTCTACAAATGTGTCAACCACTTGCCCATGGAAGAAGCCCTCAGCTTTTCTTGACAGAAGATACTGTGATCAAACATCTTCTGAATTCTTTCTGTGGCCAAGCAGGAGAAGAGTTAATAAAATTCAACCATTTGGAACCTGGTTAATAATGCAAACTGGTTGCTTAGAGTAGAAAGGAAAATGCATTTTTGGCATAGCTTATCCATATATAGTTCTATTATTTGAGGTTATGTATTGCAAATGAGTTATACTGTCCTTTGCTGTGAGAATATATAGAAGATTATAAATACTGGGCCATTAATATCCCCAGTCTCCTTCTGGGCAGGTTAGTGGGGAGCATTTTATTTTAAAAACTCAGAATCAATGTACAAAAACCGTGTGTGAGTTCCACTGCCCAGAAAGGCCACAATGGATAAGTATCTTGTGCAGAATTACACTGAATGATTCATTTTGGGTCTTTTTGATTATTTCTTTGTCAGGTAACTTTTCTGGAGAAACCCCCAAATGTATATAACAGAACAAGGACTGGTGATGCCCAACACCAGAAACATTATCCTGTGTACACTTATGAGAAGCCCTCGGGAGACTTGTGGCTTGACTCTTATCAGTGATAGAGAAGATATAAAATATTTAGAGGGAGATATAAATAGGTACCTGTAAGCCATCGCGAGGCACATAGGAGTGTAGATAGCTTGAAATTTGTGCAGCTCCACTCTGTCTTTCCCTCAGCCCTGGTGACAGTTAGACTGCCAATTACACTGCACGGTTTTGCTGCATCCAGAAAACGTTATTCAGGAAAGGGTGAAAGACTAACTACTGTGAAAAACGTCGAAATAACAATCTGTTTAGGGAGAGAAGTTAAAAATTATAGAGCATAGCACAAGTGGTAGAGCCGAGAGGAAGTTGTGTTTTTGTGCAAGCCTGGCAGGTATTGGCACTGAGATCAATGTCATTCATATGCAATATATTATTAATTGTCTATATATTCACAAACACTTAGGGTCATCTATGCATAAACCTGCTCAGAGCGTTCAGAGCACTAAAATTCAGTGCATCATTGTATAGATTATTTCTCTTGAGTGACAAACTGTCTAACCTTAAAGTATCTTCAGAGGATGTTTCTCAGAATAGTCCTGCCTGAATCACTCCTGCATCCTTCACCACTTGTCAATAATAAGTCAATCAATCAATCAATCAATCAAAACTTGATTGTCTCATAAGCAACCACTCCAGAGCTTTTTACACTTCGTCAACCAGTGAAGTTCAGGCAAACAAAAAAGGAAATTTATATAGAATTGCTCCCATTTTGTCTTCCAAACAAGAATTTAAATAACAGAAACTACCATACAATGTGCTGTCACCAGTTCTTAATAAAATAAATGATGTTTTGGTGCCAAAAAAGAAACAGAAATACAAGAGTATTTTACATTAAAGTATTGCCCTTTCTAAGAATTAGGAGTTAGCATCTTACCAATATGTAAATCTACCCGTGTACATGCAGAGTTACAAACATACATACTTATAACTGTTATTTCATTTCATGAATTGTTAAGTATCAATTATTCCCTATATTATCAGCACTTAGTAGATTTGGGGAGAGGGATTTGGGCAGAATTGCCTCTGTTGAATAATTTCCTATATGACCATTGGCTAATAATCTGAGAAATTATAATTTAATTATAAAAAGGTAAGCCAAAAGAGAATCTTGGATTTTGGCTTGTGTGCCAGTTACTTCTCAGCTCCATCCCTGCCCTTCTCCACTGTGTGGTGCTGGGTTCAGCAAAGCGCCCTTACTTTGCCTGCTGGCTTAGTTAGTAGGGGGTTCTCAGAAGAGACTCCAAGGCTGCAGAAAGAAAAACTCAGGTCTTCCTGTTGGCTCCTCCATGGGGTTCCAGAGGACTTGTTGATGGTGTGGGGTGATATCTTCAGCTGTAAAATGACAGCTCTTATCATTCTTCCAGGGTATACTTTTTGCAGTGTTTGCAGAACCAACTTCATTGTACTCAACAAATATTCTAGCACTAGCTGGCTAATGCCTCCTCTTGAGAGATCTGGTTCCCAGACTCACAAGCCTCCTCTTCTATGTTTTCAGATTCCGACAATCCAATCTTAACTCTAAGAGTAGAAACCGCTTCCTGGAACTGCTGCCTTGGTGATGTCTTAGAGCAGAGGTTGGCAAATGTGGTGGGAATTTTGAGTCAACTTGAGGGGAGGTAGCGGGTACAGCATTGATTCTGAGTGCATCTGCCAGGCTGTTCCCAGAAGAGATTAGCATTTGAATCAATGGGTTGAGTCAGGAAGATCACTTTCACCAATGTGAGCAAGCAGTTGCCAGTCTACTGAGGGCTGGGTAGAACAAAAAGGCAGGGGAAGGACAAATACGCAGGCCCTTCTGGTGCCGGGGTAACTGTTTCCTCCTGCCCTTGGACATTGGTGCTCCTGGTTCCCAGGCCTTGGAACTTGGACTAAAGGATATTACCAACTTTCCCGGGTTTCCAGTTTGCATATGGCAGATAATGGGACTTCTTGGATTTCACAATTGCGAGAACCAGTTCCTATTTGTTTGTATATACCTACATACAGTCCACTGCATCTGTTTCTTTGGAAAACCCTGGCATAGAAAGCAAACTATGAAGTAAGCTAAATCCCATGTGCTAGATTGCTGTAAATCAAAGTGCACTGGAAGACATCCAGAACCACTCATTATGACCGAGACTGTTGTTTTTCTGCTTCTCTTGCATAGTGCAGTAGTTGTGATGGACCCCAGATAGTCAGTGATTCCTACCTGACTCTCTGTAGAAAACATTTGCTGGACTCTGTCTTTCAATCCCATCTAGTCAATTATATTTTAAATATGAAGTCTCTTTTCAAATAACTCAGTGAAATTTCTGCTTTCTAACTGATATAGTACGAAAAAATTGCAAGTTAATAAGAAATTGGCAAATAAGAAAGGTTGCAGAGGGGCTATCATTATGGAGTAGTGGATAAAGCCACTGTCTGCAATACTGGGATCCCATATGGGCACCAGTTCAAGTCTGGGCTGTCCCATTTCTGGTCCAGCTCCCTGACAATGTGCCCAGAAAAGCAGTGGAGGATGGCAGAAGTGATTGGGCTCCTGCACCCACATGGAAGACCCAGAAGAAGCTCCTGGTCCTGGCTTTGACCTGGCCCAGCCTTGGCCCTTGTGGCCATTTGGGAAGTAATGCAGCAGATGGAAGATCTCTCTCTCTCTCTCTCTCTCTCTCTTTCTCTCTCTCTCCTTCTCTCCAGTTCTCCCTCTCTCCCTCTCTCTCTCTCTTCTCCCCATAACTCTGCTTTTCAAATAAATAAATAAATCTTAAAATATAAATAACATAAAAAATTTTAAAAGGTGGCAGAAGACACTTAGGAAGAATGGAAACAAAACAATTGCAGGTTAAAAAGATCTCCCTAAAGAAGCCAGCAAATCCCCAGAGTCAAAAAATTACCCTGCTCCTCATGGTAAAGAAAAGAAAATGAAACAAAATGTTGTATACAAAGGAGATGAATGCTAAAGAAAAACTTTTGAGTTGCATCTACTAAAGTTAGATCAACATCTAGCAAGAATATTTATGAACAATGGAGCAGACGTGTGGGTGTAGTGAGTAAGTCACCATTTTGAACACTTGCATTCGTTATCAGACTGCCGGGGTTTATGGCCAACTTTTGCTTCTAATCCAGTTTCCTGCAAATGTGCACCTGGAAGATACTAATTGATAGTTCAAGTAATTGGATCCTGTCATGCTTGTGGTAGGTCCTGATGGAATTTCTGGCTCCTGGCCACTGCCTGGCCTAGTCCTGACTGTTGGAGGCATTTGGAGAGTGAACCAGAAGATAGAAGATCTCTCTCTTCTGTATTTTTTATGTCTCTCTCTCTCTCTCTGTGTGACTTCTTTTTTCAAATAAAAAGATATTTTTTTAATTAGAAATGAATATTTGCCATGGAGACAAATACCAGAAACAGATCAAAAGAACAGATTTAAAACCAAACTTGACTCATAGGAACTGAACCATAGGTCTGTTCATCATTTTCCTTCAATGTGCTCTAACGGTTTTAAACAGGTCTTATGAAAATAAGAAATATGAGCTCAAGTTACACCTCCATACAATTCTACATTCTTTTATTTTACATGGCATTTTATTGGTTATGATATGATAAAAAGTAAGGATGAGAAAAGAAGTATAGGCATGTATGCAGTAATTTTATTCCATCAATGGACAAGAATTCATTA
Source organism: Oryctolagus cuniculus (assembly GCF_964237555.1). Classification (NCBI taxonomy): domain Eukaryota; kingdom Metazoa; phylum Chordata; class Mammalia; order Lagomorpha; family Leporidae; genus Oryctolagus; species Oryctolagus cuniculus. The sequence goes on from NC_091436.1 coordinate 150,147,617, forward strand.
AGAGTATAACTATTGGGAATGGGATTTCAACAGGATATTCCATTGGGCAGCTTATTTTTTGGCTGCTGATTAAAAAATGTTGCCCGATGTACCTTTTGAATGACTAAATAACATTTTCCTATGTGGTATACAAGGAAAGTTTTTCTTGGCTTCTAAAGTAAATGTCCATCACTACAGAGTGGTCACAGTGTTGACTACTCTCTCTGAAGATTTAGCAGCATCTCGTACGATTAGGAATCATTTTTGTAAAACCTTCTTCATATTCTTGGTCTCTAAATCTTAGAAGAGATAGTCAGTTAGCCTATGAGATTTTCAACTGGAATTTGTGATTGACCCTTCTGTGTTTTCTAAGAGAATGTTAAATAATGCAAACATAGAGACATAGATATGAACAAACACACACACATGCTTCTCAACTGAAGACCATTATTCCCCTTTATTCTCATGTTTTTCAATATATCCTTAATATAAGTTGATAAATTTCTGTATTTGAATCTTGTGATAGTCTTTAATTATGAAAAAATGTATATGATAGGCAACTGCACGGGACAGAAACGTTTCAACTGGGGGAAGCTTGCAACATGCCTTTGGTATTTAGTCAAGGAGAAATTATCTGGTTTGCTGATAGTAAATGTGACTTTCAGGAAATATTCAAGAGAAGGTATATCTTATGATATCCTTTCTGTTTCAAAGCTGCTTCTGTACCAGGAATTGACGAATTATGGATGACTGCCAGCTTTTTGTAAATAAAGTTTTATTGGAACCTAGCCAGGCCCATTTGTTTACATACTGTCTATGCTGCTTTCACAGCATTAACAGCACATGAGCACAGTTGCGGTAGACACTATAAGGTTTGTTTTTATTTTTTTTCCCTTTGCAGAAAAAGTTTGTCAAATGCTGCTCTATTTGAATCAAGCATTTCTAATTATATTGTTTGATGGCTAAAGTTTCTCTCTTTTTGTCTCAATAATCTTCAAAGTACTAAAAGTTGAGAAATAGGCCAGTGCCACGGCTCACTAGGCTAATCCTCTGCCTTGTGGCGCTGGCACACCGGGTTCTAGTCCCGGTCGGGGCACCGGATTCTGTCCCGGTTGCCCCTCTTCCAGGCCAGCTCTCTGCTGTGGCCAGGGAGTGCAGTGTAGGATGGCCTAAGTCCTTGGGCCCTGCACCCCATGGGAGACCAGGAGAAGCACCTGGCTCCTGCCATCGGATCAGCGCGGTGCGCTGGCCACAGCGGCCATTGGAGGGTGAACCAACGGCAAAGGAAGACCTTTCTCTCTGTCTCTCTCTCACTGTCCACTCTGCCTGTCAAAACAAAAAACAAACAAACAAAAAGTTGAGAAATAGGAATTTGTGCCATCCCAAGTCTGAACGTTTCTAAGATGAATACATTACCTTTTCTTCCATCTATGATCTTCTGTCTGCTGCCTGTGTTCACATCTAAGCACCTCCTTCCCTCCCTCTCTCTCACCATCCATTCTCCTCAATGAGCAAGTTTTCCCTGTCTCCCTCTCTTCTCTATTCAAACTGGCACAACTTCAATTCCTTTTCCTGATCATTGTAATAACCTCTAATATATTCTACCTCTGCGCTTTGCCTTCTTCCATCCATCCTCCTCATTATAAATAGAGCAATCTTCCCGGAATGCAAATTGAACTTGTCACTCTCTGTATGCATTCTCTTTATTGCTTTTCATCATCTCCAAGAGTAAACCTTAAACCTTCTTAACCTTGCTATCATAGTGTGTGGTATGAGAAGAGCTGTTCTTTGCTTGTTTACACCACACACACACACACACACGCACACACACACACACACCTCACTGGAATTAAAGTACTGAATTTTGAGATGATTCATTTTCCAGTGAATTAGAAGAGATTCTAAGATATCGTTCCTCATTCTTTTATGTGATGATTAGTTAGATGCAGCCTATAAGAAGAGACACCGGAGAGGTGCAGGAAAATGAAGCTCATCCCATTCACAGGTCTAGAGATGAGAGGCCCTGTGGGGAAGCCTCCCTGTGGTCAGGAGGGAAAAGGAGTTGGTGGGGAGGGGCCGGTGCTGTGGTAGAGGGTGAGGCTGCCGCCTGTGGTGCCAGCATCCCATATGGGCGTCAGTTCAAGTCCCGGCTGCTCCACTTCTGATCTCTGCTATGGCCTGGGAAAGCAGTAGATGATGGCCCAAGTCCTTGAGCCCCTGCACCCATGTGGGAGACCCAGAGGAGGATCCTGGCTTAGGATCGGCACAGCTCTGGCCTTTGCAGCCAATTGGGGAGTGAACCAGCGGGTGGAATACCTCTCTCTCTCTCTCTTTCCCTCACTGTGTAACTCTGACTTTCAAATAAATAAATGAATCTTAAGAAAAAAAAAAGAGTTGGTGGGAAAAGTCAAGACTGGCGTCATTATCGGGGTTTCTAGGGTAAAGTCAAGGCAGGTCAGACGGTTTAGAACTGGCTGTTCTAAACAGTTTTCCTAAAAGGAAACCTATTGAAGTGAAATGGACACTATGAGAAACAATCAGTTGATCAGCCCTTGTCCTGACTGTTGAGGAACAACTTACTACTTTATTCCTTTTAGTATTTTTTTGTTCTTCTTAATAGCATTGGTTGAACTCTTTAATTAACACACAATTATTCTTAGGTGTTTAAAGTGATCCCTGTTAAATATAAGAGTGGGAATAAGAGAGGGAGGAGATGTACAGTTCAACACATGCTCACTTAGACTTACCCCTAGTGCTAGAGTTAGAAACGTGCCAGGGGATTCCAATTCAATCCCATCAAGGTGGCATGTACTAATGCCATCTCATTAGTCAAAGTGATCAATTTCAGTTCACAATTGATCATAATGATAGGATTAAATGTCAAAGGGATCACATAAACAAGACTAATGTCTGCTAATACTAACTGATAGAATTAAAAAGGAGAGAACAATCCAACATGGGAAGAGGGATACACATCAGATTCATGAATGGCAGATGTCCTAAACAGCACTCTGGCCTCAGAATCAGCACTTAAGGCATTCGGATACGGCTAAAAAGCCCATGAGAGTATTTCAGGCATGGAAAGCCAAGACACTATAAAAAGAAATGACCTAAATGAAAGATCTCTGTGAGTGAGATCCCAGCAGAAAGAATGGGCCATCAAAGAAGGAGGTACCTTTCTCTGAAGGGAGGAGAGAACTTCCACTTTGACTATGGCCTTGTCTAAATAAGATTGGAGTTGGTGAACTCAAGAGGCTTCCATAGCCTTGGCAGCTCATGACAAGAGCCTCGGGTGATTACTGACACCATAAATAAGAGTGTTAATTGTTAAATCAACAACAGGAGTAACTGTGCACTTACTCCCCATATAGGATCTCTGTCCTTCATGTGTTGTATTATGTGAATTAATGGTATAACTAGTACTCAAACAGCACTTTATACTTTGTGTTTCTGTGTGGCTGCAAACTGTTGAAATCTTTACTTAGTATATACTAAATTGATCTTCTGTATATAAAGATAATTGAAAATGCATCTTGATGAAGAATGGGATGAGAGAGGGAGCAGGAGATGGGATGGTTGCGGGTGGGAAGAAGGTTATGGGGGGAAAAAGCCGCTGTAATCCAAAAGTTGTACTTTGGAAATTTATATTTATTAAATAAAAGCTTAAAAAATTAAAAGATGCAAAAATATCATAATATGCATAAAATTTTAAAATATGTTCACACTGTTAAAGACTTTGTTCATATATTTATATGTGTGTGTATGTAATACAGTTACCCTTCTACTGCGTTCCCTCCCTGGGGTTTAAGAATGAGAAAATGGGATGAGGTTGCAGCTGGCTCCCTTGGAATCATGTACTGCTCTGGATATGCCCATGATACAGCAGAGCGTGTGGGAATGTAGATGACCTGATGCACATTGGTAAGTGACAGGATAATCTCCAAGTCTTAGCCTGCAGTGATCTGACATTGACAACTTCTCCATGGACTCTACCCCCATAGCTGCAGAGTCCGTCTGTCTGTGTCCGTGACATGCGGCGGCTGCATGACAGCAACATGATTATTCTGTTGTCTTCATCTCCATGCACTTGCTGTACTGCTCCCTCTGTCCGCAGTGTCCTTTCTCATGTGACACTCAATGGTCTCTTTAGCCTTCCGGGTTTAGCACAAACTCTCCTAGTCACAGCAAGCCTTTTTCTGGTGTCTCCAGGCAGTTAAACACATCCTTCACCTTCTCCCCAGGTTTTTTTTTTTTTTAAAGATTTATTTATTTGAGTCAGAGTGTCAGAGGAGAGATATAGAGATCTTCCATCTGCAGATTCAAGTCCCAAATGGCCACAAGGACCTGGGCTGGGCCAGACTGAAGCCAGGAGCCAGGAGCTTCTTCTAGGTTCCCTGCATGGGTACGGGAGCCCAAGTACTTGGACCATCTTCTGCTGCTTTCCCAGGTGCATTAGCAGGAAGCTGGTTGGGAAGTGGAGCAGTTGGGACTCAAACTTGTGCCCATATGGGATGTAGGCACTGAAGATGGCGGATTTACCAGCTAAGCCACAACATCGGCTCCTTCCCAAATGTCTTTTATGTACTTTGGTTGCAGTAAGTATCAGATTGGCCCCAAGAAGCTGTGTGCACAAAAATCAATTATCATAGGGTCTTCCCTCTAGTGGGCCGCAACTGTGTGTTTTGTTTGTCCTTTCTATCTTTAGTGCCTGGAACTACACTTGTCATATGGTTGTCACCAAAGAATGATTCGCTGCATGAATGAATTTCTTTTGCTCTTTGAGAAAGAAAAGCCAGGCTTTCAGGGAAAACATTGGTGTTTACTGATATAACTTTGCCCTAGCATCTTCTCCAATGGAGTAAAACACAGAAGAAATTGCACTCACAGCTGAGTTGTGAGCTGGGTGCTAGATCTCTCAAAACACTGAGGCGTAAGGAGCCCAGACTCAAACAAATGATGTAGTTTCAGTCTTCGGCAGAAGTGTCTTGGGCCAACAGCATTTCTAGCATCATTTGCATTGAACTGTGTCCTCCACTGACAAGAAGTCCCTTACCTCTGCTCTGTGTCGACAGAGTTGTAAATTGAGGAAGATTCCTGGAGAGTCCTTAAGATTCCATGGCTTTATGTATTCGAACTCTGAAGAACAGCCGATCCTGTGTATAAGCTTAAAGGTATTTTGAGAATAATTTGTGAGACTGTCTTAAGTAAAACATACCTCCTCACTCTTACTAATCTGGTACCCGTCAGCTGCCAAAAACATAATGTCGGAAGAGAAAATAACCAGTCTCAAGTCAGTATTTTGAACCTGCAGGAATTTTTTAAGCCAAGGTTTTGTCTCCATATGTAGTTGTTAAATCAACCAATTAACAGGGAAATTTTCAGCCAGCTACACACTGCAACCCTGTGTAACTGTGTCTATTTTTTTTTAAACTGAGTTGACTAGCTATATTTTTCTCATGAAGTTGCAGTGTTTAATTAGCACTTCTGACCTAGAAACAATGAAATTGCAGGTTTTCACCTGCAGCCACTGTCCAAAGAGACAGGGGAGAGTCCTTCATAGAAAACAGTTTGAGAGTTTTGCCAGGAGATTATTTAGTCTGAACACGAATGGTGAGTGAGAAGTTGATTTCTGAGTTTTCAACAATAGCACAGGAAATAATTAAACTTGATCAGTGACAAGAAACCTGTGAAACTAGAAATGTTAATGGGGCTTTTTGCACTCAGAATTTTTCCTGAAAACATAGGGTAATGCCATTAGTGCTAAATTTGCCCACCTGTAGCAAAATCGTTTGCTTAGGGCAGAGTAGACGTGAGTGGAAACCACATTTTGATGAAGAAAAAGTCTGGGATGATTTATGTGTGTGGTCTGGCTTGAAAGTGGGTGGTAGAGGTAAGGGGAAAAATTAATGACCTTTCCAGGGTTCATTTCTTTCTCTGATTCTATGGAAAGACCTGAGTTCCATGGGATTGCAATGATAAAATAAGGTCTAAAGGAAAGAGTAGCAGGGATTGTTATTAAAAATGTTTTCATAGAAACACACCAAGGATATGAGATCAAGTGCCATCATTTTCACTGGAATGATATAGAACATACATACGGATATATGCTGGTGAATGGACAGCTTGATGGGAGAAGAGGGTAAAGACAGCCAAATTTTAGGAGTATTTTCTAAAATCCAACAGTTGGAAAATAAACCAGTAAACATTATTTAATAAATGATTACTTGATGCTTGCTCTGTGTCTGCTACTATTTGAAGTGCTTTATGAATATCAGCTCAGTTAATCTTCGTGACAACCGTTTGTTGTAGGTTCTGTTGTTCTGCCCATTTTACTGAGGCCCAGAGATTAACTCGTACAAGGGCACATAGCTCTTAAGCAGTGAGTCCAGTTCAGATCAAGACAGACTGTTCCTGACGCCTTGCTCTTAACTACAGAATAATGGGCTCACCCAGAGAGAAAGAAATAAGTTGTCCTGAGAATATACTACATTAATTAGGTGTGGTGTTGATATCAAAGAAGCACCAGACTAATTTCTCTTAGTACTGGAGTATTTTTCCATAGCCCCTGTCAGTCTCCCAGCCCATCTTGCCGGCTGCCTTTGACTCTCCTGGGGAAAAAAAAAAGGACAAAGAAGAAAAGTAAGAGCAAGTGACACAAACTGGAACTCTTGTCTAGTTGAACATGTTCATTATTAGTCCAGGAACTGCACTCATAGTGCTGAAAAACACAAGGTGCTCTCCACCAATATTCGTGTATCACAAAGGAATGCTTCTGAAACTTTTCTCTTTTGAGAAATTATCTTAAACCTTCTTCTCACCAAAGAGCCAAGGGGATAAGAGATGATGTTTACCGCTTAGCCAAGTGTGTGTGCAACTAAGATATTGCGTGGCTATCTTAACTATACACAGTGCTACAAAATTCTCTGTTATATAGGCAAGTGGAAGTTCCTCCAGGGTCAACTGGAATTGGCTGAGCATTTTCTGCCAATTTTCATCAACTGTCTCTTGGACACCACCCAAAAGATTCTGCTCTCATCAGGATCAAACTATTAAGAATGGGTTTCTTTGTCAACCACTCTTCCTCGTTATCCTGCTCTTTCTCTGATACTTCGTACAGAGTTTTGTGACATATGGTTGACTTCACACCTGGGCCTCCTTTGGTCCTCAGAGATGGCTGGCCCCTGTGTCTCATGCAGGATTACCAGGAGTCACATCTTTGCATCATTTTTGCCTGTCCAGTCAGCTAGCTTTGAACTTGCACCACTAAGTGTTGTTGTTGTCGTAGTGTTCTCTGTCCTTGTAGAAACTTGAGCTCTCAGAAGAACAACCAAGTGGACATAGCATGTATGCAAGACCACTAAAATATGTGACGATAGACAGCAAACTTTGTGCTACATAGAATCCTAGCTCCTACTGGAAAAAAAAGTTGCTTTTTCAAGGTGTAGTGCACATCTATGGCTCTTTGGAGCAATTACATACTACCATTTTGAAAGGGACGATGCCTTCTCTCTCAGTTTCAGTAGGTAGAGCGTACCAGTGAAAACCTATGGCATTAACTCCCTATTTAAGTCAACTGCTTCAAGGCCCAAGTGAAAGTGCTCAGTGCCCATGTTGTCTAACCACAGAATGTAACCTGGAATGATCCCCACTTTGCATGAGTGATCAAACCAAGTACTATAGGCATGTAGTGAAAACATAGTACCTTTTAGTGTGTGTGTGTGTGTGTGCGCGCGCGTGTGGTGAGTGTGACAAATTCCTCCTGAGCTTATATATTTTTGGAGAACAACCAAAATATTGTATAAAACTTTTATATTAAAACCCAGTGCTTTGTACATAAAACACCTAATGCATATCCGTCATACATCTGATTAATCTACAATACACATCCTGTTTCCCTATTTGGTTTTTGGCCCATATAGGTACTGATTCGCTGAGTGGTAATACTGAAGCTGTTTCCTGATTTTAACCAGTGTCCATCTAGCCTGCTGTCCTTGGATAATAAGCTATTTAAAGAGTGTAAAGTTATAAGCCACAACAAGGGCAATCACTTAGGACTCAGGAAAAATCAAGTGTTTAAAAATAGATAAGATGCTCCAGCAAAGTATGTCTTTCACTTTAGTCTTTTGTAGCTCTTAAGAACTATAACAAAGGCATCTAAATATGAACCTTTCAGACCATTAAAGATATAACTAAAAATATAAATTGCTAATGTTCCCAGGTCTCTCTCTCTCTCTCTCTCTCTCACTCTCTCTCTCTTTTTCTCTTAACCCTGTGGCTAATCATCTGGCTGCATACCATTGAGGGGGGAAAATGTGAATTTCCAATTCTCCCACTTATCAGCTGTCTGAACTTAGGTAAGCTGCTTTGTAGGGCCTTGGCTTTCATATCTGTATGAAATTTTTATGAAAATCATTCATTTGCAAAGATATTTTGAGGAACAGTTATGTATGAAAATAATTTAGAAGTTCAGGGAACATAGAATGTTCATTTTCTTTTGATGTTTATTTTGGTGCAAAATTTTGAAATCCATGCACAGTTTTTTCATAATATGTATTTTCCCTGAACTTTTTGAAGGGCTCTCATATGCATAGGCTTCATTTTTTTTTGCACCCGAACAATCATCTTTCAATTCCGTTTTCTAAGAGTATACCCTTATGTCTGACAGCTTCTTTGTATTATCTTGTGTATGGAAATGCAACAACTACCAGTTTCCCCTTCCTTTCAGTTGTAAATGGCAGGTAGGAATTCTCCTGTTTAAAACCACTGGGGTCTGATTGAGACACCTCAGGTACCTGAGTTGAAAACCTGTCCTCAACCCTGGAAAATTCAGGAGGTCCCAGGACAGGGCCTGGCTGCCACAGACTCTTCAATCATTCCTTTATTTTCTTATCTTTAATAATTGTAGAACTGTGGTATTTGTCTTCAAAGGAAGTTTGTACATCTGCTGTACAGTATACCCACTCTGTACCGGATTATACAGCATTATCTAAACAAACAAGGACATGCTCAATACTTCCTCCCCATTGAGTGCAGAGCTCACTGAGTCAGAATGCCTTTTCTTTGTAGCTGGACACACCTACAGGAAGATCAAATACCACACCACCCTCCAGCTGCAAGTCTGTAAATAGAACTGACTCGTAGGGTGAGGCCACTTTTGTGGTGTCTGAAAGACTTTGGGTTGAGTCAAAACTTCTCATAAGCAGATGAAGAATAAATGACAAAGAATGATCTGACACCTGCCCAGTTGCCAGTTAATATATGTATTAAAATAAAGGGCTCTTATTTTAATATTATAGAGTCTTTTATTAGCTACGGAATTTTATTTTGCATATAATATTGTATACATTAATATATAAGTATATAGATTAGATGTTCATTTCTTTATTTTTTATTTATTTGAAAGGCAGAGAGACACATAGAGAGAAATATTTTGTCTGCTGGTTGACTCCATTGATGCCTGAAACATACAGAGCAGGGCAGGTCAAAGCCAGAAGCCTGGAAATCAGTTGATGTCTCTTAGGTGGGTAGTCAGGTCTCTAGTACTTCATCCATTACCTGCTTCTTCCCAGGGTCTACATTAACAGGAAATTGGTATCAGGAGCGAGCAGAGCCAGACCTCAAACCAGGAACTCCAATATGAGATGCAGGCGTCCCAAGTAGGGTCTTAAGCAATGTACCAAATGCCTGCCACAAGAATACAGATTTTAAAAGTATTGGGGTGGGGCTGGAGCTGTGACATAGTGGGTAAAGCCACTGCCTGCAGTGCTGGCATCCGACATGGGTGCCAGTTCAAGTCCTGGCTGCTCCACTTCCAATCCACTTGCTGCTATGGCCTGGGAAAGCAATAGAAGTTGGCCCAAGTCCTTGGGCTCCTGCACCCAAGTGGGAGACCCGGAAGAAGCACCTGGCTCCTGGCTTCAGATCAGCTCATCTCCAGCTGTTGCGGCCATTTGAGGAGTGAACCAGTGGATGGAAGACTTTCTCTCTCTCTGCCTCTCTGTAACTCTTTCAAGTAAATAAAATCTTATACATTTATATCATTCTGAAAAAAAAAAAAGAATTATTTGTGCTCTCCACCTGCAACTTCTATGTTACATGAGGTTTTTTAAAAAAATAATGACAGGGAAGGAGTATGTCATAGTAGTTACAATATCATATGAAATACCCATATTGGAGCGCCTGGGTTGGAGTCCCTGCTGTATTTCCAGCTTCCTGCAGCTGTGCATCCAGAAGGCAGTAGATGTTGGCTTGGGTGCTTGGGTCCCTGTCACTCATGTGGAAATTTTGAGCTTGTGGCTTCAGTCTGACCCAGACCTGGCTGTTGCGGGTATTTGGGAAGTGAAGCAGTAAGTGGAAGATCTCTTTCAATAAAATGAAAAAAAAAAAAAAAAAAGTATTGGGGCAGGCATCAGTTTCTCGCCCCACCCCCTATCTCTGCCTTTCAAGTAAAATGAAAATTAAAAAAAGTAAATATGTGCAAAGCTATATATCTTTACCATACACTTTTTAAAGTAATGTATAGCTTGGCAACCTGAATGCTAATACTTCACATCTACTTCAGCGACAGTGGTTCACAAGTAAATTATCTGCTTCTCAGTTTCAGAACGCAAGTCAGATTTGATCCCTATTTTTCTTAATTATCCTGTTCCTTCTCTCATCAAGTTCTGTTAATTCTGTCTTCAAAAATATATCTCATTGAGGCCATCACCCTCCATTCTACCCTCCCTATCTACCACATAGCCTTTTGCAGCTTGCAGCCTACTCTTCACCTCATTTTAGACATTTCATATAAATGAAAGCATACAACTTGTGGTCTTCTGTGACTGGCTACTCTTACTTATCTTGGTGTTTTCAAAGTTCAGCCATGTATTAATCCACCATTATGTATTAATCTTTAATTCTTTTTATTTTTATTCCCAAATAATATTCCATTACATGATTGTACCACATTTAATTTTCATCAGTTGATGGACATTCGGATTGTTCTCACTTTTTTACTTTTTTAAAAAAATTTACGTATTTATTTATTTGATAGAGAATTACAGAGAAGGAGAGCCAGAGTGAGACTGAGAGAGAGAGAGATCTCCTCCATCCTCTGGTTCACTCCCCAAATGACTACAATGGCCAGAACTGGGCCCAGCCAAAGCCAGGAGACAGAAGCTTCATCTGGGACTCCCTTGTGGGTACAGGGGCACAAGGACTTAGGCCATTTTCTGCTGCTTTCCCAGACACACTAATAGGGAGCTGGATTCGAAATGGAGAAGTCAGGACTCAAACTGGCGCCCATATGGGATGCCAGTGTAGCAAGTAGTGGCTTCCCCTGCTATGCTGCAAATCAGGTCCCCTGTTTACACTTTTTAATGGTTATATATAATGCTGCTGACAATATTGGTGTATAAACTTTTATGTGGAAATGCTTCCATTTCTCTTGAGCATATCCCTAGGACTAGAATTGCTAGGTAATAAGATCGTTTTATTTTTTAAAATAACTGCCAAGTTTTTCTAAAGTGAATGCACCATCTTTTACTTATTTATTTTATTTTTAAATTTTTTAAGGAGAACACATTTCATATATTTCATATGTGTGGATTTAGGAGCCTAGTGATGCTTCCCTCCCACCCACCCCATCATCCCTCCTGCCTATGCTCTCACCCTTCCTCCTCCTTCCTTTCTCATTCCTTCCTTTAATTTTTTATAATGTTCTACTCTCAGTCTGTGTATACTCATAAGTTTAACCCTCCACTAAGTTACATATTCAACAAATAGTAAGAAGAAAAAACATTGTTCCTCAACAGTAGAGACAAGGGCTTTAGAAATTCATCGAATCTCAAAATGTCAAATTTCTTCCAATACATTACATTTTTGGGGTACTCTATAATTTACCACATAAGGGAAACCATATGGTATTTGACTTTTGGGGGCTGGATTATTTTGCTAAATATAATGGTTTCTAATTGCATACATTTTGTTGCCAAATACAGGATTTATTTATTTATTTTTACAGCTGAGGAGTATTTCATACTTTATATATGCCACAATTTCTTTATCCAGTCATCACTTGATAGACATATGTGTTGATTTCATATCTTAGCTATTGTGAATTGAACTACAAAAAATAGGCTACAGATAGATTTTTCATATGCTGATATCATTTCATTTGAGTAAATTCCCAGGAGTGGGATTTCTGTTGGTCATATGATATATTTGTTTTCAGCTTTTGGAAGTATCTCCACACTGTCGTCTGCAATGGCTGTACTAGTTTATATCCCCACCAACAGTGGATTAGGGTACCTTTTTTCCCACATCTTCACCAGTACTTATTGTTTATTGATTTATGTATGAAGCCATTCTACCTGGGGTGAGTGGAAACCTCATTGTGGTTTTCATTTGCATTTCCCTGCTGGCTAGTGATCCTGAGCATTTTTTCATGTGCTGTTGGCCATTTGAATTTTCTCTTTTAAAAATGCCTGTTAAAGTCATCTGCCCATTTCTTAACTGGATTGTTTGTTCTGTTGTTGATTTTCTTGAGCTCTTTATAGATTGTGGATATTAATCCTTTACTGAATACATAGTTTGAAAATATTTTCTCCCATTCTGTCAATTGCCTCCTCACTTTGCTGAGTGTTTCCTTTGTAGTGCAGAAGCTTATTAGCTTGATGTAATCCCATTTGTTTATTTTTGCTTGTATTGCCTATGCTTCTGTCTTTTCCAAGAAGTCTTTGCCTATGCCAATGTCTGGCAGAGTTTCCCCAATGTTTTCTTCTAGTAATTTGATAGTATCAGATCATAGATTTATATGCTTGATCCATTGTATAAGGTATAATGTACCATTTTACATTCCTACAAGTAATGTTATGAAGGTTCTAATTTCTTTACATCCCAGCCAACACTTATTATTGTTGGTAGAAGCCTCCTCTCCTTGAAAGGAAAAATGAAATAAAGTAACTATCCATTGTTTTGCCATTTGCAACCTAAATCATTGTCAGTTAAGATAGTCGGATGGTTGAATTCTGCAACACGTAGTAGGGGAAAGAGACTAGTAGTAGCAGTTGGTAGCTTTCCACTGAAAGGATATGTGACGTGAAGAATGACTCATATTTCTGCCTTTTCTTAACAAATATGCAGTTCAACAAACCTTGACGGGTGGATGAATCACTGAGTTCCTCTTCATATTTATCTAGAATGCCTGAGTATTCAACTTTGTGCAGGTATCTACCTGAGACTCTTCCTGGGCAACCTATTTAATTCCAATTCATGTAGTATGTCCTGAAAGTTGAAATTTCATGGACTACTATGAAACCAACAAATGAAGTTGCATGGCCATGAAAACACCCCACAGCAAATGTCCATGCAATCAGCTGACATGAGGACTCCTGCTCAGTAGTCCTTGCCATTCTTATTTTTTATGTGTGTGTGTTTGTGTGTATGTGTGTGTGTGTGTGTGTGTGTGTGTGTGAGAGAGAGAGAGAGAGAGAGAGAGAGAGAGAGAGAACAAGATGCCAAGATGCACTGGTTCACATCTCAAGTGCCTGGAATGGCAGGATTGCACTGCGAATTGAAGCCCAGAACTGGGAACTCAATACAGGTCTCTAATGTAGGGGAAAAGAACTTGAATACTTGAGGTATCACTGTTGCTTCTCAGGGTCTGCATAGCAGGAAGCTGGAACCAGGAGCTGGAGAAGGATGTCACACCCAGGCACTGTGATGAGATGTAGGCATCTAAATGGCTGGGCTAAACACTTGCTCCACCTCGCCACACTTTGGTCATGAGTTTCATATTAGGCTAGAATTGATAGTGATTACGAACACCAACAATATGATATTACTCTATTTGAACTCAATGTTCCATGCATGGCAGGTTGTTTCAACAACATAGCTAAATGGATGATGTCCATTTAAATTAGAGTGTATGTCAAGCCTCTAGGCAAACCTCTACAAAATGAAATTACCTAACGCTGAGATTTCACAAGGCTTTGCTTGTCAGGAAAACTCCATTCTTTGAAGCTTAAGGGATAGCCTAAATTGTAGGTCACTTAGTAACTGCAAAGGCAGTTCTAGCTAGACCATGTTGAAATGTTTCTCAGTGTCTGGATGAAACACTTTGTGAACCTATGTTTGAAATTGCTAGCATTATCTCTTGGTCAATATTTCTTAGAGACAAGCAATCTATTCAAAATAACTCCATCGAGGGAGGATATTACAATAATACAATAAAACACTGAAATTGCATTACATACAGTCAACAATCATGGAGAGTTAGTATGAGAAGACACCAGAACCAATATTTTTCCTTCCGTATTTCAGGACTGAATGTTGTGCTCTCTGCTCATGAAAATTCATGGCTTTCGCTCTACTCAGCATTTTTTTTAAAAGATTTATTTACTTTTTTATTTATTTGAAAGACAGAGTTACAGAGAGTGGTAGAGAGAGAGAGAGAGGTCTTTCATCTGCTGGTTCACTCCCCAGATGGCCGCAATGGCTGGAGCTGCGCCAGTCTAAAGTCAGGAGATTCTTCCAAGTCTCCCACATGGGTGCAGGGGCCCAAGAATTTGGGCCATCTTCTACTGCTTCCCAGGCCACAACAGAGAGCTGGATCAGAAGAGAAGGAGCTGGGTCTTGAACCAGCGCACATATGAGATGCCAACGTTTCAGGCCAGGGCATTAACCCACTGCGCCATAGTGCCAGCCCCTCCTCTGCTCTGAGTCTTCTAGGCAGATGTTGATCTGTGTGCAGAAAACAGAGTTTTAAAGGCAGGAGCCAGAAGTGAAGCTGGCTGATAGGGAAGCTAAGAACAAACAAGGACCTCTGATATTCTGGTTAAGAGAAAGCTACAGCAGGAGACAACTCTAGAACAAATCCCACAAGCGTGGCCTACTCATGGGTTTCCTTTCCACCTAGCCTCCTATGTTACACTGAATCGGGAGCATACTCATCAGGTGTCCAACCTCAGCACTGCAGTCTCCTTTGCAGGGTTGACATTCACACCTAGGTGTGTCCCAGAGATTCCACTGACTCATCAGAGGCTGCTCTCAGTAACTGTAATGGACACATGACACCCCTTTAACTTTTGCCAAAATGAGACACTTCTGTAACATAAAAATATATTGCTTCTTTAAGCTGGAAATGAGAGCTATTTAACCTAAATGAATACACACATCTGTACAGTTTTATTCAGTGTTAACATTCTATACGAGACGGAATTAAATGCCTTTCCCGAATCGGAGCTCTTCTTAAGGGGGTGAATTCACTCCAGCTATGCATTAATGCTTTGGAAGAACATTGCCTTCACTTTTTACTGCTTGCTGCTTAATTAAAAGGGATGTCAGACACTTCTGAAAAGGCTTTGGTAAATTGTCATATTCAACAAAAGAAAGAAAATTTCAGATGAAAAGCACCTTATGTAAATTATGCCTTCCTCTAGCCTAATTTCCTTCCTTATTCTAAGCACTGTTGCCATCATTTTCGGTGACTTTTGTCTGGCGTTTAAAAATGAAATGTGATTCTCTTATTCATGCCTTGGCAACAGTCCCTGAAATATTCTGTTAAGTGTTTTCAATTATATGCCAGCCCCAATAGCTCTCAGTGAGATGTTTCAAAAAATGTTTTATCCAGTGCATTATATTTTGTAGTTTCAATGCTATCCATGTTTCAATAAATATAGATAAATTAAGCAATGTCAAATGTCTTATAACTTTAAGTTTCTAAATGACTAAATGGACCAGGGAACTTCAAAAAGAGATTAGAGAGCAAATTTATTTTGTTACAAAAATATTGAAATCCATGCATTCAAGGAATCTTCACAAGATTCATATTAAATGGGTATTTTATGGCAACGAAATAAAGTTATATCTTAATTCCACATTTCCACACAGTTTTTGAAGTACCCTGTTACTTTTCTTCTTCTTTTTTTTTTTTTTTTTTTTTTTTTGACAGGCAGAGTTAGACAGTGAGAGAGAGACAGAGAGAGAGAGAGAGACAGAGAGAAAGGTCTTCCTTCCGTTGGTTCACCCCCCAAATGGCTGCTACGGCCAGCGCTGTGCCAATCCAAAGCCCAGAGCCAGGTGCTTCCTCCTGGTCTCCCATGGGGTGCAGGGCCCAAGCACTTGGGCCATCCTCCACTGCACTCCCGAGCCATAGCAGAGAGCTGGCCTGGAAGAGGGGCAACTGGGACAGAATCCAGCGCCCCAAGCAGGACTAAAACCCGGGGTGCTAGTGCTGTAGGCAGAGGATTAGCCTAGTGAGCCATGGCGCTGGCCCCTGTTACATTTCAAAAGTTTTAAAATTGTAAAAGCATTTCAAACCTTGGCAATAGGAAAACTATTGGATTTATAAAAGCTCAGTTGTGAAAATTTGAAATTTTCAAAAGAACATTATCACTGGACTGCTAGTGTCATTTATTTAATTATTGGTTGTATGGATTTATTCAAATTACATAAAATAACTTTCATATGGTCATTTAATATACTGGAATTATAAGTAGAAAAAAAGAGCTGACATATTTGAGACCAGAGTGATTTGGTGGAACCTACACTAAAATAAGAAAGAGAAATCTGGGTCCTTAAGTAGGTGTCACCATTTCCACCATGTGTGGGCCTTTGTAGAACATTCCATATTTCAATTTATTCATTCTTTACACAAGGATAATAATACACACCCTTTCCATCTTATGAAAATGTCTTCATGTTTAAAAACAAAAATATATGCCACAGGCTTTGTAGGTTTTAATCTGCTACTGCATAAATACAAGGCATTGTTAACAGTTTATCTTACAGCTGTGCAAAATCCCACGGCCAATTGAAGAACCAATGAACTTAACATGGGTCATCATTTTCAAATTCTCCCCACTCTTTTGGCTCTCTCGGCCATAAAGGCAAAGGAGAATACTATCAGAGTCCAACATCATTCATTTGTTATCAAGATTTATGGAAGATTCAAAATATGCTGAGAGATTTAAAACCAAACACTTCAGGAAATCAGAGAAGAAATGGCAGGAGTGGGGTGGGTAGGAGGTGGATAGAATCAAAAGCCAACAGAAATCTAAGGTTGAGTTAAGATAATTGGCAAGATATGAATTAGGCAAGTGAAGATATTTATAGATTGGTCATCTATTTTAATAGTTACTAAAAAGATTATAATCTTAAAGCATGGTTATGAAATTTTTAGGGGGGATGTAAATGAAATTTACAAATGAATTTTTGAAATATTGAAAGAAATAATTTAGAATTTTTTATAATGTGGATAAATAAATTGGAGAAAAAAATCCTTCTCAAATTCAAATGTTGATAGAGTAATGAGGTTAGTACTATTTTTGCTAGAAAAACACCCTGCTTGATTAAATTAAAAAGTTAAACCTTTTGTCATTCGCTATCAGGATAAATGTTATAATAAATAATTATTCTTTGAGCAGTTTTTCAAAAGTGTCATTTCACTATTTTTTTATGTTTCAAAAATTTGAATATTCTCAAAAGGCTGTAATATGCCATCAATATGAATAAAATGATTAGGATGACAGAATTTTTCTTGCACACCATTTTAAGAGTCATTATACATACTTTGTAAATTTAGAGTCAGATGCCAGATGCAATAGGCTCTGAGACTACTATTCAAAATAAAACTGAATAAGATAATTATCACACTTGACCAGTTGCAAACAGAAAAAGTTGAGGTTCTGGTTTTTTTGAAAAAAAAAAAAAAAATTACATCCAAGGGCATGTGATTTAGGCTTAATTTCTATAACTATCAACTGTTCACCAATCCTTCACATCTCTTGTTGATTTCCAAGCTTGGAAGATTAGGCAGCAGGGTTGCAATATTCACTTTGTTACTGTGTAAGTCCCAGTAACAGGACTGAAAACAATCTTCCTGTCCCCCAGATGTGGTGAGCACTTATCCAATACTCATGATTTTCTGCTGTTTCATAGCAATAGAGAACTTTCCTTAAGTATCTTTCAAAAACTATGCTTGATGGCGCTGGTGGTGTGACACAGCAGGGTAAGCCACTGCTGGTGACACCAACAGCCCATATCTGAGTGCCAGCTTTGAGTCCTGGTTGCTCTGCTTCCAAACCAGCTCACTACCAACGTGCCTGGGAGGGCAGTGGATGATGGTGCAAGTGCTTGGGCTCCTACAACTTACGTGGGAAACCTAGATAGAGTCCCAGGCTCCTGGCTTTGACGTGGCCCACTGCTGGCTGTTGCGGCCATTTGAGGAGTGAAGCAGTGGGTGGAAGATCTCTCTCGCTCTCTCTCTCTTTCTCTCTCTCCCCCTCCCTCCCTCCATCCCTCTTACACTCTCTGTCACACTGCCTTTCAAATAAAAATATAAATAATTTTTTAAAAGAACAAAAGCTACATCTTTCTACAAAAGAAAAGTTATTTAGTTGATGTGCACTTAGTGTTCACGTGGTCCATAGAGCTGAACATTTCACATTAACCAATAAAATTGGGTCATCAGATGCTCATGTGTGCATTATCCACTTTATTAATGAAAAGAAGGAGAAAATTGCAATTTAGATTGTCACATGGTCTAACTCCTAAACTTGCTTGAAAATGAGGAAAAGAGATGGAGAATATTGTTCGTTTATCAATTTATTTGTCAATCCTCCTATGGAATGTTATCTTTCCATTCGGATTGCTTGGATTTGGAGTCGGATGGCAGCTGACAAAGCATGAAGATTGTTCAAGACATTTACCCAAGAAATAGTATGTGCCATGTTCTTTTCTACATGCAAGTGACATGAATTCATGCGGAAGGCAAACATGTCCCTATTCTAATGGGCTGTACATTCCAGTAGGTACACAGAAGGTTTCTCTGGCTAGGTGCTGAGTCTCGAACAATGAGAAGAAGAGTGGGTGTGCAGAGACCACAAGTACAAAGGCCAGAAGGCAGAAATCGGTTAGTGTATTGAAGGAAGTAAGGGAAGAGCGATGTGGCCATGGGCAAAACCCGAGGCTAAGAGGGAGAGTGTTTTGACAATTAGCATTGGTGTAGTTGTTTTTCACTTTGAAAATGTGAGTAGAAGGTGGATGTTGTGATGCAGTGAGTTGAGCTTCTGCTTGCGATGCTGGCATCCATGATCAGATTGCAGGTTCACGTCCTGACTACTCAGCTTCTGATCCAGCTTCCTGCTCATGTGCCTGGGAAGGCGGCAAATACTTGGGCTCCTGCCACTTACGTGAGACCCAATTGGAGATCCTGACTCCTGGCTTTGGCCTGGCCCAGACATGGCTGGTGCAGCCATTTGGAGAGTGAACTAGCAGGTACAAACTCTGTCTCCCCATCTTACCCTCTCTCTCTGGTGTTCTGCCTTTCAAATAAACAAATAAATAAATAAATCTTTAAAACATGGTATGTTCTTTCATACAAGAGAAACAAGTGATGTTTAGCAATGCTGACAATTTGGTTCTTAAGGAAAAACTACCTCACGCCTCTAAATAATTTTCCATATCAGAAACAGAACATAAACCTTTTGACTAGTAACCTTCTTTTTATTGTAATGCTTTCTCTTAGGGAGAAGAGGCTTCTGATTATATCATCATATTTTTCCTGAATTCTAAGATAGTAAATGTTTCCAATATTTAGAGTAAGGATATTTTGAACTAGGCTTTGAGAGTTAGGTGAAACACTTTGATATTGTACATATAATTTTGTATAAATATGCATTTGAGGCTAAAACAATAGAGTGCAGAGGGTTGTAATTTGAGTAGTCTCTGGAACCACTTTTCTTGGATTCCAATCCCAATGCTTGCTCTTATCTGCATGTGGCTTTTAACAAGTTACTTATCTATGCCATCATTTCGTTATTTGAAAAATGGATATGTTACAGTGCCTGAAAAAATACTATATATTATTTCTTACTAAGTGAATTATTCTTGGAAGAGAGTCCACGTAAAACCCTGTCTCTCTTCATCCCAACCAAGAAAATGAAGAATAGCTCTCGATACTTCAGGAAAGATCATTTCTTAAAGTGGCAAAAAGCTAACATATTAAAGTAATTAAAATATTAATCCTTGCATGTTATTTCATATGCTCATTATCCTGACCTTGTTTCACAATCACGACAGTTAACAATCTCACCTTCCTTTTATATTAATTTCTTTCAGTGTCATATTAAAGATTTTGTTCCAGGAAAAATAGTAATAACTATTAGCCTCGAAATGAACTTCCAGTATGGAATTATCTATCATGAATGAGAAAAATTATTGTTGGTTTAAGTAGAATTCTAGAAATGATATTCAGTCAAAATAATTATTGTTGAAAAAAAGAACTCTCTCTGTTTTGGCTTCCAAGTCGGGTAACCTTTTGCTAATTCTAAACTTCAGAGGACTTCCCACTAATAAACATCAGCCTTGTGCATGTTGTTGGCAGGCATGTGCTGGGGAGATTTCCAACACCCTGAGGAGAGAAGTATTTCTCTGAGTTGAGTTTCTTTTTCCTCTAATGCCCAGAACCATGGTGGGAGTCATGAGTGTTTCTTAAGCCTATATGTTCTGTCATCTCCTTAGTGTTTTGAGTTCTGCAGTTGTGATAAAACTACAGCATAACTTCCTTAATGCGTATGATTTCACAAAAAATGGGGCCCGTGCTCAAAGGTCATCTTCAGAGTCTATTTAACACGCAAAGGCTCTGAAATAAAAGCCTGTGGTTCATATGTATATATGCATCCAACTGAAAAGTCAGAAAGCTGTTTGAAACCAAATATGCAATACTCATTTAAATCATGGCTAGGGTTAAGTAAGCATTTTTGTGCTCATCTGGGAATCTAAAATTTATTCAACACATTTTCTATGAGCAGACTTTCCACTGTCCAAATCATCGGCTAACCAATAGATGTTTAAAATATGAACTTTCAGTAAGAAGCATGATCCATTAGTATAAATCTGCATTTCAGCAGGTACTTCCCAGTGCTATTGCCCATTCCTTGTCCCTCCCCACCTTTTCCATCTCTCATGTCTATACTATTTTGACTTTTGCCAAATTTTCCCATGAGCACACCACTTGGTCAGTTACTCTGATAAGCCTGATATATGCAGTCTGGGATCAAATCTGTTCGTTTGTATCTCTATCCCTGAATTAAGACAGACAGCTATCAGTAGAACTTCAAACAAGAGGATGGAGTAGATTCAGCATTGACCTCAATCGTGGCCTCCAGTCCTGATCATGGACCCAACTAACTTAACAAATCTCATCAGGATCTATCTTGGGGATCCCAACTGTCTTCCTCTTTAAGTTTCTGTATTAACTTTTCCTTTAGATATAAAATAATAGTGATACAGGTATAGCTGGATGTGTTAATGATTGCATGGACTCTGCCTTCAATTATAAGGAAGCATATACATCAGTTATAAAAGCCAAGCCAATAAATTGAGGCTGAACTGGATTCCTTCCAAAGTCAATGTGGTATAATTAATCAATTTCATTAACGTTAGGAATGAGTTTGGAACTGAATGAATGACATGGTCCAGGGGAGAAAGGCAAATCAATTAAGCTTCCACACAAGAAATACATTCCCAAGGACAAACAGACTCTGAAACAAAGAGTTATGTGCAATTTGGGGCGTCTCCCAAATGGGCTCTCCATGATTCAGAGGGGCATGGGTTGGTGGAGACTCTCAGTTGACATTTTGTACTGGAAAGACTTAGGCTTCCCCCATGTAATCATGGTCAGAGTGCTTTGGTGAGGAATGATAAACTCGCAAGTCGATTAAATTTGAGGTACAAGCAACAACAGAAGAGATCCACATCAGAGCATCTTCCTTCAGCGGAAGGGCCCAAGGTAAGTTCTGGAACATGAACAATCATTACCGACTCTGTATACTTTGAATCTCCCAGATCTAAGATGCTTCCCTCCATGTTTCTAGTTTATTGCACTCCCTCCTTCACCACAAAATTGGAATTTTATATAAGGTCTAGTAGCTATAACATTATCTTTCTTTCCTGATTATTCCCAACACATACCCACATGTTTAAATTGGAAGGACTAGGTGCAATACAGAAAAAGGCATCTTACAAATTTAACAGGGAGTAATTGTGAGTCTTCCAGGTCCCTTTATGATGAGGCTTCTACTTGAAAAGTGCACCATCCATGCTGAGCTGGGGATGCTTTTGGGTAAAGAAGGGCATCTACTGTCTAGAATGGTCAGAACAGAATCCTGATTTTTGTGTGTTTATTTGGGAGATAGAATTGCAGGCAGACAGAGGGAGAGACAGAGAGAAAGGCCTTCCATCCACTGGTTCACTTCCCAAATGGCCACAATGACTGGAGGTTGGCCAATCTGAAGCCAGGATCCAGGAGCTTCTTCCAGTTCTCCTACATAGGTGCAAGGGCCAAGACATTTGGGCCATCTTCTCCTGCTTTCCCATGCCCTAGCAGAGACCTGGATCTGAAGAGGAGCAGCTGGGACATGAACCAGCACCCATTAGCCTACTACACCCTAGCGCCAGCCCCAGAATCCCGAATTTTTACAACAAGCCTCTATAGTCTGCAGCTCCTTTTATTTTGACCATTGCCCAAGAAGCAGCTGTGAGGATATGATCCTTTGGTTGAGAGAAATATATCCAGTGACCAATTGTCTCACTACTTTGTATGGAATAGGAGATGATGTGTGAGGTAGACAGAAACCTTTTCAAGTCTCCCTCTGATGTGCTTGGTTTACCACCTGTCGCTCCCCCTCTTCGTGGAGGAGCGACACTGAACCCTGCGCTGTTCTTTTGTCTGCTCGGCCCTCCCCGGGTTTGCTGCTGGTTCTTCCCGGGTTGGCTACCATCCCTTCCATCTCCGTGGAAGGGCGGTTCCCCCTGCCACTTTCCCCACTTCCGCGGGGGAGCGGCACACCGCCGGCCGGCTCTCTCGGGGGCTGCACAGGTGTTCCTTCAGATAGATGTTCCTGGTGCATGTTGTCTCTCTCCTCCTTTATAGTCCTCTTCCACCAATCCCAACTCTGCTACCCACACGCCGAGTACGCTGCTCTCCTCCAATCAGGAGCAGGTCCTACAGTTTATTGGTTGAACTGGAGGCAGCTGTGTAGAAGCTGTTTCCTCCTCTCCCAGCGCCATATTGTGGGAGAGCAGATGCATAGAATAAGTCTTAATTCGAGTAATTTAGTCTAGTCCGAGTTGCTCCCAGTTGCTCCCCACAACCACCCATTAATACTAATGCTTTATCTGAACAATACCAGATATGGAAATAACATGACAAATTGTCAAGTCTATATGTGCTCATTGAAAAACACAAGATACGTACTAACATAGTTCATAGAGTTATTTTGAAGGAAAAATAAGACAATATATGTGATGTGTTTTCTAGGTTTTAAAGTGCCACATGAAATAAATGTCATCTAATAAAAATTTCTCTTATCTGAAATTCAAAAATACATAATTTATAAATTATATTTTAAAAATAACTAGGGGGCCAGGAATGTCCATTTCAAACTTTGACTGTTATCTCATGATTGAGCTGATTTTGTGACAAAAGGTGCTTCATTGTTGACAAAAGGCTCAGAAAGTCAAAAACACTTGCAGAATATTTTCAATGGCCATAGTGATGTTTTTGGAACTGTCTGGTTGGGACTGCCACAGTGATACTGTAGCTTGATGAAGTTCAACAGTGGGCAGGGATCACTAATAGTCTTTATTTATTTTTTAAAGATTTATTTATTTGAAAGGCAGAGTTACAGAGAGGCAGAGAGAGAGAGAGAGGTCTTCCATCAACTGGTTCACTACCCAGATGGCCACAGTGGCTGGAGCCACACCACTCTGAAGCCAGGAGCCAGGAGTTTCTTCTGGGTCTCCCACATGGGTACAGGGGCCCAAGGATTTGGGCCATCTTCTACTGCTTTCGCAGGCCACAGCAGAGAATGGATTGAAATTGGAGCAGCTGGGGCTCGAACCTGAGCTCATACGGGATGCCAGCACTGCAGGTGGTGGCTTTACCCACTATGCCACAGCGCCAGCCCCACTGATAGCCTTAGAGGGGGTCAAAACTGAGATGTAGCTGGTCTTCCAAGACTGGGTGTGAACAATGCTTCATATGATTTAGGCTCCCTCCCTGAAAAAGAAATGGAACAATCTTGGGCAGAAGTCACAAAGTTGACAATCAGTGGTTGCCTATGCACGGAAATGTAGAGGTCTTTCACTGTGATGGTTCTGTTCGCCATATCTGGTATGATGAGGGGCTGAACAGCAGTGGAGGAATTAGGATGAAGGCTTGATCAGCAATTTAATTTCTGTGTGTCCCTTCAATGAATGGACCCTGTTGAGTTCCAGCTTTTCACGTTTTCACAGTGAAGGAATAAAGTTTCTCTGAGTGCAACAGCTGCCACATTTTCACATAAAACCAAAATGCATCTTTGTCAACCATCTCTGTTCTTGAAAATGCCATTTTCAATTGACAAACAAGGCTCTGGCGGCCCTTGCTACCATATTAGTCACAGAGTCTGAGTTGAT
Organism: Oryctolagus cuniculus; assembly: GCF_964237555.1. Classification (NCBI taxonomy): domain Eukaryota; kingdom Metazoa; phylum Chordata; class Mammalia; order Lagomorpha; family Leporidae; genus Oryctolagus; species Oryctolagus cuniculus. The sequence goes on from NC_091436.1 coordinate 150,172,040, forward strand.
CAAACCCCAGATGGGAATAAGCAGACTGGCGAGTTAGGAGGTTTCTACAGCTCAGACATGCAGTTTCCAAAAGAACGCAATAGCAAACCAAGGGCTGCTTTTTAAAAGCAGTGTGCCTGGTAGCCGCATTAGCAAAGTGACGAGTCTCAGATCCTAAGAGGTCTCTCCAGACAGAGGCTACCTTTTTTTCAAGAGGCTCCATCAGGAAAACGTGTTGATCACAGAGACGTGAGTCTCAAGGAAAAGATTAGAATTTGGGGGGGCCTCAAAGGTAAAGAGCATGCCAAAGCTTGTTGGCCAACTTCCAGCACAGACTTTCAGTGTAGTTCCCAGAGGTTACTGATTTGTGGATTAGCCAGTGCAAAACGACCAAGCAGCATGTCCAGGTGAGGAACCAAGGCTGATAAGCCTGCTTCGTGGTTGCGGTGGGGGTGGGAGAAGTGGAAGAGAGCGCAGTGTGATCGATGGGGGTACTGAGCATTATGAATCCAATCACCTAGTCCCAAGAGTGTGCGTCGTGAGCAGCCCTCTGTCTCTTACACAGTTCTGTGATAATACTGTAGTCAGGATCATTTAGATCAAGGTATCTGGCTTCTAACCTAACAGGACATTATCTACACAGTGAGAGCTCGGGGCTTCCCAGGGTGGAGTCACTGGCAGCCTTCTCCCAGACAGAAGAATCACTTCTGACAGAAGACAAAGAGGCATGGGCATACAGCTCATCAGTTAGTCTCGCCATTCAGATGTAGAAGCAATTTAAAAGTACATTGAATTGGAACACACGTTCTACGCCCCGGGTTACATTCACCTCTCATCTCCGCTCTGAACCCTTTGCAAACTGCATCAGTTGACTCTGAACAACTCCCCCATCAAAGATTCAGGGCAAATTGATGATCCTGGCTTGGTGACTGTGTCTGACACACCCACAGAATTTTGAGTTCTACTCCTCTGAGTTCCCCACCTGACATGCAGTACCTTCATCCCACTTTGGGGACAGGGAAACCTGGGCCCAACCTCAAATCATCTGTTTCCTTAAAGAGCTGAATCAGGAGGCAAAGAGGAAGGAGTCAGAGGCCCCCAGGGGGAGAGAGCAACTCTATGCCAGGATTCGAGGCACAGTGGCTGCTAGTGGTTCAGTCACATGTACTCTGAATGCCTTCTGTCCGCCTCAAGTCCAGGACGAGCTGGCGTCTTGACCTTTCGTCCTGCTCCTAAAGGAGAGTGAGCAAAAATTAAAGCATTTTTTGGTTTATTTTTTTTCCAGTCCTACTTGTTGCTGCTCAACTTTTTTTTTTTTTTTTTTTTTTTTTTTTTTGGACAGGCAGAGTGGACAGTGAGAGAGAGAGACAGAGAGAAAGGTCTTCCTTTTGCCATTGGTTCACCCTCCAATGGCCGCCGCGGCCGGCGCACGGCGCTGATCCGATGACAGGAGCCAGGTACTTCTCCTGGTCTCCCATGTGGTGCAGGGCCCAAGCACTTGGGCCATCCTCCACTGCACTCCCGGACCACAGCAGAGAGCTGGCCCGGAAGAGGGGCAACCGGGACAGAATCCGGCGCCCTGACCAGGACTAGAACCCGGTGTGCCGGCGCCGCAGGCGGAGGATTAGCCTAGTGAGCTGCGGCGCCAGCCTGCTGCTCAACTTCTAAGCACTCAAGAAACGGTGGAGTAGTGGGAACATCTTCACTCTTCCCACTTCTTCCCACCACATGGGCAGGGCACCTGCTTGTGGGTCCCAGAAAGTCTTCTCTCACCTCCCACTCTTAGGTATCTCTTTCCCCTTCCAAAAGGTCATGATTTTGTCAGCATCCTGCCTTATTGCCAAAGACTGTTAGATAATCTGAAGGACCTGAAATGTAACCATTTCAAAAAGCAGATAGGGGCCAGCGCTGTGGTGCAGTGGGTTAACGCCCTGGCCTGAAGCGCCTGCATCCCATATGGGCCCTGGTTCTAGTCCTGGCTGCTCCACTTCCGATCCAGCTCTCTGCTGTGGCCTGGGAAAGCAGTGGAAGATGGCCCAAGTGGTTGGGCCCCTGCACCCGTGTGGGAGATCTGGAAGAAGCTCCTGGCTCCTGGCTTCGAATTGGTGTAGCTCTGACCAACTGGGAAGTGAACTACAGGATGGAAGACCTCTCTCGCTCTCTGCCTCCCCTCTCTCTGTGCAACTCTGACTTTCAAATAAATAAAAAAAAAACTTAAAAAAAAGGAAAAGCAGATAAGTATCTCCTATGGTGTCAGAGCCCTACATGGTACTGTGTATAACCTTGCACATATTAGTCTCACACATGTAATATAAATGCTGGTTTTTCAAAGCTTGGCCAGTATCAGTCTGTAGACTGTCTACTTGCCCCACATACAGTCATTCTTCATCTTAGTCATAGTACTTAATATTTGTGAAAAATTGGTATGGAAAACAATACCTGTTTTTGTAGGCCCACTCCTTAAGTGAGCCTTTATTTTCTGTTTTCAAATTTTTTTTGCATCCCCACCCCGATTGTTTTAAATTTAGTTCCTTGTGGGATATTAATTCACTTGTATATATTTCAGTATGTTTCTTTAAAACATAAGGACTTATCTTTAAAGACTTAGCCACAACATGTTAATCATGTTTAAAACTTAGCAAGTTAATGGGGCTTGTGTCATGGCACAGTGGTTTAAGCCAAAACCTGCCATGCTGACATCATATATGAGCACTGGTTTTGAGTCCTAGCAGCTCCTGGGAAAGCAGCACAGAAAGACCCAAGTCTTTAGGTCCCTGCACCCATGTGGGAAACTTGAATGAGTTTGCAGGCTCCTGGCTTTAGAGTGGCCAGCCCTGGCCATTGTGCCCATTTATAATTTATTTTTATTTTCATTTAGTCTCACTTAATCACAGATAAATACATATTTGGATGAAAATATTGGTCCCTATATGGAGATATATGCCTCTTTTGATTCACTTGCCACCACCCCTCCCCCTCCCGCAACTTATTCTATTGAAAAATCCAGGGGCCGGCATTCTGGCGTAATGGGTTAAGCAGTGCCGGCTTCCCATATGGGCGCAGTTTCTATTCCTGGCTTCCTCACTTTTGAGCTCCCTCCTAACATGCCTGGGGAAGCAGCAGAAGATGGCCTTGGTGCTTGGGCCCTGCACCCACGTGGGAAACCCACATCAAACTCCTGGCTCCTGACTTCACCTTGGCCCAGCCCTGGCTGTAGCAGCCATGTGGAAGTAACCAGTGGTCTGAATCTCTCTCTCTCTCTCTCTCTCTCTCTCTCTCTCTCCATCTCTCCCTTTCTCCCTCTCTTTCTCTGTAACTCTGCTTTCAAATAAATGAAATATCTTAAAAAACAAAAAAGAAAAGAGAAATCCAGACCATTTGTCCTGTGGGATATTTCCTGAGGTTAGCCTTGTGGAGTCCTTGACCCCTTGCATCTCTTATATCTAAAGACTCAGGGAAAGTTGAGGTTTTGGTTTTGGTCAGCATTTAAGATACTGCTGCTTGGGACACCTGCATCCCCTATTAGGGCAGTTGGTTTGAGTTCCGCGCTCTACTTCTGATCCAGACTCTAATGCACACCCTGGAGCCTGTAAGTGTTGGCTCTAGCACTTGGATCCCTACTCCCAATGTGGGAGATCAGATTTGGATTTTTGGCTCCTACTTCAGCCTGGTGCATCCTTGGCTGTTGCAGGCATTTGGAGAGTGAACTAATGGACTGAAGATCTCTCTCTCTCTCTCTCTCTTCCTTCCTTCCTTCCTTCCTTCCTTCCTTCCTTCCTTCCTTCCTTCCTTCCTTCCTTCTTCCTTCCCTCCCTCCCTCCCTCCCTCCCTCCCTCCCTCTCTCCCTCTCTCCCTCCCTTCCTTCCTTCCTCTCTCTCTGTCTCTCTCCCACTCATGCTTTCAAGTAAAGTAGAAATTTAAAAAAGGAATTCTAAAATTCTGGGAAGATTCAAGTTGAATTTTGACGTTTTTTGGTAGATGTATTTGGACCAGACATTCTGCAAGGTGAATTGTGTGCTTCCACTGAGTTGCTAGAAGCTGATGAGGTCAGCAATGCTAGAGCCACAGTTTCTTAAGGGCTTCTGATGTGGAGGTGGTCTCAATTGAGTTTTTTTTTTTTTTTTTTTTTTGAGAGGTAGAGTGTACAGTGAGAGAGAGAGAGAGAGAAAGAGAGACAGAGAAAGGTCTTCCTTTTATGTTGGTTCACCCCTCAATGGCCGCTGTGGCTGGTGCACTGCGCTGATCTGAAGCCCGGAGCCAGGTGCTTCTCCTGGTCTCCCACGGGGTGCAGGGCCCAAGCACTTAGGCCATCCTCCACTGCACTCCCTGGCCACAGCAGAGAGCTGGCCTGGAAGAGGCGCAACTGGGACAGAATCCGGCGCCCCGACCGGGACTAGAACCGGGGGTGCTGGTGCCGCAGGAGGAAGATTAACCTATTGAGCCGCGATGCCAGCTCAATTGAGTTCTTTAGTGAAGAGAAACTTGCCACTGTGAACACTTTGGTTCCCCTGTGGTATTAACCATGGAAGAAAAGCAGGATAATTATTTTCATTTTTCCTTGTATTTATTAGTTCTCGTATAATGAAATGATTTCTTACCATCCTCCAATGAGGACCAATTAGGTTTTTTTAAAGGGTCATTACAAACTGAAATTTAAGCTTGTCTGATTTTCATGTCAAGGCAGGTTTTGTCTCTGCCGATGATTCAATTATTACTTCTGTGGTTGGTTACTTTATCCGGACCTACTGCTAGGTCTTTTGATAAAGAAACATCTTCCTTTCTTGTTACATAAGATATTCATGCTCATTTGATATTTCCTTCCATAGATCTGGAATTGACCGTTTCTCCAATAAGTCTTCTACCCTTTTATGGGATGCAATACTTATAAGCCAGTATCTTAACATTTTTAAGAAGAGAAAAGAAGCACTCTATATTGGGCATCCAGGAGGGCAGTAAAATCCTGGATTATGTTTGATGCTAGACAAAGGAAAATAGGAGGAGAGATGATGTTGGAAGAATCTCTGCTTGTCCTCTGTGTCTTCTAGATTATAACATTAACTGTCTCCAGAAAGCAATAGAAATAGTTAAGCTAAGTTACATCTATTATTTCAGATAGGATTGCCTAATGCTTTTTCTAAACACATGTTTATAACCGCAGGCTTTTTATTATGTGAAAAATTCCTGGTATTGCCATTCAGGACTTCCTTTAAGACATTTAAAAAAAACAGGCATGGTTTCCCGTGCATGTGACCAGCTTAATAACATTTCTCTTCAGTTTGCTTATGCAGCCTTATTTGAATGGCTGGCTTTAGCCTGTTTTAAGCTAGATACTCTGTCAGATTTGGTGTTTCTGTGGGCAGGAATCTAAGGGAAGGGCTGAGGCAGGCAGAGGTGTATGTTGTCCTCTGCCATCCCCAGTACTGAAGCAGCTACACATTTGGTGACCTGCAACCCCAGAGCCCTGGATGGGCAGCTCCTGGATCGGATGTGCATTTTAATGAGACTCCTGTGACAAATCTAATGGAAAGATCTAGCCAGCCTAAGTAGAGCTGGCCTCCTGCCCCCACTTAACACACAATGCATTCCTCATTCTGCATTCCACCATCTATTTATGGATTCTGTTCAGATTAACTCAGAAGACAAAATATATTTTTGGCTTGTTTCATGCAACTGGACACATAGGCAAAGGAAGGCAAGAACTGTTCAAGCTCTCCACTCCATTTTGGTGCACAGATGGAAACTCTAGGAGGTGTTACTTGCAAAAAACAGAGTTGATCATGAAGATTTGCTTGAGTGAATTTTGATTTTGTTTCCAGTAGACCTCCTCACATTGCATTGTTTATGCAAATAGACCCTCTTTTCAGAAACCGTCTGGCTTCAAAAAACCCGTCAGTACAGAATAAAAGCAGAGTTGTATGGCAGCAGTTAGGAGACCTGAAAGGCTGGCTGAATGGAGCAGAGGAGCAAGATGCAGGCAGGCAGGAACAGAGGAAGCATTCTTCTCCCTGTACCAATGGGTGGAGGGAAGGCAGCAGACTCCGGGGACGACAGAAAAGCCCGGAGGGAAGGGCAGTCACCCTCTGCTAGAAAGAAAAACCCCACCACCACAGCAGTCTCGGATTTTATACACAAATGTGCTGAAAAGATTAAAAAAAAACAGACTTCACCATTTATATTGTATTTTTGGTGACTGTGCTATCTGAAAATATTTTTCTCTATCATTTATTTTACTCCTCTTAGATGGAATTTAGGGAAAGGGAATAATAGTGTTATTTACACACTTCCAAAAAACAGAGTGAGCCTTGGCTTCCATTCTCTTTTTCATTTGTGTCTTGACTAGCGTTTCTTATAGGAACAAATGAGTAGATTTCATTAATATTGATGGCAGAGGCGAAATGGGGCGTCTGAGGTTTTTCTCTCGGTAATCTGTATTGTCCCGGAGAATGTGCTGGGCACAACAAGATGGAAATGGCCATTGTCTTGGAGTTTGCTTGTGTTTATGTGCAGGAGTGGAGAGAGCAGTGCCTGTGTATAAGTATATGCTAGAGGTAACCATTCACTCACTGTTTTGAACATATGAGCAAGACAATAAGCTTAATGACTTTCTAAACCCACCAGCAGAGAACTCCTATAAATTTTGAATTCATTTTGCTTCCATAGATTATTTTATTGTGTTTTTCACTCTGTGAAGAACACAGATGTTTTTCCCCCCACAGAATTTTTCTTGAAAGGTTAAGAGGCATGAAAAACAAAGGTGGTGCTGCACTTCTTATCAATAGATTGAATAACAGTTGATTCGATTTTCCCTTTGCATCATTTAGTATGAAGTCGTTTACAACCAGCTCAGGTTTTCTTTTTATTGTAAGGATGATTCTTTTTCTCAACTGAGCACATAAAAAATATGATATAAACCATAGAATGTGGTATAATTGTTTAGTAACACACAAAACCTCTACACTCCAATAATGGCTATGCGTTCTTTACTTTGACGCAGGCTAGTGTTGACTGCATCTGTCCTGACCATGACTTTCGGAGTATAATTTATTTTTTAGCAGGTATAGAAATCATCCGCTCTGATGGTGGAACAAAATGAACAATGAGGCCGTCTTCATGAGGGAAGTGAATAATGCATTTTTACTGTGAATAGGTCTGCTTCTCTGGCTTCGACTACCCTTAAAAATGAGGAACATATCCTGGAAGGCTTCGTCAGTGGTGGTGTCTGATAACCACTAGGAGCTTCAAAAAATCTTTGTTTAGAGATTGCCGGTCATCATGTCCACCTCAGACGCATCGCTTTATGAACTGCGCAAACTCCAACAAGCAAAGATGGCAGAGAGAGGTGCCAGCTGCGTCTTTGCATCTTGCGGGCCCAGCCTCCTTTGCCAAGCCACTGCCCTCCTGCCGTTGTGTTACTTTATCACCCACAAGGAGAGCAGTAAACATATTAAGGGGAAAGTTGTAGGCTCCTAGAAGAGGGTTATTTTCCATCTGTCATCAGTTTGAGTTTTGCATATCAATAAAAAATTAATAAACTAATTTCAGACATATATGACACAGTTAATGTAGAAGGCCTATTGTTCGGAGAGAAATAGTATATTCTTATCAGTGGGTTTAAACAGCTATTCATCATTTCTAAAGGGCAATTATTTGGAATCCATTAAACTGGAATTCATAATACCCCTGCATACTGAATTTTAAATAGAAATCTGTATTTAGATGAAGGAATACATTAGTATAAGTCATTAGAGCACTGGAAATCCATGACTTGTTCATTTTTCACTTTTTTTCAGATGATATGAAGCACCAGGGATGTTGGTCTTTTAATAAAACCAAACAGAAAGAAAGTCGTGCACTCTTTTTGGTAGCAATACTACAGATAATTATGTTTTCTTCATTTTTTTATCTTCATGTTCCAGTTTTTTAAATTATTACTCAGAAAATAAATCATTCCACTAAAAACAATCCCAAGTACCGTATACAAAGTCGCTGACTCAAAATGCTGCCACCTGTGCAGTTATACCCTCCCTAGCTACCTGGGCAGTCACATCCTGAAAGTTACTTGAATAAAAGAGAATGCATGCGGACACTTACACAACTCCCAAAAAAAGAGAGAGAGAATGCAATCTTGCATCATGAAAATTTGAATTGCAGAACACTTAAAAATGAATGTCAAAAATTTGAAATAATATTGGTTAGAAGATATGTTTTGATATATGACCCAGAAGCATTGATAGTAGGATGACTGTAGGTAATGATAATGTACTACATATTTTTCTTAAAAAAACTGGAAAACAGGAATTTGGATGTATTCATTGTAAATAAGTGACCAGTGTTTGAAGAGATAGAAATGTTTATCCTGATTTGATTGCTTCACATTGTATGAGTCCATGTATTGAAACATCATCTGGCACCCCATAAATATGGACTGTTTGAAAACTGTAAATTAATAAATAAAGTTATATATATGTGAATTTATATATTTGAGAGACAGAGAAATAGAGAAAGACAGAGAGAGCTCTCCCATCTATTGATTCACTCCCCAAATCCTGTGACAGCTGGGGCTGAGCCTGGCCAGAGCTGTGAGTGGGCATTCAACCCATGTCCCCACAAGGCTGGCAGGACCGTCACTGTGCCATCACCACTGCCTCCAACGGTCTGCACTAGCAGGCAGCTGGAATCAGGAGCTGGAGGTGGAGCTCGAACCCAGGCACTTTGGTATGGGACATTAATTAATTAGCATCTTAACTACAAACACCCACACCAGTATGAATAATGTCCATGTGCTAGTTAAGAGAAAAATAAGAAATTAATTTAAAATAAAGTTGTACATAAATAAGCAAAATGATCATTGACGTTTATGTTTATGCATGCAAAATACCAATGTATTGCTGTCCAGGCATAAAAGAAAGTTTACTTATCAGACATATAACTAAATCTTGCAATGAATTTTACATTGTCACTTTCTTATCCACTTCCTCACATAAACTATGCTAAATTGCAATCCCACCTGTGTTAGAATAAATGTAAATTCAGAATCAATGTGGACTGATAGGAATTGGTCTGTGTATCGTGTCGACCACATTCTACCAGGTTGGACTTCTATTAATGATTGAGTGCTAGTTATGTATAATGACTTCTTTAGTAGGTATATTTGATAAAGGGAAAACTGTAAACTCACAGCTATGGAAGATGAGGACTTAACCAACCAGGACTATTTTCAACAAGTCTTTACTGAGCTTTCCCTCTCCTCCAGCAAACACACCTTTTCCCCCACTGCATGAACATCTTAATGAGACGACCTCATGGAAAAGCAAGTAAAGTAATAGTCATCTGTTCCGTGTGCATCGATGCCTGCTGGCAATAAATCAGATTTCTAAAAATCACAGCATATGGCCCTATGACTTGCAGCTTCATTTAGAATGGTGTGAACACAGTCTGTTCCAGCATCCATACTGTTAACATTTGTCTTGACAAGAAACTAGGTTTTAGGCACGTGTTTAAGCATGTGCACCTGCTCGTGTGATCATGCACACACAAGCAAGCGTGTACCTTATATCAGACTAAATAACTGCTAGTAAACACATTAGCTGAGTAACATTGATTTATAGACAACACTTACCAAATCTCAAAGGCCCATAAGCTGTAGTATTGCTATTTGAAGTCTTTGATAACATAAAAGTTATACTAAAAATGAATAGTTATGTGCCCACGCATGCTAAAGCAACAGGAAATCTATGCAATCAAGTTTACGTTTGTGACTGCTTTGGACTTTTTCTGCACAGTATTTCATGACCCCTATTTGTTTTCCTAATATGAGTCAATAATTTAGCCTCGCTTCCTCAATTCACAGAATAAAATTAAGAATTTGTTATTGGTACATAATAATATATATATTCATGAGATACAGTGTGATAATGCCATATATATCTATAATATCTATATTATATATAATAATCTATATGTAGATCTATATATAACATATATACATGTTATAACATATATAACATATATATCTATATATATATATAACAATCTATATATAGAGAGAGATTGTTAAGTCAACAACAGGAGTCACTGTGTACTTACTCCTCATGTGGGATCTCTGTCCTTAATGTGTTGTCCAATGTGAATTAATGGCATAACCAGTACTGAAACAGTATTTTACACTTTATGTTCTGTGTGGGTGTAAACTGATGAAATCTTTACTTAGTATATACTAAGTTGATCTTCTGTATATAAAGATAATTGAAAATGAATCTTGGTGTGAATGGAATGGGAGAGGGAGCAGGAGATGGGAGGGGTGCGGGTGGGAGGGAAGTTATGGGGTGGGGGAAGCCATTGTAATCCATAAACTGTACTTTGGAAATTTATATTTACTAAATAAAAGTTTAACAAAATAGAATAAAGTGTACTTCTTTATATTTATTACACTTGTGTGTATATGCCATGTATTCTGTAATACACTACGTGTATACACTCATCTGTGTACATGTATGTGTCTGCAGACAGCTTGGTTGACAGGAAACCATAGAGCTTCACTGATATTAGGAATATATTAGTTTTCTAGGGCTCTGTAACAAGATGTCACAAACCAAATTTCTGGCTTAAAAAACAGAAATTTACTGCCTCACAGTTTCGGAAAGTAGAAGTTGCAAATAATGGTGTCGGCAATTTATTTCAAGCCTCTCCCCTTGCTTCTGGTGATTGGCTGGCAATCTTATATTTCTTGGATTCTAGGCATAGCAGTGAAGTCTCCGCCTTCATGTTCATGTGCCATTCACGCTCTGTGAATGCCTATGTCCAAATTTACCATTTTTATGAAGGCATCCCCAAGTATAACCCCGCTTGGGAATTAGAACCTCAGCATCTAAGTTGTGAGAGGCCACAGTTCAATCCATGGCAAGCCCTTTAGATGCACCCGAGGAGTCTATCCTTTAGGAACCAAATTTAATTAATATTTTTGGAGGAGCTATCCTCACTGAAGACTCGGCTCTTTAGAACTGCTGCCACCCTCAACAGTGGGGTGAGTATGTTCAGGTGGGCTGGAATCAGACTACCCGTTGCCCAACATATGGATGTATACGTCACCTGAACAGTGGTTTTTCAAATTACTACTTGGAAGCAAGAAATCACAGAAGTCATCGTCTAGACAGCTCACAGATAGTATGAAACTGGCTTTAGGGATACCAGTCCGGAGCTAGAAAGATGTAGGTGGTATCCCACTTCAGGATACCAGCTGCTGAGTTTTATAAGGCATCATTGCAAATGGCTACTTATCTTCTCACGTAGATCTAGGAGGCTGTGTTACATTGTTTGGTTAAAAATGAGTTGACTTTGGCTGGCGCTGCGGCTCACTAGGCTAATCCTCTGCCTTGCGGCGCTGGCACATCAGGTTCTAGTCCTGGTCGGGGTGCCGGATTCTGTCCCGGTTGCCCCTCTTCCAGGCCAGCTCTCTGCTGTGGCCAGGGAGTGCAGTAGAGGATGGCCTAAGTCCTTGGGCCCTGCACCTGCATGGGAGACCAGGAGAAGCACCTGGCTCCTGCCTTCGGATCAGCGTGATGCGCCGGCTGCAGCGCGCCGGCTGCAGCGCACCAGCCGCAGCAGCCATTGGAGGGTGAACCAACGGTAAAGGAAGACCTTTCTCTCTCTCTCTCTCTCTCTCTCTCTCTCTCTCACTGTCCACTCTGCCTGCCAAAAAAAAAAAAAAAAAAAAAAATGAGTTGGCTTTGAAGGGTTGAATTGTCTCCTCAGAAGACATACTGAAGTCCTAACTCCAAGCACCTGCACATGTGAACTTATGGGGAAAGGTGTTTTTTGCTGATGCAATTGATTTCAGGTGAGGGTCTTAGGATTGGCCATGACACAGTATGACTGATGCCCTTATAAGAAGAGTGAAATGTCATATGAAGAAAGACACACAGAGAGAAGTTATGTGATAGCAGCTGCATAGATTGGAGTGTTATAGTTCCAGGCCAAGAAACACCAAAGGTTTCTTCCAGCACCAGGAGAAACCAGTTAGGGACAAAGACAAATTCCACTCAGAGTCATAAGGGAGTGCAGCCCTGCTGACACTCTGATTTTGGTCTTCTGTCTTCCAGAATTGTCAAAGAATTATTTTCTATGGTCTTGATCCAACTTGTTCATGGTACTTTGTTAGAGCAACCCTAGGAATCCAATACATTGGGTTCTGGTATTTCACACTTTGCATTATTAGCCAATGCTTATCATATATGTCAAAGCACACACAAATAAAATCACAAACTCCTTGGTAATAAGTATATTCTTTCTTTATCCTGGTCCCTCACTTTAAAAATACTTGTTTGCCTCACAAAATTTTAAATACATCATTACTTTAGTAGTTAAGGCTGTACCATACAGAGAGATAGTGCCTGCTTAGGTGTGGTAATAAATGAGTAAATGGATTTGGTTTATCTAAGTGCTCTTCAAAAAGCTCAAAGAAAAATATATGAAGAAAAAAAAAACTATTCATATAATTCAAAAATATTTGTACCAAAATAAAATGTTTTAATTGCACCTTTTCATAAACTTTTTGAAGTACTCTTGTATAGACAAAGAATGATTTGTATAGACAAAGAGTGATTTATGTGTTCCTTTACGGAGTTTGACACCTCATCTGCACCTAAGTAAACCTGGTAGGTAAGCCTCATGTTTCCATACTCCAACCTGTGTTTCTGGGTACCCTTTCCAAACTATTGCCATCTCTTCCACCAAGCCCAGGTACCCACTGCCCTCCTGCTGGTGCTTTGGGTACATAAATCTTTTCATGGTGCTACCCAAATGAGTCCTTCTGTGAAAGGCCCTTCTCCCCAATCTCCTTAAAGGCAAAAACATCGGAATGGAAATGCCTCTTTCTTCACTGGGACTTACCTCAGCTGGGTAGAAGCAATTGGATTAAGTCAGTTCACTTTAAGGAATTAAAGGCAACCTCTTAAATTTTCCTGAGGATATTTGCATTTTGAAAGAGAAAAAAATTAACATGAGTTAGTCTCTTATTAGTAGAAATTCAGACAGCATGCAAAACAAAGAGCCACGTAGTGTAGACAGAGATTTTGAAGGGAGCGGTCTTTCACACTGTTCACTTAATCCCACTGTTAGATAACAGCCTACCCTAACATTTTAATCAGACTGTCTGTTTATTGTTGGCACCTAAGGGGAGACCGTCCTGTTAAGAGGCTGGGTAATTGAAGATGACTTTTTAGATTCATATTTAATGTTCTTGGAATTCAATTTAAAGTATTTTGGGGGTTTACAAAAAGGTAGACACAGATTTAAATCTTGGATTCATGTCATAGTACAATATTGAGCTGATTTCCTAGTTTCAGTGTGTCACAATGTACTCTAAGAAGAAAATTAAGTAACAAAGCACATATTCATTGTCTGGCACAATGCCTCAGTTCCACTCATCTAAAAGTATTTATTGAGTGCCTACTATGTCCCAAATACGTAGTAAACATTCAGTAAAAGTTGTTTCATTTCCCGGTTGGCAAGCACACACACAAAATGCGCAAAAGCAGGTATCTATACAGGTTCGAAGACTTGCATGGTCAAATATGTCAAATATTTTTGCCAATTAGATTGCTGTAATTTCTTCTTTGCCATGGCACTTCCATCTTTGTACATACATTCCCTTGATTACACATAATTAGGATTTAATGATTTTTGTTATTATAATTTATTTAACAGGAGGAGAGGCAGAGAGGGAGAGAGAGAGAGAGAGAGGCATCCTATAATGGTTGGTGCTGGGTTGGGGCCAAATTCAGGAGCTGGGAACAAATCCAAGTTTCCCATGTGAGTGGCAGGAACCCAGTTACTTGAACCATCACTGATGCTTCCCAGGATCCGCATCTGTGGGTAGCTAGAGCCAGAAGCCAGAGCCCGGATTTAAACCCAGGCCCTCCAATGTGGAGCATGGGTGTCATGCTCACAAGGCTAACTACCTGCCCCGCAGTAATTTTTATATTTTCAGCTTAAATTTACTTTTGTGATTTTTATTAATAAAATGTGTACCAGAAAAATCTATTTTTACCTTTGTAGAGCAATGAAATTAAATTTCTAAAACATTTTTTGTCCTGATGTACTGAGCTTTTTTGAAGCTGTTTCTTTCCATTCCATAAGAGAACAGTTTCAGAGCTGGAATTGTCATTCCCAAACAAGATGTGATAGATAAAGAATGTTTAAGGTCATGGTTTAGATTTACCCTTAAGCTTCTATCAATAATTAAGCTCTGAAACCCTTCTAGGCAACAATTCTTTTTGTTTTTCAAAGGTTAATTGCAGGGTTTTTCTGTGTAGTTCCAGCCTTTGAGCAAATATTCCATTAGCAAATTAGCTAGCTCAATGTATCTGATTATTTGCGTCTGTTTGCTAGCTGTAAAAACACACTTCAAAGTCGCTCTGTGATGTGAGGTATGTGTAATGTGTCTAGTGTCATGATGGCTTTCAGTGTGGTTTCTGCAAGACAAAGAACGGTCCCGGACTCAACCAGTGACTTCTGCATCATGTTTTCACTTTTACCATCTGTCTTGCTTCTCAGTCTTTACAGACAAGGGGACGTCAGAATGTGCATGCATGGAACTAAAAGATAAGTTTATTTTGGTTTATAAAAGTTATTTTAAATTCATGTGTATTTATTTTTTGTTTCCGTATGTCCTTTGCCTCATTTTCCCTATTAACATCTCATATTAGTATCTTTGCTAAAATAAATCACATCTAGAATAGTTTTTTTTTTAAATATTGATTTTTCAAGAGCATTTTGAAGATCCCTGCATAGGCATGGATTTCAAAAAATTTGAACCCCAAATAAACTTATTTTTAATTCCATGTTTCATAATCATTTGAAGTATCCTATTAATTTTAGAAAAGGATAATCAGTAATGCTAATCACTGAACCAGCCATATGCTGTTTTTAAATTAAATTTTATCTGAAGTCCCTTTTTAAAGATTTATTTATTTGAAAGGAAGAGTTGCAGAGAGGCAGAGGGGGGAGTGAGAGAGAGAGAGAGAGAGAGAGAGGTCTTCCATCTGCTGGTTCACTCCCGATGGCCACAGTAGCTGGAGCTGCACCAATCTGAAGCCAGAAGCCAGGAGCATTTTCTGGATCTCCCACATGCATGCAGGGCCCCAAGCACGTGGGCCATCTTCCACTGCTTTCCCAGGCCATAGCAGAGAGCTGGATCAGAAGTGGAGCAGCCAGGACTTGAACCAGCACAAATATAGGACTAAGGCATTGATCAGGTAGAGTTTTAGCTTCCTCATCTATAAAATAAAGAGTTGGGATTGCATTCTTATTTCTGGTTGAATTTCCAGTGAGTCCACTCGTTTAATTTCTGTGCTGGGCAAAGCTGCCCTATTGCTATGTGCCATGTGCAGGCTGGTTCTCCACCAGGAGAGGTTGAGCACTTGGATCCATTTTCAGGCAGAGGAGTTCAGTAACAGGGACAGTGTGGAAAACTCACTGGCTATGTCATGGGAGGAATAGCAGATCTGGGCCAGAGATTACTCTCAAAGTGTCCCTTTTTGGACACAAAAAACTGGTTGCTTTGGGTTATTTGGCATTTAACTTATGCATAGGACTTGAGGAGCCAGGGTAGAGAAACTAACAGCCCCATAAAGACTTTTTTCCAGCACCAAATTCTCTTTGAGCTATTAATTTTAGGTTGTTTGTTAGACAGCTAAACTTGGATGATATGGTTTAATTTTCATTGTCTCCATTTGTCAAGTCAGTGAAGGCAATGACTGGGTTGTTATTTTGTTGCACTTTATATAAACATATTTATTTAGTTCGAATTGGTATCTTTGTGTGTATGAGTGTGCTTTTGTGTGTGTATGACATTATTCAGTGGACAGATTTAAGATAAGCAGCTAATATGTACCAGAAACTGTACTATGTTGGTCATATTAACAGCAAAGGGAGAGCTCCTATCTTTCCCAGGGTCTGTATAACTCACAACAGAGAGAGAGAAAAATACTTCTAGAAAATCAGCTTTGAGGCACCAAATGTGTTAAATATACAAGGGACTGTCTCTATATATCTAGCTCATATTCTTTATGAATAGGAGTCTTTAAAAAAGATTCAAATGATAATTTCCTAAGTCTTAATATCCTAACGTTATCTATTACGCCAAGTAACCAATTGAGTAATGCTTACTTATAGATTTAAGACTGAGAGTTTAATAGCATGCATTCAAGACTCAACCACACTGTTATTATCTTCTGTCTGGACACATTTATTACAATACTTGTTAAACAGTACAGCTGAGCTTGTGGATCTTACCTATGGACAACAGGAGGTTGCAGGATTCTGCTGTACTTTGTCGTACTTGAGTATCTTCGCTAGTTCTTGTCTGTTGAATCTAAAATATGCTCAGGTCCAGACAGATTTTTGCTAATTTGATTATTGTTCTATGGCCTCAGTGAATGAACTAACAAATGTTTCTACTCAGAATCACTATTAGATCATGCTAAGAAGTGAAATTAGGAGCACTTTGCTCTTTACAAACATGACGAATTTGAATAAGATTTGTTCTTTCACTGTCAAATTTCACTTTCTCAACTTAAGCGTATTGGAGAAAACTTGAGAAAATTATGTCTATTACCAGAACATTATGTTTCAGGTGGATCTGTATCCGGAAGCCCCAAGAGTAACATGATGCTACCTCTTCTTCTCACTCAGAGACCTCTGCCACCTTGAGAACGGCTTCCTGCTGGAAGACAGTGTTCCAAGCTCAACCTAAAATTCTGAGATGAGTGTGACATGGGATCAAGGCCAGCTCGTTTTGTGGGGGGGTCACTTCATGAGATTAATGCTCTCAAATGTAAACATTTACACATGTGTTCTATTCTCATCAATTATTGTACTTCTTATGTTCTGAAAAAGAGCTTTAGTATTTACTCTTAAACCTCACTGGGTTGTGAAGCAATATGTCATGGGCCATATGAAGCTATTATATAAACATGATTTCTCTTCCTGGCATATTTAATGTGCTTACAGATTCTAGAGAGAATATAAATGCATTGTTAAATATATACAACTTTATTTTTAACATGTTTACATACGTAAAAGAGAAGACTCTGTTCAGTCTAATAATTGACATTTTATACCAAAGGTGTTACTTTCAATGGAAGCCCTATTGTTGAATTTCTTGACCACATTCTCCCTCACCTCTCAGGAACATCTATATTCATTAATTCTTTTCTCTGCCATTAGTAGCTGTGAAAGCGAAATGTTTGAAGAGTGTTATTCCAAGCAATGTGGTTCATGAATGTAGGAAGGGAAAGAGGTGATAGGCATAATGATACAGTAATTTGTATTTTTCTTCTGTGATGATATCAAGACTTATATACTCAAATCAAATTATATTCTGTGTCTATTGACTTATTTTACAGTAACATGAAGTTTCAATACCCATTTAAATAGAAAATAGAACCGGCATGGAAAGATTATATTATGTAAGTTTTTAAAAACATGAATGCTGTTTGGCCTTTTTTTTTTTCAACCCAAAAATGTTCACAGTGCCAAAATTTAGCATGGAATGATCCGCAAGCAAGTTTGCCTTGGCAGTGATAGTCTAATGCACACCTTCTCCTGACTCTAATTTTCTCCTGCTTGCTAGACACTTGCTTATTTAAATATCACAGCCCCTTCCCATATAGTCCCTGTAACCGCTCAGTTCAGAAAATGCCCCATACAAGAAGATCTCCTTAAAACCCATGGGGCCTTCATTGGGGTTTGGCTACCATGCTTATTGCTTTTTTTTACCTATTCAAAAGTCTAAAACTTAGAGATAATTATCCTGATACATTCATATTTCATGTGTCAAAATCCTGTATGTTTTAAATTTATAATCTATATCCTAATATATATTAAATATGTATAGTGTTATGTTGCATTGTATGCCTCAAGTCTACATATTTACATCATGTATGCACACAAATCATGTACATTAAATCTATTTTCCCACATGTTATCATCAAAGAGATTTAATGATCAAAATTGCTAATACTAGATTTTACATTAGAAATACATCCATTTTGCAAAAAATTGTATTCCAAAGAGCAGTACTTGCCAGGAAGTACCAATGGCCATCTCTTGAAAAATGCATATTGTAGGAAATTAGCTTGAATGATGCCAAGGACCAACAACTTAAAAACATATTACAGGACTGCTAACAGTCTTGTATGCAACACATGCTAAGGCCACTTAAAATTATGATATATTTATAGAGGTACCAAGCTTATTTAAAATCATAGGCCATCTCCAGGTGAGTGTTTCGATTCCAGAACTAGAATTTGATGACGCATATTTTAGGAAATACCAAAGTGATCAATTTTGTAGTTTGCAGCTGAAGATACTTACTGTACAAGCACCTGTGTCAATAATGCTTAAGTTCCTGTTTCCGAGTTACTGTTTCTACATCTTGATGCACTCCCAGGAATAATCTAGTACTAACCAAGTGTTCAGTAACCAACTACTGTAAAAGTTAGTCAAGATAATTGAGGGAATTTGTACAGTTTGTCAAGTCTTTATTGATCTTGAAATAAATGTTAGTACAAGGAGAAGACATACATGTAACCAACATTTTCACAGCATTTGTTCCAGAAACTCTAAGGCTATAACCCTCAGACTATAAATGTCTCTGAAATTTTCGCCCTGTTCAAAATTTTCCTCCAACCTACATCAACCCACCCATTCACACATAACTTTCAGAATTCAGATAAGTTGTGCATGTGTTTTAACAAACTGCTGCTCAAAACTGCATTCAATAAACTATCATCTCCTTCCTTCTTGATCTCCTTTAAGTATTCTGCCTCTCTAACCTGTTATGTTTCACAGGCTCTATAAATGAACATGCCACAGCTTATGATGATGATTAGTGTTCAATGTGTAAAAATGTGGATACTAATTATTACCCAAGTTACCATAGCTGACTGCCATTCACATTTACTCTTGTGCTACAGAGCCCTGGAGCTTAACCAACATCACATCAGTTACCAAGTTCTCATGTGTCCATCAGGGTCTTGCCTCCAGTAGATGCTACCCTGGTTTGTTTCGTGAGAATGATCCCATGTCAAGGGAGTGTCTTCATACCATTGTATCCCAAAACTGATGGGCCAAAGTCATGCTTTGTTGCTCAGAGCCTTCAGTAGTCTAAACTCGTGTTCTCCTTCATCAATATTGAATGAATCCTAAATCAGGACTCCTGTGTGCTTCCAGTGCCTTACAGGGAAGTTTTCACTCTTTCCATTCTCATGTTCAGAAACTTTTCACTCTGGATCATGGACAGAATCTTTTCACTCTGGATCATGGACACTAAACTAGAGGACACATCTGAGTGACTGATGCTGTGATTGTAATTATATCCCACTAACTTGTTCCTGTGGGACTGGAGGCACAGTTCCCCCACTCAACCCCTCCATCAGAATGTCCTCTCTTCTAAATTACTTTCTTTTGCACTGAGTTCCATAGGGTATCACATATTTTAGGCATTGAGGAGTGTATCCCATAAGACTGTGAGACATATTCAGATAGTCTACATTTTTGGATGCTAACAGTTGGCAAGAAAAATTTACTTAAACATTAAATTGCATTGTCTGCCCTGATACTTTTTTTTTCTGCTTTCAGTTGAATTAAATAGTGTGACCTAGGTTGGAATGTAAGGTTGGAAGCAGATTTTGAAGACTGATTTTTTTTCCCCTGTCAGTTGTAAGTCTAAGCTCTTTAAAGAGATTTTAAGAAAGGGAGGGGCAGATGCCTTTAAGAAGAGAAAAAGACTGAGAATCAACAAAGTGTCCTTCAAGCTAAGGGAAACGATAATGGTTTCTGAGATCCATGAGGATTTGGGCTTTAAGAACTACTTTCTACTAACAGTGTGGTGGCAAATTTACAGGAAAAGAAGTAAACTGAACTCCAGGCACTGGAGCTTAAAGTCATAGAAACAGTTCTTATCCTATGTGATATGGGATATTCCAAATTTTAAAGGCTATGTAGGCATGGATAGAAGTCCTTCAGGGATAACTACAGTGAGCCAAGTATTGGATCCCGTTATAAATCCCAAAAGCACATGAAACAAACATGAAACTAAACTAATGATATTATATCAAACTCAGAATCTTATGCATAGCAAGTGAAACAATCAATAAAGTGAAGAGACACCTGACAGAATGTGAGAAAATATTTGAAAACTACTAATCTGACAAATGATTAATATCCAGAAATCCAGAATATATCAGCAGCTCAGAAAACTGAACACAAAAAAAAAAAACTAAAAAAAAAAATCTATTTAAGAAATGGGCAAAGGACCTGAACAGACAGTTCTTAAAAGTAGAGACACACGTGGCCAACAAATATATAAAAAAATACTCAATGTCACTAGCCACAAGGGGAATGCTAATCAAAATCACAAATGAGACATCACCTCACCCCTGTCAGAATGGCTAACATCCAAAACACGGTAACAAATGCTAGTGAGGGTGTGAACAAAGGGGAACACTTATACACTGTGGATGGGAATGTAAATTCAGCCACTGTGGAAACGGTGTGGAAGTTTCTTAAAAAACTATAAATAGTCTTGCCTTATGATCCAGCTATCCCACTACTGGGACATGAACACAGTTTGTGAAAGAGATACCTGCACCACCACTATGTTCATAGTAGCACAGTTCACAATAGCTAAAATTTGGAATCAACCAAGATGTCTATCATCAGATGAATGGATGAAGAAAATGCAATGTAGATACTAAATTCATTTTGAGCAAAATGGATGGAGCTGGGACACCTTATTGAGTGAAATAAATGAGACACAGAGAGGCAAATAGTGCATGTTCTTCCTATACGTGCTCCAATAAATAATAATTTTAAAAAACTCAGTCTGAACACAGAATACTGATTACTAGAGGCTGGGAAGGGTGGGAGGGAATAATGGACCTTGGATGAAACAAAATAGGGGAACCTGGTTGTGGTTCATCGTGACAAATGTACTAATATGAAATGTTAATGGGGAAATGGAGTGAGTCACAATCTTTGCTTTACAAATCTAAAACTATTCTGAAATAAAATGTTTTTTCAAAGTGAAGATCCTGGGAAATAGGTCCAGCAAATGACATTTAATAGATAAAAATTTCATGAAGCAAGAACAGGAAATGAACATAAAGAACATTAGAAATTTTAAGAATAGATGAAATTAAGCTCTCTGTTGATTTAGGGGTTAGGAAACATTGAACATTATAATAGTTAATTATCATTGTGCTGATGACAGATTCATTTTTATTTAATATCAGTATCAAAAGGGATAGAAGCAACTATTCTTACCACGTGCATAACAGAAAATAAAATAAAACATGACTTTAGTGGGTTGATTGATGAACCCCAAAGATATATCCACCCAGAACCCAGGAATGTCCCTTAACTGGACCCGTGACCTTATTTGGAAAAAGAATCTTTTCGGAGATAGTTAAAAATGTTGAGAGCATCATGAAGAAGGGAGGGGTTAAATCCAGTAACAAGCTTCCTTCCAGGGAAAGTGAGAGAAGGCGGGCCCTTGAGGAGATTGACATGGGTAGGAGGCGGAGCTTGAGTGGTGCTGTCACAAACCAGGGGACTCCTGGAGCCAACAGAACCTGGAGAGGCAAGAACGATGCCCTCTCGGAGCCAACAGAGGACACCAACCAGGCCTACACCCTGCTTTTAAATTTCTTGCTCCAGTACTATGAAAGACTCCATTTCTATTGTTTCAAACCACTTAAGTTTGTGGTAATTTTTTATGGCAGCCATAGCAAATTCACAAACAAATAGTCTTAGGCAAGTATTTACCAATACAGTGTGTCATTTAAAACACAAGTGCATTAGAGTTGAAGAAACTGTTCGACAGGGAATGATTCTGGTTTTTCAACTAACTGAATAGTTTTTCCATGAACGAAACAAACAAACAAATTAAACAAATCATGAGAGCAAAATTGAAGGGGCCACCATCTTGCCAGGATGAGGGAAGGGAACACAGTCACAGCCCACTGATTGTCAAGGCTCCAAGACTTGTCTTCTGTGCTTTCAGAAAGCAAGGCAGCCATGCTGCTGTTTCTGCCTGAGCCTCCTCCCTCCCACTATCCAGAAGTTTCTGTGACTTCCCTGGGAAGCTGTGTTGCAGTGCATCGTATCTCTTGCCCAGCCCTGGGCAGGGACTGTGGAGCCCATGTTAGGGACCAAGACAGTAGAAAGAAAGGGAAGCAGTGAGAAGGGGGGAGCAAGATGTACCTGCCCTTCCCAGTATTTGTCCCCACTGCTGTCCCCATGGAGGGACACCTCTTCAGCCACTGCTCAGGTTGGGCCCACCTGGGCAGAGGGAGCAGACCTGGCTCCCTGCTGCTGGCCAATCTCACGGCTGGTGCCCCCTCCTTACCTCCTCTCACATACCATGTGTTTCCCCAGTTAATCACCTGTGAATCCTGTACCTACTACTGGTTTTGGGTTGTTAGTTTTGTTCTTGCTTTTAACTAAATAAAATTTTTTTAAAGATTTATTTATTTATTTGAAAGTTAGAGTTACACAGAGAGAAGAGAGGCAGAGAGAAGAGAGAGGTCTTCCATCTGATGGTTCACTCCTCAATTGGCCGCAATGGACAGAACTGTGCCAATCCGAAGCCAGGAGCCAGGAGATTCTTCTGGGTCTCCCACGTGGGTGCAGGGGCCCAACAACTTGGGCCATCTTCTACTGCTTTCCCAGGCCATACCAGAGAGCTTGATTGGAAGTGGAGCAGCTGGGTCTCGAACTGGTGCCCATATGGGATGCAGGGCAGGCGCTTCAGGCCAGGGCGTTAACCTGCTGCGCCACAGCGCTGGCCCCCATTGTTTAAATGTTTAGAAAAACTGATTGATGTCCTGAGACTGGGCCTCAGTCTACTTTCAATGAGCCAAACTTTCTTATAAGCAAGAGTTACACTATAAACAAGTATCAGATTTACTAGAATTTATTTTTCTCTGATTATTAGAGGATTCCATCCCTTGTACATGAAGTTCCCCTAGCGGACAAGTCAGCACATGCTTGATGGAATAAACATGCATCTTCACCCATTTAGTAACTCAGAATTTAGGCCACCATCGCTCTTTTGCTTTAAGTTCAGACAAAAATTCATTTCTATGAAGTGACCAGTGTACTCATGCCCATGTGAAATGGAATATGATCCAGTTATAAATCACATATAAATGCCCCACAAATAAAGCATCTACCATAAATTTAATTACTTGCGTGATTTATTCTGTTTTTATGAGACCGATACTTTAATAGTTTTTCTAAATCATAGAAACGCTAGATTATGTAACCACCATTAAAAAGAGTTAGTATTCTCATAAATAATGATGCCCACATTGAGAACCAGAGAAGGAGTAACGGGCTTGTCCTTCTGTGCTGTGTTTGCAGATTGTTTATCACTCTTAGGGATACATGGATGTCTTAATTACCTTTGTCATTTATTGGAAAGCTTTCTCCTGTGGACCTAAAGCTGATGGCCTACCAGCCGCCCAGCGTCCAAGCCCAAATGATTCAACTTCATATCCACAACCCAGAGCCACGAGTCCTCCCACCTCTTCTCTACTCTTATACTATAAAGACACTTAGGGTGTCCAAGGCTGCCGCACCCTGCTGTCCTCTTGCTTGGAAGTTAGGGACCTCTAAGCATTGCTACTCTACTTCCAAACAATTTGCCAAGGGTTGCTGTGTGCTGCTGTGCCTCACTGTGCCTGTACTCTTGTTAGCGGATGGGCTCCTTCATGTTACTCCAGTGACTGGTGGTCAGTAGCTGAGGGATCCGAAGGCAGCACCTTGGCTCACTGGAGAAAAATTAAATAATCCTGATTGCATAAGCATGCTGTCTACACAGGGGAGGCATTATGCTCTTTCTGTTCTTTAGAGCAGGACTATATTGCATTGATTCATTTCCAGTGATGCTTAGCACTGGGGCATGTGTTTATTCCCTAACCCCAAAGTCCACCAAAACTGGCCATCGATGTCTGGGGTAGAGTTCTTTGAACTCTAGACTGATATTTCTTCATTTTGCTTTACTTCTTTTTTTTTTTTTTTTTTTTTTGACAGGCAGAGTTAGACAGTGAGAGAGAGAGACAGAGAGAAAGGTCTTCCTTTGCCGTTGGTTCACCCTCCAATGGCCACCACGGCTGGCGCGTTGCAGCCAGCACACCGCGCAGATCCCATGGCAGGAGCCAGGTACTTCTCCTGGTCTCCCATGGGGTGCAGGGCCCAAGCACTTGGGCCATCCTCCACTGAACTCCCTGGCCACAGCAGAGAGCTGGCCTGGAAGAGGAGCAACTGGGACAGAATCCGGCGCCCCGACTGGGACTAGAACCCGGTGTGCCGGCGCCGCAAGGCGGAGGATTAGCCTAGTGAGCCACGGCGCTGGCCGTCTACTTCTTTTTTTTAAGACTCATTTACTTTTTGAAAGGCAGAGTCATACAGAGGCAGAGAGAGAGAGAGAGAGAGAGAGAAGAGAAAGGGAGAGAGAGGGAGAGAGAGGTCTTCCAGTCACTGTTTTACTCCCCTAGATGGCCGCAATGGTTAGAGTTGTGCCGATCCAAAGCCAGGAACTAGGAACTTCCTCCGGGTCTCCCAAGCGGGTGCAGGAACCCAAGCGCTTGGGCTATCTTCCACTGCTTTCCCAGGCCACAGCAGAGAGCTGGATTGGAAGTGGAACAACTGGAACTTGAACCAGCGCCAATATGCGATGCCGGCACCACAGGTGGCAGCTTTTACCCGCTATGCCGTGGTGCTGGCCCCATGCTCCCAACTTCATTTTGCTTCCGTCGGGTCCCTGATTCACTTGTTTTGCATTATGTTTCCTTTTCTTAATTTATGCTAATTTGTTTCATTGACTGGCTTCAAATTATTTGTTGTGAAAAAAATCTACAAAAATGATTTTTCTGTGATTCTCAAACGGAGACGAGGCACATGGGTCTCCCAGCTTCCCAGGCCGTAAGTCAGAGGCACTGGTGAGCCTGTGCAGTGTGGAGCAGGCTGAGGCTTCGGAGGGGAGCTGGCACAAGGGGTACTGTACCTGACAGTGCACTCCAGGGCTCTTCATCAGCTGCCGTTTAAAAATGTGTGTGTGTTACGGGGACCTGCTCACCAACAAAGCCTTCTTGCTGCCTTTTGTGAAAAATGTAATACTTCAGATTTGCGTTCTTATAGAAAAGTAACAAAAATATTGGATCATCAGTTGGTCTCTACATTTTAAGTGAAACATTTGGTACTCTGAAAAAAAAAAAAAAACTGAAATGACCCTGAAATCTGTGGTTTTGAAAAACACTTAGGTATACTGTTTCAAGGAACAATTTGACCTTCACAAGAGTAAGAGGCCTTATTATTTTTTTTTTTTTTGGTTTTTCTTTTATGTTTCATTTTGATGATAGCAATTTTTTTGTAGTACAATGTGTCTCTTGAATGTGACCTAACTAGTAATAAGTCAAAGGAAAAAAGAAATCTTTGTATGGATTCAAAATGGTCATGCTTTACAAAAGAGGAATAAGCCTTATTCTCTCTGTTGTTTCATTTTTATTTTTGCATTTCCACAGGTTTTCCTAAGTGACATTGCAAGTGCATTTTGTTTACAATCATCAGGATGTGTTGATTGAAAAGAAAATAATCCACTCATGAGTCTTTGGCTATTTTATAGGGCACCATATGGGCTGGGATTGGGCATTAGTAGAACAGAACAGGCTATTATGTCTGTCAGTGTTTTCAAAGCTGTCACAGTGTCCTCTAAACAAATAAATTTTTAAGTATTTATTTATTTGAAAGACAAAGCTACAGACAGAGAGAGAGAGCTCTAGAGATCTTCCAACCACTGTTTCATTTTCCAAAAGGCCTCAACAGCTAGGGCTAGTCCATACTGAAGCCAAGAGCCTGGAATTCCATATGGGTCTCCCACATGGGTGGCAGGGCCCAAACACTTGGTCCATCTTCTGCTGATTTCCCAGACCCCTTAGTAGGGAACTGGGCTGGACGTGGGATAGCCAGGTTTCATATGGGATACTGGCCTTGCAACTGTTACCTTAACCCACGGTGCTACAACAGTAGCCTCAATAAGTGAAATTTTAAAAGGTGGAAACATGGAATTAAAAGATAAAAATAAAATAAATATAAACTTTATTTCTTGGCATTAGCTTCATGAAGTTGAAGACACTTTTAGAAGGGTTGATGGTAGTCCTTTTGTCTGTCCTTAAAGAACTGAAGGTCCTGGGAGTTTAACCAGGTCAATGGAGTGATTTTTCATATTATTAACTGAAGAAAATGGGGGAACTTTTAAAGATTTTTTTAAGTACAGGAAACATTGGCCAAAAGGAGGCAAATCAGGCCTGTAGCGTGGGCGCCTAATGATGTTCCATCAAATATCTCATAAAACTGCACTTTTGGATGAAGAAAATGAGCAGGAACCATGGCATGGTGGAGAAGGCCTCTGGTGAAGATCCCCTATGCATTTCTCTGCCAAGTGTTGGCTACCACTGTCAGAATACTGTTATACTATCATTTTCTGACATTCTGGAGTGCCAACAAACAAAATGGTTTGAGCATCCAAAAAGCCTGTGGCCTTGACCCTTGGTCCCGGCAGGTCCACGTCTGCTCTGACTGGACCACTCCCCGTCTTCTTCATAGCTGTCGCTTTGACTGTGGTTTGTCTTCAGGATCATACTAGTGAAGTCATGGTCCATCTCTGACTTCTACTCTTCACACAAATGCTTCGGGATCTTCATCCCTCATCTTTGAAATTACTGTGGGATAGTCTGCCCTTGTCTTCTGTTGATATGGAGCACGAGATTTGTAACCCGTAAAAGAGAAACCGTTATAATATGTTTCCAGACAGAGTTTGTAAAAGTTGAACCAACTGAGGTTTCTGTGGTGTTAGCTACTATTTCTTCTGTTAACTGTTTATCTTTTTTGATAAGGGCACAAAGAAAATTATCATTTTTTCCTCACAAGTAGATGTGAATAGTCTTTCACTACAGCCTTTAACTTCAACATCATCGCACCCCTTCTTAAAAGGAGTGAACCGTTGGTAAACTGTTGATTTCTTTGGAGTACTGGCTCAGAAACTTTTTTTGTAAACCATCAATGATTTCACCATGTTTCTATCCAGGCTGTAATCATCAATTTGATGTTTGATCTCCCTTCAATTTTAGTAGAATTCATGTTGCTCTGATAGGGATTTTTTTAAAATTGATTTGTTACCCTTTTTAGTGCCTCAGAGTAAATCCTGCTCATACGTGTTAAAACAAAATAGTATCGATTTATTTGAATGCTTAAAGATTGAAATCCAGGCATGTTTTTTTTTTTCCATCAGCTTTTTGTGGCCCCCTTACATACTACAACTGCTCCTAGGTATCTGTGGGGCACTGGCTCTACGACCAGCAATAATACTCAAGTTGCTTAAATAAAATGGAGTACTACTTCAGTGTAACCTACACACATTCTCAATATACTTTAAATCATCTCTAGATTATTTATTATATTAATACAATGTAAATTCTAATAAGCTGTTACTATAATATGTTTAGGAATAATAACAAGATAAAAAGGTCTGTACTTTTTCAGTACTGGTGCAATTTTTTAAAATATTTTCAATCCAATATTGGTTGAATCCACAGATGTGGAGCCCATGGACATGAGACCCAATTCTATCCATGTGTTTATTTTTGTATTTTATAATATTTATGATTAGAAAGGTAGGGGCAAGTGATTAAGAGTTAGGTCCCACCAAGGTCATCATAGAAAATGTTAGTTAAAGCAGATAGTATATGGACATAAAATATGCTCCAATATGATGAAGATTTAAAGCCTAAGGTACTCATCTTGGTCAATGGGAGATAAGAAGTCCCTAGTCCCCGGGAATTTAGATAAATAAGAATTCTTAAGTCTAGTGGGAGTAGGGCTAAAGGTCAGGAGCAGTAGTTCACAACTCAAAAGGGCTTTAGCCTTAGCTTCAGTCATGAAATCCAGGCAGGAAAAGGTCTTGTTGTAAAGAATTGTGGCACCAACAAGGGTGGCCAAGGGAAGCTTGCTACCTTGGGAGGAATGCTCAGTGATTCTTTGCATAGCAGTTTCTTAGGGCAAGAAGAGCGGAAGTGCCAGTAGAAGAACCAATCAAATACCATCGTTGTATTCATTTATGGTTGCAGTGAGTGGCTATTTCCTAATCTGTATAGCAATATATAGGGCCCAGGTGTAGGGGTCACACCTGGATATGAAATTTGACTTTATTACTTACAACTATTAAACAAAACAAGATAATCCTTCTGAGGAATAATTTCCTAAAATATACATGGTGCCTAATGCTTGGTGTTACTAGGGTTATATATCGATATAATGTATTTAAAGACTTGGCAAATTGCCTGACATATAATAACCCCTCAAAAATAATTAAACTACCAGATGTCTGAATAGTATTACTATCTTACATGAGAAATATGAGGATCAATGATCAGGGACCTTGCTCAAGTCATCTAAGTTCCACAGATGTTCTCCACTTAGGATGGGTTTGATAAACCCATCACAAATTGAAAATATCTTAAGTTGAAAATGCTCTTGGCTAGCGCCACGGCTCAATAGGCTAATCCTCCACCTGCGGCGCCAGCACACTGGGTTCTAGTCCTGGTTGTGGTGCTGGATTCTGTCCTGGTTGCCCCTCTTCCAGTCCAGCTCTCTGCTGTGGCCCGGGGAAGGCAGTGGAGGATGGCCCGAGTACCTGGGCCCTGCATCTGCATGGGAGACGAGGAGAAGCACCTGGCTCCTGGCTTCGGATCAGCACGGTGCGCCGGCCGTAGCACACTGGCCACAGTGGCCATTGGGGGGTGAACCAACGGAAAAGGAAGACCTTTCTCTCTGTCTCTCCCACTGTCCACTCTGCCTGTCAAAAAAAAATGCTCTTAATAAATCTAATTGTCAAACATCAAAGTTTAGCTTTACCTACCTCAAATGTGGTCAGATTATTAACAGTAGTCTACAATGAGCAAAATCATCTCACACAAAGTCTGTTTCATAAAAAAAGTTGAGTATCTCCTATACAATATTGAATACCGTACTGAAAGTGAAGACAGAATGATCATATGGGTGTGATTTTACACCATCATAAAGTCAAAAAAATTGTAGGTTAAACCGTTATGCATTGTGAATCTTCTGTATTTGTCAGACTAGTATATTAGTCAGATTTGTCTAATTCCAAAGTGTCTACACTTTCAACTAAATCAAACTGATGTGAGTATAATTTAGCCCAAATTCAGAGACTGTAGGGAAGAATGAGTTCATCCTCAGCAGTATCAGTCACATGGCTACTTTTTAATGATGAGTAAATCTCCCTAAAACAAGATCTACTGTCACTTGATGCCAAGGTGGGTAATAAAAACTTCAGTATCTTCCAAGTTTTACTTGATTTACATATTCAAGTGACTTTAAATAATCTGCAGCATGTGGTGCTTCTCTTTCAAGAATAAGATTATATATGTCTTGGATCATACGCATAAGCTAAGTGCTTTTGTCACGTTCACCCGATGAGATAAGGGTGAAGGGGCTTGTTTCCAACATATTAAAATCACTTTTACAAAAGCCAAGCAAAGACCTATCACTGAGGCCTCTCAATAGTTTGTATGCATATTTAAAAATAATTGCCCAATATATTTCCCTCTTCACTTACTGCCACTGGCTACTTTTCTGACTAAGTGTGACAGTCGCAGAAAGTAAATACAGAATATGGAGGTAGGCAGTGATAAGTGGGTTACACATTTCTTAAACTCTGGCCAGAACTCATTGGTATAAACTTCTCAGGAGATGGTATGGAATTAGTGGTTTCCACCTAGAGACTAATATTTGCCTATTGTTCAGGTACAAATCACTCCAATAGCCACAAAAGGAATTTTCTGTGTAAAAATTACAGCAAGACAGCAGGTCTTATAGTTCTTTGAATTCTTATTTTGATTTATGATGAGAAAAAATAAGACAATACAAAAATGCTGGGCTAGTCAGAAACCAGTGAAGTGAGATCAAGACTAACACTTTGTTCTGATCAGTGGAAGGTCAGAACTAATCCTCTCTCTCACCCTCATTTTGAGACCATCAGAGTGCACTTTTGCAGGGAATGATGAATTGGGGGTTGTCTTAGCTTGCTAGGTGCTATAGATCTCATTTATTTTATTTTACAAGTCATTTGGCACAATGGTAATAATGACAATGAAATTGGATTCTTGCTACTTAAAAAGGACCTTCTATTTTGTGGATAAATACCTCGGCCCATATATTAGTTGTCAGAGGAAAGTCATTATCCAGGTGCCACCCCTCGCTACGATAGCTTTAGTCATCTAGAGGCATGGCAAGGTCCATTCAGAGGCAGGATCAGGAAAATGCCTATGTGGTCCTTTTATAAACTTGAAAATTATCTCTTTCATCAGAATACAAGGTCTATTTACAGTAAAAGAAGCCATGATTTTCCATGAAAGAATCATTTCTTCCTTTTAAAACTCAACCCCATGCTCCTATGCAATCTTTCGATGAGCAAATAGTCTGCTATTAGATATAAGATAGTTACTCATTCATGTGAATTGTGTTATCGCCTCTAGGATCAGCCAGCAAGGCTTTTGAGTGACATGAAGAAAGTGCATGTGTCTTATCTCTTTACATCAGACATAATATCCAGTGTACTCTTACACACATGCTTAATGATTTTGGGTACAAATAAATGTTTGGTTTGAAGATACATTGAAGAACAAACAGTAAATACCCAAATTCTAGATATAGTGGGATGGGGAATGTTGATGGCACATGAAGAAAGAATAATTTTGGAGAGCAGAGTCATATCCAAGGCACTGTTAAGATTGGTAGAAGCAGAATAAATACATAGTGCGCCTGGATAGGTGAGAAGGGGCTTTACTAAAAGGAAAATCAGAGGCATGGGGAGGGAATGTAGGAAAAACATCCAAGACAAAAGTCAAAGTTGAATCCCAACAGAAAAAATATATAAAATCATGCAAACTGAAGCCTCTCTAGCAATCAACTCCAAACTGACTGTTTCAAACACATGTGTCTCCTTTCTAACCTGATCCCACGGTGCTAGTCGAATTGGATTATTTTCAAAAGTATCACTTCTAAGTTTCCCGATGAAACTTAGACGCTGAACACATTCTGTCCCCTTGAAGTAAATGCGCTTTCCATGGTTCACTAAGTCAGCGTGTCTTGAGCATAATTCAACTCTAGCCTCTTGCACATCTAAGAACCAAGCCACGAATTACTGAAAGACATCACTGTTCTTGGTTATTGTGGAATTTGATAAAGCTATGTTTTCTTAAGGATAAAAGCTATTTTTATAAATGAGTTTGCTCAATTCAGATCTGGTTCTTCTAAGAGCCAATTTCAAGGTCTCTAATTTATTTAACGAATGCTGTCATTTAAAGTGTGTTGAAATACAACTTTGATCACACACACACACACACACACATAATGACAAAAAACAGAATGTTAAATCTCCTAGTTGCCATTGCTAGTTCTAAAGAGTTAGTATCTCAGAGATGGCTGTTGTTAATATTTAGTGTCAAACAAAATGTGTTTTTCCTAAAGGCATTGAAATGTAGTAGAAGCTGGCCAACTGGGGTATCGCTGCTTAATGCTCAAATAATTCCATGCCCCATCTTCCAACAGAGACATAGAATCTCAAGACACCTAATGATGCTAATGTGCCCCGAAACCATGAGAGGCTACAGCACCACAAAGCTGAGACATTTCAAATCCATGTTCTGCAAAGAATATGCTTACAGGTGAAAATACTTATAATTCCAGAAAAACAGTATTTGTCCCTATGAAATTGAGAAATAATATTTTTCTTTCCAAATTGAACTCCTAATTCTACTTCTCACATTATTCCATTTATTTTTACCCTACTCTTGACAGACATGTAATAATATGTCTGTTGATTGAAACAGCATTCCATGTCTTATCATCAGTAAGGCTATATCTGAAAAAGCAAGTGTTAGCCCAAAGACCGCACTGATTCCCTATTGGTTGATTCCTCAAGTATGTGTTGAGTGTGCACTTTGTGTCATACACTGTTCTGTATGCTGGTGCAAAAGATGGATAAGGACTTTGTGTCAAAGGGCCTTACACGCAATTGGAGAAAGATAACTATTACAGAACTGTACCAAAAATAAAAAAAAATACAAGTTTTGAGAGGGATGATGCTAGCAAGAAAAAAGAAGCAACATGTCAGGATAGAGAGAAAGATGGATGCGGGTGGTGAAGGAAAGAGTTTTGATGACAATTTTCCCCATCAGTGGAGCGCTAGTTTTAGGAAGAGGTAAACCTAAGATCTCAAGTGATAATACTATATGTCCACAGAGTAGCAAGAGGAGAAATGAGCTCCCATCATCAAGGATGCAAAAGACCGTGTGGTGGGAGTGGATAGAACAAGAAGGAAAATGTAGGAGGTGAATTGGAGAGAAAAGGACATGTGATTGGGAAAGACCAAGTAGAGCCTTGCAGGAACTTGGATTGATTTAGAGGATATGATTTGGATATTCAAAAAAATTACTCTGGTGCTGCTGGGAAGTGGTCTTTTGGGGCCATGGGTTGAATCAAGGAGACTAGTTATTCTACATCCTGAAACTATAGTTGCAAGCGTTGCTTCTTAATTTTTCTTCTTTGGTGCACAGTTGCTGTGGTTCTACCTGACTCTCTCTGTGGAGGAAGGGAGCTCAGCCTGCATATCTTACTAGCTTTATGTAAAGATGACAGGGATGAGTGAAGGTGCTCTTTCCAGTTACATTTCACATAAGCTTTGTGTATGATTTCAAAACACGAATAACAGACGACAACATTTATGTTTATAGCTCCAACGTTTGAGGGTGGTAGAGTAAAAATAGCCTAAGGCTCGGGGTCAAATTCAGTCTGTTCTCTGCCACTTAGGAGTTGCACAGTTTATTAAAAATATTTTAAATTGTCATGCAATATTTGTACATATTTAGTGGAAAGTCAGTTAGCATACCTGATTAAAGTGATTATTTCCAGCACAGGATCAAGTGAGACAATGCCTCTGACCATATTTTATGAACTTCAAAGTTCTATGTAACTGTTGGGCATTTTGATTAATGAGCATCCAGACTGGCTTCCGCATTTTGTAGCATAGAGATGAAAATATATTAAGGTTCACTGTTGCACACATAATGGGGCCTCCAGGCTCCTACTCCCATCATGATCCTGGAATACCTCCTAAATCCCCAAAACAAGGAAAAAGTGGAGTTTGGAAAGGATAGAAGATGATAGTCACATTTAAATAAAGATTTGAATGATCTTTCAGTCCAGGGTTTGGCAAACGTTTGCAATATAGGGCCAGAAAGTAAATATTTTAGGCTTTGATGCCTTACAAATGTACTTCGAAAGGTACATGGAAAGTGGAATTAAAAGATCATGCACATTTTCTATGATTTTTGAAGTCCCCTAATAGAGTCTCCACTGCAGTTATTGAACTCTGCTGCTGTGCCATGTAAGCAGTGATGGCCCACACATGAAACAGGGAACATGTCTGTGTTCCACTGCAATGTTGTTCATGGACCCTGAAATGTGAATTTCATATAAGTTGCATGACTTAAAAATCCTATTTTTCTTTTGATCTTTTTCAGCCATTTAAAAATGTCAACACCATTCTTAGCTTGTGGGCCATATAAAAATAGGTACTGGGATGGATTTGGCCCACAGACCACAATTTGCCACCTCCTGAAGTGGTCCATCTCCTAGAATAACTGGGAAAGACAACCCTAAGAACTGCTATTATATCTCTTAGGGTGCCTAGAAAATATAGGATAATTAGAAGATTGCAGGGTGAGAATATCATCCAAATATCAAATACGAAAACATGCCTTATTATGCAGAGAATTTTTAAGAGGCTTTACTTATGTATGTAAAGAGGATGATTAGCAGACACCATGCCACACAAAACGAAGACTCACACTGGACCTCCACTGATAAGAGCATCCGACTGGATTAAGAAGTTTGCTAATTGACACATGTAAGTTTATCAAAGATAAATAGAGCTTCATTTGTAGAACACACAGGCTGTGTTGTTATGCACAGACGGACCAAGTTCACTGTTGCTAAGAATCCTGTCAGATTAAATCAACCTGCAGATATATAATTGTGACATCTTGTTCTCTTTGGTACAGTGCGTGCCGCTGGAGTCATTATCTCAAAGCTCTTTCACTCCAAGGAGCATCAGTGCTTAATTATATTCTTTCATGAGACCTCATTTGTAGACATCATCCTCTTTCAGAGTTGGCTTTGCTGAGAGAAAGTAGGTCATTCTTTTCAAGACTGTTCCCCAGTAGTACTGAACACTAAGCTTCTCAACAGAGTCCTTTCAAATAGAGCATCTTGTTGGAATCAGAACTTTATGTTCTTGCTTTAAGTTTTCAGCTGTAATTTGACAGATGAATTTATTCCCTGACTCCTGTAGGCTCTTATTGTTCACAACAAGGCCAGGAGCAGATGAGGGCCTGCATTCTGTGCAGTCCAGCAGGTGGGTTAACTTCTTCAATACAAAGTGGGAGAAACAATACTTTTTATGTTGAATCTGAATCATTTAAAATAATTTCTCAGTCTCCATGAAAAAAGGAACTGTAGTTAACGTGTGGTGTGAGGAATGTTGGAGACTAGAGGTTGACGAACCATAACCCATCAACAAAACCAGACCCATGGCTTGGTTTACGTGGGTGTTTTTGTATATCCCAACCTGGTTCATCTTTTAACATGTGCTCAATGAATATTTTCTAGTAATGGTGATAAAATTAATTAGTTACAACAGTGCCCTGTGGCCTGCAGAGTTTGAAGTATTTACTACTGGTCCTTCATAGGAAAACATTGCTCACCCCTGAAAAAAAAAACTGTCAAAATTGCAATGGTAAAAATACAAAAGTGCTAGAATCCATATTTTTTGATACTATTCAAGAAGGGTGTCAGAATTAAATCCAAACTAGCATGCTGTCTTTAACCACAAATGACACAGAGAGCCTAAAGTGATTTTGTTCCTCTTAATTAATATTATGCCATCTAGAATATTTTATATTCTACTGATATTTCAAAGAAAATGTAAAAAAAAGTGCTTTCTGGATATATACATGTGTGTTTGTGCACGTGCATGTGTCTAAGTATGTGTGCGTGTGTGTCATTATGCATGTTTAATAGAAACAAAATTTCTGAGTTTTTTTATTTGAAATGAGAGTATATTGATATTGTCAAACAGAATATACCCAACTGCACAGGTCTGACGGTTCCTTGATAAGCTTAAAACTTGGGAAGAGGAGATACTTCATATATCAGATATCCTGCAGACATTTGATTAAGAAGAAACCCATGTATTTTTCCTTATGTGAGACTTTTTTTTTTACTTTTTCAGAGTCTGTTTATTAGGAATAATGGTCCATATCTCCAAAAGTAGTGTTAGGGCCTCTGGCAAGAGCAATGATGTGGATACTGATGAGGTCATTTCATAGATAATTCTACAAGTTAGTCACCTGCTTTACCCTTTCTTAGAGTTGATGAACACATATTGCACTGCACTTAGAGAAAACAATAATCTGGTTTAATCGAATGTTGGATTCAGCATAGAAGCTACTTATCTTCCTTAACCAAATTAAGATGTACTTGTTTTCCTCCACATGCGTACAGCACTGAAAAGTACCGCCTACACTCTCTGCCAGTCAGCACACAGTTGGAAGTGGAATTTCATTTGGCACTTATTGAAGAGCAAGTTTTAAGCCTGGGTGCATATGAGATTTTTTTTTAGTTCTATGAATATATTTATAAAAAGGAACTTTTCCTAACTAGAATCCATTCACCAATGCCAAATTAAATATGATGAAATATAGCACAAGGAAATAAAGGAATATATATTTTCTAGAGATTCTGAATTTAGCATGTCTTTTTTTTCTTTTGAAAGACTGAAGTAGCAATGATGTCCATCAATTTAGCTCAATGAATACTTACTATTAATTATGACTTAGATATAAGGGTCTTCTGTTACATGAACAATATGTTAGTATTTGGGAGGGTAGCTGGATTTTTCTTCTGTTGACATCTGTTAAAAATGAGCTATGATATCATCAATCATATTAACTCCATGGTATTGTGTTATTCCTTGGGTGTTCCCAGATCTCATCTGACAACTTTTTCTAAGATTCAAACTATAAACACTTTCCCCAGAGACTGTTCTGTGAGGTACAGTTATAAATCCAGGGACTCGGACTTGATAAAAAATACATGCTTCTGTGCTCTCCTTTTTTCCAAACCATAAAATTGATTCTTCACTATAATTTCCTAGAAGTGTAAGAAATAAGTAGACTGACTAGAAACTGAAAATCTAAAGAAATATAGGTTTAATTACCCAAAACAATTTGGAAAAATTTATGGCACATTAAATATGTTCTAAAATGATATAAAACATTTAAGAAAATATCTATTATAAATTTGAGCAGAATGTAATAATCTGTACAATGACAACTAAAGTGATAAGCATGGGGATTTGATCACTTTATTAAAAGGCAATGAAGTATTTTATTGTCAAATTCTACTGATATTCCATTTATACAAGAAGGAACAGGAAAGAAAATAGTTTTGCCTAAAACAGTGACTTTGATAAGAAAGCCATATTTTCCTCATATTTACACAACTTCTATTTCTCATTTTGTGCATTTAACACAACCTAGGCGGTTAGAACAATTCAATTAAATGTCAGAGTGGTGTCTGTGTGTGTGTTTAGCCAACTTAATGCTTATTTATATTATATCCAACAAGGTAGCTTAAGTCCTTTGTCATGGGGACTTATCTATACACTGGATTTGAATTTTGCTGTACGATTTTCTATTCACTCTGTATTAAATAGGATTATATCTGTTTTTATTATTATTACTCACAGCAAGGTCAGCACTGTGAAAGATTTTACCAAGGGCATCATAGAGAAAGCCAGTTGGTTTTTACCACACTTATTTTCTCTTCTTTTTGGGAAAATGCGACCACCTTTAATGATACTTCTTGGCCTGTTCCATAAAAACCCACATGCATTCCTTGTGTTATCTTTTCTCTACCATGGTGACCTGGGAAGCTATCTGTAGACCATAGTGGATCCAGAGCCATCAATAAAGTGATATCAGCCCCCAATCAGGAACACCCATTTTAGACTTTAGGTGAGCAAGCAATAAACTGTTTGGGAGTTCATATCAGAGTGCTGGTTTGAGCCCTTGCTGCTCTGCTTATGATCCACATTCTTGCTAATGCACCTGGGAATGAAGTGTAAAATGGCCCAAGTGCCTGGGTCCCTGACATCACTGTGGGAGACAAGGGTGGATTTCCAGGTTCCTGGCTACGTCCTGGCCATAGTGGCCATTTGAGGAGTGAACCAGTGGTTGGAGGATCTCTTTGTCTCTCCCTCTCTCTCTGTTGCTCTGTCTTTCAAATAAGTAAAATCATCATTTTTTTAAAGGAGAATAAAAACAACAAAGAAGTAAAAGAAAGTTCAGGGACATACTTACAACACCAGCCACATCATCTTTCCATGATAGAGTATGTTGTGAGGCCCAGCTTATATAGAGATCTCAGCATAATACTAAAACTTCACCTTTCATGCACAGATCACTGGTTGGAATAGACTTGTAAAGGGGTGATTTCCAATTCTTTGTGACTTTTGCATCACACTTAACTTCTAGTATAACTGGTCTCCTTTACTTAACTGGAGGGTAGTGACCGTGGGGAAAGAGGGAAGGAATAATATTCTCATTTACTCAAGTTGCATCCCAGTCCACTACTCTGTTCATGGAGAATACAACTTCCTGGATATTCTATCATCCCACCTCTCCCCTTTTCTCTCTATTTCTCTCTCTATCTACTCAGCAGATAATTATATAAGGAAAAAAATAATAGAAAGCAATCTATAAATTTGTGTTAGAATTTTGCAAAGGTAATGGTCTCTGTCATGTTACATCCCATAATCCCCTTGGTTCTCATGAAGTAGAACTACTATATGGAGCAGACACCTTTGGGGGTATATGGCTAACCCATAGCCTGCCTACTGAATGTGCTTCCTACCCCGGCCACTTTTTTTCATAACTCATGTTTGTATAGCGTGACATCACTCTCAACCACAGTGCATTGGATCAGCTGGGAAAATGCAATTCTCCTTCTAGGAATTCGGTGTGTAGCTATGGGGATCCCAGTAAGTCTGGACTGTTACGAGGAATGTTGGCATGCAAGCTGCAGTGTCCACGTGCAAGGCGCTACCAGACTTCTGAGAATGATTCAGGTTTATAGATGAATAAAACAGAGCAGAAGAGGGAGAAAGAAAGGAGAGGAAGACAGACAGAAACAGAAATCGAACATGGATGGATAGGACAGAGTGCTTAAGTCACTTGTGTCTTTCCATTTCATGGTTTTAATTTCTTCTCTAGGTCATGATTAGTTTTTGGATTGGCCCAGAATAAGGAGAAAAAAGTAGATATTGATTGCCCCTTCCAAGTTTGCTGGTGCAGTTTTGATAGGTATTAAATGATGGTTCTAATGGTATCCTTCACCTCCCCCCCAACATGCATGTTTCCCTTCTGCTTTACTAATTTTTAATCAAATAATTTCCCACTTATCTGTAACAATCTGGATCAGTGAAGTGTTATCAAATTCTGTTAGACAAAGCTAGTCATCATTGCACCTGTGTTTTCACAGTACTTTCCACATTCCTGAGTTACAACTCCTTGCTTCCACAACTACCATCCAACAGACTGGGAATACTTGTGTGCAGCACTATACTACACTTTTCTTTGAATCTCTAGCATATAAGCAGCATCTGGCACATATTAGATTATTAATGAATGCCTATTATGTGAATGAATCAATGCAACCAATTTAGTTTATATTCTCTCTGTAATGTCTTCAAACACTAAGACATTCCTAAAATGCTGTGGGTACACTCAACCATTCAAAAGGAACCTTTCCCTTCCAAAGAACTATCTGCCTCCTTGCTCTCCATCCACACTAATCTTGAGGCTGGATCTTTCTAGAACACTTGTTACTCTGTAATTAGTACTTTTTTTATATAGGAAGTGACTCAATCCTGCCTGTAGCTAGGATTTAGTAGCAAATGAGGTTTTTTACACTCCAAATATGACTCCTCGAGTGAGTTTATACTTAAAGAAATTATACAGAAAAGTTAATTTGGAGAACTTCAAAGATTACTATGATTTATACCTATTCACAGGAAGTTGCCTACTTTATTGTTCACATTAACAAACAACGTTAGTAATATCATAATACAGTAAACTGATTTAAAGAAAAGTGTGAATTATAATACTAATCACAGATATTATGAATAACAATAAGCCTGAAGAATATTTTCAGAAAAACAGTGAAACAGCTCATCTACCTTATGTCTTGGTAATACCACCTCTTTATCATTTTGGAATCCAGATTTCTGGCCACACTACTCTGAATTCAGGGGGTAGATAACTAACTAAAGCAAGCACATGCAGCCACAGGCTTCTTCTTGCTTCTAGTTTCAAAGAGACTTGAGCTGTTTGCTCACCAGATTTTTAAGTATCTACAGAGGAAAAAAAAGAAGTGAACAAAAACAAAGAGATTTATTTCCTGCATGCATATGCCTGCCTGTCTGTCTCTCTTGTGTATCTATACATGCAAAACTACATGACAAGGTATCCAATTATAGATACACAAGAGTATATCCACGTATGTAGGTTTATGTGTTAAGTCCAAAAGTGCACTTCTGATTTTTGCCTCCAACCTTTCATAAGGTGAAGTTTCATCAACTACATCATGTGACTCTCCAGGAACCTCACTGAACGGGTCTGACTCATCGTCTGGGAATTTTAAATAGGCATGTGCTTCCATGAGAGTTAATACTTAAAAACACACATACACACAAACTGGCAGTGAAAGAGAGAAAGAAAGAAGAAGAAGAAGAAAAAAAAAAAAAACGCAAGTGAAACTTTTGCTTGGCACAAACACTCGGGTCAGACACTGGCCACTCAACATTTCACAGTTAATTACCAGGCAGAATTACCTTTGGAGCAAAGGTGGTGGCTCAGGGCTCAGGGGGCCTGGGCAGTAAATCTACAATTTATAGCATTAAATCAGCCAGCTGGATTAAGCAGTGGAAGGACTGCCCCTGAAATTGTTGACCCTGATTTCCCTCTGAGATATGAAACTTTTCTCAGAACCAAGGGCTGTGTCTGCCCACTAGTGGTCAGATAGCACAGTGAGTACGTGAACCTCCCTTGGAAGACTTTGTGCCAGGTTCTGTTTGGTCTGGTGTGGGCACGGCAATGGTTACCCCATCTGATTTTTAAGTAAGTATTTTGGGATCCATCAACTCAGCTCTATCAGAGAAGTCAGTAAGAATAATGCAGATTTCGCCAACCTCAAGGGAACAACTTAGTTTCAACTTACTTAAAACTTATTATTGATAAGTAAGATGTGCATTAAAAGCTCATATTTCTATTTCAAAGAGATCAGCTGTGTCCATTGTGTCACTAAAAAATAGCAACTTTCTTCTTACCCTTCTCAGATCTTAGAATACTGCATTGGCTTCCGAAACTGCTAAACGCTCCTCCACTGTTAACGGAATGAGCTTGGAAGAGGTTTTGGTTGGAGTTAGCATTTCTCTACTAATTGGTCCCAACGTTTATTTTCATCATTATCTCCATTAGGTCCCTAAACCAAATCTGTCTCCTAGCTATATTCAATTAAGCACTGTTTTTTACAGACTTCATAATTTGTACTCAATATTTTACTTCTTGAAGTATCCCACTTGAAGTATCCACCATATTACCTATATAAATATTACACTTGATTTAAAGCCAAACCTTACATTATCAATAAAGTCTGAGTTTCTAAGGAATAACATGTAGTAATTATGAGGAACTTGTTCTATTCTACTTTCTTTGCCAAATGTACCTCAATTCTTCACCTAGATACATATCTTCTTTGTAGGAATTATGTCATATACAGTTGTCCCTCCACATCCATGCGATCTACTCCTGCAGATTCAACCAACCAAGGGCCAAAAATATGTATTGAACATGTACATATTTTCCTGTAATTATTTTCTAAGCCATTTTGTGTCACCACTATTTAATGGTATTTGATATCATATATAATTTGGACATAATTTAAAGGGGATAAGCATAGATTAAATGCAAATTCTATACCATTTCATGTGAGTCACTTGAACACCCAAGGATTTTGGTTTGTGGCTAGTTTTGGAGCCAATCCCTCATGGATTCCAAGGGATGACAGTGTGCCTCTTAACCCTCATAATGTCTAGAAAAAGTATTTTCCTTGTATTAAGATGTCTATAGATATTTGTTAGAAGTAAAACACAGAAGTCAATGCGTGTTTGAATTTCCAAATCTAGCATAGCTCTGCTGTGGCTGCAGGTAACTGTGTGTATGACTTCTCCCTGGGTTTCGTTTTCTCTGCATCTCCTAAGAACTTTAATCTTGCATTGTGGTAGAAAGCCGCTGGTTGGTGTATTGACCCTTGGTAAAATATAACTTTTCTTTGACCTTTTCTTGAGAATTATAGTGTGCGATATGCAAACTTATTTATCTCATAAATACAGTTGGAAAACTTGAGCACGTTTTAAGGGAAGTTGAGTTACAAGCTCATCCTTCTTATTCTACCACTTTGTCCAGTGGCATTAGGAGCAACTGGTCAAGCTTATTATGGTCATCTGTTTTCCCAAACATTTTTCAAAACATCCTATATAGAAGAAGAGAGTTCTTGCTTTTTACAAGTGGATGATTAATATATCCAAAACATATTCCATTATCAGATCCTGTTGTGGACTATCAATGCCCTCCATACTACTGGAAATAGAGTCCTTAGCATCTTTAAAGATAATCAACTTTAAGAACCAATTCCAAGCCGGCGCCGCGGCTCACTAGGCTAATCCTCCGCCTTGCAGCGCCGGCACACCAGGTTCTAGTTCCCGTCGGGGCACTGGATTCTGTCCCGGTTGCCCCTCTTCCAGGCCAGCTCTCTGCTGTGGCCAGGGAGTGCAGTGGAGGATGGCCCAGGTCCTTGGGCCCTGCACCCCATGGGAGACCAGGAGAAGCACCTGGCTCCTGCCATCAGATCAGTGCGGTGCGCCGGCTACAGCGCGCCAGCCGTGGCGGCCATTGGAGGGTGAACCAGCGGAAAAGGAAGACCTTTCTCTCTGTCTCTCTCACTGTCCACTCTGCCTGTCAAAAAAAAAAAAAAATTCCAGAGACCCCAGTTATTTTAGAACCACTTTTTTATTATTATTTAAAGATTTTTATTTATTTATTTGAGAGATAGAGTTACAGACAGTAAGAGAGAGAGACAGAGAGAAAGGTCTTCCCCCTGCTGGTTCACTCCCCAAATGGCCGCAACGGCCGGAGCTATCCCGATCGGAAGCCAGGAGCCAGGTGTCTCTTCCAGGTCTCCCGTGCAGGTGCAGGGACCCAAGCACCTGGGCCATCCTCCACTGCCTTCCTGGGCCACAGCAGAGAGCTGGCCTGGAAGAGGAGAAACCAGGACTAGAACACGTGCCCACATGGGATCCTGGTGCTGAAGGCAGAGGACTAACCTAGTATGCCACGGTGCCGGCCCCAGAGCCACTCTTGATTCTAAAATCTATCATATAAATCTCTCTGTGTCTGTTATATATCTATCAGCTGCCATCTTGAGAGATTGATTACAAGGAATTAGCATACTCAATTATGTAGACAGAGAATTTCACAATCTGGTATCTGCAAGTGGAGAGCCCAGGAAAGGTGATGGTGTGGTTAGAGTCCAAGTTCAAAGGCCCCAGTGATCCTGTAAGGCCTACTCCAGTGGCAAAAGACTCATGTCCCAGCTCCAGTAGTCTGGCAGAGAGAG
This sequence comes from Oryctolagus cuniculus, assembly GCF_964237555.1. Taxonomy (NCBI): domain Eukaryota; kingdom Metazoa; phylum Chordata; class Mammalia; order Lagomorpha; family Leporidae; genus Oryctolagus; species Oryctolagus cuniculus. The sequence goes on from NC_091436.1 coordinate 150,214,961, forward strand.
TGAACTCTCCCTTCCTTTGCCCTTCTGTTCTGTTAAGTTCCTCAGTGGGTTGGATGAGGCCAACACATACTGGGGTTGGAGAGGGTAGTCTGTTTTACTCAGTTTACATATTGATGTGCTAATCTCAGACAGAAACTCCCTCTTAGACTCACACAAAAAAACATTAAACCGAATCTCCAGGCTCCTTGGGATCTAATCAGCTTGACACATAAAGTTAACTGGCAAAATAACATGATACCTATTATAAATTTTGATAAATTTGACATTGTTTCTTGTAAGTTTTAATTCATAATTTCTCTAAGCACTATAATTTATACCACAGATACTGATTCTGAGAGTGCTTTGTTTTTCCATATTGTCGCTTGATTTCTAAAATAATTTCTTCCTATAGCTTAAGATTAACCTCATTTTTATAATTTTTCAAGACAAGTAACCCATCAGTTTTTCTGTATTTCAACACCTAGTTTAAAGAAAGCTAAAATTCATTACTAACAAAGATATATATTTCAATATCATTTTACCTTACTCACCTTAAAATGATTTGCTCCAACACCATAACAATATAAGATCTTTTTAAAAAAATATTTACTTATTTATTTGAAAGTCAGAGTTACACAGAGAGAGGGGAAGTGGAGAGTGAGAGGGAGAGAGAGAGGTCTTCCATCTGACGGTTCACTCCCCAGTTGGCCGCAATGGCCGGAGCTGTGCGGATCTGAAGCCAGGAGCCAGGAGCTTCTTCCGGGTCTCGAACGTGGGTGCAGGGGCCCAAGGACTTGGGCCGTCTTCTACTGCTTTCCCAGGGCAAAGCAGAGAGCTGGATTGGAAGTGGAGCAGCTGGGTCTCGAACCGGTGCCCATATGGGATGCTGGTGCGCCAGGCCAGGGCGTTAACCTGCTGCGGCACAGCGCCTGCCTCACAATATAAGATCTTGCACAGAAAAGATTCACAAACTGGTTCTTTTAAAATTTTTAACTCTTTTAATTTTAAAATTTTAAAAAAATTATGATGCTTTCTAGTTATTTTCTTATTTTCTACTTGTTTCCCCTCCACACACACCCTTTTTTCTTTCTTTTTCCTTTTTTCCTGTCTTCCTCTTTCCCTTCTCTCCCTCCCTCCCTTCTATTCCTTCTTTTCTTCCCTCTTTTCTCTCAGTTTACTTGGTTTTTCTTTAATTTCTCTACTCAGTTATCTACTTATGTAGATATTCCTTTCTCTTAAAATCAATTCATTCCTTGTTTAGCCATTGTGATCTCCCTAAAATTGAGAATTTCCCAAGTAATCTTGTAAGAGTCAAGGTATTTTGTCAACTTCCTCTGCAACTATACATTCAAGGAATTTCAAAGCTTAAGATTTAAGCCTAGAAAAATAACATTAAACAATTCCCTAAATGTAATATTACTGTTTCAAAATAAACTCAAAAGAAAATATACTAGAAAGGAAAAAGCAATTAATCAAGAGTGGAGTAGTCAAGAATTAAATCATTGTGTTTTTAAAATTACTTTGCCCCAAAATATCATCAGAAGTCATACTTCAACATACAACTGAATATATTTTACAAATGGTATTGGTCAAATAATAGATCATGCAATATGGAGGTGAGATTGTCATTTAACTGAAAATCCATCATTTTGTCATTACAAAGCAGTGTTTTCAAAATATTGTGATTTATTTCCTTATCTTTATTAGAGTGTCCGCTAGAATGATATAGAAAGCTGACTTTTACAAAAATAATTTTCCAAATTATCATTTTTATGTGTCACCTTCTTGATTAGATCAGTTTTATCAAGGCATTGAGAAAACCAAAAGCTCTTGAATTACCATGCAAGTTAGTATTTATTATTTGTTTGTGTGTCATTTGTCACACACCCTTTGAAAGAAGTCAGATATTACTTAGAAGAAAATAGAAACAATGAGATGAAAAAATAATATAAGAAATAGAAAGTATAAAGATTTTCCAGGGGCCAACACTGTGGTGTAGTGGGTAAAGCCGCTGCCTACAATTCGAGCATGCCATATGGGCAATGGTTCAAGTCCCAGCTGCTCCCTTTCTGATTCAGTTCTCTGCTATGGCCTGTGAAAGCAGTAGAAGATGGCCCAAGTCTTTGGACCCCTGTCCTATCTTCTGGTTATAAAAGCATTGATCTCTTCATCAGAGTCCCTCCCTCATGACCTAATCTAATCCCAACAGCCTTACAATGATCTCACATCTAAATTCATTGGGGATTAGGATTTTGATATATGAATTTTGGAGGTTGCAAGCATTCAGAACATAACTTTGTTCCTGGAAGAAAAATTTTCAGCAAATTGAATACAAGTTCAGGTGCATAAAAATAGGGAAATTGCTTAATGTACAGTGATATTGCTTATGTTTATAAAGTACACATTATAATCCTGTGGAAACACCTGTAGTCCGACATTGGCACATGCCACAGATCCATGACTAGTAGGGGGCCTTCTGGTTTCTCTTAGCAAAATGTTTAAATTCACATTTTTAGAATTATTTATTTGAAAGAGTTACGGAGAAAGAGGGAGAGACAGAGAGAAAGAGATCTTCCACCTGCTGGTTCACTTTCCAGTTGGTCACAAAGGCCAGAACAGGGTCAGGTCAAAGCCAGGAGCTTCCTCCAGGCCTCTTGCATGGGTGGCAGGGGCCCGAACACTTGGACTATCCTTGATCTGAAGCAGAGCATCCAGACCATGAACCAACTCCCAAAGGAGTTGCTGGCATTACAGGTGGAAACTTTATTGGCTACAACACAACACTGGGCTTTCCTCCTTTAATTTAAAAAAAATTAATCTTTACTGCTTTGTTCTGGGTAGGAAAATAATATGTGCTCTTTGCAAATGTGTTCAGAAATTGAAGAGAAAGAATGCAGTAAAAATAACCTGTGATATCATCCCTCAAGAAATAAAAACAATTCCAAGGTTAAATACTTCTGATGCACATTTGGGGATATGCATAATGTAAGGATGCATTATTTTTAAAGAAGATATAATAATCCTCAGTTAAAATTAAGTAAGTGCTTTGAGTCATTTTCTTAACATTTCTTCATGCAAGAGCTGATGTGATGGAAGAATACAGAAACATTCAAAACCTAGTGCTGAAATAAAGACAGCATGTTAGAATTTCCCGGGATTGTACACTTGCTTTAGTGAGAGAAAATGAAAACAAAACCTGTTTTGTAACCAATCATTGCTGTAGAAGGAAGGCGGGCGATGTCAGGTGTATTTACAACAGTGTACTTATTTTTAAAGTGCTGTTGACTGTCATTCTCAGGTTGAGGTGTAATGATCAAATTTGCAGGGTTTACTGGACAGATTCCTCAACAGTTGAGAGATCTCAACTCTGCTTATTACTGCAGTTTGCCAATAGCAAGGTGCTTAGTTTATTTCAATTAGGCCCCCAACATTGAAAGTTTTCTCAGCGAAAGATGCTTGCACACACACCTGCTCAAGCAATGCAGCTGGCTCAGAGCCCGTTGTTTTACCTCAGATGATCTTGCCACTCCTTAGAATGTGAGTACCTTTATCTCAGACAGACTACAGTTGGCTTCAGATACAGGAATGAGACACCTTTTGAAACAATACTATCTAATTGCAAGTGTCTCGAATGTCTTTTTTCTAGGCAGCCTCTATTACAATATCTATTTTTACATATACTTTATTTTTTCCACCTTCAAGCTCATTAAGGGTTGGAAGCATTTTTAAAATAAAATTATGCCTTTTGTTTTTCATGTTTCAAGTAATTTAGCCAATTTATCTTAAGAAAATCCATAGGAAAAAAAACTGAAAGTTAAGTCACAATTGAGAACACATATATTTTCTTCTTAAAGCTGATTTTACAGGGAAATGAAGCAATGATTGATGGTGTCCTGAATAATAAAATATACAGAATTTTTCAGAATATACCCGCCCACACACACATGGCTTCTTTTAAACTAAAATTTCAAAGTTGACTTACGTCTTCCTCACTTCCTTTTTGAGTAGATAGTAGCATGCTGAAATCACAAACCATCAGTATTTATTGGAAGCTCTGGTTTGAGAGGATAAACTTTGGAAGAGAATACGGGATAGACTTCAGAATGGGCTTCCATTAGCAGTCTCCAGTCCTGGTCCTGTTCTTTCTTTATTGTTTTCGATTTGACATCCTTGGTTCTCATTATTTCTCATTTTCTTTCTAGAGCATCAACTCCCTATGTCTTCCAAATTGACTTCTCCTTACAGCCTATCTCCTTATAAAGCTTAAATCTTTTTTTTTAAATGTTGGTGCTTTGTTATGCAAGTAACACATGAATAAGCTATCACCGTGAAGGATTCAAAAATATACAACCATGTCGAATAAATTGTACAAGTCATCACTAACCACATGCCTAAGGGGAGGCTCTCTGTGTTTTTATAAAATTCATTTTCATAAAGATGTATCACTTTAAAAGTAAATGAAGACATAGCATATGCATTGTTTGATGGCATTTTTTCAATTAACTGTAAGTTCTGGAGCTTGTTTCTGGGCCTATTTCTTTCAATTTGTTGTATTCCAGTTCATTATATTTAATACATCATGTTTTACTTAAAACTCTGCTATTGATGTGTATTTAGGTCTCCAATTTTTTGTTTGTTTAAATAATACACAGCAAACATCTATGTATGTATATCATTGTTTGGGATTGTTTTCTCAGAATCAAATTCTGAATCAAAACATGTGAATGTAAATTTTCATTGCTGCTGGTAAGTCACTCTCAAATTATTTTGTAAGTCCATCTCCATTGTATGGCAGTGGATATTTTTTAAAGCTTAACCTAAGCTAAAGATTATTGGTGGTATCGGTCATGATGCAATCAAATAGTAGAAAGTGTGGCCATTGCTTAAAAAAAATACAAGGAATTGAATAAACAGGTTTTGGAGGATGAAAAATCAAAAAACAAATATATAGTGTTAATGACTGCAGGAAAAGTTACCAGCCCTTTTAAATTTGCTATTTATTTCCATTTTTATTTGAAAGGCACACAAACAGAAAATGAAAGACAGAGATGGAGACAGACAGAGATCTTCCATCTCCTGGTTCACTCCCCAAATGCCCACAACTGAAGCAAGGAACTCAGAACGCAATTGTGTCTCCCATGTAGATCCCAAGAACTCAAGCACTCAATTGTCACCTTCTTCCTCTCAGTGTGGATCAACAGAAAGCTTGAATTGGAAGAGGAACCAGGACTTGAATCTGTGCACTCCAACTTGGGATGTTGGTGGCCCTAAAGATGTCTTAAACTCTGCACCAAATGGCTGCTACTGTTAGCCATTTTTAATTGTAGGGAAATGAAGGTAAGGTTGAGGTTATTATCATCTTATATCTTGGAGTATGGATGCTACAGAAGTGATACATGTATTAATAAAAAAAGGAAACTTTTTCACAGGGAACAGGAGGAAAAAAAAAGAGGATGACACCTAAATGTTGAGTTGTTAAAAATTAGAAATTGGAACCAACTGCTCTACTGAAACCAACTATTGTTTCCACGGAGAATGATAGAGCAATGATGAAAAAGATAATGAGGAGACAGGGGATGGAATGCACTGACTTGGAAGTTAAGATAGGGGCCGGTGCTGTAGTGTAGCAGGTAAAGCCACTGCCTGTAGTGCCAGCATCCCATATGGGCACTGGTTCGCGTCCCAGCTGCTCCACTTCTGATCAAGCTCTCTACTGTGGCATCAGAAAGCAGTAGAAGATGGCCCAAGTGCTTGGGCCCCTGTACCTGCTTGGGAGACCCAGAGGAAACACCTGGCTCCTGGCTCCTGGCTTTGGATTGGCCCGACTCTGGCTATTGTGGCCAACTGGGGAGTGAACCAGCAGATGGAAAACCTCTCTCTCTCTCTCTCTCTCTCTCTCTCTCTCTGCCTCTCCTTCTCTGTGTAATTCTCACTTTCTAATAAATAAATAAATAAATAAATCTGTTTAAAAAAAGTTAAACCCTGCAAGATATAGGTACCGGCAAAGACTTCTTGGTAAAGACCCAGGAAGCACAGGTAGTCAATGCCAAAATTAACATTTGGAATAGCAGCAAATTGAGAAGTTTCTGTACTGCAAAAGAAACAGTCAGGAGAGTGAAGAGGCAACTGACAGAATGTGAAAAAATATTTGCAAACTATGCAACAGATAAAGGGTTAATAACCAGAATCTACAAAGAGATCAAGAAACTCCACAACAACAAAACAAACAACCCACTTAAGAGATGGGCCAAGGACCTCAATAGACATTTTTCAAAAGAGGAAATCCAGATGGCCAACAGGCACATGAAAAAATGTTCAAGGTCGCTAGCAATCAGGGAAATGCAAATCAAAACCACAATGAGGTTTCACCTCACCCCAGTTAGAATGGCTCACATACAGAAATCTACCAACAACAGATGCTGGCGAGGATGTGGGGAAAAAGGGACACTAACCCACTGTTGGTGGGAATGCAAACTGGTCAAGCCACTATGGAAGTCAGTCTGGAGATTCCTCAGAAACAATGCCATCTCACTAGTCAAAGTGATCAATTTTAGTTCACAATTGATCATACTGATAGGTCTAAGAGTCAAAGGGATCACAAAAACAAAACTAGTGTCTGCTATTACTAACTGATAGAATTAAAAAGGAGAGAACTATCCAACATGGGAAGCGGGATACACAGCAGACTCAAAGAATGGCAGATGTTCCAAACAGCACTCTGGCCTCAGAATCAGCCCTTAAGGTATTTGGATCTGGCTAAAAAAAGCCCATGAGAGTATTTTAGGCATGGAAAGCCAAGACACTCTGGAAAAAAAAAAAAAACAAAACAAACAAACAAACAAAAAAAACACCTAAATGAAAGATCTCTGTGAGATCCCAGTGGAAAGAACAGGTCTTCAAAGAAGGAGGTACCTTTCTCTGAAGGGAGGAGGGAACTTCCACTTTGACTATGACCCTGTCTGAATAAGATCAAGGTCGGCAAACTCAAAAGGCTTCCATAGCCTTGGCAGCTCATGACAAGAGCCTAGGGACATTACTGACACTATAAACAAGAGTGTCAAATTGTTAAGTCAACAACAGGAGTCACTGTGTACTTACTCCTCTTGTAGGATCTCTGCCCTTAATGTGTTGTCCAATGTGAATTAATGCTATAACTAGTACTCAAACAGTATTTTACACTTTATGTTCTGTGTGGGTGCAAACTGTTGAAATCTTTACTTAATATATGTTAAATTGATCTTCTGTATATAAAGATAATTGAAAATGAATCTTGATGTGAATGGAATGGGAGAGGGAGCGGGAGATGGGAGTGTTGCGGGTAGGAGGGAAGTTATGGGGGGAAAAGCCATTGTAATCCATAAGCTGTACTTTGGAAATTTATATTTACTAAAACAAAGTTAAAGAAAAGAAAACCAAAGCAATAGAGTCAACCAAAACTTAAAAAAAATGATTCACAAAAATGTTCCTGTGATAAAAACAATCTAAAAATATATACTTGATTGTATATTATGTGCTTTGGAAAATGGATCCAAAAAAGCTGATACTGAGATATGCATTCCTAAAAATTATTGATGCTAAAGGAAAAATAAAAGAAAAATTAGCATTTACATAAAATGAAGACTTAGTAACTTGTAAAACCAAGCCAAATCACATTGTAATCATGCTTTATACCATATGTCCAAATAATAAAAATTTAAGACACTCAAGAAAAATAATATAGCTAGGATTTTTTAAAAGATTTTATTTATTTGTTTGAGAGGTAGAGTCACAGACAGAGAGAGGGAGAGAGTGAGAGAGGAAGAGAGAGAGAGAGAGGTCATTCATCTGGTTGGTTCAGTCCCAAGATGCCTGCAACAACTGGTGCTGAGCGGACCCAAAGCCAGGAGCCAGGAGTTCTTCTGAGTCTCCCACCTGAGTGCAGGGGCCCAAGGACTTGGCCCGTCTTCTACTGCTTTCCCAGGCCATAGCAAAAAGCTGGATCAGAAGAGCAGCCGAGACTCAAATTGGTGCCCATACGGGAGTACAGCACTGCAGGCAGGGTCAGCCCACTAAGCCCTAGTGCCTGCCCCAGTTAATACTTTATATCCCTTCAAAGTATGCTTTAAACTATTACTCAGAGACCTTGTTTCCTTGTGCATTACTCAGGGTTCTCCTGAGATAACCAAGGGAGACGGAGGTGTCAATCAGCCCAGATCCACGGAGGGGCTGGTAGCGTGGGTCCCAGGTGATTCTACAGGCCTGAGGACTCCGGGTGGAGTGATGATGGGGCTGTGTGTGTGGCATCCCACTGCTGTAATCCTGGAGTCCAGCGAACTCCAATATCACCAAACAGGAGAGTATGGATATTTCACTTCAAAAAGAGAGAATTCTCCCTTCCCTGGCCCCATTTGCTATATATGGGTCCTCAAAAGTCTGGATGGTGCCTGTCCACGTTTTTGAATGTTGATCTTCTCTAATCAATTAATCAAATACTAATGTCTTCACAAAATCCCCCCACAATACCCAGAAGTAGTGCTTTGCCAGTTATCTGGGCACCCTTTGGTGCAACCATATTGACATCAAATGGACACAATAGCTAGCCATCACCTCTTCCTTAGGAATCTCCAGGAAGAAACTTCAGAAACAAAAATGATTTGAGAGGCATCAGTCAAAGGACTGGTGGGTGTTCAAACGCCATATCATTTGTGTGTTTTTAAATTTTATTTATTTGTTTCAGAAGCAAGCAGAGAGGGAGAGAGAGAGAGAGAGAGAGAGAGAGAGAGAGAAACACACTCCCATCAGCTAGTTCACCCCCCCAAATGCCTCTAATGGCTACGGTTGGACCAGGGTTGAAATGGGGAGCCAGGAACTCAACCCAAGTCTCCCATATGAGTAGCAGAGACCCAATAACTGGAGCCGTCACCCTGTCTCCCAGGGTCTGCACTGGTAGGCAGCTGGAATCAGGAGCTGAGCTGGGAATTGAGCCTGGGAGATGCAGGCATCTCTACTCCTAGGCTAAGTGTCTGCTCCAAATGCCACATAGCTTGAGGAGACAAAAGAAAAAGAGAAGTTCTTGAAAACAAACCTCAAAATCAGATTAAGTTTAAATATGCAATAACTAGATTAATGATTGAATTTTCATCAGTACTCATAGATGCCAGAAATGATGCAAAAATGTATTGAATGTATTTACAAGGCAGTAACAGCCAACTGTGAATTCTATCCCCATGGAAAATACAATAATAAAAATAAAAACATTTTTAGACAAGCAAAACCCAAGAGAGTTTGCCCCTAAAATAGGCTAACTAAAGGAACTTAACAAAGGCAGAAGAAAATGACTCCAGTAGGTTGTTCTGAGATATAAGAAGGAATGAAGGCCAAAGAAGTGTGTGTGGGTAAATCCAAATGCAAAAACATTCAAAGCATTTATGGGAAATGTGTATTATGAAAAATTATGTGTGAACTTCAAAATGTTGTTGCACCAAAATAACACTTGCCTTTCATTTCATGTCTTCCAAAAGACTCATTTATTGTATACAAAATACAGAGTTAGAAAGAGAGAGAACTCTACCATTTGCTGGTTCATTTCCCAAATACCTGCAACACCCCTTGCTAGGCTAAGCCAGGCCAAAGCCAGGAACTAGAAACTTCATTGAGGTTTCCCATGTGGGTGATGGGTGCCCAGGTACTTGAGCCATCTGCTTCCCCACAAGATGCATTAGCCAGACTTGAACTGGCATTTTAACATGGGATACAGGGGTCCTAAGCAATGCATTAGCCTACTGTGCCACAGTGCCAGCCCTTGAAGGTCAAGGTTTAATTCCATTATTCCACCAAAATTGTGACATACTCCTATATGACAGAACAGTAATTTTATAATGCAAACATATTATCTTGGGTGAGGCTAAAGCTATCTCCAAATAATGCTAAAATGCTGGGAGAAAGCAGCCACTCTGTCAGGCCAGTGTAAGGAGAGAGAGACACAAGTTCGTGGAAGGAGTAGAGCATTTCAGTGTTGATAGGCAGTGGTTCACAGGTCTTTCTTTGCACAATCTGTGTTCTATATATTTTATAAGTTTCTTTTATGTGTCACTTTTGGTATTAATAAAAACAAATTAGAAAGTAAACGTGCTTCTCAATGACTTGTTCAGATCAAGTAAGATATTCTTTAGAACTCATACTGAAGGAGGTATTTTTTCCTCAATCTGTTGTTTTCAGCCGTGATATACAAATATAAAAGTATGATCCCTACCCCGCCAAAGATGCTGATGTGTTTCATGCTGTTCAAATCACATGTAATAAAGAAAAAAATTATCTTCCTTTTCCTCTGGAGTTTGCACTTACAATAAACTAAACTCAGAATGATATGGAGTATTACTACTTTCTTTATTTGCAATGTGATTTCCCCAGCTTATAGCTATCCTTTTCTTTTCTACATATTAAGATAATCACAACCATTAGTATCACATTGTGGGAGAAGCTGTCACTACCCCAGTTTCATATGAGCCTTTTCCTGGAACCTCAAGTGACAAAAGGCACAAGTTTGTCCTCAGAGAGCATTGATGTATTCATCTCCTACGCCCGTGGAGGGTACGCCTAGGGAGGAGCTGAGACAATGGAAGGAAGTACGTGGAAGATTTAAATGTAAGTGAACGTTAATCATGAAAAACACTGATTAAAGTGTGGTGATATAAAAGTTAATCTAGCTACTATGCAATTAAGTCGAAATTACAACCATATACTGTATGTGTAATCACATCCTAAGAAACATACTACGTTTTGAAAAATGAAAACGCTTCAACAGGATGTTTATGGGTGTATGCTGACAGATAGCTATACCAATTTGATAATTAACCTTTTAAGTTTACTTCATGTTTTGTGTTTCTAATGAATTTCTACCTAATTTTTGATACATTCTATATCAGGTTAAGTGCCAATTAAATGCTGTGCAAACTCTAAGAATGAAGAAAATTTAAACCTCAAAAACCATGAGACTTGATCATTAGATTTTTCAATAGAAATTAAGAATATCACTCTCTCACTAACAACCTAATAAGTTATCTTTGAATAAAGTTACTAAAAGGCAACATGTGATCTGCTGCGATGACCTCATGAATTCAAGTGATCATGATGACCATCGCGATGATAGTTTCTGATTGTATAGTCATTTTTGAAAGGTTTTTTTTTTTTTCAGGTGAATTCCACAAAACCCCCCTCGCAATCTCTGGAACTTTCCATCAGATGGGTTTAGTTACTCACTCATCTGTACAGGAACATGGTAAATCCCATAGTTGAAATCTTATCCCAGAACACTAAGGAACACAGGGTGGCAGAAGGCACACCAGACCAGAAATCAGAAGACACAGAAAGAAACACGGAGCAAGTTGCTATTTTATCCCAACCCTCAATTTCTCTGTTAATATAATGAAGATGGAAGTGTTCACCTGCAAGAGTGGGCGGTAGAATTTAAATAAATGTGCCTGACATAGCAGACAGCAATTACAACAATACCAACAACCAACCTGAGCCCCAGTGTAGCCCAAGATCCTGAACACGTGAGCTCATTTAATTCTCACAACAGTACAATGGTTGATAATTTTTCCCTCCTTACAGATGAGACATCTTAGGCATAGAGGGTTGAAGGAACTCACCAAACATCAAACAAGCAGTAACTGTGAAACACACAGGCAGTCGGACTCCAGAACTCGTGCTCTTAAACATTATGCAACACAGCTCAGTAAAAATCAAAAGTAGATTTGCAATGAATTCTCCACTACTCCTCTGTGCTGTGTGCCTGCACTCTTAAGCCTACAGAATCATAACAGTGAATGTTGCATGCCCTGTGCCTTTATCACACTACTGGGTATATAGTTCAAAATACATTAGAGGAAAAATTTGAGCATTAACACATTGTAAGTGAATTTTAATTTTTGGTATATGACACATGCAGTAGTCACCTCTTATCCATGAAGGATAAATTGCAAGATCCTAATAGATTCCTGAGGGCCGGCACTGTGGCACAGTGGGTTAAAGCCCTGGCCTGAAGTGCTGACATCTCATATGGGTGCCAGTTTGAGTACCGGCTGTTCCTCTTCTGATCCAACTCTCTGCTGAAGCCTGGGAAAGCAGTAGAAGAAGACCCAATTGCTTGGGCTTTTGGACCTGTGTAGGAGCTCCTGGCTTCGGATCCACTCAGTTCCGGCAGTTACGGCCATCTGGGGAGTGAACCAGCAGATGAAAGACCTCTCTCTCTCTCTTTTTCTGTCTTTCCTTCTCTCTTTTTGTAACTCTGACTTTCAAATAAATAAATAAATAAATCTTTAAAAAAATAGATTCCTACGACCTGACACCATCAAATTATTAGAGAACATTGGAGAAACCCTGCAAGATATTGGCACCGGCAAAGACTTCCTGGAAAACACCCTAGAGGCGCAGGCAGTCAAAGCAAAAATTAACTATTGGGATTGCATCAAATTGAGAAGTTTCTGTACTGCAGAAGAGACAGTCAGACGAGTGAAGAGACAACAGACAGAATGGGAATAATATTTGCAAACTATGCTACAGATAAAGGGTTATTAATCAGAATCTACAAAGAGATCAAGAAACTCCACAACAACAAACCAAACAACCCACTTAAGAGATGGGCCAAGGACCTCAATAGACATTTTTCAAAAGAGGAAATCCAAATGGCCAACAGACACAAGAAAAAATGTTCATGATCACTAGCAATCAGGGAAATGCAAATCAAAACCACAATGAGGTTCCACCTCACCCCAGTGAGAATGGCTCACATTCAGAAATCTACCAACAACAGATGCTGGCGAGGATGTGGGGAAAAAGGGACACTAACTCACTGTTGGTGGGAATGCAGACTGGTAAAGCCATTGTGGAAGTCAGTCTGGAGATTCCTCAGAAACCTGAAAATAACCCTACCATACAACCCAGCCATCCCACTCCTTGGAATTTACCCAAAGGAAATTAAATTGGCAAACAAAAAAGCTGTCTGCACCTTAATGTTTATTGCAATTCAATTCACAATAGCTAAGACCTGAAATCAACCCAAATGCCCATCAACAGTAGACTGGATAAAGAAATTATGGGACATGTACTCTATAGAATACTATACAGCAGTCAAAAACAATGAAATCCGGTCATTTGCAACAAAATGGAGGAATCTGGAACACATCATGCTGAGTGAAATAAGGCAGTCCCAAAGGGACAAATATCATATGTTCTCCCTGATCGGCGACAATTAACTGAGCACCAAAAAGGAAACCTGCTGAAGGGAAATGGAAACTATGAGAAACAGTGACTTGATTGGCCCTTGTCCTGAGTGTTGATGTACAACTTAATACTTTATCCCTTTTAGTATTTTTTTGTTCTAGTTAATACTATTGGTTGAACTCTATAATTAACACACAATTATTCTTAGTTGTTTAAATTTAACTGAAAAGTGATCCCTGTTAAATATAAGAGTGGGAATAAGAGAAGGAGGAGATGTACAATTTGGGACATGCTCAATCGGACTTGCCCCAGATGGTGGAGGTAGAAACGTGCTAGGAGATTCCAATACAATCCCATCAAGGTTGCATGTACCAATGCCATCTCCTAGTCCAAATGATCAATTTCAGTTCACAATTGATCACACTGATAGGTCTAAGAGTCAAAGGGATCACATAAACAAGACTAGTGTCTGCTAATACTAACTGATAGAATTAAAAAGGGAGAGAACGATCCAACATGGGAAGTGGGATACATAGCAGACTCATAGAATGGCAGATGTCCTAAACAGCACTCTGGTCTCAGAATCAGCCCTTAAGGCATTCAGATCTGGGCGAAGAGCCCGTGAGAGTATTTTAGACATGGAAAGCCAAGACACTCTGGAAAAAAAAAAAAAAAAAAGAAGAAGAAGACCTAAATGAAAGATCTCTGCGATTGAGATCCCTGTGGAAAGAACAGGGCCATCAAAGAGGGAGTTACCTTTCTCTGAAGGGAGGAGAGAACTTCCACTTTGACTATGACCCTGTCTGAGGTCGGTGAACTCAAAAGGCTTCCATAGCCTTGGCAACTCATGACAAGAGCCTAGGGAGATTGCTGATGCCATAAACAAGAGTGTCAAATTGTTAAGTCAACAACAGGAGTCACTGTGTACTTACGTCTCATGTGGGATCTGTCTTTAATGTGTTGTCCAATGTGAATTAACGCTATAACTAGTACTCAAACAGTATTTTATACTTTATGTTCTGTGTGGGTACAAACTGATGAAATCTTTACTTAATATATGCTAAATTGATCTTCTGTATATAAAGATAATTGAAAATGAATCTTGATGTGAATGGAATGGGAGAGGGAGTGGGAGATGGGAGGGTTGGGGGTAGGAGGGAAGTTATGGGGGGAAAAGCTATTGTAATCCATAAGCTGTACTTTGGAAATTTATATTTACTAAATAAAAGTTAAAAAAAAAATAGATTCCTGAAACCATAGAAAATACAGAACCCAATATTAATGTATATATATATGTATATATGTATATATACACATATATAATCAACATACTATTATACACATTTATAGTTCATAGTGTGGTAATTTGTTATATGTACACAATGTGTAATTGGCATTTCTCTGTTCATAAACTTTTATTATTTCTTTGTATTGGGAAGCTTTGATTTCCTCTTCTCTAGTACTTGTCACCTGACTGCAATGTTGAACAATAGAACGTATTCCCTCTGTATAGTAGGTACCTGTTACTCAATCTGCTTTTAACTCTTTTCCTCCTACCCTTCCAAGCCTCTAGTGATCACTGTTCTAGTCTCTCCTTTAGCGAAATCAACACTTTTAGCTTTCACATGAGTGAAAAAATGAACTATTTGTCTTCCTGTGTCTGTTTTTTTCAGTTAACATAGTGTTCTTAAAATCCGGTCCATGTTGTCATAAGTGACAGCAGTGGAACTTGTTTTAATAGCTGAATAATACTTCATTCACTCTATACATCACATTTTCTTTATCCATTCATCTGTCAATGGACACATAAGTTAACTGCCTGTCTTGGATATTTGGAATAGTGCTGCAACAAACATGGGAGGTCAGAAATCTGATATACTGATTTCATATCCTTTGTTTATACACTCAGTAGTGTCATAATTGCATGACATATTAGTTCTTTGTTGGGGGACTTCCACACTGTTTTTCATAATAGTTCTCCTAGTTTATACCCTCACTGATAATGTATAAGAAGTCCCTTTTCTCCACATTTGTTATTTTTCATCCTTTTTTATTACAGGCATTCTAACTGGGGTAAGAAGATATCTCGTGGTGGTTTTGATTTGCATTTCCTTCAGAATTAAGGATGTTGAGCAGTAATTCCCATATTTATTGTCCCTTTGTACGTATTCTTTTCAGAAATGTCTATTCAGATCATTTGTCCATTTTTCAATTAGATTATCTGTTTTTTTTTCTTTTTCTTTCTTTCTCTTTTTCTGTCAAGTATTTTAGTTTCTGGTATATGCTGTATATTAATCCCTTGTTGAATGTGTAGCTTCAAAGTACCTTTGCCATTCTTCATGTTGTCAACCCTAATGATAGTTTCCCTTGCTGTGCAGAGAATTTTGGTTTTATATAATCCCATCTATCAATTTTTGCTTTTGTTGCCTGTGCTTTTGAAATCTTATCCAAAAAAGCCATCGCTGTATTAATGTCTTGAAGTGTTTCTGCTGTGTTTTATTCTTGTTTCATGGTTTCAATTCTAACATTTAAGTCTTTCACTCATTTTGAATTGATTTTGTGGTGAGATATATGAGGTTTTAGTTTCATTCCTCTGCATATGGATATTCCGTTTTCCTGGCACCAGTTACTGTTTGGAGTGCCTACATATCCATCTCTTGATTTACACTTTTCTTCCATATAAGCTGTAATTTCCTCTACAGAGCAGGAGAGCAGTTGTCTGATCTTCCCATAGGCATTGCTTCTATATTTAAATAGAAATAATTTACCTTGTTCTATTTTTCTTGCTATTCTTAGAGCAAACATATTTATCCCAAATGGTCAAGTAATTCATGTGAATAAAAGGAAAATACTTGACCTCATTTTAAATTTGGGCATTGAATTCCATATGGTCATATTTATTGCTGTGGGAGGTTTTGCCCTAGAACTTTTTGAGAAAAAAAACGTTTATCAGGGTCCTGGTTTGTCATCAATTTTCATGAGAATCATGCTTTCTGTTCTGAAAAGTTTGGCTTGCTTTAAACCAAAAATTTGGTGTACTATATATATTTTTATTTTTATGGATTATCTAGGATTATTGGCTCGTGTGTATTTTTAGGATTAAACATACATTTCTCTCATTTGAATAACATTGAGTTATAGCATGAGAAACATATCAATTTAAAGAGATTTAAATTGATTTAAATCTTCTATTTTCTTGTTCTTTTGCTTCTGCCATCCAAATCTTTTCTTATAAAAGAAAAGAAAACTTAATTATTTAGTTTTCAATGATCAGAAAGTATTGTAAGACATTTATTTCTTCTATAGCCAGATTATGTCCAATAATTCAATTAACCTAAAATGAGCTAAAGCAAAGACTTATCTTAATGACCACAACTCAACCTTGATCTAGAATATTCTTGACCAGCATCAGAAAAAAGTTATAGAAAGAACTACACTGCCCAAGGGGGGGAAAAAGAATCTTCACAGAAATGATCTTAAGTCGCTTTCTTAGAAAGTTTTTAATAAAGTTCCATTTATATTTTATTACATCAGTTGGATTAAGTTGCTGGAGGAGATGGTAGGATAAAGAGCTACTTTAGATCATCTCATATTGTCCATACTTGGACTTATATCACACACATATATGTATAAATCTATATATTTCTTGAGATGAAAGGTCAAATTATGCTGTATTAAGTAAAACTATGACCCGATTGTTTTTTTTTTTTTAGAAATTGAACTGATAATTTTGACTTGCTTGACTGGATATATATAATATCAGGCTAAAAGAAAAAGGACAATTAAAGACATCCTTTATGCATAATGATTGATGTTATTGTCATAGATTTTGTTTCCCCAGAGGATCCTCCTTGCAGTAAGAACCACAGAACCATATCCTCTGTTACCTCACAAACATGATCTACCTCCTTCCTATGTCCTTTACTAGATGAATGAGCTTAGCTCACCTACAGAAACTGTAGATTTACTTTTTTTTTTTCTTTTCTTAAGATTTAGTATTTATCTGAAAGGCAGAGTTACAGAGAAGCAGAGGTAGAGAGAGAGAGAGCCTCTTCCAGTCCCCCCACGTGGGTGCAGGGGCCCAAGGACTTGAGCCATCTTCTACTGCTTTCCCAGGCCATAGCAGAGAGCTGGATCAGAAGTGGAGCAGCCAGAACTCAAACTGGCACCCATATGGGATGCCGGCACTGCAGGCAAAGGCTCCACCTGCTATGCCACAGATCCAACCCCTGTAGATTTACTCTTGAAAAAGGACAAATAACATTAGCCTCAAATGGGTTTGAAATTATTGAACAAAGAAAAACTACTTATGGGAAAAGTGTTCTATAATTGCTGCATATTTTATTCACTAAATGTTTGTAGTGATAGATAGAATTGGAAATTCTTTCAGTGAACTCCCCAGTGTTCCTAAATGCTTTATCACTATACATAAGAGTAAGTTCCATATCCGAACATGATATCAAGAATATAAATAATATAAAATTTCAATAATATTTGATCTGTTCTTATTTAAAATATTATTTATTTTATTTATTTAAAAGGCAGAGAGACAGGGAGAGAGAGATCGCCTATCAACTGGTTCTCTACCCTAATGCCCACAATGGCTAGGGCTGGGACAGGCTGAAGCTGGGATCTCAGAACACAACCCAGGTCTCCTGTGTGGGTGTCAGGGACCCAGTTACTTATCTATCACTGCTGCCTCTCAGGGTGTGCATTAACAGGGAGCTGGGAACAGGCACAGAGCTAGGACTCAAACCCAGATACTCTAATAGGGGACGTAGGCGTCCTAAGCATAATCTTCTCTGCTATGCCAAACATCCGCACAAACTCCTCATTTTACATAAGACTAAATTTCTACTGTTAACCTCTAGTCATGTTTTGCTCATTGTTAATGGAATCTAAGAAAGATTGAATTTGTACATTAAAATAACATGATTAGAAATGATGAAATTATTCAAGAATTATTTCAAGCTGATTGAAACAAGAAATGAGTACAGCCACACACACACACACACACACACACACACACAAAGAGAGAGAGACAGAGAAACTCTAAGAATTAAAGGCCACCCAATATGGTTTATCAGCATTAGTCTGTAATTTTCACTATAACATTTTAACTTTTAGGGGCTGACATTGTAGCTCAGTGGGTTAAGGTACCATCTCCGATGCTGGCATCCCATGTGGGCACCTGTTCCAAGTCCTGACTGTTATACTTCTGATCCAGTTCCCTACTAATGCACCTGGAAAAGCAGTAGAAAATGGCCCAAATGCTTGGGTCCCTGCACACATGTGGGAGGCCCAAATGGAGCTCCAGACTCCTGGCTTCGGCTTGGTTGAGACCTGATCTTTTTGGCCATTTGGGTAGTGAACCAGCAGATGGAAGATTCTCTCTCTCTCTCTCTCTTCTCTCTTCTCGCTCTCTTTTTCTCACCTCTCCTTCTCTCTCTCTGTAACTCTGCCTTTCAAACAAATACAACAATCTTTTTAAGAAACATTTTAACTTTCAGTTTAGCACTCTAGTTTATTTTTGATACAATAGTCAAAAAATTCTATAGACCCTTGTCTATTGTTTTATAGACATTAATTTGGTGGCTTGAATCCAGTTGAATAGTATCTGGAACAGAAATATCAAAGTAAGGGGCTGGTGTTCTGGCATGCTGGGTAAAGCCGCTGCCTGTAACTCCAGGATGCCATATGAGCAACAGTTTATGTCCCATCTACTCCACTTTTGATCCAGTTCCCTGCCAATGCCTTGGGAAAGCAGCAGAAGATGGGTCAAGTCTTTGGACCCTTGCCACCCGCTTGGGAGAGCTGAATGAAGCTCCCGGCTCTTGCTTCTGCCTGGCCCAGCCCTGGCCATTGAGGCCACTTGGGGAGCAAACCAGCAGATGGAAGATCTGTGTGTGTGTGTGTCTGTGTGTGTGTGTGTTTGCTTCTCTCTTTGTAACTCTGACTTTTAAATAAATAAATACATCTTAAAAATGCCAGAATAAAAGCCCTTGTGGTTAACTTTCTTAATAACTTCAAAACTGGGCTGTGAAATCTTAGCCCTTTTTCTGGAAAGATTATGGAGGTGATGGAAGGAAGAAATAGTGAGGTGGCTGCCTGGGTCTGTGTGTGGGAGGAAGTTCTTTGTATTAATAAATAGGCCTTTAATCTCCAGGGCCTGTTTAAGCAGCAGTCAAGTCACTTAGGAAAATGTCGTTTAATTGGCAGGGAAATTGCTTAAATTCTGTGTGACAAACTCAAAGAAATACATTGCATAGATGGAAAAGGAAAGGAAAAGGGATACAAATTAAAAGTTAATTATGAAGATGATTAAAATGTAATAATATAAAAAATTCATCTTGCTCCTTCATAATTGACACAAAATTACATAAATTTAGGATATATAATCACAATCAAACTAATTTTATAAACTTAAAAAATAAATTGCTTAAAATTGATGCTTAGGTGCCATTGTGTTGACAGCTATCTGCTAAATCTACAGAGAATGCTAATTTGATAGAAATGACTTGCATTTAAAAGTCAGTTTGGAATTTAGGTTAATTGGCATCCACTTAGCTTGTGAAGTCTACCTTGTTAAATATAAATTTTTTTAAAAAAATTAATGCCAATAGATGTGAGAAAAGCATTTGACATAAGGCAGCTATTAACTATATAAAACCAAAATTAATAAAGTCTAGAAGTTGGTAAAAATGCAAACTCCTTTGCTTGCCCTTGAATTTGCAAATCAATCATTTTTCAAAAGGAATGTGGGCACAGAAACCTGCGAAGCAGCATATGTTACACATCAGAAAATTCAGAGGAAATGGAAGGGCGACAATAACAGAAATAATGAACTAAATGATGAGAAAAGGCCAGATACCTTTTAAAAAGGCATGTCTCTGTTTTTAATTTACAAAAAAACACTTCAATTTATTGTTGTTTAAGATCTTTGAGGATATTTTTATCTGTCATACAACATTCATTTATTAACATTATTCACATTATGTAATACATTCATGGATACATGGATATATATAGAATATACATGGATATATTCTTATCCAAAGATGCTATTAAGGAAAGACTTTACTATTAATGTTTATAATAACACGCTTTATGTATTTATGTTCTTGGTCTTTCATTTGTCATTCAACATACTTATTCAAAGTCTCATGTTTGAAACTCTGTAGCTTTTACTGTGGATGTATCTCTTCTAAATCAAATACCTGCATAACTAGGAATTAGAAGGCTTAAAATGTTCTAGTTAACTTGACACTTTCTCATGAACAAATGAGACCAACTTTAGTAGGTATAAATCAGGAGAGATGACCAGGAAGTAAGGATAGAAAGAACGCTGGGAGGCGGAGTTCAAGTGATAAAGGACAGTAAAATATTGAGTGTAGAGGAAGTGCAGGAGCCCTGCAAGTTTTAAAATTTATTTTGGTGTTACATTAGGGCCACAAGGTTGGGACAGTTTCAAGAATCTGAAAAATGAGCAGATTTGAAATGAGTATGCTGCAGCACTAGCCCCAGTGGTGCTCTCAATGTAGTAGCAGACATGTGCTCACCCCTGTCTTATTACAGCACTGTCAAGCTTCATTCTATCTAGACATATATCCTGGCTCTGGAGATTGCTCTGTTTGACTTTGGCTACCTTAAGTAAATTGGCCTCAGTTTTCTCACATTGAAAGTGGGGATAATGATGGTACCTATTTTATAGAGGTTTTGTAAGAATGAAATGTAAGCACTTGTCTAAGAATAGCACCTCACATTTGTTAGGAATTACTGTCATATGTGT
The DNA here is from genome assembly GCF_964237555.1 of Oryctolagus cuniculus. Taxonomy (NCBI): domain Eukaryota; kingdom Metazoa; phylum Chordata; class Mammalia; order Lagomorpha; family Leporidae; genus Oryctolagus; species Oryctolagus cuniculus. The sequence continues at coordinate 150,235,932 of NC_091436.1, forward strand.
ATGTTATGGCTTGGATATTAGTTTGGATGTTCCCCAAAGGCTCATGTGTTAGAGGCTTGGTTCACAAAGTCTTGTGATAATGGTTAATGGATTAATGTTAATAATTACTGGGATAAGGATGGAAAGAATCGAAGCATGGGGTCTGAAGGTGGTGCCTTTGGAATGTGATGAAATAGCATTATGTTGTTAGGGTGCTGCTTTCATGACCAAATTATGGTGGCTTTATGAGGAGAGACCGTGAATAGGCATAGATGATGACTGTGCATCCTGGCTCTCTGCTCCCTGATTCACCATGTTATACTTCCTTTGGCTAGGCTCTGCCTGCCTCACCAGTCAGACCAGCAGGGTTTGCCTGCACTTGGACTGTGAACCTGAAAAACTGTAAACCATAGTAGCTTGTCTTAGGTATTTAGCTGTAGTAAAGAAAAGCTGACTAATACAATACCTATTTACCTCCCAAGTCGAGTCTCAGTTCATTCAGTAAAAGAAACGAATGACATCATCTATATCAAAAGAAGAGCATTTGTCCACTTTTATAAGATTTATTATCCATTTGTTCACAACACATTCATTCAATAAATGTTCTTTTTTTAAACTTTTATTTAATAAATATGAATTTCCAATGTACAACTTTTGGATTATAGTGGCTTTTTCCCCCATAACCACCCTCCCACCTGCAACCATCCCATTTCCCACTCCCTCTACCATCCCATTCTTCATTAAGATTCATTTTAAATTATCTTTATATACAGAAGATCAATTTAGTATATACTAAGTAAAGATTTCAATAGTTTGCACCCACACAGAAACACAAAGGATGAAGTACTATGTGAGTACTAGTTATACCGTTAATTCACATAGTACAACACATTAAGGACAGAGATCCTACATGGGGAGTAAGTGCACAGTGACTCCTGTTGTTGATTTAACAATTGACACTTTTACTTATGATGTCAATAATCACCTGAGGCTCTTGTCATGAGCTGCCAAGGCTATGGAAGCCTCTTGAGTTCGCCAACTCTGATCTTATTTAGACAAGGTCATAGTCAAAGTGGAAGTTCTCTCCTCCCTTCAGAGAAAGGTACCTCCTTCTTTGATGGCCTGTTCTTTCTACTGGGATCTCACACAGAGATCTTTCATTTAGTGTGGTTTTTTTTTTTTTTTTTTTTTTTTTTTTTTTTTTTTTTTTTTTTTTTTTGCCAGAGTGTCTTGGCTTTCCATGCCTGAAATACTTTCATGGGCTTTTTAGCCAGATGCAAATGCCTTAAGGGCTGATTCTGAAGCCAGAGTGCTGTTTAGGACATCTGCCATTCTATGAATCTGCTGTGTATCCTGCTTCCCAGGTTGGATCGTTCTCTCCTTTATAATTCTATCAGTTAGTATTAGCAGACACTAGTGTTGTTTATGTGATCCCTTTGACTCTTAGACCTATCAGTATGATCAATTGTGAACTGAAACTGATCACTTGATCTAGTGAGATGGCATTGGTACATGACCCCTTGCTGGGATTGAATTGGAGTCCCCTGGCACGTTTCTAACTCTACTGTTTGGGGAAAGTCCGATTGAGCATGTTCCGAACTGCACATCTCCTCCCTCTTTTTTATTCCCACTCTTATATTTAACAGGGATCACTTTTCAGTTAAAATTTCAACACCTAAGAAAATTGTGTGTTAATTAAAGAGTTCAACCAATGGTATTAAGTAGAACAAAAAAAAATACTAAAGGGAATAAAGTATTAAGTTGTTCCTTGACAGTCTGGACAAGGGCTGATCAAGTCATTGTATCTTATAGTGTCCATTTCACTTCAACAGGTTTCCTTTTAGGTGCACAGTTAATTGTCGCCGATCAGGGAGAACATATGATATTTGTCCCTTTGAGACTGGCTTATTTCACTCAGCATGATGTTTTACAGATTCCTCCAAATAAGTGTTCTTTTGATCTCAGTATTTTTCAGGAATGGTGCTTGAGGTTCAAAGGCAAAGATAAGCCAGCCAGACAGGGCAGCTTCCCTGATGGTATCCTTAGAAGGACAGACCAGTCCATCAGCAGTCGTCGATTATGAGCAGATGAAGTCCTAAGACAGAAGTTGAGGAGAAACCCAAATTAAGCCCAAGTTATCTGGGATATTGCTTTGTTCTATGTGTATCTCTGTATGTGACCTTCACAATAACTGTGAAGGAGATACCATTATTATTCTTATTTTACATATGAGAAACTGAGGCTGAATACCTTGTTTAGATAACTTTCCCAGAGTCACATACTTTGCAAATGGTGGCTCCAGGGTCCAAATTCAGATGGAGTAACTCCAGAGCACATTTTCTTAACCACTTCTGATAAATAAAGCAATTGAAGAGGAGAATCACCTGGAGTCGTTGATGGGTCAGATCCGAGGCATGACAAATACAAGGAGCTGCAGGTCATGGAGGCAGAGAAGAGAGCGTAGCACAGTGATGAAGAAGTGAGACTTTGTCCCTTTTTAGCTCTGCACTGGGTAAATTACTTAATTTCTTTGGTGGGGGTGGTAGAGTCTCAGTATCTCATGTGTGAAATGGAGATAATAATAGGAATGTTGGGAGGATTACATGGGTAGTTCAAAAATTTTGTAAAAAAAATGGAATAAAAGTTATCTTTGCTTTTGTGCAAATAATTTTTGGCAATCATGTATAGTTTGCTTTTTCATAGTATGTATTTTCCCATCAGCTTCGTAAAGTGCTATCGTAAATTAGAGAATGCTGCTAAGATTCTAGCATCACAGAGTAACTACGTTTTCAATGAATCTTGGTATTGTGCTTACATTATTATCATTTTGAATGGGTCATTGAAATGTGAGTTTTCAGTTCAGGGGAAAGATCTTCCCGGGGCATTATCTTGGTCTGTGTAGGCTGCTAACAGAATGCTATAGACTACATAGTATGTAAGCAACAGACATTTATTCCTCAGTTTTGGAATCTGGGGACTCAGAGACCAAGCTGCTGGCTGATTGGTATCTGAAAAGGAGTCCATCCTGGTGCAGTTTTTCCATATCTCTTTCTGTAGGCTCACATGAGAGAAGTGGTAAGAGGTCTCTCTAGGGTCTATTCTAGAGGGTATTATTTCAATCACCAACCAAAGCCTCATTTCCTAAAGTCATCATCTTGGGAGTTAAGATTTCAATATATGAATTTGGTGGTGGGGGATCATGCACAGTTCATTGCAGGTAGAGATAACATTTGAGGTCATGGGAGCAAAGACAGTCATCTGGGCTGATCAAGGGAAAATGAGAACAGAATTCTGAGTCTGATTTCAGTTTGAAAGCGTTCACACACAGACACACACACACATTAAATAGGAATTTTGAAATATAAATTAGGCACAGAGAAATGTAATCAGAATTCAGAATATGTCAGAAAGCTTCCAAGATTTAAAAAGAAAAAAATATACACCTACAATGGATTGTGCATAACATTGGAATGAGAGGTTTCACATCATTAACTTGGCAAGGTGAGGTGAAGGTGTCAACTTAAGGTACTGTGGGAAAATCAATCAAAGTTATAATTCTATAATCATCAAAATGTTAGTCAAATGTGATAAAGGAATTATTAAATGTGCAGTGAACCTCCATGTAACTTTTCATAGGGTGAAAATTACATTGAGGAGCTTCTTTATAAAAGGATAGAAATCAACAAATAGAGATGTATGGGGAAAGAAATGCAACAGGAGATGCGAAGGCCCAACATAATTCAATCAATCAAAACATGTCTGTAGGAGAAGAAAGATGGGAAAAATTTACAAGAAAGGAAATACAGGTGCAATGGTGGACATTTCTATTTATTTGTTTATATGTATTTTATTTTATTAAGAAGGAAATTTTATTGAAGAAGGAAAAGTAGGGATGGGAATTTGGCACCACAGTTAAGATGTCACTTGGAATGCCTGCATCCCATACAGAGTGCTTGGGTTTGAGATCCTGCTCCACTTCTGATTCAAGCTTCCTGCTAATGCACACACCCTGGGAAGCAGAAGGTGATGGCCCAAGTACTTGGGTTCTTGCTTTGCCACAAGGCAGAGTGGGATTGAATTCCAGGCTCTTGGCTTCAGCCTGGCCTAGCACTGGTTGTTGTGGGAATTTGGGGAGTGAATCAGCAAGACTGAATATTTCTATGTGTGTGCATCTCTCTCTGTCCCTCTGCCTTTCAAATAATTGTTTCAAAAAAAGAAAACATACAAGTGGATGAACAAATGCAGAATAAACTTTTAATAAAATTTCACACTCATTTTTTGCTAAAAATTTAATTTATGAAACAAGTCTCATCACATTGGAGGTTGGAGCTTTAACAAGAATTTTGGAACTTACAGTCAGCACAACATTTCCTAGTCACAATGTGATAAAATAAAATGAACAGCAAAATGCTAAGCAATTTAACTATCCATGGAAGTAAAAAACATTTTCCTTTAAGCAGTTCTTAAATGAAAGGGAAAAATTCAAGCTGAATATATGGTCACTGAGAAAAAAATCAGGATGCATGGGGCCTGCGCCATGGCGCACTGGGCTGATCCTCCGCCTGAGGCACTGGCATCCCATATGGGTGCCAGTTCCGGTTCCAGCTGCTCCTCTTCCGGTCCGGTTCTCTGCTGATGGTGTGGGAAAGCAGTGGAGGATGGCCTGGGTTCTTGGGCCCATGCACCGGCATGGGAGACCAGGAAGAGGCACCTGGTTCCTGGCTTTGGATCTGCGTACTCTGGCCGTTGCGGCCATCTGGGGAGTGAACCAGCGAAGGGAAGACTTTTCTCTGTCTTTCTCATTTACTGTAACCCTACCTATAAGATAAAGAATAAAATAAAAAAAAATCACAATGCACTCAGTGCCTGTAACAACCTAAGGCACATAGCCAAAGGACAAACTCATTGAAACATATATACCATAAATAGATCAATTAAGAACATAAACTGATAAGGGCCAACGTTATTGTATAGTGGGTTAAGATGCCTCATGGGATACCTACATCCCAAATAAGAGTGCCAATGGAAGTCCCAGCTACACTGCACTTCTGATCCAGCTTCCTGCTGATGCACTGGGAGCCAGAGGATAATGGACCAAGTAGTTGGATTCCTGCCACTACTTGGGAGATCTTGATGGAGTTCCATGCTTCCAGCCCTGCTGTTGTGGGCAATTAGTGGGTAAACAAGCAGATGGAAGTAGAAGAACTCAGTCACTCTCACTCTACCTACCTACCTACCTACCTATCATCTATCTGTCTGTCTCTTTGTCACTCTGCCTTTCAAATAAATAAATAAATAAATAAATCTTTAGAAAACATAAGTTAATAAAGACCTGAGTCAAAAAATTAGAAAAAAATAAATGATTCAAATGCAAGAATAAAGGAAGAGAAAGTAAGGCATAAATAGATAAATCAGATATAAGTAAATCAGAAAACAGAAAGCTGGTAGAACAAAAAGTTAAACTATTTTTGAAAAAAATATGCAACATCCACTAACCTAATTAAGGAATAAACAGATGGAGGTGGGGTAGGGGTGGGGAGTAAGTAGAAAAAGTGCTAGTCAACCAAATTGCATTTTTTATGTAGAAATAACCATCAAATCATCACATCTTCAGACTTTTCGGAAAACACTCATTTACAAATATGTGAAAACCTTATTAAAATGGATACATGTCTCAGGAATTATAAACAGAATATCGCCATAGTCAATTTCGCTACAAAATAACAAAACTTGTTGCCATGATGTGAATATCCCATCTAAAACTCCTGTTAAGATTTATTTGCCATTGCGATGGAGTTAAGGATTGGGGTCTTTGTAGGGGATTGGGTCAGGAGGGCTCAAGGAGCATGAATGGGAGAATGCAGTTATTGTAGGAGTGGGTGTGTCATCTCAGAAGGGGGTGAGTTTGGCTTGATTTTTTCTGTCACAAGCTCCTTTGACTTTCCAAAAGCATGTATCACATTGATTGACTTCTCCAGAACCAGGAACCAAATCAGTTACCCAGTCTGTGGTTCTCTGTCATAGTAGTAGAAAATGGACTAAGACATTGTCCAGAGGTTGAATGGTTTCACTTCTAATTCTACCAAAACTTTTAAGGACGGATAATTCCAGTGTTACTTGTGGCCCAGAAAATAAGACAAGAAGTTAAAGCTTCCAAAACTTAAAAGACCATCCTATTAATTCATCTAAGAAAAAATATGAGTATCTCTCTGTATATGTTCAAAAAGAATTTGACAAATTTCAACAATTATTGATTTCAAAAACAGTCAAGCTTTTCTTAATATGATGAATGATATGTCCACCTTATTATTAAAATCCAGCCTGACGTTGGGTGGGAAACTTCATACAAATTAACTCTAAAATCAAGAAACGCCAACTACTAGCATCAGTATGAATACTCAATTTTTACTGGTGTATTAACTCTGGGCTGTTTGAAACTACTATTAGAATAAAGCTGTATGATTAGGCTTAGTAAGTTACAAGAATTATGTATTAGAATAAATCAGTAGTTCATATATGTATAATTTGCATTTAATTAAATGTTATAATAAAAAGTAGACCTATCTATAATTGTCAGCAAAATATAAAATTATTAGGAATATAGTAAATAAATTCCTAGGGCACTCACAAGAGACTTTGAAAACGAGAAGATAATCTAAATGACTTTCCTTGGTAATTGCAATATTGTAAACATATATTAGATCTCCACAAGTTTGTGAAGTTAATGTGATTCCAGTAAAGTATTGTAAAGCCTCTTTTGAAGCTATGAAGTTGATTCAAAGTTTTAGAATTTCAAGGGATCACAGAAAAGGAAAGAAATAGTGGAAGGCAGAGGTGATTCTTGCAGGTATTAAAACATAACCCAAGTACTAATAATGAAAACAAGCCGCAGCTCACTAGGCTAATCCTCCACCTTGCGGTGCTGGCACACCGGGTTCTAGTCCCGGTCGGGGCGCTGGATTCTGTCCCGGTTGCCCCTCTTCCAGGCCAGCTCTCTGCTGTGGCCCGGGAGCGCCGTGGAGTATTGGCCCAAGTGCTTGGGCCCTGCACCCCATGGGAGACCAGGAGAAGCACCTGGCTCCTGCCTGCCGCGGCGGCCATTGGAGGGTGAACCAACGGCAAAGGAAGACCTTTCTCTCTGTCTCTCTCTCTCTCACTGTCCACTCTGTCAAAAAAAGATAATAATGAAAACAGTGTGGTAATGATACCTGGATAGATATATTAATAAAACAGAAAGCCCAGAAACAATCCTGGCACATCTGGATCAATTACGTATAAAATACAGAGAGTATCTCAAATCACTATGGCTGAGAACTTGACTATTAAGATTAAAAAAAAATTCTAGGTTTAAATAAAAAACAACCAAAAAGCCTACCAGTGAAACAAGGCAACAAAGACAAACTAAAAAAATATTGCAGCTCATATCCAGACAAAATTCAGCAGTTCTCCCTACTACGTCATAAGCTCCTTGAAATTGAGAAAGGGCCGGCACCGCAGCTCACTAGGCTAATCCTCCGCCTGCGGCGCTGGCACCCAGGGTTCTAGTCCCGGTTAGGGTGCCGGTTCTGTCCCGGTTGCTCCTCTTCCAGTCCAGCTCTCTTCTGTGATCCGGGAAGGCAGTGGAGGATGGCCAATGTGCTTGGGCCCTGCACCCGCATGGGAGACCAGGAGGAAGCACCTGGCTCCTGACTTCGGATTAGCACAGCGCACTGGCTGTAGCAGCCATTTAGGGGTTGAACCAATGGAAGGAAGACCTTTCTTTCTGTCTCGCTATCTCACTGTCTAACTCTGCCTATCAATAACAACAAAGAAAAGAAATTGTGAAAGAAAAGATGAAAAATCCAATAGAAAATGGGATATAGTATATGGAGAGATAGTTTAAGGAAAAAAAATGTCAGCTACTTAGCATGATTCATAACAAGGGGAATGTGAATAAATAAGATATTCCTATTTTCAAATATAAAATTGGCAAAAGTGAAAAAGGTAAATAGTGTGTTTTGCTGGGAAGGCCATAGGATCAGATATGCCATATGTTTCTGATAGGAGTACAAGTTCTTCCAAGCCCAGTGGAGGGCAACTTGGCAATTTTCATCAGTAGTAAAACAAAATACATTTCACATATGTGAAATTACACATGTAAAGCAATGTTTGCAGATAGCAAAAGATTGGAAATGACCTAACAGTCATGCATAGTGAGAAGGTAAAATAAATTACATTTTATTCTGTATAGCAGAATACAATTGCAAATAATAATATGTGCGTTTTCTATAGACTGCTCCGGAACTGTGGATATGATGTGAAGGGCCAGGGAACAGAATAATATATGTGATATTCTGTGTTCCGATGAGTGGCAGGGAAGGAGGAAAAAATAATAGTATATTTGAATTCTCTCATTGATCTGAAAGAAATGCTGAAAGGACCCCCCCCCCAAAAAAAAAAAAAAACAATTAAAATTACAGTCTGAGAGCAGGGACAGCAAGGTAGGTTCTACTCGGATATTAAATAGGGTTAGAAGGAGACAGCCACTTAAATGTGTTAAAGATGTATTACTCATTCCAAAATGATAAAAGAAAGCAAATATTGTAATGTATGTGTGATTCATTTTCCAATCATGATAGCGAGTGCCTGAGACAAGGTGATGAGGGACATTCAGTGATTCTGAGTGGTAGGGAAACACTCAGAGACAAAATCTTTCCAGCCAATTACATGGGCTTAGAGTGGACTTAAAATTTCTTAGGAAAAATCTACCAGGAAAAGAGCATGGCACGCGTAAGCCTGCACTTCAGTCCTTTAGAAGGAATCAAAGGTACATGGAGACTTTCCAGGGCTCGGAGACCGGATGGTTTCCCAGTCTGTCTGCCTGTGCACCCGGGGGATTACAGACCCGTCAGTCTCTCTGAGATGAACCAAGTAGAAAGTCCACCTGGCTTTGGAGATGGCAGTCTTTTGAGTGCACTGTTGGCTCTTGTGGGATGAATATCAGAAGTTAGCTTCTTATTTATATCCCAGCTATTATAGTGGGGCATAAGTGTACCAGATTATGTCTGCAAAATTCATAAAATGAATCCCTCTTTGCTGGGAAATATGCTACATTCATTTCCCAGGGGTATTATAGATTTAAGGCTGAACAAACTTTTTTTTAAAGGATTTATGTACTATTTTTTTTGAAAAGTAAAGAGACATAGAGGGACACACACACACACACACACACAATTTTCCATCTTCTGATTCACTCCCCGTAAGTCTTCAGTAGCTAAGGCTAGGCCAGGTCAAAGGCAGGAGCCAGGAACTCCACCAGGAACCCAAGAACTTGGGCTATCATTTCAGGCACATTAGCAGGAAGCTGGATTGGAAGTGCGCAGTATCCAGACCTGAACCGGGCACTCTGATATGGAATGTCAGTGCCCCACTGCCAGCTTAACCCATTCCCTCACAGCACCTGCCACAAGCTGAACAGTTTGGATTTCCCCACCAGATCCCCTTAGTGATGACTGGCGAGAATTTGACACATGATAGAGTCAGCCTCTTCCCCTTCTTTGATTCCATACCTGGTGTCTCCCCAAATCCTTCCCACCCCAGCTGCTTTCTGAAAGCTTTCTCTCCCTCTTCTCACCTTTGCGCAGGCCTGCTGTCACCACCCTACTTCAGAGCTGCCATCGGTCCCCTCCAGACCCTCGGCTACCTTTGTTCATCTAGATTCATTACTTCATGGTGCACGGCTTTTTTCAGGTTGACTCATCCTCCAGTCTGAGGACACTGTCACGGGCAACCTAAGGGAGAATGACAAAGTCACCAGACTTCAGATTTTTCCAGACATCCAGTGACCTACTGAGGCTCTTTCTGAATTCTCCTCCAGGACACAATTTTCCTCCCTGATTTGACTGCTAAATAGTGCAAATAATACCTCATAAATTAGGAGTCCATTACTCCAAAATGGGTTATAATCCAGGTAGGGAATTCAAGTTGAGCTACAATTCCCTTTGTACTCTCATATAGAATTTTTTACTAAACAAATTAGCAGTGTTATCAAGAATGCCTGGGTAATTTCCAGGCTATTTAAGAGTACAAATTGTTTTCAAGCATTGGTAGGCAGTGTAGAAGAATCTATTTACATTCAAATTATTTGCTAATTACAAATCATTATTAGCTATTAACTAAGAAAAACCACTTAAAGGCAACAACCAGGCAACATTTTGTTAGACTGGTTCTAATTATGGGGACTGGAAAATAATAAAACTGAGGTTAAAAATAGTTCATAGTCCATATTTTATTTCATCAATTCACATACACCTCTCCTCATTTCCACTAAGCCAAACGCTTGTGGTTTTATTGGATCTGCAAAATATCTCAGTCCAAAATGAGGCATATAAGAGGAAGCTGATAATTGTTGGAGTTGAAGAAATCAGATCTCTCAAGGTTATTCCCCCACCAGTCTCTCTTGCTGGAGTTTTTTAAAGCCTATAATCAAGGAGGGGGAACAACACAATCTCAGAAAAGACAGCTGCAGGGGAAGCAGGGATAAGCATTTGTTTTCACTTTGAAAGCATAAACCCACTGCCAACAGGTTTTGGGCTCCTGGACAAATCTTTCCAGAATTACACAATGATTTCAGAACAAGAAGAGAAATGATGGCCAAAATCAGCTTTGATTTAGCACATGGTTCTTCAAGTCTGGACAGACAAAAGACAAAAGTCAAAATAGATATCCCATCATCTACAATAGAGGCCAATTTAATGAAGGAAGGAAAAGAGCTTTGGACGAGTCCTATGATTTTATAAGGGAGAAGGATTAGCCCAACTGATTTCAGTGGAGTATAGCAGAATCTCAAGATCTATGTTATAAAAAACGGGCAGGAACAAGAGTAAAATTTTAGTTTTGACACACAATTTCCCATGTGACATTGATCATGATTATCTCAGATAATTGCTGAAAAATTATGGGAGCCAAGGCTTTACATAAGTGGTTCACTTAGGTGAGATTATTACTAGTGGATGTTACTTAACACACAGACCAGGCATTTCAAGCTCATTGGTAGTACAGTCTGTTTAAATGGTGTCAGAAACAATGACAAGATGCATCATCTAAAAAGAACACAATATGGGCTCAATAAACTCATATTGCATAAAAACTGTGAGCCCAAAGACAGCATTTGCACTTATGTAATTATTTAAACTTGGGTAGAATAAGTAGGATGGATGAAAGAAGGCCACACAAGCAGATATGTTAATAGTTTCCAGTGTTTCCTTTTTCATGTAGAGTATTGAGTCCATGGGTCTTTAACATACTAAAACAAAGAAGCCACCAAATAGCACCATATATGGAGTAAGCAAAAACCTATCATAAGTGAAGAACTGTGGTCCATCTAATTGTGTTTATGTTTGAATCTCTAAAATATGTTAAGGAGAGCATTGTTACTCTTATCAACCAGTTCTCAACTGAGCTCAGTAAAGTCATTGGTGGCTGTGGGCTGTCCAGAGCAGTTGAATTTCTTGAGCTCTTGAATTCGTCTCTGGTAGATCCCAAGCTTCACTGTGTTCTCCACGTAGACTGGAAGGTGAAACAAGTGCACAAATGCATGGCTTTCACAGCAGTGTAATGGACAGGATCCCACCTAAGAACTGTGCTATTTTGCATCTGACAGCATCACATCTTGCTTGTTCTTCACTCTGACAATAAAACACCTTGTGACTTTAGTTAATTTAGTCAAGAAAAGCACCTAAATGAAGTAATGCATTAAAGAACTTGTTCATTTTAGCAAAATTAACACTTATGATCAAATAAAAAAAAAACTATTTCAGGGGCTGGTGCTGTGGTGTAGCGGGTTAAGCTGTCACCTGCCGTGACTACATCTCACATGGGCTCAAGTTTGAGTCCTAGCTGCTCTGCTTCCAATCCAGCTCCCTGTTAATGCACCTGAGAAAGCAGCAGAAGATGACCCAAGTACTTGGGTCCCTTAACCTACATGGGAGATCAAGATGAAGCTCTTGGCTTCTAGCTTTGGCCTGGCTGGGCCCTGACCATTGTGGTCATTTGGAGAGTGAACCAGCAGATGGATGATCTCTCTCTCTCTGTGCCTCTCTCTCTCAGATGAGATCGGGCGCGTTCAGGGTGGTATGGCTGTAGACAGCCTCTCTCTCTATATATATATATATTACTCTACCTTTCAAATACCTAAATAAATCTTTGTAAAAAAAAATAGACAAATTTCAGAGGGTTGAGTTGACAGAATAGGTAGGTGTTGTGTTATTTAGCCTATTAGTGATTGTTGACCAAATACTAACAACATGCATTCATGTGCTTCTATTACACATTTCATTTTTTAAAGGATAAGAAGAAAGAGAAGGGTGTTCTCTATTACCTAACAGGATTTCCACAACTAGGTGAATGAATTCCCGGGCTTTTTGCTGCCAGGTTCAGGCACGATAATCAAAGGTTGCAGGTACTTCTTTTTCTCTCCTTTTGATGCAGATGGCTGGCATAAAAAACATGCCCCTCCAAATAATTGGGAATCTTGCCCAGACCAAGAAGTGAAATTATTTTTATCAAGCATTTATGAAATATTCTTGTGCACATTCAAAAACATTCCTTTACATTAACCTTCATAATATCATTCAATTTGTGAATATAATGCTAATCTCATTTCAGTAGGTGCCTGGGATGATGAGGGAAAATTCTTAGCACATTTCTATACTGCAATTTTGTGAAACAGGCACTACTGAAAGCTAGGAAAAATATCAAATGAAAAACAGCCACACATACCCATCCTGGTTTCTGTGCCATCACCAAGTAGAGGAGACACACTGTATGACCCTTGACCCACACTTGAGCTGGAATTGAGAGTTGGTTCTGCCAAGTGTAGCACCTGGTTGGCTGAAGATTTAGCAATGTTTTGCCAAAGGTTTTCACAAGGAAGAAGGAAGACTGCTGATGCTATTTCGTTCTTGGATCTCTGTAACGCACAAGTTCCTGAAAGGCTCTGAGAAACCCTACATAAAGAAACCTGGGTTTTGTTTAACCCAGAATGCTTCTAATCACATTTGAAATGGAATTCTAATTTTGAGCAATGCCTATCCAGTTCCCCTGGAGCTACTTTTCATTGGAATGACTCCTGGAAAATGCTTACTTACGCATAGATGAGTTATATGCCTTAATAATGACACTAAGAAAATGTTAGAGGAAATACCCAATATGGCAGCGAAGAGAGGGGTAAACGACCTCTCAGATACCAAGGGTTTCCGGTACTAATGATGAAAGAACCAGCTAGTAAAATCAGTCTAGAAACAACACACACAATTGTTTCAAAACTTCAGAATTGGCATTTGTATACATTTGGATGATAATGCTATAAAACTATAGGAAATGCAAAACCTATGGACGTATTTGTAGCAGACTTTTACAAATATGAAATACTGTTGTTTCTTTTTTCAAAGTTTGCCCAAGAATACCTTTGGAGAGTGATTCAGAGAGAGACACCTGCCTTCTTTCTTAAAACCTTTCCATACACATCATGCATAAGTAGTGGCATTGCTGTTGTGTACTCCACCCTGACCACACACTGTGCCAAGGGCCACCTGGCCCACTGCTCCTGAACCCAAGCCCATATATGTGTCTTGAAGTCAGGTGCTGGACACCATCAGGTATTAGTCTCCCATGGTCTTCCAGCCTCCCTCTTTTCACCCAAAGTTTTCTTGCCCTGCTATTAGGATTTCAAATCACTGCTTACTAAAATTGGGTCACTGAGGGCCCGGTGCTGTGGCACAGCGGGTTAACGCCCTGGCCTGAGGTGCTGGCATCCCATATGGGCACCAGTTCTAGTCCTGGCTGCTCCACTTGCGATCCAGCTCTCTGCTGTGGCCTGGGAAGGCAGTGGAAGATGGCCCAAGCCCTTGGGTTCCTGCACCCGCGTGGGAGACCCAGAGGAAGCTCCTGGCTCCTGGCTCCTGGCTTCAGATGGGCATAGCTCCAGCAATTGCAGCCATCTGGGGAGTGAACATCGGATGGAAGACCTCTCTCTCTCTCTCTCTCTGCCTCTCCTCTCTCTGTGTAACTCCGACTTTCAAATAAAATAAATAAATCTTTAAAAACAAATTGGGTCACTGAATTGAGGGAATGGTGCAGCCAGCCCTACATGGTCCCCGATCACCAGACTCATGAAGTGAATTGTTTCCTCTGTTGATTACATCTTGGTGTTCAGTCTTGCCTTGGGGGGTTTCATTTTCAAGAACATCAGGCCTGCAGCAAATCTAAGCACCAGCTGCATGGAGCCCTCAGAATGGCTGACTTTTCCATCATCATATTTCTCTAAAGATCATGGCATCTTGGACCAACAAAAGGAAGGCCATGTGCACTGCCCACCAACTGGGCACTTGGGCACACCCTGAACATGCACCTGTCAACTCCAACTTCAATCCATAAGAACCTTCACTCGCAGGCCCTCAGAAAGCCAGGGAATTAAGCCACAGCTACCTGATTCCCAGTTCTGCACTTAGTGAGAAACACTTCCTTTTTCTACCTCCCAGGATCAGTTTTGGGGGTGTTCTATATCACTCTTATCTTGCTGACATTACAGTCTTCTGGCCCCAAGAGCCCTCAGTAAGAGAATATCAGGGGACTGTTGTTCGGAAGGTTAGAATTTGTCTCCGAATGCCAGAAGCACCAAGGAGAATGTCAAGACCTTACTTTCCCACTGTCTCTGTAGATCTGCATATTTGTATAAGCCACTGAGCAGAACGCAAACAATGTGTAAATGGTTAGCATATTTCTGAAGTAGCTATTTCTCTCTAAAACAAAGACTCAATGTCAAGGCTCCTCTTGGAATTCAGAGAGAAAAAGAAAACCAAACTGATGGAAAATGTGTCTTGTTATATAAATAAATATTTATCATGATGAATGCATGTTTATGAATCACAAAGCAATATGCCCAATAACAATTGCTTATTTAATCTTTTGTCAAAGATTTATTTTCCTAAAGTATGGTATGCAGGAAGGGGAGAAAGAGAGTGCCAAAGAGCATTTGCCTTTTAATACTTTACAGTAATCACTTTCCGTGAGAAAAGCATTCAAATTCTGAGTCACAGAGGAAGAACTGAGAAGATTGCCCTTCCTGGAAGCAAAGCTTTGATGTGTTTAATAACAAAGGGTCTGTGTCTGCCATGGAACTGAAAATGATATGAGTGTCTACTGCAAAGAATTGCAATGTCTATTACAAGGAGTAACTTCTCCACAAGCTTTCTGACATTGGAACTTCTTTATCGTGAATCACATAAATATACTATTTTTATGTATAATGAAATATGTCTGTGCTTTCACAAAATATAACTTAATCATAAAAATAGCTATAACCTAACATCTTAAAAAACTTAGAATGGGCAACAGTAACACTGAATGAAAATCAGGTGAGCATATGTAAACAGACTCACAAATGAATGTAGTTTACCCCTCAACTCCTGCAGTTCTCATAACTTTACAAAGCAAGCATTCAACATTCAATTCAATTTCCAGTTGTCAAAGGCTATTTCATTCGCTTAACTGTTTGAGTATACTCATCAAAAATTGCATTGGGAAGCTTTCTTCCTTGCAACATGTTGATTTGATGAGATAATAGAGTGAGTTGGCTACATTGCATCAGCATGTCAGTGGTCAACCAAGCATTTATTCTGAGTTCTGATATTTTTCCTCTGTCCACTGAGGTCCAAAGGTGGCAATGATATCTTGGAGTCCCTTATGACTCCGGTGGTCCTTCAAACATGATGATGTTTACAACAGCAGGAAACCAAAAGCTATGGATAGCATCAGTCTGAGTAAATGGTAATAGAAGTACCCAGTCAACTGTGTCCTTTCTGAGATATCTGGTCTACTTCAGGTTGCAGCTAACCTCACAAGGATATCTGGACACGTTCCCTGATATATTCTTCATCCATACAATATCTGGGAACGTTACTCTCAAAGCCTAGATCAGAAATGGGGGTAGTTACTAACTGTGCTTGTACCTTCCTTCTATCACCATAATGGGGATGTTGTCTTGCTGCTGAAACATGAAATTCTTGCAAAGTAGCTACTCATTGTTTAGTGGTTAAGAGTACACCTTCCTGAATACTGAAGTTCAAGTGCATGACTTTTTTGCATAAATCATGTTTGAACTCTGGAAAAGTAATTTTTCCTCCATAAGCCTATGTGTATTTGCATGAAACATGGACAAAAGTATTGTCCATGTCAGCATGGTGGTGGAGCAGGTTAGGCCACTTAGTGCCACTTAGTGCCACACCAGCATTCCATAGGAGTACAGGTTTGAGTCCCAGCTGATCACTTCTGATCTAGCTCCTTGCTGAAACACCTGGGAAAAATGCAGAAGATGGTGCAAGTACTTGGGCTCCTGCTACCCATGTGAGAGAACTGGATGGGCTTACAAGCTCCTGGATTAGGGCTTGCAGCCCCAACTCTTGCAGCCATATGGGAAGTGAAACAACAGAAAGAGTATTACTTGAGCTCTCTGTCTCTGCCTGTCTCTTTGTAACTCTGCCTTTCGAATAAATAAATAAATCTTCAAAAATGTGTTATGATATACTTTATATATGTATGTTATAATACATTAAAACATATTATCCAACTTATGAGCACTGAAAATAGAATGCATTCTGAGTATTGAACACATGCTGGCATGTAGGTGATAATTTGAAAAAAATAATTATACCCATGATCTGAACTGAATTCTGAAGAAATGTGGCAATTATTGCATCAGCTGAAATGGACTGATGCTATATCCTCACGGTGAGCTGGGTCTTTTTGTATACCACTAATAAAACCATAAGATTTTAAAACAAAGGAGGCTACCCAAAAAATTTGAAACAGTTGTCTATCCAAGGATCATAAATATTTCATCAATCTTATTTATAGGCAGTAATAGGAATTATTGACTATTTATTAATTACATGCATAAATCAGACATTACATAATTTTCATGTGTTGATCTTTAGATGGTCATATAAATGCCATTTTTATTCTTAAAATTTTCACTGATCCTGACAAAAATAAAATGAAAATTAGGAATTAAGACCAAGATTTGTGCTTTAATCACATGGAAATACAAAACCATAAACACCTCTCCAAGAAACAAAGCCATTCTTTTCGTGTGGCTTTCTTTGATTTCACATGGACACAAATGGCACATAAGTTATATATATTTTTCATCACTTATCATTTTGCTCATGACAATTATCCATAATTTACTCTTTAATGTTTAAATGGAAATTTAAAAGAAATATTCATTTCAGTTTTTATTCATCTTGACCTTGGTTGATTTATGTTGCATAACTGCTAGCTAGCAAAGAAATCACTAGTTTATGACAATATACATGAGTCAACAAAAATAATTAAAACCACAGTGAAAGCTTAATTCCTTCTGATTCTGTGAACATGTCAGCAGTAGAAGTCTTGGTTTCCTTTTGTTGGCTCTGTAGCTGAGTTTCGACTGCACAGTGGGGTCATCTCCAATGACTGCGATGCCAAGAAGTTGCAGGACTCTGCTCTCAGAAAGCCAGGATATTTTCCACGGAATTTTGTCTAGTTCTAGAAATCAAACCTTGCACATGAGTTCTGACTCCCATGGAATTGCATGACTTCTTAACTGAGCCCTCTATTTCCCCTTTGGAAGCCTGAAGAATACTTCATAATGAAGAGAAGAGACAGCTTGAAAAATCTTCTCTTTCACTTTGGTCTTCCATGCATGTGCCCATCGTCTGTGCCTCTGGCTCATGGCCTGCTTTCTGGATACTGGACAGAGAGGACGCCAGGACTGTAGAGAATGGACCCAAGACACTATGGATACACAAACCGTGTCTAAAGCAAGTTTGAGGAGATCCTTAGAGAACTGTGAGACCCTCTAAGGTTCTTACCAGGGAAAGGCACCCCAACCCTTAACTCCCTAATTCTTTCTTGCTCAATCCATGGAAAAAAGATTCAATCAGACAAGTTGCTGAGTTTAAGGTCAAATTGAAATTCTTTTCCCACCTCTTTTCATTTTTTCCTGAGCCAAGCATTTCATTGGCTCTAATGCAAAAGCATAGAAGTTTATCCTTATTTGCCCTAGGAATGCTGTTATTTTCATCTTAAATAACCATTTTCTGTGCTTGCAGATTTTAACCCACTAAGTGAGATTTCCCTGGGTTTTCTCTCTTCTGATTAGTCTCAATTTGTACCATTTTAATTTATTTTTAAATTTTTTAATATAAAAAGAACAGATTTTATGCTTCCCATAGGTAGTTTCAAGTTGATAACCATACTTTCCTTATTCCTCTGCTCCCCCACCCCCTCCCTCCCTCCACTCTTTTCATCAGTTTTTGCAAAGGCATACTTTTAATCCACTCTGTATTCACAAACATAATTTTGTACAAATCATAATATTCAATAAGTAAAAAGTAGGAAGACCACAGTTTCATAGGAGGATAAACAAGGGCTAAAAACAGTAATCAAATCATAAGATGTCTGTTTCACTCCTACACGTTTATTTCTATTCTGTATTAACTACCACATATCTGAGAAAACATACAATATTTTTCTTTTGGAAACCGATGTATTTCACTAAGCATAATGGTTTCCAGTTGCACATATTTTGTTGCAAAAGACAGAAGTTCATTCTTTTATGGCTGAGGAATATTCCATAATGTATACATACCACATTTTCTTTATCCAGTCTTCAGCTTATGGACAGCTGGGTTGATTCCATATCTTAGCTATTTTGAATTGAGCTGTAGTAAACATGGGGGTACAGATAACTCTTCAATATGATGATTTTATTTTGTATGGATAAATTCCAAAGAGTAGGGTGGCTGGGTCATATAGTAGATCTATTTTTAGATTACTGAAGAATCCCATACTGTATTCCATAATGGTTGTACTAATTCACATTCTCATCAAGAGTGAATTAGATACCTTTTACCCCACATCCTCATCAACATTTATTGTTTTTTGATTTGTGGATTATAGCAAGTCTAACTGGGGTGAGGTGAAACCCCATTTTTTTTTTATTTCTCTGATAGTTAGTGATCCTGAGCATATTTTCATACGTCTGATGGCCATTTGAATTTCATCCTTTAAAAAATACCTGTTCATGTTATTTGCCCATTTGTTAGCACTCTTGTTTTGTTGTGGAGTTTCTTGATAGTGCTTGATCCTGGATATTAATTCTGCATCAGTTGCATAGTTTGCAAATATTTTCTCCCATTCTGTTGGCTGCCTTGTCATCTTGTTCAGTGTTTCCTCTGCAGTGCAGAAGCTTTGTAGAATGCTATAATCTCATTTGCCTATTTTTGCTTTGATTGCCTGTGCTTCTATGGTCTTTTTCAAGAAGTCTTTGGCTATGCTAATGTCTTGCAGAGTTTCCCTGATGATTTTCTTTAGTAATTTGATGGTATCTAGTTGAAGATTTAAATTCTTGATCCACTTTTAGTTGATTTTGGTATTAGGTGTAAGGTAGGTGTATGTCTGTGTGAATAGATCCATTTCCCCAGCTCCATTTTTTGAAGAGACTCCTTTCCCCAGGGATTAATTTTAGCTTCTTTATCAATGATTAGTTGATTATAATGCATGGATGAATTTCTGGGGTTTCCATCTGTTCCATTTGTCCACATGTCTATTTTAGTGCCAATGCTAGGCTCTTTTAATTAGAACTGTTGTGTAGTATGCCTTGAAATCTGGTATTGTGATGCCTCCAGATTTATTTTTGTTGTTCAAGATTGCTTTAGCTATTTGAGGTCTCTTGTGTTTCCATACAAATTTTAGCATCACTTTTTTCTAGACCTGAGAAGAATGTCATTGGTAATTTGTTTGGGATTGCATTGAATCTATAAGTTCTTTTCAGAGGCATAAACATTTTGATGTTAATCTATCTTCTAATCTATGAGCATAGATAACTTCTCCAGTTTTTGTGTCTTCTTCTATTTCTTTCTTTTAATGCTTGCAGTTTTCATTGTAGAGATCTTCCACATCCTTGGTTAAATTTATTCTAAGGTATTAAATTCTTTTTGTAGCTATTGTGAATGAGACTTATCTTACAAATTCTACTGTAGCCAAGACTTTGTCTGTGTATACAATGGCTATTAATTTTTGTGTGTTGATTTTATGTCCTACAAATATACTAAACTCTCTTTTGAATTCCAATGGGCTCTATAGTGGAGTCTTTTGGTTCCCCTACATACAGAATAATGTCAGCTGCAAACAGGGATAATTTGACTTCCTTCTTTTTTATTATATTTTATATTTTATAAATAAAATATAAATATATTTATGATATTTTGCTATATTTTAATTATTTATACACTCCTGCAATTTTGGATTTGGTTTGTTTTTGTTTTTCTAGGATCTTGAGATGCATTTATAGATCATTATTTGCTGCCTTTCAAATTTCTTGATAGAGGCACTAATTATCATAAACTTCCCTCTTAATACTGCTTTTGCAGTATCCCATAAGTTTTGATATGTTGTGTTGTCATATTCATTTGCTTCCTGGAATTTTTTGATTTCCCGTTTGATTTTTTTCTATGACTCACTGTTCATTCTGGAGCATTGTTGTTCAATCTCTACGTGTTTGCATATTTTCCAGACTTCCTTAAGTTGTTATTTTCCAGTTTCATTCTACTGTGGTCAGAAAAGATACATGGTATAGTTTCAATTTTTTGAGTTTGCTGAGACTTGCTTTATGGCCTAACATTTGGTCTACCCTAGAGAATATTTCATGCTCTGATCAAATGAATGTGAATTATGCAACCGTAGTATGAAATGTTCTCTAGATACCAATTAGGTTCATTTGGTACCTAGTATAGATTCATTATGTTTTTTTGTTGATTTTCTGTTTAGTTGATCTGTGCATTGATGAAAATCGGGTGTTGAAGTCCTCCATAATTATTGTTGTATTGGAGTCCATATCTCCCTTTAGATCCATTAACATTTGTTTTAAATAGCCAGTCCCCATGTCATTGCATATTTAAAATAATCACATCTTCCTGTTGAATTGATCATTAATCATTACATAAAGCCCTTTTTTGTCTCTTTTAACAATTCTTGTATTAAAGTCTATCTTGTCTGATATTAGAATGGCTATACCTGCTCCTTTTTGATTAATGTTAGCTTGGAATATCTTTTTCCATCCTTTCACTTTCAGTCTGTATGTATCTTTGCCAATGAGGTGTGTTTCTTGTAGGTACGAAATAGATGGATTTTGTTTTTTTAATCAATTCAGCCACCCTGTATCTTTTAACTGGAGAATTTAGACCATTTACAATCCAAGTTATTATTGATAAGTAATGGCTTAATCCTACAATTTTTCCATAAATATCCCTATTTTTTGCTTTGGATTTTCTTTGTAATTTTACTAGGATATTTTCTGTCTTCACATTCTTTATTAAGACTATCAGTCTCTGTTTCTGTGTGTAGCATATCAGTAGGAATCATTTGTAAGGCTGGACAAATGGTGACAACTTCTTTCAATTTAGGTTTGTTTTGAAAGGTCTTTAATTCACCGTCTTTGTAAAAGAGAGCTTTGCTGAGTACATTATTCTGGGTTGATTTTTTTTCTTTTAGGACTTGGACTATGTCTATCCATTCGCTCTTAGACTGTAGATTTTCTAATGAGACAGCATCTGTTAGTCTAATTGACAGTCCTCTAAAGGCAATCTGACATTTCTTTCGTGTACATTTCATAACCTTTTCTTTATGTTTTACTGCTGAAAGTTCGACTATAATGTGTCATGGTGAAGGTCTTTCTGATCATACCTATTATGATCATGTGCTTCCTGTACTAGGATGTCCCTTTTTTCTCCAAATTAGGGAGGTTTTCTGCTATTATTTCACTGAAAAGGCCTTCTACTTCAATCTCTGTTTCCATGGCTTCAGGAACTCCTAATTCACATATGTTTTGTCATTGATAGTATCCCATAAATCTCAAAGATTATTTCAGTTTTTCTGATTTTTTCTTCTTTTTTTGCCCAACAAATATTTCCAAGGATTTGTCTTCTAGATCAGACAGTCTCCCGTTTTCCTCACCAAGTCTGTTGTTGAGGCTTTCCACTGTATTTTCTATTTGACATATACTTAATTCTTCATTTCTAATATTTCAGTTTGATTTCTCTTCAGTATCTCTATCTCTCAGCAAAATTTTTCATTCACATCATGTATGCATTTGTTATCTCATTAATTTGTTTCTCTGAGGTTCTGAGTAATCTTATGAACATTCTTTTGAATTGACTTTTAGGCATTTCATCATTTCATCAATCTATTCATCTTCACATTCTTTTTTTTTTTTTTTTTTTTTTTTTTTTTTTTTTTTTTTTTTTTTTTTTTTTGGCAGACAGTAAGAGAGAGAGACAGAGAGAAAGGTCTTCCTTTTCTGTTGGTTCACCCCCCAAATGGCCACGACAGCCAGTACGCTGTGCTAATCTGAAGTCAGGAGCCAGGTGCTTCCTCCTGGTCTCCCATGCAGGTGTAGGGCCCAAGCACTTGGGCCATCCTCCACTGCCTTCCCCGGCCACAGCATAGAGCTGGACTGGAAGAGGAGCAACTGGGACAGAATCCGGCGCCCCAACCAGGACTAGAACCCAGGGTGCCGACGCCGCAGGTGGAGGATTAGACTAGTGAGCCGCAGCGCCAGCCCATCTTCATATTCTAATATCACAGTGTTGTTGTATTCCTTTGGGGGAGTCATATTGTATTCCTTGTTCTTGTTTCTTGTATTACTGCATTTTTTTTTGGCATTTGTGAAAATGCTCGCTGTTTTTCTCCTCTGATGAGTTTTATCTTTGAATGATGCCTCTGTAGCTTATTGGAGTATCTGCTCCTTCAGCAGATAGCCAGACATGTGCTCTTGGTTGGGCCAGGGAGCTCTAGTTAGTGCTCAAGGGTGGAGTGAGAGTTCAGTATGGCACCCAATTTGGGCATGTAGATATCCTCTATTGTCAGCGGGAAGAAGGTATAACCATGTCTGTGGCATAATAACAACCTTATCTCCTCTCTTCCTAGCTGATGAATGCCTGGGGTTATCCCCCAGTGTCTCTGCTTCCCCACACAAATGCATGAACTGCACAAATATCTCTGCAGTCCTCAGTGTGAGCACAGAGCCCTTTGCAATGACCCACCCCAGGCAATCAGGGATCTCTGAACCTCTGAGGCCAGACACAGTGATTGCGTAGAGACCCAGCTATACCCTACACCCTATCTTGCAGTCACAGAATTCCCACATTCATAGTGTGCAAGGCTTTCACAGTCCCAGAGTGCAGGGGATCCACTCTTAGACCCATGGGACTGCCCCATCGATGGAGACAGCAGAGGTGTTCCCAGAGCCAGTTGCCTGTGAGCGCTCTACCTTGGCAATTTGAGTACCCAAGTTTGTGACAGGATGAGGGAGATGGCAGTACTTCACAATCCTAAGTGGGTGTGCAGCCCCTGCCATCCTTCCCTCCAGGCTGGACTCAAAATCAGTAGGGAACATGGATTTATTCCTCTAAGAACGTCCACTTGCTGTGCAGCCTCTACTGTCATGGAGATTACACTTTCTCCCTACTGGTCACCAGGTGCCCTTGTAGGGGGATGCAGACAAAAAATGTGCTTTTCTTTATGGGATTAGGTGGGTACCCTGCCCCCTGCTAATGTTCCAGGCCGAACTCAAGGTCAGTGTGGTCTGCAAAAATTCTCCTTGAGGCAATATCACCAGCGGCATGGGTGCTGCAGTCTGCTCTCACCTTGCTCTCAGAATCTGGTGTCAACTCTGACCCTCAGCTGTGGGAGTCATGGGTGCCACTCCTGCTAGCTGCTGCATGGTTGTGCTGTTGATGCAGCTTCATGGTGTCTCTCTCCTTTGTGTAGAATTTCCATTCAAACTTCTCTCTACCCCTCCTGTGGGAATGCATACCCTCTGCTTTTCTTCCACTATCTTCCCTTGGTCAGAATCAGCACATCTTTTGTCTAATCAGCCATCTTGGAATCACCATTTTAAACAAGAAATACAAACCAGTGTATTCAATTTTGCTTTACCCCCACACAGCTAATTATCATACTCTTCTTGTAAAGTTTCTTTCCAATATTGCCCCAGTTTTCTCTTTTTAGCCTAAGTCCTATCAACCTTGTAAAGACAGTCCCAATTTTTTAACCTTTTGTTTCCTTTGAATCTTTGTTCCTACAAATTAACTAACACTGAAAAAATGTCACCAATGACTTCCATCTTAACAATACTCAACAGTAATAGGTTTAAAATCTAAAACGATGTTGTGGGAGGTGTTGTGGTGCAGTGGGTTAAGTTGCTGCTTGGGATGCCTGCATCCCATATCAGAGTGCTTGGGTTTGAGTCCCTGCTCTACCACCAATTCCAGCTTCCTGCTAATGTGACCCTGGGAGGCAGTAGGTGATGCTTCAAGTACTTAAGTTCCTACCAAACATGTGGGAGATCTGTGCTCTGGGCTTCAGCCTGGTCCGATCTTGACTTTGGGGGTATCTGGGGCGTAAACCAGTAGATGGATGATCAATTATCTTCTTCTGTCTCTCTGTCTCTGTCTGTCTGCCTGCATTTCTATCTCATTATCTCTCTGTCTTTTCAAATAAGAACAAATAAATAAATTTAAAAATTAAAAGAAGCTGAGAAATAGTTTGAGCAGATACTCCACCAAGAAAATAATATGGATGGCAGAAGCAGGACTCACACATATCAGATCACTGTGCTGTCCCCTCAAAAATTCTTGTTGACCTTCCTATCACTCTCTCAATAAAATCCCAAGTGTGTCTCAGGCCACGACTCCACCTGCTCTGGCCTACAATTTCCTGAATCTGCTGCCATTCACCCCTTCTTTCACTTGCTCCAGCCACCCTGACATCCTTTCCTTTTCAAACCAATCAGTGCCTTCCTACCCCAGGTCCTTTGCACTTCCTAACCCGGTAGTGTACAACTCAGTTACTTTCCTTCTTGGCAAGATTTCTCTGTCTCCTTCTTCAGATTCATGTTCAAAAGGAAGTCTTCTCCGGCCTTCTGTGTAGAATACACACCCAGTCTCTTCGTATTCCCTTTCATGGAATGATTTGCTTTTCATAGCATCCACTTGACGTTATCTTGTACACGATTTGTCTTCTCCATCTTCCTTAAGAGCATGTAACTTCAAAGGTGACAGAGGCTTTACATTTTTCCTTGCTGCATCGCTGTTATGTTAGACAGTGTCCCACAGATATCAGACCCTCAGTAAACTCACACGTATCCATGTCTCCTTTTATTTACCAGTTGCTATAAAAATTATCCCTTGCTTCAGTCATCAGTAAGTAAATTAATAGAATAAACCACATGAAATTCTGAATTTGTCAATATTTGATTATTTTGGAACTACAAAATAGAAACTGCTTACGGTGCCAATGAACATAACCATAAACACATGTGAACTTGCCAGTGAAACATTGATTAGGATAACAAAAGCATTGATAGGAGAGGCCAAACATCCTGATCAGGGTATTATTACACACAAGTAAAATGTGGTGCTGCCACTCTAACACTTCCGACTTTCCATGACCGTGTGTGAGCCAGTGAAGAGTGACAGGATGCCTGCTTCCTGAATGATAAGAAGAAATGAACGGATTTCACACTGATGGCCTGGTAATCCAGTACTGGCAACCACAACACTGAAGACGAATCCTTGTTTTTCAGAAATTCATGTTCTCTCTTGTAGTCTTATTTGAGTATTATCTGTGCAATCTGTAAGTGAAGTCAAACCAGAGACATGCATGCAAATCGTGGGGGCATTCACTGACAGATATTAGCCTTTCTCTGCTAAGCCAGGAAAATGATTTTTTTTTCTTCTTTCATCCCAGTGCAACAGCTATTATTAAATTTAAGAAGCATCAAAAACTAATACTACTTCTTTCTATTTCTAACCACTAAAACATAATCCCATGACTTTTGCACATTACACTTAATTGCAAATAGTTATCAACAGCATAAGTCTTACATTAGTATGCTAGCTTCAATGAGATCTATTTGCATTTGCAACCTTTAATACTGCAGAAGGTTTAATACTGAATAAGATTTACATTTCAATATTTTCATCTACTTCTATCTTTTTAAGATTTTTTTATCCAGGGTTTTCTCAACAACTTTGTAAATATAACAAATCTCCTTGTGCCCAAAGCCCATCTGATTTGAGACTTGCTGGAGCTGGTATCTATGTTGTAGGGGCACCAACCGAGTGTGAACTAGAGATTTTTTTACTTATGGTTGCCCACTGACTTCAGTAACTTTTAAGCATATACATTCTTTTTTAGTTCACTTTATATCTTAATATTTATGGTTTTGAAAAAATAAGGCACTGATTAGATGTACCATTATGATAATTCAGTTTACACACATTGTCATCAAATGTTGCTGTGTCAGTTGACAGAACACATATCCCTCCTATAGGAGGTCATACAAACCTCCTGATTACTATTTAGATACTGGATGAATAAAAACTTATTAACAGGTGGGTGGGTATTTCTTGCAGTACTTAAAATGCTGTTTGCGCCAACTGTAACTCACAGCAGAGTTCTTGGTTCAGTTCTCCTCCTGAATATAGCTTCCTACTTAATGTGCAACTGATTCTGACTCAACTTTTTCCACCATCCCAACTGCTTCTTGTAAAAAGCCAAAAATGAAGAAACTCAGCTCACAGCTTCTTACAAGATCCTAAGTGTGGTGATTCTTCCACTTTCCAGAAGGACCACGACATTGATAAGTCACATAGAAGGGGAATCAGAGAAGACAGGAATAATAGCATATCCACGGGTGTGCCACACAATTCTGCAGATATGGGGAAAATAAAACACTGATTACACACATTTGTCAGATCAAAAATTAAACCCCTTGCTTTAAATTTGGAAGGATTTCAGCTTAAAAGTTGTCCAAATATTAAGGAAAACCTATTAGAATACTAATTAGCAATAAAACATGTTGTTTTGAAATAAGGTTATCCTATGCTTCTTCACTTTTGGAATGAAGATATATATATATGTGTGTGTGTGTGCGTGTGTGTGTGTGTCTATATATATATACACACACAGCACAGACATCTTCTATATAGAGGCAATCTTTATAAATAGGTAAGGAAACTAGAATAGTGAAAACAGATCAAGGGGACTTCCTCTCCAGGTCTCCTGGGGCTGAACCTACCACCTTCAGAGAGTCAAGTGATACCGTAGGTGAGGAAAACAGCATGATGTAACTGCTGTATTTTCAGGTTAGGCAAACAAAAGTGGGATCCAGCCCATGGTGTGAGCCTGAGCCAGACACCTTTGCCTTACTACGTGACAATGTTAGGGAATTTCCATGACTGTCCTGGAATGTGCCCTGTGACTATGTGGCTTCCTAATTAGACACGTTACCTCGCGTGACCCACTCTTCCTTCTAATCATGTAATTCTAATAGGACCATAAAAAGAAGACAAAGAAAAGAAAGAAAGGTGAGTGATTAGTGGCTTTGGCAGTGTTTTGCCATTCTCTTTTGCCGTGTTGGGAGGCAAAGACTGGCAGCTGCCTGAAGGATTTCAGGAGCTGTATCACTCTTGTGCTCTAGAACGTCCATAATTAGCACAGTGTATTTGTGGAAAGGCCTGTGACGAATAATAAACAGGGTGATTGACACCTCACACTGACACTTAAGTCTGTTAATTCCTTTAGGCATTGGCTACCCCATGTCTGAAGTTTTTTATTACCTCAGTTTCCCTGTGTGATTTGACATTGAAGGGATAAATATAAAAACCGAGAGATGCCCCAGGGGCTTGTTGTTGTACTTGTTTATGTTGCTGATATGTGCTTGTTTCACGTTAAGGTTTGTCTTAAAGCAGGGATTTCCTAGATAGGGCAGTCAAAGAAGGCTCAGAAAACTCACAAACTCTGGGGCTGGTGCTGTCGCAAAGCAGGTGCAGCCACTGCCTGCAGTACCAGCCTCCTTTATGGGCACCAGTTCCAGTCCCATCTGCTCCAATTCTGATCCTACTAATGTGTCTGGGAAGGCAGCAGAAGATGGTCCAAGTCCTTGGGTCCCTGCCACACATATGGGAGACACAGAAGAAGCTCCTGGCTCCTGGCATTGGCCTGGCCCAGCCTCGTTTGTTATGACCATCTGAGAACAGAACCAGCAGGCAGAAGATCTCTTTATCTTTCTCTCCCTCTCTCTCCCCGCCCCCCTTTCTCTCTCCCTCCCTGTGTGTGTGTAACT
Organism: Oryctolagus cuniculus; assembly: GCF_964237555.1. Lineage (NCBI taxonomy): Eukaryota > Metazoa > Chordata > Mammalia > Lagomorpha > Leporidae > Oryctolagus > Oryctolagus cuniculus. The sequence continues at coordinate 150,264,121 of NC_091436.1, forward strand.
GCCTTTCAGATACATAAAAAAATCTTTTAAAAATCACAAAATGGCTGTGATTTTACAGTGTTCCTGTGTCTTATAGGCAGTGATATGCACTCACATGGAGTTTCACTTATGGTTGGAATCCCAGGAATTTATTCAAGATTTTGTTTTAAAATTTTTATCTTTTTTTTTTTCAATGTAGTCCAGTAGATGAAATTCTAGAAAACATTATTTTAAGTTAATTATTGATTCTTAAATAATATTATGCATTTTTAACTATTTTATCAAATATAGACTGAAATTTCATACAGAGAAATTAACAAAACTTTTTAAAATAAGAGTTCACAAGACTTCCTATTTGAACTCCTTATTTGAAACATTCTATCAAATTTTCAGAACAGAGCCAAGTTGTACTAAATCATTAAAAAAATTCTTCTGTAAAGCCCCAGGTAATTTTATCTAATCAATTTGCCTCAAGGATGCACTGATAATGAAAAACCTGCTATCTGAGATTGATTTTATATAAAAGAACATTATAATAGAAGAGCTTTAGCATAATAATAAAGTTTTCAATCATTTAAACAAATATAATTTATTACCAAAGCTCTGCTGTATATTTTAGACAAAGTTTAGGATTTACCTTGCTGTATTTTGGCATACTTCAGTTACTAGGGTATACATCCTCATATTAGATAAAGGCCAAATGGTGGTGAGCCACTTGAAAACCTGGTGATTGTACTATGCTTTGGAGTTAGGAAATCTGCCTTCACTCATGTAGATCATTGTTTCCCAAATTACTTCACATAACATTAGTCTAAAGCACGCTTTCTCCATTGTGTAGCACTACGGACATCTTGGGCTTACGGTGCTTTGCTATAGGGACCTGTCTCATGTCAGGGGAAGACAATCACACCTATTCATTGTCAATGAGCAAAATGTCTCCAATCATTGCCAAATATCTCTAAGGGGCAAGGTTTGTTCCCAGGAGAGAATCTAATTTCCAATATTCATTCACCTGAGTGACTTTATGATTAAATTAATGTGATAAGAATACAATGATTAACTCCATTTAATATTTATTTATTTACTTGAAAGTCATAGTTACAGACACACACACACATACAGAGAGAGGGAGAACAGAGACACAGTGAAAGGTCTTTCATCTGTTGGTTCACACCTCAAATGGCTGCAACACCCAAAGCTGGGCCTACCCAAAGCCCGGAAACAGAAGCTCCTGGGTCTCCCACATGGGTGCAAGGGCACAAGTACTATAGTCATCTTCCACTACTTTCTCAGGTGCATTTGCAGGGAGCTGGATGGGAAGTAGAGTAGCTGGGACTTGAACTGTTGCCCATATGTGATGCCAGTGTCACAGACAGTGGCTTTACCTGCTATACCACAATGCTGGCCCCCTTTGCTCACTTCCGAACAGGATTTTTTGTTGTTGTTGAATTACTTGAGCTACTTAGATGTTCTGGATATTAATCCTTTATCAGACACACAAGTTGTGAATATTCTCTCCCATTCTGTCAGCTGTCTTCACATTTTATATTAATTTTTGCTGAGCAGAAGCCTGTTAATTTTATATAATCCCATTTGCCTATTTTTGCTTTTATAAACTGTGCTTCTGCAATCTTAAAAGTCTAAACGTTCCTTTCCCATGCCAGTGTCTTCAAGGGATTCCCCTGTTTTCCTCTAGTAGTTTCACTGATGCAGGTCTTGCATTTATGAGTTGATTTTGTATAGGGTGTGAGGTAGGGGGTCTGGTTTCAAACTTCTACGTGTGGAAACCCAATTTTCCTAAAACCTGTCACAGTGCTCACTGTGGGAGTAGCCAGCTCAGGATACTGCCAGCCCTGAACACTGGGCATCAACCATGCTATCAAGATGGGATCCCCCATTCCCTGTTCCATTCACAGGAGAGATCGGCTTCATCTGTCCAGCTTAAACTCATCCCATATTCTCAATGACCAGCTAAATTGCTCAGGGCATCCTTTTGGCTCACCCATCTGAGTGTACACACTTGATTTGTGTCCACTCAGTTAGAGGCCTAGCACTTCAGTGCTATAGATGAGAGAAGAAAATCTTTGGGTTAGGACAAGCCAAAGAACAGGTGAGCAGATGTGAAGCCCATGACTACCTCATGATTTTTGTTATGATATAAAAAAGCACCTGTGTAGAGACTCAACAAATAGAAGATGACGGAACCTGAGAATTCCAGAATAAGAGGTGCAGAGTGCCAACACAACGACTTAAAGCCAGATGTACCAGTTGACATTTTTAGTTATGCAATCATATTTTTACTGTTTCTCCCATTTTATGCTTTAGTTTCTGTCAACTGCAATAGAAATTCTTAGTAATAGACCTGAAATGGAAATAGTAATATGTGTCATATCATGCGATAAGTCAGCCATCACAGAAGAAACAAGACATTTGATTTAAAATCGTTTTGTAAGACTTAAATCACTATGGATTAATAATACAGCTTCTAACTGATATCTTTCTTAGCTAGGGCATTTTGAAACACAAATTCTGAAGTAGAATAAAAAATGTGTGGTGATATGATTAGATGTGATCAGTATGGTAACTCAAAAGGAATGCTACAGTTGATGAACTCACCGCCAGATGTGAAGAAGTACCTGGAGACCATGGCATGGATGTAGCTGCACTCTATCCACCTCCCCCGCCAAAAAAATAATAGTTAAGATGAACAAAAGACATAGTATGTAACACACTATAATGGTATTTAAGAAAATCACCCAAAATACCAAGAAAAATGAGTTGAATTATTTTTACAAAACAGATGAATGATTCTGTTATTTATTATATAGAAATTGAAATCAAGGAAATTATAAAAGTCAGTTCATAGATTTTTGCAGTTTCCCCATAAATAGAATTTTATTAGAATTGTTTCTCTTTTGATTCCAGAACTGAGATCTATTTAATGCTAGAGACACACTTCTTTATTATTCCTGCAGCTGATCATTATTCTAATTGGGAGAGCTTTCATTCTTCGAAGTCCAGATAAGTTCACAGTGTTGGACAACAAAGGCTACTTCTTCAAAGCTGTCACTTTCTAAAAGCTGCCTGTGGTATCACTGGTGGGATCCCAGAGTAAGATACTAACTCTTTCCTTAGAGGAGCTATAAAATAATAGCTGATTCTGAAAGATTTCAATTGTATATTTATAGTCTTAAAGAGTAGATTTTGCTCATAAGGGAAAAAGAAATGGGATGAGGACCTAGTGATAGAACCACTTTCTGATGGAGCTTGAAGACAAAGATGGTTCTAGATGGACAGTATTCTCAGAGACGTCAACAGCAACAACCTGCTGGCTCTGTAGTCCATCCTGCTGTGGAAAAGGTATGTCTCAACTACTTTTCACACATATGCTTTTAATGTCCCTTGTAAAAGCTTTTCCATACCTTTTCCTTTATTTTTTTTTCTCAACCTAACTTCCCTGCTTTCTCATAGCTTCTTTTACCTCATAACTTTGGCAAAGCCCTTCACCATCATTCCAGGCTGACTTCTACAACATTTAGTTTAGCTCCTGCTACTAAATGACTCATCCCTTTGAGTTTCTCAGTTGTGGTTCTCAAGAGAATCTCACTTGTTCAGCTCACTTTGTTGAGCCGGGCCATATCATAGTTCCTTATCTTTTTCTGGATTGGATTCCGTTGAGTCCGGTGTCCCATTTCTTGGCCCAGGTTTGGATGGATAAGAACATGAACATCTGTGCAGTTAAGATTTTTGTGCTGAGTTGGTCTGGTAAGGAATGTATCCACAGTGAACAAGGCAGGTGACAAGTCTGATACACTTAACGTTTGCTAATCAGTAGAGCAAACTGCCTACATACCATCCATGGGTTTTCAAAGCTGACACTTTCATCTATTGCATGCTTTGTAAATATACTGACGCCTACAAATAGAATGTTAACTCCCATCCATTGCCTCCAGAGAGAATGTCAAAAGCTCACATCAAACACTGCTTGGTGGTTTTGGATCAAGACCTTTGGTCCGAAGCTCAGTTGCCTGGCTATGAAAGTTGGCTTTAATATTTAACATCTGGACAAACATCTTAATCTCTTTATTTCTCAAGCGCCTTATCTATAAAGCAGGTATGTTCCTTATCTACTTTATAAAATTTTGGGGGAGAATTAGCTGAATCTCTAAAGTACTTAGAAGTTGGCTATTAATTTGAATAGTAGTGGTAAAATATACTCAATTTTTAAAAAACCCTTTCAGCAGTCTATAAATTACACAACTGAAAACCAGCAAACAACTGACACATAGTTGTAGGGAACACCTAGGTCTGTAACAACAGCAAGTTTTCATTAAGGGGAAAAATTGGAAGAAACCTCACTTCTCCATATCTGAAGTTATGTATTAGTGTTAGTCATCTGTCATGGTCCTGGACATATGTTTCAATTTCTAGAATAACCTTGACATATGTGGTTATCATGGTTGATCCCATAGGCCATTTGTTTTTGAGTGGTAAGATGTTTAACAAGATAAGGTATTACTACTCTAGTGAAGAGATTCCTGGTAATTGCTAACCTCCAGGAGACACATGCTATGACTTTATTAGCTGCAATGTATAACAGGAAATACCAGTATTTCATTTTGGATCAAAGCCACTGAGAGAACCTAAGTAATTTTAATTACTCCAGAATTTATACGTGCTTAAACTCTATTCTTCATAAAATTCATAGTTTATTTAAAGTCATTCTGTTTACTTAAATGTTCACCTCAAGTCTTCTTAAAGTTATAAAGACTGTCACCTAAGTGACCTCAACAAAAAGAAAGCTTGTTTTGAAAATGCATGTGGTCCAAATCTGGAACAAGAATGTTGGCAGGAATTGAAGCAGCTGCAAGAGCCAGCTGTTGTATGTGTGTTTCTCAGAGTAAATGAGACTCTGTTTTAATGTCTTCTTTTTTTCTGACCTTTGAGTTATTAGCCTCAGTTTGCCATATTCTCTAACTTAAAGCCTCATCATTGCCTTATGACCTCTCTCTCTATGCCTCTATTTAAGAGACACATCAATGACTTGGTTTTCTCTGTATTTATCAATTAAAATACCAGAGACATTTAACTATATTGTCCTAGCTTACCACAAGGCAGTTTCTGTTCGGCCAATAGGTAGACCACCCTCGGTCAATACCCGGTGCTACCTAGTCATTTGCAGAGGGAGAGGACTAGATTACAGTGTGTTATTCCAGAGTGTTTCTTCCTCAGGGGCTGTGGGCAGAGACATTTCACTTATGAGGTTACCTGTATAAAAAAGTGTTTTGAATAACCTGTTATTCATGCTGCATAATATCCTTAGAGGAAAGCAAACCTTAATCCTCAGGCTATGGTACTAACTAGCAGATTTGAAGAGCAAAAATGAAAAGTTCATATTCAGGAGTTTCAACTTGATAGCTTGAAATTATCAGGTGGGAGAATTCCTCCAAGGCAAATCAACAAACACTAAAAACCAGGATTTCCCACTTTTGCATTCCTCATCCACCCTGAACTCTACAGCTGTTTTGTCAACACATACGTTCTTCTTATCCAGTGCTCAGGTTATCCAGGCCTGAGTCCCTGGAGGGAGAGCATTTGTCACTTCCATTAGAACCTCAACAACTAGTAGTGGCTTCAAGCTGAGATTGAGATTATTGAAGAGAGTCATGAAAGATGACCAACCCAACATGACAAGGCAAGACTTTTGGAGAATCTGAGACATGCTTTCATCCAAAAGGCAAAATGGCACAGAGCAAGTAATTAGTCTCGAAAGATTACAGAATATAAGGGGCTGTGCTGATGTTGCTACTTACATTTTGTTACCTAAAACAGTATTCTTTACTAAGTTAACTCATTCTTTACAGCTTTTCCTTTATAGCTACCTTGTAGGTAAGGGTATATAAGAATATACAAACTCATTTCCTTCTCTAAATATTAATTTTCCAAAATAAAAATGACACTGTTTATATTTTTAATTCAGCTATTAATTATAAATTAATTAATTAATTATAAATAGGCAACTAAATCTTAAAATTACTCACACATTGCTCATTGCCTCAAATATTCCAAACTTAGATTGTGTGTGTGTGTGTATAAGGGTAGTGTTGTCCCACTAAACAGGAAACATAACGTTGCTCAATAATTATAGCTTATTCATGTCTGTACATTTTCCCTGTTTCTTTGCCCCAAATGATGTGATTATCCATAACTGCTGTTCATGTTATGGTTTAAATAATAGAGAAGTAATCCTGCTTATAAATGTTCTACTGATATGAATACAATCATCAGAGGGCCCACCTGACCATGGAAATTATGCCTACTATGCAAATGATACAGCACTTTGGCATCTTTTATGTGTCCCAATTGATACTAAATATTGCTAAGATTCATAGAAGTACTAAAGGCTTACATGTGATACAACCATTTGATTTCACCTACCTTACATTTTCATGAAGCAATGGAAGTACACATAAAAAACAGTTGGGGTTGTCATATGTTAGCCCACTTTCTCTGAATGAATCAGCAGATGAAAGATCTCTCTCTGTAATTCTGCCTTTCAAATAAATAAAATTAAAAACTTAAAAAACATTATTTCTTTAGGTTTCAGTATTGTCAGATGAAAACAAAGATACAGAAAATGTAATTCTGTTCTGCAGATTTGGCCTCAAATGTACCCAAGCAAGACTTGGGTTTCTTTGCTCCACTGTATGTCTCAGTGAATCCAAGCAGAGAAACAAAGACATTTCCAGTGAATTAACGACATTATGTAATTATCCAATACCAACCCTACCCTGTTGATTATCAAAGCTCTTCTGGGGCCAGCATCGTGGCATAGCAGTTTAAGCTGCCAACTGCAATGCTAGCATCCCATAAGGGTGCTGTTTGGAGTTCTAGCTGCTCCACTTCTGATTTAATGGTCTGCTAATGTGTCTTGGAAAGCAGCAGAAGAGGGTCAAGTGCTTGGGCCTCTGCACTCACATGGGGGACCTGGATGAAGCTCCTGGCTCCTGGCTCTGGTTTGAACATTCCCCAGCCACTGCAGCCATTTTGGAGTGAAGCAGTGAATTGAAGATCAAAATATCTCTCTCTCTCTCTCTCTCTCTCTCTGTGTGTGTGTGTGTGTGTGTGTGTGCGCGTAAAACAAATCTTTAAAAAAACTGTTTTATAGAGAAATTGATGAAGATATATTCCATGCTTGTGGATAAAAATTCAGTCACATTAAATAGTTTAAGGAGCAGAAAATTAAAACTGACCTACTCAATTCATATTGAAAATATAGTCAAGGTGACCTTTTCACTCGGTGCTGAATTAACTTCAATATGACTCTTTTCATGCCCATCTAGGAGTGAGGAGCCACCTCCTGCAGAGGTTGAGACTTACATGAGGTCTCCCTCCCTTGCTAAGATCCTTGCTCAAGAGAAAGGTCATGAAAGCTGCATACTGATCACATTCGGAACCTTTTCGCCCAAGCCCCAGTGGAAGCCTGGATTAATGAGACTGATAAATGCTGATTTACCCTTTAGGACAGTTAGAGAAAAACTCCCCATGGTGATCATTCAAGGCCAATAGGACAGGTCATCACGAAGCAGCAGCTCTCTTAACTGACTATTGTTCCAAATACCTTTGAATCACAATGGGTAACCTCACTGTGCAAACCTTCCTTTCTTTCCATTTCTTGGGTGAGAATGGGATACAAACAGAGGTCAAGATTTCTGGAATGAGGTGATACTACAATATTATCTTTATCAAAATTACTACTAATAAAGTATTTTTTCCATACCCTGTGATGATTTTATATTCAAATGATGCATGTATGTTACACTAATACCTCTGATGTTTTATTTTAATTTTCAACTTACAGTGAAAATGGCAATTGGCTATAAAATGTTCAAAACATCTGGAGAAAACATTCCTTTTTGACAGAAATCCAGACAGTTGGTAGATGTATGTTGTTTGTTCATAATGAGAAAGATAATATTTAACATATATTCATTGGATTAAGGAATCTAAAATGTCTTAATGATATTTTCATTATTTATATGAATTATCATAGTGACATAAAAGGATATGTTTGAGCTTTGATGAACCTGCATTTTCTACTCACATACATTTTCTTGCAACCACAGCATAATTTTCTACATGTGTTTCTGTTTTGTGCTTTGGGGCCTTGGTCATCTGTGATACAGCCTGTGGTAGGTTGAATAATGATTCCCAAAGATGTCTACATCCTAATCCCCAGAATCTGTTACTGTGTTGCCTTACATGGAAAAAGGGATCTTTGAATTTGTGATTAAATGAAGGATTTTAAAAGGGAAAGATTACTGTGGATTATCTGGATGGGCCCAGTATAATCACAAAATATATTGTTAAGTTAGAAAGGGGAGCAGAGGGCTCACTTGGTTAATCCTCTGCCTGTGGTGCGGGAATCCCATATGGGCGCTGGGTTGCAGTCCCGGTTGCTCCTCTTCTAGTCCAGCTTCTGCTGTGGCCTGGGAGGGCAGTGGAGGATGGCCCAAGTGCTTGGGCCCCTGCACCTGCATGGGAGACCGGAAGGAGGCAACTGGCTCCTGGCTTCAGATCGGCATAGCTCTAGCCGTAGCGGCCATTTGGGAGATAATCTAATGGAAGGAAGACCTTTCTCTCTGTCTCTCTCTCTCACTGTCTAACTCTGCCTGTCAAATAAATTAAAAAAAAAAAAAAGAAAGAAAGAAAGGGAAGCAGAAGAATCAGGAAGACAGAAGAGATGTGACAACAGATGAAGTTAGAGTGATGTAAATACTGGTTTTCAAGGTGATGTCCAGGAATGTGGGCAGCTTTTGGGAGCTGGAAAAGGCAAGGCTTTGCAGAGCCCTCAAAGGGAAGGCAGCCCTGTCCATACCTTGACTTTATACACATTTTAGATGTAGGAATTTCAGAACTGTGAGTTTGCTTTGTTCTAATTCACTAAATTGGTAGTAATTGGTTACAAAGACAATAGGTAATTAACACATGCTCTAATAATTTTATTATTATGCCACTGTAAGGAATCTTGTGAAAAATAAACACCCACTACCTAATTCGCTGACCATTTTTAAATGATTATTGTTAGAAAAAGAGTGCAGATTGGTGCCTCCTAACACAGGGCACCAAAATATAAGGAAGAAGAACACAGAAAAGAGAAAGGAGACAGAACACAAATGCATAGCCAGACCAAATTTATTCAGAGAAAATAAACTCACAGAGGTTGATCAATTGCAGCCATGCTAACAGACCAAACATGTGGCAGAAGCCCAGACCCCAGCCTGCTGGGCCCTTTTATGTCTTAAGTGGGCTAGGGATGAGGATGGGGGGCAGTAGGCTGAGATGAACTTCTTCATACTGGTTCTTCAGGTTTGGCTCAATGGCTTCCAAACCTGGGGAAGAATGAGGGGAGGGGTGGAGGAAGGGAAACAGTACAGGATGTGAGATTCAACTGATCTCTTGAAAGAAGGCAGGGATGGCCGGTGCCGCGGCTCGTTAGGCTAAACCTCCGCCTGCAGCACTGGCACCCCAGGTTCTAGTCCCAGTTGGGGCCTTGGATTCTGTCCTGGTTGCTCCTCTTCCAGTCCAACTCTCTGCTGTGGCCTGGGAGTACAGTGGAGGATGGCCCAAGTCCTTGGGCCCTGAACCTGCATGGGAGACCAGGAGGAAGCACTGGCCTTCTGGCTTTGGATCGGCACAGCGCACCAGCCATAGCAGCCATTTGGGGGGTGAACCAACAGAAAAGGAAGACCTTTCTCTCTCTCTCTCTCTCTCACTATCTAACTCTGCCTGTCCAAAAAAGAAAAAAAAAAAAAAAACAGAAGAAAAAAAGAAAGAAGGCAGGGGTAGCAAGAACCTAAAATGACTGAGGCTTATGTCCTTGTTCCATCAATTATCAAGGAATATTAGTTGGCCCACTGGTCACTTTCCAAAGAATTCAACCACCCTTGCATTTATTTGATGTAGAATACTCCCAAAGCTAGTTGGGGAAGTTGCTATAGAACCCCAAACCTGGGTCCACCCACCTGATGTTCAGAAAGCCACTTGCTGACACTGGGATGATAGGAGAAAGGAGGTATTTATTTCAAAGCACAGAGCAAAGATATGGGAAGCTGACACTTAATTCTGAGGCTCCCGAAGGAGTTCGGGGTGAAGGTTCTTAACAATTGATATTGGGAGTGAGAGGTGTGTAATCCTCACATATCCTGGTCCCCGCTTGGTCAGTGATGCTCATGATCTTCCTTTGATTAGTTCCTCAGGGAAGTGGCCTCATAAATCTTTAGATGAGGACCGTGTAAGGCTGATGATGAGGGACCATGTAGGGCCAGCTGCACCACTCCCTCAACTCAGTGAGTTCATTGTAGTCAATGGTTGACTTGCAATCACAAAAACAGGACAAAGGCACTTTGAGCTGAGGGAGGGAGGGTGGGAGATGATAGGAGGCTAGTATTGCGAGAATGTATGTGGCCAGGGGGAGGAGCTGAGCTTTAACAGCTCCAGCTGCACTTCTGATTGACAAGTACCGTTATACAGCTCCCTGCAAACCATGCATAGCAAGGGTCACTGATTGACATCTCCGGGCAATGGGAGTTTGACTGTCAGTGCATACCTGCCATGGGACAGTGGTGGCTGGCCCATAAGACAGCCTTGTCCATAAGACATCCTGACCCATAGGACAACCTGGCCCAGCCCACGTGACAAGCCCTCTTTTGCGTACCAAATAAGCTCCTCCCTTTCCTGTGTACAACCGAAGTCTCCCTTTCTGTAGACCATCGCCTAAACACCAACAAGCCTTGACCCTTTATGAGTAGCAGAAACCACAAGTTCCACAATCTTATGAACATGGAACCCGTGCTAGCTGGAAATATCCAACATGGCTGCTGGATGTGCCCCCCATTTCTACCTCTCCATAACTTTTAGAATGAAATTACCATGTGGGAGCACTCGCCACAATGATATGGCTGATACCATGACACATCTGGTATTTCCTAAAAATAATTTTTTTTTTCACAGATAAACTCAAGAACCTGCAATTAGCCTGACCAGGAGCCCCGCAGCAGCCTACAGTGCTAGGACCAGATAAGATGCATTTAAGACACTCCATTTCACACTTACGGAGGAACCGTGACTGAAATATCAAATTATTGATACATTATTGGGGTTCAAAAATTAGCACTTCTACACACTGAGAGGTCTTCAACCCTGCCTCAGAATCCAGGTTCCTCTGATCTTGTTTCTGCTCAAGTGCAGGCGGGAATCCTTCTGGAATTCCTTTCTCCGACTGAAGACAACTTCTTCCAAAAGGAAAACAATTGTCTTAGGAATCTCATCAGACAGACAGGAAAGATGAACCACCAGAGAAAGGGGCGGGGGGGAGGGGGCTAAACGTCTCCATGCCCAGGACAGCCTCCTAGGACAAATGTTCCATCTATTTTAAAAGCAGTTCTGAAAGTGCACCTAAGAGATGTTGTCTACTATAAGACATCTTCGTTTCACCCCTTCCGTGGCATGCTATCACCATGCTCTTGGATATTCGAATCTCTTCTCTGTCCAAGTCTCTATTTCTCTCTGTAGCTCAAAAAGTTATTTAAGCTTTCATCATCTGTCCCTCTGGAGAGACTCATACACTCCACATGACTTCATGCTGTGATTTTCTCCTATGCACACTAATATAGTTTATACCTTTTCTCCTATTAATCTATCTATTGTTAATTAATTTAAATGCACCTTCCGGAAGCAAAGGCATGCCTTTCCTTTCATTGCCTAAATCTATTTACACTCTCAATCTATTGCATGTTAACTGTCTTAAAGACATTTCTAAATTTTTTTTTTTTTTTTTTTTTTTTTGGACAGGCAGAATTAGACTGAGAGAGAGAGACAGAGAGAAAGGTCTTCCTTCTGTTAGTTCACCCCCCTTAAATGGCCACTATGGCCAGCGCTGGGCTGATCTGAAGCCAGGAGCCAGGTAGTTTCCTCCTGGTCTCCCATGGGGTGCAGGGCCCAAGCACTTGGGCCATCCTCTACTGCCTTCCCGGGCCACAGCAGAGAGCTGGACTGGAAGAGGGGCAACCGGGACAGAATCCGGCGCCCCGACCAGGACTAGAACCCCGTGTGCCTGTGCTGCCTGTGCTGCAGGCGGAGGATTAGCCTAGTGAGCCGCAATGCCGGCCGACATTTCTAAGATGTTAAAATGTACTGATATCTAACGCTCTCAGCAAGGATCCAGCAAGCAGGGGCCATGTTGACCACAGTGCTGCTGAGCTGCGCCCTGCTGCGGGCACTGCCCTCTGCGCGGGGGGCCCAGGTGGGCCTGCCCCCGCTGGAGGGCATCAGAAGGCCTGACCAGGCCCTGTTCTCCCAGCTCCCAGGCCCTGCTGAAGACGACGAATGCAGAACCGGCAGAAGAGGCTCTGTTGCAGGAGGCCGAGGCACTGGCATTGATGGGATTGAATTGGAATCCCCTGGCTAGACCGCGAGCTTCGCTCCCCGCGCCGCTGCGTGAGGCTGCAGGAGTCCTGTCTGGGCCAGCAGGTTCCGTGCTGCGACCGGTGTGCCACGTGCTACTGCCGCTTCTTCTGCACCTTCTGCTACTAATGTAAACTGGGCTCTACCGCGAACCCCTGCATCCGCACCCAGCTGGCCGGCAAGGACATGGGGCTGGGCTGGGGGTAGGTAAGGCCAATAAAGAACGGGACCAACCACAAAAAAAAAATGTACTGATATCTTAGATTCAGTTAAGTGTGGTACCCAGATAAATTATTGACAATTCATAAAACAGCATTCAAATGAGAAAAGCTGTTGAAATGTTTTATTTTGAGATAGCCTACAAAGATCTTCTAACCCTTGTGTATTTTAGGAAGTAGAGCAAGTAAATTTACATTTAAAAAGAGGTGACTCTTTAAGTCCACAAAATTGAGTAACATTTATAATCTGTAATGGGGGCAAACAAAATTATCTATCAAAAAAAAGATGGTTGCATTTTTTTAACTTTTACTTAATAAATATAAATTTCCAAAGTACAGCTTTTGGATTACAGTGGCTCCACCCCCCCATAGCTTCCCTCCCACCTGCAACCATCCCATGTCCCGCTCCCTCTCCAATCCCATTCACATCAAGATTCATTTTCAATTATCTTTATATACAGAAGATCAACTTAGTGTATACTAAGTAAAGATTTCAACAGTTTGCACAAACACAGAAACACAAAGTGTAAAGTACTGTTTGAGTACTAGTTATACCATTAATTCACATTGTACAACACATTAAGGGCAGAGATCCTACATGGGGGGTAAGTGCACAGTGACTCCTGTTGTTGAATTAACAAATTGACCCTCTTGTTTATAGCCTCAGTAATCTCCCTAAGCTCTTGTCATGTTATTAAGCTTAGAACACTTCAAATACCAATTTTAAGCATCAGTTATAAGCACTCAGAAATGTTGCCACTCTTATTATTCCTTAATATAAAAAAGAAGTTTTGGTGTTTTTTTATCAGGAGACATAACACTAAGTCCTTGAATTTATTTAGGAAAAATCCTAATCTCAGACTATACCTGTGCATTGAGAAGTTAATAAGAATAGTATCAAAGACAAAAGCAAATATAAATCACTCAAGATGAACCTTGAAGCTAAGTTTAATCTTTTGATGAGGATTGGGGTAGGCATAAAGCATGTTTTCTAGTGGTATTAGATTTTCATCACTATAACAAACAGAGAAACTACTTAAGAAAAATCAGACTTTATTTTGACTCATAGTTTGGGTGTTCACAGTACTAGATGGAGTGGATCCACTGGTCTGGCATTTGATGAGGGCAGTGAGTAGCAGAAAACATGCTGAGAAAGGATCGAGTGTTGATGCACGGAACAGAGACAGAGAGCAGCTGGGACCCACCCAGCTTGTGAAACTAACCCTCTCATGAGAACTACTTCTGAGGGCATACCTCCAATGACCTAACGGCCTCTCTCACTGGGCCTGTCTCCTAGACATCACAGTTGGATCATGACTCCATCCTTAAGCCATTAACCATTAACATTATACTTTGGGGACCAAGCCTTCAACACATGGTGCTTTGGGGGATACCCAAACAAACATCCAAACTATAGAATTTCTATACCATAAAATCTTTCATTAAGGAAGTAAATTCCTGCTAAAACTTGGAATCACTACTTGGAAAAATTTAGTATGAGAAACTTCTAGAAAGAAAACTGGTTTATAGTCACAGAGTGCTTGATTTCATTCCATTTCTTCCCTCAGGGTGACCTGATCAAATTCACACTTTGACAATTTTACAATCCCTACCTTCAGAACCACAACTAGAGTCCTAATTACCTATACAGTTTAAACAATTATGATGCCTATTTGTATTTTAAAAAATCAAGATATATATATATATATAGATAGATAGATAAAAAACTGGTTAGTTAGGAAATTTGTATTCATATGTTCTCAGATTAAAAGAGAATATATGGAACAGGTCCAAAGATGGCGGAATAGGAAGGGAGCACACTGATAGTCTGGGGAGAGATAGTTTAATAAAAGTGGAGATACTGCAGGTTCAAGGAAGAGTAGGGGAGGAAACAGCAGAAGAAACTCTTCCGGAACGCGTGACTCACAGCGGACCTGCGTGGACAGCGTGGGAGCCCACAGTTTGGGACATCAGCGGCAGACTCAACACACCAGCGCTGGAACGCGAGGTGAGCCGAACCTCAATAGCCCGAGACACCGGCAGGCAAGTGGAGAGAGGAGACTAGAGGGAACGACCCCCCCGGGGGGGGGAAGTTCACAAGGCTAACTGGAAGAGAGAGAGAGAGAGACAAAAAAAAAAAAAAAAAAAGGGTGACTAGTACGGACACGGGTTTCTCTCTCTCCGCTCACCTCTCAAGGGCGAGCAAGACAAAGAGCAGGCGCCATCTTGGACATACGTCATAAGCAGAGCGACCTCAGGTCTGCACCGGCCCTGAGCCTAGCAGAAAAACCTGACTCTGGGCGGGGCGAATTAACAGGAGATTAGGAGCTAGTAAATTTGTGGTGCTACTGAACTGAGACTGTGAAAAAAGAGACGGTGGGGGAGAGAACTCACGGAATTCACGTGAGCACTCTCCAGAGACGCTACAATTCCGTAACTTTGGCAACCCAGTGGGAGGCTGAAGGAGAATTTGAGCCCACTCTGAGGGCCGAACAGATTCCCTGTGGGGATCTTGGGAAAGAGCTTCCAATCTCTGGCTCCTGCGGGTATATCATTTGCCTGCTAACTACCTCCAACTTCATTCAGCTGTGCGGAATTACTTCCCTTTTGAATCAAAAAAAAAAAAAAAAAAAAAGAGAGAGAGAGAGATTTACCACCCCTAACCTGGGAGTGTCACCTTTGGCACACCAAACAGAGCTCTCAAGCCACACCCATCTCAAGCCCTAAGGCTCCATCAAAAACAGATAGTCCACTTAATCTAGAGTCATAGTATAACAAGAAAAAGCACCACAGTGAAGAAACCAAATATCTCCAATATGCCAAATAACAAACGCAAAAACCGAGGTAATAAAAACAAGGAAGTCACCATGACGCCCTCAAATGAAAAAGACACCCCAATTCAAGATTATGAAGATGATGACATAGAAGAAATGCAAGAAGCAGATCTCAAAAAATTGATAAGAACATTAAGAAGTTCTCAAAAACAAATTCTGGAACTACACAAATCCTTAATGGACAAGATAGAAAATCTCTCTCGTGAAAATGAAATATTAAGGAGGAATCAAAATGAAACGAAACAACTAGTACAACAGGAAACTGTGATAGTGACTGAAGTGAAGAATTCAATAGATCAAATGAAAAACACAATAGAGAGCCTTACAAACAGAATGGGTGAAGCAGAAGAGAGAATATCGGACTTAGAAGACAGAGAACAGGAAAGGATACAGTCAGACCAAAGAAAAGAAGAGGAAATTAGAAATCTGAAACATATTGTCGGGAATCTTCAGGATACTATTAAAAAACCCAACATTCGGGTTCTAGGAGTTCCTGAAGGCATGGAGAGGGAGAAAGGATTAGAAGGCCTTTTTAGTGAGATATTAGCAGAAAATTTCCCAGGTTTGGAGAAGGACAGAGAAATCCTAGTACAGGAAGCCCACAGAACCCCTAATAAACACGACCAAAAGAGATCCTCACCACGACACGTTGTAATTAAACTCTCCACAGTGAAACATAAAGAAAAGATCCTAAAATGTGCAAGAGAGAAACGTCAGATTACTCTCAGAGGATCTCCAATCAGACTCACAGCTGACTTCTCATCAGAAACTCTAAAAGCTAGGAGGGAATGGCGAGATATAGCCCAGGTACTAAGAGAGAACAACTGCCAGCCCAGAATATTATATCCTGCAAAGCTATCATTTGTGAATGAAGGTGAAATAAAGACTTTTCATTGCAAACAGAAATTGAAAGAATTTGTTGCCACTCGTCCAGCCCTGCAAAAGATGCTTAAAGATGTGTTACACACAGAAACACAGAAACACGGTCATCAATATGAAAGAAGGTAAAGGAAGGAAACCAAGGAAGGAAACCTCACAGCAAAAGATCACAGGGAATTCAAAGCATATATTAGAACTTATCTTTGGCAAATGGCAGGGCAAAGTTACCACTTATCATTAGTCACTTTGAACGTGAATGGCCTGAACTGTCCAGTTAAAAGACACCAATTGGCTGATTGGGTTAAGGAACAAAACCCATCTATATGCTGCTTACAAGAAACACATCTTTCCAACAAAGATCCATACAGACTGAAAGTGAAAGGCTGGAAAAAGATATACCATGCCAACAGAAATGAAAAAAGAGCGGGTGTAGCCATCTTAATATCGGACAACATAAACTTTACCACAAAAACTGTTAAGAGAGACAAAGAGGGACACTATATCATGATTAAGGGATCAATTCAACAGGAAGATATAACAATTATCAATGTATATGCACCTAACTACAGGGCACCAGTTTATCTAAAAGATTTATTAACGGACTTAAAGGGAGACTTAGACCCCAATACAGTAGTACTGGGGGACTTCAATACTCCACTCTCAGAAATAGACAGATCATCCGGTCAGAAGATCAACAAGGATACAGTAGATTTAAACGACACCATAGCCCAAATGGATCTAACAGATATATACAGAACTTTCAATCCTACAGCTAAAGATTTTACATTCTTCTCAGCAGTACATGGAAGCTTCTCTAGGATTGACCACATACTAGGCCATAAAGCAAGTCTGAGCAAATTCAAAAGAATTAGAATCATACCATGCAGCTTCTCAGACCATAAAGGAATGAAGTTGGAAATTAGTAACTCAGGAATCCCTAGAGCATACGCAAACACATGGAGATTGAACAACATGCTCCTGAATGAACAATGGGTCATAGAAGAAATCAAAAGAGAAATCAAAAACTTTCTGGAAGTAAATGAGGATAACAGCACAACATACCAAAACTTATGGGACACAGCAAAAGCAGTGTTAAGAGGAAAGTTTATATCAATAGGTGCCTACATCAAGAAATTGGAAAGACACCAAATAGATGAGCTTTCAATTCACCTCAAGGATCTAGAAAACCTACAGCAAATCAGACCCAAATCTAGTAGGAGAAGAGAAATCATTAAAATCAGAGAAGAAATCAACAGGATTGAATCAAGAAAAACATTACAAAAAATCAGCCAAACGAAGAGCTGGTTTTTTGAAAAAATAAACAAAATTGACACCCCATTGGCCCAACTAACTAAAAAAAGAAGAGAAAAGACCCAAATCAATAAAATCAGAGATGAAAAAGGAAATGTAACAACAGACACCACAGAAATAAAAAGAATCATCAGAAATTACTACAAGGACTTGTATGCCAGCAAACAGGGAAACCTATCAGAAATGGATAGATTCCTGGACACATGCAACCTGCCTAAATTGAACCAGGAAGACATAGAAAACCTAAACAGAGCCATAACTGAGACAGAAATTGAAACAGTAATAAAGGCCCTCCCAACAAAGAAAAGCCCAGGACCAGATGGATTCACTGCTGAATTCTACCAGACGTTTAAAGAAGAACTAACTCCAATTCTTCTCAAACTATTCAGAACAATCGAAGAAGAGGGAGTCCTCCCAAATTCTTTCTATGAAGCCAGCATCACCTTAATTCCTAAGCCAGAGAAAGATGCAGCACTGAAAGAGAATTACAGACCAATATCCCTGATGAACATAGATGCAAAAATCCTCAATAAAATTCTGGCCAATAGAATGCAACAACACATCAGAAAGATCATCCACCCAGACCAAGTGGGATTTATCCCTGGTATGCAGGGATGGTTTAATGTGCGCAAGACAATCAATGTGATACACCACATTAACAGACTGCAGAAGAAAAACCATATGATTATCTCAATAGATGCCGAGAAAGCATTTGATAAAATACAACACCCGTTCATGATGAAAACTCTAAGCAAACTGGGTTTGGAAGGAACATTCCTCAATACAATCAAAGCAATCTATGAAAAACCCACAGCCAACATCCTATTGAATGGGGAAAAGTTGGAAGCATTTCCACTGAAATCTGGAACCAGACAGGGATGCCCACTCTCACCACTGCTATTCAATATAGTTCTGGAAGTTCTAGCCAGAGCTATTAGGCAAGAAAAAGTAATTAAAGGGATACAAATTGGGAAGGAAGAACTCAAACTATCCCTCTTTGCAGATGACATGATTCTGTATTTAGGGGACCCAAAGAACTCTACTAAGAGACTATTGGAACTCATAGAAGAGTTTGGCAAAGTAGCAGGGTATAAAATCAATGCACAAAAATCAACAGCCTTTGTATACACAGACAATGCCATGGCTGAGGAAGAACTTCTAAGATCAATCCCATTCACAATAGCTACAAAAACAATCAAATACCTTGGAATAAACTTAACCAAAGACGTTAAAGATCTCTACGATGAAAATTACAAAACCTTAAAGAAAGAAATAGAAGAGGATACCAAGAAATGGAAAAATCTTCCATGCTCATGGATTGGAAGAATCAATATCATCAAAATGTCCATTCTCCCAAAAGCAATTTACAGATTCAATGCAATACCAATCAAGATACCGAAGACCTTCTTCTCAGATCTGGAAAAAATGGTGCTGAAATTTATATGGAGGCACAAGAGACCTCGAATAGCTAAAGCAATCTTGTACAACAAAAACAAAGCCGGAGGCATCACAATACCAGATTTCAGGACATACTACAGGGCAGTTGTAATTAAAACAGCATGGTACTGGTACAGAAACAGATGGATAGACCAATGGAACAGAATTGAAACACCAGAAATCAACCCAAACATCTACAGCCAACTTATATTTGATCAAGGATCTAAAACTAATTCCTGGAGCAAGGACAGTCTATTCAATAAATGGTGCTGGGAAAATTGGATTTCTACGTGCAGAAGCATGAAGCAAGACCCCTACCTTACACCTTACACAAAAATCCACTCAACATGGATTAAAGACCTAAATCTACGACCTGACACCATCAAGTTACTAGAGAACATTGGAGAAACCCTTCAAGATATTGGCACAGGCAAAGAATTTCTGGAAAAGACCCGGGAGGCACAGGCAGTCAAAGCCAAAATCAACTATTGGGATTGCATCAAATTGAGAAGTTTCTGTGCTGCAAAAGAAACAGTCAGGAGAGTGAAGAGACAACCGACAGAATGGGAAAAAATATTTGCAAACTATGCAACAGATAAAGGGTTAATAACCAGAATCTACAAAGAGATCAAGAAACTCCACAAAAACAAAACCAACAACCCACTTAAGAGATGGGCCAAGGACCTCAATAGACATGTTTCAAAAGAGGAAATCCAAATGGCCAACAGGCACATGAAAAAATGTTCAAGGTCATTAGCAATCAGGGAAATGCAAATCAAAACCACAATGAGGTTTCACCTCACCCCGGTTAGAATGGCTCACATGCAGAAATCTACCAACAACAGATGCTGGCGAGGATGTGGGGAAAAAGGGACACTAACCCACTGTTGGTGGGAATGCAAGCTGGTCAAGCCACTATGGAAGTCAGTCTGGAGATTCCTCAGAAACCTGAAGATAACCCTACCGTTCGACCCAGCCATCCCACTCCTTGGAATTTACCCAAAGGAATTTAAATTGGCAAACAAAAAAGCGGTCTGCACCCTAATGTTTATTGCAGCTCAATTCACAATAGCTAAGACCTGGAACCAACCTAAATGCCCATCAACGATAGACTGGATAAAGAAATTATGGGATATGTACTCTTTAGAATACTATACCGCAGTAAGAAACAACGAAACCCAGTCATTTGCAACAAAATGGAGGAATCTGGAACACATCATGCTGAGTGAAATAAGCCAGTCCCAAAGGGACAAATACCATATGTTCTCCCTGATCGGTGACGACTGACTGAACACCAAGAGGGAAACCTGTTGGAGTGAGGTGGACACTATGGGAAATGGTGGCTTGATCAGCATAGCCCTGACTGTTAATGAACAACTTAATACATTATCCCTCTTAGTAGTTTTTTTTATCTGTTCTACTTAATATGACTGGTTTAGATCTGTAATTGATGCACAGTTATTCTTAAGTGTTGAAAATTAACTGAAATGTGATCCCTGTTGAACATGGTGGTGGGAATGGGAGAGGGAAGAGATGTATAATTTGGGACATGCTCAGGCTGACTTGCCCCAAGTGGTGGAGTTGGAAGCATACCAGGGGATTCCAATTCAATCCCATCGAGGTGGCATGTACCAATGCCATCTCACTGTTCCAGGTGATCAGTTTCAGTTCACAGTTGGTCATGGTGAAGGGACTGGGAGTCAAAGGGAGCACATAGACAAGTCTAGTACCTGCTAACGCTAACCGATGGAGTAAATAAAGGGGAGAGTGATCCAACATGGGAAGTGAGATACTCAGCAGACTCATAGAATGGCAGATGTCCTAAATAGCACTCTGGCCTCAGAATCAGCCCTAAAGGCATTCGGAGCTGGCTGAAAAGCTCATGAGAGTATTTCAGGCATGGAAAGCCAAGACACTCTGGCAAAAGATCTCTGCGAGTGAGATCCCAGTGGAAAGAACAGGTCATCAAAGAAGGAGGTACCTTTCTCTGAAGGGAGGAGAGAACCTCCACTTTGACTATGACCTTGTCTAAACAAGATAAGAGTCGGAGAACTCAGAGGGCTTCCATAGCCTTGGAAACTCATGACTGGAGCATAGGGAGATTACTGATGCCATAGACAGGAGTGTCAATTGGTAAAGTCAACAACAGGAGTCACTGTGCACTTACTCCTCATGTAGGATCTCTATCCTTAATGTGCTGTACATTGAGATTTAATGCTATAACGAGTACTCAAACAATATATTTCACTTTGTGTTTCTATGGGGGTGCAAACTGTTGAAATCCTTACTTAATGCATACTAAACTGATCCTCTGTAAAAAAAAAAAAAAAAAAAAAAGAAATTATCAATTCCCAACTTGACTCTCACTGGGATTAAACTTGACAATAGGTCTGCTCTGATTTCATCATCATTTAAAAAAATCATCTATTATTTTTCACTTTATGTTTCTGTGTGGGAGCAAACTGTTGAAATCCATACTTAATGTATACTAAGCTGATCTTCTGTATATTAAGATAATCGAAAATGAATCATGATGTGAATGGAAGGGGAGAGGGAGTGGGAAAGGGGAGGGTTGTGGGTGGGAGGGACGGTATGGGGGGGAAGCCATTGTAATCCATAAGTCGTACTTTGGAAAATTATATGCATTAAATAAAAGTTTAAAAAAAAAAAAAAAAAAAAAAAAAAAAAGAGAATATATGATATATAGAGATAGACATTTAATCTGATGATTAAAATGCCTGCATCCCACATTGAAAAGCTGGATTGGATTCCTATTCCCAGATCCTAAATCCACTTTCCTGTTAATGCAGATCCCATAAGACAGCAGTCATGCTCAAGTAACTGGGTTCCTGCCACCAATGTGGGAGACCTGAACTGAGTTTCCAGCTGCTGGCTTTGGCCTGGTCCATACTCAACCGTTGCAGGCATTTGTGAGTGAACCAGTGAATGGGGGCTCTCTCTGTTATGTAACTGTCTCTAACTCTCAAATTAAAGATAATATATATATATAATATATAAAAGTAGAAATAAGATGAAGAAGGTCATACAATTTGACAGTTTGCCTTTTCCAGCTGATCCATACATCAATTATCTAATGATATTGATTTATTCCTGAAAATCTTACTATATTGTCAAAATCTATTCCATGCAAAAATATGATGCATTTAATTCCAATCCAGTTTTACAGACGGAAAAAAACACATCACTTTCAGTAGTATATATAAAAACAACAATTTCAAAGAAACTGAATATATTTTGTATTTAAATTATGACGCAATGAAAGCTGAATTTTCTCACCAGAAGAGGAAGAGAAGGAAGGGGAGTTCTTGTGGTAACTGTTGGTTGCTAAGGGAGGGTGTGAAGGTGTTACTATCAAAAATGTTACATCTCTACATCATTTTCTTCACTAGGTTTTCAACCCTTGGATTCAAATGCCATCTTTCACTCTAACTATTCTTAGAAATAAAGTTATTGCATGGAGAATCATTTTGAAGGCAAGTAAAGTTTGCAAATGAGAGCACTTCAAAACATGAGTTAGTGGCCCAGCTACACAAGAACCAGATAGGCAATGGTTGTCTCTTGATTCAGCCTTTTGAGCAAAGCAACACTAACTAAACATTACAGTTGGAGTTTGTATTAACATACAGCATATTTCAAGTTCATTTCATAAAATATTATCCGTCCAGAACCTGTTGTGCCAAGTGAATTTTGTCTGGGAAGCATTTTTTATTACACTATTTTATTAAAGATTGTATGTATTAAAGGTGTTTCATTAAAATTTTTTTTATTTGAAAATCAGAAGAAAGGTGGGAGGGAGAGACAGAGAGAGGTATCTCATCCACTGCTTCACTGCACAAATGTTAGCAACAGCTGCAGCTGGGCCGGGTTGAAACCAGGAGCTGAGAACTCAATCCAAGTCTCCTACATGGGTGGCAGGGTCCAAGCTCTTGAATTACCTCCTGCTTCTTGGGGCAGGCATCATCAGAAAGCTGAAATTGGGAACAACGCTGACACAAGTGAGGCACTCTAATGTGGGGTGCATACTTCCCAACTGGAGTCTTGACCTCTCATCCAAACACCCTTCCTGCATACATGATAGCTTGCCATATGCAATGAAATCATTGCTGCCATCAGGCTAATTAACATATCCATTTTCTCACACAGTTACCATTTTTTGTGATTGTGCTAAGATGACCAGAAATCTATTCTATGACTTAGAAAATTTCCAGTATATAGCTGAGTGTTATTAATGATAATTTTTATGCTTTGCATTAGATTCCTAGATTTCTTTAGCCTGCATAACTGAAGGTTTGTGTGCTTTGTTAAACATCTTCCATGTCTGATACTTTTATATTGAAATGTTCCTTCTTATGGTATATTTATTTTATAATGATTTTGGATAAATTCCTTATTAGTAAAGAAAAGGAGACAGAATTGTCTGAAAAGTGGTATAGCTATTCAAACGCTTTTAGGAATAAAATTTAAGTTAGTCTTTGTTTGAGCTAAGCATATAGGGAATCTTTGCTACAGATATTCTGAAGTACATATCATGGTCTTCTCCCACAACAGTAATCCAGTTTAGACTCAGGTGGGAATTGTATATTGAAGTAGTACAGGCTTAAAATGAGGAGATATTGATATTGATTGGTGGTAGCAAAGGAGAGTGTTTCTGAAGAATTTCAAAGAAAAAATTTAACAAATTAATCAGTTAAGTTAGTCAAATCCTCAAAACAGTAGTTGTAAGACTTTATTAATTTGTTTAAAATTATTTATGTATCCATTTATTTTATTTGACAAGCAAAGACACATACACCGAGAGAGAGAAATGGAGAGAGACAGAGAGAGACAGAAGTCTCTTCTATTGGTTTAATCCTGCAAAGCCTGTGCAGTAGCTAGGTCTAGGTCAGGCTGAAGCTAGGAGCCACAAACCCAATCCATGTCACCCACGTGAGTGTGAGGGACCCAACTACTGGAGACTCGGGGGAGATATTAGCAGAAAGCTGAAATAAGAGGCAGCCATTTAATGTGTGATGCAGGCATCTCAGTTTGCTTCTTCACTGTTACACCAAGCTCCCATCCCATAGGACATTCATTTTTAGAGGTGGAGCTGGATAAATCAAATCTCAGTTTCATTATTTAAATAGTTCTTAAATCTCTGAACTTGCTAAGTGTCTTGAAGTCTAGGACTAAGTATTATTCCATTGTTATGTTCTCTGAAGTAGCTGTATAGCACCTCACTCGCTCAAGCTATTTGCATTTCCTGTTTGGGAATTCCATCACTGACAGAACCTGATGGATAGCATTGTTCATGTGAACATAATAGACAGGTCCTGACGCTGACCAAGCATTTGGCTTAGTATAAGGTGGTGTCGCTCAGGGTTGGTATGTGGGTGATAAGAAGTACATTTCATTTTACCACATTGTGTTTTATGAAAGTCAGTAGATGTGGGATTAATTAAGTATTTGCAAAACAGTTAGACCTACCTGTAGATATATACATAATGTTTTAAATTTAAATATTTAGAATTACATAGTTATGGAATTAAATGACCCACAAATGTATAACAGTTTTTTTGGTTTAACATGTTAATATATATTAAAATGAATTTAGCACATTAATGGATGATTTCAAATGGTTAATGAGTAGATTTTTAAAAGAAGAACCTACTGAATTGTATATGAAGATTTCACAACTCAAAGAAGCTCTTCACTCCAGGGCACCCAGAGGCAAAATTGTAAAAGAGGGAAGGTTTGCATTTAGCATTTCTATCTTTATTACCTTTTACTTTTAGGAATAAATCCATTACCTAAGCAACAAGGTAACCCTGATGCACATACCCAGCCTTTTCTTCTTACTCTTTCTGTGTCTTCCATGTGATCCAGTACTTTCCTGTCCCGACAGTCCAGATTTCAAGTAATTGCTCTGTCTTTCTGAGTTCTCACCACTCTTTTCTGTTTGAAGGGGGCTGTCCATGGACAAGTATTGAGTGACTTTCCCTCTCTACCAGCCATTCAAAGAGCTGGTGCAAAAGGTTGTACCACTTCTGTTTGTCCTAGAGGTTCAGAAGTCACCTGCAATACATATACCATCTTAGCTTCACAGACAAGATTTGAATGCAAAAATGAAAAATTTTCATCTTGTGGTTGTAGCAGAATAGCTTGATGCATTTCTACACAAGTGGAGTGGAGACTACAACCAAAATGCCATAGGAAGTGACACTATTCTAAGTAATTCGCCTGTTGCTATTGTGTCCTATAAAACTGAGATCCCACTGCCCAAGATTTCCTCCAGTTCTCCACCATCCTTGCTTTTATTGTAGTTCTACTGCAGTCAAAGCAGAGCTGTCCCAAGGGATCAGCGTGTCATCCTGTGCTTGCTGAATCACATTTTTAAACACGTTTTGGCTTTTCCATTTTTTTGTGTGGTTTTGTTCATTTATTTTTAGAATTAGTGTGTTTTAGACAAACATAAGGGCATCTGAGGCTATTGTTAAAGAGCTAACACAATTGTCTTAAAATAATTTCAAAAGAGGAAGTAGGGATGGAAGGAGAGAGGATAAAGGTTGCATGGAAGTACTGTTTTGTTGCATCATCTTTGTCACTAGCTCAACTGCTGAGAGTTTTATGCAGGATTGGTTTTGTAGCTGCATGTATCTTTGTCCCTCTCCACCTGAATTTGCCATTTGTCTCGCCTTGTAAATCAAATCTTACCAATGGAACAAGGATATTGGTGGCTGGTAAGAGACCTACCTAGAAAAAAAAAATAACATGGGAACCAAATTTATGACTTTGGCATAAGATGTCCCTGTGGAAATCTCAAGGTCATGTTAGAATATAATGGAATAAAGGGGCACTGAGCACGAGGTAGGAAAATTGCTTGCAGACTCACTCTAGAACAATTCCTCACAGTCATGTAAGTTCTGACAGTGTGTTAACACTGAAGACAAAAATCAACAAAGAACCCAAATAACCAGTCTGAACTAAATCAACCCCAACTTCCTAAAAACACTCAAAGATGTATTATTGATAATAAAATGAAAAGTGTAGCTTCTTTTTTCCTGCAAATTGTTATTCTCTTTGTCATTAGCTAAAAGTATAGATCATTGTGTCCCCGACTCTCAAGATGTATTAGTGCAGCTGAAGACGCTGACTTGAGGGATTTGCACAATGTCATCTAGAAACTTGATGAATAAGGAAAGAAAGAGCAAATTACAGCTCTGCCTTCAAATGTGTGGCAGAACTCAAAGCAACCATATACCCCAATATACGGAGTATGCCTATATGCATTTTTATGAACTAACGTAGATGTTTAAAAATGAAAGCTATTAGTTTAGTTACATGCAAATTATTCAACTTTAAATTTTATTTATTTTGTATACATTTATTTTATTTGAAAGGCAGAGTCACAGAGAGAGAAGGTACAGAGAAACTGAGAGGTCTGCCATCCACTGGTTCACTCCTCAGATGGCTGCAATGGCCAGTGCTGAGCCAGGCTGAAGCCAGGTGCCTGGAACTCTGTCTGGGTCTCCTGTATGGGTGCAAGAGCCCGAGTACTTGGGCCATGTTCTGCTCCTTTCCCAGGTGCATTAGCAAGCAACTGGATCGTAAGTGGAGCAGCAGGGACTTGAACCAGCATCCATATAGAATGTTGGCTTTTCAGGAAGCAATTTAATCTGCTGTGCTACAATGACAGCCCCTAAATTTTTTATTTTAAAATGACTATAGACTTATATGTACATTTTACATTTTTTTCAAGATTTCTTGGAATTCAGTATTTCAAAACTAAAGTTCATTTATTTCATTTTATTATTTTAGATTATTTGTTTTTATTGACACACAATATTTGTACATATTTATGGGGTACAACGTAATATTTTGATACATGCATTCATTTTAATGATCAAATTAGGATAATTAACATCCATCACTTCATATATTCAAAATTTCTTCATAGTGTGAACTGTCATCATTCTTATTGTTTGAATGAAAGAATATTTTTCTCCCAAATCCTGTCTGATGACATGTTCTTTTTTTAAAAGATTACTTATTTAACCAAAAGTCAGAGTCACAGAAATGGGGAGAGGGAGAAGGAGAGGGAGATATAGATGGAAAGGAAGAGGAAGAGGGCGAGGGTAAGAGAAAGGGAGAGGGAGAGAGAGAGAAGAGATCTTTTATCTGCTGGTTCACTCTCC
Source organism: Oryctolagus cuniculus (assembly GCF_964237555.1). Classification (NCBI taxonomy): domain Eukaryota; kingdom Metazoa; phylum Chordata; class Mammalia; order Lagomorpha; family Leporidae; genus Oryctolagus; species Oryctolagus cuniculus. The sequence goes on from NC_091436.1 coordinate 150,291,436, forward strand.
AAATGCCCTCAGTGGCCAAGATTGGGCCAGGCTGAATCAAGAGCCCAGAACTCCATCCATCTGGGTTTCCCACATGGTAGATAGGGGTCCAAGTACTTGGGCCATCATGTGGTGACTCCCAGGCCCATTAGCAGGAAGCTGGATCAGAAGTGTGGAGTAGTCAGGATTCAAATTTGCACTCCAATATGGGATGTGGGGATACCAAGTGATGGCTAAACCCACTGCATCACAATGCCTACTCCTTAGTAACATAATCTTCTTAGAAAGAATAATAACTATATTTACCTAATAAAATACAATCCCAACACACATATCAATTCCACCATTATTAAGGAATTAAAATTCTACACCTCATAAGTCATGCTTGGAACTAAAGTTATAATAAAATAATAAACATAGACATGCACCCAAAGTACTTATGTCTACTTGGTGAAATGACATTTATTTATACCATTAAAAGCTTGAGTGCCTAATCACACAGAAACTTCTAGCACTCACATTTTTTTCTATTGTCTAAAGCTTATCTGCAGAACAGCACACTACCAGCTGGCAGAAGTTAAGGGTCTAAAATAAGTGATATAGAAAATAAAAGCAAAAAAGAAAGTTAAAATAAATCCACTATACATTTTTAACAAAATGCATCAATAACCACACAATATTTTAAAGTCTAAAGTGGTGAACATCCTTTGTAAGATAATGAAGGCAGAGTTTGGATCCTGGCTCTGGGACAGCATGTATGATTCCTTGGAAGCATCTAACCATAGCCATTGTTTTCCAATGGGATTGATAGTGACATTCAGGGTGGGATAATTCTTCTTTGTTTGTTCTGTCAGGAAATTTGCAGTATGGTTACTGTCCCTCAATTTCAATATCAAAGGTCAGTACCTCCTTTCATTTATCACAACATCAGTTCCCTCCCTAAACCCTCATGTTTGTCAGCAAACTGAGTAGAAGTTTGGGATGAGGAAAAAAGGAGGATGATATTGTGCTGGTTGAGAATCTCTATTTTTTAAACCATTCTTTACCTGTGTTTCCTTCATCAGTAGAGGCTTTTGTTCATAAATCAATTTACTATCCTTTTTTTTTTATTTTCTGTAATTCCCTGCCACTTACAATATAAAGTAAAATCAAAAAGATATTGCTTTGATAGTGTTCGGGACTGCTGCTGACATTTTATATTTCCATTTTTCTCCTACAGATATGACCATTATGCAACAGGTGAGTTTTGGTAGGCATTGGAAAGGAGGTGGTAAACAGCTCGAAGAAGAGCACACAATTGGATAGGACAACAATATATCCTTCTCCGCCACTATCATTTATCAAAGTATTCCTAACTTTCAAAGCCAAATACAAAAGTTAAGTCCAGGGCAGCTGGACAGTTAACATAATGGTTGGATGCCCCACTGCTATGTCGAATTGCCTGGAATCAACGGCTGGCTCCAGTTCCTAACTCCAGCTTCCTGTAAATGCAGACTCTGAGAGGCAACAAGGATGATTCAAGTTGTTGGATGACTGTCACGCATGTAGGAAACCTGAATTCAGCCTGGTCCAGCCTCTGCTATGGTTGGGTATTTGGAGAGTGAACTAATGGATGGGAGCCCTCTCGCTCACTATCTCTTTCCTTTCCTCCATCTCTCAAACAAATAGATAATTTTAAATTAAGAAAAATTCAAATTTGAAATATTTCATTTTCTCCTCTCCCTGCCCTCACATTTCTTAGTGAACATGAACTGTGTGTATGCTGTATAATGAGGAGAAACAGAAATTCACTGCACTTCAGAGCAATTAGTGTCAACAAAACAAGGCTAATTTTACTAAGAATCGATGCTAAATCTTATCACATGTGTTGGAAAAGTAACTGCTCAAGTGCAGAATCTTGTAGTTCTCAGCAGCATATATTAAAGAGACTGTAGAAGATCATCCGGACTTCTATGAGCTATGGTCATTATGGCAAAACTAATCACAGTTTTATATGTGTCATAAACACAGAGGAGTGTCACTGACTTCAAGACAACAAGATCTTCTCTCCATAATCAGAAGACCTTTCAATGACACTTTTTAAATCATTCATAGCACGCAACTTTTGCCCTATGTTTTTTTTCTGTCTCAAGTTCTCCACATACCTAGAAAAGGAGAAAGACGGGGACTGTTAAGAACAAAATTATGAGTAAGCTAAAGTTGATTTGGGTAGCTACCTTTGATACCTGTCTGTTTCTTGGTGGGTTTTTTGATTTTGCATCTATTTCCTTTTGTGAAATCTAATTTAATTGTATTCTGAGACATTCTCATTTATTTTGTGATGGAGCTCCAACTTTTTATATGAAAAGGGGTTTGCATTGAAGATATAAAAGGTGACCTTTACCCACTGATGAAATTGTAAGCAAGATTTATGATCTTGAAAGGATTCATGTCTACATAGATGGCAAACCCAGCGTCTCTAGCCTTCTCCACTGCCTAATTTCCTTCTGCCACCTTGCTTTGCTGCAGTGTTCAGTCATTGTCTTCTTCGCTATGTTTGAATTGACAAACACGTTTTCAAATGAAATCTTTACTAAAGGTGAAGTGAAACGATTTTCTCCTTCAAGGTCTGAATTTAGGAACCTGTCTTTCCTCATAACAGCTGATGACATCTTTGGTGTCTAGGAACAGAAGGGAGAATCCATCTGTTGGCAGGAAGAGGAAAAAAAGGATATACACAAAGTACTGTACATTTGCAATTTATTCCAAACACTACAGACAGGAAGTGTTTGCATCAAAGTGGCAATGCTAAATGTCTATGTGCATACTTTTCATTATTTCATGCAAAAGTTACATTTAGAATGAACTTAAGAAATCACACATTGAGTAGTCACTTTTCTTTACCCCAAACTCAGTTTTTAAAAACGTATAATCTATAATACTAAAGCTAATGAGACATTGAAAAATTAAACTGGCTGCATAGTATACTCTAAAATTATTACCTCCATTTAGTTAGCTTCCACAATCATTTTTGATTCCCTGATGCAAAGAGAAATACACATTAACATTTGTCCTTTATCTTGGAACCTTAACATTTTTCTCTTTATCGTTTTGAGATTTGAAAATCATTAATTTCTTCTTAGGAGAAAACTACGTGTATTGCAGGCCCATGAAACTGAATCAACAGAATATTTTGTTTAGCACAAGTTCATTGTTTCCTAAAAGAAGTGGCTTTTGTGAGCTGTGTATGTGTTGGATTTTTTAATGATGTGTTACAAAATATATCTGGGCTGCTATAAACAATCTTCCCTTTGTTTAACAGAAATAAAAGGAGAGAGAACAAGAGTAAGTAAAAAGCTTGCTGTTGCAATGTGATCACTCTTGAAAACAGTCCATATACTTTTCACAAATCTTAGTCCAGTCAGAAGCAACAAGACCTATGACAGGGTGTGTACAAGTGTATGCAATTAAGTGGATGTCCTCAAAATAATTCTTGAACTCATCTGCTATATTTCATTATGTCTGAAATATTATGATTATTCAAACTTGTTTAATATATTTTAATGTAAAAAACACAAATGCCCTGAAAATAAAAACGAAGAATGGAGGAAAGGTTTGCCTTGTCAGAGTTGATGTACTCAAAAAGGCACTGGAGTGCTGGTTCCTTAATTTACTAGTTACCTTTGGGAAGATTGTCCAATATGCATAAATAACACGTTTCACATATGTTTGGTCAGATTCATGGTAATAGAATGTGCATCTGCCATGTGGCAGGTACTTTGCAATATGAGTTGTTTGAATCTCACCTGAATTTAATCTATTAAAAATAATAGTTGAAGATTTTTCTCTTCTATGTACTCAAAACCAAAGAAAAGTTAGAAAATAGAGATGCACACATATAGATACATATATAACTTTTTAAAAGACACCAAATCTGGCTGGTACCATGGCTCACTTGGCTAATCCTCTGCCTGCGGTGCCGGCACCCTGGGTTCTAATCCTGGTTGGGGCGCTGGATTCTGTCCTGGTTGTTACTCTTCCAGTCCAGCTGGAGGATGGCCCAAGTGCTTGGGCCCTGCACCCACGTGGGAGACCAGGAGGAAGCACCTGGCTCCTGGCTTTGCATCAGCTCAGTGCGCCGGCCGTAGTGGCCATTTGGGGGGTGAACCAACAGAAGGAAGACCTTTCTCTCTGTCTCTCTCTCTCACTGTCTAACTGTGCCTATCAAAGAAAAACAAAAAGACACCAAATCAAAGAATTTAACTTAATTTTTTTAAAAAAAATTTAATTGGGAAGCAAGGAGAGAAATACACACAGAGAAAAAGGCTGGGACTGGGCCTGGGCCTGCTAGAAGATAATCCATGTCTCCTACACAGAAGGCAGCAATCCAGTTACTTGAACCAACAGTGCTTGCTGCCTTCCAGGATTTGCATTGGCTGGAAGCGAGAGTTAGGAGCACAGCTCAAAACTGAACCCATGTAACCTGATATGGGACATGGGCATCTTAGCTGCTGGACTATACACCTGCACCAAGAGCTCAACTTTAATTCAAGGAAGAAAGACATTCAAAACATGAATCAATGCATTGGGACATGACAATATATATCTACTTTCCTAATATGCTCTAGCACTGGGTGTGCTGGGTTTCTCCTGCTTAAAGCTCTTCCTTGAGTAAAGTTCATTAGTAGACTGAGGCTAGAGCTTTCCTGTTTCTCTCCTCACCATCCAACTTATTATAACAATGAAGGCAGAGTCATGGGAGTTTAGTTAACAGAGAAAAGCACATGGCACGATTTGCTTAGATTTGAACTTCAATTACACTGGGGGTGAGCACAGCTTCTAACTGATAAAGAAGAACCCAAATGAAATTTTATTATGAGCAGTTCTTCATTCACCAGTGTTAGTGTACATATGAGAAAAGAGCACAGGTTGGTTTTCTTTGCATTCCCTGAAATTTCTGTTGGATCCATACTCTCTAAGCATCATTTTTATGCAGGGTCAAACTTATACTTAAAAAACAAAGTCACTAACTCTGTGTCTCTCTCTTTTGTTAATGAGATGACTTGAAGATCAAAATATCAGGACATGAACGAGAAATTCCGAGATCCCATCTCTTCTGTTACAAAGCCAGGCAGTAAGCAGAGAGAACTAATAGGGATGAGATTTACTCAAGTGCTTTCTAGGGGATTCTCCTCCTCGTCCCTCTGTGAGTGAACCATGACCATTTCTGAGGAACGTCATCCATGAAATCCTTTCCCGACATCAGGTGAGTCTGTTGAAGTAAATGAAGGGAGGCTGAAGTTGCGGTGGAAGTGCATAGTGCACACAGAAGACATTTGGGGAATCAAATCTCACTACCTTACCGCACCTGATACATCTAAGGGTCTTCTTAAGGCTATACCCTTAGCCAGGAAGTTACACAGTGGTTTTAAAAGCACCCACCCTGGAGATCCTCCTAGGGACACAAATTCTGGGGAGGAAGTAGTAGGGACCGTACACACGCTCTACCATCCTTTTGCATCCTCCTGCCTGCTTCTACCACTCACAAAAATGGCAGAGGTTCTCAGACAGCTGAGCAACTATGTCCATAAGGCCACTTGTTTCCATTGGCTTTCAGGATCCCAAGGACCTAGTATGTGCTCGGCTCTGACTCATTCTATGCAACAAACAGAGATCTAGACCGACAGTGAATCTTTGGCTTCCAGCAATTGCTTTCAGAGAAGTACTTCTCAAATTTTATCATGTTAGGAATTACCTGAGGATGTTGTTAAAAAACATTTTTATGCATTAAGTCTGGGGTAAAGTCTGAGGCTCTGCAACCCTAATAAACTCCTAGTTGAAGCAGATGCGCCAACCTCAGATCACAGTTTATGACTGTTGGAAGAAGTCAACTCCACATCTGAAGCTAAACTAAGTAGCTCTTAGGATTTTTTCACCAGAGATTATCAGTTTCATTCCAGAAAGTGTGTCTACATAACACCAAATTTAGTTCCAGGATTTGCTGTGCTTAGAAGCAGAGAGGGCAAATGTTCCCTGAGTCTTCACTGTTCAGAGTAAATTCTCATGTTACCCAAGGGTGCTTTGACTAATGTAGTATTGTGTCCCCTGAGTACTCCTGTAGTGTCCAAAGCAAGAGAATTTGTTCATTCTGCCACTTAGATAGGTAAGTTTCATGGTGATACCAGGACAGGTGACTCCAGGAACAACTTTGATCCCCCCCACACTCTTTGCTGAGAAATGTTTTTATATCATGACTGTTTACTTATAAGCCACAGAATACAGTATCCATAATCAAAGTTGGCAGACCTAGAACTCTGATATCTTCTTTCAAAACAATTGTTGATGCACACTCAATGGAGAATAGGAGAGCCGTCCTCCTTTGATATTATCCCTCCTTTAGTAATTGTCATCTACTATTTCCAGGTCTTTCTTCCATGTGTATTGTAGTCCTTGGATCTAAGCTTGTGGTTTTGTTTGCCATATGTATTGATAATACCCATCATATATGTCTTCACTCGTCCCACCTATTAACCTCTGTCTTTGGCTCTTATTACCATTTTCCACAGCAATTTTCCAAATAAAGAGCCATTGCTCCCTTTGAGGCCCATATGTTTAAGTTTTGGATGACATTAACAAAAATCTTGGGGCTGGCGCAGTGGCTCACATGGCTAATCCTCCACCAGTGGCTCCGACATCCCATATGGGCACTGGGTTCTAGTCCCGGTTGGTCCTCTTCCAGTCCAGCTCTCTGCTGTGGCCCAGGAAGGCAGTGGAGGATGGCCCAAGTACTTGGGCCCCTGCACCCGCATGGGAGACCAGGAAGAAGCACCTGGCTCCTGGCTTCGGATCAGCGCAGCATGCTGGCCGTAGCGGCCATTTGGGGAGTGAGCCAACAGAAGGAAGACCTTTCTCTCTGTCTCTCTCTCTCACTGTCTGTAACTCTACCTGTCTAATAAATTTAAAAAAAATCTTGAGCTCCTATTTCACAGAGAATATCATATTTGTCAATTTGGTACACACCATCCTCCTCCTCCTCCTCAATATCATCATCATATTACATCTGTTCTTCCAGTCCTTATGTATTGAGACTTTTCTCTTCCATTCAGAGATGAAGAGGTTTACTTGAACTTCAGCACCCACCTCTGTGACTCATCACTTATTTGTTTCTCATATAAAATAACAGCTTCTCTCTCCTCTGAATTATTTCTTTTAGTATATAAACATATTAAAGATTTATTTACTTGAAAGGCAGAGTTATGGGGAGGGGGAAGAAAGAGAGAGCGGGAGGGAGGGAAGGAGAGGGGGAGGGGAGAGATTTTCTATCTGCTGGTTCATCACCCAGATGGCCACAATGGCTGGGGAAGGGCATCTTCTTTTTTTCTCACCTGGCTAAGCCCGCCTGGTGATCTTCCCACTCCTATATATGGACATTGCTATTCATATCTCAATCTCAGCCATGTTCCAGACTTGTATATGCAATTGCCTCTTCCCTAAAACAACAACTTGTTGATTCCTCAGGAAATTGAGATTCATCAGAAATCATAAACTGAATTCATTATCTTTTTTTTTCCTTAATGGGTCTTGAAGTTAAACTTTGTCCTGTTGGGAGATGACCCCGTCCCTAACCAGTTATTCAAGCTAGACTAATGATCATGCATTCTGCTGTTTTATTTCTCTCCATCACACCTATTGGTCATGCCCAGTTCTTTTCTTAAGAACCTCCCACATCTAGTACGATACAAATCCTAGTGGGTCAGTCGCTAGCTTAAAGATTCATCACAGTTCTCTGCTGTCATTAGGAGTGGACCTGGCAGTACAGGAGGCTCTTCCTGGTTTCACCTCCGGCAGTTTCAGCTTATTTCTCATTACGCCCCTTCCCTCCTTGCCCACATCCACTCCCTAAGGTCTAGCCATACTCAGCTCCTCTAAATTTGTGGTGTAGTGTGTTCTCTCATTATAACTTTTGTATTTTGCAAATTATTTTTCATCTGACTAATTTGTCTCTACTTTTCATGACTTACCTAAGATTGTTCTTCCAATCTTACGTCTCTTTTACATATTGCCTATGGCCTTCTAGTACCTTGAACTTCACTAGACCAAAGTACTTGTCATTTTATTTTGTAATTGTCCACTTTACTTAATAGTAAATTGTTATTCAGTTAGATAAACACATGACTTGTTTTAGATAAATATTTGTTTAATAAATAACTGCTTAAAAATTACCTCTTTCATGAAGTGAACTAGTCACTAAATTCAAATTTTAGAAAACAAATAATTAATCACATCACATAAGAATATTTGCTTAGAATTTTATTAAGCAAGACACAGAATTTCTTTGAAATTGAATAAAAATATGAATATACTCAACATTTCTTATTCAAATATATTTTCTATAGAAACAATGTGGAAACTGTCCATAGATAAAATATTAATGATCTTGCAGATTACTCTTTTTGTCTTCTTTCTCTCCTCAAAACTATTAACCCGTCCTTTAGCTATCCTGGAGCCTTTTAGTCCCTTAAGAATGCTATAACCCCTCATTAAATTCTACTCACAAGAATGAATCTAATGATATAAGCATTCCAAGTTGTAAATGACAAATAAATTTAAAATGTTTGCCATTCTCAGGGAGGTTTACCATCAATAAATGGTTCTTTAGATATCTTCACTGCATGTGAGTGTACTTAGGGAGCTATTATTGAGAGACTTATCAGTGAACTCAGTAATACCCTAGGCAGAAGTATACCCATTCCACATACTTCTTATGTAGAGTTGATCTTGAGTTCACTTCCATATGTAGCAGCAAGTGAAATTCAATGTGGAAGTGGCACCTTACTGGCCTGGAAGATTTTATTTGGATCTCAGTTCTCCAAGTCTCAGACCTGGAGGAGAATCCAGTTCAGTGGAATCTATATACTGTAAGTGATCTATGAGAGTTTAGAGAAAGATTTTCTTCAGTACCCAATTTCTTCATATTTTCTTTCTTTCAATACACACACACATACACACACACTTGCAAATTTTGCTGGGCAGATGGTTCTATTTCTGATAGACAGAAATAAGATCTACAATAACAAAGTATATTTTCTTAAAATATAAAAGATAATTTCAAGGAGAGTACTAATTTTTTGTTTTTAAGTTTCTTCTCCCTTCATCTCTCTCTCCCAATTTTGACAGCCTATCATGCCTGGAAAAAAGAAATCCTACTTCTTAATCAGTTTCCAAAGCTAATTCCAGAATATGTGTTCAATGGACTCTGAGGTCCTCTCCTGCCACATTCCATGTATTCCAAGAGGAGGAAATGAAGTAAGGAAACACTCATATGGGAATATTTTGGTGATAGCTTTATTGCTCATTTGGAAAGGGTGAGTCATTTTTCTCTTCATTGGCTTATCAAAAGCAGGCTATCCACTCCTGTTTGGTCACCTGGAGGTATAAGGCATAATTTATTTCATATTGATACACAGAGCACAGTCCTTTCTAGCTAATTTGCAGGCAAATTTCAACTTCAGGAATTAGCAACCATTAAAGGAGGCCGTGCACAACAAGCACTTGCTCTTTGCTGACTGATACAGATTGCTATCTTATTTTTGGAAAATAGCCTAAAGCTAATAGGGCTCTGAGTTTTTGACAGACTTCATGTATTTCTATTTCAGAAGAAAATTTAGATTTAAAAATCAAGTAGCCTGAGGCTTTGGAATCATACTTAAATTTTTAATAAGTTGTCAAAAATACTTTTCACTATTCCATTGTAACTGGTGTAACCTATTTGCAAATTAATATGTAAATTGCTCAATTCTGTTAACAATTTGTTGTGCAAAAATAAAGGACCAGATAGCAAGTCTATTCTGTTTGTGCTAGACAGAGATGTCATATTCTGAATATATTTTTGCCTAGAACTAAACTGAGATAGGCCTTTCTTTGCCTGTTTTCTATTTGACCATGCAAATGAAGTTCTTAGGATAGATCTTGCAATAAAGATTATTATTACCTATAATTCACTGAGAAAATTACCTAGAACCCAGATAGGGAAAGAGAGACAATGAGGAAAAGAGAGACAGGGACAAGGGGAAAGAGAGAGGAAGAAAGAGAAAGAGAGGAGCTGATACTGTGGCACAGCAGGTTAAAGCCCCAGCCTGCAGTGCTGGCATCCCATAAGGGCATCTTTTTGAGCCTCAGCTGTTCCATTGCTGATCCAGCTCCCTGCTAAAGCACCTGGAAAGCGATGGAAGATGGCCCAAGTGATTGGGACCTGCACCCATGTGGAGACCTGGAAGAAGCTCCTGGCTCCTGGCTTTGGATCGGCTCAGCTCTGGTTATTGTGGCCATTTGGGAAGTTGAACCAGTAGATGGAAGATCTCTCTCTCTCTCTCTCTCTCTCTCTCTTTCCTCTCTCCCTCTCTCTCTCTCCTCTCTTTCTCTCTCTACCTCTCTCTGTAACTGTTTTTCAAATAAATAAAATAAATCTCTAAAAATAAAAAAAAGAGAAAACGGCTACCAAATCCTTTGGTTGAGGTTGAGGTGATGATAGCCATTAGTGACTTAGATCTACAAGTGTTGTCATGGAATCTTGGTAGATTCATTGTATTACAGTGAAACAGGTGAGACAGTTTAATCAGAGAGGGCTTGTTTGAAAGTCTGAATTTTCTCTTTTAAGCTTTGAAATTTTATCTAAGAATTTTGTTCTCTTTGAGAGTCAGCTTCCCCAGGTAAAATTTCCAACAGCAACTGAGTGATAAGAATAATGATAACAAAATAGTCTATGCCTGATTGCATTGCTATGGGGATTTGACTACAAACACACACACACACACACACACACACCCCACACCAGACACAACTTCTACAATTGATTCTTCAAGGAATAATCATTTTTTATCCTATTTACTCATGATTAGGACCCAGGGACAGCAGAGTAGCTCCAGGAAATTCTAGAACTTGTTCAGGTTATGAAGGCTGAGCAACACATGGGGCAATATCCAGGGGATGGTATTTGACAAATGTATTCTAGAACTAGACAGTGTAAAGCTTGACAGAAAATAAGAAGGCGGCGGCCAGCTCTGCCGCTCACTAGGCTAATCCTCCGCCTTGCGGTGCAGGTACTCCGGGTTCTAGTCCTGGTTGGGGCGCCACTTCTGTCCCGGTTGCTCCTCTTCCAGTCCAGCTCTATGCTGTGGCCCGGGAAGGCAGTGGAGGATGGCCCAAGTGCTTGGGCCCTGCACCCGCATGGGAGACCAGGAGGAAGCACCTGGCTCCTGGCTTCAGATTGGTGCAGCACATCGTCCGTAGCGACCATTTGGGGGAGTGAACCAATGGAAGGAAGACCTTTTCTCTCTGTCTCTCACTCTCTCACTGTCTAACTCTGCCTGTCAAAAAAAAAAAAAAAAAAAAAAAAAAAAAAGAAGGCATGAAAGTCAACGGCTTTCTGATGGACTGGAATACATTTCTGGAATGTATGTTCCAAAGTATTTCAAACTTCATATACAGTTTTGAAACAATCTTGTACAACTGTACCATCAGAACACCAAATGAAACTCATGAAACATGTGAGTATCTGAGAAGTCCACAGACATCAGACCAATTATAGTTCATCTAAGATATTCTGGAGAGACAGAAGGCTTTCAGCTGTATGTAAGGGGCAGTTGAATTTAAAGAGGTGAAATACAGAAGAATCATAGTCTGAGAGTCATGGATAATCTTAGTCCTAAACACTTGAACATTTCAGAGTGATTTTCACCATAAGCCAAGTTGTTTAGATTATAACGTTCTAGAGTGCTTCATGAGATGATAATGAAAAGATTATTTGTAAGTGGTTTTTGAACAAACCTCAGTGCCAAGGAAGCTATGTATCTGCAGAGTACTTTCCTCAGGAATATTATAAAGAGAATGGTTCCTTCAGAAGTCCAGCGATGTTACATAGATGGGAAGGGAGGGCGGAGAAACCCAGAGAGAGACACAGGCTGAAGAGGTAATGTGCATGACAAAGAGTATGTATGATTTCCTTTACAATAACACACGACTAAATATTTAAAACACTGAGTAGATAAAAAAATAAAACTGGTACAATTTTTTTAAATTGGATGCCAACAATATGAGTGTTTCTTTTAGCCCTACTCTGATGTATGTTTAAAATTTTTCTGAAAAAAATGTGTCCTTTCCTAACTTTTTTTTATTCTTGAACCACTAGAATAGCCAATGAAGGCAATTGATTTGATGTCCAGAAGTGTGCATGCATTCAAAATCCACGTATATATTTGCAGATATTCATGACTCATCCTTCTCCTACCCCCATTCCATGCCAAGTCCATTCTTATATTTCTTAGATTCAACAGATTCCTTATTTATATGTAGAAAGCATTTGCAAATCAAGACTCCTGGAGACTCTAGACTGGGACTTTGAATCTTCCAATGTAATTCTTGGTTCCCGTTCCTCAAAGCTTGGCCTTACTTCAGGTTCCTTTTGCTTTCAGCTCTTCCCTAGCAGCTTCTGCTCTGAGCCCCACAGAATGTTCTCAAGGTTGACAATGCTTCTCTCATCTATGCTCTGTTTCTGAGAGCAGGAAGCCAAGGCCAAATCACAGAAGCGAAGTGGTTTATTATACTATGCTATATAGTCAGAGTTGTTTCAGGCAGCAGAGTCATTTTCCGAACTCCAATGGAAAGAACTCAGTAGATCGTTTGATAGTTGCATGATACTACCAATATCCGAACTGATTATCCTCCCATGAAATGGAAACTAAATTGGCATAAAAAAGGAACAGAAAATACTTTATTGGTTAAATGTTGGATTTTTGGAGTTATGAAGATCAAAACTCAAAACTCAATTCCCTGAGACCTCAAGAAGATGAATTACTTCCGTGAGCGTCTGTATTTTCTTTTCTATAAACTATGTGATGATTAATTCTGAGTTGTTGGGCCGGCGCTGTAGCGTAGCAGGTAAAGCCACCGCCTGCAGTGCCAGCATCCCATATGGGCACTGGTTCAAGTCCCAGCTGCTCCATTTCTGATCCAGCTCTCTGCTATGACCTGGGAGAGCAGTAGATGGCCCAAGTCCTTGAGCCCCTGCACCCATGTGGGAGACACCCAAGCTCCTGGCTCCTAGCTTCGGATTAGCATAGCTCTGGCTGTTGTTGCTACTTGGGGAGTGAAACAATGGATGGAAGACCTCTCTCTCTGTCTTTTCCTCTCTCTGCCTCTCTGTAATTCTGCCTTTCAAATAAATAATTAAATCTTAAAAAAAATTCATTATTGCTGAGGAGACTAAAGTGAGGCACTGTGCGTTCTCCTCCCAATTAAATGGGACATTGAGTTAGGATTCCAGACATGGCTGGACTAGATTTGTGCATGGTACTCAAGACGTCGTTGCTTACCCTCAAACATATTAACAAGGAGGCATTGGATCACTGCTGTGTTATGTGACACTCTTACCTTAGAAACTGGTTCTCTTCAGAGCTCTTCTTTTCTGTGTTGGTTTTGCTGATTTTTCACCTCTCTGAACACAGCCCCCGATGATGTTCTAGGCTAACTCCAATCCTTCTTGGTCTACACATGAATTCCCTAGATCTGGTCTAATTGCATGCATTAATCTCTACATGGTCACTGGCTGTTTTTTCTTTCTTTTAAAATCTTCATCCCTTTTTTATCCCCATGCCTCAGATTTTGAATGTGAACAACAGAAAGTCATTATGTCCAAACTGAGCCTCTATTCCGTCTCTACCCTTCTCTTTGCTCTATTACCACTATTGAATTTTCCATCTCAGTTAAGGTTAGCACTGACCAATTGGGAATTCAAGTAGGTCACCATTCAAATTCGAACAACTTTTTGTTGAATCTTCATGCTAAAATATGATTATTATTATTATTACCAAAAGCTTGGCATATAACGGTGACCACAATTCAATTGCACTGGCCCCCATCATCTGCTTCTCCTTGACTCCTATTTGTTTGCATTTGTTTGGCAAAACAAAACAAAGCAAAACAAAACAAAATGTATGCGTCTCTCTCACCCAAGGAGACTTTATCTCCTTGCTTTTGATGTTGGTAACTTGAATGTGTCAAAAATTTCCTTTCACATTTTTTTTTAAAGTAACTCACCCGTATTCCATGAGATTAATTCTTCTCTAACTCTTTTGCTAAAATTCCCTTGAGTGGCTAGAAGAGTTGCTTCCATTTGCACAGTATACCTGTATCATTATTCTGGGATGATTTTTGCCTTTTTAGTCGGTTACCAGTATTTGAATACTAACTTTGGAAAAATTGGAAGGGAAGATTGAACTCTACAAAAGGACTTCAACAAGTTCATGAAAATGTATATTGTGAAAAATCTGAATTTATTTGAGAAATTTTTGACTAAAACAAACATCATTTAATTCCATTTTTCATGAACTTTTTGAAGAATTCTTGTATGATATTTAAGGTGTACATGTTAAACTATTTTAATGGTCTGTTGTTCAGTGGACAGTGGTCTGAATATATCTTATATAGGCATACACACAGTGGTCTGAATATATCTTATATAGGCACAAACACTGATAGCCTATACATTAGAGGTAGAATCAAACTTGAAAAATGTTGTTTCTGGGGCCGGCACCATGGCTCACTTGGTTAATCCTCCGCCTGTGGCACTGCCATCCCATATGGGTGCCAGGTTCTAGTCCTGGTTGCTCCTCTTCCAGTCCAGCTCTCTGCTGTGGCCCGGGAAGGCAGTGGAGGATGGCCCAAGTGCTTAGGCTCTGCGCCCGCGTGGGAGACCACGAAGAAGCACCTGGCTCCTGGCTTCAGATAGGTGCAGCGCTGGCTGTAGCAGCCATTTGGGGGATGAACCAATGGAAGAAAGACCTTTCTCTCTGTCTCTCTGTCTATAACTCTACCTGTCAAATAAAAAAAAAAAATACAAAAAGAAAAATGCTGTTGCTAAGGAATCCATAGGTAAAAGCTGGGTGACAAAGGTGATGCCTTCAAGGAATGCATCCAGGATATGAAGTTTTCTGGTATGGGTTCTAGTCCCTACTCAATCTGAGGGCTGAGAGCTTGACAGATATATTTAAACTCAGTCTTTTTCATTATTCAATTTAGTTCAATTGAATAGAAATGTTTAATTATGTATAATTTGGACTAAACTTGGTGACTCATGAAGATACTATTAAATAAAATAGTTTTTTTTGAAGATTTTATCTATTTATTTGAGAGCTAGAGTTACAGATAGAGAGAGGGAGAGGCAGAAATAAAAGTCTTCCATCTGCTTGTTCACTCCCCAAATGGCTTCAATGGCCTGAGCAGGGCCGAACTGAAGCCAGAAGACAGGAGCTTCTTCTGGATTCCCCATGTGGCTGCAGGGGCCTAAACACTTGGGCCATCTTCTACTGCTTTCCCTGGCCATGGCAGAGAGCTGGATTGGGAGAGGAACAGCCAGGACTCAAACCAGCACCCATAGGGGATGCTGACACTGCAGGCAGCAGCTTAGCCTACTACATCACAGTGTTGACTCCAGTAAAATAGTTTAAATCTGGCCTAATGATTTACATTGGAAGAAACCTTCACCCTTCACCTAACACTTTACATTTTTCACTTTTCCTGTCTGGCACATCTGATATACATAGGTATTCTTCTCATTTTTCACTGAGCACATGCCAGAATATATTTAGTATAATGCTTTTAATGCATAGCTGAAGAACAGTTTTTTTTTTTTCTTCCTATACTACAAATGCTAGTTTGGAGAACTTCAAAAACTTCATGAGAAAATGGAATTAAAAGATGTATTCATTTTGGTGCAAAAATTGTTGAAATCCGTGCATAGTATTTTTATAGTATGTATTTTTCTAAGAGCTTTTTGAAAACCCCAAATTGGGTGGATTTCTATATTTTTATCAAAACTTCAGCAAGAACTTCAATAATAACTCATTTGATTCTATAAGATTATTAACGCATTTTTCAACAGATACTATTAATGATATGAAATCTCCCCGAACCTCATTAGATGTTATTAGGAAACCTAGTAGCCTTGTTTACAGTTTTAAATCTAGGTTTAAAATGTTTTTATTTGTACAGAAAAGGAGAAATAAAATTTTACCTCCTGTAATTTCCCTGCTCTTCCAAAAATAGCATTGGGTCAAAAAACTGAAGATTCTGCCCATTTAAATGCTGCCATAGTAAAAATTTCACTGAATCTTGTAACATTTAGAGGTCAATTTTTAATGGGTTGTGATGAAACTTTACTAGGCTAATAAGCCTGGTTATCTTATTACTCACAAAAGCAGGAAAACACATGTTATTCTATTTATGTAATCTTAGCTGCGTTTCTTTTTCATGGTTCTAAGCTGCAGGACCAGGATAGTCCCCATGATGCTGAACTGAGATAACACTGGGGCTATAGTCTAAAAGCTATTTTGTTTTTTTTTTTTTTTTCTTACCATGGTTTTAGTTCGATTCAAGAGCCTGGTTCTTCTGTTGTCCCCCCATGAAAGCTCTCAGAGATTCTAAAACCTTCCTGGATGCTTTAGTAACAAAATGAAACTTCATTTCAGAAATCTACCATCAGAGCTGCAAACTTGGTTTGGTGAGGCAAGTGTCTCCCTTAGCTCGGCTCAAGCCTTGGCAGCCTGGGGAACTCTGCTGTGGAGAGACCGGAGTGTGGCCCCTTCCTTCCTCCTGTGGGACTGCCGCCCTGCACTGGGTTTCTGCGGGATCCGGATCTCTGGGATTGGGACACAAGGAGAGCTGGGAGGGAAAGGTGGCAGGAAAAGGGATTTAAGTGAAACAAGCAAAAATGCTTCCCTGAGCTTGGGAGCAGGAGTTTAAACCTTGGTAGGAGTTAAAAACTTATTTATTGTAAGGTCTGTGAACTCTTTAGCAACCTTTATGTGTCACCTTCCTACTTGACTCCTACTACTGAGGGCGTTTGAGCTCTCACTCCCTGGAGCATCATCTTGGCTTCCGTTAGTCCTCTTGGACTCCTGGCCCTTTTTGGGGAAAGGTTTGTATTTCCTTTGCTTTAGTGATCTGTAAGAGTGTTGGTCCTTCTCAGGGTAGCCAAGAAAATATTAGATGCGGCAAAGTGAAGACTCAACAAGGGTGAATTGATCTTACTGCAAAATGCTAATGTTTATCTTTGGAAGAAACTCACTCGATGTACAAGTGTAAAGTATCTCCTTTGTTTTTATCTACGTGTTTAAGATAGATGTAACTTAGATCCACAACCATTTACTAAGATAATAAGCGCTATAGTCATGGTTTGTAAGATGTCATTGGAACTTTACTGCAATTTCTTTATTCAAAAATTATTTATTCGTTGCCTTATAAAATTGACATCTTTTGTTGCAAAATAGCAGGAAAGGGTGAGATAAAACTTGGAGATGATGAAAAAATATATCCTGTTTGCCTGTTTTCTGTACAAAACAAAAGGTTAGAGCTGTTTTTTTTTTTTCAAAATAAAGCAAATAACTGGTCATCTGTAATAGCGCAGAGCTATTTTGAACAGTTTGATGTCATTTCTGCATCCCTCAAGCAAACAAAGGGGAAAGTCAGAGGAAAGGGGAAGGCAGCTTTGATAAGTTCCACCAGTCACTGGTCCCGGGGAGTGAAGCATCCTGTTTTTATCATGTGGCTGAGCAACAGTAGGAAAATAATTCCCTCTGATCAATGGGATCCATTTTTTGTTGTTATTCCACAGTTACCTGCCGTAAGTCCCCAAATAATCAAATGAAATGAAGGCCTTTCTAGTGACAACTGTGAAACAATGGTCAGTCTGGGTAAAGGTCATTGGAAAATTACAGTTTGAGGTGGAGAAAGACTGATGACCAGCCAGGGAGGTCTCGTGGTGCGCATAACATTCGGAGTCATGAATGTCAAAGTCACGGCACTTCCACCCGCGCCATCGATTCACACTCTGAGTGGTTGTGAAAGCCGGGGGGTTACATTGCTCACAAAGAGTAACAAAAAATTTAGTGCTCATAAAAATGAGTCATTTTGTCCAAACGTAAATGGATTTTAAATGGACTTTTTGTGGGTCCTAGGATTGCTGTATCCATTTATCATTCAATCATTTCAAAGGACTTCTGGCAATATGACCTAAGGGATTGCTACCATTTGGAACACATATCCATTCAGTGGTCTTATCTCTGGGCTTCCAGGTGCATTCCTATGGCATTTATCAACATAGCATCTATAGGATGTCACTTCAGCACAAGTACAAGTGCAGCAATTACAGGAAGAAAAGCACTTCTTTATCTGTCTTGATATCAGAGAATCTTCTACAGCCCCCATGCTGGGGAAGAAAGAAGAGAGCAGCATCTCCACATTTTAGTATCTTTAGGAATCTTATTTGAGGCACAGTTCTATCTTCTTTATGAATGTGCCTCTTTGGTTAATCTAAGATTATTTAAGGTGGAGCTATCAAGTAGCTAACTTGCTTGCTTTCCTGAAGGCTTTGTTAGAACTTGGCTAAAATACTTTTTAAAATCCAATCCATCGCCAGCGCCGCAGCTCACTAGGTTAATCCTCCGCCTTGCGGCGCCGGCACACCGGGTTCTAGTCCCGGTCGGGGCGCCGGATTCTGTCCCGGTTGCCCCTCTTCCAGGCCAGCTCTCTGCTGTGGCCAGGGAGTGCAGTGGAGGATGGCCCAAGTGCTTGGGCCCTGCACCCCATGGGAAACCAGGAGAAGTACCTGGCTCCTGCCATCGGATCAGCGCGATGCGCCAGCCGTGGCGGCCATTGGAGGGTGAACCAACGGCAAAGGAAGACCTTTCTCTCTGTCTCTCTCTCTCACTATCCACTCTGCCTGTCAAAAAAAAAAAAAAAATCCAATCCATCACCTGGATGCTTATTTTACTTGTCTGCAAAAATTTGGATATCTATATCTATTGAGACATGATACTCCTCAATGATTTTATTTGAATATTATTCATATAGTCTCTGATTGGAGGCAAGATCAGTTAAGATAATTTCACATAGCTTTTCTTTTTTTTAATTATTTATTTGAGAGGTAGAATTACTGACAGAGAAAAGGAAAGACAGAGAGATGTGTCTTCCATCTGCTGCCGGTTGGCTCTCCAAATGGCCACAAACGGCTGTAGATGGACTGATCCGAAGCCAGGAACCAGGAGCTTCTTCTGGGTCTCCCATGAAGGTGCAGGGGCCCAGGCATTTGGGCCATTTTCCACTGCTTTCCCAGGCCATACCAGAGAGCTGGATGGGAAGTGGAGCAGCCGGGTCTCGAACCGGCGCCCATGCAGGATGCCGGTGCTGCATGCGGAAGCTTCTTAGCCCACCACGCCATAGCACCAGTCCTTTCACATAGCTTTTTAAATAAATACACTCTTATAAAAGGAGAATTTGATTTAAACTTTTGTCACTTAGAACATCATTGCGATTTATATAGAATAGGCATACAATTTTATAATTTCTCTATGTATTTATCTATTAAGGCTTCAAGCCTTTGAGGGAATTGAAAAGATTCAAGAGAATCTTTGAGAATGAGGAGCAAGTCTCTCTGCCTCCCTCTTTTCCTGTTTTTCAGTCACAGGGCGTTCTACAAGATTGTGAGACAACACAGAAGCAGAGTCAAGAAAACCATTTTACTCAAGAGATCTGGCAGCTGAACTCTCCCCAAATGCCATATATATATATATATATATATATATACACACACACACACACACACACACACATATACATATACATATACATACATATATGCGCCAGTTTTAAACAGACTCAAAGATTTGCTGAGCTCCTGTTCACCTTACAATGTTGCTGTAACCATAAACTTGCTCCAAGTGAGATAACAGATTCAGAATAGTTGATGCTTAAAGCCTCTTGAGTTTTCTAACAAGGGATCTGGAACGTTTAAAAGCATATGAAGTTTCTCAGAGATTATTAACTCTGGACCACATTTTGAAGTATATCAAATGCTGTCTGCATTTGTCTGCACAGAAGGACATGTGCTAGCAGGCTAAGAAGGCAGAGTCAAGATGAGTAGTAATAAATCAAATTAGCAAATATTTATCGAACATCTTTGTGTCTCCAGCATTGAACTGTTAGGTGTGTGATGTATATAAAATATAAACGAAAAGACCTATGGGCCAAAACCCTTAAATTAATTTGAAAAGATAAGACAACTGCATAGAAAGTAGATGATACTGCAAAATTCAAGCAGCAATTCAAAATGAATATTTCAAGAAATGCCAAAAATACGAACATGGACCCCCACAGGAATATGAAAGGGAGTATCATTTACATTTTCAAGTTAAAAAAAGATAGCTTCATGTACTTTTGCTGTAGGGAATAATGTTTGACCTCAGGATGTAAATATTTATTTATTCTTCTTCAGAGACAGTAGGTTTGAGTTGTACAGTTGTCCTCAGTTAGAACCTGCATTTCATTGTGGGGCAAACAGTCCAGATGTCACAGGAGTGGTGTCCCTGGGATGGAGTTATAAATAAATTATAAAATAAAAATACACTGGTCAAGTCACCGAATTGTAGTGTAGGCTACAATGGCTCATTGCTCTCGAAAACATCACAATATGAAACAGCACTTAAGTTTTTATTTAAGTTGCTTGAGTTACTTGAATTATAAACGAAGTACATCCGTTCCTCCAAAGCCGCCTTCTCTTGAGGTCAAGTGTAGAGTATTATTTACTTTCTTACTTTGCCAATAAGACTTATTGGGAAGTCAAAACCAAAAATCTATCTCAGATAAATTACATGATTCCCTACTGTCTTTGACCCAAATTCCCCTAGTAAATCTTGATGTAAAATATTTAGTTCCATTTGGCATTAACTTTATTCGTACATCATGAGATACTACCAAAAGTTTAAAGAACAGTACAATAAATAGCTTTGGAACCCAATAAAAAGTTAATAAACAACTACAATGTTTTTCAATGAAGAAAAGACTTTAAAATCCAAGATTAAATTAACTAAAATATAGAGAGTAGAGAAAAATGAAAAAAGTCAAATTTCTTACCTTGACACAGGATGATCAAAACTTATTTCATTGCAGATGTTGATGGCATCTCATAGTTCTAAGAATGGTGTAGGACATTGGCACCAATCTCAGTAGAAGCAAAAAAAAAAAAAAAAAAAGGAATTTTACCTGGCAAGTTCATGCTGAAAACAAAACTGAAGGACACTGAAAGCAAAGCATATAACAAGATAACAACAAACCAAACTGTGGATCAATGAGGGGGAACTGGAAGAGACAGTGAAGTTGTATAATTCAGGAACAGAGCTATTTAAAATGTTTATGTAGGTTTAGGGACATCGCCAAGACAAACTCAGTTTCCTGAGATTTTCTCACTTGCAAATCCATGGGTAAAAGGAAGAAATGCGGGGCTGGCGCTGTGGCGCAGTGGGTAGAGGCCCTGGCTTGTAACACCAGCATCCCATATGGGCGCCAGTTCCAGTCCCCACTGCTCCACTTTCAACCCAGCTCCCTGCTGACATACCTGAGAGGGCAGCGGAAGATGACCCAAGTCCCTGCATCCACATGGGAGACCCAGAAGAAGCTCCCGGCTCCTGGCTTCAGATCAGCTCAGCTCTGGCCATTGAGGCCATTTGGAGAGTGAACAATTGGATGGAAGATCTCTCTGTCTCTCCCTCTTTCTGTCTCTACCTCTCTCTGTAACTCTGTCTTTCAAATAGCTGAAAATAAGTCTTTCAAATAACTAAAAATAAATCTTAAAGTAAGGAAGAAGGAAGAAACTGATCAGAATCCCCAGAGTGTCTGGAGAGAGAGCCTTTTGGCAGGGTTGGAGCATTTGGGGAACAGACAGAAATTATTGAGCCCAGCAGCAAGGAACCAGGATTGTAAGCCCTTAGCCTCATTCTCAGCCTTCTCTGCCATTCTGCTATTAAGCCCCCCATTGAAGAAATTTGTAGAGCCGGTGCCGCGGCTCACTAGGCTAATCCTCCGCCTTGCGGCGCTGGCACGCCGGGTTCTAGTCCCGGTCGGGGCGCCGGATTCTGTCCCGGTTGCCCCTCTTCCAGGCCAGCTCTCTGCTGTGGCCCGGGAGGGCAGTGGAGGATGGCCCAAGTGCTTGGGCCCTGCCCCCATGGGAGACCAGGATAAGTACCTGGCTCCTGCCTTCGGATCAGCGCGGTGCGCCGGCCGCGGCGGCCATTGGAGGGTGAAACAAGGGCAAAAGGAAGACCTTTCTCTCTGTCTCTCTCTCACTGTCCACTCTGCCTGTAAAAAAAAAAAAAAAAAAAAAAAAAAAAAAAAAAAAAAAAAAAAATTGTAGAAAGCAAACAAGTCCTTCACTGATGGATGTCGCTCCCCTTCTTCGTGGAGGAACGACACAGGACCCTGCGCTGTTCTTTTGTCTGCTCGGCCCTTCCCGGGTTTGCTGCTGGTCCTTCCCGGGTTGGCTACCTACCCTTCCATCTCCATGGAAGGGCGGTTCCCCCTGCCACTTTCCCCACTTCCGCGGGGGAGCGGCACACCGCCGGCCGGCTCTCTCGGGGGCTGCACAGGTGTTCCTTCAGATAGATGTATTGGTATGTTTGGTTGTATTTCAAAGATCTCCGAATTTCTGTTTGTTTTTCTTCATTGTTTTTTTTCCCCATATTGAGACATCTCAACTGACTCACCTCATTTTTTTTGATGATTTTTCCTGCCATTTCAAATTTGCTGTTGAGACCTTGTAGAGAATTTTTCATTTTAGATTTTCTATTTTTATAGTTCACATATCTTTATTGATATTATTTATTCTGAGAAACATTATTCTTATACATTCCCTTAAATCTTTAAACATAGTTTCTTCTTCAATCATTTGAACTATTTTGTAATAGCTGATTTAAGCTCTTCATCTAATAAATCTGATGGATGATTCTTTCAAGGACAATTTCTACTGACGGCTTCCTTTCCTGATATAGGGTCTATGCTCTTCTGTCTTTTTGTAAGCCTTGTAATGCTTTTATTGAAGCTTGGACATTTTAGTAAAATGAATGTGTTAATTGGAAATCAACACCACTTGATTAGCAAACAGACTAAAAGCAAAATAGAAGCAATAAATTGTCAGTTACAACTATTTCTAAAGGAAATAGAAATTATAGCAATTATCTGACATAGAAAACCTGGGATGATCCAACACAAAATTAATCAATGAGACAATATTTTGTTATGTGAACTTGATCAATATATAATAGTTCCAAAGCTTTGTGCAATAAATAACTTACCATCAGTTCTTAGTTGACTGCAGAAACAGGAAAAGCTAAACTCTATTGGGTGACAACAATGGCAATTAAGAAAGGAATATCGAAGTTTTGAAAAACATAATTTAAATTGTTATTATAAACATTTTAGACCTAAAATTAGAGAATGTGTACCTCCTTTTCATGCAGCCATTGAACAGGACACTATGCTGCTACAACTTCAATAAATTTACTCACAGCAAGGATTTATTTGTACTATCTGTGGTACAACTCAGAAATTTTAGAAATTAACCTAAAATGATTGTTTTCAAAACTCAAACTGTAAGTTAAAAATACTACTCTCAGGGCCGGCGCTGTGGCACAGTGGGTTAACGCCCTGGCCTGAAGTGCCAGCATCCCATATGGGTGCCAGTTCGAGACCTGGCTGTGCCACTTCTGATCCAGCTCTCTCCTGTGGCCTGGGAAAGCAGTAGAAGATGGCCCAAGTCCTTGGGCCCCTGCACCCACATGGGAGACCCAGAAGAAGCTCCTGACTTCCAACTTCATATTGGCACAGCTCCAGCCGTTGTGGCCAATTGGGGAGGCAACCAGCAGATGGAAGACCTCTCTCTCTCTCTCTTCCTCTCCTCTCTCTGTGTAACTCTGACTTTCAAATAAATAAATAAATCTTTTTTTAAAAATTACTCTTATTGTATAATTATTGGGAAAAAGAAGAAACAAGTTACCATAACTTAGCATTTAGGGAAAAAATTCAGATCATTATATGGAATTCATTTTAATATGTCAAATAAATTTAATGCGCTGTATTTTTCAGTGTGTGCCATTGTGCTAATTCTCTACATAGATTATTTTCTCCATTTTAAGGAGATGAATCCTGAGGATCAGAAAGTGAGTGCCTCTGAAGAGTCACCTGTGGAGGGGGTAAATTCACTACCTTAAATCCTATTCATTATTTAAGAGGAATCATGACAATAAATAAACTAAACCACATAAGTTTATATAATCTAATTTAAGAGGTTAGAAAAAGAGAAAACCAGCTTAATGTATGCATGAGAAAGGAAACTGAAAATTTTTTAAGTATATTTTTGGTCAAAATAGTATTTTGTATTTATACTTGATTACCCTGGTAGCAACCAACCAAAATGCACAAAAAGCCCCAAAGAACTAAAAATATGAAACAACATAGAAACACCAAACTCTTCTTATCCCCCCAAAACATAGTAGCAAGTAAAACATAATTCTAGAATTCATTTTAAGAGATAACTAAAGCCAAAATAAGCTTGGATTTTTTTAATTTATATTTTAAAGATTTATTTATTTTGCTTGAGGTCAGAGTTACACAGAGAGAGGAGAGGCAGAGAGAGAGAGAGAGAGAGAGAGAGAGAAAGAGAGAGGTCTTCCATTTGCTGGTTCACTTCCCAGATGGCCACAATGGCTGGAGCTGCGCCAATCCAAAGCCGGGATCCAGGAGCTTCTTCTGGGTCTCCCATGTGGGTACAGGAGCCCAAGGACTTGGGACATCTTCTACTGCTTTCCCAGGCCATAGCAGAGAGCTGGTTAGGAAGAGGAGCAGCCAGGTCTTGACTGGCGCCTATATAGGATGTTGGCACCGCAGGCAGTGGCTTTACCTGCTACACCACAGCGCCGGCCCCGGAAATTTTTTATTATCTTAAGATTCTGTCACTTTCTTTTCATAGTTCATTGGTCAGAACTTCTAAAACAATATTAAATAAAAGAAGCACAGTAGAATCAATATTATTTTCTATGGCAAATGTTTCTAACATTTCACCATTAATTGCATGGCTTGTGACATATTTTTTAAAAAGACTTTATTTATTTCACAGTTAGAGTTACAGACTGTGAGAGGGAGAGACAGAGAGAAAAGTCTTCCTTCCTCTGGTTCACTCCCCAAATGGCAGCAACAGCCGGAGCTGTGTCGATCTGAAGCCAGGAGCCAGGAGCTTCTTCCGGGTCTCCCACACGGGTGCAGGGAGTGCATCTTCTACTGCTTTCCCAGGCCATAGCAGAGAGCTGGATAGGAAGAGGAGCATGCAGGACTAGAAGCAGCATCCATATGGGATGCTAGTGGATTAACCTACAGAGCCACAGTGCCGTCCCCATGACACATTCTTAATCAATGCCCTTATCAGGTTAAAAATGTTTTCTTAGGCCGGTGCCGCGGCTCACTAGGCTAATCCTCCGCCTTGTGGAGCCGGCACACCGGATTTGAGTCCCGGTCAGGGTGCCAGATTCTGTCCCGGTTGCCCCTCTTCCAGGCCGCTCTCTGCTGTGGCCAGGGAGTGCAGTGGAGGATGGCCCAGGTGCTTGGGCCCTGCACCCCATGGGAGACCAGGAAAAGCACCTGGCTCCTGGCTCCTGCCATCGGATCAGCGTGGTGCGCCAGCCGCAGCGTGCCAGCCGCGGCAGCCATTGGAGGGTGAACCAATGGCAAAGGAAGACCTTTCTCTCTGTCTCTCTCTCTCACTGTCCACTCTGCCTGTCAAAACAACAACAACAACAACAACAACAACAAAACAAAAACAAACAAACAAAAAAAATGTTTTCTTATACAAGTCTTTCCCCATTTTGTTATCTCGTTCCTTTAATGTACTAAACACCTCCCATATCAAGGTTTTCATATGTGCTATACAATTAGAATCTTTAGCCTTCATTTTTAATAGCATGTTTCCCCAAGATTGCATCTTTTAACTGCATAAATTTCTGTGTTACGTGGTCCCATGGTATTCTTCCTTTCCTCTCAGAATATTAATCCCATTTGAATTATGCTAAGCTATTTGTTTATTGCCTCTTGTCCTTGTAAGCCCCAAGCATGGATGCAGTATTCTGTCCAGCTGGCTGTAGTTCTAACAATTAGCCATCATATCATTCTCTTGCCTCATGGTGTTTGCTTGATACATGTTGAGTGAAAAAATGAAATAATAGCTTTAATAAGCTAATAACTCACAATTGGCTATCTTCAAAATATAATTCTTAGGTTTTTTTCTTCCAATCCGTAACCTTTGTAATATTCTCTGATTCCTTTCTGAAGCTCAACTATTTTTTTTTATGTTTTGTTAAGTCTTCTTCAATCAAGGTCTTGGAAATCACACTTCCTTTACTCTCTAATTATCATTTCTGATTTTGCTTTGTTTTTCTTCTTTTCAACCAAGTGACACTACATATTTATTTTTCTGTCTGTTATCCAGAAATAGAATGTAAGGGACTTACTCCATTTGCTTCTTTGTGTCATCCCCAACATCTACGACAACACTTTGTAGGTTCTCAGCAGATAAATATATATATATATATATATATATACACACACACAAAGCATTAAAATCAAAATAAATTCTTAGTTTTTAGTAATTATGTAATAAAATTTTAAAATGCTAATATATGATTATTCACCAATAATTTGGTCTTGAGGTCTCTATCTTGAGAGTGAACATAAGCTTTTACCCTGCCTTTACTTCTGCCCTGAGCAGAAGTTCAAGTGATTTGGTCATGGAGGTTGACCTACCTTTCATGGAATGCTTTTTTCATGCTGGCAGACAGTTTAGTGTATCAGAGTTTGGATATGTGACCAGGTATGTCTCTGATAGGAATTTTGTTTGTATTGGCAGAAACTCTGTGACTCATGTCTGAATTGTGTCCAGTTTGTCCTTACCAAGACAGTGGCCCCCTTGGAAAGACCTCTGACTGGAAAGAAGATGAGGTTCAACTGAGTGTGTATGTGTCAGGTGAGACACAAACAGGAAGTGGCATCAAAATTCATGGAACAGAAGAAATTTGTTACTCATAGGTCACAGAGGTTAGAGGTACCATGGGGAGGCTGGTGGGAAGTCTGGAGTTGGCTGGGGGCTCAACTCCAGTGAGTGAGGAGTTGGACAGGATTGTGGGATGGTGTTGTAAGGTTAGGGGTAGGGATAGGGTTAGGGTTGGGTGTTACCCTTTATACCTCCATTGGGAGTTATGGATTGGTTAGTTTTTTTTTTTCAATACACTTTCATAAGTATAAAGGAGAGAATTTATTTAGGTGATTCTGTGTTGAGTATGAGGTTGCATACAGTCAACAGCTGTGGAGTGTGTCGGGTGGCGGGTCAGTACAACCTGAGGAAGAGCAGCGTTGTGTGACATGACCACGTAGGGAAAGGAGTTGTGACGAGGCCGCAGGTCACAGGGCATAGCTGCACTTTTAACAGCATCAGTTAATCCTAAACTTATGACACGTTCCCTCAACAAACGTATGATACCAGTATTCTCCCTGCCTTGGACTTGCGAATGACATTTGTTGATTGTTTCATGCCCTAATTCTTGTTTGTAGCATTCTTGTTAATGAGATGTGAGAAGAAAAAAATTAAAGTCACAGAGGCCTGGTTGTTGTACATTAGGACAGGCTAAACAGAGATGAAGCAAGAGGGAGGAGGAATTACAGCATCTATTAGTTATGGGCGGGGATTTTTCCACACTGGAATTTACTGTAAGAGAATTTGCATTTGGAAAGACACCTTTTTGAGAGCGAGTGTTGCAAAAGTTGGTACCCTGTGCATTAGCACCACACACACTTACACAAAGATAATTTTCGTCCTTTAGGATTGTCTTGAGATGCTAAATATGGATTTTTTGTATGCACATTGTATTCTCCGGGAGGTGAGGTCCTGAGAAATGGCACTGTGTGAACCTGTAGTCATAAAAGAATAAAAAAATAATGAAGCCCATCCCCTGGGATGGTGAACTTAAAACGAAGTTCTCAGTTCTACCTGTAATTCAATTCAATACACTACACTAGAGCCAAGAGTTTATTTTCTCAGACTTTATGGAAAAATATTCTAAAGAAAAATTGAGAGAGGTTGGTTGACAAAGTATTAGAGGTATGGTAGTCCTCAAAAAATAGACAAAACACATAGATACACATATGGATGCAAATAGGGACATACACATTCTCATGTAAAAAAGAAAAACTATAAAAGAGTTTACACAGAGTTCCAACTTTCTGCACAAGGAAGAATGTCCTGTTTAGGACTCAGTGTTCCAGCAAAAAGATAGATGCTTTGGAGCTGAAGGAAAAAGTCTCAAAATTCTGCTGCTTGCATTTAATCCAACTTCTATAGAGCTCCTTTCTCTAAGGATTTGGAGTCCCTTCTGGAAGAATGGGGAAGATTGATGGTGGTCAAGGTTGGATTAACACAAAGTTTCTGGTTCCACAAGTGAAACTGGATCCCTGGGGACATGGAAGTTTCTGTAGGATTTTTCAAATAAACAGACTTTGGAAGCACCGATAGAGGCTCATTGCTGATGGAAACTTGAGAAATTGGCAGGAAGAATGATACCAATGGCTGGTGAAAAATGTTTGGTTAGAGCAAACTTTTTAATGGCAAAGAATGGGCAGTCTCAAGGGATGGATGTCTTACTGATTAATTTATTCTGCCAAGTCTCCATGAGGCGTCATCAGTCATCTTTATGTCTCCCTCTGTGTTGTGCTTTCTTTTGCTTTAAAGAAGCATTAGAACTGAACACTTGTTGAATTTAAAATGATTCTTCAATAAATAAGAAAATATTATTCATGCTTACATCTGATTATAGCTTCTGCTGAAGAGATTTGCCATGAACCAGTGAAGTGCAGCTCCAAGATTATAACAGAATTGGACAAGATTCATGAAAGAGTGATCTTTGAGACATATACACCATACATTCTTAAATTTTGTAACAAAACCCAAAGGATAATTTGAATATCTATTGTTGGTTGGATTTATCAGGATTTAAGAGCAAAAAGTGATCACTTTACCTGTGTTCTGGAAGGCAGATTTAGTAATGACATTTATATATGAGATGCTAGGACAGATGTGAAAGGTAGAAGTTCAGTAGGCTGGTCTCTGCCTCTTGAAGTTGGACCCTCAGTGAGTGGGGTTCTGTTGGACAGCAATCAGGTCAGCTTGTCTACAGCAATTTAACCATTGTTCAAAGCTTACTCAGACAGACAATGGGAATTATACTCCTTAATTTTCCCCTAGTAAATGAAAATGAATCATGACTAATTTAGGCATGGACATTAGCTACATTTGGAAATTAAATTAATCCAAGTTGGAGGTAGATTACTTGCAGATATTGATGCAGGCGGCCATGAGTGGTGTGATCATGTTCCACACGTGAACAAAGAAAATTTGGGCAAGGCAAACTCAACGGCGAAATTTCTAAGTGACTAGGTTTCAGCAACCATTCAACCCAACAAGTTCTCTTTATCGAATAGCAAATAACTAAGACCTCAGAATCTAAAATAATCCATAGAATTAGCATAAAAAACTAATCTCAGGACACAGATTAACTAAACATGAAGTCCTGGTTAATATGTGCCAGAGATAAAATAAGTAGGATCTTGCCCAAATAATCCAAATACTAAACTAAGGTTGGCAGAATGCATGGAGGGCAAAGAAGAATGGTGGTCTGCTGGAGGAACGTTTGCCCCATTCCCAGTGAGAGGGATTTCTAAGTAAGAGTTCTGTAGAAACTCTATGCAAGATGGCAATTAGGTGATGGTGTATATACTGTGTATATTCTGTGATGGTGTATATACTGTGACTCTCAAGTTAGGTAGTCCTGACTGTGACTCTCAAGTTAGGTAGTCCTGTACTATCAATTGGTTTGTTATAGATATGGTAATATACAGTAAACAAGATCATTCATATAGAGTAGCTTTTTTAAGATTTATTTTATTTATTTGAAAGACAGAGTTACAGAGAGAGGTAGACACAGAGAGAGGTCTTCCATCTGTTGGTTCACTCCCCAGATGGCCGCAATGATCGGAGCTGCGCCAATCCAAAGCCAGGAGCTAGGAGCTTCTTCCTGGTCTCTCACGTGGGTTCAGGGGCCAAAGGACTTGGCCTATCTTCTACTGCTTTCCCAGGCCATAGCAGAGAGCTGGATTGGAAGAGGAGCAGATGGGACTAGAACGAGCGACCATATGGTGTGCTGGTGCTTCAGGCCAGGGTTTTAACCCACTGTGCCGCAGCACTGGTCCCATAAGAGTAGTTTAACTTATTAAATTCTGACAGTCCATTTCATTTTCCTTGTGCAGATACCACAAAGTCAAACAAGGGAAAGCAACTATTGGAGCTAACAATCAAAATTTGTGTATGGGGCAAGCACTTTGGAGCAGTGAAGTAAACCACTGGTTGGGATGTCTGCATTCTATACCAGAGTGCATGCTCAACTCAGTTATTTTGATTCTGATACAGCTTCAGGCAAATGCACCATGGGAGGAAGCAGATGATGTTTCAAGTGTTTGACCTCTGCCAGCCATGTGGGAAACTCAGATGTAATTTTGGGTTATTGGCTTCAGCTTTTCCCAGTTCTGATCGTTGTGGGCATTTAGGGAGTGCACTACCAGGTGGGAGATTTTTTTTTTCTCCCTCTCTTTCTCACCGTTTCTCTATATTGCTCTACCTTTCAGGTAGATTAAAAATATAATAAATAATTAAACATTAAAAAACTTGTTACTACCATCTGCCCCAAAGAGGACAACCAGTGATTAGAAGGAATATGAACATGACAGCCAGGAATAAAGTCAATAGTGCATTACTGGTGGAACTTCTAGGACTGCCTCGATGGACCTATTTGCACTTTGTTTTATCTCTCACCTCCTCTCTAAACTTTCTCTCCTTTCCAGAAAGAAATGTCTCACTCAGATATTAAAGCCATTTGCTCAGAGCAATTCTGAAGACCTCTGGCAATAGAATATGTATTTTTTTTCTATTTACTCTTTTAATTATGTACCATGTAACCAATATAAATGTAGGAAATAAACCACACAGTATTCCTGGATTGGATTTCTTCTGGCAGTCAGTTTAGTCTAAATCTTCATAAAGCAATGTATTTGTGGTCGTCAGTACACAGAGGTTATATTTACTCCAAGGAACATAAAAAAGAAAAGCAAAGCAACTCTTCTAAAATCAGAATACATAAAGTCAGAATTAGATATGAAACCTTCTGTTTCCTGGTTTAACATTTTGGCACTCTTCTTCCTTTAGCTCCTTTTATATGTCTGCAGCATTTGGTATGATCTGGATTACTTGGAAGAAAATGAGTCCAAAAGTGACTGTCTTCTTTTAAGGTCTATGGTTCCATGTGGATAGTAAAAACCGCAAAATGAAGTACTCTTTTAAGGTGGGGTTGGGTTTTGCTATATAGGGAGAGATTTAATAAAAACTGGTCTCAGTACTGAAAAATCAGTAGTGCATATAATGTTTCATGCTTTTAATACATGCATCTTGAGCAGTTTAATGTGATTTACAGAAAACTGTTACTCTCAGTAAAAGGTAGAAAATGACAAATGGATTTTTATAGTATGAAATAATATTTCAAAAATAAGGCTGTCAATATACTTTTGTTTCTCTGTCTGGTGTAGTATAATTCCTGCTCATACACAAAACTTGATGCACTATGGGATTACGAATGGAGACTCAAAGGGGATTTTAATGATGATTAATGCTAATTCTCTCTCTCTATATATATATATTCTTGATGAATGCAAAAATCTATTTAATAAGATGATTTAAGATGTTCAAAAAAAGTTTGTGCAAACTTACAGCAAGCTTTATTTTAAAAATTGAATTTTTTGTTTTAAAAGGACATCATCCAAGATGTGTTTTTAATCAATTACCTTTGCAGATAATTCAGAGGGAAACATGTATGGAAAAACAATGGCATGATTAACTGGGCGTTGACCTCGTATCATGGCACTGGTCCAGAGAGAGCTTATTAGTTTTAGCTAGCAGTAAATATAAAACCAAGGGCATCATAAATCACAATAGTAGGATTAATCTGAATATGAATCAGATACATGGATAAAACTGAGACAGTTAGTCCAAAAACAACTACATGAGGCCAATGATGAGAAAAATAATTTTCATACATGAGTCTATGAACAATACTTTTTTATTCCATCTACAGTCTTCCAACTAAAGAAAATGATCTTTACACATAAATGAGAATTTTCCTTAATTGGAAAACTTAGAAATGAGAGCATGTTAATTAGTTTGTGATCCTAGTTGGGATAAAATCCTTGCAAAGGATGAAGTGTATTTGCTTCTTGAAGCATTTCATCTAGTATTACCATTGGAAAATCAGCCTACTTAAGGCCATAGTTTTAGCAACACACGCTCACTTTGTTTAGAGTTTCTGACTCAGCATACAAATTTTCATCCTTACAAAACACCAAACCTGTGCTGCTACATGCTAGTCAACTGACTGGTGCGTATTATGTACAGATAAAAAAATTGATTTGACAGAGTTTTAAGTCCTGTTTTTAATTCACCTCTAATATACACACATGGACTTAATTAAGATTTCCCAAAGTCTGTATGATGTTTCCAAATTAAGGCATATCCCAAGAATTCACTACATTGGAGTTAGCAAGTAGATTCATTTTCCACCTGTCATAAATGTGTTAATCTTAGTTTTTGTTGTATTCAATAATTCATCAAAATCAACATGGTTGCATTTTCATTGCCTTATCCTTTCCAGACTTAAGTTTGTGGTAATTTGATCATCAGAGGGAGATGGAAGAGAGGAAATGCCATCACAGTCACTACTTGATATTATTGTAAAAAAGGGATGATAGAATTGTTTTAGTAAATGCTTTTAATTTTAATATAAAATTCAATAATTACAGGTGGTGTGGAAAGGCCTCTGAATCAGCATCCTGAAGCAGTAATATTGCATATCAACAACAAACGTGAGCTTCACACTCCTTTGGGATTTCCAAATGGATGTTCTATCATTTATATGTATTTACTTTCAGACTGTAAAGCATGTATATATAAAACATATATTTCCCTACTGTCATCCACCTATTGCAGCTGCTCTGGTACTTCCCACTAAGACCTATCTGTTCTTTCCTAGAGCACTGGCAGTGTGGTGTAAGCCATACTGATGGCCTGTTTCTGTCGGAGGATGGATCAATGTGGGATGTTTCATTCTGGAAGTTTCTAGGGAATCAGAGAAGGAGGTTTGTATCTGCCTTTTCCTCATTTGGTCTCTTCTAGAAATGAGTGTACAAAAATCGTCAGTTTTTGTAATCTTGGCTGAGGCCTCTTTAACACTTTAACTCTCTTGGAGATTGACAGTGAACGTGAAGCTTGGACAGAGTGGCTGACATAAAATTGTATTGCACATGTGATTACAGTCCTCAGACAATGATACACACTTCCTTTGACCTGTGTGGGACACAGTTAAATTAACACAGGAAATTAAAAGATTACATCAAAGGAAGTTAAAAGAGAAAGGGAAAAAAATCTATTTTTATGATTGAAGAAAATACAAAATTATGTAGAGAAGGTGAAATTTTTATGTCATTCAATTTCATTAGGATATAGTAAGCCAATTAAATAAAATTAGATTTCAAGCATGATTGATTTTTAAATATTCATTTTAAGCACTGCATTTGGTGTTTATTATATTATACAGGAAATATCAAAGAATGTCTGCTGAATCCAGGAATTAAATTAAACCTATACTGTCAATAGCTAAGCTGAGGCTTTTGATAAAGTATTATGGCTTTTCTATATAAACACCACCATAAAATGCTAAACATACACAGACCTATAACTTTAAGAAAGCACATCTTGGAAGCTAGAAGTGTTTTGGCATTTATAGCTGGTCAGCACGGGCAGATAATGAGGAGTTTGATACCTTGCAAATCATAAACTGTAAAATATATAACAATAGTTTCTCATCACGATGGGTCATATATCATGGAATATTGGTGGATAATTCAAGTCAGCAATGCAATCTGCTTTTCATTTCAAGTGAGGGCCAATGTACACCATAATTTATCCAGGTAGTACTCATGTGGGAAATAATGACAAATTGAGAGCAACTCATGACAAAAAAATCCACATAGGAAAAACATGAAAGATTTTATGTCCCCTTAAATCTCATTTTTTTCTATCATTCATTTCCTTTTCCACAAGGCTAAAATCTTTTGTGTTAATATGGGTTCATGTTGAAATATAAGTATTTCTTTAAATATACAAATGGACACACATGACTATCAGGCAATATCTACCAAGCCACTGATTGAGAGGAAGTGGGATACATTCTTTACATGATGGTTTACTGTGAGTATCTTAGGCTCTGGGAAAATCTGAACTGTAAACATTGTCTTCTCAAATCAAATCTCATGTTAAGATACAATGACTCTTTTCTGGAAAGCCTTGTATGTGAGAACCAGCTGTAAAAGGTGAGTTGTGGAGAAGCTGAAGAAAGAGGGGAACTGTGGGGAGCAACCCGGACTAGACTGAGTTACTGGAATTAAGACTTATTCTATGCATCTGCTCTCCCACAATATGGCGCTGGGAGAGAAGTAAACAGCTTCCGCACAGCTGCCTCCAGTTCAACCAATTAACTGTAGGACTTGCTCCTGATTGGAGAGCAGCGTATTCGGCGTGTGGGCAGCCGAGTTGGGATTGGCGGAGGAGGACTATAAAGGAGGAGAGACGGCATGCACCAGGAACATCTATGGGGAACATCTAAGGGAACCCGTGCAGCCCCCGAGAAAGCCGGCCGGCGGTGTGCCGCTCCCCTGCGGAAGTGGGGAATGTGGCCAGGGGGAACCGCCCTTCCACGGAGGTGGAAGGGATAGTAGCCAACCCGGGAAGAACCAGCAGCAAACCCGGGGAGGGCCGAGCAGACGAAAGAACAGCGCAGGGTTCAGTGTTGCTCCTCCACGAAGAGGGGGAGCGACATAATGGTGCCGTGACTCGGATAGGAAACCCAGGACGGATAGCAAACTTAGGAGGGAAGAAACGGGAAGAAGCAGGAAAATATCGGAGAGAGAAACTAGCAAACAGCCTAGGGAAAATATCGGAGAGAGAGACTAGCAAACAGCCTAGGGAAAAGCCGGACGAAAAGGGTGCTGGAAGAAGCTGTTGAAAGCCTAGGCATAGACTCAGATACGGACTACGGACTACGGGGGGAAGCTGGGAGAAATCTCTAAGGTCGAAAGCGAAAGTGAAAGTTAGAACAAACAGACTCGGATGCAGACTGTGGGGAGAGGCCAGGTGAAATGAGGGAGGAGTATTGTTGGAGGAAAGCTTGGGGAAACATACCGGGTAGAGAAAAATGTTAGGGAAATTGAAGCCGCGGGGGGCAGGCCGAGGCGGATACGAAAGCCACTTTGGGATTCTCAAGTTAGCCCGGGAATAGGGGGCGAAAAGTTGAAACCAGAAGCTGAAACGTAAGCCAGATTGGGATCCGTCTGATTAGCCCGGGGAGCAAAGGACGGGAAGCCAAACCGTGGGGCGGAGACGTATGCTGGGTTGAATTCGCCAGGCTAGCCCGGGGAACTTAGATTGAATGCTAGTGGCGGACACGTAAGCTACGCTGTGTTACTCGCGGAAGCCGCCGCGTGCAGAGAGAGCACGGGGCGTGAATAGATAGGGAACGGGGCTGGCGCGAGGCCGTGGTGCAGACGCGAAGGGCGTGGAGACCACGGAGCGCGCGAAGCCAAGCCGCGCAAAGCCGGGAAGCTGCGCAGATGAGAGAGGCGCGGGCTGAAGCGGCTCAGCCGGGAAGCCGCCGAGAAGTAGCCTCGGGGCGGGCACCGGGAAGCTGCAGGGATAAGAGAAATAGAAGTTTAGAAGCAAAGTGAGAGAAATAGGAATGCTGGAAGATAGAAGTAAAATGGAAGAAATAGGAATGCCCGGAGATAGAGAAATAGAGAAATAGAAAGGCCTCCCTACAACACTGCAATGTGAGAGCTTGGATTCGGTCTGCCTGATTAAGTGAGGCGATGAGCACGATGAGCACCTGGGCGGCTAGCAGCTTATGCGCCGCAGGTCACCGAAGACAGGCACGAATTAACATCAGTAAGGCCTCCCCACAAAAAGGCAATGAGAAGGCTTGGATTCGGTTTGCCTGATAGAGCTTGTAAGCCCCTGCAGGCAGAGCAGAGCATGCGCTGCGGGGCACCGAACACAGGCACGCATCAGCGCCTAAAAACCTCCTCATAACATGGCGAAGAGAGGACCCGGATTCGGTTTGCCTGATAGGACTTGTAAGAACCTGTGGCAACTCTAGCAAGTAGAGCAGAGTGTGTGCCGCGGGACACCGAAGACAGGCACGTATCAACGCCAAAAATAAAAAGAAAGGGGGATCTGTGGGGAGCAACCCGGACTAGACTGAGTTACTGGAATTAAGACTTATTCTATGCATCTGCTCTCCCACAATATGGCGCTGGGAGAGAAGTAAACAGCTTCCGCACAGCTGCCTCCAGTTCAACCAATTAACTGTAGGACTTGCTCCTGATTGGAGAGCAGCGTATTCGGCGTGTGGGCAGCCGAGTTGGGATTGGCGGAGGAGGACTATAAAGGAGGAGAGAGACGGCATGCACCAGGAACATCTA
The DNA here is from genome assembly GCF_964237555.1 of Oryctolagus cuniculus. NCBI lineage: Eukaryota > Metazoa > Chordata > Mammalia > Lagomorpha > Leporidae > Oryctolagus > Oryctolagus cuniculus. Next base: position 150,327,946 of record NC_091436.1, read on the forward strand.
TGGGGAACATCTAAGGGAACCCGTGCAGCCCCCGAGAAAGCCGGCCGGCGGTGTGCCGCTCCCCTGCGGAAGTGGGGAATGTGGCCAGGGGGAACCGCCCTTCCACGGAGGTGGAAGGGATAGTAGCCAACCCGGGAAGAACCAGCAGCAAACCCGGGGAGGGCCGAGCAGACGAAAGAACAGCGCAGGGTTCAGTGTTGCTCCTCCACGAAGAGGGGGAGCGACAGGAACTATTCCAGGATTACAGGAAGTATAACAAATTGGAGAACTCAAGAACACAACCTGGTCACAAGTGGCCGTAAGAGATGAATCTCTGTGCCACAAGGCTTGACCATGGCTATAATAATTGACCTGGATTTCTTGAAGAATATCAACACTCTGAGTACTAGATAAGGGATATTCTGGATTCTGGCCAAGCATACAAGGTCAGCTTCATGATGCTGTTTACCCCTCAGAAGGTACGATGACCTCCAAGGTCACCTAAACATCAAGATACTACTGATGCTCAAGATGGCTGAGGTCATGCCAAGCTGAATCCCTACAACTGTCCCCTGCTTCATATCACATACAAGTGGAGTTATGGGGGCATAGGACCAGGACTTTTGGCTTTTGAAAGAGTTGGTGATTGATACTCTCTTTTGACTTTTGATTTCAGTATTTAAAAAATATTGAGACACAGCAGGGAGACAGAATTGTGAAAAATAGAACAGATCTCTGTTATCTGTCAAAACAGTGGGAACACTTGGGCCCCCGGCATTTCTATCATCTTTGCATGCTTTGGCCAATGGCCCCTTGGATTTTTCATCTCGTGACACCAGATGGAAATGTGCCAAGTTAAAAAAATTCAGAGGGAGTTAGGCATAGTAGGCCTGAGCTTTAGCTCCACATCTAGCTTTGTTTACTTTTTCCTGAAATCTAGAATTATTTCTTCACCCAGAAGTTCATCATGAAGCATGATGAACTTCTATATAGGAGGCAAAGTCGTGACCTTTAGAGAGAAAGGGGAGACTGCATCCTTTCTCCACAGCTGATGGGCTGTATGGTTCGCAGTAAATCACTCCATTTATGTGGGCCTCAGTATCTCCATAAGTAAAATTAGGCTCATGATAGTTACTCTTGGTGTTGCTTTGAGCATTAAAGTGAACACATTACTTTTGGAAAGTAAATAACAGAATGAGTGGTTTTTCTTATTTTATATTTGAAAAATATTAGAAAAAGATGTGATCCCATTAAATAGATATTTCTATTTTAAAAAATGTATTTATTTATTTGAAAGTCAGAGCTACACAAAGAGAGGAGGAGAGGCAGAAAAAGAAAGACAGAGAGAAAGAGAGAGAGAGAGAGAGAGAGATCTTCATCCACTGGTTCACTCCCCAAAGGGCCACAATAGCCAGGGCTAGACAAGGCCAAATCCAGGAGCCCGGAACTTCATCTAGGTCTCCCACATGGGTGCAGGGACCCAAGCACTTGGCCATCTTCCACTGCTTTCTCAGGCACATTAACAAGAAGCTGGATCAGAGGCAAAGCAGCCAGGACTTGAATTGGCACCCATGTGCAATACTGGTATTGTAGACAGCAGCTTAACACATTATGCCACAACACAGACTCTCTCAAATATATATTTTTTCTTAAAATTTGTTTATTTGAAAGTCAGCGTTACAGAGAGAGAGGGGACACACACACACCCACATACACAGAAGGAGAGAGAGAGAGAGAGAGAGAGAGAGAGAGAGAGAGAAAGGTCTTCTATCCCCTGACCTGATCCCCAAATGGTTGCAACAGCTGGGGCTGGGCCAGGCAAAGCCAGGAGAGCTTCCTCCAGGTCTCCTATGTGGGTAGCAGGGGTCCACACAATTAGACCATCCTCCGCTGCTTTTCCCAGGCCATTAGCAGGAACCTGGATGGGAACCGGAGCAAGCAGGACACAAACCAGCACCTATATGGGACTCCAGCATTGCAGGTGGCAGCTTTACCCACTATGCCACAATGCTGGCTCCTCAAATACATTTTTCTAAGTGATTCTTTTAAGAAGGGAATCTGAATTAAAGAACAGTTTCTGGTATGCTATGACCATTGAGTGAGGACATTTATGCATTCTTTAATAACAGTGAACCTTATGAATACTTCCCACAGTTTTTTCCACTCTGCATGTAAATATTTGTGAAGTGTCCTGCAGAAACTATGACTTCTTAATTGATTACGTGGCACATCACAATCATCACTAAGTCCAATAAGGTGTATTTGAAAGTGTTCCAAATTGTCCCTATCAAGTCTCATAAACATCCTGTGACCTTCTTCTAGAATAAGATTTATTAATTAAAATCTTAAGTAGAACACTAAAATATTTTATTCACTTTATGATAGCTAGTTCACATACAAATAACAGAATTTCCTAGCAGTCACCTTAATGTTAGTCACAATTTTATAAGATAAAATTTAAAAATGAAAGTAAACCAAGAAGAAGAAAGAAGATCAAACTAAGAGGGGAAATGCAGGAATAATATTTCCCCAGCATAAAGATTTTATGTTTAATTATTTTAAAATTTGAAGCTATTGAAATAAGATCTATGCAACATGAAATCAACCATTTCAAAGTACACAACTTGGTGGCATTTATTACATTGCGACGTTGCACTACCACCCCTCTCCAGGTCCAATGCTTGTTCATCTCCCTAAAACTCATACACACTTAGCAGTCAAGTCCTGTGACCTCCCTCCCCCTTTTTCCTACTCCAGGCAGCTGTACACTGGCAACAGATTTGCCTATTCTGGACATTTAGTGTAAGTGGAATTATAGAATACATGGCCTTTTGCACCTGACTCTTTTCCCTTAGAATAATGCTTCTGAGGTTCACTGTAGCAAGCATTGGTATTTTAATCTTATGTATGATTGAATAATATTCTCTTGAATGTACGGATTACAGTTTTTAATCTACTCATCTATTAATGAATACGTTGTATCTTTACATATCCTGGGACATTAGTAAGCCACAATTGTAACAGAATCTTCAAAGTTCACTGGTTCATTGTCTTAACCTGTAAGCTAGAACTCAGTCCCTCATATTTCCCTGCACTGGTGGCTGAGAGGACCCAGGAGTGTCTTAAACAGGCTTAGAAACTTCGCTCTTGGATTCTCCTGCTGTAGATTCCTGCAGGGGCAGCAGGATCACCTGTGAAGTTGCCTCACCTTTGCGGAGAATCCACGCCCAAGTCACTGTAGGTGCCCCCAGACCCACTCCCATGCCAGCTCAGGCATTTTAATTCCCTACAAAAGCTGTTAACCCAAGGACAAACTCCCTCTTGCATGTGAACTTGGGTAGAGACTTAGTGAAAGTGCCAGGATCATCAGCTGGATACACCCACTGTGGCAAGTGTAAGGTTGATGTAGATCCAGGAACAAAATGATAACACAGATAGATTATCAGAACATTAATTTCAGTAATAAATAAATGAGAAAAATAAACGTTTGTACAAAATGATCTTCTTGGTAAAACAAAGGGAAATACGCTTATATGAATTTTAAATGAATATTTTAGCATTAGCTATGATTTGTGCCTAAAAATTGGTTCAAAGCATGTTTTATATGATTCTAGTCTCTTAAATATTTATGTGTGATCAGATTGCTGGTGGAGGAGATGATGACAGAGCCCACATCTCAGGAGTGACATGAGGGGAATACTTAGACTGTCTATTTTAGCACAAAAACAATAGTGCAGACAAAAAGCTTGAGGTTCATATTTAATCTTTTAAATTTTTACTTTTTAAAAACTTGAGCTAGAGTTCACTTTCCCATATTAGTCTTCTTAAGTACCAGAGCAAAATCAGTCTGAACTGGTACTCAACAGGCAGGTCTATCTTTTTTATATCTAAAAGTTCTGAAAGTAGTATTTAAGCATATCATCCTCCCAATATTCATGCCAGAGTATTAAGTCTAATCTCTGTTAAATTTTCTTTTCTTTTTAAGATTTATTAATTTATTTGAAAGGCAGAGTTACAGAGACGGGGGAGAGATGGTTCATCCACAGGCGTGCTCCCCAAATGGCCTCAAAAGCAAGGGTTGGACCAAGCAGAAGCCTGGAACCTGGCACTCCATCTAGGTCTCCCACGGGGGTGACAGAGGCTCAAGTACTTGGACCATCTTCCATGCTTTTCTAGACATGTGAACAAGGAGCAGGATTTAAAGTGGAGCAACAGGGATTCCAGCCAGTGCTCAAATCGGATGCTAGCACTTTAGGCAGTGGTTTATCTTGTTGTGCCACAGTTTTGGTGCCTCTATTTTTTATTAGGTATTGTTTTTTTTTATTGATTTACCTATTTATATATCATTTTTTTCCTTTTGTTTATTTGAAAGACAGAGTTACAGAGAGAGATAGAGAGGGAGAGATAGAGAAAGAGAAAGATCTTCATCTGCTGATTCACTCCCCAAATGGCTACAACAGCCCAGTATAGGCCATTTGGAAGTCAGTAGCCAGGAGCTTCTTCCAGATCACCCATGTGGATAAAGGGGCCCAAGCACTTGCGCCATCGTCTGCTTCCTGCACAGGCACATTAGCAGGGACTTGCATCGGAAGTGGACTTGAACCAGTGCCCATATGGGATGCTGGCATCGCAGGCAGCAGCTTTACCATTATGCGAGAATACCATCCTTATGTATTGTTTTCTAAAGCAATAGAAAACAGATGCACACATTCTGATAACAGACATCTTCAACACTGCCATTAGTTTTCCATTACAATCATTCCCCCTTTAAAGCTGTGTAATCTTAATTTCTTTTGCATGTTTTTATGTCTTCTTTGCTAGTTATGTAGTAATTAACATGTTTTACTTGAGTTTTTTACATGTATTCAAAATCACCCTTTGTGTTTTATTCACTTTTTTAAAAAATTTGAACAAAATAAAACTTGCATGATATAAAAATAATACACAGGGCTGGCACTGTGGAACAGGGGGTTAAAGCCACACCTGCTGTGTCAGCATTCAAGTCCTGGCTACTCTATTTCCCATCCACCTCCTGCTGTGGCCTGGTAAAAGAGTAGAAGATGGCCCAAGTCTTTGGGCCCCTGCACCACATGGGAGACCCAGAAAAAGCTCCTGGCTCCTGGCTTCAGATCAGCGCAGCTCCAGCCATTGTGGCCATTTGGGCAGGGAACCAGTGAATGAAAGACCTTTCTCTCTGTCTCTCCCTCTCTCTGTCTGTAACTCTGCCTCTCAAATAAATAAATAAAATCTTTAAAAAAAAAGTTCAATAGCAAAACTTAATGTAGATTCTCTTATGTACTTATAAACACCCAGAACTATTTCACAAAGGAATTGTGAGAGCTCACCAAATAAACATTAAAAAAATAAATAGATTAAGTAAAAGGGAATATAAGCTCATAATAACTATGATAATAATAAGGTTTTTAATATATTAAATACAAACACATGTTTGTACAAAATGTAGTTAGTGATCATAGGTCACATATTTGGCACTAAAGTTTTTAGCAGTTAAAGCAAAGAAACCAACTAGGATCATTTATAAGAGTTAGTACTCTGGGGCTGGCTTTGTGGCACAGCAGGTTAAGCTGCTGCTAACTGCAGTGCCAGCATCCAACATGGGTACTGGTTCAGGTCCTCACTGTACCACTTCTGATCCAGCTCCCTGTTAATGTGCCTGGGAAAAAAGCAGCAGAAGGTGGCTCAAGTGTTGGGCACCTGCTGAAGAACCTTAAAAATCAAACCAAGATGGAGTGACTTAAGCCAACACTATTAAAAACAAGAAGTCACCTTTGTCCCAAATAAAAAATTAAAGTTTAAAATTACAGCCCTAAAGTTTTTTCCCCCAAAGCTAAAATTAGGTGCAGCTATAAAAATAAGGGACCCTATGCTTAGCTAGCTGCGACACTTATGCCTGGTTGTGCCAAGACCTAACCCAGTTTGTATGCCTCCTAATACTCAAATAACGGTGTGGAAAGTGGGACGCCGCTCTCCCACAAGGGGAACAGAGGGAACGAGACGTCGCCCCCCCCCCCACCAGGGTGAACAAGATGGCACTGGCAGGGAAAGGAACTGCTAAAGAAGTAAACAACAAAATGGCAACAAGGTGCATGCCTCCCATGTGATTCCATAGCTGACTGGATAGAAGACGCATGCCCTTCACATGAACAAATCACAGATTGGACTGCTGTGTGCATGGACTCTATAGTGCTTTTGATTGGTCACTGCGGGTATATAAACCATGTGGCTTGTACTGGGGGTGCTATCCGGCCTCTCAGGAGGCCTGTCTGCGCAGACCGAATAAATCCTCTTGCTTTTGCCATCAGCTGGTCTGGAGTCTGAGTCTCTGGGGTGTGCCTCTCGACGTGTTAGCATCCTCACTCCGAGGATCTAACACTGCCACCCACATGGGAGACTGGGATGGAGTTCCAGCCTCCTGGCTTTGTCATGACCCAGCTCTGGCTGTTGTGGCCATTTGGGGAGTGAATCAGTGAACTGAACATTCTCTCTTTCTCTCTCTCTTTCATTCTGTCTCTACCCCTATCTTTTTCTCCAACTCTGCCTTTCAAATAGATTTTTAAAAAAAGGAGAATCAGTATCCCTAAGCCTTCAAAATAAAAACAAAATAGAAAGTTGTAACTTTGGAAAAAAAAAGTCAAAACTAAAAATCGGAGAGATCTCTCTCACAACTGTGTATAAAAAGGTATTGGATGATATAATTGAAATGTCCCTTAAAGGTATCATGACACAGTTTGTTGGACTGTTTCTTAAGGCACTTCTCCATATAGATACCTGGCAGAAAGTTATTGTGCAATTAGTAAGCATCCACCAAAAGGCTGCCAAACATGTTGGTTCAATGCCCAGCTCTTTTATGCTTTGGTTTGATCCGCAGATGCAATGAACCATATAAAGGAATACATTTTTAGTATGCGCATTGGGCCTCCCTCCACAACCAGTTCCCCACAGCTCACTTTTTGATAAGAATTACATAACAGAAACCTAAAGACATTTTTATCTGCCTGAAAGAACCTGGAGTGCAGCTATTTGGTGCTGTTGTTTAAGGGCTGCATCTTATCCCTCAACACTCAATTAAACAATTTTTTGTTTCCCTTCCTTGTCTGATTCATGATAGGACCTAATCTTAAAAAAAAAAAAAAAAAAGATTAGAATAAGAAATAATGTGTCAGTCCAAAGGGGTAGCTGAAATTGCTCTTTCGGGGGAGGCATTCCTAGCCTTAAGAACACACAGTTCTGAGGTTCTTTGGAGGGACTGGTATGGATGGAGAAGCCACAGACTTCTTTGTGAGATAAACTCTAGTCAGTGGAATTAGTGCTACTCATGTTCCCAAAGGTGGACATGGACCCAGCATCTATGGTAAGATGCCTTTCATTAGAAAGGTTGATTTTTCATTTATTTGAGGTCTGAACACCAATCCCATTTAGTAACCATGACGATGATTTGACATGCAAACAAGGGGCTAAAGGTAGTTTTCCTTTGGCTTTCCCCCAAATTAAAAACAAGATGCTACTCCTACTCATTCACCAAACACATCGGCTGTTTGCTCAGCTTCATTTTGAGGGAATCTGGAATGCTTTTCTGTTGCTTTAAAAGCTACATTTTTCGAGGAAAGAAGAGACTTGCTTCCCACTCCACGGCAGAGAGAGAAATGCTGGAGAAGAGAATTTCCCTGGAAAAAATATCCCAAGTTTGCAGTTTTTGATTTGTTCCGCAGCTCTCTTCTGCAGCCACAGAGCAGTCTTGCTCCGTTAGTCCTCCCCCCTACTTCCCTCCTGTAACCTCTCATCCTCACGGTACTAAAAGAGTTTAAACAAAAATGACTTTGTTTGGTTCTGCAGAATTAACACGACACTCCAGCTTATTGCTAATTGAACGCAGATGTTTTCCAAGCAGAGAAAAGCTTCAGACTTGTGTGCATAATTCTGACACTGCCCTAATGGAGAGAAGTGAGTCCAAAATTAGCAACTTTTTAAAGCCAAATCTGGTTGTGTGCCAAATAGATTTTTTTTTCCAAGGGTGAACAGATAAATCTTTGATAATCTATGCTGGAACAGTTGCCATTTTTCTAAGAAAAAAATTAAGCGAAAGAAAGCAAGCCAAGTGACTCAGTACAGCAATGTGTCTCTGGCTTGCCTTTACCCTCTGTCCTCAGAAGGAGCACTTAGCAAACTCCTCAGAAACTCTGACCTCTGGGTGCCACAGCAGCAACCTTCAGAGGAGTGAGGTCAAGTCCAGGGCTCTGTTTTGACTGTCTGGAGAATGAACTGCTGACATGGACAAATGTGCTAACACCAGATGCAGAAGGGATCTCTCTCTCTCTCTCTCTCTCTCTCTCTCTCTCTCTCTCTCTCTCTGCTTCTGGCTTCAACAGTTCTGCATGAAGATTTAATGACCACACTATTCCCTCCAGAAAAATGGCTATGTGTTTCCATACCTAGAAGAGCAGCTTTTGGGTTGATTAACTGTGTCTTCCTAAAACTCACTTTGATTATCAGGAACCACATACTCAGGCAGTTTCTGTACAATATCTGTGCTCCTGTGTCCTGGTTACAGGGTTAAAGAAAGAACACAGGCCACAGAACTTCTTGATTTACTGAGTGGATGTCCGTGTCTCATTCTGTGCCTTGCACATTGGTGAAAGTGTTCAGAGCAATTAAGCAATCATTCCAATGAGTGACTACATCTAAGGCTAAAAGAAGTCATTCCCTGAAATTCCACATTCATCAACTGACAACAAAGATATGTGACTGGTGGGGTGGTAGAATAATTCTAATTATTAGGGAAAGGCCCACCCTTGTCTTAGCTATGTGACCCTTATGTAATATGATTTAAACCCTATTCATCAGGCCAAGCTGGTGCTCAGGAAAGGTACAAAAGATGTGTTTTCCTGCTTTCTTTTGCCACATTGAAGAAAACTTTTATTGACAAAATACATATTATATCATGAAATATTCAAAGTGCAGAGATCTTTAAAGTTGCCTAATTATAAAATATTCCTGAGAGTTTTGGGAAGTTTTCATGGGTTCAGCCTATCGGTAGATCTATAAGACAATTTAGGGGCTTTAATGATAAATAAATTAGTGTGCTATCTGGGAGTCAAAATTAGAACATGAATGTGTAGGGGAAGAGTTGTTGAAGAGGTCCAGTGTTGTGGTGCAGTGGATTAAGCTGCCACTTGTAGTGCCAGCATTCCATATTGGTTGGTGTTAGCAATCCATATTGGTTCAAGTCCCAGCTCCCTGCTAAGGTGCCTGGGAAAGCCGCAGAAGATGGCCAAGTACTTGGGTCCCTGTGATTCAAGTGAAAGACCCACATGGAATTCTGGGTACCTGGCTTCAGCCTGGCCTAGCCCCGGCCATTGTGGCCATTTGAATGAGCCAGTAGGTGGAAGATCTTTGTCTCTCCTCTCTCTCCCTATCATTCTGCCTTTCAAAATAAATCTTACTAAAACACAAAGAATTGTTGGAAACTTGACAAATATAGTTGAGAAATTGTTGAGAAACTTGGGAAACAATTTGGCTTGTCTTTGAAACAAGGATACATTTAACATTTCTCAAGAGTCAAAGAAGTTAAACGCCTGCACTCAGGTATCACCCTTCTCAAGATATCATTTTATCTAAAATTTCCAAAATGTGTTGAATGTAGACACTAAAATTTTTTGACGTGTAGAAAATATTAAAAGGAAAAAAATCTTACTGATATACTAGAAACCCAACTGACACCTGCTTTGTCAACACCTGAATGAAAAGTGAGTTTTTTTGAAAGCATTTTCACAAAGTGTAGTAGAAAAAGATTTCATTATCATCAAGGAAAAACATTTAAGTTAATTTCAAGCAAAAAAAAAAATGGCTCAGAATATCGGTCTGGTGAATACTTTTGTTTTCCATCCACGCAGTACCAAAGAACACACAGGGATGTGGGTGGGGAGATTCATAGGACAAAAGTCTTCCAGCTACACCTTAGAAGCTCAGTACTGAACAGTTTTGAATGGACTTACTTATCTGCTCCTTTTCCTTTGGATTTCGGTTTCCGTTTGTAACCTGCTGTGGTTAGTCACCTCTGCAACTCATAAGAAATACCTGTTAGCTGACTAATTTCTGCTTTTAAGGGAATTCACAATGTGACAGTCTCCGGTTTTCTTGTGATTGATTGTTTTTAATGGATGGGTCTTTCTGTTTAACGAAGGCTTTCTGACCTTTAAGACTGTTAGTATTTCTTGGTGCTATTTACTCTGTTGATCTCTTGCTTTCCTTGTTTCTTTGTGTGTAGTTTCTGGGTTGAAGCTAGTGATTTCAAGCATTTTAAAGAACTAAACACTTAATCTCATTGCTGTGTGTAGTTTCTGCTCCTTGCCTAAGGAAGCACAGTCCCAAGCCATTAGACAGATGTTCAAATCTTGGTTTCAGATAAATCTTTGTACTTCTTGTTGTCGGGTAAGAAGAGACAGTTAGTGTGCCTTGAGAACTTTGGTTTATTTTCATTTGATTTTTGGTTTATTGTATCTAATTACAGAAAGCAATGACATTCTAGACATTAACTGAGAAAAAAGGAAAAGAATAAAAAATTGCTCCAAGATCTTTATGTTATAGATTATTTTCTTCTTCCCAGGAATGAGGAAGGATAAAATAATGCACTTAATGCTATTTAATCTTCAAGGATGATATCAAGTTGAAATTATCTGCCAGGAATTTTGAGGTCAGGGCTTCTTATTTGGGATCAGATGATGGGGAGTGAGGTGAATGCACACGTTTTATCATTGAAATAAAGTTGTAAAATACTGAATGATGTTCTGAAGGAGAAAAATCAAACACCCAAAGAGGTTTGTGAAAGTAGAAAGGGTCAATGGAATCCTGCTCATCTCAATGATTTGCTCTGTGTAAAGAACTCCAGAGCCCACGTTCCAGGTTGAACTTCCGGTTTAAGGTAGCTGGAGTCAGCAGGCTCCCTGGTGCTCTCAGGCAATCCTCCTGAATCTGTGAGAGAGCCTTGCAAAGAGAGCCAATGATGGCCGGCGCCGCGGCTCACTAGGCTAATCCTCCGCCTTGTGGCACCTGCGTTCTAGTCCTGGTCGGGGCGCCGGATTCTGTCCCGGTTGCCCCTCTTCCAGGCCAGCTCTCTGCTGTGGCCAGGGAGTGCAGTGGAGGATGGCCCAAGTACTTGGGCCCTGCACCCCATGGGAGACCAGGAGAAGCACCTGGCTCCTGCCATCGGATCAGCGCAGTGCGCTGGCCGCAGCGCGCCAGCCGAGGCGGCCATTGGAGGGTGAACCAACGGCAAAAGGAAGACCTTTCTCTGTCTCTCTTTCTCACTGTCCACTCTGCCTGTCAAAGAAAGAAAGAAAGAAAGAAAGAAAGAAAGAAAGAAAGAAAGAAAGAAAGAAAGAAAGAAAGAAAAAAGAAAAAGAGCCAATGATGTCTCTGACTCACTGCACCCTAACATGACATCATCCAGTCTCTGAAGATCATCCCTGGTTAGCCAAGCAATCCCATGTGGAGAACATGGAAACCTCTCGAGGCTCTTCTAGGAATAAAAAGCAGTAATCAAAAGCGAGGTGCTTAAGCAGTCTCAGCAAGCAGGAAAACGCAACAAACACCATTCCATTTACTGACTTTCAAAAATTGAAAAAAAGAGAGTTAGCACCAAAGTGAGTCTGAGAAAGAAAAATCAAGACAGTGTAGCAGAAACTGCAGGAGGAGGGCATGCATTGAGCAAAAATTCCCCGTGAGCCCAGAGAAAGCAATAAGAGTTCTCATTTAACCTCGGAAAATGACTTGAGAATCACTTGTACTTTGAAACGATTCTAAATTGCAAACTAATTTCCCAGTGGGATATGTTGATGGCCTGCTGTACACAGCATAAGTAATGAGTTTGCAACCAGGGCCCCAAATAAACTAGTGCATGTCCCTGGAATTTATGAACAAGCTCCCCCTCCATCATCTGACATTGCAATGTTAATGCTCCCGGTTAGGAGTTTCCCGTGTCAGCAGATGAATTCCCTGGCAGTAAGTCAAGCTTTAATGGAGCATGCTGGGAACAATTTTGCCAGTGCAGTGTTCAACTCTGATGTCAGTATGAGGCTTCTGGACTACCCTTCCCCAGGCATGGCCCGCTCCTCATCTCTGCTGCACGTGTTCTTGGCTGTTTGACTTTTGCTCCTGTACTTCAACTTGACCATGGCAAAGTAGAATTTTTTTTTTACAGGCAGAGTTAGACAGTGAGAGAGAGAGAGACATAGAGAAAGGTCTTCCTTCTGTTGGTTCACTCCCCCAAATGGCCGCTACAGCCAGCGTGCTGTGTCGATCTGAAGCCAGGAGCCAGGTGCTTCCTCCTGGTCTCCCATGCGGGTGCAGGGCCCAAGCACATTGGCCATCCTCCACTGCCTTCCCGGGCCACAGCAGATAGCTGTACAAGAAAAGGAGCAACTGGGACAGAATCTGGCACCCTAACCGGGACTAGAACCCGGGGTGCCAGCGCCGCAGGCAGAGGATTAGCCTAGTGAGCCATGGCGCTGGACAGTAGAATTTCTATCTCATAACGGATGATAGAGCTGGAGGATAGGATGAGATCTAGTGAAACGTTTTTTATGCAAGGAAGAAGTCTGAAGCCGGAGGGATTACATGACTGACAGATGACACACATGACAAAGTGGTAGAACCATGAGTCTCACCTAACACTCTCCTATCTCTATAGAGTTCTTGCCTCTCTCAGGGGTGCTGCCTTTTGCTGAAAATTGAAAGATGAATGCAAAACATTTGTCAATGTCTAATAAAAGGACGAAATACAAATCTGAAGTATAACTTCATAATAGAAAGCATATGCCACCTGGTATATCTGAAGAGCCTGACTTCTCCGACTGATCCACGGGTAGTAAGACAAGTGATTATGATATTTTTATAAGGTTTTGCCCTTCAGATTTAAACACGTTACTAGGTGGTGTGTCATTGAGGAGTAAACACCATCCTGGTGAAGAACTCTCTGGGGATGAGATTTGGTGGTCCTTTGCTGACCTCCAACAGTGGAGAAATCCCTCTAAGTCAGGGAAAGTGGCTATTTCCCAAGAACGATGTGTGTGTGTGTGTGTTATGGCTTAGGCAGGTACATCCCGAGTATGCACAGCCACAGCACCCTGAGACACTCAGGGGAGTCTTCATTGTAGGGACCATTTAGCCCCCTCCCCAAGAGCAGTGCCCCGATTCTCACATCTCCAATTAACTGTCACTCAGCAAACTTCTAGCATGCTGCATTTGTAGTTTTCTGCCTCTACCTCCACACTTCTTCACCTTTACGGTGAATATGCACCTCTGCCCACCCCACCCTGATACTTCTTCACCAAAATTGCCAGTGACTTTCTGGATACTAATAACAAAGAACACATTAAATTCTTCACCATATTCACCCTCCCTGCTAACTTTGCTGCCACTTCCCTTCTTGTGAACTCCCCTTCCTTTGGCATCCATGACATCCTTTATCCTAATGCCCCTGTAGCTGTTCTTAACAATTCTCCGTAGGCTCCCATCTCCTTCTGTCAAATACTGGTCTCCCCCAGGTTTCCATCACTAACTTTGTCTTTGTGTCCCCTTGTATACTTTTCTTTAGGTGGAAATGTGGCTGTCATGGTCCACACTGTCATTTCTAATTCATAGTTCTCTTCTGTGCAACAGAAAAGTATGTTCTACTGTCAATTAAACTTTTTTTTGCAGACAATTACATATGAATTTAAGTAGATAAAAATCTGAAGACAGCCTCTTCTTACCTACCAGATCTGCATGAATGACATATCTATCTACCCTAGTAGGTTAAATTAGATAACCCAAGCATTATCCTTTATTTCTCTATTACCCTTAACTTTTCAGTCTGATTGGTGACAACAATTCATTTTTTTATCTTATTGTTTCTTGGATTTTCTGCTTTTTTTAAATCCCAATCTCATTGCCTTAGTCAGTTTATCAGTTGTCTCTTCAATTATAAACAACACAGCAAACGAAGTGACTGGTTTCTCTGCCTTTGCTCATTTTGTACTCTTTTCCATTCCCCAAAAGGAGACAGTGAGATGAAGATTACTTAGGTGAAACCCTAAAATATTTAACATATTATGGAAGGCCTTTCCCATTTTTGTATCTTGCCCTGCAGTCTAGAACACGTGCTAATTAGTCTGGAAAGTCTCTTTCTTTAATGTCGCCACATATTGCACTTTCTATCTCCTACTCCTTTGACTTGGTGAGCTCCTATTCATTAATTGAAGCTCAACTTGGGGGCCGTCTTGTGGTGTAGTGGGTTAGGCTGCCACCTGCAACACCAGCATTGCCTGTTTGAGTCCAGTTGCTTCAATTCTAATCCATCTCCCTGCTAATTGCCTAGGAAGACAGTGGAGAATGGCCAGAGTGCTTGGGTTCCTGCACCTGTGTGGGAGACCCAGAGGAAGTTCTTGGTTCCTGGCTTCAGCCTGGCATAGCCTTGATGGTTGTGGTTATTTGGGGACTGAACCAGTAGATGGAGGATCTTTCTCTTTCTCTGTAGCTCTGTCTTTCGAATAGAAAACCTCAACTTGGCCTTGACCTCCTCTGGGATGCTAACAGTGACTTCCTGTTCCCCATACAGACTGGGTTATGGACTCATGCACTAAGCTCTCACAGCCCCATGAGCTCAGCTCTATCAGAGCATTTAGGCACAGTGTTGTCTTGGAGTTGATCCCCTTCCTTCTCCATAAGCTACTTTGTAGGATGGGTCCTGAATTTTAATACCTAACAATATATCCAATATACCCCTAAGTGAATAGATGATAAGTATCAGGAGTAAATCACTGTAATTGTGATTCTATATTCCTTTTCATATGATTATATATTTTTAAACTTTTTATTTAATTCTATGCATTTACAAAATGTCAAATATAGCATTGTATTTCTTTTCCATGTCTCACCTTGCTCTTAATGCTAATAAGAAATATATTAATTGAAGATGATATGTCCTTCAAGTACATTTTTATTATTTTATATTTATTTACTTGTCTAATTTCTCTCACAACTACATAAGCAGTTAGTATTATTAGCTCTAATTTACATCTGAGAAAACTGATGTGCAGAGAGAAGCAGAGTGGCTGTTGGAAACCAGCTGATGGGGGCTCCGAGCCCTGTCTTAATTGCTACCACATCCTGTTAACTTTCAGTGTTTATACTGTCGTGGGGCTACACTGCATCCTGGTTTCTCTTCCATCTTTTCTCTCTCTCTGTCTCTGTATACTTCTTGCTTTTTGCAGTTTTAAGCATCAGTGACAACAAACTCCCAACTTGAAGATGATGACTCTTTCCAGGACTAGTGCACTCTTGTCTCTAGCATTACCTAATGTGTGCAGCGGATGGAGAATTGTTTCAATATAAGTGTAAAGTCATGGGCTGAGAAGGGTCAAAGTAACTCCTAGGATGTAAAACTGCTTGTCAATCCCTTCAAAACCCAGAAGCAGTAAAACATTACTCAATGTGTATTCAGAGCATCCAGTAGGGTATCTATACAAAGAGTTCTGCAAAAGATACCCAATGGTGAGGAAGAGTCCATTTCCACCTCATTTCTTTTTCTTTATTGACAGAATTGTGAGTGAAAATATGTCCCAGACAGCGCCCCTGCTCTGACCACCTCTGGATATGTTCCTAAGCTTCCAGAGTCGCATGATTCCAAAACCTCCGATTAGTATAAAAATGTTGCAAATCAAGTTTAATATTCCTGTTCTAAAATCCACTTCCCAAAATGCTAAGTGCTTTTGGAGTATTATGACTTCTGTCAGGGTCTTGGTGACAGAAGGAATTAATCTGTTCATTTGTTTATGCCCGCCAGTTGAAAACCAAATGAATGTCAGCCAACACAATTCAGTTGACACTATTTTAAAATATCCTCCACCCACACAAAGAAAAATTTCACATTTGCAGAAAATATTTATCCCAAAGAGCAAGCAATATCATGCTGGTTCTTTGTTGCATGCTATTGAATCACTGTGTTTACTAAGTCACTGACGCTAAGCCAGATGTCTTTCACTGCAAGGTAAGAAAGAAGAATGTGGGTGGAAGTGGCTGCATCTGATTTAATCAACTAATGATGGATATCAACGTAAGATAACAACACAGTCTGCATGTAACAACTTTTGGCCAAGCAGATGGCTATTTGCATTTTTCAGCAAGTTTCATGGAGTGGTCGGTTTGGACCCATAACAGTGTGATTCTTCAAAAGGTGCTTAGGGAGGTGGACACTTAATTATCTCTTCTTTAAATTTGTTTGAATGTTACACAGATAATAGGAAGATATTTCACTGAATTGTGACTATGCTCTGTACCCTACATGATATTCAAATACAAAATACAACTTTCCTCTTAATTCACATCACATTGTGATTGTTACGTAAAACACATGTCTGCTCTTTCCCTTTTGTTTTTTGTTTGTTTGTTTGTTGTTGTTGTTGTTTTGACAGGCAGAGTGGACAGTGAGAGAGACAGAGAGGAAGGTCTTCCTTTGCCGTTGGTTCACCCTCCAATGGCCGCCACGGCTGGTGCGCTGCGGCCGGTGCACTGCGCTGATCTGAAGGCAGGAGCCAGGATCCAGGTGCTTTTCCTGGTCTCCCATGGGGTGCAGGGCCCAAGTACTTAGGCCATCCTCCACTGCACTCCCTGGCCACAGCAGAGAGCTGGCCTGGAAGAGGGGCAACCGGGACAGAATCCGGGGCCCGACCGGGACTAGAACCCGGTGTGCCGGCACCGCAAGGCGGAGGATTAGCCTAGCGAGCCGCGGCGCCAGCCATCTCTTTCCCTTTTGTAAAAGGCATGAAATAGATAAGCAACTAAAGACAACTAGGATTACTTTACTTCTTTTTTTTTTCATAAAATAATAGTTTAATTAATTAGTTAATTCTTTTAATGCCTATTTATTACTGACACGTAGTATGTAACCATCACTGAGGTAGGCAATCCAAGCACAAATACCAATGGACATCCTTTGCTTTCAAGTGCATTACAATGTCTTGGGGGAGCCACACAAACGTAAGTGATACTGGGATATCAGTGCTTTAGCAGTTATATGAAAAAACAGCTTGGAAATAAAAAAAGAAAATCCATAGATTGTCAGGGTTTGGGTTCAATCCTCTCTGAGAAGAAACCTGTATTGTAGTAAATGACTAGAAGCTCAGCTGAAAAGGGCACAAAAATATCAAGTGCAAAATGATCTGACCTGCTTTTGACTTCTGCTGCTGCTGAGGGTGTGACCATGGTTTTGGGTTGAGTGAAGAATGAGGATACCTGTACTCTGGATCCATGGAAAAAACATAGAGAAATGAACTTGAGTTTTCATCTTTTGCTACTTGGAGAAGTTTATAAATTTCTACCCACCACAGACCTGAAACTGGGGTATATTTGTAAACATGTCAAAGCACTGAATATATTACAGACATTTTTTTTAAAAAAAACACTATTTATTTGAAATGCAGAGTTACAGAGAGAGGGGGGAGACACACTCACAAATACACACATACACACACACACACAGAGAGAGAGAGAGAGATCTTCCATTTGCTAGTTCATTCCCCATATGGTCACAAGATTTGGACTAGGCTTAAGCTAGGAGCCAGTAGTGCTGTCTGGTTCTCCCACATGGGTAGCAGGCGCCCAAGTACTTGGGCCATCTTCCACTGCTTTCCCAGGCACATTATCAGGGAACTGGATTGGAAATGGTGCAGTCAAGACTTGAACCGGTGCCCATATGGGATGCTGGCATCACAAATAGTAGCTTACTTCACTGTACCACAATACCAGCCCTGATTTTATACACTTTGATGATTACAAGCATTACTTAGATTTGGGTATTAGACATTTGGGCTCAGAATTATCATGATGATGCACGAAGAATCATAATCAAGAGCACAGATGTTGCATGGATGGAGTTTGAAGAACTGCTGATGCAGAGGCTGAGACTGCTCCACCATTGGCTCAAGGGATTGCACACAAGCAAATAGTCCTTCAAGGCAGCAAGAGAAGCTAGAGCCATAGAATTGGTCCAGGGTCGCTTACTGACTGGGATGTACTCTGAGCTCTGCATTGTCGTGCAAGGTCATTGTTGTGTGAACATCAAAAACCAAGATGGTGCAGCTTGATGACTAGAAGTGACCTCTCAGTATATCCAATTATAGTGTATGACATTTAGATGCAAAAAAAAAAGTGTGTTATCTCTTAGCAAGAAAGTTAAGTGAGCACATAAGCCAGTAACAGCCATTTATTTAATATCACTATCAAGTATTATGTATTACATACAATTGTATGTGGTATACTTTTATATGACTGGCATCACAGTAAGTGTGATTACATCATCACCACCTCAAACACGCGAGTAATGTGCTGTGCTGCAATGTTGCCATGGCTATGACATCACCAAACTATAGGCAATTTGCAGCTCCATTATGTTAATATGGGATCACCATAGAAACGGTCGGTCTTTGACCAAAATGTCATGCATATATTGGTGAGGAAGATCTGATGAAGAACATAGCCAGGATCCTTTGTCCTCCTGCTTCTAGGTAAGGTTACAAAAGCTGTTATGGTGAGGAGGCAATTTCATATAGCAGGCTGCATTTCTATCTGCCCATTGCTTATCATTTGTTTTATGGATGGATGAAAAGGCTCTTTGTTTCTTTTATTAAAAAAACTTTTATTTAATAAATATAAATTTTGAAAGTACAACTTTTGGATTATAATGGTTCCCCCACCCTATAGCCACCCTCCCACCTGCAAACCATCTCCTACTCCCTCTCCCATCCCATTCTTCATTAAGATTCATTTTAAATTATCTTTATATACAGAAGATCAACTTAGTATATACTAAGTAAAGATTTCAACCATTTGCACCCACAGAGACACACAAAGTATAAAGTACTGTTTGAGTACTAGTTTTACCATTAATTCACACAGTACAACATATTAAGGACAGAGATCCTACATGGGGAATAAGTACACAGTGACTACTGTTGTTGATTTAACAATTGACATTCTTATTTATGACGTCAGTAATCATCCAAGGCTCTTGTCATGAGCTGCCAAGGCTATGGAAGCCTCTTGAGTTCACGAATTCTGACCTTATTTAGACAAGGCCTAGTCAAAGTGGAAGTTCTCTCCTCCCCTCAGAGAAAGGTACCTCTTTCTTTGATGGCCTGTTCTTTCCGCTGGGATCTCACTCACAGAGATCTTTCATTTAGGTCATTTTTTTTTTTTTTTTTTGCCACAGTGTCTTGAACTTCCATGCCTGAAATACTCTCATGGGCATTTTAACCAGATGCAAATGCCTTAAGGGCTGATTCTGAGGCCAGAGTGCTGTTTGGGACATCTGCCATTCTATGCATCTGCTGTGTATCCTGCTTCCCATCTTGGATCATTCTTTCCTTTCTAATTTTATCAGTTATTATTACCAGACACTGGTCTCATTATGTGATCCCTTTGACAATCTTATCTTTATGATCAACTATGAACTTAAACTGATCACTTTAACTAGTAAGATGGCATTGGTACATGCCAACTTAATGGGATTTGGAATCCCATGGCCCATTTCTAGCTCTACCATTAGGGGTAAGTCCAAATAAGTGTGTGCCAAACTGTACATTTCTTCCCTTTTTTGTTCCCCCTCTTATTTTTACATGGATCAATTTTCATTGTTTCTTATACATTTATTTGCATATGGGCAGCTTACCTAAAATATTTATGAAATGGATGAATTCATTTCAAATTGCTTATTTCATAAAGTAGTTTTCTTTCTTCCACATCAATCATGTGTTGTTATTATAAAGTTCAGGTTAAAGGGAATCCTTCATCTGTTGTTGAGTAAAGATCTTAGAGGTGAAGGGCCCTCCTAAACACGTAGAGATTGCTGAGTTATGGAGGCAGAGGACCATGGAGCATGGGCTGCATTAAGTCTTGCTCCACTTTGGGGGAGTGCCGTGTAGGGCTGGTTTGTATATTACTCAACAGTGCACTACATTTCTATAAACATGGTTTAAATTGACAAAAATATAACACTCTGGGTTTGGTAAATTCTCATGATGGATATAAAATAGATGACTTCTGTCATGAGAGCTGTTTACCTAGGAACCAAAAATGTAGCAAGAGCAATAGAAGTATAATGACTCCTATGACAAAAGAGTGCTTTATCTTTATTAATTATTGCAGAGATGTTCAGAGCCTGGATCATGTTAAAGAAGAAAGAAAGAAAGAGTCTGACATGTGACAGCAAAGGGGCAAAAGCTTTCAATGTTTTTCAAATACCATTAGAAGAGAACTAACATTTATAGCACTCCTCCAGAGGCCAGATAACCGAAAGTGAAAGTAATATAAACGTGATTGTCTTATCTACCATTATTTATACATCGATTTCAAATTGGAAATAACATCTGAGTTTTTGCTTAATCACAGATAAAAATTAAATTTACAAAAATTTTATTGGAAATAACATCTGAGTTCTTCCTTAATCACAGATAAAAATTAAATTTACAAAAATTTTATTGGAAACTATATTTGATAATATTCTAATTACTTGAATTTTGGTAAATCATATACATGTTGTTCATTCATTGATTACAAAAGCATTCTACCATTTGAGAGGCAGTACGCTAGAATCTGGATGTGCGAATAAAATAAGGCTTATCATACCCTCAAGGTACTTAACATTCACTACCAGAGTATTTCAAAAAATATGGACATTAAAATGTTTATGAAAAATGTGGTTATGAAAAACTGCACAGATTTCAACTTTTTTGAACTCCCCAAATGCTCACAATGATCAGGGCTGGCCATGCTGAGGCTGGAAGCCAGAAACTCAGTACAAGTCACCCTTGTGGGTGACAGAACGTAATTAGTAAGGCCATCACTGCTGCCTCCCAGGGTCACATTAGCAGGAAGCTGGAGTCAAGAGCCAAAGGTAGGCACCGAACCCATGCACCCTGATATGGAAACGGGCATCTTCTAGGCTAAACGGCTATCCCAGACTTACCTTTCATTCCGTTTTCCAACAAATTTTAAGTACCTTCATATATTAAAACCGAGTCTTTTTTTAATTTATTTTGTCACATCACTGTGTCCCTTTGATTGTCACATTTGGCTAAGATGATGGGTGCACAGCCACTTTACAAAAAAAGGTAGAAAAAGGCACGCTGGGAAGGTAACAAAAGACCTCTATCACTGGTATTGACAACAGCACCTTATTTATTTCTTTAACAAAATAGAGTGTCACTTGTTTCCTATCTAATTGAAAAACTATTAGGAGATTGAGGTCAAAACTTGTTCAAGAAGTAACCGCAGCCCCGTGGTGATGAAGAATTCCAAATTCAAGGCAACCGAAATCATAAATATCTCATTGCTTCACTTAATTGTTCTTCCTCCTCTCAATGCTGCCTGTTAACATTTTGCAATTGGAATGTTTTCCATCTGTGCCTTTGCTTGAATTGTGTGAATATATCTGATGAAAACTATTATCACTCTGTCTTTTAGTCTTTGATCTGCTTTATGTTAACAGAATCAC
The DNA here is from genome assembly GCF_964237555.1 of Oryctolagus cuniculus. NCBI lineage: Eukaryota > Metazoa > Chordata > Mammalia > Lagomorpha > Leporidae > Oryctolagus > Oryctolagus cuniculus. Next base: position 150,349,472 of record NC_091436.1, read on the forward strand.
AAGCAGGAAAATGTTAACTCAGTCATACACTTGATGTTATAGATGCTTTCGGTCCCATGTTTGTAAAGCTTCCCATCTGTACTTCAAACTGTTCCTGTCCCTTTCCATCGTGACAGAGAATACCTACATCCACACACGCGGAGACACTATCTAGATAGGATTGGTAATAACTGGGAACCTTGGGCTGTCGTCTTTTAAATGTTCAGGGTAATGGTAAATGTAAAGATTATTGTATCAATAAGTGCAAACAATAGAATGTATGAATTTAGTAAATGTTGTTTATAGATATTCTTCCAATAAACTGTTTTATTCAGGATTTTGTATACGTTCTCTCAAGGCCGCAGTAGTAAGTACTTCTCCAGGGATCACCTTTCACATCATATGTACACAAGGTTTGTGTTTTTGAGGCTGTGCAATGCACAACCTGCTTGGATTTATGTAGGGGGCCCTTAGATTTCTGTAGGGGCTTCATGGCTGTCGTATTTGTCTCAGTCTGACTCACCTTGGAAGTGTGGACTGCCATTGGATGTTAGGATGCTTATTGTTTCCTGCACAGGGAAATGTGTTAATTGTCAGATTGGAGAAGAATGTGAACCTTTGGAATAAATGAGAAAATCACGTGCTCAAACCCACGTGCCTGAAAGGTGAATTTGAGGTCAGGAAGGGAAAACGCATGTTTTGCAGGGAGGTTACTTTGTGTCTTAAACCAGAAAACTGTGTGAGTCATTGGGTTGATTGTGTGGTGACAGGATCTACCTTCTTTGTGGTTTCTTTTTTTCTAAAGATTTATTTATTCATTTGAAAGTCAGAGTTACCCAGAGAGAGGAGAGGCAGAGAGAGAGAGAGAGAGAGAGAGAGAGGTCCTCCACCTGCTGGTTCACTCCCCAATTGGGCACAACGGCCGGAGCTGTGCCAATTCAAAGCCAGGAGTCAGGAGCTTCCTCAAGTTCTCCCACGTGGGTGCAGGGACCCAAGGAACTGGGCCATCCTCCACTGCCTTCCCAGGCCACAGCAGAGAGCTGGATCAGAAGTGGAGCAGCTGGGTCTGGAACCGGCGCTCACATGGGATGCTGGCGCCCCAGGCCAGGTCATTAACCCACTGCCCCACCGCGCCAGCCCCTTTGTTTTCTTTCTAATCTTTGTAGGTTAGAAGAAGTTAGAATTAGGGGGAAAAAATCAATACAGCCTGTTTTATATGTGTATGCTAACAAATATTGGTGCATAGTTTGGACAAAGGCTAGTCCAGGTGATGGCCAATAGATCTGCAAAAGAATTTGTTTTCCTTTGCAGTTTCTGAGGAAGGGTGAAGGACAGGATTTTAACCGTTTTGCCCTCTGTGCCAGACCAGGCCTGTGGCTCTCCCTGGGCTGGTATGAGATCTAATTCTCGCAGCCTAAAGCAGAAGCTCATTTCCTTGTAGGTCTGAGTTCTTCATGTGCTTTCAAATGGCACCCAAAGAAGCATAGTAACTAAAGATAATGCTGAGAGCACCATGTGTTTGAAATCCAGGCTTTTTCTTTGAGTAATTATCTTAAAGAAACATGCAGTGACTCCTGGACAAATGAATTCTTATGGGAATGTTGCTTCTTATGGACAGAATGCGTGTGCATCCTACCCAGAACCGCCACAGTGAATTATGTCAAAGCCCTAAGCACCAGTGTGGTTGTATTTGCAGTGAGAAGGTAATTCACAGTCCATGACTTCATAAAGGTGTAACCCTGATCCAGAAGGAGGGATGCGAGAGGATTTGCTCTTTCTCTCTCGCCGTAGGCCAGCCCACAGACCCAGGAAAGGTTATGTGAAGAGTTAATGAGAAGGTAGCAGCCTGCAAGTGAGGAAGAGAGTCCTCACCAGAAACTGACCCTGTTGGATGTTGATATGGGACTTTTAGCTGAAAATTCACTTTTAGTGAAAAAATAAATTTATTTTAGTTAAGCCACTCAGTCTGTAGAATTATCTTATTGGAGTCCAAGTAGGCAGATGCAATGCTTTTGCAACATGTTTGTAGGTAACTGCTTATGGATGTCCTTTGTCAAAACCTCAGTTCCTAAAATGACTCATTGGAGAACTCTTATGTGCGTTTATCTTAGTGATCCTTAATACAAGCATTGCTCACAACCACTCTCTTATTCCTTGCCTCAGGCACAAAATAAGCTATGGAAAATGCTAAAGCTTAACCACCAAGCCATCCATCACCTATCAGGTCCTTCCACAATCTAGCTCTTGCTTCTGAGTCTCCTGCTCTAAGTATTATTTTTTTAAAGATGATATAACAAAGTATTTATGGTGAACAGGGCAGGTATTTCTAAATAAAATGGGCTCAAATATTAGGTGGCAATATCTAGCCATGTCAGCGGAACATTGGTGCCGTTCAGTCAGTGGAAGATAAGCCATTTCTATGCTTGAGTAGATTTGTGGCTGATTAAATTTGTACCACAGGCGATCTCTTCCTAGGAAATATGCTAATTTTGCATAGCCGTTTTATGATGGTAAGGGAAATGCACACCCACATGTGTGTATGTATTTTCAATACATCCTTCCTATTTTTCCAAGGTTATTCCGAAAAGCATTTTTGGAGGCTTTATTTTTAAGTTTCACATGAACACCTGCAGTTTCCAAGGTGAAAATCTCTCCTCCTGGATTGGTTTTAACAACAAGTGGGCTAGTGCAAAGTGACGGGGATTAAAGGCAGAAAATGTGACCACACACCAATTTCCTACCTTATAGACCTTTTATATCATGTCTCGGAATTTTAATTCCACCTTCTAAGTAATGCAGGTCCCCAGAAAGAGGTCATATATGCAGCCACAGGGCAGAGTCCTCAGCTGCTTTTTCTTTTTATAGTGCCCAGGGATCTCTGTGGGCAAGGGTTATTCGAGTTAATTGTAAATTACTTTGTTTTTTAATAGAATAAATCCTGACTTGATTTATTTTTAAAGTTTTCATTTTATTTGACTGGCAGAAAGTTAGAGAAAGACACAGACAGGCAGAGACATCTTGCATCTGTTGTCTCCAACAGCCACAACTGGGCTAGATTGCAGCCAGGAACCCCAGAACTCAATCCAGGTGACCCACGTGGGGAGCAGGGACCCAGGAGCTTGAATCCAAGTTCCTGCTGTCCTCAGAGTCCTCATTAGCAGGTAGTTGGATTGGAAGTGAAGCAGGTGGGACTCAGAGCATGAACTCTGATACGGGATACAGACATCCAATCCACAGCTTAACCATCATGCAAAACAGTATCTTGAAACCGTGGCTTTTAAAGATTGGTTGTGTTTGGCAGAACAAGGGTAATGCTATGATACTTAGACCCGAATGTCCTTAAGGATTGGTGTCATATTTAGAACGGTCGCTGGTCTTTTCTATCCTACATTTTAGAAAGACTCAAGTTTAGGCATTTAAATAGAACACTTGGATGGGCGAAGACCTTTCCCTAGCAAAGCTCATTGGCAGGCAGCAGAGACAGACTGTGTTAATGTCAATTTCTTTTCCTTTAATAAATGCCACCTGTGTTACCAGCGTGGATTTGAAGGTGATGTAATTTTCTTGCAAATCCATTAGTTTTATAGGTGTTTGGCAAGACCCGCTGCTGTGTTGATTAGATATAGTAACTGTGTCTGTTTAAGTAGGGTTTTAAATGCTTGGCTTGGTTCTGCATTGGCGGGATAACAAGACATACAGTAGATGCTTTAACCGAAGGTGGTGCTAAGCAGTGATTTGACACATAGCTTAGTGTTTAGCCATTTGTGATAATATGCACTGTAATGGGGGAGTTAATTGCAGATGCCTGCAAGACATACCTCTAAGTGAGCCTGACAAATAAGACACAGACTCCCGCCACCCTCCGCCCCAGCCCCGTTCTTGTAATAGTTTCTCAAGACGCAGGCCCAGCACAGCGACATCAGTATTTTCTGGGAACCTGTTCGAAATGCAAATTATTTACTCCACCCAGTTTTACTGAATGAAAGATTCTGAGAATAGGGCCCAGCAGTCTGTGCTGTAACAAGCCTCCTGGGGTTTCTTCTCCAGCCTGTTTGGGACCTGTAGGCACAGGGATGCTGCTATGTCACAGTTCAATGTGAAGCATTTTTGACTCACTCTTAATGGATTAACTTTCTAAGTCCAGATTATCTAGGGCTGGACAATAGTTTAATATTAAAAAACTATCTCAATTTTTTAGTATCTTTACACTGGTAGATGTTGGCTTGCTGTAAATGTATTAGTATTGAGGATTTGGATGAGAGAAAGCAGCTAATCTTATTTTCCTTATCTCTACTTGCCTCCTCTTTTTCATTATCTAAAGAAGCTAACATCTCATGCTCCATTAAACAAGATGCAGCTTTTATTATCTTTTATCTCTTCCTGAACCCTTTCAATAAATGCTACTTGATTACTCTTGCACGTTGAGGTAGACATTTAGCATAATCAAAACATCAAGAAAGTGTGATGCTTGGTTAGTCTAGGGCAAGACAGCTTCCTGGACCCCAATAAATCGGTTGAGAATGATACAAACACAATTTTCGTTAGATGGTCAGAGGTGACGTTTTGCAGGAGGTGCAACTAACAAGGAAAAACAAATCACTGATCGTCGTATTTCCCAACAGAGGAAGTATTGCATTCCCCAAGAGAAGAGAATAGCCCAGATATTTTAGAGACCTGAAATTCACTGCAGCCATATCTTAAAGGTGATGAGTTTAGTTCTTCATTTGCATAGTCATTCATTTATCAGATATTAACTGGGCAGTTTTCTTATATCCTAGTGTCTTGTCTTAGCTAAGTCAGAACTCTTAACTTCAGAATCCCCTTCCCTGCACAGTTCCAGGTCAGATGGGCCACAAGATGACACATTTACATGAGACGCGGGGAGCAGAAGTGAGTGCCATGGAATTATCTCAGGGCCTGTTATTGACGTCTTGCCTTGCCTAACTGGAATAGCACCAGAGTTGGGCTCCAGCTTCCCACATCTGCTGGACCCCTGCTTCAGATTCCCAGATTCCTGGACCATGAATGGGTTTGTCTTCAGTACAAAGTGCAAAAGGCGAGAGCGCCTCCTCCCAGTTCTACAGTTGCCAAAGGCAGATCCTTAGGCGTGATTACAGACCAGTGCGAATGCGGCTCCTCCCTTGTGGAATCCACCTCGTCCCCAGCTCCAGGTCTGTCCTTGCTCGGTCTTCCTCCCCTTCTTCCTATTCACCTTCAATTCAGGACCGTCTGCCTGGCCTAAAACGATCTCATCTCGCCTTCAAACACACTCAGTAATTATCTCTCACAGTCTCATAAATTCAACCCCCACACTGAGTCTGTTCATGTCACTATGAAGAAGTACCACAGACCACGTAACTTTTCCAAGTACTGGAATTTTGCTGTGCATGGTTCTGGAAGTTGGGAAACGGAGGATCAAAGCCCTGGCAGGTTTCCTGTCTGATGAGAGCTGCCCTCTGCTTCCAAGATAGCGCCTTCTTGCTTCGTTCTCTGCAGGGGATGAAAGCTGTGTCCTAATTTCAATAGAATTCCCAAAATAACAAGAGAAAAATAACTTGCTAAGGTGGGAAAACATTTGATCATCATCAGTAAAGGCTAAAAATTATTTGATAAAATTTTGTAATCAATTCTAGTTAGAATTCTAAATAGAGAATAAAAGTAAACTACTTAAGTGCAAAACAGACTACTTATCAGAAAACGGCAAATCATATAAATGATCAGATTTGAAAAACGCTTTTTTGACGACAAGGGACTAGTTTTCCACTAACACTACTACTATTTCTTCAAAATTTAAACATACGTAACAAGAAAAATGAAACAAGCAACACAAGCATTTGATAATTAAAACTATTATTGCTGAGGTTATAGAGAAGATGAAAAACCGTAAGACATCCTCATTTAAATCTTTAATTGTTTTTGTTGTTGAATTTTTAGTTTTTTATATATTCTGGATATTAATCCGTTTCTGATGAGTAGTTTGCAAATCTTTTCTTCAATTTTCTTGGTTGTTTGCTCTCGCTATTGTTTCATTTGCTGTGCGGGAACTTCTTAGTTTGATAGAAATAATCCCATTTGTCTAATTTTTCTTTTATTACTTGTGCTTTTGAGCCTTAACCAAAAACTCATTGCCTATTCAATGTATTGAAGCATTTCCCCTTGTTTCCTTATGGCAGTTATATAGTTGCCTGTCTTACATTGAAGTCTTTAACCCTTTTTGAAATGATTTTTGCATGTGGTGAGAGGGATCGCGTTTCACAGTCTCACATCCGGATATCCAGTTTCACACAACCATTTATTGAAGAGTCTGTCCTTTCTCAAATTAAAAAAAAAAGAAAAAGAAAAATGATCTAAATAGACATTTCTCAAAGGAAGATACATAAATGATCAGAAAATATATGAAAAGCTGAACATCACCATAGTGAGGGAAATGCAAATCAAAATCACAATGGGATATCATCTCATGCCACTTAAAATGACCAACTGGAAAGACAAACGATGACAAATGCTGTTGAATATGCCAAGAAAGAAAGGAGAACACTTATGCACTGTTGGTGAGAATGTAAATTAATATAGCCATCATTGAAAAGTAACCATTGAAAAGGGTATAGCAGTTACTCAAAAAGGGAAAAATAGAACTACTTTATGGTTCAGTTATCCCATTATTGGACATACATCCAAAGGCAATGAAATTATCTATGTTTCTGCACTCCCGTATTTATTACAGTTTTTCACAGTACCCAAAATACAACATCAACCTGAGCACAGATAAAGAAATCATATGTTGATACACACACACACACAGTGGAACATGATTCAGCCTTAACAAAGAATGACATCATTTGTAGCAGCAGAATGGAATAAGAGAATATTATGGTAATGGACAAAAACTAGGCATAGACAAATAACATGTGTTCTCACTCATATGTGGTAGCTTAAAAAGTTGATTTCATAGAAATAGAGAATAGTAGTCACTAGGAGCTAATTAGTAAAGAGTAAGTGGAAAGAGAAGGGAGGAAGATTGAATAAAGCTTACAAAAATATAGTTACAGGCCGGTGCCACGGCTCACTAGGTTAATCCTCCGCCTTGCGGCGCCGGCACACCGGGTTCTAGTCCCGGTCAGGGCGCCGGATTCTGTCCCGGTTGCCCCTCTTCCAGGCCAGCTCTCTGCTGTGGTTAGGGAGTGCAGTGGAGGATGGCCCAAGTGCTTGGGCCCTGCACCCCACAGGAGACCAGGAGAGGCACCTGGCTCCTGGCTTCGGATCTGCGTGGTACGCCGGCCACAGCGCACTGGCTGTGGCGGCCATTGGAGGGTGAACCAACAGCAAAGGAAGACCTTTCTCTCTGTCTCTCTCTCTCTCACTGTCCACTCTGCCTGTCAAAAAAAAATATATATATATATAGTTACATAGGAAAAGCAAATTATAATGTGACATGGTACAGTAGGGTGACTATAGTTCATGACACTTTCTCACAAATTTATTTTCTGTTTTGAGAGGCAGATAGACAGAGAATTCTTATGCACTGGTTCATTCTCCAAATGTTCACAATGGTTCCTGGCGGGTGCTGACGCCAGAGACGGGAAACTTCATCTAGATCTCCTGCATGGGTGACAGGAACCAAAATAATTCAGACATCGCCACTTTTTTGCAGGCTCTGTATTAGCAGGAAGCTAGAATCAGAAACCAGAAACAGGTATCAAACCCAGGTATTCTAATATGAGAAGTGGTGGTTTCATACCTAGGCCAAATGCCTGTCCCTAGTTCGTGACAATTTATTATACGTCTTATAAAGAAATAGAACAGGAGTTCAAAGCTTCCCAGCACAAAGAACCAAATAATGTTTAAATAGAGAAAGATGCTAATTACCCTGATTTGACTATTGCATATTGTTTAGCATAGTATCCTCAGTAAATATGCACAATTATTACATGTCACTAAAGTGTATAATTAGTATGACTGTGCAGGCACTTGAATCACTGGCTTTTTTCCAAACCAAGAAGATGCAAATGGTAAAAAAATAAATTAATTTATAACAGCATCAAAAACACAAAAATGCTGAGGAATGAAATTTAACTAGAATGTATTGTTATCTAGGGGAAGAAAATGACAAATCCTATAAAAATCACTTAATATTTAAACATATCATATATTTGGATATGGAAAGATTTAAGGTTGTAATAATATGAATACTTTTAAGTATATAGATATATGAATATAGTCCAGTTACAGTCACAGACTTTTGAGTGGCTCTGAGTGTTGGCCACTAAAAAGAAAATCAGTGAGCGAAACGAGCTTTAAGAGATTTCAGAAATAAATAGGAATTGAATGAAGATCCCAGTTTGTAGGTTTTTAATAAAAGACAGGCAATGGTTAATTCAAAGAGGAAAAGACAGATTTCTGAACAAATCACATGGGCACAACTGACCAGGTGAAATTGGCAAGGAGGTAACTAGCAAGGGGGAGCTGAGGTCAACAGTCCCTCCTATGACCCCACCTGCTCTGCCCACACTACCCGCTGCTCACCGCCTATCCCCTGTGCTGAGGACAACCACAGTTGCTGGGAAACCACCTCCCAGAAACCAGTAACCAACATGCCTGCTGATTGAATCCCTGTGATGACTATAGCCAGTTTTACTATCACTATGAGAAAGTTACCATGTACCCAACACCGTGACACTGCTGAGATTTCCAGAAAAAGCGAGGAAATGCGCAGAGCTGAAACCCTGCCCCAAATGCCACCCCCTGTGAATATGCAATGAGTACCCCCTGGTGAGGGACTCATTCTCCAGCATGCCTGCACACCCTCTCAGGTGTGTACTTCCGCCTAGCTAATGAGAAGTCCTGTTTCTCTGAAGATCTTTGCCTGTATCTCATCCTTGAATTGTTTCATACATCAGAGGCAAGAACCTGGACCCAGACATCTCATGACACAAGCATTTGAAAGATAGTAAAAATCAAACCCTGTTTTTGTCATGTACAAAACTATATTCCATATGGACTAAAAGCCTTAAATTAAAAACAAATGAACAACAACAAAAAGCTATGAAAATCTCATTAAAAATTTAGAAGAACATATGTGGCAAGAAATCAGTCTTTGACCAATATATTATTTATTTATTTATTTGTTTGTTTGTTTGTTTTTGACAGGCAGAGTGGACAGTGAGAGAGAGAGATAGAGAGAAAGGTCTTCCTTTTCCGTTGGTTCACCCCTCAGTGTCCGCTGCGGCTGGCTTGCTGTGGCCAGTGAATTGCAGCCAGCGCACTGTGCTGATCTGAAGCCAGGAGCCAGGTGCTTCCTCCCGGTCTCCCACATGGGTGCAGGGCCCAAGGACGTGGGCCATCCTCCACTGCTTTCCTGGGCCACAGCAGAGAGCTGGACTGGAAGAGGAGCAACCAGGACAGGATCTGGCGCCCCAGCTGGACTAGAACCCTGGGTGCCGGCGCTGCAGGCAGAGGATTAGCCTATTGAGCCACAGCGTAGGCAACTCTGACAATCTGGAAGATGGTACAAGTAAATATAATTTATTACAGAGAAATACATATTTTATATGGGAAAAATAATAAAGTTAATAGACAATGATTAACCTGTAGAACTGTTTATAATCTGAAGACATATAAAGTGTTCATAAAGAATGAGTTCTTTTAAATAGGAAAACAAATAATTCAATGGAAAATGAAGACAGAATTAACAAAAATGAAACCTTATGGAAAATAAACATGCAAAAAGACATCAAATTCCCTACTAGTGTGAAAAGTAAAGACACACAAAGTAAAGTGATTCCCTTGTGTCTAACAATTCAAAGGAAAACACTTATCTATCAAGGAAGTAGACAAAAGCTCATGCTTGCTCATTGATGGAAGAAATGTAAACACTACAGTCCTTCGAAAGCAATTTGGCACTTATTAAGATGAAAAAGACCAACAATTTCTTTAATGGAACAATCTCACAGTGCATTGGCAATATGGCAGAAGGAAGTGACTAAGTATGAGGGTGTCTAGGGCAGCGTTACTTACAACAGCCGAAACTGGAAACATAAATGTCTGACAATAGAGATATGAAGCCTCTGAGGGTCAGTCTTCTGCTATATTTTTACATTTTTGTTTGTTTAATGCCGTCATATGCTGAAGTCCTTTTCTCCAACTATAGAAATATACCGTTTTTATGCACATCTGGAACGTTTCCTTGTTAGACTTCAAAGTTAATTTGGAATTTCAAAGGTGTGAGGCAGATATATTCATAATCCTGTGGCCAAAATGTAATACAATTGAAAGTCAACAATCAAAAGATAATCAAATGACAAGGACAACAGTGATAACCATGGTAAATCGTAAATTGTTCCTGGATTTAAGATAAAATAATAATTAAGTTGTAAAAATCTGTAATTTAAAAACATTGAAAGTACTCAACCTTCCCTCTCCTTTCTGTGTTCTGATGCTTTTAATATTTCATAATAATTTGGTATAATATAACATTACAGTAAAATATTATTTACGTGGCAACAACATTAAAATCAACCAAAGAGCCAAAACAACATCACCTAAGTAATTCATGAATTAAACATGAAAATAATAAAAGTCATCTAATATTTGGAAATGAAAAACAATGAAAGCCTGTAATCTCTCATCTCTTCACCTTATTTTATGAGCTAATCCTGTATGTGATACTTAAGTGTCAATGTTTATAGCGTTTTAGAAACTTTGCGTTCTCTTATGAATCACCATTCCTGGGTCTTGTTCTTAGTTCTATATTTAATAAACCAGAGAGATGCCACAGGTTATTTTACTACAGCTTCTCCATTCATTTAATGGTTGATTAAATGGAAAAATCAAGAATTCTCCTCTGACCTGCCCGTTAACCAGAATTCAGGTCCCTAATTTCTCTGAAATTTTATATTTGAAAGCATCTTTCTGTGTCTTACATAGCAACAGCCAGTTGGCTGTGTATGAAACATCTTGGTTCTCATATTCTTTCCCTAAGGACACGGTGTCTATTGATTGTTTCACTCTCTTTTATCATTTAATATTCCTATGGAGAAGGCCAAGGACAACCTTATTGATTCTCCTTGTGGATACCTTGTTTTTTTTATGTCTGGATAACCAAGAAAATATTTCTTGCCTTAAAATGTAGTTACTTTAAGGACATGACTTAGCATTAATTGCTCTGTAACAATTTTTCCCTAGTATAATATTCCAATTTTCAAATTCAGGCATTACTTATTTTTGCCAAGTTTACTGCTTCTATTATGATAGGGATTATAATTCAATTTCATTTTTTCAGGTCTTATTCCAAAAGAAGAATTATATATGTGCTAGATAACTTTTACAGCTATCATTTTTCACTTAAAAATTCATTTTGCCCATGCTGTCTTTTATAACACCGATATTGTTTTCTGTCACATCTTTTGAATTTCTGTTGCTTCCAATATAGCTTTCATTTTTCTCTTTCTGCTGTTCCTTTGTTTATTCCCTTGAGGAAGGATAGTCCATTAAAAGTATATTTTTTGTGAAGTATTTAGCAAGGACTACCAACTCATGATATTAAAAGTTTTTCCGTGAATCAAATAAATTAGGGCCAATGAGAACAACAGTCCAGTGGGGAGCTTACTGTATGATCTTGGGGGGAAGAGATTGGGCTTAGAATTCAAATTTCAGCTGCAGTTTACAGGTCTGGATATACTGAGACAAAATTTGGGGTAAAACACCCAGAATTTAGCACTGTGCTGGATGTAATGGGTGACATCTGGGGGTTGACTCTAACTGCTATAGATTCAGTCATCTTATCTCTAATTACACCGCGAGGATCATGCTAAAAGCCAGCACCCATTACACGTTTGCTCTCAAGATTATTTAAGTAATCAATGAGGAAACAAATCAGTTGCAAAAATTAACACTATTTTTTAAATAATCTGGCCCTCAGTAAAGCTCTATAGAAAACAGTGCCCCTTTGCATTTTAATATGGCTTATATAATAATCAAAGATCATGACATTTTAAAATTTATTTTGAAAAGAATGAGACTTCAAGAACCAGTTATATATTAGCTTTGAAGTAGAAAACATCTACTCAAAGTAGCAAAAAATGCTGGCAATAAACATTTAATGCATCCTCCTAAAAGTGTTCATGAGGTGATAATTTTTTTCTTGAGATTTATTTATTTGAAAGGCAGAGTTAACACCAAGAGAGGGAGACACAGCTACAGAAAATGATGTCGCATCCATTGGTTCACTCCCCAGACAGTAGCAGTACTGTTGGGGCTAGGGCTAGGCCGAGTGCCTAGGGCTCCATCTAGTCTCCCACATGGATGGCAGGGGTCCAAGCACCTGGGCCAACCTCTGCTGCCCACCAGACACAGCACGAGGTGGTCATTGAATATAAATGCTCAGGTGAAGAAGTGAAGGAATGCAGGAAGCAAAGAGGTAAGCAGATCACAGCAAATGGTTTTTTCCCGTGAAGCCTGGTGTACTTGCGCATTGGTTTTAGGGCCCCAGAAGTCTGGAAGGACATGAAACAAAGTGGAGTGCCTGCTAATAGGATCTTCTTTTCCTATGTCTAGGATGCTAAAAACCTATGTCTTCAAAAGGTATAAAAATGAAATAAATCAGTCTCCACATATCCACTATGAATGGAATGCAAGGGAAATTTGTTCATTTTATTCTTGGTACTGAGCTGGGAATTGGGATAATCCCTGAGAATACTTTCCCAAAGCAAACTTTTATTCTGATTTGTGGGATGAATTCACAACTCTATTTTCTGCAGAATTGAAAATAATGACTTAGTGTAAAATAACCATGAATTTAAAAAAAAATTAGGCAGGCCTAGAAGAAGCAAGTACAGAACCTCCCAAGAGGACTTTATTGCCCCTTAGACATCACATAAGCAACAAAAGCAAAATTATACATAAAACTAGTACAATGTATTACTTTCAGAAGAAAATAAGACGCCGTGAAGGAGAACAATCTGCAGAAACAGGTCTGCCAAAATCTTAGTCACAGAAATGATATAAATCCAATGAAATTATTGGGAGAGATCCCCCTTTTTTGGATATTCTGGAAAATTCATGTGATATTTGAATTATTTTTCCTTACCTGTGTTGTAGAACGCATTCACAGATATCCTTTGTGAGAATTTGTTCTTTTATTTGACTATTCAAATTTATTTAGTAGAAGTTTTAAAAATAATAGTTACCTTTTAAAGCACATGAGTATTTACCAAACATGAAAATGTGGGTATGTTGAAGAGGATAAGAATCTGTAAAGGATGATCAGGCGTATCTGAAACAGAATCTGGTAGCACTGTCAGAGATGACAAGTAAGATGAGAGAATTTTTTAATCAGTCAAGTGTAACTGAAGATAAGATAGACCTAAAAGAAGAATCAGTCATCCAAAAGGTATAATAAGACAATTGCCTCCATTATAACAGGTAGATAGCTGATAGACAGATAGAGATATCCCCAGAAGGAAAGGAGAGAGAAGATGGGACAATGTCATGATTTAAAGACATAACAACTGCAAGTCTTTTTTAGATGAAAGGTTAAACTCTGGATTTGGGAATGCAAATACACAGCTGCAGTACAGGGAAGGGCCCACACCAGATGGGCGCTGTCTTCACTGAAAGGTAAGATCTAGAGTGAGAAGTCTGACTGATCATGGCTCGGGCGGAAGCAGTCGGAGATGACAGCCAGGAACATCAAACTCTACCAGTTCCAAGAACTTTCCAAGAACCAGAGGTAGCCACAGGGACTCTTGCTGAGAGGGCACAGCAGCAGCAAGTCAGCACAGGAGATCACAGGCAACTGAAAACCACCGGAGGCTCCCGTGGCTTTGGCAGTGAGAGCAACGCTCTGCTTAGTAGTTGGTCAACATCTACCGCCAGTGTCGGAAAAGGTGGCCAGGTGCAAATAATACAATAACGTGATATCTAATAATATCCTCACTTGCTGTCGCTGCTCCTTCGGCTCTCTCAGTACTGGTGTAATGAATTATGCATTAAAGAAACCCTTTGTAATTTGGTTTCTGTTTCAATGGACTAGGCAATAACTGATTAGAGGAATAATAGTTTTAACCCAAATAATATAGTAATTGAAAATATGTTCTTCCTTCCTAGCAACAGTGGACATGTATAAAAATTTACAAGATTCTGGGATATACAATATGTTTAATGAAAATTAAAGAGAATTTTCTAATTTCAATTATATTCTTAGATCCCACAAAAATGAAGGGAGAAGTCATTTAAAAATGTGAAAAGATTCCATGTATGTAGAAGTAAGGAAATACTGTCTACAAAGCACTCATAAAGTGAAGATAAAATAGGCTGACATTTGGAAAAAAATTTAAACTCTATATTGCAGTTTGGGGGTTATAGGTAAACTAGTAGTGAGAAGAAAATGTATAATTTTACACAGTTTTAGAAAAGGGAAATTTTTAAAAATGAATAGCTAAACATTGTTCCTGAAAATGAGAACAATAGAAAAAGAACTACCAGAGAATTGACAGAAAGAGAGCCAAAAAATTATACCATAAAATTGGCCAAGAAAATCTAGATACTGTTTGTTTTATTAAGAAAAGCAGCAAAAATGCATGCACTGAAAGATCAGATATAAACAGTGTCACTATAGGCAGTGCAAACACTTAAAAAGTAAGTTGTGATTTTAAAACATTTGTGCAAATAAATTTGAATTTTTAAATTAATGAACAAATTCCTAAAAAGTATATATTTTGCGAATTGACTGAAGAGGACTTGGAATTCCAAATGATTTCATGGCTTTTTTTTTTTAAAGGTACAATCACTTATGCAACATCTTTCTGTGAAGAAAACTAGGACAGTTATTGCTGTGAATATATTCCACAAAGAAAACTTATTCCACAAGGAAAAATTATTATAATATTACACAAACTTTCCAGAATACTGAAAAAGCTGTAATATTTCCTAACTCATTTTAATATAATTTTGACTATAAAATCTGACAAGGAACAATTAGAAAATGAAATTTTGGAGTACTATTCCTTATGGAGAGATAGGCAAAACTATTGTTAATTTATTTTTTAAATTTTTATTTATTTGAGAGGCAAAGAGACAGAGAAAGATAGACAAAGACTGATCTCTCATCTGCTGATTCACTCTCCAAATGCCTGCAACAACTGGGGCTGGGTCAGGCAATCATGACCTAGGAACTCAATGTGCTACCCACTGGGCAACAGAAAGTCAACCAGCTGAGCCACAAGCCCTATCCACCTTGGTCCACTTTGGTAGGAAGCTGGAATTGGGAGTAACACTGGGACTCAATTCCAGCACTTCAATATGGAATGTGTTACCCAAAGCTGAGTCTTAACTGCTATGCCAACTGCCCACCCTCAGAGATACATAAATTTCAGCCAAAATTGTATGTATTTGAATATTCCTACCCTATAGTCCTACACTACGAATAAGGCTAATTTAGTCTATGAACCTAAAACTGGTTTAATAGTTTAAAAATAACATTAACTGTTTTGAAAGATGAGGGGGAAAACTCACATGAAAATATTAGCTAGTGCAATGTACTTAATAAAATTATTCTATTCATGTAAAAATTTCAGAAATTGGAATTAGGGAATTTGCTTAATCCGGTGATTGATATCTGTTAAATACACATAGCATTTACACTTAGTGGTAAACAGTAAAAGGTCTCGATTTAATTATGGAAAAAGACATCCTCCCTATCACATTTTGTCTAATATAGGGCAGCAGGCTGCTATGGTCTGAATATAAATTTGGTTATTCAAGGGCTGGCGCTGTGGCATAGTAGGTTAAAGCCTTGGCCTGAAGCGCCAACATCCCATATGGGCGCCAGTTCTAGTCCTAGTTGCTCTTCTTCCAATCTAGCTCTTTGCTATGGGCTGGGGTAGCAGTAGAAGATGGCCCAAGTCCTTGGGCCCCTGAACCCACGTGGGAGAACTGGAAGAAGCTCTTGGCTCCTGGCTTCAGATCGGCACAGCTCTGACCATGACGGCCATCTGGGGAGTGAACCAGAGGATAGAAGACCTCTTTCTCTGTCTCTACCTCTCTCTGTAACTTGTAAGTCTCTCTTTCAAATAAATAAAATAAATCTTTAAAAAAATAAATAAAAAAGTTTGGGTATTTTCCAAGAATCCATGCGTTAAAGACTTGGTCCCCATGATGGGGCTGGTAGAAGGTAGTGGAAGTGGGGCCTAGTTGGAAATCCTTGGGTCACTGGAGGTCATTCTCACAAGATGGTTTATAAAAGCTTCAATTTGGGTCACCTAGAAGTGACCTTCTGTCAACCATGGGACTCTTGCCAGAGCTAAAGCTTGGTTCATGCCAGCTGGACATTTAGCTTTCAAACTGTGGGTTAAATATGTGTTTAATCTGTATAAGCTAGGTGCTTTATCTATTTTGTTATATTGATGAAAAACTGATACAGTGTTCTTAAAATGGAATAGACAGGAAAAACAAATGAAAGTATTTGGAGTGAAAAAGAAAACCCTTATTCAAGAGTGCTGTGCCTGTTTATGAAAAAATACAAAAGAATTCCAAGATCAATGATAAAATTATTAAATGGAAAGCATTAATGTGTTCGATACTAACATATACAAGTAATTTCATTTCAATAAGTAATAGTTGGAAAATCTTAACAGTAAAATTTACACAAGCAATGAACGTTGAAAGCTACTCAGAAGAAATATTTTTAAAGATTTATTTATTTATTTGAAAGTTAGAGTTAAAGAGAAAGAGAGAGACAGAGAGAGAGAGAAAGATCTTCCATCTGCTGGTTCCATCCTCAAATGTCCAAAATGGCCGGGGCTAAGCCAGACCGAAGCCAGGAGCAAGAGCTTCTTCTGAGTCTCCCATATGGGTGGCAGGGGCTCAAACACTACAGCTATCATCCCCTGATTTTCCAGGTGTATTAGCAGGAAGCTTGGTTGGAAGTGGAGCAGCCAGGGCCCAAACCAGCACCCATAAGGGATGCTGATATCACTTTTTTGTACAGTCTATACTCTTTCTGTTGTTCAGATTATGTAAATTCTAGGGGACTGTCTCCAAGTTCATGATTCTATACTCTAATCCCCTCTATTCTACTGTTGAACTCTTTTAGTGAGTTTTGTTTCTGCTATTGTATCTTTCAGCTTTGCAATTTCAATTAAGCATTTTATAAGATCTATTTCCTTGCTGAATTTGTATAGTTCTGCATTTTTTCAAGGAAATTTAACTGATTGTAGAAGTATTTTCACAATGAGTGCTTTAAACTTTTTTGCAGATAATTGTAACATCTGAGTTGGCATCTATTGATTATATTTATCTTTTAACTTGTCATCTTTTTTTAACTCTTCATAAAATGGGTCATTTTCTATTATATTCTTGACCTTTTGTCTGTTCTATTAGGAGACTCTGGGGGCTATTTAAATCCTATATTTTAGCAGTCATCATTCTGTTTAGGTTTATAGTGATACTGGATTCATTTTGTGGGTTTTCTTTCCAACATCGTTTTAATTTTCAGAAGCCTTATGGTGCTCTCTTGGTCTGTTCGGTTTATCTCATGCTCTTGGGTCATTCAGTGTCTCAGAGCTACGCAGCGTGTGTTTTGAGACTAAGGGCAAAAGCCAGGCCATTGAGTGTCTCTTAATGATAGAAGTATGTGGCAAGGTCTTCCCCTGACCCAAGCTGTCCCAACATATCTCCTAGGTGAGGAACAGCTCCAATGAAATCAACAAAGATTTCAAGGATGTGCACCCTCTTGTTCATTCTATTCCCTTGCACTCATGTCTCTGTGGGGAAGGAACGTCTTGATCTCACACTGACAGACTTTTCTGCACAGAAGCTACTTTCTGTACTTGGGTCTCTTGCAGCAGGTCTGCACTTCCTTGGCACCTCCTGGTGAGAAAGATGAATTTGAGGTCTAGTGGGGAAGGAGAGCGCTCCCCTAGCTGCTAACGTATCCTCTTGCTGGTTTTATTGGATGCTCCTGATGACATCAAAGGGATACCCAACAATCTGGAGAAAGCTTACCTGACTTGACTTCTTGAGCAGGATCAGTACTTGGACTAGGTTGGATCTGGGTGGCCTTCCTCGAGGTGGTGTTCCAAATCACTTCCCTTCTGCTTATTACCCTCCCTGGTTTTTCTTTGGTTGACTCTTGTGATATTTCAGGGTTTATAATCATGCTTAGTGGGAAGAAGCAAGGAAAATTATTCTATGTTATCTTCTTCAGGGTGGATCACTGTTTATAGGAAATGTAAAAAGCATTCTCACATGAATAAAAATGGATAGAAAGAGGATTGTCAACAAGCTGTGACTATTCATCATCTAAACTCTGTTAGAGCATCATTTATATTAGTATATATCCATTCTCTTGAATTTATTACATTATGACTCATAATTTGATGGGAAATATGAGTTTGATACAATACAACAAAGTGTAAGATAGATGATAGATTATTCTTGATCAACAGATTATATCTTTGTATCTCTATTTATCAATATATAGCAATGTTTGCTTTCATAGTACCATTTTCCATATTATATAAATGAGAAAACTGATGCAACATCATATGCCTGTGAACACATAGCTGTAAAAAATTGGCCATATTAGGATTAGAGCTCATATCTCCTTCCAAATTTCATGTTCTTTTGACTAAACTGCATCCTTTGTGAAAAATGACAATATAAAAAAAACTCATGTATGAAAGATAAATTGTGATGAGTTTATCTAATATTCTCCCTCTCTTCTGTTTTTCCCACAGTTTCAAAACTAGAATTTCTGCTTTCTTAGTGAAACAAACACCTGTAATATGAGATACTCCCAGAAAGTTAAAAAAAATTGAAAATGGAAAACCCTGCAGAAACCAGGATTTAAGACAGGTTTTTCCTCCTTTCCTTGCTTTGTTTCATTTTAAGATTCTATTAGAGCCAGAAACACTTACTCAAAAATTAATGCTGACATCTAAATGAGGAAAATATGTATTGCATTTGATTTAAAGCATCTTCTACATATCCACTAACAATAGAGATAAGTGGGTAATTGGAATGGACTACATAGTTTAGATTGAGTTCTATTACTCTGACCTTGCTATAAATAGTTTTGGGAAAATATGATTAATTGCATTCCTGGAAATATTATATATGAGAGTGTTTTGTCCGCAGATTCATATAATCTACTTGTTTCAATTTCATTCTGAGATGGGACACTGAAGACTATTTTTGTATTCTTTGAAGTTGTGAATCTGTGTAAGTAGAACGGACCCTATTTTGTCATCTCACAAACTGCCTTCTATTTAATTCTGATATTTTCTTGATTAAACTCTCCACACACAATTTATTGAAACATGCAAACAGCTAAATAAAACTGAATACACATTTCACTTGGAGGACAAAGATTAAAAACCAACTAAAGTTTTTCAGTCTTTATATCTGTAAATGCCATCATTTCAGTCAAAGAAAGAGTTCATGAAAAGTTTGTAATGAAAAGCATACCTGATTTTTTCTTATCATATGCATCCTTTTCAAAATGGAGGTTACAGCTTTCAACATCTATATGTTGTGGGCAGTGGGATCCGTGCCTAGGCTTATTCCAAGTTATTCCCTCCACACATGAAAGAATTTGAAGTGGAGGGATAAAATGATGTGCAAGAAAGAAGAATTTATTTAGAGCAAAACAAAACTGCACTCTCAGGAAATAAGTCAGGCCAGCCTGAGAGAGAGAGACAGAAAGAACAGTCAAAACACAATAAGACCCCAACAAACCTAAAGGCGAAAAAATCCAAAACAAAGAAAAGCCCCTCTCAACAAGATTAGCCCTTCCTTTTACCATCTGGAAACATAGAACTTGTTGTCTGGGGTGGAGCTTAATTGAATATTCAGAAGAGTTTGGGAGGGATCTGAGGATCACCCATTTCTGTGCCCCTTTTTGAGATACAGGATGCATCAAAGCATCAGGTGTAGAAATGCTCCACGTGGTACTTTTATTATAATGACATCAAGTTGACCTGAAGGAAAGTTTGCAACACTTTGGACCTTGTGGTTTCTGCTACACAGAACGTGGGGAGCTGGGTGATGGGAGGAAGGCAGGCCTGGTGATGCACAGAGAGGGGAGAGAGTTTGGGTGGTGCACGGGGGAGTTGTCCTGTGAGTAGGTGGGGGCTGTTATTGAAGGGCCTGCTGCAGCTGTCCTGTGGCAGGTTGACCATGGCTGTCAAATCCCAAATTGCCAGGGACAGTCAGTCTGTGACCAACACTGATTCGGGGCTGTCCATCAGGAGTTCAGACCTCAGCTCTCCCTCTATACCTACCTTACCACAACAAAGATACTCAACTAAATAAGTGTTGGCTAGATATTTTATATCTCTTTGGGTTGAAGGTATTCAGACAGATATCATACGGTATTTACTTTTTTTTTTCTGAAAATCTTTAGATAGCATTGTTTCCCTACTAAATATTTCCCTAACCAATTTAAAATTACTATTTTTTTTCCAATTTAGGATTAAGCTATAGGTTATGATTTTTTTTTTTTGACAGGCAGAATGGACAGTGAGAGAGAGAGACAGAGAGAAAGGTCTTCCTTTGCCATTGGTTCACCCCCCAGTGCCCTCTACAGCCGGTGCACCGCGCTGATCCAAAGCCAGGAGCCAGGTGCTTCTCCTGGTCTTCCATGCGGGTGCAGGGCCCAAGCACTTGGGCCATCCTCCACTGCACTCCCAGGCCACAGCAGAGAGCTGGACTGGAAGAGGAGCAACCGGGACTAGAACCCGGGGTGCTGGTGCCGCAGGCGGAAGATTAGCCTATTGAGCCACAGCGCCAGCCAGGTTATGATTTTTATGCCTTTTTATCTCTGATGTTTTCCTCACTTCTCTTCCTAGAATTTACTGTAGAATTCAGCCACAGGACTGAAGTGCACAGTACTTACTTCCTGGGTGTAAATTAACCTTACTCAAGGGAAGGGCACAATCTGTTACTGAGTGGTGAATTGTAATCTGAAGTCAAATATT
The DNA here is from genome assembly GCF_964237555.1 of Oryctolagus cuniculus. Classification (NCBI taxonomy): domain Eukaryota; kingdom Metazoa; phylum Chordata; class Mammalia; order Lagomorpha; family Leporidae; genus Oryctolagus; species Oryctolagus cuniculus. Next base: position 150,370,426 of record NC_091436.1, read on the forward strand.
GTCATTGATTGGAATGTGACGCTGGAAGCAAAAGACCTTGATTTACCTCTGGAGCCTGGCAACTAGGGTCTTTATCTGAGAAAAACAAAAACAAAAACGAACTAAAACGAAATTAAACAAAATCACCGGCTGATTTTCAGCTCCTCTGGATCATGCTCCTTGAGAGACTTCCGAAGCAATCTCTGAACGGAAAAAGGCTCTGGTTTTGTTGAATTCACGCACTTCTGGGTCTCCTATACCCAAACAGCATTTACAGATGCCTGATGGAGAAGGGAGCGACTTAATAAAGTTGAGAGAAACGTGATACATTTCATTTTCTCACTACAGACCATTCAAAAAGATGGAAATAGGGTTGTGTTGTGAACCTAGCGCCCTGTGTTGTTTTTCATACTTGTTGTGATTCAAGATTGAAGTCTTTGTGGCCAGAAGGAGCACTCCTACGTGTGGCTTGTTGCTCTGCTTGAAAACCAAGTTTTTCTCTGGCTCTTTCTGAAAACCACTTAGGCCTGGCTGACGTCTTCAGTTTATAATAAATCTAGCATTCTCTTCCTACCCATTTTCATCTCAACCCAACAGACATTCATTAAGAATCCAAAGTGTGCCAGGTACCTGGTGTCAGATTTCTCTCTGATCTCATCCAACCTCAAACAATCAAACACAATACAAAAGCCAGAGTTTGAGCTGAAAAGAATAAACCCAGCTCTGCTCCTGTCTAAACAGTATTCCTCTCTTCCTCCTTCTGTACCTGACACATATCCAAGTAGTGTATCCATCAAGTAGTTCACATAAACACAATGTTTACTATGTTTTCTTGAGTCACACCTGGTCTTTTTGTTTGTTTTGGAATCAAAAAAAAAAAACAACAGAAAATAATTTCTAGATCTTTTTCAATATTTGTCATAATGGGTAAAAGCTAAACATTTTCCAGTAGTAGTTGTGGATCAATAACAACTAATAATGGATACCATATATAAACCTGGTATTTGTTTTCTGCTGAATGATATGAATATATGCATCTATTATCCCTGTGAGTTTTTTTCAGTTGTGTAATTTATTATAGTTAAAATGATGTATAGGAGGCCGGTGCTGCGGCTCACTAGGCTAATCCTCCGCCTGCGGCACCAGCACCCCGGGTTCTAGTCCCGGTTGGGGCGCCAGATTCTGTCCCGGTTGCCCCTCTTCCAGGCCAGCTCTCTGCTGTGGCCCAGGAGTGCAGTGGAGGATGGTCCAAGTGCTTGGGTCCTGCACCCACATGGGAGACCAGGAGGAAGCGCCTGGCTCCTAGCTTCGGATCGGCGCAGCACCGGCTGTGGCGGCCATTTTGGGGGTGAACCAATGGCAAAGGAAGACCTTTTTCTCTGTCTCTCTCTCTCACTGTCTAACTCTGCCTGTCAAAAAAAAAAAAAAAGATGTATAGGAAAGATGCCCACTGTAACACACATCACAATATTATCCTGTAAGGTTTGCCTCGTTAAACAAATTCTGCTGACATGTGTATGTATGCGCTAATTAAAAGCTATCATTGGTGGGTTATAACTCGCTGAAAAAATGTCTCGAATAAATTGTAGAAGTTTGGTTTTATTTTAATCAACAGACATACTTTCCATATTATTTTTCCATGTAATTAAGGAGATGTCGCTCTCATTTCTTCTCCAGGGCACTGATATTTTAGCTACTGATGTTTTAAATGAACTTGTTCATCTGTTGCACAGAAACTATGATTTTTATGTGGCTGGTAGGACATTTTCATAATTTAAGTATCTAGTGCTTAATCTTCAGTTGAGGTCACATAATTTTTATGGAGATAATAGAAACCATGAATTGTTCTCCTCTCTGCCCCTAGGGTCTAGGTCAGTGTCTTTCACACAGTTAGCACCCTATAAATGACTGCTGGATTAGTGAGTGATGATGGCAGCCATAAAGAGTATCAGTCAGTCTCTATCTTTTGGTTCTGCATCCTGCTTCCCATTACTTTGCCAGAAATGTGCATCTCTTCTTTGCTTGGAAATGTAACTTTGTTATCACAGATGGCGGCACTCAAGCAGATAAATCTACAGCTTATTCATTCCTTAAATCCATTTTTAATTAACAATGGCGAACGCTTAATTTTCAAGGGAAGCTCAGCAAAACTCAGAGCACCCCATGTTATTTCGAAACTCAAATAGTGCTGAGATTACCACACTCATCTGGCTGGAAATCAGCGCATTCGCGAGCGGAGCTATTTAAATGAACAAAATACACGGCCCCGTATTGAATAGTATCAGCTATAGAATCGATGGTAATTTATTTTCCCAAATTTGTTCTTCTCATGAAATGCTGTGGTTCACACAGAGGAAGTCATGGGAAGCCGTGCGCATACAGACAGGCCCCATTATCCCGGCAGCAGGGGTTCTCCAACCAAGTAACCTCATCTGTTTTGAAGATCTGCAAAGCCAGGGTACAGTACATTTAAAAGAGCCCATCTGTGTCGTGTTTCGGTCCTCAGCCACTGGGCTCTCCATCACCAGTGATAACTAAATCTCCATGATGTGCTGCATGGCACGGGCTGGACTCTTTGTATTACAGATAATCTTCAGCTGACCCCACAGGTGGCCGGAGCATGGTCAGCAAGTGGTATATTGATTCTTCAAGCATTTTAGTCAGTTAATGCGAACCATGACTTAAAACATCGCGATGTTTCAGTGTTTCAACCCTAGCTGATAGGGTTGTGCTTGGTGGTGGTAATTGTTATGCTTTAAGCTTTATTTCTTTATTTTTTTTTTCATGATCCTCTTCCTCTGTTCTCTCTGAATGTCTCTATTTTCCTGTAAAGCAAGCACATCATGTTCTGGTAGAAGCAAGTAATTCCATCACCAAATTGAGGAGAATTACAACTAAAATACGACATGATTATTACAATCTTTACTCCCTTCTCCCATTTCAGACTCCTAAAAATTATCAGCAAAGATATTTTGTTCTCATTATCACCTGTTATTACGGAGTTGGGAGGAGTCTGATTTTAAAGAGTATGAAATTTCAGTTAGAAGAAATTTACTTGCCAGAATTATGTTTCTATCTGCAAAGAGTGTAGAAAAAAAGCACTCAGTATTATGGTGCAAAATCCTAGAATATGTCGCACAGAAAGTTCTTACTTATGCCGAATTTGAAGTAATTTAATTTTTAAGTCCGTGTTTTGAGGCTTAATTTGCATACAACAAAATTCACTTTTTTATGGTATACCATTTTATGAATTTTGACAGATGCATAGTCAGGCCACCATCATTAGAATAAAAGCATAGATCCTTTGTATCATACCAAAAAGTCCCCTCATATACTTATTTTATATAAGTATATGAGAATATATTTTTATATATGTATATACAACGTATATACAAAATATATGAGTATATATATTTTATTTAAGTCCCCTAATATACTAAGATTTATTTATTTATTTGAAAGGAACAGTTATAGAGAGAGAAGGAAACACACACACACACACACACAGGCAGAGAGAGAGAGAGAGAGACAGAGAAAGAGAGAGAATGAATTTTCCTTCAGCTGATTCACTCCCCAAACGTCCACAATAGCCTGGGCTGGGCCAAACTGAAGGTAGGACATGGCTCTCCACCCAGACCTCTCAGAAAGATGGCTGTTGTTGCCACCTGGGGAGTGAACCAGCAGATAGAAGACCTCTTTTTGACTCTGTCAAAAACACACAAGGGGCAAATTTGTCACTGGGTGACATCTTAAAAAAATCTTTAAAAAAAAAAAAAAAAACCTGCTACGATTTATTTTCTTCTTCTTTTTTTTTTTTTTTTTTTTTTTTGACAGGCAGAGTTAGACAGTGAGAGAGAGAAACAGAGAGAAAGGTCTTCCTTCCACTTCCTTCCATTGGTTCACCCCCCAAATGGCCACTATGGCCAGTGTGCTGCGGCGATCTGAAGCCAGGAGTCAGGTACTTCCTCCTGGTCTCCCATGCAGGTGCAGGACCCAAGCACATGGGCCATCCTCTACTGCACTCCCTGGCCACAGCAGAGAGCTGGCCTGGAAGAGGAGCAACCGGGACAGAATCCGGCACCCCAACCGGGACTAGAACCCAGAGTGCTGGCGCCACAGGTGGAGGATTAGCCAAGTGAGCCGTGGTGCTGGCCTCTTCTTTTTTTTAAGATTTGTTTATTTATTTGAAAGGCAGACTTACAGAGAGAGAGGGAAACAGACAAAGAAATCTTCCATCCACTGGTTTACTCCACAGATGGCCACCATGGACAGGGCTGTGGTAGGCCAAAGCAAGGAGCCAGGAGCTTCTTCCATGTCTCCCATGTGGGTGGCAGGAGCCCAGGCAGAGCGACGTGTGATTCAGTAGCGATCAGCCACAAAGAGGTAGAGAATTGGCAGATGGGGGCGGGGTATGTGGTGAAATATCATTGTAGTCATTCTGCTTTATTGATGGTTTCTCTTTCTGCAGTTTCAGCTGTCTGAGGTCAGAGAGTTCTGAAAATACTAAATGGAAAATTCCAGAAGTAAACAATTCCCGAGTTTTAAGTTGTGCAGTGCTCCGCACAGTTATGTAGTCTCATGCCTATTCACCCTGCCCTGCTGTAGACAAGAGCCATTCCTTTGTGTAGTGTACCCGTGAAGCATACATGTGTGCTTGTGTGTCACCTGTTGGCATTGTCAGTTCTCAGACAGACTGTCAGGTACTGCCGTACTTGTGTTCAGTTAACCTTTTACTTATAACGGCCTCAAAGTGCAAGCGTAGTGATGCTGGCAGTTCTATTGTGGTATATTGTTATGTTTGTTCTCTTTTATTATTAGTCATCATTGGTATGTTGTTAATCTCTTACGGTGCCTAATTTATATATGAGGCTGTATCATAGGTATGTGTGTATAGGAAAAAACAGTCTATCTAGAGTTCAATAGTCCCTACAGTTTCAGGCATCGTGGAAGTCTTGGAATGTACCCCTTGCAGATAAGGAACCTGTGTAGCCAGCAAATTTGCCCCTTGTGTCAGGAAAGGAGATAAGCATGCTGTAGCACAGCGGATATCCCTTTCTGAAAGAGGGAATCTAGAACACTGTTCTTGGCTCTCACTGCTCGGAAAACAAGTCTAGGAATGCTGTTGTACAATCTGAAAGACTGTGATTTATTCTTTTTTAAAGTTTTTTTTTTTTAAATTTTTTTTCTGTACTTGAAAGGCAGAGTGACAGGAAGAGTGTGAGGGGAGAGAGAGAGACTGTCCATCTGCTAGTTCAGTCCCTAAATGGCTACAATGGCCAGGCTGAAGGCCAGAGCCTGGAACTCCATGAGGGTCTCTCACATAGGTAGCAAGAACCCTCCCAGGCACATCAGCAGGAGGCTGGATGGGATGCATAGGCGGAGTGGATCCCAGATGTCTGATAAGGGATACAGGCAAACCAAGCTGGGCTTAGCCAGCTGTTCCAAACACCTGCCACTGTGATTTATTCTTGATCACAAGGTGACAGATGTCGGAGTGCTGTTTCTCAGTGTGATTATAATGCTTTAGAACCACCTGAGTATTTGGGGAGTGTGCAGTACACTGGGCTCCTTCTGAGGCTTGATGGACCAGCCTTGTTTGGTAGGTGGCAAAATCAGAAACTGCACTCTTTATGAGCTTTCCAGGAGATGGATACAAGTTTCCAACGATCTGAAGTATGACAGTATTCAATACTGAAGAAGTGGGATTCAGGGAACATAGAACAGGAGGCAGTTGTGTGCTTGTATACAGATCCCGCCTTTGGATGGACTGATTGAGGAACTGGGGTTGTGTCTGATTCTGGGAGTAAAGAAAATTAAAAAAAAAATTTCTGTATAAGCAGATAATGAGAAGGGAGTAGTAGTATTTTGAACATATATCTTCTGGCAATATATTATAAAATACACACCATATATATGGAGATAGAAAAATAGATGAATATGGGCAAATTTCACCTACAGAATATTTACTAAATATGAAGATAATATAATAAAAACTATATTTAATTAAAGTGTCTTGAGCTTTATTCTGAAAAAAAAAAATGCTTTAACTTCATCAATTGAAGTGGCAGCATCATCACCAAAAACTTAGGAACTATTTGTGCTATATAAGATATTCAATTGCAGCAACATAAAAATAATAAAGAAATCCTTGTAACTCAAATCTGTTATATCAATTCTGAGTGAAAAGTTACAAAGGCTGTTTCTTGATTTTTCTCTCTTACTTTGGGTATAATATAATGCTCACTTATTAAACTTATTTCCAATTTCCTGATTTTACATATTGAAATAAATCTCATACTATGTGAGTAAAAGTTTATCTGTAATCATGAGTAAAAGTGAGATTAAAAATACACTATGTAAAATATAATGGCAAGTTATTTTTAATCTGAATATAGGTCTCACCTAAAAATATCAATTAGAGGTCATTACTGTTTGAACAAATCTAGAAAGAACCACATCCAATTTTCCTTGAAGAACAAACGCATGAACATAGCAAGACTCTGATGTGGGGTTGGTTTGTGGATTTCATAAGCGAAACAAGACCTCTGCCCTTGTGGACTGCTTTGTTTCTACGTTCTACCCCAGTGACTTGCCCCAAATGAAAAACAGACTTTGGCTCCCATGATAGCATTATTTAGAGCCATATTACTGCATACAAAAAAGTGACTTTGGCTTTCTTTTGTTTTTGTTGCAGCATAAATTAACAAGGTGTCAAATGAACATCATGACCCCATTTTTTTCTCCAGCAGACTAAATTCATAACCAAGAACAGGGCCTCCTTCTGTGGATCAGCAAAACAGTGTGGGCAGAATTTCACAAGCTCAGCTGGTTCTTGGGGACGGCCACACTGACTCCTGCCTGTCCTCTGGTACGAGCATTTCCACACCGTGACTCACGCTGGCCTGATCTCACGTGCTTTGCCTGCTCGCTCATCACGTCTGCATGCTCTGCCTCCTCCAGCGTGGGCACAGAATCGACCCCCAGAAAGCTCCCTTTTAGCAGTAGAGTTCCTCCACCCAGCACTATCCTGATTTTGGAAAGAGCTCCGCTGTCTCCCCTGGGCACGTAGAACGGCAGAATGAAAGAGTGAAAACTGCCAACATGCTAATCACGGGAAAAAAATAAATAACAAGATCCAGATGGGACACAATGGGTATATTTCATTTATCCTGGGAACCTCTATAGTATATCATTTGTGATGTGTAATACACCCAGCCTTTGCCCTGTATAAACAAACAAGACAGAGGCATATGCCACAGGATTCTAAACACAGGAGGTCATAAATTTGATGGGGCACAACACTCGGCTTTGCACATGGGACTGCCGTGTGCACGCACGGTGGCTGATCAAGTTCTAATCTCAGCTCAGCCCCGGGAGCAGGGTAATCTAAGGAAATGTGCACCAAAGAACTCCAGCTAACTTTGGCTGGGCCCCATTCCAGGGCCTCGAAGGAGGTTTTTGGTGGCACCGTTTCTAGCAATTTCAGGAAGGCAGAGGTGTTGTTGAGAGAAGCAGACTTCACCAGATTTCCACTTATGGTTCTCAACCTGAGCTCATCTCTACTGAGTCTGAAGATTTGGGTTCATGCTTCAGATCTGCCTTTTGAACCAACACTTCAGGTGGTTCTGAGTGATGGCTCTAGGAAGCACTCAGAGAACCATGGAAAGAGATAAAGGAATTTTTTTCTTGAATATGCAGGAGTCATTCCTTCTGCTTAAATCGGGGAGGAAAATTGTCATTCTAAAGGCTGTAACCAGTCACCTGAGAGAACAGGTGCAGTGACAGGCTGCAAACCTTTCTACGCATTAAAACATACCACTGGGGTTGGCATTTCACACAGTGCTTAACACACTTCTTTGGGCATCTGCATATTTCGGTATCTGGTTTCAAATCCTGGCTCCCCTCCTGATTCTAGCTTCTTCCTACTAATGCATACCCTGGGAGGCAGCAGGTGATGGCTCAAGTACGTGAATCCCTTTTGCTCACCTGGGAGATCTTGGTTGAGTTCTGGGCTCCTGGTTTTGGCATGGCCAGCCTTGATTGGGGCAGTCCTTTGGGGAGTGAACCAGTGGATAGGAGATGTCTGTCTGTCTTTCTCTGTTTTCCTCTGGGTCTCTCTGCCTTTCAAATATTAAAAAAAATAATAATAACTTTAAAAATTTTAAAACACCATGAAACAGATGGATTTTATGAGTTTAATTAAATTAAATTAGCTTACAATATGTTATGTAAAACAGAGAGTAAATAAATTTGCAATACATTTCTATGATAAAAGAATTTAATTAATTAAATTAAATCTATTTAAAACATGTTTATACAATACATGAATTAAATTATTTAACTTAATTTAGAATGTCACCATTGTGCCAATGTCTACATTTTCATAAAACTGTCAGAACCATTTGCAAATAAAGCTGATGATTACTTGGTGCCACAATAATTCTCTTTTCATTGTTTTGTTTTTTGTTGAAATTTTTTATTACCTGTTAACTTGGCCCATCATTCTCCTCAAATCTTAGTAAGATTTGGTGTCTTCATCCAGATCATAGTTCAAAACTGAGTCTGAAATTGTTTGACAGCATTCTCTTTTCTATTCTTTCTTCAAAAAAGATTAATATTATTTATTTGAAAAGGAGATAGAGATAGAGATAGAGGTAGAGGTAGAGATGGAGGAAAGAGAGAGAGAGAGAGAAAGAGAGCAAGAGGGGGAGAGAGAGATCTTCCATCTTCTGGTTCACTCCTGGTATGGCCACAATGACCAGAGATGAGCCAGCTAAAGCAAGGATCCTGGAATTCCATCCAGATCTCCCATGTGGGTAGCAGGGGCAGAAGGATTGGGCCATTCTCTGCTGTCTTCCCAAATACATTAGTAGGGAACTGGTTGGGAAGTGGAGCAGCCTAGCCTTGAACTGGTGCTCATGTGAGATGCTGGCATTACAGGTGGCTTAACCCATTATACCACAATGCTGGACCCAACAGTGTTTTCTTAAGGCCTTGAAATTAAACTTCCCAAAGCTCATGATGTAAGACATAATGTATTTTAATTTCCCATATATTAACTTAACTCCTACTTTCTACCTACTTTCTCTTGGAAGGAACAAGTAAACTCAGACAGATTAGTTCCCTTGTCACCACTTTCTCTGCTTGCATCTATATAATCCTGGAGCTTCATGGTTATCATCATTGCAGGTTGGTATCTGTCAAGTTGCATTTCCTTTTATCTCCTATGTAGGCTTCAACCCATGTAGGGAGTTGGAGAATGCCCCTTGCATCAGAGGAGTCATGGCCTCCAGTTCCAGCTCTGCAGTGATTACTAACATCTTATTAACATCCACCTTTCAGGCCCTGGGACTGTTCAACTGCTTTCATTCACTGGACTGGGATTTGAGAGACCCTGTACTGGCGTTGGTGGCACAAAGGTCCTGTGACTCCTCTTTGCTCTTCTGGGATGCGCAGGAAATCTTTCCAAAAACATGCAGAAGTCACCAGCATCCTAAATGTTCTCTGTTGCTGGAGGATATGCTTCTGTGTCCTTAGATTTTTAAACCAATCCCCAAACCCATAGGGACCTTCTCACCAATTTCCCTTTTTCCTCCTCCTCTTATCTCATTCTTCCTGTCTGAAATATTTTGTCTAGACTTTAGGGAGTTTTTATATTCTTGTATGTTTTAACATCTATTTTCCTCCTGGGCTTTAGTGTTTTGCTTGTTCGGTTTTTAAATTCAGAAGCCAATATTGTGTTTGTTATGGTCTTTAGCAATATTGGAAGAATGTCTTCTGTTTCCATTGGGATAGTGGTGACAGAGAGGAGAGATGTGGAAATTGGCTAGTAAATCAATCATATTGGCTAATAAATCAAAATACTGTCTCACTACATTTTTTTAATCTTGTCTGCATATATTTTTAGGTTTAACCACAGAAAAGTAAAAAGGATGGTAGAGTTGATGGTCTAGGGGTCAATGAGTGTGTGAAACAGATTAATGAATGTGATTTTTTAACTGTGCTTTGAATTTAGAGTTTTGTTAGCCAATTATATTTAACTTTACAGATGCATAATTCAAACAGAACATTGAACAGACTAGATAATAAGGAAAACAAAAAAATGCAGATATAGCTTTTGTAATGGTAATGTCAGGGTTTAAAAGTGTACAAACAACACTTGCAGACTTGCCATGGCCTAGAATCACAGGCATTTGTCTTAGTTCGTGGTGTCCTAATCCATGAGTCCCAGGTATAATGAGTTCTTCTAATTTCTTTAGAACCACTTTCCTTTTTGTGTATATTTTTCTCTTAGTTGACAATCAGAGTTAATAGTTGCCTTGTGCCCTGAATCTTATTTGCTCAAAGTCCCCTAGGCCATGGAAGCCCAGAACCCCTTTTCCTCAGTGATGGAGCTGAAAGAGTGAGACAAGGGTAACTACGGTAACCAGTGGCGTGAGGGAAAAACCGCAGTTGCAATCTGGGACTGAGTTGACCCAAACCTCAGACGGTAAGAAAATGGAAGCAATTATATGTTAAAAAATAAATCAGTCTCCCCTTCCACCTCTTGCTTGACGCACATTAGAATTAGGAAGGGAAATTCCAGGACTTATTAAGGAAGTTTTATTTTTGCTCCTGAAACTTTCCTGCAGTTGCATTTCTGAAAGTTACAGATATCTTTAATTAAAATAAATATAGATACACTCCTTTGTGCTTGGGGATAATAAGGAAGGAGAAAAGGGAATTATGTGTTGAGTGCTAACTATATTAAAAACATTGACATTCATCCTTTCTGAAGGATTTATTAACTTCAACATACACCAAACATTTCTGGGAGAGGTATTGAGTATAAATTGGTGAGCAAAAATAGATATGGTCCTTGTCTTCACTGAATTTTCAATTTTACAGGAAAAAGGTCATCAAATCACCTCACAAATGAAGTACAATCCTAATTGTGAGAAGTGGAAGTAAAGGAGAAGGTGGGATATATGTGCTCTATCATAAATTATTCCAAGATTAGGGATGATTGGGAGTGCTGCCAACATCTATAGGGAAACATTAAGTCTAAATCTAGGCATACAGCTGATAGTAAATGATGATTATGAGTTTGAGTTATGTCCAACAGCTGTCCTGATTCTCTTAGTGCCTACCTACTCCAACTATCCTAGCTTTTACCTAGATCAACCCACATTACCACCATCAACATCACATTACCACCCAAAAACTGATGGGATGACACTTAACAGACCACAATCTTCTGAACAGTATTTCAACAACTGACACATACCTTTTTTTTTAAAAAAAGAAACTATTTATGAATTTTTATTGGAGAGGCAGAATGGCAGATAGAGAATGAGAGACACAGAGAAATCTTCAGGCTGCTGGTTCACTCCTCAAATGGTTACAATAGCCAGGTCTAGGCCAAGCCAAAGCCAGGACCCACCAATTCCATCCTGCTCATGGGTGCATTAGCAGGGCTGGATTGCAAGGAGAGCATCCAGGACTTGAACCTGCGCTCTGTTATGGAATGTTGACATCACAAGCAGCGGCTTTACCAGCTGTGCCATGATACTGGCCCTTGACATTTACCTTGATTGCTTGTTTCCGATGCCAATCTTGTTAAGTATTTTTAATGTTACCATAATCATATAGAGAAGTTTCAAGTAAAATTTTCTAAAAGGCTATTATTTTCTTTTCTGAAACATTTTTTTTATTATTGATTTTATTTATTTGAAATCCAGAGTGACAGAGAGAGGGAGAAACAGGAGAGACACGGATCTTCACCTGACTACAACGACCAGAGCTGGGTCAAGCCAGAGTCAGAATCCTGAAACCCCATCTGGCCTCCCACCTGAGTGGCAGCAGCCCAAGTACTTGGGCCTTCATCTACTGCCAGCAAGGAGCTGGGTCAGAGGCAGAGTAGTCAGCGCCCAAACTAGCACTCTGATATGGGATGCTAGCGTCACAAGCAGCAGACTAACACGCTGGGTCAAAACTCCCTGCCCTAAGTGCCATTGTTTTCTAAGCTGAAAAACTGCAGCTTCTAAGCAGAGAAACAATAATCTGGAGTTAAGATGGAAAAATTGTGTGGTAGGAAGAGTACATGGAGACAAGAACAGATCCCCTGATGTGAAGGCTCAGAGCTCAGCTGTAGAATGAAAAGGGCAGTGAGCCTGGCACACAGGAGGAATGTGAAATAGAATGTAGTGGCCGGCGCCGTGGCTCAATAGGCTAATCCTCCGCCTTGCAGCGCCGGCACACCGGGTTCTATTCCCAGTCGGGGTGCCGGATTCTGTCCCGGTTGCCCCTCTTCCAGGCCAGCTCTCTGCTGTGGCCCGGGAGTGCAGTGGAGGATGGCCCAAGTGCTTGGGCCCTGCACCCCATGGGAGACCAGGAGAAGCACCTGGCTCCTGTCTTCGGATCAGTGCGGTGCGCCGGCCACGGCAGCCATTGGAGGGTGAACCAACAGCAAAAGGAAGACCTTTCTCTCTGTCTCTCTCTCTCACTGTCCATTCTGCCTTTCAAAAAAAAAAAAAAAAAAGAAAAGAAATAGAAAGTAGTGCAGCCTGAAGACAGACATGAACCAGGTAGCAAAAACCTCAAAAGTCATTCAATACTTTTGTATTTAACTTAAGGGAAAGAAATAGCAATAATGCTACTCAGGCAATGGGTTGTGTGGTGATTAATTTTATGTGTGCATTTGACAGGGCCATGGTGTTCTCAGATATTTGGTTGAATGTTGATGATCCTTTTAAGGTATTTCAGGTGAGGTTGATATTTGAATCAGCAGGCTCATTAAAGCAGATTCCCTTCCCTCATATTTGTAGGCCACATCAAATCAGGTGAAGACCTGAATGGAAGAGAACACTGGCTCTCCTTTGAGACTGCTGCAGTTGGGTCCCTGTGTTCAGATTTGAAATGAAATATTATTAATCTTCTTGGGTCTTGAACTCGCTAACTTTTGAATTGGAGTTACACCTTCACCTCTCTTGGGTCTCCAGATCGCTGACTGCAGATACTAGGATTTAGTCCATGTAAACCAATTCCTTATAATAAATAAATCTCTTTTTATAATGTGGGTATTTATATATCCATATATCTGTATTGCAATTTCTCTATCTATCATCTTTCTGTCCATCACCATTTTATCTTTCCTGTTGATTCTTTTCCCCTGGAGAATGAATACTGATATCAGTAGCATAATCAAACTTTAATGTTAGAAACAACTCAGGATAGAGTGGCGAATAAATTAGTAGGAATAAGAATGAAACTGAAAAGACTTACTGAGTTAAGACTGCAAGCAGTTTGGTCTATAGCATCAGTTATCAAGAGAATTGGCATTCTCCTTCAGAGACAATACTGGAAATTAGTAAGAAAATACATTCTGTTTCATTTTTGTAGCAGGTAGATGTTAATTATTATCAAATAGGATCTAGACTCCTAGATATTTCTTTCAATGTAGAGGACATTACGTCTAAAAGGGAAAAATTGTCTATGCCTCATAAAACTTTAGAACATTCCTCTCAAAGTAGAGAGTTTCATATAAGCAAAATCTTGCCCGGAATTTAGTCACATTTTACAAATACACACAACATTTTTGCTTGATGTAAGTATGCATCAAACTTTTAATGAATCTATGCTGTGTGAATGGAGAGAAGATTAAAAATCAGATGCTTTGAGAAACTGCTGACTTCTGGTTATTTTGGAAAACCACACCACTGAAGGTAACACTGTTCATGGTATTTGATTCCAATACAATGGACCTGTATACATTTGTATTTGCCAAATCCACACATATTTTTTATGTAGGTGCAAGTCTTTAACAATAGGATTAGGTCTTCTGGACTAGTCATGTCTGACATTTGCATATTAAAATGCATATGAATCTAATATAATTGATTTTTGTTTGTGTATATTATATATTGCAGTTAAACATTTTGGTTTTGTTTTGAGGTTTTGTGTGTATGTTTTATTATATTGCATATGAATTTATCTCAGTGTATTAAAAGAGGTGTCTTAAAACATTTGCTATAAACAAGAGACATTGGTCTGAGACAGTTGGGATTCACAGGCCTTGAATCAGATTTCCCCAGTAAAGATGGAAAAATGGATAGAATCCAAATACATCTAAGAGGTGAAAGGGACAAGAAGTGATGAGTGATTGCGTATGAAAGTGGGATGACTTGAGAGAGAAGGAGGCTTACCCCTAAGTTCTGTATTGTGGCTCGCACATACACATGAATGGGAGTGCCATTTACCAAGTAAAGGATCTTAGAAGAGGACTCAGCTTGGGAAGACAGCATGCGTTGGATTTGGGTGCCCATGGCTATGAAGTAAGATATGATATGTGGCGCTAAAGACTGGAGAAGAAGTCTAAGCCGGCAATATAGATTTGGGAGCCATCCCATTTGGCACAAGTGAGACTGTAAGTGAAAGACAAAATTCTGCATCTTATTCACATTTGAGCCTTGGAGAATTCCCACATTTGATGATGCCTACTATTGAATTCTCAGCATATTATGCTAGGGAGACAATGCTTACCATTCCTTTTTATGGTTGAGAAAATTAATACTAATAGAGATTACTCTATTTAAAGTCACCTTGGGAGGATGCAACAGATTTGGAGACTGTGAACTGATAAGAATAAGTCTACATCTATTTTCCACACTTTCTGTCTATATTACTGAGCAAATATAATCTCTTGCTTAGGTAATTGATACTGGGGGAGGCACATATAATAAATTAGAAGCATCATACTATTGTTGAGAGATAATTCTCCACTAGTTGCTTGTGTTTCTGCACACTTCACTAGCCAGGAACTGATTAACCTTTTTCTAACTGATCTAAACAAGAGTGATTGTCCAATGAATAGCCTAGAAGAAAGTATCTCCTGCAGAAGCAAAGAGTAGGCAAGTTTATTGCCCATTATAAAAATAAATCAGGTTTCCTAAGTTCAGGGTTCATTTCCTGGAAGACTGTAATCCTGTGGGTGTGTAAGCTTGCATCTGGACCCTACCACCTTGCCCCCATATCGGGACAAGGGAAACTAATGTAAACTTGTTGATGTGCATCCGGCTTGTTGCATCATAAGTAATAACATCCCTTGTCTGTGGCAGTTTCACATCTTTTGCCAGCAACTGTGAAATGGTGATAGGCTGATTTGTTAGCTTGCAAGTAAAGTGAAAAGTTGAAAATTACATTGCTAATTTACTTTGTACATTATGGTAGAAGAGAGGAGAAAGAACAGGGTAAGGGAGGAAAGGCATTCTGAGTGGGGTTGGGGTTCTAACTTTAAGCAGCTCTTTCAGGTATTTCTTTTTAAGAATTGAGTAAAGACTCAGAGGACTTGGAGGAGTTGCTATGCAAATATAGAACAACAGAATTTCTCAAGCTGAGAAAAAGTCAACACCAATGCTCTGGAGCCAGAGTAGGCAATAAGGAGAATGGGAGGTGAGGTGGTTAAGGAGTTGGGTTTAATTCTGAGTGAATTGCAGGGTCACTGTCAAGCAGCAGGATAAGGAATCCCATTTCCTGCTCTGCTGAGTTTATAGTATAGGAAAGCCATAGAAGAATCAGAGACAATTTAGGAGATTTTATTGTCCTAAGGGTTTAATGTTTTCTTCAACCACATTTAGATCAGAATAAGACAATTCTGTCTTTGTAAAAATGTTATAATTATTATTATTGTTATCATTACTGGAATATTTGGTCCGTACTGTCCAACTCAGAGTACATTTAAAATCTCCCTTTCAAAGCAAATGTTTGGCACAGAGGTTAACAGGACTCTTGGGATACTTACATTCCAGATCAGAATGTCTGGGTTTGAGTCCCAGATTCACTCCTGATTCTAGTTTCTTGTTAACTTGTACCCTAGAAGGCAGCAGGTGATGGCTCCAGTTAAGTGAGTCCCTGTTGCTTGAGAGTCAGGTAGATTTCTGGGGTCCTCGCTTTGGCCACGCCCATCTCAACTATTGTAGGCTTTTGAAGTGTGAACCAGCAGATGTGAGATTTATCTCTGTCTGCCCCTTTGTCTTTCAAGGAAATGAATAAAACTGCCTTTCCCTAAACTATGTAAAATTTAATGTCATGAGTTTCCAAGAGCAGTGACCATTTTTTCTGATCTCTAAGATTATGTCACGATATTCAAGAAACAGTATGACCACAGGCAACATAGGCCAACAGGTTTGATACAGATGATAATGGATGCTGAAAAGAATTGTATTTATCAACCAAGTTAGTGTTAACTGTACCAGGTATCACGCATTATTAAAATACTAATTACTTTGGAATGCTAGTAGACAGGTGCAATAGATGATTGTCAACAAGGGAATTATTTTAATATCATCTACTCTCATTTTTGCTTATTTAGAGACAATAGGATTTGAGTTCCATTTGTGTGCATTGGCACCTGCAACATCATCTTTTCTAAATATCACAAAATAGATTTTCTATACAACTCCAACCAGGAAACTTCATTATGGTGTCTCTAAAGGTCTTGAGAAGAAATGATTTTTGTCAATGTATCAGCTCTCTAACAACCTCCACGTAGGTGGTTCGCTGACTATTTGAATCAGAATTTCATCACAGTCTTACAGCAGATTTTGGATAGGATAGTAATTGTTATTAAATCATGGTATATTCGAAACGCAAGTCTGCCTTTACCATGGAGACAGAGCAGGTGGGCCACCCCCAAATGAAAACATTACTGGGAACAAAATGTAAAAGGACCAGTGTGTGAGTAAGGAACAGGATTTGGAAGGAGTAGGCGATTTCCAGTTTGCCTTGGGTAAGCAAAAATTCCACAGTCAACTGCTGACTAAAAGGATTAGCAAATTCTAACATTTTCAGGTTAGGGAGAGAGCAGCATTTGCAAATGAACTGACAATGTATTTAACAGGTTTTAGCCTGGGGTAGCTTAAAATTTTCAGAAGTGCTTACGTGGGAAATGGGGGCAATCTCAAATCCCAGGATTGGATCAACTTTGCTATTCCTTATAGACTTCTGATTCACTGACTTCCCAAATTATTCTTGATTATTTCAGCATATTTCTAATAGGTCACAAAAATAGGCGCACTTTCTCTAAGAAAGCATTATATATACATAGCAGGCTCAACACAGATACAATATTCTGTTTTCTGTCTTCAGTTATTAAAAATATTGAAATGTACCATATTCATGACACAAAGAAAATAGTCAAACTGCAAGATGAAACATGTTTTAAAATGGCTTAAAATGTCTAGGCACTGGAAGTATATCTTTCCCATAGAAATATGTGTTCTAATATTAATAAAATGAACTCAATTTTCAACATTATATCTCAAAGGCTTTTTCAGGCAATATTGCCAACCATAAACTATCCCATTGTACACTCCTGCAATAATGCTAGGTTACAGCCAAACATCCCACCCACGTGATTCAATGAGGGGCGACTCCAGTGAGGTTTTTTTTCTTGATTAAGCTTGTGGCATTCTCCAGAAGAACATGATTTGTGCATTTCACCTCTGAAGCCAGGGCACTACGTGTCAATGCACACATGACCAGAGCTGTGAAACATGTGATTGGTTAGAACAGGCCCTAACACACAGCCTCATATAGATTCTCATTTTGATATGTAGTCCAGTTTACAACTCAAAGAGTTATGTTCTTTGAACTTCAAGTGCAGCAATTTCCTCTTCGCCAAGCGAGAATAAGATGCCTTGGATTTGAGTGGGAAGCCTGAGAGGCTGCATATTCACAGGGGGGGACAGCTCTACCCAGGGAGGAGGCAGTTCCCAGGGGCGCATCCTCACAGGGAAAGCCGGCCTAATCTCTCTCACCTGTGAAGGTTATAGGAGAATGTGAAAGGGGGAGGGAATGGTTCTGGGCAAGAAGAAAGCTGCTTCTACTATTGCAGCAGGGGTTAAGGAGAACCCAAAATAGTTCCTGTCTGCGGGGTTTTATGTTCCCAGGGAATATGGAGGCAAAGCACTTCATGAGAGAGAAGTCAGCAATAGGAAAGTCCTAGGTTTGTGGAAAAAAAAAAAAAAAAAAAAAAAAGACAGCATGGCAGGGTTAAAGCAGGAAATGAGATAGTAACCTTAAGAAGGGAATACAGGAAGATTGCATGGCAGCATTAATCATCCTGACGAGTTTCTTTTGTGTTTTGCAATGAGTTTGAAGCACATTTGTGAAGGAAGAGAACTCCAGAAACATTGGAACACAATACCCACATTAGAAAGAAATACAGAAGTCCTTTAAGGTCATTTTCTTGAGGGATAGCCTTCATTTATATGTATAAGCATTGGCATTTTAAATTTAAAGATATGCTCCACATCTCATAAAAATTCACACATGCGAAAGAATCATTCTGAACAATAGGATTATATGCACATTGTAGCAACATTGAATTCTTGATTTTGCTATTGTACTGTACTCGTGTAGGATATAAATACTGGGTAAAACTGGTTGAAGGACACATGCACTACCTTGCAACAACTTCACGTGGACTTAGAATAATTATAGAATAAAAAGTAAAACAAGACAAATGCATTCTCCTCTTCATAGAACTGAACTTATATTTTGGTATATTGTGCAATATATATTTGGTATATTGTGAATATTAGTGTTGAGATAACATTATAGATAAGAATCAAGATTGACCCAAGGTTTTTCCTTGAATGACTGATTTGCCATCAAGTGATTCTGGGAAGAGTGTAGCCAGAGCGAATCTGGGGTAAAGTACCAATATCAGCATATCCGTTTCAGATATGGAATAAATAAAAATACAACACCTACCGTGTTAACAGCTTTCAGACATTATGAAAACAGATTCTGCAATTGTATTAAAAATGAGAACTATAAGTTAAATGATAAAAATATGGTCCTAGGCATCTGATAGACATTGGTACATGGGTGTTGCTGGAAAAAGCAGATTGTCCCACTTTTATTAAAAGAAATTTACTCTATTCATCGCAAATCATGGACCTAACATTAAATGATTTGAAAAAGTTGAAAATGTTATTTCAAATATAGCAAACAAAAGAACATATAAATTGTTGCCTGTTACTTGAATACCAAAACCAACTATTGATTAGTAACTACAATTTGTGTTTTTGACCATGAGGATAACCAAGCAAGCCATAACAAAAACAACAAAAAAATCTCGTCACCTTGCTGGGGTCAGTTCCCTACAGCTCTAAACAAGTGAATTTAATGAAGTAGAGAAAATGGCATCACTAAGAATTTACTTGTGCATAGTCAACCTTTACAAGCCTAGGATAATACCACCAATGAGAAACACACACATGGATATTTTAAAATTCAAGCCCCCTGGAGTATGATAGAAAGACTTCCTTTGTTTATGTGGAGTGGTTAACTGCATTTAGCTCTCATTATAAGTACTGCTTTAGATTTGAACTGGTAAAAATACTGTCCTGTGTATGTACTTTATACATATTATAGAATATATGATGTTTTCAAAATGTTAAAGTGTTCTACAGAGCACAAAATGGTTAAGTTGCCTAAAGAATCCATGATTGGAGGGAATGTTTTAATTAACTAAAAATAAAACACATTTAAATCCATTTTCTAATTATTTTCAAAACCTTTCAAAATTGAAAATTATGAGGTTTTGGTTTCGCAAGTACTTTCTCACCCTGTCAGTTTGGTGCACATTCCCTGAGTCAGGCATTTAGTGGCTCCAGATGTGCTGAGCTGGCAAGGTTGTCAGGTGTCATTTTATCTTTGGTTTCCTGATTTTGGGAGAGAGGAAGATACCATGAGGAACAGCTGGAATGTCAACAGACATAATTGCTGATGAATTACTAAACAGTGTGTATATATCTATGAAGTGGCATGAACACTGGAGGTGATCCAAAGTGTAATGTTGAAAAAAGAAGAAGGAAAAAAAACCCTACACTTAATTCGGGCATGAAACAAAACAATACAATAGCCTTTTGGTTTTAAAGTGTCCCTACACCAGTTACTCAACTGCCTTGAACATCTGTTCTAAACTCTAGGTTCATAAAGCAATGCTTGCGCAACATATCCTCTTGCATTTCTTTCTAATAAACATCACAAACTAATCGTGTTTAAATGGATCTCCTGATGTTTTCCCCAAATTTGTTCTACCTGCACTACTTCCAGTGTCAGTTGATGGCAAATCAGCCATTCGAGGAAAAACCTGGGTCAGTCTTGGTTCTTTTCTTTCTCCCACATCTAACATCCAGTCCCCTGGACAACATCCTCCCATTTTCATCATCTCCCTTCCTCCCACCTGGTTCCGGGCACCACTTTTTCCTGCCTGGATAACTGCAGTGACCTCTCAAGTGTCTCCCTGCTTTGCCCTAAGCACGTCCCCCTTTCTTCTCGGCACTTCAGCCAGGAGGGTCCTTTCACAGCTTCTCAAACTTTGTCATGGTGCCTACTTCTGCTCTGAAGGCAAAATCCTCACCATGCCCCGTGGCTTCCCCCACGCCCCAGTGTGGCGCCTCCATCAACCTCGCCGTCCCGGTACTTCCCCCACCCCGCTCCAGCCAGGCTGGATTCCTCCACACAGCCCAGGCTCTCAGTACCGAGGCCTTCCCAGCAGCTGTTTTCTTGGCCTGTTCACATGAGGAGATCCTCATCTACTTTGGAATTTTCATCAAATTTTTTTCAGTTAAGTCTTTTCAAACCATTCTATTAAGAAAACTAAAAATGTCAACCATTGCTGAGAAAGTTGAGACATTTGGGGCAAATAAAATGATTCTATCACATTAAACACAGTTTGGCAGTTTCTTATGAAGTGACCCATACACTACCTATATTGCCCAGAAATTCTACTCCTAGTTGTTTACCCAAGATAAATGAAAATTAAATTCACAGATAACACACAAGTGAATGGTTATATATGTACCCATGATAATCAAAAGCTAGAATTCACTCAAGTGCTCTTCATTTGCAGAATAAATGCATAAACTGATATATTCATATAAGAGAATATTATTCACACACATAAGAAACAAGCTAATAAGAAATAAACACAAGAGCATGGGCTACTCTCAAAAATGCTGAGCCAAAAACATCCATATCAAGAAAGCACATATGGATGGTTTTATTTGTATGACACTCTAAAAAAAAAAAAAAAAAAAAAAAAAAAAAAAAAAAAAAAAACACACAATCCAAAGTGGAAAAAACAGCAGAGTAGCAACATATGGGACTCCAGGATTACAAAGTTTGGCCTGAAAAGCAGGTTGAGAACAATCTCAAGGGTGAAAGACACGTTCCATGTCTTGATCGTGGTGGTGATTACATGGCTGTATATCATATTTGTCTTAAGTTGTTGAACTCTACCCTTATAACAGATCCATTTCATGGTATGGAAATTAAACTTCAACAAAGCTGACTTTAAAAAGGAAAAAAAAAGTCCGTAATTTATTTACCGTGTTTCTAGGAAACAGAGAACTCAGAAAATCAATAACACATACACCACATTACCTGAACTGATGCATTAACATAGAAATCAATACTGAAGAGTTTATAAAAATCCAATAAAATGAGAAAACCAAATATGTACACTTAGTTTCCATTATTAATTTAATAAGTATTATACCAATTTTGGTTTCATATTTATTTAATGCATAGATGATGAAATAAACTATGAACCAAGGTCGTTATCATTGATAGTACAACGTATTTAGTTTAGTACCATTAAGAATATACTACACATTAAAAAATTGTGTGTTATATTAAAGAGGTACGTAGAGATAAAACTATGTCTAAGAATGTGTTTATTACATAACAAAATGAATGAATTAAGTTTATTGGTTTCTCAAAACACAATCCTGTATACTAAAATTTTGAATAAAGTAAAAACAAGAAAATACTAAATTTAGGAATAGACTAGAATAATCAAAAATCCATAAATGACAAATCTAAAACTGGCTCTTTCAAATACAAATATATTAGACACATCTCCCACCACATTGATCAAACAAAGGAGAGAATACACAAGTATTTCACTGGGACAGATACAGTAAGTACCAAAACAAAATGCAAAAATGTATTTAAAGATACAGTTTCAAAACATTTTTAACAATGGAATGAGTAACTTCTAAAGATCACCAAAGTTTAAGAATAAGCAGAAAATATTTATTATAAAAATATTAAAATGGTAAGGATCACAACTCAAAATTCTTATGCTGTCATTAAAAGAAAGAGCTGTATAAAACTATCAAGGTTCAGATAATTCTTATTTCAAATAAACTGTTAAACTAGAAAAGGAGAGTAAAATTTTAAATAATTAGACATTACCATTAAAATATTCATAATATAAAATCAATATAATCATAATAAACTGAGTCCATTAATATAAAGATTGCAGCATGTAAAATATTTAAATACCTATTTATTTGAGAGGCAGAATGACAGGGTTAGAGAGAAACAGAGAGAGATTTGCCATCCTGTTTCACTCCCCACGTGCCTGCAATTGCTGGGGCTGGCCCAGACTGAAGCCAGGAGCCAGAAACTCTATTCTGGTTTCCCATGTGGCTAGCAAGGATCCAGGTTCTTGAGTCATCATCTGTGGCACTCCATGGTGTGCATTTTCAGGAAGCTGGATCAGAAGTGGAGCCAGCACTCAAACCCAGGCACCCTGCTATGGCATATGGGCATTACAAGCCGCAGCTTAACTTATTGTGCCACAACACCTACCCCCAAATTATGGAGTTTTCTCCAAGAAATGCAAAACTAGTTGAACAAGAAAAAAGTGAATAGCAAAATTACCAACAATGAAGATATTATAAAAATAAGATTACACAATTTGCTAGACGATGGAAAATGATCAATATCGAAAAAATCATAGCGAATCAGAAATATTAAAGATTACATGTAACTTGACAAAAGGAAATTTCCAAAAGCCTACCATAAATTTAATGCTTTATATTAACAAATGAGAGGTATTCCCACTTAAGTCCAATCACAATAGAAATGTTTAGTACTTCAAGCAACATTCAAGATTGTAATGGGGTCTTAGACAATGGGGTGGGAGAAGAAAAAGCAAATAGACATTTGCATTTAATATTAATATATCAAAAAGTCATTATTTGTAAATATAAAGCTGAATAAGCATGATTATTTTCAAAGAAAAAATATACAGAAATTATTAGATCAACTAAGAGCCCAATAACATTATTACATAAAAGAGCATTATCAGAAAAATCAAAAGATTTGCAGTGCCCCTACAATGAACTATGTTATAATTGAAAATATACTGTTTTTTATTTTTTTATTTTTATTTTTTGCCAGGCAGAGGTAAACAGTGAGAGAGAGAGTTATAGACAGTGAGAGAGAGACAGAGAGAAAGGTCTTCCTTCTATTGGTTCACTCCCCTAATGGCTGCCATGGCCGGAGCCATGCAGATCTGAAGCCAGGAGCCAGGTGCTTCCTCCTGGTCTCCCGTGCAGGTGCAGGGCCCAAGCACTTGGGCCATCCTCCACTGCCCTCCCAGGCCACAGCAGAGAGCTGGACTGGAAGAGGAGCAACTGGGACTAGTACCCGGCACCCCAACTGGGACTAGAACCTGGGGTACCGGCGCCATAGGTGGAGGATTAGCAAAGTGAGCCACGGCACCGGTGAAAATATACTATTAAAAATAACAACAACATATATGTCAAGAGCAACGAAACTGTCCAAAATCAACAAGAACAAAAACTATCTATTTTGAAAATCTGAATATATGGAGAGAATTGTGAAACACTACCAAAAAAGCTAGACTATATGTAAATATTTATAATGTTAAGACACAGTATCTCTCATATGGCAACTCTTCACAAAATGATCTCTACACTATAATGTATAACTAATCTACCAATAGCTGAAGCTATGCCCATACACAGAAGGATACTTTAAAAGTGCGTGGGAAGTATGTATTTTTCAGGAACTTTTTCGAAGATATCTACAATCCAAATTTGAACAGGTTCTTCTATTTTTCCTGAAAGTAAGAGTCAAGAGGAACCTGATACCACTTCATATCCAAAAAGGGACCAAGATTGAGATGTATCACCATACAAATATGGCATTACAGGAATGTAGCAAGCAAGTGACTAAGAAAAATGACAGGCAAATGAAGCCATTTGGTAAAGATAAAAATATGTCTAGAAAGCAATCCATAAATTTTTCTTTAATATAAATATGTGCAAGAAAATCTGTAGGTAGGAGATATCTGTATTTAGGAACAACAGCATGGTTGTTAGTAATAGCACAAAAGCACAAAAAGCACTTAGATGGAAACGAGTCCTGGAAACAGCGTAATTATTCATAAATAAGTTATAACAGAATTGAGCAAACAAAGGGTTGTGACGGATAGGAGAAAGCAGGAAGCAGATTACATGAGGAACCTACAGATGATCCAGTGAATTGTGATTTGCTATTTTAAGATGCTGAAAATCTACATGCATTCAATAGAAATATTATTTGAGATTTTTTTTTTTTTTTGAGTTTTGATAGCTTCTGAGGTTGGTGATACGCAGTACGGCACTCTCCCATGATGCTGCTCAGTGGCGATGAGTAGCAGATTAAGATAAGCAAACAGTACTGTGCAATATACCGTATTGCTGAGCTGTGATGTTCCTAGGTCAGGTGTACCAACTCCGTTTTGAACTTAAGGCTATCATAAAATCATAATGGTTTTATCAAGGTGTAACTCCATCATCAGTCAAGGAGCATTTTGGGTCCAAATCAATCAAATAGAATAGATTTTGCAAATAATATTTAAAAAAACAGGTTGTAGAAAGATTGAGAGTTGTGTGAATGTACTAAAACAAATGCTAATTATTTTTAGAAAGGGTTACATTTGTGTAGTGCACATGTGAAAACATAATCAAAGGGAAACACAAAATTTATGGCGGCAGTTACCTCCTCTTAGTGTGGGAGGAAGATAACAAATGAGGCTGTAGAAGGAAATGGTGCACTGCCAACTTCTACCAAATTCTGCATCGTGAGAGCTGATGTGGTGGTGCAGCATATTTAAACCACTGCTTGTGTTGCCGCAGCCCACATCAGAGTGCTGGTTCGAGTTCCTGCTGCTCCGCTTCCAATCCAGCTCCCTGCCAAGGCCCCTGCAAAACCAGTCCAAATGGCTCAAGTGTGTGGATGCCTGACACTCACATGGAAGACCGAAACGGAGTTTCTGGCTCTTGGCTCTGGTCTGGTTTAGACCTGGCTGTTTCAGCAATTTGGGGACTGAACAGGCAGATGGAAGCTGTGTCTCTCTCCTCTCTCTCTCTATGCTTGCTGCTCTGCCTCAAGTAAATAAATATGTAAATAAAGCTTTACGAATTTCTCTACATTGCTAAATTGGATTCAATAAAATATGAAAAATGAACACATAATCTTAGCCTAGTGGGTAGACAGGTAGTTCTTAAGCATTATTCTCTGAATCTTTTTGATATTTTTCATTTTTTCCATGCATATAATTTATTACTAAATAAATGCAAAAAATAGTTTATTAAGAATAATTATATAATTATTCTTCATCCATATATAATGTTATATGCATGTTTGCAGTGATGCTCATCCTCAATGTAATGAGAGGAACCTTTAGAAATTCTTCAGCTGGGACCCAGGGTTGTGGTTCAGTGGGTTAAACCACTCCTGTGATGATGCCCCATCTCACTGTGCAGAGCCAGTTCAAGTCTTGGCTGCTCTGCTTCCCACCCAGCTCCCTGCTAAAGTGCCTGGGAAAGTAGCAGAAGATGGACCAAATACTTGAGCCCCTGTCACAAACTTTGGCGAATTGGGAGGAATCCCTGGGTCCTGACTTTGGCCTGGCCCTGGCCTGGCCTTTGTGGTGAGTCAGCAAATGGAAGATTCCTTTCTTTCTCT
Source organism: Oryctolagus cuniculus (assembly GCF_964237555.1). NCBI lineage: Eukaryota > Metazoa > Chordata > Mammalia > Lagomorpha > Leporidae > Oryctolagus > Oryctolagus cuniculus. Next base: position 150,396,226 of record NC_091436.1, read on the forward strand.
GTCTCTCTCCTCTCTGTCACTTCACCTTTCAAATAAATAAAGTAAATTTTTAAAAACCCTCCAGCTAACATCCTATTCATTTTTTTTTCTTTTTTAAATATACTTTTATATAAGGTGAACAAATTTCATATATACAGAATTAGGAATGTAGTGATACTTCCCACCCCATCTTCCCCCCATCCTCCCTCTGCCGAAAGACCTGATACCCTCCCCATAAAGTCAAGACCAAGACAAAGATGTCTATTCTCTACACTTCTCTTCCATATTGCACTTGAGAATCAATTCTGGACAATTAGGAAAGAAAAACAAATAAAATGTATTCAGATTGGAAAGTAAGAAGCCAAACCCATCTTATTAGCAAATGAAATGACTTTGTGATGGTTAATAGAAAATCCAAAAATTTCAGCAATGTTGCAGGATACAAGGACAATGTACAAAAAACTGTATTTCTGTAAATTTGCAATGAAGAACACAAAAACAAAATCAGAAACTGATTCTATTTATCATAGTACCACAAAGAAAATCATGTAAGAATAGACTTAAGAAGTGTAAAAATTAATACTTATAATAATAGAAAATTGTTGAAAGAAAGAATATCTAAGTAAATAAAAAATAGCCTATGTTCATAAATCAGAAGACTTAACATTACAAGAATGGCAACAAAGTTATGCACAGATTTAGTGTAAGAATCTCAGCTGGATATTCTGAAGAATTGCGAACCTGATCCTAAAATGCACCTGGAATTGTAAGGGGTCCAGAATAGCCAAAAACAGTGTTGCAAAGGAAGACCAAAGTCAGAGCTGTACCACTCCCTGATGTCCAAACTCACTACAAGGAACCAGTGATTCAGATTATGTCATATTAGCATAAGGGTAATGATATGAATAAATGGAATAAAACAGAGTACAGACATGTTTGTGGCCACCTGATTCTCCACAGGGTACGCGAATAATTCAGTGGGAGAAATAATACTCTTCTCGAGGATTGTGGTACAACTAGACAACTTCATCCAAAGAATGGATGGAACCTCTTATCTCGCAGCATATAGAAAGGTTAATTTGTATATGTTGTATGTAACACATGAAATCTGTTTCCTTTATATAAATAAAAATTCAACAGAAGGAGAATAAATATCAACTTTGCATTTCTTAAAAATACATAAATATAAGAACTAAAATTATTACATAGATATAAATCTTCATTTCTCAGATTTGGTAATGGACTCTGAGATTGACCACAAAGGCACAAACAAACAGGAAAACAAAATTGGAGTTCATAAAATTGTAAACTTCTGGGGGCCAGCACTGAGGCAAAGCTGGTAAAGCCATTGCCTGCGGTGCCAGCATCCCAGATGGGTGCCAGTTCGAGTCCCGGCTGCTCCACTTCTGATCCAGCTCTCTGCTATGGCCTGGGAAAGCAGTGGAAAATGGCCCAAGTCCTTGAGCCCCTACACCAAAGTGGGAGACCCAGAGAAACTCCTGGCTCCTGGCTTCGGATTGGCACAGCTCTGGCCATTGCAGCTAATTGGGGAGTGAACCAGTAGATAGAAGATCTCTCTCTCTCTCACTCTCTGCCTCTTCCTTTCTGTAATTGCTTTTCAAATAAATAAACAAATCATTTTTTAAAAAAGTTAGAAACTTCTGTGCTTTTCTTTGAATACATTGTTTGGAATGGGAAAAATATTTGCAGGTAATATGTATGATATGGGATTTATATTTAAAAATATAAACAGAACACTTAGATTTTCCAAAATAAAAAGACAAGTGACTGAATTAAAAGATGCAGAAATGATCTGAACAATATGTCTCCAGTGAATATACAGAAATGTCTTGGCATCATAAGTCATCAGGAAAATGCAAATCAAAATCTCTGTGATTATCACTTCATGTTCATGGGGTGACCAGAATCAAAAAGGCAATATAATAATAATGTGTTGGCAAGGACATGGAAAAAATTCACTCCTCATAAATGATTGGGAGGTATACAAAATGGAATAGTCACTTAGCAAATCATTCTGGCAGTTCCTTAGTTTAACACAGATGTACTACATGTTGCAACAATTTCATTCCTAGGTATATGCCCAAGAGAAATGAAACTCTATGTCTACACAGTGATTTGTACACAGACATTTATAGCAGATTAATTATAATAGCCAAATATGGAAGCAACACAATTGTCTTTTAATTGATGAATAGATAAGCAAAATATGCTATAGTATATTCAGAAAATGGAATAGTTTTTTGATATGAAAAAGGGTGAAGTACTGACATATGCTATCACATGGATGAATTTTGAAAATATTATGCTAAGTGAAAGAAACCAGTCACAAAAATCATACAAGGGGTCTTCAAAAGACTTCATGAAAATGTATATCTTGAAAAAACTATGCATGGATTTCAAAAAGTTTTTGCACCAAAGTAAACTTATCTTTTCATCACATTTTCCATGAACTTTGTGAAGCAGCCTTGGTGATTGTATAAGATTACATTAAAGTGAAATATCCAAAAGAGACAAGTATATAGGGACAGAAAAGGAACCGGCACCAAGGTCTGAAAGATTGGGAGGAACAGGAGAATTGAGAGCTGAAAGCTGTAGGATATATTCCAACATTGACTGTAGTGATGGTTGTGCATGTCTAGGAATATACTAAACACCATGAAACTATCCATTTTAAATAGGGAATTTCATTTTACATGAATTATATCTCAATAAAATTATCACCAAATTGCAAAATCATTCTAGTGATCGGCCCATTAAAAACAGCTGATTCTTTGTTTAAAACATGCAGAAAATCTATTCCTTGGCTGTGCTTGATCACAATTATAAAGTGTTTCCTGTCATTACATAAAAGCTTATGTTGTATCCACCACAACCACCAGCAAAAAGCATGACTACTGCATTTCCTAAATGCTGCCAGATAATAGCGTCACCTATCTGGGCTGCCAGCACAGCATCTGCTGCTTTATTACACATTACATGTCAGTTGCAGTTGTTTTCTTTTTGCTTTTTTTTTCAATTATAACAAGATTGTTTCACAGAAATTACAAGACCTATGCAATAAAAATAGTCATTCAAAATTTCATTCTCAATAAGAAGTTAATTTATGCTTAGTCTTTTATTGCATTTATTTGGCTTATAGTCCTTTAGACAAATCTATTTCTAGTACAGTGTTAATTATTCTATTGGCAGCTCATTATCCATTACATATTCTCATTTAAACCTGAAATATTTTGTTCAGTTATTTAGTTGGGAGATTCCCTACCCTATTCTATCTTCTGAATTTATGGGCCATTTTTAACCTCCTTCCCTTCTTCCTTCAAAATTAAATCAATGATTAAAGAAAGCATAATTTACAAATTCTTTGCTTTTTTTTTTTTAAGATTTATTTATTTGAAAGTCAGAGTTACAGAGAGTGAGGGAGAAACAGAAAGAGATCTACTATCCACTGGTTTACTTCCCAAATTTGCCTCAAGGGTCAGCGCTGGGCCAGGCTGAAGCCAGGAGCCAGGAGCTTCATCTGGATCTCTCACATAGGTATCAAGGGACCAAATACTTGGGCCATCTTCCACTAGTTTTCCCAGGACATCAGCAAGGAGCTGGATTGGAAGTGAAACAGCTGGAACGTGACCTGGTGCGCACATGGGCTGCTGGCATTGGAAGCTGCAGCTTTACTGGCTACGTCATTGCGACAGCCCCCTACAATTTACCAGTTCTAGGAAGCAACAGCTACCTATGTTAGTGAGCTCTTAACCAAACAAGCAAACAGCCTTCTTCCTTGTATAAGAACTTGCGCCTAAGTTTCACTTTTGGACTTGTTAGATTAAAGGAACTAAGGAAGAAATGGAGAAGGGAACCGGTGGAGGGAAGTAGAGTTCTAGTATGAAAGAAAAATAATGCAGAGGCAAGGCAGCCTGTGACATAGACGGGATTTGAAGAGACCTCTCAAGTCAGCAGCGCAGCACAGCTTAGTGAAAATGAAACTGAACTCAGGATCAGGGGCCTTTTAACCTTGGAGGGCCCCTGTGAACTCTGTAGGTCTCAGAGACCAGCTTCAACACTCACGGTTCGGCTGGTTCTCAACTTTCAAAGTTCCTGTTCTATTTTTGTTACCAGCCTGACTAAGAACAGCTCATAAAATCACATTTGCTTCTAATAGTTCACGTGTAGTATTTCCATATGTGGACTGGTGAGTATTTGGTAAAAATTCCCTTCTATGAAGTTAACCACACCAATAAAATTATATGTTGTAGCAGCGATATCGGCCTATCTCTGGCTTATTCCATTCTGCTTTGTTGCCAAGTTTAACTCACATCTCTTTAAAAAAAAAGATTTTATTTATTTATTTGAAAAGCAGAGTTACAGAGGGACAAGGGGAGAGAGAGAGAGAGAGAGAGAGAATGAGAGAGAGAAAGAGACTTAGATCTCCCATCTGCTGGTTCACTCCCCAAGGACTGCAATGACTGGGGCTAGATCAGGCCAAGGCTGGGAGCTTGGAGCTACCTCCAGGTCCTCCACATGGGTGCAGGGACCAACACTTGGGCCTTCCTCCCCTGCTTTCTCAGGTAAATTAGCAGGAAGCTGAATGGGAAGTGAAGCAGTCGGGATTTTAACTGGAGTCCATAAGGGATGCCAGAGCCACCGGCTGCAGCTTAACTTGCTATCCCACTGCGTTGGCCCCAACTCATTTCTTCTTATAACAAGATTTTTGTGTTATTTTACATGTGAAAAATTTTTAATTTTTTATATGAAAGGCAGACAACAAGAAAATAGATCTTTCATGTGCTGGCTTACTCCACAAGTGATCTGGGCCAGGCTAAAGCCAGGAGCTAGGAACGCCATCGGGGTCTCTCATGTGCATGGCAATAACTCAATTACTTGGATATTTTCAGTACGAAAACATTATTAGGCTTTTAATGGGAACTTTGACTTTCAAAAATATGAAGCAAAAATACATGTAAGAGATTTAGGAGTTAAGAGTTTGTAAATGGTACCCCAAACTCAGGCACAGGAACCTCTCCCAGCAAATCCCAACAGTCTGGGGGCCTGGAGAGGAGAGATCAGAAAAGGAGACTGACCAGTGTGGTAGAAAGATCAGGGGAGCAGTTCTTCCAGATAAGGGAAGAAAGTCTTTAAAGGTAGACAGTGTTTGGCCGTGTCCAAATTCTGTGATAATTATAACAAAGACTGGGTTAGCAACGTGACTTTAACATGAACAGGACTAATGGAGTATTGGAGTGAGAACGGATGGGAGTTGGTCAAATTCTGGATTCCCATCATCCCAGAAGCTGTTCATATGCATCCAGTATTAGTTCTGTCTCTTTACAATCCTTTGGATACAAAGGATGCCCTGTTTGTAGAATGTTTTATTTCTGCTCCTAGAAGGAGGAACGCTAATTGGAAGCAAGAGCATGTAATTATTAAGTATTCCAGCTCTTCATTTCCTTCTTTTCGTTTCCTACCTTGACTGAGAAAATTGGATGGAAGAGAGGACAGGTCCTCTTACTAGAGGTGAGAATACATATTGGGAAACACTGGTATCAGGCTGGATGGACTAGATGGGTAGCCTGAAGCCTCCACGGAGGAGCTGAGGAGGACAAGGCAGGCATTGAAGACGACGAAGACACAATCTCAGACTGATTATTTTGCTTACATTCAGCTCCTGATGTTCGTCCCATCAATAGCAAATGATAGCTTTGCCGGCCGTGGGCCTAGATGGTGTAAACACTTGGTTATTCCCTAGTCTAACCAAAAGTTACAATAACACTCACAGAGCGATTCAATTAGCTTAACAAATCATCAATTTGTAGAGCTCCTTGCACATGTAGGAACATGCCCACAAAGCAGCCCTTTGTGATCCAGCAGCTGTCCCATCCTCAAGTCACAGCTTCATTAATCATGTGCTCTGCTGGCAATTGACTAAATTACAGAGCCGCTGGAGATGGGACAAACAGGGGGAGGAAATGATGCCTACGCGTTAAGAACTGGAAAGAGCCACTGGTGAGAATGGAAAACACATTTTGAAAGCAGTGATTGAGATTAAGATATTTTATTATCATTTAAAAATTATGATTAAATACAGCCACATTGTTAAATATAGTTATATAGGTATATATGTGTGTATGTGGGTGTATATGCATACATACATATTGGCAACCAACACTCATTTTCACATTCTTGTCTATTCTACCATTAATATTATTCTATATGTCAAATATTATAAAATAAACCAAAATGTAAACGGAAAAGCAATTATTTTTCCTTTTTGCAGAGGAAACTCTTGACATCACTATATAGGACGCACCTGTCAACTGATACACCAAGTAGTATGGGTTAAACACAAATGCTCTGAGTGTGGGCTGTCAAGAAAGTGAGTTATCCTGGCCGGCACTGAGGCTCACTAGGCTAATCCTCCACCTGCGGCGCCGGCACTCCGGGTTCTAGTCCCGCTTGGGACACTGGGCCTGTCCCGGTTGTTCCTCTTCCAGGCCAGCTCTCTGCTGTGGCCCAGGAGTGCAGTGGAGGATGGCTCAGGTGGTTGGGCCCTGCACCTGCATGGGAGACCAGGAGGAAGCACGGGGCTCCTGGCTTCGGACTGGCACAGCGCCGGCGGTAGCAGCCATTTGGGGGTGAACCAACAGAAGGAAGACCTCTCTCTCTCTAACTCTGCCTGTCAAAATACAAAAAAGTGAGTTATCCTGCTTGTGGGATTCCTCTCCTTTTACGCTTCTCTTGGGAAGGCATGAGGTAATGAAGTGGAGGAATGCCAAGTTGCTCTGGTGCCGCCCTCTTAGCGTCTCTGGCAAGTGTGAAGGTTGCCAGGTTGAAGCGACAGTGCCAGCAGGTAGCCTGCCTTGTTCAGGGTTTGGAGGTCTGTGCTTTGGGGGGAAGCTGTTGCACTGAATCCTGGTTATTCGAATCCAGTTTCTGTGATTTCTTTGCTTGTTTGATTCTACTATAGGTAAGGAGGGCCATGCAATGTAATTCTGGTCAAAGTTCTCAAGTCTCTTTGCTGGGGCCTACAAGAGAGTTGAGCTTACCCTTTAAAAAATTCTCAAGTCTGGGGACAAACCCTGCTCCTCTGCTCCCTTTTTCCTGCCTTTGGCCTTTCTGTGATGTCTGTGGCTGCTATAGCCAAGTTGTAGTCATAGGGGAAGCCATCATGCTGAAGTCATTTGAGCAGAAAGTGGACAGAACCTGAGACTTTATTGGTAGCAGCTGAAGTAACCAATTATGAAAACCACACCCCTCCAGCTCTCACTATGAGGACTGGTGCTGGTTGGCTTTTTGGGATGTGTCACTTTTAGAATATTTGCACTTCATAACTTTCCTCATTGTGATTAAAGAATCGTTCACACTGGAGATAATGCGATTGAGTAGGTGTAGGTTGGATTTGGAGGCCAAGCACCTGAGATGGAATCCTGAGTATGACTGTCTATCTGGAGAACTTGAGCCAGTTACCTAGCTTCATCCACTCATGAACCGTAAAGTCAATAGGTCAGACCACAGACTTTGGCTCCTTACTCTGCCCTCCCTTCAACAGATATCAAGGATGATGAGAGGCGCATGTGGACCAATCCCAGTGGAAGGCAGCAGAGACTCCTGTGTGCCCTGACATGGATCCAAAAGGAGCAACAGTTCACCTTGCCTGCGTGTCGAACACCTGACCTCCGGATTCTCTTCAAGTAGTGATGTTGGGCGAGTGATGCATGAGGATGTGTACCCTCATGACTCTTAGAAAAGTTAGTGGGAAAAAAAATTAAAACAATCACATGAGAAGTATCTCTTAAGCAGCAAGATTAGAGTTAAGAATTTTGTACATAATAGTTTTTTTCCAGTGGTGTGCTGGAACCATGCATATGGTCTCAAGAGAGCCAACTTTGTGTCAATTAGGACATTTTCTCTTCAACTCTCTCCAGCTGCAACAAGCCAGTGTGTCAGTTCCCATTCAATAACAAGGTCAACTACCTGCAACAAGACTGCTTCTTAAGCTCAGTATGTCTCCTAGTGTGGACACAGCTAGATTTTATGGAATCCACAACATTTCTCTTACTTGATATTTCTCCCCTTTTCTTATGGTTATTAACCAAAAAAAATTGATGATCTTATCACAAGAGCAACTAGAAGTGGAAATGAGCTGGACGGTTACCTTAGGGTCCTTCTGAGTTTCTGAGTTTTGTCTTCTGTTATTCTTGTGGATAGAAGAATGTAACAGGGGCCAATGCTGTGACATAGTAGGTTAAGTCTCTGCCTGCAGTGCCAGCATTCCACACAGGAGCCAGTTCCTGTCCCTGCTGCTCCTCTTTTGCTTATGGTCTTGGAAAGCAGTGGAACGTGGCACAAGCGCTTGGGCCTTGCACCCATAGGGGAAACCCAGAAGAAGTTTGTGGCTCCTGGCTTTAGGCCGGCCCAGCTCCAGCTTTTGAGGCTGTTTGGGGAGTGAACCAGCAGATGGAAGACCTTTCTCTCTGTCTCTCCCTCTGTCTATAAGTTTGCCTTTCAAAGAAGTAAATAAAATCTTTTAAAAAAATCACTTTTGTTTTTTAAAAAAAGAATGTAAGAAATCCACATTTTTATTATTTTCTCTCAGGTTTGTCACTTTTTCTCTCAATAAAGACCTATTTTTTGTCTCAATGGCTGATTTTCCTGCAGATAATCTTCTGCATTTGTTAACATATAAATTGGTGCTATTTATTTTTTACTCCTGTCCCTTTCACATTTGCAACAGAATTCTCAAATATGGGGTTGATAGTGATAAAAATCACAGCAAATCTACTGTTAATTATTGTTTAGCTATTCATTTTAACTTTTGATAATCATCATACCTATGGATAAGTCTTTAAATTGAGTAGAAAATTCATGTCTAATGGCCTCCAACTTTAATAGAAAATGATAAATTTTAATGCCTTATTTTACAAAATTATCTTGTAATCACAAATGTTAAATCAAAATATACATAAAATGAGAATTTTTAAAATGTTTCTTATATTTTCAGAATATATTTGGCAGGATGTTGAACATTTTATTTATTTATTTATTTATTTATTTATTTATTTTTGACAGGCAGAGTTAGACACAGAGAGAGAGACAGAGACAAAGGTCTTCCTTTTCCATTGGTTCACCCCCAAAATGGCCACTACGGCTAGTGTGCTGCGTGGATCCCAAGCCAGGAGCCAGGTGCTTCCTCCTGGTCTCCCATGCGCTTGCAGGGTCCAAGCACTTGGGCCATCCTCCACTGCTCTCCCGGGCCACAGCAGAGAGATGGACTGGAAGAGGGGCAACTGGGACAGAACCCAGCGTCCCACCGGGAGTAGAACCCGGTGTGCCGGCGCCACAGGCGGAGGATTAGCCAAGTGAGCCTCAGTGCCGGCCAGGATGCTGAACATTTTAAATTGCATTTAACATTACACTGTGTAAGATGGTATAGTTAATCTGCTCCTAAGTATTCAAAAGAATGCGAAGTTGGACTCAGACACCTGCCTGCCAATGTTCACGGCAGAATTTTTATAACAGACAAGAGGCAGAAACAACTCAAGGGTCCATCAGCAAATGAATGGACATAATGTGGTATCCTTTATTCAGAGAAATATTATTCAATCATAAAATGCAATAATGTTATTCTGGTGAATGGATAAAGCTTGGAAACATTATACTAAGCTGAGTAAATTAGTCATAAGTGAATAAGCAATATACTACTCCAATTATATTAAATATCTAGAAAAAGGCAAATTCATTTTAGAACAATTCAGGGGCTAGGAGAAGGGGTGACTGATTTATTAAGTAATAGGTGCAGAATTTCAGTTGAGGTGATCACAAATTTTGGGACTAGATAGTGGTGATGGTTGAACAGCTTTGTGTATCAATCAATGCCACTGAATTTCATGCTATGTTGAAGATCCTGTTTTTAAGGTGATTGCTATTGGTATAGTGAGCCACCTGTACATGCCACACATGGTTCATCTGACAGTGAAATGCAAACCATTCTGACCCCAAGATGCTTATTATCATCTTGTCGCTTCTCTGATTATAAACTTATGTGGCTGAATTTTCCTCATAGAAAGTTGGGACCATGTACAAAAAGATAAAATTCAACTCCTACATTATTTTGCCGGCCTCTTTTATCAGTTTATCTCCCCCTTAAGAACTATGGTGTCTAAACAACAAAAGTACTTTTAAAATGTATATCTTTATGTTATTCATATACCACAAGGAAGATGAAAAAAATTCAAATGGTCCATCTCACTGGGAAAGAAAAATGTTTAGCTCTACTCAGAGTATATTTTAATCACTTTTTCTCATAAGGATCTAATAATTCTCCTTTTGTCAAACTAGGGTTAAATTTTGTCACCAGAACAACCAGGTTATCTTCTCTACGTTAATTTCCCTATGTGAGAGCAGAATATTTAGATACAATTTCACCTTGTCTGTGAATAACCTAACATTTATCCATGATTGCATTGTCTCTCAGTATAGGACTGATATACCACCTCTACACCACACCTACCATCTGCTTAAAGTAGGGACAGTATGGATGAAATATCCCAAAGAATCATGGTGATGACAATAAGGAAAAACACAAAGGTTTAAAACTTTGATTTGGGGGAAGGAGGCTTATTGAACAAATGCAGCAAGAGGCATCCATTTGGGATCATAAGACCTCATTGTTTATGAGGGAAGTGCTAGAACCACATCATGAGCAACTTTATTCCCTACAGAGATTCCCGCAGCTGGAGTGAGGAGGAGAGCAGTTTGGAAAATCAGTAGGAATGGATTCTGGAATTACCAAAGCAGGCTCAGTCCCTGTAGTCGTCAATAATCTACATGCTCCAGAAGCCACAAATTACTGACAGCAGCAAGCCAAGCAAAAATCGTGGCATTGGTAAAGACATCAACAGGTAGTATCATCAGCATATAACCCATGTATCACGGATGCTTCTTATGTTTACAAGCTCCCATAACCAAAGAAAAACCAAGTAGGAATGGTCAGAGCAATCCCATTGAAAACATGGACATGGCACTGCTTCACGGCTAACATCTAGGAAAGTTAGTTCATTTTATCATGCTCTTGTTTATTCTTCCAAGATATAGTATGGGCAGGGAGTACTTGATATCTCACTTGAGTCTAAGGATGGTTATCTGGGTTATAGCTTATTTATGTTCTTCATTGTCTGTAAAACAAATGCACCAGGCAATGTACTGTGGACTGAGAATACTAAAAAGAATAAGACATAGGTACTGTCTTTAAGAATGAGTGGTTAGAAGCCGGTACTGTGGCATAGCGGGTAAAGCCACTGCCTGCAGTGCCAGCATCCCATGTGGACACCGGTTCAAGACCCAGCTACTGCACTTCCAATCCAGCTCTCTGCCATGGCCTGGGAAAGCAATAGAAGATGGCCCAAGTCCTTGCAAGGCCCCTGCACCCATGTGGGAGCCCCAGAAGAAGTTCCTGGCTCCTGGCTTCAGATTGGCACAGCTTCAGCCAACACTGCCAATTGGGGAGTGAACCAGCGAATGGAAGACCTCCCCCTCTCTCTCTGCCTCTCTTTCTCTGTGTGTAACTTTCAAATAAATAAATAAAATCTTAAAAAAAAAGCATGAGTGGTTAATCAAACAACCACACAAACAATATCTATATTGTATGGTAGTAATGGAGATACTCTTAGTGAATGGATAACTCAGTTAATTAACCACTTACGGAAGTGTAGAAAGAGAAGTCAAAATCAGTCTTGGATCCATATGGTTGCAAGTGTGGGAACTGGAGTAGGCCAGGGCCAGATGAGTTGCTCAGCAATCTTTCCCACGCAGGGAATCTGGTGATGACGGAAAACTCTCCTGAAAATGAAGAGGTAGAGCTCATCCATAAAGCTCCCATGAAGATCAAGTGCAACGCCGCCTGAATTAGACCATGAGTACAGTCCTCATGGTGGCAGGGTCTCTTACCTGGAAGTAAAGTGATGGATGGTGAAGGAGTGGAACTCTGAAAACTGAATGAAGATGAAAGGGAAGATTTCAATGAACCTGAGACCTTGATTGGTTACATTTTCCCTTCACATCAAAGTAGTGGGTCCCCTTTTAACTAAAAAAAAAAAAAAAAATCCTAAGGGTGTTCTAGAGGTAACATTTCAGGGAATGGAAGATTTTCTTCAAGGCATATGCAGCCTTCATCCCCTCCCCCAACTTCTTCATTGCTTCTAGGTCTGTAATCACACCAGGGTCTTGGCAGCTCCCAGAGGATAGGTTAAAATAATATGACCATCGGGGACGGCGATGTGCCGTAGTGGGTGAGGTCGCCGCCTGCAGATCCAGCATCCCACATGGGCACTGATTCAAATCCCGGCGGCTCCACTTCCAATCCAGCTCTCTGCTGTGGCCTGGGAAAACAATGGAAGATGGCCCAGGTCTTTGGGCACTTGAACCCATGTGGGAGACCAGGAAGAAGCACCTGGCTCCTGGCTTCAAATCAGCTCAGTTCTGGCCGTTTTGGTTATCTGGGGAGTGAACCAGTGGATGGAAGACCTCTCTCTCTCCCTGCCTCTGCTTCTTTTTCTGTGTAACTCTTTCAGATAAATATGTAAATCTTTAAAAAATTATATGACCATGAAAAAATGAAATAAGTATCAAAAAGCAGATAGTATTTTGCTCTTGTAGACTGAAATACATGCTTTAGGATGTAACCTAAATGTATTATGTCAGAGTTGCCAGAGGAAATAAAATCCTGAACTTTGATGAATTCCTTAATGTAATTTTCCTCAGCCTGGACTGTGGATCCAACGTGTTCCATGCTAATGGCTGAAGTGTCTCCAACAGTTTGCTTTAGGTATATTGGTAGAATCCTGGAAAACAGGCAACCTACACTAAATGAAGATATAACACCTAGAGTTCTTTGGCATATTATAAAGGAAATAATTTGATGCCCTGGGTGTCAGAACATGAGTGAGTTTTACATGGAAGGACTGGAAGACCTGCTCAGTCTCCTTCTCTCTTTATCTGAAAGCAGAGTTTAGGCGGTGTTACCTTCTCAAGGATGTGAAAATACTCTTGAGACAGGAATCCTGGTATCCAAGATCCAGAACATCTTTGGTGCTAAGTAATTCTTCACGGTGCCAACAGAATTGGAGTAGACAGTCATTCCTTTTAAAGCTTCATTTAAATTGCATAAATAATTTTTAAAAGCTCTGGGTCTGTATTGTTTACTTACTTATATATTCCCAAGTATGTCAACGTTATAATTCTGGGACCTGACAATCTTACCTCATATGGCAAAGGGTACTTGGCCTGTGTGGTCAAGTTAAAGATCTTGATAGGGGTAGGTACAACCTGGATTCTACGGATGTGATCAGAGTGAGTAGGAGGAAGTCTGGCAACAGAAGCCAGAGGGCAGAGTCATGTGATAAGGGCCCACAAGTGAAGGAATTCAGGTAACCTACATAAACCCTGATATGTAAAAGAAAAGAGCCTTCCTTAAAATCATCAGAGAGACTGCAACCCTGCTAAAACTTTGGTTTTAGATTTCTACCCTCCAGAATCATAAAACAATAAATAAATGTACTATTGTAAGCCACTGAGTTTGTGGTACTTTGTGGTGGCAGCAACAGTGGGGAGTGAATACCTCTGATGAATTGAGTTAGCATCACACAGAGTTGTTGCCTTCAGTCAAGTTCAAGATGATCCAGTCCAAAGGCACAGAGTTCCTTGTGTGTAAATGTGAGGGACTATCTCGCTGCAGAACCAAAGACATACTCTCTGTATCTTCCGTCTGGCATTTTGTAAAGGAACTTGCGTAATTTTTGAGGATGACAGTGCATTGGGAAAGGGGAACTATTTAAGGTGTTCAGGGATTATTAGACAGTGTGTGAAGTGATCTTCTTCCTGGAACCCATTGAGATGCGGTGGTCCACCAGCCATAGTAGAAGTATACGGATATCAGGTGATCCATGGAGTTCTATCTTAGAGAAATCTCACAGTTGGCTCATTAGTTCCTCAAAACAACCTCCCCCTGCCACCAGTTGAGAAATGAACATTTGGAACACTTGCTCAACAACTAGAAAAATATCCAAATTGGTTAACTTGCTTATGTAATTGTGTTAAGAAGGACCAAGTAGAAACCCTTAGAGATCACAATTTCCCCAAAACAGTGCTCCATTTCTGAAGGATGCATCCATCAGCACCATTATCAAAGATCTGAAAGATTCACGGGGTGATGATTCCCACTTTGTCACATTCAATTCATCTATTTTACTTGTGCAAAAGCATATGGCTCTTGCAAACAGGCAACAGTTACTCTAACTTAATCTTATAGTGATTCTAATTGCAGCTGTAGTAGATCAATACAGTGCATTGATCTTGAAAACACTTTTTATCTCTTCACTTATTAGCGAAGACCATCAGGAGCAGTGTTTAAACCACATTTCCCCAAATTCTCCTCTTTATGTCTTACAATTGGCCACAGAGGGATTTTTGTGAAATCTGGAAGTTCAGTGTAGGACAGGAGAGTTAGGGCCATGCACACTGTTTATGATTAAATGGCAGAATCAAGGAAACACTGGAAGGAGGCAGGAGCCCAGCTGGCAGCAGTTCCAGCTCCCACTGGATCTGCGCTTTAGCCTTTAGGGAACCCGTGTCAAGAACATGCGAAGCTCCATGTTTGGGGGCACCAGGGTTTCCTGCACCATCACATTAGAAGCAATAAGAAACAGAGCCATCTCATCTGTGTAGGTTTCTGATGCAGTTTTTCCTTGGTCTTCCTCAGTCATCTTATTTCACATTCATCCATCCTCACTGGTAACTGATCTTACATAAAGCCTGGCACAGCATGCTAAAGAAACAGCTTTTTATAAATTCCAAAAATGTCTCTCATGTGCTTGCTTGTATGTGTGTGTCAGCTCTAATATCTCAAATCAGTCCTTGAGTCAACATAATATACAGTAGTTGTTCTTCCTTGATCAAATTATAGATGACTATCTCTCTGTATCTCTTTCTCTTTCTGTGTGTGTGTGTGTGTATGTGTGTGTGTTAGCTCTGTTCACTAAAGTGTTGAGAAGCAATACTAAAATAGCAATGAGTATCATTAGTAGTCAGAAACTGGTTTCTCTGCGGCGCCGGCATCCCATATGAGCGCCGGATTCTGTCCTGGTTGCTCCTCTTCCAGGCCAGCTCTCTGCTGTGGCCTGGGAAGGCAGTGGAGGATGGCCCAAGTGCTTGGGCCCTGCACCTACATTGGAGATCAGGAGGAAGCACCTGGTTCCTGGCTTCGGATTGGCGCAGCACCAGCCATGGCATCCATTTGGGGGGGGTGAACCAACAGAAGGAAGACCTTTTTCCCTGTCTTTCACTCTCTCACTTTCTGTAACTCTACCTGTCAAATAAATTAAAAAAAATTAAAATAAAGAAACTTGTTTCTAAGTACCCCTTTTCACTATTAAGAACTATGGTCTTTTTGACAACAAGACAGGAATATATATTTCTAGCAAAAATTTGGTACTAAAAATGATGTCAAGGAGCTGGCATTCTGACGTAGTAGGTATAGATTCCACCTGTGATGCCAGCATCTCATTTGGGCACCTGCATGCTCCTGCACCTGCATGGGAAACTCAACAGGAGCTCCTATGTCCTAGGTCCTGGATTCCAATCCACCCAGCTCCAGGTGTTGCAGCCATCTGGGGAGTGAATCAGCAGATGGAGGGTCTCCCTGACTCTCACTGTCTCTTTCTCTGCCTCTCCCTTTCTCTCTGTAATTCTGCCTTTCAAATTAATAAAATAAATATAAAAAAGAATGATGTCAGGGCTGGTGCTGTGGCGCAGTAGGTTAATCCTCCGATTGTGGTGCCAGCATCCCATATGGTTGCTGGTTTGAATCCCGGCTGCCCCACTTCCAATCCAGTTGACTGTTAACGTGCATGGGAAAGCATCAGAAGATGGCCCATGTACTCAGGCCCCTGCACCTACATGGAGGAAGCTCTTGGCTCCTGGCTTTAGATCAGCTCAGCACCAGCTATTGTGGCTATTTGGGGAGTAAACCAGTAGATAGAAGACTTTAGTCTCTCCCTCTCTCTGTCTGGAGCTCTATCTCTCAAATAAATAAATAAAATCTTTAAAAAAAATGATGTCAAAAGAATAATAGACCCACTTGAAGACACTCCCACTAGTTAATGTGTGGAGAATTGGACCATAAAAATGATTATGGAACATTGGATTACAATCCATGATAAAGAATTAAAATCCGTGAGTCCATAATAATGTACACCACAAAACTGAAGAACTGGGGGCAAATGAAAAGTCTCTTCCTTTTAGTAGAATGGGCCCTGACAGATAAAGAATGAATAATAAAGTTTGAGAATTTAATATGTGCCAAAATCAGTGGGCAAAGATTTGTGAAGGAAATGGAAATACTAATTACCTGATTTGGTCAGTGTACTCTATAAACATTGATGAAATATTGCACTGTACTCCATAGAAATGTAGAAGTGTTACTAGTCAAAAGTCAATTAAAGGGGCTGGCACTGTGGTATAGTGGGTAAAACTGTTTCCTGTAGTGCTGGCGTCCCATATGGGCACTCGTGGGAGTCCTGGCTGCTCCACTTCCAATCCAGCTCTCTGCTATGGCCTGGGAAAGCAGTAGAAGATGACCCAAGTTCTGAGGCACCTGCACCAGTGTGGGAGACCTGGAAGAAACTCCTGGCTCCTGGCTTTGGATTAGCCCATCTCCAGCCATTGTGGCCATTTGGGAAATGAATCATTAGACAGAAGACTTTTCTCTCTCTGTGCCTCAGCCTCTCTCTAACTCTGTCTTTGAAATAAATAAATAAATATTAGAAAAAAAGTAAATTGAAAATATGTTATTGCAAAAAGTGAAGGAGGAAGGAAGGAAGGAAGGAAGGAAGAAAGGAAGGAAGGAAGGAAGGGACATTGAGGGAGGGAAGGAAGGAAGTATGGTTATCTTCTTAGAATTATATCTATGAAATATATGAAATCTGTTCTCTTTATATTCATATTTAAAAAAAAAACTAGATTAAAAATGTCGAGGCAAAGAATATTTACATAGTTTCAGAGTTCCAAAGCCAAAGTTATGTATTAATTGCAAATTATAAAATCAGAACATTACAATAGAGATATATGGCCATTGACCCTGAAACTAGTGATGCAAGTCAGTATCTCTCCTTTTGTAAAAACCAACATGTTCTTATGCTGCACTAGCCAGGTTACAAACTAAGTGATATTTATGTCAAAAGGCATAATGCAATATCAGGTGCACATTAATTGGAGGACATCCTAAAAAAAAAAAAACAAAAAAACTGGTCATACTCTTCACAGATATCAAGGTTAAGAAAATACTAAAGGAATTTAGGGAGCTGATATCAGAAAGACTGTAGCACATGAAACTTAATATAAGGCTTGATATTCATTTGAAGTCTACAAGAGAGAGAATGACTAGAAGGACATTTTTGGCCAAACTAGTCCTTTGAATATTGAATATGGGTTAGATAATCATATTGTGCTAATGTTAAGTTCCCCCTTTTGATAATCAGTTACGCTAGTGAATGCTTCTTTTTATTGGAAAATTCATAATATTTTATTTCGGTGTAAAGGGGCACAATGTCTCCGAATTGTTCTCACATGGCTTGGAAAAAGTGTGTTTTAGTTGAAAGTGGTAAAGACAGTGTGACAAAGCATAAACATTTATGGAATGTGAGCCAAGGCTCAGGGGACTTGTGTTCCTGGTGATGCAAAATTTCTCTGTAAATTTGAAGTTAAATCAAAATATGCAATTGAAAACCAATATAGCTATTTCTTTTGTATGAAATAACCAATAAAAAATTAATGCCTTAATGGGGGTAAGCAGGGTCAGTCCAGCCTATAGACTATAATGCCTACAAAATCACTGGATCTGGCCCTACCAGGCAACCACAAGCAGGACTTGAAGTTCAATAGATCTATAGCAGGATAATTTTTAAGTTGATATTTTTTATGTCTTGTGAATAATATTGAAAATATCCAGAAAGCCATTGGCACTAAAACATTCACCACCCCTGCAACACAGCAACATTTATTTTGCTCATCAATCTGCAATTTGAATCAGAATCGGCAGGGATGACTCCTTTCAAAATATTTTTCTAGTTTTTAAATGGACAGATAACATTATCTGTTTTTATTGTGTACAACATGATGTTCTGAAGTTTACTTACAAACTGAGTGATGATTAGCTGTAGCCAATTAATAAATGCATCACCTCATGCAGTTTTGTCATTTTTGTGGTAAGAGCCGACAACCTACATTTTCTTGACATTTTTCCAGAACGGAATATGTTCATCATTAAGGATATTCACCTTTGTTTACAACAGATCTTTGGAATTTAGTGCTCACTGTCATTATATATCTTTTGACCAATGTCGCCTCATCCCCTCAATCTTGAAACCTCCTCCCCATCTCCACCCCGAATACACAGTTTCTCATCCGCTGGTACCCACCATTCTGCTCTCTATTTCTATGACATCAACTTCTTTAGATTCCATGTAGGAGTGAGATCAGAATAAGTTGGAGTTTCTGCAAGGTTGGAAGCTGAAGTAATTCACAGACTCGCATGTCTGGCTGTCATGCCACTTCAGCTGGGGCTGCGGTCAGAGATCTCTATGAGGCTTTTGGGTGTTTGTGTGTCTTTGTCATGGGATGCTGGCTGCAACCAAGGATGAGCAGTTCTCAAGTGCCAGGAGCAGTCATGCCCAAGTTGTCTTTATAACCTAGCCAGACAAGTTTTATTAGGTCATTTCTGCTACAGTCACAGGTCCACCCAGACTCAAGGGAGATATAGCATTCTCTTCCTATTGAAGGAATGCCAACACTACATTTAGAGAAAAACATTTGGGGATGATACGTAGTGGTCCATCTTCAGAAAACGGAATTTGTCACAAATCCCACTACATAGATGCATATAGAGACAGATGATGAATCATGTAAAAAAGACAAAGGGACTTTTTGAATAAAAAAGAAAAATAATTTTAAGGACTTGAAAAATCATATACAATATGATTTGCAGAAACTTTCAAACCAACATTTATCTTTGCAATGTGATGAGGCTTACATGAGTTTCCAGTGGGCCCTGTATTAAAACATAAGCGATAGCCTCGAATGATGAGGAAAAGCTTTACTTTGCAGAAAAATGTCAGGTGCAATGTATAATAAATGCTAGAATTAAAAAAAAAAAAACAGCATTCTGCAACTCCAAACGAAATGTTTGTCACAGTCAGCGTTCTCCGATGGTGTGAAAACAAATAGGCCTCTAATGAATTAGAGTGGAAATTAATATAGTGCCAAAGTAACACCTTGATACTTTTCTATCTCTGAAAAGAAAAATCTAACTGTGAAACAGAGTATCAGGCTGTCATCATTCGAATCCAGTGCACAATTATAACCTAATTAATGCTGGACCTTCTAGGTTGTGTGTCTCCTGATATCAGGAATTATAAAGTACTGACATGACCTATGTTGAATTTCAAACAGAAGTATAATTGATAATGTATGGGAAACAAATGGAGTGGAGGAACAAGTTAATTGAAATTATGTATAAACAACTGGACAGATATAGGAGGCAGGATAGACTGCAGTGGGTCCCTGGACTGGTTGTGTCAGTTATCAGTATCATGAATGGAAGAAGACAAAATTATTGGTGAAAGGAGTGTGGCACTATAGGCAAAACAATACTTCAGAGATAAAAGCATACAATTCAACTTTTGGTTGCATTCTGGTCTGCGGGGAACAAATTTAAAGCACCTGCTTGGGGCAATGAAGAAAACTGGGATAGAGATTTAAATTTCATAAGAAATCTAAGGACATTCTAGGTTAGAGATGGCAGAAAAGATCACAAGGGTCTAGTAAATTGTAATTGGATTATGATAAGTGACTCTATGTGCATTTATATCTATTCTCCTTTTTAAAAATATTTTATTTATTTATTTGACAGGCAGATTTACAGACAGTGAGAGGGGGAGATGGAGAGAAAGGTCTTCCTTCCATTGGTTCACACCCCAACTGGCTGAAATAGCCGGAGCTGTGCCAATCTGAAGCCAGGAGCTTCTTCCAGGTCTCCCACGCGGGTGCAGGGGCCCAAGCACTTGGGCCATCTTCTACTGCTTTCCCAGGCCTCGGTGGAGAGCTGGATTGGAAGAGGGACAGCCAAGACTAGAACTGGTGAGTTCATATGGGATGCCGGTGCCGTAGGTGGAGGATTAACCTACTGAGCCACAGTGCCAGCCCTTCTACTCTCACTTTTATAACAATTCAGTTGTCACCTACTACAATACACTTTACTGATTTTATAGTAAAATTTAAGTCCTGTAACAGTAAGACTTCAGAGTTGCAGACACATTCTGAAAGTGTTTAGAGAAACTTGACAAGAATGAATGGTTTTGTGTGGAGTAGAGAGAAGGGCAAAGGCCAATCATGCCCCCATAGATCTGTCTTTAAGTAGATGCAAACTTGGCAATGTTGTTGAATGGGACAGAAGATAAGCCTGGCAGTGAAAATCATGGTTTCTATTTTGAATATTTAGGTTGAGGGTCATATGGAACATCCAGGTAGAAATGCCAGAATTAGTCTCCTGTGGCTCTGTCACTACATGGTCTTGCGGGTAAAGCCACCAAGACTGGAAAGACAGTCCAGTGTATTGCCCTTTTTAAATGATTTCAGAGGGGACTAATTCAAAATAGAAAGGTTTTTTTTTTTTTTTCATTTCCCTTTCCCTCCTGTCATCGTTCTTACATCCTGCAGCTGTGCAGAATCCATTCATTCTCTTCATCCCTCACTCTCTTAAAAAATAAACAGGCGAATTCCCTGAGACTCCTGATGTTAGCAGCTCCTTGTTCTTTCACTGGTGGTGCTGACCGTCTCCGCTGCCCACCATTCACATTGCCCCCCTCTGTGGTGGGAGGTGCTCACCTGGGAAGGACAACCAGTGGTCCCCGGGGAGCTGCAGGATGCTCTCATTGTCTTCCGACCCCTTTTTAACAAAACTCCTATATGGGACAGCAAAACTCTTTCACTAGAATGGATTTTCTTATGAACAAATTTGTAGGGGAATTATGTTAAAATTGCTAATACAAAAGTTGTTAGTTATATTAAATACTGCAAGCATTGTACCAATTGCTTTAGATACATTTTTTCATCTGATAATTAGAACACGGTTTAACCTGAGTTTTCAATGAGGAAATCCAGCTTTGAAGTTACATCTTTCCAAATGTAATTAAACTCGAAATGATGAAGTCCGAAGTGAATCTTTCTTTGTACTAAACTCAGTATCATAACAGTGATACTTCCTGCTTAGTCCAAGCCATCATTGTTTCTCAACTGATGAGCAACTACCTTGAATGTTATTGCTAACAGTTCAGTAGAGCAAGTTTCTTCTTAACCACTAAGAATATTCTTTCTCCAATCTGTAGGTGTGGAGCTCAACAAATGAGAGATTGGAAGAGTGATGGTAGTTGACAGATTTGAGATCCCATGAAATATGGTAGGGTAAGGAATAAAGGCGAATTACAGAGACAGAGCAATATGAGCATTAAAGAATCTGGCAGAGGAACATTGGCCAGGCCACCTGCCGTCTTCTGCATCAGGGTGGGCAGGCAGAGAGTTTCATGGAAGATGGATGGTTTACGTCGAGGCCACCATGCCATGTGGAAGTCACTGCTGGTCAGGTGGTGGCTCATCGCCTCCTCATGTCTCCTTTCATTCTGCAACATAACAGACTTCAAATAAACACAGATCTTTTCGGAGAGAAGGATAAAATCTCTACAGGGAGATCCCAATTGGAAATTGAAAGTCACAAGGGAGTTTCTTTTCAACATAAACTGTGTTAGACAGAATTAATTACAGATTCAGGAAAAAACTTAATCAGGATTAGGAAAATAAAACTACCATATTCAGAGATGAATAGAAACAACGGGGTACAATCATTTCTTTCTTGTGGAGATGATGGTTGTATATATGTAGTACCCAATCCTACAAAGCCTATAGCTGGATGTAGCCAAAATTAATACAGTAAAAACAAAAGTTTGTTATAAAGGAGCTAATTTATGTGGAAACCAAGACACATTATATATACAGCATGTAATATATGTGACACATATGAAACATGTGAGTATAAAATAAAATGTTTGTGGACATATAATTAAACGTTTAAGTTAGTGCAAAAACTTTGAAATCCGTACTTTTTATTCATAATACACATTTTACATTCACTTTCTGTAGCCCCCTTGTGTACGTGTGTGTGTGTTTAAATTTCATAGGGAAGAAAGATACAGAGATAAGGTAATAAAAATAAACTCTTGAGGAAGAAAACATTCTGCATTGTGTCACAACTTGCCAGGTGTTTCCTGGATTTTTTGTCTTCCCATCTCAGTCAAGTTAATCATTTCTAGGGGATTGACCTGCAATGAAAAGTGAAATTAAATTCCAGAGGCAATTGCTTTGAAACAATAACAGCAAATACTAATATTACTATTAATATTAATAATAATACTACTAGGGCCGGCGCCGCGGCTCACTAGGCTAATCCTCCGCCTAGCGGCGCCGGCACACCGGGTTCTAGTCCCGGTTGGGGCGCCGGATTCTGTCCCGGTTGCCCCTCTTCCAGGCCAGCTCTCTGCTGTGGCCCGGGAGTGCAGTGGAGGATGGCCCAGGTGCTTGGGCCCTGCACCCCATGGGAGACCAGGAAAAGCACCTGGCTCCTGGCTCCTGCCATCGGATCAGCGCGTTGTGCCGGCCACAGCGCGCCGGCCGCGGCGGCCATTGGAGGGTGAACCAACGGCAAAGGAAGACCTTTCTCTCTGTCTCTCTCTCTCACTGTCCACTCTGCCTGTCAAAAAAATAAAAATAAAAAAAAATAATAATACTACTAACTAAAGCATATTTCTTTAAAGAGTTATTGAATATTTAGGTAGATCAAATGGAGGATTAAGCTTGCATTTGCCATATCCTTTCAAGGTTTAGCTTTCTTGAAATACCATGCATCCTGTTGGTAGTTGATAAATAGGGATTTAATCATGAAATAATAAAAGGGTGATAACAACCAAGTAAAACATTCTTATTTGGTAGTGTAATAAAAGGGCATATCCAGTATCTCAGCTATGTGCTTATATCCACCTCTATGTTGTAAAGTAAATCCAGGATCCTATTTCCTTGCTCCATTTTTATAACAATGTTAGCAAATCTTGGAAAATTTTTTTATCCTTCCTCTGAAGTTGTAAATGAAAATTGGCAGTAGGAAACAGGTGGCACTTTGGAAAAGAGTTGCTTTGTTGGCCATCCTCCACCACTTGCTGGAACTCTGTGCATCTCAAAAAGTTTATGGCAGTTCCAACAAGGGCAGGACTCTTCAGGGAGATTGTGAGATCTATCTTCATGGAGCAGCCTACTTGTTAGAGAGTTGAAGGGTATGATAGCAGAAGGAAAATAAATGAGCTAGAACAATAGGAAACAAAAATTCTTACATTTTGTTACTTGCAATATGAGCTAAACTTGAGCTTACATCATATGTATTTGTAGTAAGATTTCTTCCTATTATTTAATGAAGCCTAATGGAAATAAATAAATTCAAGAACTCAGTGATTTTCTAGTTTCCCTGGCATGTTTTATCTTGCCTTTCATAAAGAATCATAGTTTTTATTCGTAAAGTTCTTTGAAGCCTTTGGCTAAAATGCTGACTAAAGTTCAAATGTCTGATTATTTATCTTTTCATCTGACAACATGGTTTCTAAAATGCAGCTCTACAGATTGTGTACCATGTTTTCAAGTGCACTACTATTTTCTCAAAGTATTTACTTCTTATGTTCAATAACAGAATCGCTTGTCTGCTGGATACTGTGCAAATTGTTATGCAGTTACAATGCATTTTAAGAGCTGACATTTATCTCTTTTGGAAGGAATAGATCACTACATGAATTTTTTTTTTTAAATTATGTCTGCTTAGGATGAGGAACTGTGCCCACAATTAATAAAATGACATAAAGTAAACTGCAGATTGACAGATTGGCTTAACCGTGACACTGGATGCAAAGGAAGATTCTTCTACAAAAGGGCAACAGGGGGGAAGTTTTTCACATTATAAGAATGATCACCAACATGATTCACTCATGATTACATGAGTCTATAACAGCCTTTAAAGTTACAGAACTTCACACATAAAACATAATATATTTATGTGTGTGTGTGTGTGTGCGCGCGCACTTTATGAGCACTTTCATAAACATATATATATGTATATATATATGAGGCATAGAGGTAAATGAGTAGGTATATGCATTTTCAAACATAATGAACACTTAAAATATGTGAATTTATCTGTTTGTCATGGTACCTCAATAGAATTTACCTAAATATGATCTTTCTTAGCAAACTTACAAGCTGAGTATTTGGTCATGCTTCTTTTATAAAGAGAACTTAGAAGTTTTTACACAATGTATACAGTGAAAAACTTGGAACGATATAAAAAATACAATATTCCTGCTTCAAAATATTTTAGCAATTTTGGGTCAGTCAACATAATTCATGTGTGGTAAGTTTAAAATAAATGCAATATTTATTATTAGTTATTAACATGTAACCAATTTATGATTGACATTTAATTTAGTATATTATTAACCTTCTTTAAAGTCATGTCATTTTTAAACTATTAATCCTTTCCCAGGATGGTTTTTTAATTAAGTAGTGATGCTTAGAAAGATGTTTCCTACATGTATATATTTGATTATTCCTTTGTTTATATATGATCTTGTTTTTTTTTTTTTTTACTTTGTGTTCAATTTTGCCACATAAAAAATGTATGTTATGAGGGAGATTTCTAGCCTTAAAAATATTCTTCTTATATTGAACTGATTGTCACAGTCTTCTAATTCATTAATTTTCCCTTTCTCCAATGACTTAATATGACTATTTTATCATATATCACATTATATTAAATGTAATTGAATTTGGGATAACTCTTTACTTGCATTAACTTGGATATTTTCCCACTCATTCTCTATGGATTGCATCTGTTATCATTAAATACTTTAATATACAGTCGGAAATCATTGTCTATCTTTCAAAAAACAAAACCTTCTTGGCTAACCTTTCCCACTAATACTTTCTATTAAACTTTAAAAAGACATTGTAGTTTTCCAAGAGTAATTTTTAGGATACAACATGGAATTATATTAAACTAATTTTAAAGGGGGAATGAATTATCACTAGGTATTAATGTATTTAGCTTTCTCATCTAAGAATATAATTCTCTTATTAGGTAAGTTTAGTAAAGTCTCAATAAATTCTATTTTTAATGAAGTTTCTTCATATGTGTTTTGCTGAGTGTGTTAGTTACTCGGTGTTTTATATTTATGGATCATATTAAATGGATTTTTTAATGTGGTTGAAAATAAATGGGATTATTTCCCCATTATATTTTCTAATTTATTATTAACATTTGGTTTTCTTGGTTTTCAATTCAGAGCAGACACCTCTGCCCCAGTGGGATTGGAACAAGTAGAGCTGGAGATTCCAGATGCTTTCCAGTGTTGACACACTTTGGTAATTTTTTTCATTTGCTCAGGATGTATTTGTTGGCTGTAGAGTCCAGCCTGCTTTACTGCCTTTCAAAGACAGCCTTTTTCACATTAGTTACTAAGAAATGTTTAATTTTTTAATTTGCACAATTTAAA
This sequence comes from Oryctolagus cuniculus, assembly GCF_964237555.1. Classification (NCBI taxonomy): domain Eukaryota; kingdom Metazoa; phylum Chordata; class Mammalia; order Lagomorpha; family Leporidae; genus Oryctolagus; species Oryctolagus cuniculus. Next base: position 150,421,905 of record NC_091436.1, read on the forward strand.
ATCCAATCCTTCACGCTGATAAATTTGTGCCACTTCTCAGTTTACATATTTTCAGCCCAGATAGTATAAGCTATTTTTAAATGACAAACTGCTACAACCAGTTAGCTCGTGTGATATATATTATCACAAAAATTGGGATACAGCTTTTAGGCAAACCAGCAACAAGAAACTTTCCCTGGACCTGACCTACTAGAAGCTTCATTAAAGGTTTGGGGCAGGGGTTACATAGAGGCTTCACTTGAGTTTCCACCTGTCTTCTCAGGTACTGCCCCAGCCACTCCAACAAGCTTTGGAAATGAAGCTTAAACTTCCCAAAGGATTGCAAACATAATGGGAAATCAGTTAAAGCCTGTTTTTTTTTAAGCTTCAAGTTATGTTCTTACTCCACAAAAATTTTTTTTCCAGATTTAAAAAAAAAAAAAAATTAAGATTGTATTTTGCTCTGAATTCCAGCTGAGACTGACCTGGAGCTATTTCCACACTGAGTCCCAGTCTAGTCAGCTATTTTTCTTAAGGATCTTTCTAAGCTGGTTATTGAATAAATTGGTCTTTTTGGAATAATTATCATTCATCATACTCAGTCTCTTGTTCACAGAATCTAGGGACAAAATTAGAACAGCAAGGTAACCTGTAATGGGCTCCATTAAACAGGATTTGGTTTACTTCACAAAAGTAAAATAAATACGCCTACTGGGGTGGGTGTTTGGCATGGTAGTTCTAATGCCACTTGGGACACCTGCATCCCATATTAGAGTGACTGGAACCACATCCTGGCTGTGCTCCAGGTTCTGGCTTCCCACTAATGTGCACCCTGAGAGGCAGCAGGTGATGGCTCAAGTATTTGAATCCCTGTCACTCACATGGGAGACCTGGATTGAATTCTGTGTTTCTGGCATTGGCTTGGCCCAGCCAAGTTGCTGTTTTGGGCATTTGGAAAGTGAACAAGTGGATTGAAGAATGATTGAAGAATGAACACTCTCTCTTCTCTCTTTCTCTCTCTCTCTCTCTCTAGCTCTCCCTCTCTCCTCTCTGCTTTTCAAGTAAAATGAAAATAAATAAAATTTAATTTAAAAAACCCTAATCTATATGGGCTTTGAATTCTAGGTTTTCTGCTAAAGTATAATATAGGATAAATGAATACCTTTGGCAAATACATAAGAATCAAACCATTCAACATATAAACTGAATCATCCAGAGGAAACGTTGCTCTATGTTTATAGGTATCTTATTGTGTTTCTTAAAATCATAGTTGGAAGGAACATTTCATCCATTCATACCATAGTCCCCAAAGGGTAGTGTCTACAATGGATCCTCTGATATGTCTCTATTTTATATAACAACACAGATTCAGTTAGATATTCATCAGGAAAACATCTGAAGTAATTGACATGTACACTACTCACATGTTAGACACAAGAATGAGCTAGAAAGTGTTGCCACTCTCAAGAAACTAGCAGTCCCATGGAAAGTCAGACCCGGCATCTGCCCTGTCCTATGAGCCAAGGCTGTTATGGGGAGCAGATGGAACAGTTTTGGAGGTAGCACCACAGTGAAGTACCTGGATTTACAGCACATATCTATGAAAAGTGGCAATGCACATCATTGTCCTCACCTGCACAACAAAACATTTCTCAGAAGGCCATTAAGCAGGGATTTTAACCTTTGAAAATAGATTTTGTTTACAAACTCATCTCTCATTGGGAAATGTTGAATGTTATGTATATTCTAGGTTTGCATTTCCTCTAGACTTTCACAGATTCCTTGGGCATATAACGCAAGTTCTTGACCTTGACTGTGACCCTTGTTTCCATGCTATATAAAATTTCTTGCATATTGAATTAAATGGTCTTCCTATTTAGTGTAATATCATAGACCATCAGGACCTACTCTAACTCTAAGGTGAACTGACAAGAAAGCCTCTATTGCCCACCACTTCCCGGAAGAGGCCTACCTTCTCCGGCTGTGACTGGCATGCCTCAACACATTCAGTTTGCCTGTTCTGTTCATCTCATTTTGACTGTTTCATTTCTATACAGCACCATCCCATATGAATACATCTTGTTAGTCTGGCCAGGGAAAAGAAGTATCTGAGCCCTACCTAGAAAGAATGACCCAATTTCAACTATTTGTTGACTGGCTGCAGATCATGTCCTAAGTATATATATTTTTGTCACCTACATTGTAATTAGCTAAGAATTAAGGAAATTTAATCAAATTATATTTCATGTCTTAAACATCCTTTTTTCTAAGCTATTTTTATAAATGAATTATTAGTTATAGTACATCATTTTGATCAACAATTATAGTAAGCCAATTATATTCTTGCTTTGATTTTGTTAATCAAGTTTGATAAGACCATGATATTTAAATGTGAAGAAAGTTTGATTATAAAACAATAGTAATGGTTTTGCTTTACTTGACAATATTTTGGGGTTATTTTTGAACTTCTTCTAAATTAGGATTCCTATATTGGGTTTGAAAAAATGTAAAATTGTTATGGAGAACCTAAAGTGAACATTTTAGTGAAAAAATATTTATAAAATATAATATGATATTTTAAAAAGCAGCCTAGCTTAGAAAACTGCTTCCAGGCAGTGATGTTTCTGTATCACAGAACTTGGTTTCTAATGTAGGCATAATTTTCCAATGAAAGCAACAGAGCTCCTTGGAGAAAGGGCAAGTCCTAGGAATGGAGCATGATGAGACCAGAGCATCTCATTTATAGATTGTGACAAACATCTGATCCTAATCTAAGATGTTAACAATAGGGGAAGCTGGGTGTGTGGATATGGGAACACTTTGTACTACTTCACAATTTTCGCTCTGTAAATTTAAACCTATTCTGAAATAAAGATTAAAAAAATAACTAAACTATAGGGTAAAAGTTTCTGTTGGGATGTCAAATTATTATCACTATTAATACAAATAAACTTTCAAATCATACAGAAAAAAAAATAAAGAACAAGGAAAGAAGGAAGAAAATGGTAAAAGGTAACCAAGGATCAAAACCAAATACTCAAATAATGGGCCAGCACCGTGGCTCAATAGGCTAATCCTCCACCTTGCGGCGCCGGCACACCGGGTTCTAGTCCCAGTCGGAGCGCTGGATTCTGTCCCGGTTGCCCCTCTTCCAGGCCAGCTCTCTGCTATGGCCAGGGAGTGCAGTGGAGGATGGCCCAGGTGCTTGGGCCCTGCACCCCATGGGAGACCAGGAAAAGCACCTGGATCCTGGTTCCTGCCATCGGATCAGCGCGGTGCGCCGGCTGCAGCGGCGGCCATTGGAGGGTGAACCAACGGCAAAGGAAGACCTTTCTCTCTGTCTCTCTCTCTCTCACTGTCCACTCTGCCTGTCAAAAAAAAAAAAAAAAAAAAAAAACAACTCAAATAAAAACATGAAGCACCCTGTGTGGGGAGCAACTCGGACTAGACTGTTACTGGAATTAAGACTTATTCTATGCATCTGCTCTCCCACAATATGGCGTTGGGAGAGGAGGAAACAGCTTCTACACAGCTGCCTCCAGTTCAACCAATAAACAGCAGGACCTGCTCCTGATTGGAGGAGAGCAGCGTACTCGGTGTGTGGGTAGCAGAGTTGGGATTGGTGGAAGAGGACTATAAAGGAGGAGAGAGACAACATGCACCAGGAACATCTAAGAGGAACACCTGAGCAGCCCCCGAGAGAGCCAGCCGGTGGTGTGCCGTTCCCCCGCGGAAGTGGGGAAAGTGGCAGGGGGAACCGCCCTTCCACGGAGGTGGAAGGGTCGGTAGCCAACCCGGGAAGAACCAGCAGCAAACCCGGGGAGGGCCGAGCAGACAAAAGAACAGCGCAGGGTCCTGTGTCGTTCCTCCACGAAGAGGGGGAGCGACACCCTGATGACCAATATCAAAGTACACAGGAGGCTCCTTCAAGAGCACCTAACAACCAAAGCTGTAATAATGTTTAAGATTTCATTTATTGATTTGAGAGGCAGAATATCAGGCAGAAAGAAGGAGAAACAGAGAGAGAAAGATGTATTCCATCTACTGGTTCACTCCCCAAATGGCTGAAACAGCTGGAACTGGGCCAATCTGAAGCCAGGAACAGGAAACTTATTCTGTATCTCCCATGTGGGTGCAGGGTCCCAAGAACCTGGGCCATCTTCCACTGCTTTCCCATGCCAGAAGCAGAGCTGGGCCGAAAGAGAAACAATCAGGACATGAACCAGCATCCATTTGGGATGCTGGTGCCATAAGCAGAGGATTACCCTATTATGCCACAGTGCCAGCCCACAAACCTGTAATAATTTAAGTAATAAAATAAAATATTACTGTTTTATATAGAAACAAAAATATGTATCTGTGGCCCCACACAGTTAACAATGTCATTGAAAAAACAAATAAATTTAAAGAAATAGCATATAGCCCCTCAGAAAAATTCCAAAATTCTGTTGTAGATACTCCATGTTCAAGGAATGGAACATAATCCTTCATTTCTGAAGAGCTGCTTTTATATTGTGACTTTCTTCCTAGAAGACAGTAGGAAAAAGGGAAGAAGAGTAACTTTTGGTGGACAAACAAAACACTATTGTTATTCTATTGTTATTCAGTTTTTTAGAGTTTTTACTAAATAATGCCCTTTGTCTATTCAGAAGCCCATGCAGGATCCTTCCTGCATTTATTTTTCTTATCACAGAGGGTTACTTATGGCTGTGACAATTTATCAGTTTCTTGGTTTTTTGATGACTTAATAGTTAGGAGAAATGCCGGTCATGTGTTTTGTAGCACGGGATTCTCCTGAAATCCGTCTGTTGCCTTTCTCATGAATAAACGTGGGCTATGGGTCTTTGAGAGGAAGGCCACCAAGGAGAGTGCCATTGCCACCACAGTGCTATCAGAGATATGAAGGTGTCCGTGGTGAGTATATCCACATCAGTTATCACTGTTGGTGTTGACCTTGGGCCTCTGGCTCAGGCAGTGCTGCTCAGGCTTTTCCATTGTAAATTACTCTCTCCTCCCTTCCCATGCCATACTCTTTTTTAAATATATATTTTATTCAAGTTAAACAAGTTTCATATATTTCCTTTATAACTTTCCTTTCTACTCTCCCTCCCACCACACTCCAACCCTACCTCCCCCTCCCGCGTGGATTCCCAGTTATAATTTTTACTATGACCTATTTTCAGTACCTTTAATTATCAGATAGTTAACACTTCCCTAAGTAGAAGAACTCAACAAATAGTATTAAGAGAAAACAACACAAAACAAAACAATACAAAACACTGTTCCTCAACAAAAGAGACAAGGGCTATAAACAATTGCACTGAATTTGTAAATTGCCTTTGGTAGTATGGACATTTTGATGATGTTGATTCTTCCAATCCATGAACATAGAAGATTTTTCCTTTTTTTAAGTTCTTCTAATTCTTTCTTTAGTGTTTTGTAATTTTTGTCATACACATCTTTGAAACCCTTGGTTAAATTTATTACAAGATATTTGATTATTTTGGAGTTATTGTGACTGCAACTGATATTAAAATTTCTTTCTCAACCATGACCTTATCTGTGTATACAAAGCCTATTGATTTTTCCTTGTTAATTTTGTAATCTGCCACTTTACCAAACTCGTTTATGAGTTCCAATAGTCTCTCAGTGGAGTTTTTAGGGTCCCCTATAAAAAGGATCTTGTCATCTGCAAATAGTTTGATTTCTTCCATCCAATTTGTATCAATTTGATTTCATTTTTTTTGCCAAATGGCTCTGGATGAAACTTCCAGAATGATATTAAATAGCAATGATGAGAATGGGCATCCCTGTCTGGTTCCAGATCTTCAGAGGAATGCGTCCATCTTTTCCCAATTCAAGAGGATGCTGGCCATGGATTTGTCATAGATTGCCTCGATTGTATTGAGAAATGTTCCTTCTATATCCAATTTGCTTAAGGTTTTCATAATGAAAGGATGTTGTATTTTATCAAATGTTTTCTCTGCATCTAATGAGATAACCATATGGTTATTGTTCTTCAGTTTGTTAATGTGATGTATTGCATTTATTAATTTGTGATTGTTGGGCCATCCTTGCACACCAGTTATAAATCCCACTTGGTCTGTGTGAACGATCTTTCTGAAGTGTTATTGGGTTCAATTAGCTAACATATTGTTGAGGATTTTTGATCTATGTTCATCAAAGATTTTGGTCTGTAATTCTCCTTCTCTGTTAAATATTTTTCTGGTTTAGGAATTAAAGTGATGCAGGCTTTGCATTAAGGAGCTTGGGAGGGTCCCTCCCTTTGATTATTTTGAATAGATTGAGAAGAATTGAAATTAATTCTTCTTTAAATGTCTGGTAGAATTCAGCAGAGAAGCCGTCCAGCCCTGGGCTTTTTGTTGTTGTTATTGTTGGGATCGTCTTTATTACTGCTTCAATTTCCATCTTGTTTATTGGTATGTTTTAGGTTTACTATGTCCTCATGACTCAATTTAGGTAGGTTTTATGTGTCTCAGAATCTACCCATTTCCTCTAGGTTTCCCAATTTGTGGGCATACAGCTCTTTGTTGAAATTCCTGATTTTTTTTTTATTTTGGTGGTATCTGATGTTACTTTCCTTTTCATCTCTGATTTTATTTTATAAATGAGGGTCTTCTCCCTCATTTTTTGGATTAGTTTTGCCAGTGATGTATCAAATTTCTTTATTTTTTCAAAAAACCATCTCTCCATTTAACAGATTTTTTGTATTGCTTATTTTTTGGTTTCAATTTTACTTATTTCTTTTCTAATTTTGATTATTTCTTGCCTCCTACTCATTTTGGGTTTGGTTTGTTGTTTCTCTATTTCCTTGAAATGCATTGATATTTCATTTATTTGATACCTTTCCAATTTCTTCATGTAGTTACCGATTGCTAAAAGCTTCCCTCTTAATATTGCTTTTCCTGTATCCCATCATTTTTGGTATGATGTACTGTCTTCTTCATTTGTTTCCAGATTTTTATTTCTCTCTTGATTTCTTTTATGACCCTTTGTTCATTCAGGAGCATGCTGTTCAGTCTCCATGTGTTTCCATATGATCTAGAGATTCTTGAGTTGTTGATTTCCAGCTTTATTCCATTATGGTCAGAGAAGACGCATGGTACTATTTGAATTTACTGAGACTTGCTTTATGGCCTAGCATATGGTCTATCCTAAAGAAAGTTCCACAGACTGATGAGAAGAATGTGTATTCTGCCACTGTGGGGTGAAAAGTTCTGTAGATATCCATTAGGTCCATTTGGTCTGTAGTGTCAATTAACTCTATTATTTCCTTGCTGATAGGTTCCTTGGTTGATAGGTCCATTGCTGAAATCGGGGTATAGAAGTCCCCTGTTACTATTGTACTGGAGTCTATTTTTCCCTGAAGATTCATTAACAGTTCTTTTAGATAGCCAAGCACCCTGTAATTGGCTTCATATACAATTATAGTCACATCTTCCTGTTTAATTGATCCCTACATCACTACATAATGCCCCCCTTTGTCTCTTTCAACAGTTTTTGTGTTAAGTCTATTTTGTCTGATATTAGGATGGCAACACCAGCTCTTTTTTTGTTTCTGTTAGCATGGAATATCCTTTTCTCTCCTTTCACTTTCATATCTTTGTTGGTGAGATGTATTTCTTCTAAGAAGAGAATAGATGGGTCTTGTTTTTTAATCTATTCAGCCAGTCTTTATCTTTTAACTGGAGGGTTGGAGCCATTTACATTACTATTGATAAGTAGACCATGCCCTGCCATTTTTCCATAAATACTCTGTTTCCTTTGTATTTCTCTTGTACTTCTACTGGGGGATTTTCTGCCTTATTCTTTCATAATGATGGCTGTCTTTCTGTGTTTCTGTGTGTAGCAAATCCTTAAACATCTTCTGTAAGGTTGGACTAGTCGTGACAAATTCTTGCAATTTCTCTTTTTTGTGAAAGGTCTTTATTTCACTTTCATTCATAAATGAGAGCTTTGCAGGATACAGTATTCTGGGTTTACACTTTCTTTTGAGACTTGGACTATATCTCACCATTCCCTTCTATCCTGGAGGGTTTCTGATGAGAATTCAGCTGTAAGTCTAATTGTAGATCCTCTGAAAGTAATCTGAGGCTTCATGCATATTTTAGAATCTTTTCTTTATGCTTCACTGTGGAGAGTTAGAATACAATGTGTCATGGTAAAGATCTTTCCTGGTTATGTCTGTTAGGAGTTCTATATGCTTCCTCAATTTGGACATCCCTTCTTTCTCCAATTGGGCATTTTTTTAAATTATTTCACTAAATAACCTTTCTAATCCATTCTCAATTTCCACATTTTCAAGAACTCCTAAGACCCATATGTTGGGTAGTTTGATAGCATCCCATATATCTCCAACACTGCTTTTAAATTTTCTATTTTCTTCTTTTTATTTTGGTCTCACTGTAGGATTTCCAATGATTTATCTTCTAGCTCAGATAGTCTTTCTCCTGCCTTGCCAAGTCTGCTGTTAAGACATTCTACAGAATTTTTTATTTGATCTATTGAGTTCTTCATTTTATTTCATTTTGATTTCTCTTTAAAATCTCAATTTCATGAGAAAAATTTTCATTCATGTCATGTATGGTTTTTTTTTTTAATTCATGGATTTGCTTCTGATTGCTTTTGAGTAATCCTATGACTAATTTTTTTTTTACTTCTGTTTCTGGAATTTCATCAATCTCTTCACCTTCACATTCTAATACTGAAATATGTTGTGTTCCTTTGGGGGTTGTTCATGGTGTCTTCCTATCTTGTTTCTTGAATTTCTGCATTTATTTTTTGGGATTTGTGGAGTTAATTGTTGTTGATGTTGTTGTTTTCTCTCGGATAGCTTTTATCTTTGCACTGTGCCTCTGTGGCTTAGTGGAATATCTGTGCTTTCAGTCAATACTGAGAGGTATGGGATAGCTGTGTCCAGGGAGAGTTGGTCAGTGCTCCAGGGTGGTGCAATTATCCAAGGTAATGCCCAAGTTGGAGATGGTAGCTCTCCTCCCATTAGCAGAAGAGGGAGGGTTTGTCACATTTGTTGATGTGATCACTCCCTCACCTCCACTACTTCAAGCTGAACAATGCCCAGGTGTTAGTCACTCAGCCATGAGAATGATGTCCACAGTGCTCACTGTGAGCATGGTTACAGCTACAATGAGCTACTCTGGCAAATAACGAGTTCTGAGAGTGTGCTGTACACCTAGAGCTTGCCCAGAACCTTAGTTACACCTTGTCCCCTCTCACACAGTCACAGTGTTTTCACAGTCTCAGCACCCAGTGCTGCCACAGTGAAGGGATGCAAGAGAGTTCACTCTGTCCCACTAGCCTGTCTTGTCCACAGAGAGACTTCAGCCCATGTGTGCTTCACCTGGGTGGATCAGGTTTGATCTTCCAGCCAGAATCAAAATCAATGGGGAATGGGACATTTTCCCTATGGTAAAATCCCTGGTCACAAGTGTGCATAACGCTGCCAGGCACAGCTCTACTCATTCCACAGTCATGCTGGACAGGTACAAGGGTCCCTGCAGTTGACACTTCCCTTAGTGGGGATGGCTCCCCCTCCCCACCATTGCCAGGTGGGTGCAGTGTTGTTGTTGACCAACGACAAGGTGGGGACAGTCCCCACCAATTGACTTGAACTGCTGTGGTTGTCCCTGCCAACAGTCTCCACTAGTTGTTGGGTGTGCCCAGAAGAACTGAAGCAGCTACTATCTGTTTATGTCAGAAATGGTGCCAGCCTTCTCACAGCTCGCCACGGGGTGCTGGTGAGGAGGGGGACGAAAGAGGGAGAGAGATGCACTGCTCTTTTTCTTCCCGCTCTGGTTGAGCAGTCATCCAGCTCCCCTGAGGGTTCTGGGCCAGATTCAGTCACAGTGCAGTCTACCAGACTCACCCTCCAGCTGTATCAACAGTGGCGAGGCTGGTGCAGTCTGACCTCACCTTGCTTGCCAGAGCAGGCTGCTGGGTCGTTTGTTGTGTCCATGCCATGTGCTCCTTGCTGTACATCTGCACCTTCCTCTCAGGTCCAGGCCATTTCCACTGCTTTTGCAGGATCTGCCACTTCAGTTTTCCCTGCAACTTTTCCCTGAGAGTGTACCTTCTTCACTGCTTTTTTTTTTCTGCTAAGTTTGCAGAACCTAGAGCAGACCTCCCTGTAGCTATTCTGCCATCTATCTCTTTCTTTCAAAAATTTTTATATGAAGTAAACAAATTTCATACATACAGATTTAGGAGCATAGTGATACATCCCATTACCCTACCTTCCTTCCCACACTCCATCCTTCTTCTTTTCTTATTTTTTTCTTTTAATTTTTACATGACCTGCTTCCAGTTTATTTTATAATCATAATCTTAACCCTCTAGTAAGTAAATAATTCAACAAATAAGGAAAAAACTCCTTCTTCCTCAACAATAGAGCAAGGACTCTAAACAATGATCCCATCTCAAGCTGTTCATTTCACTGATACACATTGCATTTTTGTGTGCTCTATTAGTTACCACAGATCAGGGAAACTATACGATAATCGTCTTTTGGGGACTGGCTTATTTCACTAAATTCAGTGCTTTCCAGTTGCATCCATTTTGTTATAAAAGACAGGATTTCATTATTTTTTATGGCTGAGTAGTATTTCATTTAGAAGGAGCCACTGGGTGCAGCCCACGCTTAAGGAGAACTAGATATTAGCGAATGGGAATTCTCTCCACTATCGTCATAATTTTTCTGTAAATCAAAAACTGTTTTAAAATAATCAATTCATTTTAAAAAATCAGTGTGACCACTTCATATAGTCATCTGCATATAGTGGAAAATAGGAGAACATAAAGTCAATACAGTAGCTTCTGCAGAATATTACTTATTCTGTCTGTTCAAAAACCCAAAAATACTTGCTACTGCAAAGTGAATCAATGAAACCCTTTGATCGCACTCAATTCTCCTCCATGTTACATTAGCCCCAGGAAAACAAATCCTAAGCATGAGAATGGCAAATAGTCTTGCAGTACAAAAACGCTAGCAGTGGCCTGAAGATCAGAGCAAAATTGGTCTTTTGATCTTCTGCAGGCAGTGGTCCCTGTGCAGGGCATTAACTAATCTGATCTAGTAAGCTACTTAGCATGATTGCTGCTTTAGATTGGTTGTGTACAGCAGAGTTCAATGGATGGAGGAGCTATGCCAGTGTTCAATACTCTTGCCCAGTAGCTATGCTAAACTGCTTCTTCCTTTGAACATATCAACTTAACCAGGATTAACCTCAGCACATATGGAAAATTCATAATTCTCCAAAGTGTTTAAAATGCTATGAATCTTTGCTCGTTCATCTAGAATTTATTCATTTGAAAAAGCATTTACAAAATGCGCCTTCTCATAGCCATTTTCACCTGGGTAAAACTGTCTCAGCTGGGGTCCCTTTCCAGCCAAATTGCCAACTCCAAATGTCAGACTCTTTTTTTTTTCCTTTTTTGGATGATCAACTGCTCTGAATCATCATCTTGCACATTAATGACTGTGTTTTTAAGGATATCCAGGAGTAAATATTGTAAAAACAACATTGGTAAAGCTGAAATCATGCATTCAGAAACGCTGGGAAGCAGCAAATAGAATCTTCAGAATCCGAGAACTGACAGCCTGTTTATTTGGATAGCAGAACTGCGTCATTTTCAATCTGCGACTTAATTTTAGTTTGCTTCGTGGATAATTTATCTGTGAATATGACCTAAAATAAAAGAACTTTGCTAAGTTTACATGAGCAACATTTGAGGATTTCTAATAATGAATGCTAGTAATCTATTCATCAGAGTCACCCTCCTGTTTGAACATTTGAACTATTACAGGGTTTGCTCTCTGAGAATATTTTGTTATGCCATCAAGAGTCAGTGAAGGTCAATTCATGCCAAACCAGATCCTGGAAGGAAAGTAAATTCTTAGCAGAATTTGTGCAAGGAATGCTGGAAAGTGGTATTTTCAAGCTCTCAGATGTATCATGTGATACTCCATGTGCTGAAGCGCCTTACTGTACTACACACAATACATGTTTCTTAACTACAGTGTAGCTTGCTATCAGTAAGACTCTGCAGTACTAGAATAGGGCATGCAGATATGAAGAAAAGTGACATTTTCTTTTTTGACTGTTAAGATATATAAGAAAGAGAAATAATTATTTTAATTACTAAAGATTTTTTTCTTTTAATTCTTAAGTTGTTTCTTACTTTCCATTTGTGTTTCTGTGATTTGTACTAACATCTTTTATTCATTTTGTAACTTTCTACTTATTTAATTTAATCATTATATATTTATGGAAGAGTATTGTAAATTCTTCTAAATATAGTGCTTATTAAAAATAATCACTCTAAAAGCTTTAATAAAAACAGCCTGTAACTGAATGCAAAATATGCAATTATGTTTCTATTGAAGATCATATTAGTGTTTTGTCTTAGACTGTATCAAAAAATAGTCAATTCACAATCTCATTTAATATCAATGAATCCAAAAGCGATTTTTCTCTCTGACTCATAAATTAAGTATAGCACACTATAGTGACAAATTATTGCATATATTATCCATTTTTATGAAAAACACAATGCTTAAGGGAGTAGGACTTATACATTTTCTGTGACTTTTGTTAACACATGTAAAGCTGATATTTTTAAATTAAAGTTTCATATTAAAAATTTGTAGCATACCTACAATGTACTTTAGAAAACAATAAACCAAAAATCTTCATAAGTACCTTCCAACCAGCTAACTACAAGTTTAATTTATTAAACTATAAATTAAATGAGCCAACATTAAAGTATTAGAACTGACAGACACAGGGATCCCTTAGTGCTGTAAGCTGTAGTGCCAAAGACAAGGAGATATTGAAATGTCAGTAAAAATTCCATTTTGCAATACTCCTGCTAAACAAGAAAAGGCATTTTTCTTTGGCATCGAATTATTTAAGAGTGAAGAGGCAAGGTAGGAAAAATAATTGACTTTATAAAAAAAGTGTAATTCAATTGAGCACACTGGCTATGGGGAGAAAGGTCCTGCAGCTGCTGGTGAGTCTCTCATCAAAGACTCCTTGGTCAGATGCAAGGCGGTCGCTCATTCATCCAATAAAGCATGGATGTAGAGCATTACCTCACGTGCAGAAATTTTCATTGGTTGGCCAGAGAAGAGGAAAGAAAATTCCTGGCAAATTTAATCTCACTGACATTTCCCATGTATTTCAGTGGAGATGGTTTCAGACTTATTGTTAAGAAAGTCTTGTTAACTCTCTGCTCTGGACAATGTCAATTACTTTTTTCGACCCTCTGGTTTGATTTAGTCCCATGAACAAGGCAGCTCTTGCCATAAATATTCCCCTCAATCAGTGTAAGGAAAAGAGAGGCCTGCATTACGTTGGGTTATTAAGATGATGGAAACGACCAAATCTGTTTTAAATAATATGTAACATAATGTATAAATACCCATCAAAATACACAATTGAACACTTATTAGTTTTGCAGCATGTGGGTAGCATAATTATATATATGTTATGCATATATGTGGCATGGTCATATGTACTACATGGTTAAGAAGTCCTTGAATATTTTAAGTTTGTTGTTTTGATTAAACTCTTTTTTTCTATGAAAAGATTCTTTTGTTAGATGTTATTTGCTTTTGCCAGGATTTCCAACTTAAAGCTATCAATTATTCACGCTAAAAAATTAAACTTAAGTGGTCTCTAAAACTTCATTTTAATTTCAGAAAGTTCTGACATTTCCTGAATCCACAGATAACGGGTACATTTACACCCAGAGGAGATGCCTTAAATCATTTACATATGCCAATAATGACGTATTTCTTTACTGAACAACCAAATTTGGATCAGGGACCCTGCTGGTATTCTGGGGTACTGTGTTTTCTATGCACCAGTGGCATTTCAGAGCTCAATACTGTTTTCCCTGGGGAAAGGTGCTACAAATCTGTCATTCAATATCCTGCAAGCCTTCAGCTTTGCAGTGATTGCCAGCTCCCAAAGAGCAGAAAGAACAGAACCAGTCAATACCTTATAAAAGTATACAAATTAATAAGTGAGAATCAGAGGATCAGTGTGCCATATATGATCATCATAACATGAACCAAAGAGGAGATGATATATATACATACATATATATATATATATATATATATATATATATATTTGATTCAGTGGTTTCTCAAGCTTTTCAGGGCTCTTAATATGACAAATTTGTTACTATCTTTGCTTAAGTATCAAGAGGTGGGCGTTGTGGTGTAATGGGTGAAGCCTCCGCCTGTAATGCCAGCATTCCATCTAGATGCCCATCCAAGTCCCGGCTGCTCCACTTCCTATCTAGCTTCCTGCTAATGCATCTGGGAAAGCAGCAGAGGACAGTTCAGAAGAAGCTCCTGACTCCTAGCATTGCTCTGGCCCATCCCTGGCCATTGTGGCATTTAGGGAGTGAAATAGCACATATAAGATTTCTCTCTATCTCTCTGTCTCTGTCTCTCTCTCTCTCTCTTTCTGTAATACTGCCTTTCAAATAAATAAATCTTTTAAAATACTGTCCATCTAACAATGCCAAACTGAATTAATATTGTCATCCACATATTCACAGATACACAAATGCAAGATCTCATGTTAGAAATGTGGGAGTATCACTATGTCTCTAAATCTGTATATATGATGTACATGAAACTCATACATCTTAAATAAAAAAATTAAATGGAAAAAAAAAAGAAATGTGAAAACAGGCTAGCACTGTGGCACAGTGGGTTAAAGCTCTGGCCTGAAGCACTGGCATCCCATATGGGTGCCAGTTCTAAACCCAGCTGTGCCTCTTCCCACCCAGTTCTCTGCTATGGCTTGGGATAGCAGTAGAAGATGGCCCAAGTCCTTGGGCCCCTGCACCCATGTGGGAGACCTGGAAGAAGCTCCTGGCTCTTGGCTTCATATTGGCACAGCTCCAGCTATTGCAGCCATCTGGGGAGTGAAGCAACAGATGGAAGACCTCTCTCTCTGTCTCTACCTTTCTCTGTAACTCTGTCTTTCAAGTAAATAAAATAAATCTTAAAAAAAAGAAATGCGAAAATAATCAAAACATTGTGTATGTTCAAGGTACTATTTGAGTCATTTAAAACCTATGATTTTCTACTACCAAACTATGTGGATTTAGATATAGCATCTATGATCCATATTATCACCATTTATGAAATAAGGATGTGAAGCTGGGCTCATGGAAACTCTTATTTACTATCTAAAACCACAAATAATTCTCTGAAGTAACAAGTTCAATTAATTTTTCAATTTAAAAATTATTTAATACTTAAATTAGATATATGTATACACACACACATACATACACACACACACACACACACACACACACACATATATATATATATAGAGAGAGAGAGTGGGGGGGGGTCTCCCATCTGCTAATTCACTCTTCAAATGCCTGCAACAGCTTCTCAGGGCAAGACCAAAACCAGGAGCATGGAACTGCATCCAGGCAGCCCATGTTGGCGACAAGAACGCAAGTACTTGGATCATCTCTACCGCTTCCCTAGCTCTGTGTTAGCAGGAGGCTGAAATCTGGTTCGGAACAGCATCATACCCAGGTACTTTGATATGGGACATGGACATCTTTACTAGGCTAAATCCCTGCTCTAGAGTCAATTTACCTTTTGAAAAATAGAAATTTATGCATTTGATCTGATAAAGCAGAATTCATTGACCAATATATGTTAGGTGCTGATCTTCGGTGCACTGGCATACAGTGGTTAAGAGAACAGATGAGACCCTTCCTCTTATGAAGACATTGTGGAAAAGACAGCAAAAAACAACTACCATGACAAGAGCCTAGGGTGATTACTGAGGCCATAAACAAGAGTGTCAATCTGTTAAGTCAACAACAGGAGTCACTGTGCACTTACTCCTCATGTAGGATCTCTGTCCTTAATGTGCTGTACATTGTGACTTAATGCTATAACTAGTACTCAAACAGTACTTTACACTTTGTGTTTCTGTGTGGGTGCAAACTGTTGAAATCTTTACTTAATATATGCTAAATTGATCTTCTGTATATAAAGATAATTGAAAATGAATCTTGATGTGAATGGGATGGGAGAAGGAGCGGGCAATGGGAGGGTTGCGGGTGGGAGGGAAGTTCTGGGGTGGGAAAAGCCACTGTAATCCATAAGCTATACTTTGGAAATTTATATTTATTAAATAAAAGTTAAAAAATAAAATAAAAGTAAATACATAAGAAAAAAGAAAATAGATTAAACAGGTAATTTCAGACTGTGATAACTGCTATGAAAAAATAAAAAGGAAATTATGAAGGGGGTAAATAGAAGATCGCCACTTTACATTGAATAGTCTAGGGAGGACTCTCTGAACTTTGATTTTATGTTAATTATAATTACAAACCAAAAGCTTACTCTTCACAAAAGTGATTTTGTTTGATTTTGCTTTTCCTAAACAGCACATTCATTATCCTTGGGAGAATAGATTATACAATGTGGGTTAGAG
Organism: Oryctolagus cuniculus; assembly: GCF_964237555.1. Classification (NCBI taxonomy): domain Eukaryota; kingdom Metazoa; phylum Chordata; class Mammalia; order Lagomorpha; family Leporidae; genus Oryctolagus; species Oryctolagus cuniculus. The sequence continues at coordinate 150,438,410 of NC_091436.1, forward strand.
CAAATGTGACAATGTTAGCATTGACATCTAAGCAAAAAAAAAAAAAAAAAGGAAAAGTAGAGTTGAAGAAATGTGATAGGATTTGGGAATGCTTTTGGAAGGTGATGCCAGCAGAATTAATTAATTAGTTAATTAATTAATTTTTTTTGACAGACAGAGTTAGACAGTGAGAGAGAGAGAAACAGAGAGAAAGGTATTCCTTTTCTATTGGTTCATCCCCCAACTGGCTGCTACGGCCGGCGCGCTACGCTGATCCAAAGCCAGGAGCCAGGTACTTCTCCTGGTCTCCCATGGGATGCAGGGCCCAAGCACTTGGGCCATCCTCCACTGATCTCCCTGGCCACAGCAGAGCTGGACTGGAAGAGGAGCAACTGGCACAGAATCCGGTGCCGACCGAGACTAGATCCTGGGGTGCTGGCGCCGCAGGTGGAGGATTAGCCTATTGAGCCGCGGTGCCAGCTGCCAGCAGAATTTATTGATGTATTGGAGGACATGGATGCTGAAGGAAAGAGCAAGAATAAAAATTATTTCTAGGTAGAGCAATCACTCACAATATGTTGGTGGTAGCTCCAGTCCTGGCATGGGAAAGAATGGGGAGGGATACTTGATTGAAGACAACTGACTGTAGCAATCTAGAACCCATTGGATAAGTTAGGGAAGGTATAAATATTTGAGAGTCAAGTCATTAGTTCAAAGATATCTAAAATCGTGGAGTGGCTTAGATTTTCTAGGTAAAACACAGAGCTTTAAACGAAGCAGAAAATGCAGAACTCAGCCTTGGGAAACTTTAACAAGCAGAAACGGATGTCCCAGCAAAAGACGCAGTCTGTGAGGCTGGAGAAAAACAGTGTCATGGAAGTTTATCTATTGATTATTGGGTAACAGTGCATTTCCAAACTTAGTGGTCTAAACAATAGCCATATTGTTAAAGGTTGATCATCACTGACTTGAAAATCTGAAATCTGAAGTGCTTCAAAATCTGAAAATTTTCAACATCAAAATATTGTAACAAGAGGAAAATTCCACATCTGACCACATGTGATGGGCTGCAATCTAAATGTAGTTATCTTAAAAATGTTGGATGAAATTATTTTCAGCCTGCACATGCAATTCTACAAATATCAGATATTAGTATTACTTGCATCTGTCAATCAATTGACCTATCTTCTCTATTTTTTCTGTGTCTCAATCCAGAGTGGAATAAAGTGTTCAATAAAGCAATCCAAGGTTAATCAGTGTGTTATGCAGTTGAGGTCTATTTTTATTTAGCCCTAATATTTAGCTGAGACACATACCTCATTCCCCTGGCTAAGGAGGCATCAATTTATGAAGTAAGGAAGTTTTCAGGTATTTATGGAGGGGCAGAAGTTTCTGGTGTCATTGAATTAAGAGGAAGGCTTCTGTCTTTTCAACTGAACAGAAAAAAGTCCTATTACCTTCCTTGTACTTTCATTTTTTTTTCCTAATATGAATTGTGCCTACACAGCATCTGTAAAAAAATAGATCCTCTGGGCTTGTGATGTGTATATGTGGTTGGGGGTGTCAGTAGCTCTATGTCTGTTGTATAAATCTGTGCAAACTGCAGATTGAAGTTCAATCCCTACTCTGTAGGGGGTAAGAAGAGGTGATGAATTAGTCTCTAACAAAGAAGATTATTTAGAGGGTCTTTGGAACAGGCAGAGAAGTGGGGCAGTAGGTTAGTCTTTTATTAAGTACATCATATCCACCCTCCCTGAAAAATCCTTTCTCTAGCCTATGTAAGTATAAGAAGAAAATGCCCTAAATCCAGGAAACCTACAAAATTGTATAGTTCAGACTAAGAAACAGATCACAGCAAGCTAAAAAATCCCTCTCTTTGACACAAAAATGCCACATGGCTTCATTTGCTTAAATACATACAGGGAGGGGTTGAAGAAGAATTAGGATAAAATGCATGGCAAAAGGAAATCCATGCCAGGCAGACAGTGTTGCCAATGACCTAAAACAGATGCCAGGTTAACTTGGGGGCCAATTTGTCAAACATTCCCTCTGAACTGCAAATTTTAAAACTATAAAACTTTCAACTTGAAATATGTTATAGTTGGGCAACATTCCTCAAATAATCAAAGTCATGATTACAACGGAGGTGATGAAATATGATCCATAATCTGTACTTTGGCTGATACTCTCTATTTAAGACATTTAATGGGTTTTCCCGTTTGCCCATTATTTTCCCCAAATTTTCTATAAATTTCTTAGATAAAACAGTTTGTAGTATTGCCAATGCTACCGTGTAAAAGAACATAGCCACTAGCAACCAAAGAAATTTTCATCAGGGAACTGGCAGCCTACAAATCAGTGTGACTGGTGGAAACATATTCTTGCTGTTACTAAGAAACCATGTTAAAGGCACGTACAGTGACATTCCAATATGGTAAATCCATAAATTTAATTTATCATCCCAGAGAAGATTCATGCTTGGACCTCAGCATAGGGTACACAAATCTATTTACCTGTCTCTTAAATTGTTCATTAGCCTAGGATGCTTTATTAGGAGGTTATTTATTAAGGTAGGAATGAGAAGGGATATTAAGATGAAACCAGTAGTCATCTCCAAAACACTACTGTTAGCTAAAAATATGCTCAGGGTATCTAAAAATCATAATATTTCCATGGCAAAATTTGATGAACATTTTGAATTAATGAAAAAACTGAGTTCCTGAACACACACTCTGTTCTCCATAATCAGTCCCACTTTAAAATAAGAAACACAATGCTGATCGCTTAAATCTGGGATAATTCCTCTTAATTCTTTGGTCCAGGATTGTACATTGCTGTTTCCGTTTGTCCTAAATATGGTCTACTTCAGATGAGGACAAAACTGAGGACTTTGTAGCCAAATGACATGTACATGTATCAGGTAATTCATCCAGCAGTCACTTTACAGAGCTTGTTGTAAATAAACAGGAAGATGGCAAAGAGAAAGAAATGACCATTCATTAGGAATGTTTAGGATGTAAGATATTTTATATGTGAAAACCCTTGCAGATTTTCATTTAATCACTGGTTCTTTCCTCAGACTCTGTCTTAAGTGCCTGCATGCAATAGTGAGATGAACTGTTGAAAAAAAAAGTCTGGCTTTGGTTTGGCATGTATTTTATACAGAATGGAAAAGCAATGCAATAAATATAATCACTGCAATAAATAGCTAAGATATGCAGGCTCTTATAATGCAATAGATATTCCAGGAAAAGGTACTCCAACTGGAGTGTCCTAATGGAGACAAAGACAGAGAAACTGCAACTGGAAATAGGGTGGTCAGGGCAGGCAGCCTCGACAGGATTGCATCTGAGCTAAGATCTGGGACAACGTACGTTTTGGGGAAAAGAGTTTTCAGGAGGAACATAGAGTAAAAAATTTCTTAAAAGGAGTTGTTCCATGGACATTGCAAAATGGCAGGGAGAATACAGTAGATTGTGTAGAATCTGTGTGCGGAGGTTGCAGGAACCCCCATACCACCCTGGAGCTAAGTCACAAGTAGAATAGTGGTTATCAAATGTTTTTTTCCAGAGCCCTGATGTGCTACAAAGCTTTACGAAATAACCTTCCCATTCTTTTTTCTTTTCTTTTGCTTTCTTTTTTTTTTTTTTAATTTTTGACAGGCAGAGTGGACAGTGAGAGAGAGAGACAGAGAGAAAGGTCTTCCTTTGCCGTTGGTTCACCCTCCCATGGCCACTGCGGCCGGCGCGCTGCAGCCAGTGCACCGTGCTGATCTGAAGCCAGGAGCCAGGTGCTTATTCTGGTCTACCATGGGGTGCAGGGCCCAAGCACTTGGGCCATCATCCACTGCACTCCCGGGCCACAGCAGAGAGCTGGCCTGGAAGAGGAGCAACCTGGACAGAATCCGGCGCCCTGACCAGGACTAGAACCTGGTGTGCCAGTGCCGCAGGCAGAGGATTAGCCTTGTGAGCTGCAGCGCCGGCCCCATTCTTTTGCAATGGGGCAAAGCAAGAAAAATTAGTTCTACTCATCTAGTCATAATCAGTCTCCTTTTAAAATATTATGTGTCAGGCTGGAATAAAATTGTGTTTTATAAAATGTGCACAGTGTCCTTACACTTCATTGTATGTGTTACCTAAACGTCCCTGTATTGGGTACAGCTAGCTGCAGGAACTTCCTAGAGGTTGTTTCCAAATATAAATGTTTTTCCTGACTCAGTCTTTGCCTATGGTTATAGCAAGACCTTGATGAAAAGTGAACAATTATTCAATCTCAATATTCATAGCAACAATCACTTTGGTATCTTTTGCCTCATTATACTCCCAGTGTGCTCCATTTATTAAGTAGAATGGTTTAAATGAAGAAATGATATGGCAAGGAAAATGGCTTTTCAGTAACATTTGCTTTCTAAGTTCATTGCTGTTCTGGCTTGATTCTAATATTTTATCTATTAAAAGATATATGGGGGCCGGTACTGTGGTGTAGCAGGTAAAGCTGCTGCCTGCAGTGTGGACATCCCATGTGGGTGCCAGTTGGAGTCCCGATTGCTCCACTTCCAATCCAGCTCTTTGCTATGGCCTGGGAAAGCAGTGGAAGATGGCCCAAGTGCTTGGGCCCCTGCACCTGCATGGGAGACCAAGAAGAAGCTCCTGGCTCCTGGCTTCAGATGGGTTCAGCTTCAGCCATTGCAGCCATCTGGGAAGTGAACCAGTGGATGGAAGATCTCTCTCTCTCTCTCTCTCTCTCTCTCTCTCTCTCTCTCTTTCTCTTTCTGCCTATCCTTCTCTCTCTGTGTAATTCTTTCAAATAAATGAATAAAAATCTTTACAAAAATATATGGAGGCAGGCAGTCTTCTTGAACTGCTTAAAAATCAGACTATTATGTTATTTGCATGCTTTGCCATGACCAGTGCTGATACAAGAAATACACTGACATAAATTAAATGTAAATAGAAGGTGCCCTTTCTACTGGTGATCCAAAGTGTGACTTCTCTGTAGCTTGATTGCACATACTACTTGCATTCAGAAGCATAATCTTTGATGTAAATTCTAAATATTACATTTCATTGGGATATTCGCCTCTGTTGTTTATCATCTAGTGCTTAAGATTATTGTGAATTACCATCTATGGCCATACCACCCTGAATGTGCCTAATCTCCCCTGATTATTGTTAATTACCTACATAACTGACATTGTGTCATAGTCTTCTCTCATCTAAAATTAGATTTCCTGCTATGCCTATGATATGGCAATTATCAATACAGTAATTCTGGTGCAGTTTTGGTAACATACTGAAAATGAAAAGGCATTCATATCCTCATGGTAAATTCTTTAAAAAAATCAGGCATAGTCCCCAAAATAAACATTGAACTTAATAATGATGGACATGAAGTTCCCTGTGATTTGTCTTCATGATGCATTCTGTCAGCCTCAGATCCCAGGCATAGGTCACCATCTAAAAGTTGAGCTCAATAAAAGGATCATCAGTGTTCTTTTATCAATGACTTAGCCTGCATCCTTTTATCCCAACATCTTCCCTTGAAAGCCATTATTTCCTCACAAAAAACCACCATTACCCAATTAATTTATTCCAAAATATATACCTGTGTATCTCCACTTTAGCTGATATGTGGCTGCAGACAGCGATTTCTCCCTTGAGAAGAAGCAGATACTTCTGTTACATCCATAAACACCTGGGCACAGAGGTTGATTCAGTGCCCAACTGACCCAGTGACCCCATTCAGATCTTCACTTCCCTTACAAAAATACCAGTCACCCAAACTCTCATCAAAAAGGAAATACGCAAACTCTGCTTCAGAAAATAATGATTCCCACATGTTTGAAGGAAAGAAATAACTATTTGAACTTCAGGGGCTCCCTTTCCACATTAGATAAAATTAGAGGAGGTCACCAGTTCCAAGAATAGACAAATTTATGAGTTGACCAAGGACAAAATATATGGGCTGGAATAAAAAAAATGAGAAAGACTAACCGAATTCCCTCTCTAAATAATTTGAATGACTCAGAGAAATTATTACAAATTCTAAGGCTAAGAAGGCAATTTAAAATGCCTCTCTCTGGAAATCTTTACCTTTAAAGTAAGTAAGTCAAGGAGAGATTGAAAGGCTTTGAAAATTATGCTTTTGTCCTATGCTAAGTACAAGAACAGTGAGAGGATGAAAGAAAAATAAAGCTAAACAGTCTGATTAAGATGCAGAGAAAGCATGGAATGCTGAGATTTGGGAAGATTTGCAGGATAAGAAAAATGAGATCTTAATAGCAAACCTAGGTGGCAACAATAGCAGAGTAAGCCAGCCGTTTGCAGATCTGGTTACCCTTGGAGAACCCCACGGGATGGAGGGAGCTGATTTAGTTATTATTAAATCAGGAATGAGACTGTGTTCGTAAAGAACTGTATCAAGAGAAAGAGAGACAAAAATCTCCATTACTTGGAATGACTGCTGCAAGGGAACCCAAATATAGGAATTGATTGAGTCATCCTCCGAACGAAATTTAAATGAAGAGCTTTCAGGAAACTACCCCGTGAAGACTGAAGTACTTGCACAACATTCGGGATGATTTGCAAGGTAAACTCTGGTAACATCAGCAAGGAAGAATTAAGGCATTAATTTGGAAGTTTCAGATACTGTATGTGGGGATGTAGCTTCTGCCCTGGTTGAATGCGACATGGAAATGTATGTGATGGGAGTTTGAAGGCAGAGGGCGGGTTCAGCCCAGTTTTTGAAGGTGAGGAGGATGGTCCATGTCAGACTGACTCAAGCCCTGTTTGGATGTCAGTCTCTGTACATTGTACTTACAGGCACGCTCATTCTCTGTGTCAGTCTTTGTGTGTTGTTTGATAAAAATGCTGACCAAAGTGTCTGGTGTTGCTGTAGGAACTGAGTCCATATTTCAGGAAGTATAAAAGTAAATGAAGATGGGCAAGGGAATAAATAGAGCATGCTTCTCTCGTCTGTCTTCTTATTGAACCTTTTTGACTTCCTACATAATATCCACATACATTGCTTTAATCAGGACTGCATCTAATGACCAGTCTCTGTGTGAGAATCTGAGGCTAACACTTCAGCAAATTGGAGTCCTATTACTAAGTGAGATGGGGATAATGGATAATGCACAGGAGTAAGCTTTGTGTGAGCTATTACTGTTTTCACAGAATTCACACTTATTTATTCCAAATGTCTCACAGCCAAGAATCACAAAGAATGATGTAGAGGGATACATTAGCAAAAGAAATATCAAAACTAGAGAAAAAAGAGAAAGAAAAAGATAAGCAGAAACGTAGATAAGGCAACAACAACAACAAAAATCCAGTTCTACAAAAAGTTAAGAAGCAGGTATAGCTATCTAAAATCAAGCTGTGCTGTCCTCAAGGGAGTAGGAAAACCCAGCAGAAAGGAGACTGTTGAGAGGTATCATGCAAAGTATGTGTAAAAAAAATCTCAGAACCTAAAACATTAAAAAATTAGTTAAAGATATTGTCCTGCAGAGCAGATAGCTGAGTTATTGGTAGTGACTTGGTCTCTAGGGGCACAAGTTTCATATACAAAAGCAGCTACCTTTAAGTAATTTACTTAGGATGCTTCTCCAGCTGTAGGAATGGGGGATGTTGCCTTGGAGGCTCAAAGCGATTATATTACCAGAATCAGGGGCTACAAAAAGCTATGCTAGACCTGGATAAAAAAATGCCTTCTAATAAAAAATATCTCTCTGTGTGTTTACTGGGATGTGGGAGTTGTTACCACATGCTTGTATATTTCCCTCTCAATGCAGGCCTAGGACAAGGGCTACTCAATATTCAAAAAGAAATCAAAAATAGAGGCACTTTTCTAGATGAAAATAAACTTGAAAAATGAGCCTACCATCACTGCAAATTTTGAACACCCCAAGCTAGCAGAATTATTTTGAGACTACATACTGAGACAGAAGACGTTTTCTCCAAGACAGAGAATTTTAATAGTGTCGTAATTAATTCCATAGTGAGATATTTCTCTTTACTGAATTTTAATTTGCAAGTCTTAAAGAAAAGACCCCTAGGATAGAATGATTGACAAAGTAGTGAGCCTCAAAGAAAGATTATTCTGGACCCTATGTATCAACTACTTACCAAGTATTGTCAAGCCTTAGGCAAGAGTAATACAGGCCTAGTTTATCTGTGTCTTTGCAAACTTCCTTTTGCTTGGAGTCATGGGTATCAGGCCTAGGGACTGGCTTATTGTCTTTATTTTTTGAATGTGTGACTTAATGCTGAAATATTCCTTTGTTCCCAATTTACACTTTAGACTTAACAAATGGGTAAACATGAGAGACTCAGCAGGATGAATCCAATTTCAGAGACACTGGAAGAACTGCATCATTTCCAATCAGAGACACACAGATTAAATGTAATGAGCTCTAATCAGTCATCTGACTTAGAGTTTTCTCTACCTGTATTTAGAAGGATGAACCAGAAAAATCCAATGACAATTTATGGACTTAATGGTTTTAGAAGTGTTTGAACTTAGTATTTGAAGAAAAGCTGTTTTGGAATTGATTTTACATAATTTTTAAAGATGGTATTTATTTATTTGAAGTGTAGAGCTACAGAATAAGGGAGAAACAGAAAAACATCTTCCATCCCCTGGTTCACTTCCCAGATGGCCGCAAAGGTCAGAGTTGGGCAGATACGAAATCAGGAGCCAAGAGCTTCCTCAGGGTCTCCCACGCAGGTGTAGGAGCCCAAGCACTTGGTCTATATTCCACTGATTTTTTCCCAGGCAATAAATAGAGAGTTGGATTGGAGGAGAAGCAGTCAGGACTCACACTGGCCCCCATACGAGATGCTGGCACCACAAGTGGAACCTGAGCCTACTATGCCACAGTGCCAGTCCCAGGTTTTACTTAAAATTTAAAAGTATTTATTTGAGAGGGAGAGAGACAGAGACAGAGAGTGAGTGAGCAAGCTCTCACCTTCTGGTTCACTCCCAAAAGCCTGCAAAAGCTGGGGGCCAGGAATGCAATCTGGGTCTCCCCTGTGGGTGGCAAGGGCCCAAGTACTTGAGCCTTCATGTAGTATCAGCTAGGGTTTGCACTGGAAGAAGCTGAGCCAGGAGCTGGAATTAGGAAGCAAACCCTGGCCATCCTATGTGAAATGGGAAGCATGTTAACTGCCAGGCTAAACATCCACTGCTATGGGAGAGGCAACCTTAGAGTTTCGGTCTTTGATTTCTACGGATTTTATTCTTGACATTTATTCAGAAATACAACAATGAGGGGTGTTAATATTTGAATTAATGGATCTCTATAAGAATGTTTTCATACTGTCTTTTTTTCCCCTTTTTTAGCTTTTATTTAATAAATATAAATTTCCAAAGTACAACTTTTGGAATATAGTGGCTTTTTCCCTCAATAACCTCCCTCCCACCCGCAACCATCCATTTCCCACTCCCTCTCCCATCTCATTCTTCATCAAGATTCACTGTCAATTATCTTTATATACAGAAGATCAACTTAGTATATATTAAGTAAAGATTTCAACAATTTACACCCACACAGACACACAAAGTATGAAGTGCTGTTTGAGTACTAGTTATACCATTAATTCACATAGTACAACACATGAAGGACAGAGATCCTACATGGGGAGTAAGTGCACAGTGACTCCTGTTGCTCATTTAACAATTGACACTCTTATTTATGATGTGAAGAGTTTTCTAACACATTGTATCTGGAAACACTTTGAGAAAAAGTAAGAGGAGAATGAGGAGCACTCACCGTCCCAGGAAATAGCACAGTGTTTGCTTCATGTGTGAGATCGACCCATTCCAGTGTTCTGTGATGGCAAAGGCTGAGTATTTCCGGGGAGCAGAAGGAATCTCAAAACAGCGGTTATGCGTAGTTAGCGGATGGACTCCTGAAAGGGAAATGGGCTGTCTTTGTAGAACGTTGCCTACCTCTTCTGAGAGCCCCACACAGCCAGTGCATATGAACCGAAGTTTAGGCAAACATAAAGCTGAAATGCAACCAAGGGAACTTCCAGATTTTTTACCTAACTTTCTGTTGGGAGGATTTCCAGGTGGGTAACACACCTGGCCTGTCTCCTTTCCCTTACTTAGTCTCTCCTTCAGTAGAAAACCAGGTTATATATTTAGAGAGTTTAGGAAAAATACCTGAGCATACTTATCCTGGTTTGTAACAGGTTAGGTAGTGCTCCCTCACCACACCAAAAAGAACCCAGGTTAACCTGGATACACAGAAGCTCCTGGCTCCTGGCCTCAGATTGGCTCAGCTGTAGCTGTTGCAGTCATCTGGGGAGTGAACCAGCAGGTGGAAGACCTCTCTCTGTCTCTCCCTCTCTCTGTCTGTAACTCCACCTCTCAAATAAATAAGTAAATCTTAAAAAGAGGCCGGCATTCTTCCCTGGTTTCTGTCCTAACTCATCTGTGGATGTCTGTCATGACTGTTGAGTATGTCTAATTCAGGAGTAGAATGTCAATGAGAATTTCAAATTGCAATCCCAAAACCTGACCTCCAATTATCATAGAGACAAACTGATATTTTGCTCTTTATCTATATGATCCAATTTAATCTATGAGTTGATTTCTAATTCAAGAAGCTATGAGGAATGTTATTTATTGCCTCATTGAATTCTCAACAAATAGTTCATTATATACAGCAAAACTCTTAACCTTGATACATGCTGTAATCTGTCTTCTCTTTTCACCTTTTAACTTACATGATCCATTGTAGTCAGTTTGGGCTGGCAGAACAAGGTTCCACAGAGTGGGTCACTTAGATAGATGCTCAACGCCTCCCTGTTCCGGAAGCTAGAACTCCACGATGAGGGTGCTAGCAGGGTGGGTTTCAGATGAGGCCACTCTTCCTGGCTTGTAGACAACTATATTCTTGCTGTGTCCTCCAATGTCTTCTTCTCTGTGAGCTGAGAGAGAGAGAGAGAGATATGATCCCCCTTTTTCTTAAAGGGCACCAATTCTATCTACTAAGGGTGCTACCCATAACATCTCAATTAACCTTAATTACCTCCTCAAGGGCCCTATCTTAAAAAAAAAAAAAAAAAAAAAAAAAAGACACAATGGAGCCTCGGGCTTGGATAAATGAATTCAGGAGAACAAAATTCAACCTATTAAAAACTCTGAAATTTAGATTTTCTAGGCTTTTTATCTACAAATGTAGCATGATCTACAGGAGCAAATCATTGTTGAACTTTTTCCTGATACTCTCCCAAACCTCCTAACAACATTCTCCTTGGGACTCATTTGAGGTCTTCTGCAGTAATTCTTGGTAGACAATGAAATTTTCCTTCCTTCCTTCTTTCCTTTCTCTCTCCCTCTTCCCCTCCCTTCCCTCCTTGCTTCCTTCCTTCCAACTTTCTCTTTTTTTTTTTTTTTTTTTTTGACAGGCAGAGTGGACAGTGAGAGAGAGAGAGACAGAGAGAAAGGTCTTCCTTTGCCGTTGGTTCACCCTCCAATGGCCGCCGCGGCCAGCGCGCTGCGGCCGGCGCACCGCGCTGATCCGATGGCAGGAGCCAGGATCCAGGTGCTTTTCCTGGTCTCCCATGGGGTGCAGGGCCCAAGCACCTGGGCCATCCTCCACTGCACTCCCTGGCCACAGCAGAGGGCTGGCCTGGAAGAGGGGCAACTGGGACAGAATCCGGCGCCCCGACCAGGACTAGAACCCGGTGTGCCGGCGCCGCTAGGCGGAGGATTTGCCTAGTGAGCCGCGGCGCCGGCCCAACTTTCTCTTTAAAGAAATTAAAGTCATTATTCGATTCTCAACCACTTGCCACATGTTTTAACTTGCCCTTGACAATCTCTGCAGCCTGGACTCTTGACTTTAAGTGACTCCTGGCAGCCCACATTAAGAAGCAACAGCTCTCAAGTTTTCTATTATATTTTATTATTTTTTATTATACCTGAGCATTCTCCTTGCTGTCTCCTTTACTAAAGTATTTTCCCCTTTCACTTTTCAATGGATGTGATAACTATACAATCTTCTTAAAAAAGAAAAAAAAAAAAAGACAACTGGTCTGTAATTTACTACCCTTCCAACCTTCATTAGTGTTCCCCTTAATAAGCTTAATCTATATTAGCAGGAGTATAATAATTACTTTCCAAAATATAATTAGTAACTAGTGCTTTATATATGAAAACCTATAACACCTAATCACAAGTATTCCAATAAAAATAAACGATGTTCATGATACAATAGATACATTTTTAGTTTTTTTAAGATTGATTTTATTTCTTTGAAAGGCAGAGTTACAGAGAGAGAGAGAGAGAGAGAGAGGTCTTACATCTGCTGGTTCACTCCCCAAACGGGTCTAGAAGCCAGGGATGGGCCAGGCTGAAGCTAGGTTCCGGAAGTTTCATCTGGGGTTTCCACATAGGTGCAGGGGTCCAAGAACTTGAGCCCGCTTCTGCTGCTTTCCTAGGCATATTAGCACGGAACTGGATCACAAGTGGAGAAGCCTGCACTCAAATCAGCACCCATATGGGATGCTGGCATTTTAGGCAGCAGCCTCACTCACTATGCCGCAGCACCGGCCCCCTGATATATTTTTCTAATAAACTTCTATTAAACAGAGAAGCGGTACCTAAATTCTCATTACAAGTTTCATTTCCATACTTTCTTTATAATGTGCAGGGCTAGCAGGCAGCACCCTTCCAATATTCACAACTTGATGATTTTGTAAGGGGAAAGTGGCAAGTAAAAGGAGGATGGGGAGAAGGGGGAGGGGAGGGGAGGGGAAGGGGGAGGAGAGGAGAGGAGAGGAGAGGAGAGGAGAGGAGAGGAGAGGAGAGGAGAGGAGAGGAGGCAAACACAGCTCTGGGTTCTACCTGCAAATATCATTCCTTTCTGCTTCCCACCTCCAAGAGAGAAGGGGGACAGTGAGAACAGGGCCGCGGAGCCACAGCACATCATAAACTGTACATTGTTGGAACTGTAAACTGACATGCTCAGTTCCTGGTCTGTGTTTTCCTCCTGCTGCTGTCTCTTCTTGTTCAATAGAAAAGAGTCTGTTCTGACTTTAGATCACGAAACAATTGGATACACTGTCTTATAAAGCAAATAGGAATACACTATTGGAAAACATAGACTCATGCAAATAAATATATTTCATTTATATAGAATATTTGCCAAAAATCATATAAAGATACTAATAGTATATTGTATGTAAAAATGATTACATCTTGCTATTTGAATCAAATGGTAAATTTCATCTTGCATTTTCTTTTATTAGCTCTGCTGAATCCAAAACTCTGGTATAACATTCTGGTTTCTGCAGTTCTGAGGAAAAGCTTCCTGCATGGTAGATGGCTCACCAAGACTCATTCTGCCACCATTTCAGCACCATCAAACTGTCTCTGTTTTATATTATTCATACTTTTCAGATTTCCTTTTCTGTAGGAAAGGTGAGGTATTTTCTTTTCTCCATAACTTATCATCATATTTAGAATCTACAACAAGGTAGGTTTGGAATAAATATTTTGCATAGTTTAGAGATAATTAATGAACTAATGGCTTCACCAATTCTGTTTATAACCATGTTGACTTTTCTGTTGATATTAAACAGTATTAAAATTTTGAAATGAAATCTACCCATTTCCCTCCACAAACTCCCTACAATTTTAACAGTAGCTGGAGACACAGGGTAAACGTGGAACATTTCAATCACGTGACAGCAATGTCCATTTAAAGAGCTGATAAATTCTGTGCTGTGGAGCAAACCACTTAATCCTGACTGTATATCAACAGGGAAGAATTCCAAAGGCTTTTATTCCCACTTACACTTTGGCTACCCACTTGCTTTGACCTAAATTGTTTTCATTTATGAGGGACAAATGAGGAAGAATAAAAATAAACTATTGCCCAGATAGAGGTTCCAACGTACAGCAAATATGTTGCTGGTTAAATAACTTTATAGGACATAACTGAGAGAAAAATAATCACTGTAAAGAAAATCCATTTCCAAAACAGACACACCTGTAAAATTAAGTACTGTCTGCACAATGGAATTATTTTCAGGAGCTGGTGCCAGGTTTATTTTAATTAATGTTTAAAACAACCAGGAATGGACTGTCAGATGACCCAGCAGGGATTGATCATTCAGTGTCTTCTCTGTAAAGCTCCAGAAATGTGCTCTTGAGAATGGCAAGGATCATGACAGGAGAAAACTGAAGGTCTGAATGCAGCATGATTCCCTTAAAGCCAGAGTAGTTCCATTGGTTATCAAATGAAGACTGTCAGATGGCCAGGGGTAACTCAGCTAAGAAAACCATAGCACATAAGTGCATCAGTATGGCTGATTATAAACCATACAGAAAGGATTGAAGAAGATGGCTGTGAAAGGCAGCTGACAATAGTTCACAGTGGCCACTAAGTTATGAGAACTGGAAGTCAACTGCCAGGCTTCAAAGTTCTGCTATTTTATACCTTACTTTTAAAAAAATAAAAAATAATAAAATGATTGAACAGACATTTCTTAAAAGAAAATGTATAAATGGCCAGCAGGTGTAGACATAAATGCTCAAAGTCATTCATTACCAGGGAAATGCACATTGAAACCATAATGAGGTATCACCTAACCACAGTTTAGAACAGTTATTATAAAAAATGCAAGAAATAACAAATGGTGGCATGGATGTGGAAAAAGGGGTACTGTCACAAGTCTATTGGTAGGAAGATAAATCAGGACAGCCGTTATGGAAAACAGTATGAAGTCTCCTCAAAAACTAAAAATAGAACTGTCATATGATCCAGCAATCTGACTTTTGAATTTATATAATAAAGAAATAAATTCAGTATGTCAAAGAGATATTGACACTTCCATGTCCATTGAAACACCATAAATGTCAGCCAAGATAATGGAATCTACCTAAGTGCCCGTTGATAAATTGATAAAGACAATGTACTATCTTTAGACAATGGATTGCTATTCCTATCGCTGTGGCTCACTTTGTTAATCCTCTGCCTGCGGCGCCAGCATCCCATATGGGTGCTGGGTTCTAGTCCTGGTTGCTCCTCTTCCAGTCCAGCTCTCTGCTGTGGCCCAGGAAGGCAGTGGAGGATGGCCCAGGTGCTTGGGCCCTGCACCCCATGGGAGACCAGGAAGAAGAACCTGGCTCCTGGCTTCAGATCGGCAGAGTTCTGGCTGTAGAGGCCATTTGGGGGGTGAATCAACGGAAGGAAGACCTTTCTCTCTGTCT
This sequence comes from Oryctolagus cuniculus, assembly GCF_964237555.1. NCBI lineage: Eukaryota > Metazoa > Chordata > Mammalia > Lagomorpha > Leporidae > Oryctolagus > Oryctolagus cuniculus. Next base: position 150,453,614 of record NC_091436.1, read on the forward strand.
CTCTCTCTCACTAATTCTGTCAAAAAAATTTTTTTTTTCTTTGAGGCAACATGAATATACTGGAATAGATTCTACACCAAAGTAAATCTGTCCCATAAATATAAGTCACACATTAGTTCACTCATTTGCGGAATATAAACAGGTTGGTTTCCTAAAAGTAGAAAGTAGCATGGTGATTATCAGAGATCGGGGCACGTAGAAAAGAGGGAAAGAAGGGGAGAGATTGGAAAATGGATATAAAGTAACCAAGGAGGGATAAGTTCTATTGTTTTATTGCCCAGAATGGTCACTATCATTAACAATAATACATTATAGATTTCAAAATAGGTAGAAGAGAGGATACTGAATGTTCTAACAATAAAGAAGTGATGAATGTCTGAGGTGATTGATATACTAGTTATTCGAATTTAAACCATTACACACGGTAACTTTGTATCAAAATAGTACATTATACCCAATAAACATATGCATTTAATTATTACATGATAATTTAAAATAAATCAATTGAATGTAAAGCATGCTGTTATTTGATTTCTAATATTTGGTTTTCTAGAAAGTTAGTTCTATATTAACTTCTTCATTTTTACAATTAAAAAGATAGATAAACCTATTGCTGTCGTTATTAGGATTAAATGAGTTAATGTACAGAAAGTACATCACACAGCGGCTAACATGTAAAGAAAATCCATGGTTATTTTAAAAGTACATACACATTACTAGCATACAGAATCTTAAATCAGGTTGCTACTAGCACAACAGATACCCAAAAATGGAGGTTCTTCAGAAAGTTAGTGGAAAATGGAATTAAAATATAAGTAAGTTGGTGCAAAATATTTTGAAATTCGCATATAGCTTCTTATGATACATTTCGATGAACTTTTTGAATACAGTCATATATATAAAGTAGAAGAAAAGAAATGTTTTGTCCCTATGACTAAGAGAACGACACAGTATGATTCCGTTTGAGATTGAGAGAGAAGCCATGTGGAAGATCAAGATTTTAAAAATGGTATAAAATCCTGGCCTCCAGTATAAAATCTACCAGATATGATGAAAAGGTTGTGTTTTGTAGTCCACCTGTAGGAATATAGCCTGAGTTCCTATGACCTAAATGTGAGGTCAATCGTCTGTGCACTATAAATCACAGATCACAAGCTGAGCAGAAGGGTTCTAAATTATGAAGTGGAAGAGACAAAATCTTGATACAGTCTCTAAACTGCTGTGGCTACATCAGCACTAAAGTTATCTTTATGTTTTCTTGCCATGCCATTTTCTTTGATCCTATCAGATCCATGGTTAGTTCAAGGGTAAGTATTTGTTGCTGAGAACATGTGATAATCTTTCACTGCAAGCATATGATCAGAGACTATTACGATGAGGTCCACCGTTCCTTGTGCTGGAGAGAAGTGTCATAATTACCTTCAATCCTTCAGCAAGCAAACCTTGAAGTCAGCATTATGGACAATATGGCCGTTGATTCTCTCCTGTGTTCTCAGTTCTGCCTTGAGTCCTTACACTGACCAACTCACTCTCCAACTTCCAATGTGTTGCTAATGTTTCATGCTTCAGAACCTGTGATTCACTTTCCAATTTTAGCTTTGTTTTGTTCCCAGATTTAACCTCAGCATCACTGCCAAAGACATCCTTTGTTTTGACCTTTATCAGGAGAATTTCTTCTTTGTAATAGCCAGCATAAGTTACTCTTTGTAAATAAACAATCCAACTGAGATTTGAGAGCTAACTCTACCATCCATGGTACTTAGAGACAATGTTTTCAATGGAACTAGACCGTAAAATAATCCCCACATGGAGACAGTTTTTGGATAGAGCTTCTAACTTTGAACCTGAACCCCACAAGTGTTATAGAAATGATAACACTGTAGGGATTCTTGTTAATGTTCTTCCTTTTATTTCATAGAAATCCCACATTCCTGCTTTAATAGAAAGATGCAGAATCCATTTAGTCTCTTCCCATCCTTGTACTAAGTGATTTCAACACATTATCTCATTTAATCGTAGCAATATCATGATCCATAATCATTTTACTCCTTATATTCAAACTGTATGCTAACATTCCTCTCCTTTTCATATCTGAATGTGGAAGTTGTTTAGTTGATAAGTTGGTTGGCCCTGTCTTTCCATACCAAGTGATAGGGTGTGATTTTACTGTTTCAGTAATTTTCTCATGTCATCATCAATATTTTTTCAGTCTCTCCAAGTGTTTAATTTCTTGAAATTTTCTACACTTGCTGTGTAAGAAATGGGGTAAGAGTTGGAAGCTAAATGCGGGGAAAGAAAAACAAATCTCAAATCATAGTTTCAATGTCACCGTGATGACACTTTTAGATCACTTGATTTTGAACTTTCTAGTGAAACCCTTGCTTTGTTTCAGATTCCTGCTAGTCAGTTCCTCCAGATTGAATTTACAATTTAAACTTTTCCTAATTTAAATGAGTTACTTTGCATTCACTATGAAGGAGATAATGGAGGAAATGAGAAGAAATGGCCAAAATTACTAGAATTCTGACATAATACCAATTGTGAGGTGAGAAGCATCACAGATTTAATATTAGCATTATATGGGAAAAATTATAGGATCTCTCATCCGCAGAAGGTTTAAAAGTGAAAACTGTCATGAAACAGATGAAATGTATTCGTACCTATGGATTGTGTATTGTGTTTCACTGGGCGTAGCACTCTGCCAGCACATATTGTTTGCATTAACTCATTTGTTTTTCTCGGTAGTCCTGTGTTGCATTCAATTTTACCCATTTTGCAAATAATGAAAGTATCTTATTCTTCATGATATTTCTCATGATTGCAGAGCTAGGAAGTGAAAGAAAAAGGCATATGTTCTTTAAACTCAGCTGCAATCTCATGCGGTCTCTGCTGTTGCTGCGGTAGATGAAACACCAACTACTGGCCCCAAGGGAACTGGATGGAATGTGAATTTAGATGACCCACCATCCAGCCATCATCTCCAATGGCCTCTCAATCACTCACTCCCAGGATTACACATCATCCAACCTGGAATCCTGTAACCCTCAAAACTTGAATCTAAAATCCCATTGAGAGCATTTTATTTGCTTACTTCTCATGTCTTCTTAATCTTAGTACTTACATCCCTACCTCCCAGTTTCTTGAAACACTGTTTTTGATATCCATGTACAGGTGTTATGTGTGTCTTTGCTGTCTTTCTGCTGAGCTTGAATCCCTGGCTCAATTCCGCAAGAGCTACTTTATTAGCAAGATTTGCTCCCTTGTTCGCCTTAACCCTCAATCTTGCCCATCTCCAATTTAGATTCAATCTGAATGTATTTTTTTTCTTTCTGCAAAGCCCTGTGTTCAGAAACTCATGCAGTGATTTCAACTGTATCTAGTGCAAATGTTCAGTGTACAGCTGAAGATTTGGTTTATTCTTTCCTGTGTTACCTTCCTCTTGAGTATCTTACAGTGACTCCTTCAAACTTTAACTTTTAATAAGTTTCTTATTCTAATCCTGTTTAGTTTTTGGTAGACGATCTTGTCTTCTACTTTCCAGAGAAGATAGAGCGCTGATATATTTCCATTCCAAAATTCCCTCCTCATAATGCCCATATGTCACTCTTCCAAGATCTCCGCAGGACTCACTCTCTCAACACTTGAATGACTTGGCTCAAACTGCCACTTTGTATTCTGGTTCCAATCACCTCATTTAATTAGAAGTCTATATTTCCTCTGCTAACTTGATTCTCTTGATTCCTCTTAAAACTATCATTATCTAATACGCTATTTTTTAACATGCTCCAATTTATTTCTACTGTTTATTATAATTACGCGTTTCCCCAGGGTGGAATGTATGTTCTATTTGGACTTTTGCCTATTTTGTCCACCTGTGCACGGAGGCATTCTAAGTATTTTAACCAGTGCTTGATTCCTGGTAGGCACCAATAGTGACTTACTGAATGAATGCGTAATCTGTAGTGCATGCGATTGCTTGCTTTCTTCCCTGTCCATGCAGAGGAACTGGTTCCTTAATCCATGTCTAGATAGGATTGATCAGGACAACATCAGCCCCAGAGATACCCGGGAGATGAGGTTATTTGCTTGTTTACAGTTGAATTGTAACTGTTGAAAATGGTGTTAAGGTTGCATGTTTGCCACCCAGTATTTGAAAGCCTTCTTTGTCACTACTCTTCTTACCTAACTAGTTCAAGGGCAAGAACTGCAGGGTGCCAACCCTCTCACCTCCTGTTATCTCTCAATAAATCTGAACAGAACACATTGTGCACTGTACTCCCTCTTTGTCATTAAATATGCTTTCCAAACAACTACCCTCCAGTCACCCAAAGGGACTGACTTCTGCTGTATTTCATTTTCTTTGATAGCCTCAGCCAAGGTTCTTTTTGTCACTGAGACTGAATTTTGTGTAGATTACGGTCTACCAGAGACTTCATTGGAAACAGCAAGTATATTTCTTTTTGGAATGCAAGTTGAACTTGAGTCACTGTCCCCAGTGAACAGGTACAGTCAAGAATAAAGCAGTAATAGAATCGACTAGACCTTTTGGCTAAAAGCCATTTGCTCAAAATCCACATACTGGAAAATACAATACAAGCATATGCTATTTATCAATTTCCTAGAATAAAACATGAATACAAAAAATAATATTTGCAAATGCTGGATATCTAGGTTTTATCAAAGAAAACCTTCTTGGAAGATCCACTGTATTTACCCTGTGTGCCTACATCCCATAGAACAAATACAGCTTTTTAATGTTTGAGAATGTTATTACTGCCTTCTTTCCTCTCGGCCTTTTGATGGAGGATAGCAGTTCCTTAAAAAATATATATTTTTTTTTCAATTTACTCTTGAAGTCATCTTTAGTTCTTGCCTTGATTCTTAGTCATACAGGAATTTGGTGTCATGTTGTTTATATCAAAACACTTTTTTGATTTTTAAGTAAAGCAGTGCATGTACCATAAACATGACTATGCTTTTATTTTATGATACTATATGATTTTTTAAAGGATGATTCAGTTTCCAAAACCCTTCTGTATTGTTTGAAAAAAATGACTGGCATCTATTTGTTTGCTATGGGGTATGGGATTGATGCAATTTGTGGTCACATAAATTAGGTGTGCAATTACATTCTTTGTTGTTTCTGCTGAAGGAACTCCCTTTTTTCCTCTTTAAAAAACTAGAGATTCCACTTCATGTAGACTCTGACAAGGCTGATGAAGCAGTCGATTTCCAAATTACACACAGACTTTGTCACTAAAATGATTTTGTTATCTATTTGTTTTGTGAGTCCCTACCAACTTTTTAGGTAGAAACAGTATTCCTATATTAGTTACTGTAGGCCCACTACTTTTCATGTAAGAAACAGATCGTGGAGAATATTTCAGAATTTCAACAGTTTCATATTTTTTATCTTTTCATATTTTCTCTTGTGCTTTCAACACACTTTCTCTTGGGCTTTCCAAGAGAAGCTTTTGCTTCCTATGTGACTCATAGTATCTTAGCCTCTTCCATGACTTCACTGCCTTTTTTTTTTTACCAAACATTGGTCTATGTTCCCATCAACTACAGAAATTTCAGTGTCTCAATCTTCTGCCACAAGCAGGACTCAAGTCATCCTTCCTGAACCTCCTGCTCTGACATATTTATGGTTTGGGTCTCCATCTGGACATGCAACACTGTTTGAAAATCCTTTTCCAAATTTTCACAATTTTTTCCTTTGTTCTTCTGCTTCATTCTCATTTTCATTCTTTCACTCTCAGCTGGAAATTTCTATTTTTTCCTTATAATGAAATTAGAAACCACTAGGCATGCATTCCCTAAACTTGCCACATACGTAGACTTTAGACCTTTTCTTATTTCTGCCTCATTCAAGGGAAAAAGTGCCTTCGTCTGACCAGTTTTAATCCTTCCATCCCTTGTTTGTTTTTTTCCTCCCCTTCTTAAACATCATTCTCCATCACTTATCTTCTCCCATAAATTTTATCTACTTCTTCACTGGACCTTTCTAAAATACATATTTAAAATATTTTCTATAAAAATAAATAAATAAAACAATTATTCCCATTTGCCTCACATGCTTTTTTTTTTTTTTTGGTACATCTTAGCCAACCTTTTGATAGGTGAGTCCAGTGGTGAATGAGTTCCAGAGAAGCCAAGGTCATGGATGTGACCTGGGGATGGGAACGTGAAGTATCGTGGGAGAGAACCGAACAGTGCAGGAAGAGGTAAAGGAATCAAGAGGCTCTCACGTCAGATGGATTGCCAAACTGAATAGGTCCAGTTTAATTATGAGGAACAAATTGTGAATAGGCACTAAGATAGAAAACAATAAGCAGAGGCCGGTGCCGCGGCTCACTAGGCTAATCCTCCGCCTTGCAGCGCCAGCACACCGGGTTCTAGTCCCACTCGGGGCCCCGGATTCTGTCCCGGTTGCCCCTCTTCCAGGCCAGCTCTCTGCTGTGGCCAGGGAGTGCAGTGGAGGATGGCCCAAGTGCTTGGGCCCTGCACCCCATGGGAGACCAGGAGAAGCACCTGGCTCCTGCTTTCGGATCAGCGCGGTGTGCCGGCTGCGGCGGCCATTGAGGGGTGAACCAATGGCAGAGGAAGACCTTTCTCTCTGTCTCTCTCTCTCTCACTGTCCACTCTACCTGTAAAAAGAAAAGAAAGAAAGAAAGAAAGAAAGAAAGAAAGAAAGAAAGAAAGAAAGAAAGAAAGAAAGAAAGAAAGAAAGAAAACAATAAGCAGAAGTCATCAATCAGAAAGTGTGTGGATGGTGAAGCAGTAGAGGCACAGCAGTTAACACCGGCTTTCAAGGAGCAGGATTTTCCTCCAAGGGGAAAGAAAAATAATGTACACATCAGAATGGAAGCCAGGAGGATGCTAGCTTTAGCTCCTAAATGTGAGGTCTGTGGGGCATTAGTGAACTTGTAGCTCCCAGATGAAAGGGCATTGAGAAAATTGGATCTTCATGGAAGAGCCAGCTCCCCAGTTAAGGTAGGGAAGGGGATATTCAAGGAAGAGTTCACAAGTGAGGGAGAAGTCGGTGGCTTTGGATTGGAGTGTCACAGAGGCACCTGAAGCGGAGCAATGACATTCGGCCAAGGAACAAGGATTCCTGGAGCAGTATGTATGCAAGCATTGAGACTGTAGATGGGTACGGATGCTCAGACTTGTGCAATAGCCGATTCCTATTCACCTGGGCTTAGATAACTGTAAATCTGTAGAGCAAAGTGTTCGATGAGAAAATCCCGAGTTTGGTTGATTGTATCGGCTTCGATGACCGACTCTGGGTGTGATTTCCTCACAGTGAAGGCTGCCTGCACTGAGTCAAGTGTACTGAAGAGCGAGGGTAGAAAACTAGTAGTCAGAGTCCTGATCACCATAGGCAAGAGAAGCTCATCATTAACCCAGGCCTCACAGATACACACTGGCCACGGACCACAAGCACTTTCAGGATTGTCTCCAATCTTGGACGAATAGTTTAGTTGTGCAATGGACCGCATTACCTGGAATCCTTTGCAGAAAATGAGAATTATGGTTGCTACCCATGCAATGATAGAAATGCAAATCATCCTTTGTTGCTCTCTTTTCCCCCAGTAGATGCAGATTTTGTTTAAAATGCAACTGTTCCATGAACATCCTTGAATCTCTTCCTGAGACATTTACTGATGGAAAGCAGAATTGGTCAACTTTGTTTCTTGAATTAATATATTTTGCAGACTTAGTAGAACTGGTGTAAAGAATCTTGGTATTCATGTTGTGGGATATATAAAAGTGCTATGTTCCATACATAGAATGAAAATTTCATAGTGGCTAATCAGAAATAAGCAAAGGGACAGGTTTAAAGCTGGGGTGATGGAAAATATAGAGGAACAAAAATGGCTCTACTTATCTAATCTAATATAGAAATACAATTAAATAAGACCATTATGTGTGCTAGGGAAACCCATTTCAAAATTTCTAGTTTACATCTGGATATTTTGCACCAAGTAGGGCCAGTCACTGGTATCTAACTTACTATAAAGCACAATGCAATCTTTCTCCTCAATAAATTATGTTCATGCAGATGTTATGTGTCTTATGATGGAAAGGCTTCCAAAGGGGAAAATGGTTTTCTTCATGTCAGATGTAATAAACTCAAACCAGGTAAGTCAGCTTTGCAAGCCTGGAATCCTATTTGTTTGCATTAGGTTGACTTTCTCATATATCTTTCACCAGTAATATCAGACTGTATATCCATTCTGAGGATGTATAAATGGAAAATTTTCAGTGTAAAATCGCCTGGGAATCACCACAAGGTCCCTTTGACATGCCTTTTCCCTTATTTTTTCCTGCTGTGATTTTGGAAGGCTGTATTTTTCTCCTGTTAAAATGATTAGTGCTTTAAGTGAATGAGATCACTTACTGAAATAAAAATCCAGCCAAGCCATATTCTCATCTCGTGATCTCATACAGGCTTAGCTTCAAGAGAGGCCCCTTTAGAGATTTTGCAAAATTGTTCATCCAATTGTTGTATGCAGCCTCTATTCAGAGAGGAAGCGTGCTTGACAACATCTAGTAAAAAGGGCCCCCGGATGCCAAAAACAATATAAGCACATCTGTGCTTTAATGGAGGCTGCTGTCTTGCAAAAATAATCTTCCTCTGTTGTACGTGTAAAACCCACGATGCATGAAACACCTGAATACCTATGTAATCCTCACTCTCCACAACAGATAAAGACCCAGGACTGTCAGCTCAGGATGTGGCTAAGTGCCTACAAGCCAGTAGGGCTTTCAGTGGGGTTGGGTGGGGGCTGTCGCTACTTCCTCTCAGCTACACTTGATTTCATGAATTTGGGAAGGCAGCTTCTCTGTCGTGTATTCTTTTTGATTTTCTAATCACCAAACACTCACAACCAGGGACAGAATATAATTTTTTTCCTAAATGAATGTGAAAATATGAGATAACATGTAATATTTTTGGTTTTTACTTCCTGCAGGATTAATGTAAAAAGCACTGCAGAGTAGTAGGCATCCCCTTACTAAATTCTGTTTCTGGGTCCTCCCCCTCCCTTGTCCCAATACCTTTTTCAGCATCTTTAACATCCCTCTCCCTCCATTTCTGTTCTTACTCCTCTAAATTATTCTTCAAAAAGTGCACTTCTGTCACCTACTAGCCAATGATTTGTTGTATTCAGGTAAAATTTACATGAAGTGAAATGCACCAACCTTAAATATATAGTTCGATATGTTTTAATAAAAAATCCTCTGTAACTCCTAACTAAGCACCTGAGAATGTTGTCCAGCATTATTGTCTATTCAACCTTCTACAAAATATCATTGCTTTGATTTTTATTGTCATATATCAGTTTGGTTTGTTTTTGAACTTCTTACAAAGTGGATCATATAGAGCCGGCGCCGTGGCTCAATAAGCTAATCCTCCACCTTGCGGCGCCGGCACACCGGGTTCTAGTCCCGGTTGGGGCGCCGGATTCTGTCCCGGTTGCCCCTCTTCCAGGCCAGCTCTCTGCTATGGCCAGGGAGTGCAGTGGAGGATGGCCCAGGTGCTTGGGCCCTGCACCCCATGGGAGACCAGGAAAAGCACCTGGATCCTGGCTCCTGCCAGGATCAGCGCGGTGCGCCGGCTGCAGCGGCGGCCATTGGAGGGTGAACCAACGGCAAAGGAAGACCTTTCTCTCTCTGTCTCTCTCTCTCACTGTCCACTCTGCCTGTCAAAAAATAAATAAAAAAAAAAAAAAAAAAAAAAAAAACAAAGTGGATCATATAGAACGTTATTCTTTCTGTCATCTTTCAAGCAACAAAATGATTTTTCTATTCATTCATGTTGTTTCATACGTCAGTATCTGCATAGTACTCCATGTCATGAATATTCTTGATTTATTACTCTATATTGATGGATACTTAGGGTGATATTATGAATAAAGTTGCTAAGAAAAAAAAATCTTGTACAAGTCCTTTGTGGAACATGTTTTCATTTATCTTAGGAAAATTATTAGCAACGAAAATGGTAAGTATGTTTAAATTTACAAGAAACTGTGAAATAGTTTTCCAAAATGGTTGTACCATTTTACACATCCATTGGAAATGTGGAAGCATTCCAATTGTTTCAGATCTTGATCAAGATTTGCTCTTTTTAGTCTGTTAATATAGTTGTTTGACTGGGTCTATGAAATTATACATTTTGTTTTTAATTAATGATATTTTTAATAATTAATTAATTAATAATTAATTATTGCACACTTTTTCCATGCTGTTGGCTACTCCTAGGCATTCTTTTGTGAAATGAGTGTCTTTGGTCTGTATTTGTTGAGAAAGAAATTATTTTTATTGATTTGTTTGTATTCCTATATATATGCTGTGGACAACTTAAATTCTTTGTTAAAATATACACATTTTTAATATGCTGTCTCAGCCTGTAGCCATCTTTGCTGATTTTCTCATAGTGTCTTGAAAAATGGAAGTTGTCATTTTTCATAAATTTCAATTTTTCATATTTTTTGCTGAATGATTTTTGTATTCTCTTTAGGAATTCTTTGCCACCACAAAGTTGATAACATATTCCTCAATGTTTTCTTCTAGAAATTTTATTGTTTTTACTTCTATACTTATATGATACATGTCAAACCAAAGTTTCTATATTCTATGAAAATGGTACCAGATTCACTGGTTGGTGAATCATTTTAATCTATTTGTTATGTAGCAATATAAAAAACATCTAGATTACATCTCCAAATTGACAATGACTTTGTGAAAAATCGCTTTTCATATTTGTCAAGGCCTTGCATTAAATTCCTTATTCTTTTTTGTTTGTCATTTCTCTATGCTACACAGCAGTCCACTTCTCTTGATAACTAATTTTATAATGTCTTAAAATTGGATGGCATAAATCCAATTGTTTTTCAGGATTGATCTTGATTTTCCATATAAATGTTAAAGTGAACCTGTCAATAATGAGCAACTGAAATTTGATTTAGATTGCCTTAAATAAATATATAGATCAATTAGGGAGAATTCACACATTAAAAGGAACCAGCAGATGTTTCTTGTTAAATGCCTGTGCTAATTTTATCAAGTTGGTTGGATAGTTATATTTCCTACATCTTGAGATCTTTTCTTTCTGTTTCTTTATTTAGCAGTTACTGAGGGTGAGAACTGAAATCTCTGATTGCATTACTGGATTTGTCTATTTCTCCTCGAACTTTTAGTTTTTGCTTCTTTAATTGTATAGTTGGATTTAATCTTGTTTCATGCTATTTTCAAAATTTTCTCCACTGCATTTTTTAGTATAAATATTCTGATTAATTTTGTTCTTTGTTGGCTTATTAGTTATAGGTATTGTTTATTTTAGTATTGGGTATAGGTTTTATCACATATATATTTAATTTATCATATTATGCCTTCAAATGATATTTAACTTCACACATAATGTAACATACAACAGTTTACTTCAATTTCTTTCCTCTAAAACTTTGTGTTATTGTCATAATTTCCCACTTCCACTCTCTTAATATATTTTATATGGCTGTAACAAATACCAAAGCTGAGTACTCTTTAAAGAAAGGAGTTTATTTGGTTCTGGAGGGTAGAAGATCCAAATAACATGGAACCCAGTGTTCTGGTGAGGGCGCCCTTGGTCGTGTCACAACATAGTACAGAGTGGAAAGGAAACAGCATGTGTACAAGGGACACATCTGTGAGCAAGGAAGCAAGAGGCCAAGGAGTGGTCAGGCTCACCATTTTGTGTGTGTGTGTGTGTGTGTGTATGACAACCCATTTTCTTGGAAACTAATCCACTCCTACAAGATCATGAGACAACATTAATCCAATAATAAGTGTGGAGGCCCCATGATCTAATAACCCTCCTACTAGGCTCCACCTCTGAAGTTCTGCCACCTCAACACCACAACACCGGGACCAAGGTCCCAGCATACAAACTCCTGGAGGATGAATTCTATACACACTACAGCATTCATATACTATCAACACCATAATTCATCCTTACTACTTTTCAAATATGCAATACTTAAAATCTTGATGAAAATTCTCCAAATAGAAGAAAATGTGAACAGTACAAAATTGTCAAAATGAAGGCCAGCGCTGTGGCGCAGTAGGTTAATCTTCGCCTGTGGCACTGGCATTCTACATGGGCACCAGTTTGAGTCCCAACTGCTCCATTTTTTGATCCAACTCTCTGCTATGGCCTGGGAGAGCAGTAGAAGATGGTCCAGGTCTTTGGGCCCCTGCACCCATGTAGGAGACCTGGAAGAAGCTCCTGGCTCCTGGCTCCTGGCTCTGAATCAGCTCAGCTCTGGCCCTTGTGGTCATTTGGAGAGTGAACCAGCGGATGGAAGACCTCTCTCTTTCTCTCTCTCTCTTTCTGGATCTACCTCTCTCTGTAACTCTGTCTTTCAAATAAATAAAATAAATCTTTAAAAAAATAAACAATAGAACAATGAAATGATGTATTGAAATATTCAAATTTAAGGATAATGTTATTTAAAGGTAGATCATGCAATTTTTTATGCTGTAAAGTATATTGAAATAAAAAAATAAAAATAAAATATAATCATACAATAGTTAATATCAAAGATAAGCAAAACCAAAGCTAAAAAAAAAGTAATAAGGAGAGAGAGAGAAAGAAATGAAAAGGAAACAATTGTGTAGACAGGAAAAATGGAAAACGATAGCAAGAAGAAAAATGTAAACTAATCATAAAGTTAATTGCATTGAGGACAAATTATATCAATAATGCAATTAGAAAAACATTGTATATTAGAAAATGCAAGATCCTGTCATATATTATGTGCAAAATCACATGAGAAATATCACCAGACACAAAATGGGATATATATAAGTGATGTAAATGTTTATGCTTCTAAAAGTCATCATAACTCTAAACAGGCATGCACACAAAATGACACCAAAATTGTAGAACAGAAAGAATAAATCTGCATTTGTTGTTAGAGTTATTAGCATTTAGTTCACTGTAATTGATAGAAAAAGTTGACAGAAAATCAGTGAAAATATAGAAGACTTGAGCAACACTATCAATAAAATTTACATTATTGTTGTTTATAAACTATTCCACCCATCAACAGATAAATTATTATTAAGTGGACTCAGAATACTCAAAGAATCATAGATGACAAGTACCATTGATTTTAAAAGGTTTGATAACAAATAGATAATATATTCTTTGACCAACAAATAATTAAAATAAAAACCAATTACTTAAAATTATTTGGGAAATTCCCATATATGTTGAAATTAAGCAATATATTTTTGAAATCCTAAAGTTCATATGCAAAATTGCATGGTAAATTAAAAGGAACCTTGAATCTAATGGAAATTAAAACATAACATTTTGAAATTTATGGTATGTAACGTGACAGTCTGCTGGTACTCTTTTCCACACACATACAGAAAATTCTAGTCCCTTATGTGATGCGATTAAGAGGTGGATCCTTGGGTAGTGAGTAGGTCACGCATGTGAAGTCCTCAAAATGGATTCGGTACCCTTGTAATAAGACTCCTAAGAGCTCTCTCACTTGTGCCACGGCACTGTACAAGCGAAAGATGGCAGCTGGCATTCAAACTGGAGCCCATGTGAGATGCTAGTGTTGAAGGCAGTGGCTTATCCTGTTGCCCCGTGATGCCCGCCTCCAAAGCTGGTGCTATGTAAGGATCAGCAAAAATGATACATTTTAATAAGTCTGACCCAGAAAAAAAAGCAAATAACTAATATGAGCAAAGAAGGGGAATCACTATAGACTCATTGACATAAATGGCTAATTTGAGAACACCAATCAACTTTACACCAATAAATTCTATAACATAGATGAGAGAGACAAATCTGCTGAAAAATACAAATTAATAAAATTCACGCAAGGCAAAATAGATAACCTCAAATAGCTCTACAGCTCTTAAAAAAATGAAGTTTGTGGGGCCGGTGCCATGGCTCACTTGGTTAATCCTCCACCTGTGGTGCTGGCATCCCATATGGGTGCGAGGTTCTAGTCCCAGTTGCTCCTCTTCTAGTCCAGCTCTCTGCTGTGGCTTGGGAGGACAGTGGAAGATGTCTCAAGTGCTTGGGCCCCTGTACCTGCATGGGAGACCAGGAAGAAGCACCTGGCTCCTGGCTTCGGATCGGCTTGGTGCCGACTATGGCAGCCATTTGGGGAGTGAACCAGCAGAAGGAAGACCTTTCTCTCTGTCTCTCTCTCTCTCACTGTCTATAACTTTACCTGTCAAATAAATAAAAGAAAAAATGAAGTTTGTGCTTTAAAATATCCTCCTATGCATTCTACCTGCCCAACAAATCCAGGTTTAGATAACTTCACAGATGATTTTTTTTTCACATTTAAGGAGAAATAACACCAAATCTACATAACATTGCTAAGAAAAAATAAAAATGAGAAAACACTATGTCTAAATTTTTAATAAATATTCATTTATTTGAAAGGTAGATTTACAGAGAAGGCAGAGGCAGAGACAGAGAGAGAGGTTTTCCATCTGCTAGTTCACTCTCCAAATGGCCTCAATTGCCAGGGCTGGGCCAGGCTGAAGCCAGGATTTGGGATTTTCTTCTGGGTCCCCCAAGTGGGGGCTATCTTCTGCTATCCTTTCAGGCACATTAGCAGGGAGCTGGATTGGAAGAAGAGCAGCTAGGACTCGAACAGCGCCCATATGGGATGCCAATCCCGCAGACAGCGGCCCACCGCACCAGCCCCTAAATTTTACTGAGACCTAGTTCTGATAATGAAAAGATAGGGAACACATAATAAGAATAAATAAATCATTGGCCCATGTAACTAATGGAAATAGATATAAATATTCTTAAAATATTAGAAAAATTGAATTATGTAATATAGAAACAGAAAAATATATTAAGACCAAATGTAGTTCATTCCGGATATGTAGGCGTCATTTCATTTTGAGACACCAGCCAATATAATTCATCATGTTTAAAAAAAACTCAAAAAAGAAAACAATGAAGTAAAACACTTGGCAAAACTGTCTCCTATTCTTGATAAAAACATACACTAAAGAACTAATGAAATGAGACTTCTTCAAAACATGATATAAATCTATATAAAATGTACTGTAGACATCACCCAGTGAAAGACTGAAATCTTTATTTAGAAGACCAGAAGCAAGGCATGGACGTGAACTGTCACTATTTCACTTGAACACTATATTTAAGTTTCTAGACATATACTAAGGAAAGACAAATAAGTATTTAGAGTTAAAGGAAGAAGAAAATTGTCTTTATTTGCATAAAACATGATTTCTTACATAAAAAACCCTAAGGAATCTACCAAAAAACAATTACTAGCAAAGACAATATGTGAGTTTAATGAGGTCTCAAGATAAATATACAAAATGTAATTATATTTGTATATATTATAATGAAACTTGGAAAATAAAACAAAAACACCCAAGGTATTTGTAATAACATCAAATATATAAAATACTTGGTGATACATTTTTAAAATACTGTGCAATATTTTTGAGTAAAAACTAGAAAACAATATTGAAGAAGCTCAGATACCAACATAAAGGAGGAATGTATGTTGCTCATGGATCAGCAGTTTCAATATTCATGCAATTATTCAAATGGTTCTATCACTTCAATACATTCAATCAAATTTCTAGCAGTTTCCATTTTGTAGGGGTGGGGTAGAATTGACAAGTTGTTTCTAAAATTATTGGGAAAATTAAAGTCCGGGGGGGGAGCCCAAATAGCTTTTAATGTTTTTATTTTTATCATTCATTTGAAAGATAGAGAAAGAGAGAAATAGGCAGACGGACAGACACACAGAGAGATGGCTCCCATATGCTGTTTCACTCTCCAAATGTCTGCAACAGTCAGAGCTGAGCAACTAGCTTCAGGAAGGTAGAATCAGAGGCAGAGCCAGAACGTGAACTCAGGCACTCTGAAATGAGATGTGAGCATCCCAACTGTAGATTAACAGCTGGGCCAAATGTTGTCCACAGTAAAATTTTTGAGAAGAACCTAATTAAAGGACTTATCTGACTGCTTGATTAATTATGAAGGTAAAATGATGATGAGACTTCAGCATTGATTTAAGTATAGGTATGTACATTAATAGAACAGAAGAGAGAGTTCAGAAAGCAATCAGTATTGAACAAAATGTCAAAGCAACTTAATAGGAAACACTGTTTTCAATACATGGTGTAAGAATGATTGAAAATCCAAATGCAAGAAAAAAAATCAAAACACAAAATCTTACCTTTCACATACACATGTTACTACTAAATGGCTCATAGACTGAAATATAAAAGATAAACAATAAAACATGTAAACACTGACTGTAGAAAAATCTTCACTAGATTGGCAGAACAGAGGGCACACAAACCCTGAAAGAACTCAGTGGATAAATTGTATTGTATTGAACGAAATATATATATAAGAAATATATATATAAGAAAAATAAAAGGAGCAGACTGTGAGAAAATATTATACCTGAAAAGGGACGAATAGCTAGAATACATAAAGAACTTGTACCATTCAATGAGAAGACTCAATTTATAAATGAACCAAATATACAAGCTGGTAATAGATACGAGGAAAAATGCTCAGCATTGCCGGCCCTCAGGACAATACAGATAAAACCACGATGTGAAACAACTGCATACCTATTGGAATGACTAAAATTAAAAAGTCTGACTGCAGTAAGAATTGTAACTAGAGCCCCTGTATGTTTCTGTTAGAAATCAAAACATGCATAATCACTTTGGTAATTTCTTATAGTCTTATCCATAGCTTTCCATAACTCATCAGTCCCACTATTAGGTATTTACCACAGTGAAATTAAACAGATATTTCCATAAAGACCTTAACATTCATGCTAGCTTTATTCATAATAGTCAAAAAGTGGAAGCAGCCCTCCCCGGACCCCAATTCCATCAACTAGCAAATGGGTACACAAATAATAGTATGTCTATGTATTGGGAGACTACTCAACAACCAAAAGAAACATGCTACTGATGCTAGGCACAGATGTAGATCCCTCCTGAACACATCATGCTAAGTAAAAGAAACCAGGCACAGATAATTACACAGTCAATGATTCTGCCTAAGAGATGTTCTAGAAAATGCTAAATTGCACTACCAGGAAGCAGATTGCACACAGAAGTGGTTGAAGGTGGGGTAGATCGACTCTAAGGTGGTACAGATGAACTTTCGGGGTGATGGAAATGTTTGATGCTGTACTTATGGTATTAGTTATCTGATACGTATTTGCCTGATTACATTTAATTGAAACCTTTAAACCTGATAAATATTATTATATATGTGCTATTTCAACAACATTGAATAAAAATATCCTAAGATATTGATTGGCAAAACAATGACACTAAGAATAAATAAAGTGAATTTTTGAGTAGTAGATTCAAATCCTAAACTGTCTCTCCAGGAGTCAGTGACATAGCGTGAACTCAAGCACTACCTATTTCAAATGGGTATGGATTTTAAAAGGAGATCTTTATTTGCATTCAGAAAAGTGTGTGTGTGTGTGTGTGTGTGTGTGTGTGTGTGTTTGGGGCTGGAGGGCTAATGGCTCTCGATGGGACGTTGCTAAGGGTCTGCCCAGGTCAGCTTGTTGAAAGGCTGGTAAGATTTGTAGCCCTGCTTTGAAAACTCTGTACTTAGAGGTGCCCCCTTGTTTTCACTTAGGATTCCATTTCTCAGAGATAACATACCCTCTGTGTATGCACCTTTCTTCAGGAGTAGAGAAGGAGCAGTTTCGCTTCTAATATGCAAAGTATTTCATTTCGTAATTGCTTTCAGTAGACCCATTTAAAGCTCCCCTGCTGTTAAAGAAATAGATCAGATCTATAGCTTGTTTGCTAACAGTCAATGTTCCTGCTAAATACAATCAAATGGCAACATACCGATAAAGTAAACAAATGAGTTCTTATTCCATGTAATTTTCTCCAAACAAAATTAATCCTACCACCATTTCTTGCTGCAAGTTTTCTGCAAATGACATTTTCTCCAAGTCTCCTTGGAGGCTCTGTGAAAACACAAGAGATTCCCTGGGTCCCCTATATTCTTAACTCTTTAGCAGACAAAAAAGTGACAAGAGTTGCACAAAACAGCCCTGGTTCCACACTTCACCTTACAGTGGCCACTCCTGCTTATGATTCAATCTATACTACCCTTGCTTCTACAAATAGTAGGCCACCCTAACTTACTTGGACACTCTGACCCCAGAAGAACACCTAAGCAGGGGAGGCACGGAAATGAGATAATCGAGATGCTGTTGAGAATGTTGTAGATTTTCCGGATGAACTTGGAACCTGCTTAATAGAATTCATTTGCCAGATCAATCCCAGATGCAGGCGGTGGGACAGTTTGATGAGAAGACAACGATCAGCAAGCCAGGAAGATGGTGCTCACCAGAAACCGATCTGCTAGAAACTTGATCTTGGACTTTAAGCCAGAAAAGGAAGCAAATTAATTTCTGTCTTCAAGAGATGTTGGTTTTGGTAATCCTAACTGAAAAAGCTCTATGTCATGGCTCTCAAGACACACACTCATGCTGTCTGAGCATGTGGCAGACAAGTACTTACTCAAGCATAACCATTGGAAATCTGTGTAAAAATCACCCAGGACGGCTAGGGAAATGCAGATTCCTGGACCTGACTAGAAACACGGAAGCAGGATCACTGGAGATGAGGCCTCAGGACTTCCACGGCATCATCTCCTGGTGATTCTCTGTCGGGTAGATTGAAAGCAACACAAGGGAGGGACAGTTTCCTTCCATGGCTCCTCACATGGTGGGGTGGCGTGTGGCAGGGGAGAGTTTTTTGAAATTTCTTCTCTCTCTTTTGTAAGATTTATTTTTTTTATTTATTTGAAAGGCAGAATTAGAGAGAGAAAGAAAGAGAGAGAGAGAGAGGGAGAGAGAGAACCAGGGGCCAGGAGCCAGGAACTTCTTCTGGGTCTCCCATGTGGGTGGCTGGGGTCCAAGCTCTTGGGTCATCTTCTGCTACATTCCCAGGCACATTAGCAAGGAGCTGGATCAGAAATGGAACAGTTAGGACAACAACTGGTGCCCATATGGGATGCTGGTGCCATAGGCCTTGGTTTAACCCTGTATGCCACAATACTGTCCCATGAAGTCTCTTCTTAAAAGGGCATCCCATCATACCAGGGCTGCACCCTGGTAATCCCAATGACACCATTGCCACACCCATCACATTAAACATGGGAAGGGCACAGTTGAGTCCCTAGAGACATTTCCAGCACATCTAGACTTTGTCCCTTTGACCCCATTAGTATTGAACATTTAGGAACCCCACATGTGTGCGCTGAGCATTCATAATGACATTTTCAAGGTCAGATTAAACACCTCCTTGAAACTTTTAAAAATGCAAACATTTAAAAAAATTAAAATTTAAAAAATTATTTTATAATGTTTATATAAAAAGTAGCTACTAGATGACAGTCCTGTGAACATACAACTACCAATCCTCTCCCCAGTTTGAAGTTTTCATTTGTAAACTCTCAACGGTGGACGTCCTAAGATGGTGAACTTTACATCTAAGATTTCTGCAAATATGGCCTCCATCATTCTGAATCATTGTCAAGAGGTAATTACAACCACAATACGAGGGAGTGCTGCCTGATCTACATGCCTGTGCTTTCCTGAGAAGAGCAGCTCAAATCCTCTTCCCAGCATCGGATCTTTACAGATTCAGTAGAGTATCCCACAAAACAGTGTGAAATATACCATTGTGTAGGAGCCTGAGCTAGCAGGGTGCTATGAGTATTTCTAGACTTCACACATTTCAGGTCCTCTTCTCCAATTGCCTAGGATATTGTAAAATAAACATAAAAGCAAAACAAAGTTTCTTATAAATGGAAACAGACAAGTGTTTTTTGCTTCTTTGTTGTGAGACATTATGAATTGTTACCGAAAACAAGTTCTGGTTGTTTCCTGCTCAAAAGCCAATACTTGGAACTTACAGGTTGATGCATGGAAATTAGGCTTATTCAAGAGGTTGGCAACCTGAGGAGATGGGGGCCATGCTCCCACAAAGATGATCTCAAATTCTGAAGTTAGCAGGGGGCTTCATGAAGGGGACAGACAAGGGAGGGTCTGCGGATGGGGTGAGGTCATGAAGCAAGGGAGACAAAAACCTGGCAACCGCATATGGACCTCTAGTAGGGCAGTAAGGGCCATGAGAGATTTGTAGGGGTTATTTTTAGCTTGCTATCCTAAATCCTGTCCACTAGACATGCTGACCAGAGCCAGGCTACTTTCCAACTTCATTCAGCTTTCTCCAGGCCAGTTTCCAGAATTCTCAAGCAAGCATCCTTTATATGCTAAGTTAAACTTATGTCTGATTAGTTTCACATTCCATAGTGAGCTTTTGTTAAAGAAAACAGGATCATCTGAGCTACTGCTGGAATATCATGATGCAAAATGTGCTTACTTGATTGGTGTCTAAACGCTTTGTGGTTCAAGATCTTTGCCCAAGATGACGTTCTGGCCTTGCACTCTTCGTACTCTGCTCCTTTGTCCTATCACATGTTTAAGTCAGTGCCACCCTGTTAGTCCCCATTGTCTCAGACAGCAATTTCCATCGACTACTTTTTGATTCAGTGCCCATTCCCCCAGTAGTGCAAGTTTGTAGTTCTAGGAGAAAGCATGGACTTAGAATCCACTTGTAGTATATTTGAATACACTGCATTGATAGGTACTCCTGACAGATGTGTGGGTGTGGATTAAGAGATTCACATTCGTTTTTGCTTAGTTGTGTTTGTCTGTGTCAGAAATAGAATGCATAAAACTATTAATCTTTCCCTTTAATACCATCTGATATCATATCACTTTGAAATAATTCATTTATCACTCTTAGAAAAATGAATTTTGTTTTAAATCAAGTTCTGGTCTGTACGTATTTCCTAGTATTAGTTTATGAGGAACGGAGAAGCCAATGGACCTGGTGCTCTTGCAAGTATTATTTTAAATGTCCTATTCTCCCCCAGTGCTAAATGGAGGGAAGAGATGTAAGTACTAACAGGCTGTTATAATGAGATTTTCTTGATAGCCACCATTTTAGAGAGTAAGACAATTTTCATCCCTTTCAAACCCCAACTTAGAGCAGGTCAGTTCATCTCAAGCCAAACCCACTGATGCAAACAGAAACTATTTTGAGGTATAGAAGTTCAAAATCCAGCTCATTTTGCATCCCAGCCCCCCCTAAATTACTCTACTCTATTGTGTTTTATATATGGGATGTAGACATCACATCTCAATGGAGAAAAAACAAAATGCGAATGTCGCACAGCACTAGCCCTAGATACTATTATAATGGATTTTTACAGTGACCTGAAAGCAGCAATGATTTCTAGGAAATAAACAAATAAAATGTTGTCAATGCCACTTACAACCAAGGTGAATTTATCCCAGCTTTCCTACCCTAGCAAAATTAAACCAATTGCCTCTTTCTGCTCTCAAAAAGCCCTTGTTTGGAAAATAAATCATATAATCACCTTATCTATGATTTAAGAACAGCTGAAGCTTGATAAATTTAGAAATTTCAAAATTTATCTAACTAAACAGTAAAATATATTCCCTACTATTGGGTGGTTTGTTTGTTTTTGCCATTTGTCAATATATTCTGGAAAATATTTGTCCTAAAATTCAGAGTAATCATCTCAATTCTTTTTTCTTTTTTTTTTTTTTTTTTTTTTTGACAGGCAGAGTAGACAGTGAGAGAGAGAGAGACAGAGAGAAAGGTCTTCTTTTGCCATTGGTTCACCCCCAAAATGGCCATCACAGCTGGCACACTGCGCTGATCCGAAGCCAGGAGCCAGGTGCTTCTCCTGGTCTTCCATGAGGGTGCAGGGCCCAAGCACTTGGGCCATCCTCCACTGCACTCCCTGGCCACAGCAGAGAGCTGGCCTGGAAGAGGGGCAACCAGGACAGAATCCGACGCCCCCACCGGGACTAGAACCCGGGGTGCCGGCGCCGCAGGTGGACGATTAGCCTATTGAGCTGCAGTGCCGGCCCATCTCAATTCTTATTTCCTGTATCTAACTGTGTGTGACACATGCTTTGTTATAATTATTCAGCTTATGGTGATCATAAAGAAAAAACAAACAAGCAATTTAACCTATGTGACATAAGAAACAAGAATGGCATATTTGAGGGAAAAAAAAAACAAATAAAAATAAGAAACAAGAATGGCATATTTGAGGAAAAAGAAAACAAATAAAATGACAAAAAGTCTTAAGTAAGAAATATGTATAGTGTATATGCAGATGTTTTATAAATATAGGAAAATTTTTAAATATTTATTTAATATTCCAAGAAGTTTGTAGTCACATGCTCATTTGTGTATTTTTTTATTTGAGAACACAGAGGTGCCAGTTATTTAAAATTGCTTTGAAAATACATGCCAAGTTAAATGTAGTACACTGAAATAATTATAAATTACAGAATGACTATGGAAAACATTCTGAATTTTTTCTCAGGGGACCTGGTTTCTGGTCTAGACTCTGCTATAAACTAAATTCTTGGCCTTTGGCCTTCATTTTACCTTACTAAACATACATTTCCTGGTATGTAAAAAAATGACTAAATATAATTTCCCTGCTTGTTTCACAAAATTATCAGGATGAATAACAAAACATGTGCATGGTATTATTGTCATTGTATTCCATATAAAGAGGACCTGAACTGTGGTTCAGCTAAGTAACCGGACAGGTGGTGAAATCTCCAATATTTTACAAGTCTGAAATTCATCTACACATAAATGAAAGTATCAGTAAGATGGGGTAGGTGGGGAAGTGAATTTGATTTTAAGAATTATTATGGAAACAGAAGGGTGACAACTTTTTTTGATTCTGTGTTATGTTGAGGTACTAATTGGCTTCTTCAATTCCACTATATCTTGTTATAGCCTATACTCTATCATATTGTGAATTGGTTTGTAACTATGAGGACACTTTATACAAAAATAATCATCAAAGTTAAGAAAGGAGAAGATTAGTAGCTATGAAAATCCACTGGTTGGCTTGAAGTATGTGGAAGGAGACTCAAGAGATGATCCTCCAAGATTTGGTATGGGCCAAGGAAAAAGTCAAGTAGCAAGTGTACCTCCAGTAACACATACTCCAAAATTGGCAAGGAGTTAGAGATTGCTAACCACAGTGGAAAACCTAAAAAACTCAACTACAGCTTTCAATGTTAGCCTGTTTCTCGCTTTAGAGTCCAGGGGCTTCAAAGCACTTTCCTGAGATAGGCAGTGACTTCAAATTCTTACACATTTTTGGGTAAGGTGAACTGTGAGAGAACTGAGGAAAAGAGAGGAAAATTTAAACGCTGTTGCTCCATCAACATTTTACTAGAAATGTAACCTTTGTTTTGTAGTTTCTTTAAAAAGCAACCAAATGAGCAAAATATATTTCAGTTTTCCTTAAATAAGGTATGAAAACTTTCATGTGTTTTTTGTTAAAAACTGATTTGTTTGAAAATTAATACGAATGGTGAAGAGACAAATATTAGTTGAAGAAGTGAGTAATTCAGGTTTTAACTTTCTGACATTCCTAAATTGACACTTATCAATCAATGTTTGCAATTTTTGGATGAGATTCTCTCACGATTTTGCCTTCTTGAATATTCACTATTATTGATATATTCTCTAAGATGGGCATAAAAAGGAAAGCATAGCTCAAATGACAGGCAAAAAATAATTGAGGCAAAAAACTATCCCCAAGTGTAAAACATTATGAAATGTGGAAAGATTACTAGTAATCAAAGAGTCTGACTTTCTCTTTATGCAAAGATTATTGAAAATCATGAATATGCAAATAAAGATGCTTCTTTATGACAGAGATTAAAGACATACAGTATAGTCATTAGTATTCTTTGTATACATTCAAATACAGCAAGATTGATATGCAAGCAAAATGAATTACAATCAGGAATAGCAGTCTGCTATTATCGTATCACTCAAAATGAGTATGAAGTAGGCAATATAACATTCAGGGAAACGTAGAAATGTGGCAAGGCATTAGCAAGAGATGGGTAGTTTTCCTTTCTATGAATATGGTTTTACATCATTCCTGTTTAAAAAACTATAGGCAACCAACAAAGTAAAATGCAATGGAAATGATATATTGTCATAATTCTTTATGAAACAAAAACAGTTTTGCATGAATTTGCAGACATTGTGCAAGAATGATCATTTTAGTTCTTAGAGCCTAAAGATGTATGCTAAACTATTCATAATTCTTGTGGCAGAAAAAATTATAACTGATTCTCTTTATTATTTTAGCCTACCAAATCCAAATTAGATACTCAATTTTTTTTTTAACTTTTATTTAATGAATATAAACTTCCAAAGTACAGCTTATGGATTACAATGGTTTCCCCCCCCCATAACTTCCCTCCCACCCGCAACCCTCCCCTTTCCCGCTCCCTCTCCCCTTCCATTCACATCAAGATTCATTTTCAATTCTCTTTATATACAGAAGATCAGTTTAGCATTTACTAAGTAAAGATTTCAACAGTTTGCACCATATAGAAAAACAAAGTGAAAAATACTGTTTGAGTACTAGTTATAGCATTAAATCACAATGTACAGCACGTTAAGGACAGAAAGTGAAATGAACACTATGAGAAACGGTGACTTGATCAGCCCTTGCCCTGAGTGTTGATGAACAGCTTAATACGTTATCCCTCTTAGATACTCAATTTTTGAAAGCTATTGGGGAATCCACTCTTCCTTTAGGACAATTGCATTTAAAAAGTTATGCATATCTACCAGGAAGCATCAACAGATTTCAGATTCATGAGATATATCATATATCAACACTGAAATAAAATTTGGTCGTGTAATACTTCTTTTCAAAGACTGAACCACAATTGCAACTAAAGCAATAATAAAAATTTGTAACTAGTGATGAATAAACTATCTTATTTCTCTATGATTCACTTAGAATTTTACTTATAATAAATAAATATGGTGCCACTGGCATCCAGCTCCTATGAAATGGCATACTGTAACAAACAAGTTGGTTTTACTTAAATAAGTTGGTTTACTTAAAATCAATTGCCAAATACCTTGTTTAAAATTACCAAGACACCCATCAGTAAAGCCAATGAATATTTGAGTTATTGCATATATTGGAGCAGTTGACAAGTCTTTGCTTCTTGCACTGATCTCTAGTTGGAATTTGGAAAAGTTCAAAGTGCCACATGGAGTGGTGGAGACACAACACGAACTGTTTTACTCAACACTGACCCTCTTCTAGAGTTGTCAAAAATAAATGTAGCCTTCCAAGATAATAACACTTGTGTATGAGCTCAGAAGTTGGTCAATTAAGGAGAAAGAAGGAAAACTATAGAAGTTTTATAAAGCCAAATATATATATATATTGAAAGCAAAAAGTGAATTACTAGAACTCAGATTTCTAAATTTTGCATTATCTCCAAAGCAATTTCAAATCCAGACTGCCCAATCTGTTCAATAGGGTTGATACTTGCCACTAATTTCTTTATATACATTCAAAAATTCAACATATTTCCCTCCTGAATATCACAAATATTCGATACATAGCTTCCTATTCGTATGAAAATGATGATGATGATTGGTAAAATAGTAAAAAAAGTTGTAATTTTTATGAAATATCTTCTTTAATTTTTGCAACAGTAATGAGTTGCACAAAGTCATACCATGCCATGAATCTCAGTTGTTTGGTGAGTAAACTAATAATTACTCACCAAGGCTACATGCCAAGACCAAATGACTGGAACCTGGATATTATACTTCCAAAGTAAGTCTTCTTCAATGGGCTTCACACAGGCTCTCTCTTACTGCCTGATTCTAAAATATACACCTCATCAGTTTAAACGTTGTGGAAAATAAGAAAAATCGATGTAATACAGGATATCAGCTAACATTTCCTGGATCATGGTTCAGTTTACAATCCACATAAAAAGTGAAGTGTGCGTCTATTTAATAGGAAAGATTCTATTTTTAGGAGGACCATTTGTGAATTGTTTTATTGCATCAATGTTGTTTGAGTTTCATACTAGGAGGAAAAAAATACCAGTCACCTCCTTACAATGAAATCTGAAATAAAGTTATAAATCATTATAAAATATTAGTTTCAAAAGATTAATGCTAACTAAATATAGTAAATGTGGCTTGAAGAGTCTTAGTTTAGTTTATCGTGTTTTCTCAAGTTTTCCATCATTTACAAAAACAGAATGAAACCTTTTCAGTGTACCAATTTGTCAGGAGAAAGGGTTGTGAAGAAAAAAATCTAAATAGTAAAGCAACAGCCATCACAATCTCATTAGAGTTTCCTTAAGCAATAAAGTTGGCTACAACACTTGAATTACATAAACTTGACAGGTATTTATATTTGTTATTTGTTGTCTCCTACTTCTTTTCTTTAGGGCATATCTCCATGCTGTATGTCTTATCTGAGAGATTTTTATATTAGAGAATATTTGTATGGGCTGTTTTATGTTGAGTACCCCTAATCTGAAGATCTGAAATGCTCCTAAATCCCCTCAAAAAAGTTGAGTTATGTTGGCAATCCCAAAACTTTTGGATTTAGGAGAATTTGGATTACAGATTTTTATGTTAAGGGTGTTCTGACTGTATTGACTGCCTTAACAACTTTTATTTCTGCCTTAGC
This sequence comes from Oryctolagus cuniculus, assembly GCF_964237555.1. Taxonomy (NCBI): domain Eukaryota; kingdom Metazoa; phylum Chordata; class Mammalia; order Lagomorpha; family Leporidae; genus Oryctolagus; species Oryctolagus cuniculus. The sequence goes on from NC_091436.1 coordinate 150,480,309, forward strand.
TGATTTCTACCCAACTAGCACCTCTCCTCATCCCTCTCTGAAGCTGTGAGATGTGCTACCACACAGACAGTTTAGGCAACAGTTTTTTTTCTCAGTCCTGATGTTCATGATGTATTTGTAATATTGATGTGAAATAATTTCCCACTATTCCTCAATTGAAATCTGGAGGTAGAAGAATTCAAAATATGTATGGTTAAATTGTGTCTTCAGCTTTCTGATGAAATGATTCATTCAGTCTTAATATTAAAAGATTTGTACTGTTAATTTAACTCAATTTCTTTTTTTATTTGCTGCCTAAGATTTGTTCTAAAAATAAAAAATTACAAAATGTGCTAAAAGTTGTATAAGAAGGAAAATGTATCGAGTCTTTACTAACACTGGAGTGTTTGTTCCACAGGAATCAATGAGGCTAAAACTTATTCAGAAAATCTGCAATTTGTGCTTACTTGGAATTAAAGAACAACAATTGTTCAGTTCAATTTAATTTAATTTTTATTGATTTTATTTTATTCTAAAAATTAAAATATTTATTTTTAATTCTATATTATTTAGAGAAAAGCAAAATGAATTCTCATTACATAGGAATCTTCAAAAAGTTTTTTAAAAATACATATTAAGAAAAACAGGGATCACTGTTCAGTTAAATGTAAACACCTAAGAATAATTGTGTGTTAATTAAAGAGTTCAACCAATAGTATTAAGTAGAACAAAAAAATACTAAAAGGGATAAAGCATTTAATTGTTCCTTGACAGTCAGGACAAGGGCTGATCAAGTCACTGTTTCTCATAGTGTCCATTTCACTTTAACAGGTTTCCTTTTTGGTGCTCGCTTAGTTGTCACCGAGCAGGGAGAACATATGATATTTGTCCCTGTGGGACTGGCTTATTTCACTCAGCATGATGTTTTCCAGATTCTTCCATTTTGTTGCAAATGACTGGATTTCATTGTTTTTGACTGCTGTATAGTATTCTATAGAGTACATGTCCCATAGTTTCTTTATGCAGTCTACTGTTGATGGGCATTTAGGTTGATTCCAGATCTTAGCTATTGTGAATTGAATTGCAATAAACATTAAGGTGCAGACCACTTTTTGTTTGCCAATTTCATTTCCTTTGGGTAAATTCCAAGGAGTGGGATGGCTGGGTTGTATGGTAGGGTTATATTCAGGTTTCTGAGGAATCTCCAAACTGACTTCCGTAGTGGCTTTACCCACCAAGTGGGTTAGTGTCCCTTTTTAAACTTTGCGTTTCTGTGTGGGTGTAAACTGTTGAAATCTTTACTTAATATATACTAAATTGATCTTCTCTATATAAAGATAATTAAAAATGAATCTTGATGTGAGTGTAATGGGAGAGGGAGCGGGAGATGGGAGGGTTGCGGGTAGGAGGGAAGTTATGGAGGGGAAAAGCCACTGTAATCCATAAGCTGTACTTTGGAAATTTATATTTGTTAAATAAAAGTTAAAAAAAATGCAAAAAAAGAAAAACATGTTCATGGATTCCAAAATACTTTCACTGAAACTCTTACTAACTTGTTATAATATGTCTGCATAAGATCTAGATTAAGACATTAAAAAGGATGAGGGGCCAGTACTATGGCATGGCGGGTAAAGCCACCGTCTGCTGTGCTGGCAACCCATTTAGGCGCTGGTTTGAATCCTGGCTGTTCCACTTCCATTCCAGCTCTCGGCTAATGTGCCTGGGAAAGCAGTAGAAGATGGGCCAAGTCCTTGGGCCCCTGAACTCACATAGGAGAACTGGAATAAACTCCAGGCTCCTGGCTTCCAATGGGCTCAGCTCAAGCCATTGCGGCCGTTCGGGGAGTGAACCAAAAGATGGAAGACCTCTGTTTCTCTCTGCCTCTGCCTCTCTGTTACTTGACCTTTCAAATAAATAAATAAACCTTTAAAAAAGTAAAAATAAAAAGGATGAGACATCAGTCTGAAAGAGCCTTCATCAGAACAACATGAATCCTTGTTAAATTGAAGCAAGAACAAACATTAATTTATGGTGAAATTTGAGAGGATGAATAGTGAACCAATTGACTCTTGAAGAACATTTATGAGGACAAAGTCCCAAAACAATCATCAACTTACAAATAGTAACTTGATTTAAAAAGAGGCAAGATGATGTTGAAGTTGAAGCTTGCAATAGCAGACCATCTATGCTGATTGGCAAGGAAAATCATTAATTTTATTCATGCCCTAGCTGAAGAAAACCAACAAGTCACAGCAGAAATAATCACCAGTACCATAGACATCTTACTTGGTTTGGTTTATAAAATTCTGATAGAAAATATTTAAGTGGAGCAAACTCTGCTTAACGGGTGCTAAAATCATTTTGCCCAGATCAGAGCAGACAAGAGCAGATCTTTGAGTGGAAATTATAAATTAGTTGGATGAAGATCTTGGAGAAATTCCTCAACACATTGTAAATGGAGATGAAACATGACTCTACCATTATGATCTAAACACAGCACAACAAAGCCATGACCACCACAGAGTGGTTTGGGTCCAGTCTAAACAAAAGTCGACCAAGCAAAAGCAAAGGGCATCTCACAGCAGTTTTTGGGGATGTTCAAGGCATTTTGCTTGTTGACTTTCTGGATGGCAGAAAAGGTAACATCTGCTCATTTTGAGGGGTGTTTTGAGAAAGTTAGCCAACACTTCAACAGGAGAACACCCGGAGAAGATATGCAGAGTTCGTCTCCACCTTGGCAATGTCTCGCTCATTCTTCTATGAAGGGAGATTAGCTTTGTGGGAGTTTGGTTGGGAATTCATTATGTGATATCTTACAGTCCAGATTTAGCTCCTCTGGCTTTTTTTTGTATCCTAATCATCCATTTTCTTGAGTGATTAACGTAAAGAAAGTGTGTATCTAGATGGTTAAATTCCCAGGAACTGCAGTTTTTTTTTATGGATGAAGTCCTCTCATATATTTATTATTACTGTTGCTATCTTTAATATTATCAGTATTATCTATTATAACATTGTGTTCAGTGTAAAGGTTTAGGACAAAATGGACTTCAGTGGACAGTCCAACTTCTTTTACCTCTTAGGTTTTTGGTATATCCAACACTGTTTGAAATAAATGTAACTTCAAACTATTTTCCAATGTAAAATCTAACATTGTATAACAATGCTGCATATATTCATCTAGATATTTCTTTGAATCTCAGAATTGTATATTTCAGCATTTTCAACTATCCAAGTTTGATTGTTTGAGAAATAGAGCTATTCCTCTGTGGCTGCTGTTTTTCATGTCTTTAATCATTAAGTCTTTGGTGATTCTGTTATTTCCAAGGTACTTAGGAGGTAAGAACAGATAATTAACATACAACATTTATCTTATCATTCCTGGCAATGTTTGTAGCCTCTGTTTCAATTTTTACTTTAATACATTCAACAAAGTCATCGATTGAACCTCTCACCCTGAAAAAATATTCCCTGGTTACAGTCATGGAACTGTATAAAAGAATAAGAACACTACTCATATTCTGACTGATTTTTAAATCCTATAATAATTTTTTTCTGGAGTCTTGCTTCTCATCAATATTGAATACCAATAGAAGACTAGAAGACTGTATGTATGGTTGACTTATAAAAGATATATCAGATAATTTAGCTGTATAAAACCTATATAAAACTTTTTTTTTTTTCTGATGCAGTGAATTGTTCAGTCGGAAGTAAAGGGAAGAAATGACCAAAAGTGCCTGATGTGCAGATTGCATTCACAGGCAGGAGGTCACTGCAGAATCAGGAAAGTGCAATTGGTTGGAAAGAAAAGAAATCCAAACTGGCTCTATGTATGAGTAAATTGAGTCCTGTGACTCCTTAGCAGTGATTCTGTGCTGTCTGAACACTTGAACTTTGGATTTGAGAATCGGTTGCATGATTCAGCAATGGACGAGAACAAAGTCAGGCTTGATCTTTCTCTTTGCCTTAAAAGGACCCAGCAGATTCCTGGAGAATAAAATGGTTTTATTGTTCATTTGATTGCATTGCTTTTTCTGCCTTACACATCTTCATTCGGTTTGGTAATTGGGTAGTTTATAGACTTACTTGAAAAGTATTTGTTATTCGTTTTTTGTACTTTCAAAAAATGTACAATTTTTGATGAAATGATAAACCAGTAGTTTGGCTTTGTTTCTGTGTATTTTTGGTAGTATTTTTAGTTATAAAGTTTTCTAACATGTTTGGCCTTAAGATATTTGAACTTATCACATCACTGATAAACAACAGCAATAAGTAGGAAGCAAGGAAAAAGTAATAGAAAAATATAGAATCTCTTCACAACAACTCACAAGCTTACTTTGGTATTTTGAGTCAAGCCAGGCAACAAGGTCATAAAGAATATGAAGGGAATGAAAAATACTAAATGATTTGATGTTAGATTCTAAATATGTGTGCCTTACAGCACATTATAAAAATTATTCTCAAAGCAACAGAGACTCTTTAAAAAAAAAATCCAACATTTCTATCATTATTCAAAGGATTTGTATATCAAAAACTTACAAGAGGACATGCTAATGGGCTGGCACACCGGATTCTAGTCCTGGTCGGGGCGCCGGATTCTGTGCCGGTTGCCCCTCTTCCAGGCCAGCTCTCTGCTGTGTCCAGGGAGTGCAGTGGAGGATGGCCCAGGTGCTTGGGCCCTGCACCCCATGGGAGACCAGGAGAGGCACCTGGCTCCTGGCTTCGGATCAGCGCGGTGCGCTGGCTGCAGCGCACTGGCCACGGCGGCCATTGGAGGGTGAACCAACGGCAAAGGAAAACCTTTCTCTCTGTCTCTCTCTCTCACTGTCCACTCTGCCTGCAAAAAAAAAAAAAAAAAAAAAAAAAAAAAAAAAAAGACATGCTAGTACATGAAATGATTATCAACATCATTGGTTAATATAGAAATGCAAGCTAAAACTAAAATGAGATGATTACTAAGCTCTCAGGATGGCTAAAATTAAAAAAAATCCTTTTTGCCTACATTTTAACAAATTTTTAATATGGAGTGGAATTCATTTAGTTCACATGTACAGTTCTAAGAAGATAACCATATTGCCATCTCTTCCTCTCTCCTTCCCTCAGTTCCCTTCCTTTCATCCTTTTTTTTCCCTTAATTTTTGTAATTTCAATCCACTGTATCACCACAGGCGTAATGCACCATTAACCAAAATATCCAACAGGTGAAAAATAGGAAGGCCAAGTATAAACAAGGGCTAAAAACAGCAATTAAATAAAAAATATTAATAATACCAAAAAACCCTAATGTTTTTTCCTAAAACCTTTTTAATCCTAAAGCAGAAAATAAAACTGAATTAAGAGCTAAGAGTGGTATTTTAGCAACAGGGAAAGTACTCAGGATTATCAAGTATATCACTTTTATGTTTGTTTTTATTAAGTTGTATTTCCTAGACTTAAAAATTTATTGTAGTAGATATTATTTTATCAGATCTGCAAAGAAATCAAGTTCAGTTTTATGATTTTAAAATTATGTTGCTTAAGCAGTTTTATATCTGTAAGAAAGTAAAATTTCTGACATTCAGTGATAAAATTGAGTTTGCTGACACTTGAATTAATATAAAGAAAATCTATACATACGCAAAGTAATTTAAATAACCATTATCAGTGCCTTTTCTCTGACTTTAAAATATAGTCACTTTCTAAGATTAATTGATCTAAAGATTAATTTGATATTTTAAATAATAATCAATCAAGTATTTAGGGAATTGGGGTGTCAGAAAAAATGTGTTGTTCCATGTTAATTAGTTAAAATATTCTGTTCACTGGTATGTGGGAGGACTTTGCCTGGGCATTGTAGTTCCTATGAACTTTAGTTATATAGGTAGCACTGATCTGCTTATCAACTTGAACTTGTGGTCCTTTGGAATTAATTTCTAATCACTTGTCAAATTCTGTCCTCAACCAATTGTCTTTAGTAAAAAACAACTTCCTGGAGTGTTCACCTTCAATTTAATTGCTTGATTAACTGAAACACAGAAGACCCTCATTCCTATTTACAGTTCTGTGATTTGAGTTCACTGTCAGTCTTCAATCTGTATTTATAGAAAACTAAAATCTCAAATGGGCTGATTCAAAAAAACTTTCTGTACAGAGATCAAGGAATTAATACAGTGTGTCAGCTGTATTATTTTCCTTTTTTCAAACTTGCAAAAAGTAAACAAAATTCTCCCAACTCATTTGAAATCTTTATTTATATTTGTTAAATTCTAGAGATTAATATTTTAATTAATAGTATTAGTATTGTGTCTTTTCAAATTACCTCTTTTTTTTTTAAATGAATTCATGACCCAATATTGGAGAAGAAACAATGATCACATGACTAATTCTTGCCAGTCTTGACTTTGAAAGCTAGGGCTTGTGAGTCCAAATAATAGAATGAATAATTACTCTTAGCTCTCAGTCTATACCCTGAGACAAGATAACTCATGAAAGAGACCACTTAAATAAATGTGTTGCTATCAGACCAAAGTGTGACATACGATAATAAAATTATTTTCAAGCCCTCAATGAAAATAGGAGTCAGACTAAAATCAGAAGATGAAACATTCCCAAAAGGTGAATGACATTTAAAAATGAGTATAAAAAAGAATTATTCAGGCATAGACTAAAAACTATTAATATCCTCAGAGGACTAAATATTGGAAAAATAAATGGATGAAGGATGCAGAAAGATCTAAACAGGGTTAAAAGAGGAAAAAAGACTAAAATGATGACTTTAAATAAATTAAATAAGTGAGATTTAGCTCAGTATAGGCTGCAAATAAAAAGCTGATAAGGAAGTGAAACTCAATAAGGAACTATAAAAGCAGGGAAAATCCTTTTTTTTTTTTTTTTAAAGACATTCTGTAAGAACTAAAGATGCAAGGCTTTAACATATAATACTTCATGACTAGTTGGGAATATTTTTACCTCCCCGTGATTTTATTCAGGAAGTTTTATAGGATATTTGATTTAATTGAATGACCCATGTGAGATGAACATTTTGATGCTTAAGGTATTATTTTTAAATGAAGGCTAGGTCACGGATCCATAACAGGTCAATAACCCAATCCTAAGTCTTGTTTTTAAGTTCCCAGTTGTCAACACAACTCAATTGATTTACCCATTAGCCATGGTCCTATATAACTTTCAGAAAGAAAGTCTCTATATAATTATTTCTCATCATTTCTTGGGGCTAAAGAAAATGGCAAAGGTGCTATAGCAGCCTCTTAGAAGTAATCCATGTATTGATTATTCATTAATTTTTTTAGTGCCTATTACCTCCCAAATATTTCAGAGGACACTGTACTATGAAATCCACAGATACCGAGCAAGTGACGGTGATTTTGAACAGAGCAATATCACACAAAATGCAGTGGAGAAAAATAGCTGCCATAAAATCTGAGGTTTATTATCCTTCCAGTCGCAGGACTTGTATTTGCCTATGCTGGCAATCAGGAACAAAAGGGTAATGCGAGTGGTTCAGACATTCCATTTAATAACTAGAAAAAATTGCTCTAGAATTTACCTAAAGGAGGAATAATTCTAGGTGTTCTTTTAACCACATAAATGAATAAAAAGTAAACAATGTTTCTAATCACATTTTTAGGAAGTGTAAAGAAAAAATTCTTCCCTTCCAAGATTATTGTTCTTGTTGAAGACGTATTTATTATTCCACATCATTTCATAGCCAGTTAAATCTTTTTCTGGCTTCACATGGCCTTTAATAGTCTGCAAGATGTGATGCCTTGATGGCCATGGGCTGCTGCTGGCGCTAATCACTAATTGTGCAGATGCCCAAGCCCCCTGCAGGACTTCCTGAAGATAAACAGCTGAGGACAACAGTCCAGACACTGAACTCCAGCTGCTCCATGAGTGAATTTCTGACAGCATCTTACAGCCTTGCACACGAGCAAGTCACTCCAGTGTCCTCGTCAAGGAATGCTCTAACTTCAGGGACTGGTCCCTTGACAGCCAGTCTGCTTCCAGACTCTCATCCTGCTTGCCATGCCTGGCCACGTCCCTCCATCCTGTGAATGGGCTTATTGCTTTATCAGGAGGGCAACCTCTTCTCTGGATGGAAGGTGGAGTTTCTGTCTTACAGAATTCTGGGTTCGTTTTCTCTTCTCTGACGCTCTTGGGACCATGGCTCCATGCCACCATGGCCCGTTACATACTTACACAGCTCCTCCAACTAACATCAGATCACTATAATTTTACATGCAAGTCTTCCTCACTAAAGATTTGGTAGTCCAGTGACTGATTTGAAGTGGGAACAAATATTTGCAGTGAATTGGTAAAGATGTGTAAAATGTGTTAGAGCTGGTAACTCAAACACTTAAGTTTTTTGATAATTATTTATTTCAATGTTGCATATGTACCTTTAAAGAGGCACCCCCATCAAGCTTACCTTTTACATTAAAATGTTGTATATGAACATCTATATAACTTTCACTACTGTTAACACAATTGGTTTACGTGTTGAATGGGAGAGAATCAAAGATGCAAATGTTAATAGGTAAATATCACAAATAGAAGTAAATAAAATAGGATAAAAATATGACAGGTAAAATGTTAAAAGACAAGAATATAGTATTCGATGTGAGTGTTTTGTCCTTTGTAGAACATCAAATGTGTTAATTTGATCAGAAAAAGCAGGAAAACGGATGTCCTGAAAAGCGAGAACATGTCCTGAAAAGCTCACTTCGATGAAAAGCAGCCAGTTGTTTCTGAAAATTTTTCATATACCTCCCCAGCAACATACAGCAGAGTGCTTGTGTCAGTTTCCAATCCTTTGTTTTGATGATGAGAGCCATATTCAACTAACGTACTCTCCACTAAAGTATTTGGCAGTGGAGACACTTTAATACGAAAGGGTTGGGCCCAGTGCTGTGGCATAGTGGATAAAGCTGCTGCCTGCAGTGATGGCAATCCATATGGGTGTCGGTTCGAGTCCCGGCTGCTCCACTTCTGATCTAGCGCTCTGCTATGGCTTGGGAAAGCGGTAGACAATGGCCCAGGTCTTTGGGCCCCTGCACCCATGTGGGAGACCTGTAAGAAGCTCTGGGATCCTGGCTTTGAATTGGCCTAGCTCTGACCTTTGTGGTCAATTGAGGAGTGAACCAGCTGATGGAAGACCTCTCTGTCTCTGCCTCTCCTTCTCTCTGTGTAACTCTGACTTTCAAATAAATAAATAAATCTTTAAAAAAATACAAATATGGAGCCGGCGCCGTGGCTCAATAGGCTAATCCTCCGCCTTGCGGCGCCGGCACACCGGGTTCTAGTCCTGGTCAGGGCGCCGGATTCTGTCCCGGTTGCCCCTCTTCCAGGCCAGCTCTCTGCTATGGCCAGGGAGTGCAGTGGAGGATGGCCCAGGTGCTTGGGCCCTGCACCCCATGGGAGACCAGGAAAAGCACCTGGATCCTGGCTCCTGCCATCGGATCAGCGCGGTGCGCCGGCTGCAGTGGCGGCCATTGGAGGGTGAACCAACGGCAAAAAGGAAGACCTTTCTCTCTGTCTCTCTCTCACACTGTCCACTCTGCCTGTCAAAAAAAAAAAAAAAAAAAAAAAAAAAATACAAATATGTTCAAATGGAGCATTTGACCAAATTACTGAAGATCAATAAATATACACAGGCGTCCGAAGACCAATGTTAAGGTTTCTGCAACTAATTCTTATATAAGATCTGAACATCTAACTAGTTGTGTAAAATGTAAACAAATAACCAGTGGCATAGGCCTGACTGTCTAACAGTACAGTCTACAATAAGATTATATGATTTATACCCCTTGATTTCTGTTCTTCCCTACTTCCCTCTCCAGATTTCTGTCTGGGCTTCTGTGCTTGAATCTTATTAACTCCCTTTTCTTTGTTATCTGTAATTATAGAGCTGTCAATCTCAAAACCCACAAAAGAGGGAAATTTGAAAACATTCTGGATTTGTATTATACTATTGAATGCATTGTGGATTTTTTCATATAGCTGGAAGGAGACAGCTTTAAATGAACTTTTTACAGGGAAAAATAGGTGAGTGTTTAACAGGGAAAAAAAGGACTTGACAGATATATAATTACGTTAGTGTCTCCGTTTTGTGTCTTTCTTCCCACTGTCAGCTGCCTTCTCTCTTGCCAACATAGCCCCAAAAGTTGCTTCCTTCAGTGCGCTTTCATTACATGGACAAAGCAGACTGAACTGGCATCTGCTTGGGTTTTCGTCCTCAGGTGAATCCTGCAGAGCTGAGGTTCAGGGGCTAAAGGATTGAAACCTTCAGAATCCTAAAGGACTTGACCCAGTGCAAGGGCAATAGACTCAAAAGGTAAATGGAAGAACTACTCTGTAACTGTCAGTTTTCAACATAAAAACTATTAGTGTGGGTAAACGCCAGAACAACCACACTCCCCCAGTCAACCAAATATCTTCAATTAGAAAGGAGTCAAGAAATGTATGCAAGTGAATGGCCAGAAGTGACTTTTACTTTATACGCATATCAACGCCTGTGTAATCTTATCAGCATCTATAATAATACTAATTCAGGGGAATGAAACAAAGAGAAGCAAATGATGCTATAGCAAAAATATTTTGCAAAATAAAAAGGAAAATATAGGAGAAAAAAATCAGCTGACATTATTCTAATTTTATGAATTATGATCTTGAATCTCTTTGTATGGGAGCTGTTTCTATAATTTGAATCTACACAGCGATGTCATTAAAATCCAATAGGTCTCATAAAATACACACTTTTCAAACATTAGAAAACTGTCATTTATTTCAAGAAAATATCCAAGTGCATACATTGATCTCTCATTGTCAAAAATATGTTCATTCACTTTAAATTAATAAATTATGATGACCAAAGTAAAACACAACTTGCTATATATGAAACTATTTATTTTTAAAATTAAGTTATTTAAAAATGTAAAAGTATACAAAATCAATCCTACATAATACTAAACAATGGCGATTATAATGAAATCATGCTATTAGAATTATTAGAAATTATATTTTGCAATCATTTTATAAAATAGAAAAGGAGATTGACCAGAGAGTTGCTCTAGGTACATTATCATCTTTATTTAAAGAATTCATACCTAGTAGTATCCTTTGACATTTCTCATGCATCCTATGAATATGTATTGATATAAATCCAGATGAGATTACTTCCATAAAATCCCGTCTAATGGATTGCTGAATGGGCTTTGCTAATATATTGGCTGAAATTGGCTGAATGTTTCCCTATTAGTGGGATGTCTAACATAGTATATCTTGACACATCATTTAATTTACTATAATGGCTGCAACTATGAAATTTTTGTCTAAAATCAAAAGGAGATGAACTGATTCTGTTAGCATGTGGATTGTAACATTATCAGCTGTCCTGGATGCAGAAGAACTCAATCCTCTGGAATCTGGGCTTTAGTTTAATTAAACACAGACCATTTCTTTCCAAGGAATGTGGGCCATTTAATCTGTCCCATCCACTTTGAAAGGTTGCTGACTTCCTTCTGTTTCTATATTCTAATTATTTTTACAGTATACAAGCTAGGTTTTAAAATTAAAAATTGCTTGATTCTTCTATCTCTAATAGAATCACATTTTTATGACATAGAAAGTATCATATAACAATACATAAAAGGTAGTTCTTCATTGCAAAAGAGATTGGAATAAATGTCACATTTAGCAAAGGAAAAAAAATATGAGAGGCATTTCATATAAACCTCTTCTTCTCTCCCCAAAATGCAAATTAGCTTAATATTTGGTGGCAACTAACGAATGATAGTAAATGATTCATGACTGCTGCTCTGGTGATAACGTTGAAGCATCTCATTTTTCTGTGAAGAATAGCTCAATCAATCAAGCCATCAACAAATATATGTGATTCATAAAACTCTATTTATCTCTTCTAACTTTTATTGTATGAGTAAGATGCAGTATTAGGTGCTTGAATGGTTTCAAGGTTCTTTTTTTTTTAAGGCACAATCAGGAAAACTAAGGACTTACTTTCAAGATCCATATGGTAATTATAGCTGGGGTAATTTAAATTATTCTTTGAAAATTATTAGTTCCATGCTACTCTCTTCACTTTCAGGTGATGCTTCTCTGCTCCTGGCCTTTGGACTCAGTATGTAAGCTGCCTTGGAAAATGGAAGTTTAGCAGTCATGATGCAAACAGGGACTCCACATATTTATTGTTTGGCTGTGCATGCGCTCCTTTGCCTCTCCCAGACACTATCTGAAGAATATGCTCTGGCCAACCCACTTGCCCAAGGAAGATGACTGACCAAGGAGCAGCACAAGCAAGCCAACTCACAGACTTGCAGCTTGTTCCTAAGCTGCACAGAGACTAGATCTGGCAAACAACGTTCACTTCACAGACAAGTTAGCAAACCCCGCTGCGGTTAGCAGAACCCCTTCAGATAAATCTCAGATTCACAGGAAATAAGAAACACTTCTTGCATGCCATATTTTATTGCTTGTTACCCAGAAACAGGCTGAGACACATGCAAACATTTATTTATTGATCCCTTACTATGTGCTAGATACATTCAAGGCCCTAACTTTATCAACTTATTTAATCCCCACTAGAGTTCTATGTGACTGTTAATATCAGCCTCCCCCATTTTACTGCAGACAAGATTCAGGAACAGAGAGATTAGGAATTTGCTCAAGATGGCAACGCCAGTGAGTGCTGGAGGCTGGTTTGACAGTCTTGCTGTAGTTCTACAGCCATTCAGTGACTGGCTTTCAATAAATTTGTTACACACTCAACCAAAGCCAATATGGAACAGGTGATAGGCATAATCTACACAGGTGTTAACAAACAGGAAAATGATTTTTAAGTTCAATACTCGGGAACTTAAATTAGGAGAGAAGCAAATAGATATGCTCTTTTGGCAAATTGCTCCAAATCAGGCAGCTGCACCCCTGGTCAACTACAATCATAGGTGATCAGCTAATTGTCCAAAAGTACTCAAAAATGAGAATTCCAGGGGTACAGAAGTGTAAACATTGTGGTTTTCTCCTTCCCTACCTCTTACTGAGTCTATTCTAAGAAAGAAGAAACCATCAAGCTGGTTGGTCAGAATTCAGGGCAATTTGGGCAATTGTTATTGCTGAAATGTTTTGCCCATTCTAAAAGGTAAGGCCTCCGATCCACTGTACCAGGTAGCTTTTCACTACCACAATGAAATACCTAAAATTAGCTCCTCTCGAGGAAAGAGGTTTATTTTGGTCTAGGTTTTGGAGGTTCACAATCCAAAGTGTAGTGGGCAGCTTGCTTGCTCTCTCTCTCTCTCTCTCCATTTTTCAAATCAATCAGTCTTTTAAAATTAAAGAAAAAAATACTTTTCAAGTCCTGAGCTCCTTAAGCCAATCTGATGCTCCAGAAAAAAAATGTTTACTGATGCCTGTGCAAAAAAGAAAAAAAAAAAAGTGGAAATTCATCCTGATACAAAATCATTCATGAACTTAAGAGGTACAGAAATTTCTGAAGACTGTACCATGGGCTCTAGGGGTCTCAGTCAAAATCCTTTGCTCTAAACTCTCCTACCAAACTATGCAGAGATTTCTTTTAATGTGTATTTTATCATATCCTTCCTGTATATCAAGCACCCATCAGCAAATGTCAATCTTCAAGATAAAACCCTGATTCTTTAGTTTGAGATTAAAAGGCCTTTTATCATTTAATACCCCTCTTTGTTTAAATGTTTATTTATTTATTTTCACCTATTTTCAAGGCAGAGTGACAGAGACAGAGAAAGATCTTCCATCTTCTGGTTCACAAATGCCTGCACTAGCCAAGGGTTGGTACAGGCCAAAGCCAGCAACCTGGAACTCTGTCTGGTTCCCTGACATGGGTGGAAGGGGCTCAGATCTTTGGGGCATTATCTTCTGTTTCTTAGGATGCATTGGCAAGAAGTTAGATTGAAAGCAGAGTACTTGGGGGCGATGCTGTGGCTTAGCTGGTTAAGCTGCGACCTGCAGTGCGGATATCCCATATAGGCACCGGTTCAATTCTCAGCTGCTCCACTTCTGATCCAGCTCCCTGCTAATGTGCATGGGAAAGCAGTGGAAGATGGCCCGAGTGATTGGGCTCCTGCATCCATGTGGGAGAGCCAGATGAAGCTCCTGACTCCTGGCTTTGGATCGACTCAGGCCATTGTGGCCATTTGGGTAGAGAACCAGTGAATGGAAGCTCTCTCTCTCTCTCTCTCACCTTCTCTGCCTCTCTCCCCCTCTCTCTCCTTCTCTATCTCTGTAAGTCTGTCTTCCATATAAATAAATATGCCTTAAAAAGAACGCTGAGGACCTGGGACTTGAACCAGCACTTAAGTATGGGATGGGAGCATCCCAAGTGGTAGCTTAACTCCCTGAGTGACAATGTCTGAGCACACTCTATTTCTTCATTTGGCATTTTGAGAAAAAAAAAAAAAACTATTTACATCTTTTAAATCTTTCCAGTCATAAGCTGCTTTTCTCATCTTGTTCGTCAATTTTCCCCTCTTGCCACCTGACTTCTGGAAGAATTTCTGCCCTAGTTCTACCCCTTTCTTTCCTACATTCTCTTTTAGTGAACCCATCCCCTTCACATAAGTGCCCCATGGATAGTTTGTTAACCAGAATCATATCACTTGTTTCAGCAATACCCATTGTCTACTGCACTGCCTGGCAATGAACGAGTCCTCCATGAAAGTTCCTATAAAGAAGAGAGTGAGAATCAGAGAAAGTGAGAAAGAGAATGAACACAAACACAGAGAGTTTGGGAGGGAAGGGAGAGAGAGGACGGGTTGGAGGAAAACAGCGATGCAATTGGGTTGAAATAGAGACCTTAGATGGTTCATTCCCCACATGACTACATCATTCAGATTTGGGCCAAGTTGAAACCAGGAGTTGGGAAAATTCAATCTGAGTTTCCCATGTAGGGGGCAGGGAACCAACTCCTGGAGCCATCCTCTGCTGCCTCCCAGAGTGTGCATTAGCACGAAGCTGGATCAGAAGCAGAGGAGCCAAGACTCAAACAAGGCACTAGCATATGTGACGCGGATGTCTCAAGCAATTTTCTTAACAGACATACCAAATGTCTGTCCCCCAAGGGTGTTGCTTATTAAAAGGAAGTTAAAATATATGAAGTGCATTCCAAGAGGATATCACACTGGTAATAGCCTCTCGGTATAGTCACATAGTTTTTACAACAGCTTTCTCTGCTGAAGTGCATAGCAGAATTAGCGACAGCCAGGACCTGAGCTAACACACACACCATCATAGGTGGAAAGTGATGGGGCTCTGGCCTCTCTGGGTAAGCACGCCCTTTCCATCCCACTGTTTTAGCAAAAGTGAACTCAACAAAACTAGTCTTTTGATAATTTACACAATTTTCATATAGATTTAAGGAACTACAACTATAAAAATCTTGAAATACATATAGAATTGAATGATGTCTTTCCAAAAATGCTGATTTTTTTGTTTTTCCAAGTGAATGAGCTCACCTGAAAGGAGGTGGCTTCTGAGCAGATAAATCTACAGGTGTGTCCAGTTTTCCCTCTTGCATACACAGGGTTAGGTCCAGGCCTAGTAAATTGTTCCTAGCTTCTACTCCAGATGATTTTGCCTTTGGCTGACAATGAAAATCAAGTTCAAGTCAGCACTAATAGCAAATGGAAGGATAGGCAGCCTGTTGATTTCCATCTCTTTTCTTTAAAAAGTCAACATAAAAAAAAAGATTTTCTCACTCTATTTATTAAAAATTCTCAGAGAATAGAGGCCCAGTGAAACATCACAGTTGCCAAAGTATAGGGACAGAAGCACCCAGAATAAGCTTCTGCAATCCTAAGTGACCGGACACAGAGGGTGTGTAGTTCTTTCTGATTTTACAGGGATGCAGATGGGGGATGTTGCTCAGTGCAGACCCGACTGCACCTCCCTGGCCTCATGTTCATGCTCTCTGCTATCTGTTCTCCAGTTGCCTGGGGCCTCTCTCCCTTATTTGGAACCCACTCGACATGCGGTGTGGGACCAGGTCAGGTTGATGAGAGAGTGGATGGATGTGTTCTCCCCCTGGCAAAGATAGCAGAAACTGACAACTTGTCCTCTGAATTCTGATTTATAAGCCAGAGGGTAATTACTTTTGCAGCTGTTTTTGCTCTTTACTGAAAAGTGTTTGCTTCTCAAATGCCCACTTCCAAAACATGTAGTAGTATCCATCCGGCACAAGGGATGTCTTTCTCTGCAATCACTTCTCTGTTCATATTTTGCATATAAACTTGTGGTTATATTTAAATTTCGTTTCTTCTTAGAATCTTATTCAATTGAAGGGGCTGACATTCTGTCATAATGAATTAAGCCACTGCCTGCAATGCCCCCATCCCATATGGGCACCATTTTGAGTCCTGGCTGTGGCACTTCTGATTCAGCTCCCTGCTAATATGCCCGGGAAGGCAGCAGAAGATGTTCCAATTCCTTAGGTCCCTGCACCCATGTGGGAGACCCAGATGAAGCTCCTAGCTCCTAGCTCTGGCCTGGCCCATTCCTAGGCCATTGTGGCCATTTAGGGAGAGAACCAGCAGATGCAAATACCTCCTTTCCCCTCCCTTTCCCTCCCCTCCCCTCCCCTCCCCTCCCCTCCCCTCCCCTCCCCTCCTCTCCCCTCTCCTCTCCTCTCCTCTCCTCTCCTCTCCTCTGTCTCTCTGTAACTCTGCCTTTCAAATAAATAATATGTCTTCAAAAACAAAAAGAATTTTATTTATTTGAGAGGCAGATGGTCAGAGGGAGTGAGACAGACAGAGAGACAAGAATCCCTACCTGCTGGTTCACTTCCCATATGCCTGCAACTGTCAAGCTAGGTTGATGCCAGAACCGGGACCTGGAAACTCTGTCTCTCACATGGGTGGCAGGGATCCAACTAAGTGAGCTACCATCACTATCTCTCTTGCTCTGCATAAGCAAAAGAGAAGAATCAGGAAAAAGAGACAGGCATTGAACACAGTTACTCTAATATGGGATGTGGGCATTTCACATGTTAGGCTAAATGCCTGCTTCTTAATTACATTTTTTAATTCTTGATCTTATCCAAATACCAAACACAGCCTTGAATTCTGAGTTTCTCTGGATCATGAAAACCTATCATATATAGGAATTCAATGGACAGCTTGAGATTTGATTGTTGTATTTAACCTTTGTTTACACTCTTGTGGAACTGTGGTCTTTCTACTTTCTACTTATTGAATACTATGGTTAGTAATGCATTACACCTGTGATTATAGAGTGGATTGAAATTATGCTTTTGCAAAAATTAAGCAAAAAAAAAAAAAAAGAAAGGAACGAAGGAAGGGGATGGGAGAAGGAAGTATGATTATCTTAGAATTGTACCTATGGCACACATGAAATATGTTCTCTTTATATTAATGATTTAAAAAAAAAAAAATCAGTCCAGTTGTCGGGGAATAGTCCGCAGCGGCATCGCTAGGCGGAGGTTTTTACTTTCGGTTTTGACCGGGGGCTTTCCATTGGGCGGGGCTCTCCAGAGGCTGAGGGATCGAGGTTGCAGTAAACAAGATGGCGCCAGGACCCCCGCAGTGAATCTGCCTGCCTGCCTGCTGCGTGACACCTCACCTGATTGGCCGAAGGACGCGTGCCCTTCACGTGAACAGAGACCGGATTGGTGTGCCCGATGCATGGACTCTAGCTTGCTCCTGATTGGTCGCATTTTGTATATAAGTGGCGGGTGTAAGGAGGAAGCTCTCTTTCTCTCCTCTCCTTTCCTCCTTCCTCTCTACCTCTGTCACATTTACTTTCTCTAATAAAAAGTCTACTGAAGACCGATAAACGTCGTTCGTTCTTTTCTCGCCCGAGAAACCGTCGTCGCGGGCCCTGGGTTGAGTCTGCTGGCCAGACTCCCCGAGACGCTCGCGGCATCCAGTCACCTTATACTTCTCTGACAAAATCAAAGAAAGAGTTATTATAGGAGCCGGAGCTGTGGAGCAGCAGGTTAACGCCCTGGCCCGAGGCGCTGGCATCCCATATGGACGCCAGTCGAGACCCGGCTGCTCCATTTCCAATCCAGCTCTCTGCCATGACCTGGGAAAACAGTAGAAGATGGCCGAAGTGCTTGGGCCCCTGCACCCGTGTGGGAGACCTGGAAGAAGCTCCTGGCTCCTGGCTTTGGATTAGCAGCTCCGGCCATTGCAGCCAACTGGGGGGGGTGAACCAGCAGATGGAGGATCTCTCTCTCTCTCTCTCTGCCTCTCCTCTCTTTGTGTAACTCTGACTTTCAGATAAATAAATAAATAAATCTTAAAAAAAGAATTATTATAAACAGCAGACATACTCCTGAATGCTGTTAAATGGACTCTTTGTTGTTGCTGTTAATTGTGATATGCATAAAGAAATGGTAACACAAGCAACATCTTAAAAGAGATCTGCTATTTGTGATATATCAACTCATTTGTTAGGCTTAGCTGTCAGATTTAACTCCTTTAGCTGAATTTCTCTTGGCTAGTGCATTTACGACCTTTGTCAAGTATTGGATAGGTCAGCAACATGCTCAGGTTTAATCCTCTTTATTTTGCTTAAGAGGATCTTAGACATAGTTCTCAAATGTTGGTGAGTTTCAGGTTCACCTGCGTCCTTGTTAAGATTTAGGCTGCTGGACCCCGGCCCTAGTGTTCTGAATCAGTAAGCCTGGTGGGGCCTGTGCTGTGGCAGAGCAGGTAAAACCACTGCCTGCAGTGCCGTCATCCCATATGGGCGCCAGTTTGAGTTCCTGTTGCTCCGCTTCCAATCCAGCTCTCTGCTATGAATGGGAAAGCAATAGAAGATGGCCCAAGTCCTTGGGCCCCTGCACCTGCATGGGAGACCAGGAAGACACTCTTGGCTCTGGCCTTGAATAGGCAGAGCTCCGTCCATTCCATTTAATTGGGGAGTGAACCAGCAGATGGAAGACCTCTCTCTCTCTTTCTCTCTCTCTGCCTCTGCCTCTGTTTCTCTCTATGTAACTCTGACTCTCAAGTAAATAAATAAATCTTTAAAAAAATAAAATAAAAGAATCTTTCTTCTTCTCTTTTTTTTTTTTTTTTTTAAAGAATTAATTCCGGCTGGGGCTGTGGCTCACTAGGTTAATCCTCCGCCTGTGGCGACGTCATCCCATTTCGGCGCCAGATTCTGTCCCGGTGGCTCCTCTTCCAGTCCAGCTCCCTGCTGTGGCCCGTGAGGGCAGTAGAGGATGGACCAAGTGCTTGCGCCTCTGCAGCCGCATGGAAGACCAGTTAGAAGCACCTGTCTCCTGGCTTCGGTGTGGCGGCCATTTTGGTAGTGAACCAACGGAAGGAAGACCTTTCTCTGTCTCTCTCTCTCTCACTGTCTATAACTCTACCTGTCAAACAACAACAACAAAAAAGAATTAAATCCAAGGAATTGACCTCTTGCTTTTTACTGTTTATTTACTTAAGTATAGTTTACCTGAAGTTGTGTGTATTTAAGGTGGTCAGGATGTTTTGATATACAAAGGGAATGGATTATTTCATTCAAGATAATTACCATATCCATCTGTTGACAGAGTCACCCTCTTTTCAAAACTCAACATCTTCTCTTTCAGCAGATTTCGAGTACAGAATACAGATTACTAGCCGTAGTCCACACGTTGCATGATAGATCTCCATTGCTTTCTTATGCTACATGACTGAAGCTTTGCACCCCATGACCAACACTGTTTCCCTCACCTTTGGAAACTCCCACTCCTTTCTCTGCTTCTATGAATTAACATTCTTAAGATTCCACATAAAATGAGATCCAGTAATCATTTTTCTGTCTATGTAAGGTTTACTTCAATTAGTATAATGTCTTCTAGGTTCACTTATGTTGCCGAAAATGGAAGAATTTACTTTTAAGGCTGAATAATATTCCATCTCATGAATATACTACTACATTTTATTCATCCATTCGTGTAGTGATGGACACTTACATGGCCTCCAGCACTTGGTTAATGTGACTGTTGTTGCTGGTTCTTGGACCATTCAGGGAGAATCACAGGCCTAATTGGTTGGCCCAAAGAACAAAGTGAGAACAGAAATGTATACCTCTTCATTTCTAAAGCAAAGTTTGTCATTATGTGAACATTCATTGTTAAGGAAACATTAAGTCCAAGAAAAATAATAATAAGTTAAAATGTTTCCTCATCTCTATCTGTCCCATTTGGGAAACTAAAAGGAGAGATTGGTTTCAGCAGTATTGACATTAGGTTTCATAAAACCTGAAATGCCTCCAAGAAGAAGGAAAGATGGAGAAAAGGGAGGGGGATCCTTCTTCCACAAATTCAACAATGACCATCACTTTCCCCCCTTAGAAAGAATTGAAATCTATGTTAGAGCATCTTTTTACTATACTAGAAAGCTACAAACGGAAGAGCCCCACATTAATATAATTAATATAAACTGTATTGCAGATTTTACTTTCTAAGGATTTTTTTCCTAGACAAGCAGAAGAATTTGCATCAAATAACAGGTAAGCAGCCATATCTAATATTTTCCAATTAGTCTTCTGTCTGAAGCCCAGCCTAGGTCTCTTTATCTCCAAATTGCAGGCCTTTCACCTTGTATCTGCTGAGCTCAGCAAGTCTCCGGCACTGTATGATATGTAATCTCACTCCACACAGCTGCTGGTCCCGTGGGAAGCTGGGATAGTAGTGAGGGTAGCTGTACTTTCGTGTGGGGAGGAGCCACAGCTGTGGTCTATTCATTTCTCTTAAGGCTCAGCTCCTTTTCAACATATCTCTGCCTCCAACTCCAAACTCCACCAAAAATAAAAAGTTTCCATTGAACAAAATCTGTCATAGTGGGTATCAACCAATGAAGGAGAAGAAGAATAAATCCTATTTATTTTATAATCTTCAAGTTGTATAATTCAGGAAATTAACCCCCAGTTTTGGGTTTTATAGTCCATTCTTTATAAGCAAATTATAAATAGACTTATTAAGTTTAACAAACAATGTAAAAGATGGATGTCAAAAAATAATTGAAAATTTTTGAAAAAAATCACCTTAGATTTAGATGTACACTTGCTCTTGGAATGTCATCTATATTCCTACTGTTGCAATGCAACACATGGGGGATTATGAGCAATGGTAGATAAATTTTTTAAGCTGCAAATATATTTTAGGAACCTGTCTATACAAAAGTAAAATTCGTGTTTTCACAATATGTGGCCATATATTGATACTTCATATTCCTTCTTTCTGGCTGCATCATTATTATTCATCTTAAATTCCCCTTCATTTCAGCTCTGGTGTGGCATATGTCCTTATAACCCAGGTTGCATTATTGCCACCAAATCTTTGTACAACATTTCTCATGTTCCTGGAATGTTCTCTTTCTCTGTTCTTATCTGTTTATATCCTTTCAGTATTTCAAAGTATTTCTAAAAGCTGCTTGTTTTGTACACTTTCCTTATTTCCCTATTGGCTTTGTTACAGATTTTGAAACACCCTGCTCTGTACAATCACAGAATCTATCTATCCACCCATCCATCTGTCTATCTATATCAGAATTTAGCACTGAAGTATTGAACTCCTTGCTTTCGCCTTGAATTTTAGGTATGAAGTTCTTATTTGGTCTAGTTGGGATACATGGTAGCTGTCAGTAAGAAGTTAATTATGGGGAGCCTGTGCTGTGGTGTAAGAAGCTCCTGGCTCCTGGCTTCAGACCAGCACAGCTCCAGCCGTTGCAGCCAACTGGAGAGTGAACCAGTGGATGGAAGACAACTCTCTCTTTCTCTCTCTCTCTCTCTCTCTCTCTATATATATATGCTTCGCCTTCTCTCTCTGTGTATCTCTGACTCTCAAATAAATAAATAAATCTTTGAAAAAAATTCTCTGTGTAACTCTGACTCTCAAATAAATAAATAAATCTTTGAAAAAAAGAAGTTAATTATGGGTAGTATTCACTTTAGGATAAATTTGATATATTTGAATATTTATTTGTTTATTTCAAAGGCAGAGATACAAAGATAGAGAGCGGGAAATCTCTTCCATCTGCTGGTTTACTCCTCAAATGGCCGTAAGAGCCAGGACTGGGCCAGGCCAAAGCCAGGAGCCAGGAGCTTCATCTGGGTCTCCCACATGGGTGCAGGGGCCCAAGGACTTGGGCCATCCTCTGATGCTTTTCCATGTACGTTAGCAAGGAGCTGAATTGGAAGTGGAGTAACCAGGACATGAACTGGCACCCATATGAGATGCTGGCACTGCAGTCGGAGGTTTAGCCTTCTACACCACAGTGCCTGCCCCAATAACTTTGATCTTCCTAAAAAATCAATATGTCTGTCTTCTAAATGGCAGTCCATAACCATACACAGTGGTTGCCACCTAGGATTTAAAAGCACAAGCTTTAGATTTGGGTGCCTGAGTGTGTTCCAATTCTAACCTGGAGATCTAGCAAGTCAGGTTTTTTACCTCATGATCTTCATGTAGAATATGGGAATGATAATAATAGTACCTACCTCTTAGGGTTGTTGAGATTATTAAATAAATTAATAAAGCAATTAGAGCAATGCCAAATCCATGCAGGTACCCAACAAACATAATTAACATGATTACTACTCTTGCATAGCTCTTTATCATGAAGGTAGTTAAGTAACAGGAACAAAATTGTAATATTATTACAGTACAGTGTTCAATCCAGATTTGCAAAGCTAAGATATAATAGTAAATGTAAGCACAACATCTTCATTGAGTTTCTTTCCTTCCTTCCTTCCTTCCTTCCTTCCTTCCTTCTTTCCTTCCTTCCTCCCTCCCTCCCTCCCTCCCTTCTCTCTCTCTCTCTCTCTTCCTCTCTCAAAGTATTTTAAAATGGAATAAGCATGGTCTCCATTTCCCTAGCTAAATTAAGCAATGAAAGACCACAGACCTTTTAATAATGGTTATAACATCTATAGAACTCGCCCAATTATATTAGGAAGAGAGAGGGAAAGGATTTCGACTAATTTGAGGGCAATGCAAGGTCTTCAGTACATGACGGATTATTGCTTCTTTTATTCCCTAAGTAAATGTTATAGGAAAGTATATCATAGAAAAGGAAAAACGGAGGCCTGAATTAAAAGGGTAGCATGAAGGAACAATCACACAGTGAATGAAAGAACTGAGACAGAGAGAACCTAGGCTGAACTTGAACTCAAAATAACCAAGATACTTGCAAGAATCAACCTCTGATGTCAGAGCCCCCATGACCTAAAGACCTCCCACAGGCCCCACCTTCTTGCTGCCTCAGTTACACTGAGTCTCTACCCTTAATCTATCATCCATTAACATTAAGACATGAAAGTTTAACCATCTCAAGAGTTTTCTGGAAATAAGTCCTACTGTACCTGTGTTGCTTCAATGACATCAGCATTTTCCAAAATTGCAACTCACCTCATCTCTTTCATGAAGCTTTTCTTAAGATACCTTCATCCATCTTAGTTGGCTCTCTCATTTCCAGGCTCCTGTACCCACTGTACTAGAGATCATTGAAAGCACAATTTCCCCTTGTTTTGTCACCAGCAACTAAAGTATAACTGCTTGTCAATCTGTGATGAGTGAGTCTCTCCGCAACAACAACAACAAAAAAAATTGAAATTACTAAATGAAAATATAAAACATTTTCATATTCAAATATGCATGCCAAGAAGAGTAAAACAATTAAAACATGCTGACAATCATGATATTTGAGAACAGGTTATTTTTTTTCAAGATTTATTTATTTATTTATTTATTTATTTGAGAGAGAGAGTTACAGACAAGAGGAGAGACAGAGAGGGCTTCCATCTGCTGGTTCAGTCCCCAAATGGCTGCAATTGCCAAAGCTGGGCCTATCTGAAGCCAGGAGCCAGGAGTTTCCTCTGGGTCTCCGCACATGGATGCAGAGGCCCAAGCACTTGGGCCATCTTCTACTGCTTTCCCAGGCCATGGCAGAGAGTTGGATCGGAAGAGGAGCAGCCAGAACACAAACCTGTTCCCATATTGGATGCTGGTGCTGAATGCAGAGGCCTAGCACACTGCACCATGGTGCCAGACCCTTTCTTTCTTTCTTCTTTTTTTTAAGATTTATTTATTTATTTGGAAGTTAGAGTTTTACAGAAAGAGGGAGAGAGAGAAAAAGAGAGAGAGAGAGAGATCGATTTTCCATCCACAACCATGCAGGGCTGGGCCAGGCCGGAGCCAGGAGCCAGGAGCTTCATCTGGGTCTCCCACATGGGTACAGGTTCCCAAGCAATTGGGCCATCCTCCACTGCTTTCCCAGGCACATTAGCAAAGAGCTGGTTAGGAAGTGGAGCAGCTGGGACTCGAACCAGAACCTATACGGAAGTTGCAGACAGTGGTATCCTGATCATCAACAGAGTTGAAACTTTAATATTAATGATAATAACCTGGAAAATTCAGAAATCTTTCCCCGACCTCAGAAAATTCTGATTGGGGTCTGCTCATTTGAGACCAATCAATTACTCAAGATGACTCTGGCATACATTTAAGAAACACAAACTACATCAAATAGGAAAAGGAAGGTTGGAAATAAATGTGCTATTTTTCAGTGTTATCTAAGCAAAATTTAGTTAGGCAATTGGGGAGTTCTTGAGACCAAGCACATAGTTGCAGGAGTATCGTCTCTAACAGGAACAATCTACCTTACTGTGCTAGTAACATATAGTCTTTAGCTGCGTGCAGCCCCTGGCAAGTGTGAGAGGAGGGGCACGGTGGGAGCAAGAGGCGTGGAGTCACCACACAGACCCCCGGGAGGCGGGTGAATGTGGGCCAGAGGCGAGCAGCCCACAGACTCGTTTATTTCAGTTGGTATAACTGCCTATATAGCTGAGGTAGCCAATCCAGTAAAGGGGCGGTTTATACCCTAACCAATCACAGCCTGTTGCTAGGCAGGCTCCGTTGCCAGGTGGGTTTTGAAGCCATTCCTGAGTCACTGATGCTGGCTTGCCAGCGGCCATCTTGGCATGACCTTCTCATTCTACCACACGACCTGAACACAAATATTGCAGTGCATTTCAGAGCACAGAATCCTTAGTTTATGGTCTACAAGGGGAATTTTGCTGGCTATAATAGTACCAAAAAGAATAATTATATCATGTTATGTTTTTACAATTCAGTAACATCTCCACGAAGTAATTAAACCTCAGGTACGTCACACAGTTTTCCAGTGATCACAAGAATACTAAGTGGAGGATTGGGACCAAGGATTTCTAAACTCTAGGTCAGGATTTATTATTTCTGGTATTTGTATTATTTCTACTACAAATACAATTGGGATACACTATAGTATTGAGCCAAGCCTAAATGTAGTGAGTCCATAGGTGAGAGAGAAAACATAATTATTAGAATCATTTCTCTCTCTCTCTCTTTTTTTTTTGTTTCAACTACTAAAGGACTGTTACAACCAAGATAAACCAGGAAATGAATTCTAAAGGAAAACAACTGTCAAATATTAGTGTGGTTTCTCAGTCATATATCCTGCCACTCCGTATTCTGTTTTCTGATAATGAGTGTGGGATGCAGAAATCTTGTTTCCTCTTGACCATCTGGTCCCCTGTCAGACTTTGTCAGCAGCAAGAGCTAGAAAGGTCTACACAGTCGTGGGAAGAAGGGGCTTGCTCTGTGATGTTCATTTCCTGCGGGCTCTATTCTTCCTTACCATCCATGTTTTGTTCCTGTGAGTGTTTGCCCAGCTATGCTTGCTCACTCATCAACAGCAGTTACTTCACTCACAGCATCTGAATCAAGACTTCACAGTTCCCACGACTTGCAGCCTTGTAGCATCCACCCTCATCATACAGCAGAACCAATTGCTCCTCAATGGGGAGTCTGGAGTCAAGCCTTATTGGACTCTGCCTCTGAGCTCCGAGCCATCTTCAACTCCTCCTTTGAAGTCTGAGTTTCTGCTCCATGAGCTGCTTCTGCTCTAGGCTTCCACAAGCACATGTTGATAATTCCAGCCTCTATCTTGTATTCCCTAACCCTAGGGGTGGAGGCTACTCCCGGCAATACCACCTCTGTTCCTAATACTCTTCTTGCCTTTTGGGTTTCTAGTAAGACACTTTATATCCTGTTAATAATCTTTGATTATTGTTTATAGCCCTTGTCTATACTCCTGAGGTACAGTGGTTTTTCTACTTACTACTTGCTGAATTCTTTATTTAGTGGAGGGAAAGGCTTGTTATTATAAAGTAAATTGAAATTATGTCATCACACAAATTAAAAGAAAAATAAGAAAGGAAGGAGGGGGTGGGGACAAGAGAGGGAGGGAGGGGAAATGGAAAGTATCATTATGTTATTAAATCTGTATATATGAAATACATGATCTGTTTACTTTATATAGGCATGGTAAAAAGAAAATTTCAAAAACTAGTATTTGTGTAAATGCTAGCATGATTATATACATATATTTCTAATTATTATGTGGCATGTTTTAGTGCAGTGACTTGAAATTTTTAGTAAACTAGTCACAACAATTTTATTTATTTGTTTATTTATTTATTTATTTTGAAAGTGGGGAAGAGAAGACAGGGAGGGGGGGACACACACACACACAAAGAGAGAGAGAGAGAGAATGTCCATCTACTGGTTCACTCCACTAGTGCTTGCATCAGTAAATGATGGGTCATACCGAAGCCAGGAGCCAGGAACTCAATTCAGGTTTCCCATGTGAGTAGCAGGGACCTAAGTACTTGAGTAATCAACTAGTACCTCTTATTTTTTCATTTTTTTAATTCAAGGTAAACAAATTTCATGTATTTCAGAAATACAGATTTAGAAACATGGTGATACTTCCCACCCTGGCCTCCCTCCAGCCCATGCTCCTATCCTTCCTTCTCCTTCCTCTAATTCCATCTCTTAATTTTTACAATGGCCTACTTTCTGTTTACTTTATATTGACAAGAGTAACACTTCACTAAATGAACAGTTCAACAAATAGTAAGAAAACAAAATACTGTCCCTCAATAATAGAGACAAGAGTTGTAAACAATCATCAAATCTCAAAACATGAATTTCACTCCTATATATTATAATTTTGGTATTCTATTTGTTACCACAGATCAGAGAAAACATGGTGTTTGTCTTTTTGTGACTGGCTTATTTCACAAAGTATAATGATTTCCAGCTGTATCCATTTTGTTGCAAAAGATAGGATTTAATTCTTTTTATGGCTAAGTAGTATCTCATGATTTCTTTATCAGCTATCAGTTAATGGACATTTGGGTTGATTCCATATCTTAGCTATTATGAATTGCGCTGCAGTAAACATGAGGTTACAATGAGGTTACAGATAACTCTGCTTTTTTTTTTTTTTTTTTTTTTTTTTTTTTTTTTTTTTTTTTTTTTACAGGCAGAGTGGACAGTGAGAGAGAGAGACAGAGAGAAAGGTCTTCCTTTTGCCGTTGGTTCACCCTCCAATGGCCGCCGCGGCCAGCGCACTGCGGCCGGCGCACCGCGCTGATCCAATGGCAGGAGCCAGGAGCCAGGTGCTTTTCCTGGTCTCCCATGGGGTGCAGGGCCCAAGCACCTGGGCCATCCTCCACTGCACTCCCGGGCCACAGCAGAGAGCTGGCCTGGAAGAGGGGCAACCGGGACAGAATCCGGCGCCCCGACCGGGACTAGAACCCGGTGTGCCGGCGCCGCTAGGCGGAGGATTAGCCTAGTGAGCCGCGGTGCCGGCCACTCTGCTGGTTTTAAAGTGCACGTTAGCAGGAAGCTGGAATCAAGAGTGGAGCTTGGGCTTGAACTCTGACACCTTCATATTGGAGGCAGGAAAGCCAAATGGTGTCTTAACTGTTGTACCTAACACCCACCCCTGTTAAAAATACTAGCATTGAGTTATTTCTGTTAAATAGATAGTCAACTGATCAGATCCTGACTGATGGGAAAAATTAAAGAACAGATAATCTCATGCATTTGTTTTTTAATAGTAAGTTACATCTGAGTTAAAATTCAAAAGCAGGATGAGGCGTGGTCTAAGTGCAAATAGGCATTAGTGGTAATCTAGGAAATAGATTTGGAAAGATTCAGAATAAAATTTTTGAATATGTGGGTACTAGTTGGCTGATGTAAAAGTTTATTTTATAGTGAAAAAGCTTTGTTGAGTGACAATTATCTTCTTCTTGTGGTGGTCTCTTTTTTCTCAGTTTAAAGCAACAATTCTCCGTATGACCTAAACCAGCCACATGTAATGGAATTGGAGTGTGATAGAAAATGGTCTTTCATTGTGTAGTTCACCAAAGACACAGAGAGTTGAGATTTAATGTCCAAATGTATCATTTTGGTTAGACTAAATTTGAAGCAGCAACAAGCAAAATTGTTATTTTTGTGGATCAGAGGTTCTATATGAAATTTATTTTCAGTTATTCATAAATCTATGCTATTTTTCCCTGACTGTAAAAGAGAATGTAGGAGGGTTTCAGTGTAGTGTTTTGGTGGTCCAACCCTTCAGAGAGATATGTCCTTTCCAATACTAGTCCATTGGCCAGATAATACGTTCACACCCTCCAGGATAACTTTAAGGTGTGGAAAATTGTAGAGGGCACACACTGTTATCCAATATAGAGTAAATGTCTCTACCACATTAGTCATCATCAATTTCTTGTACAGCTTGTGATATTCTGTTATAAGAATGCTTATAAATTTGAAGATTTGTAGAAATCTTGGGACATATACCAGTTCAATATCAAGTCAATTGTCAGGAGTAGAAGGCAGGCAGCTCAGATGTTTGTCATGAATAGGAGAGTTGATGAGAGAGAAGGGCTTTAAAACCTATGTTGCTATCTCCTATTTTGACAGTCTTAGAATGACAGATTATTTTTTTCACATCTAAATTATTAAAACTCTGGCAGATCTTGCCATTATAACAAAAGGTTTAATTTAAAGCTATAAAATACAGCTACAGCCTTGCATTAGATGTGGCAATTAAAACACATCTTGGGTGATGGAATGAAACTTTGACAATGATCTTAATGATAGCTGAGGTCATGCATGAAGCAGGATTTCTCCTATGTGCTATAATGGTACAAAATGATGTTGTGAAAAAAAAAATCCTAACTGTGGCAGTTGTTCACATGAAACAATAGTGAAATTTCAGATGTTTTATCAAAACAATAGTCATAAATAAAACACCCCACTTCTCAGCAGACGCTGTTGGCTGAATGGCTCTCACTAATGTTTTCTTGTTCTCATTTGAAGGTCATTCCTTTAAATAGTGTTATTGATAATTGCACTCATTCCAGAATATGTATAGCAAATTTAGGTCAGATTAATTTCAGAAGCCCTCTCCAGATAAGGAGCTAATGGATGGGGACTCTAGATGCCTACAAAATACAGTCAAGTGCCTGGCAATGTATTAAACAAAGCAGTATTTCTTTCGCAAAGAGCTTATACTTTGAGTTTATTGGTTGGGTTTCATAAGAGCCCTGTGTTCCCATATGTTGTTTCTAATTCTTTGTAAGGCATAAAAGCTCTGTGTGACCATAACAAACAGGTATTGTCTTGATTTGTAGCAAATTACCATTAAGATTAAAATGCAATTAATTTCCCACTTGCTCTCTGCTTATTATGCAGTTAGTTAAACCAAATGATGGAGTTACAAATTCCTCATCTCCGATTCAATATTTTTATTTAATTTATGAGAAACATTGTTCCAGAGAAGAAACTTGGCTTGCAAAATATCATATTCTTTCTTGGGGCATAAACCTATTGAATGTCCCTTAACCACATGCACCATGAACTAGGCCTGATTATAAAGTGAAAGAAAGATTTCTTTCCTGTTTACTTCTCAGAATTGTTGTAAGACAAGTCATATAATGTATGTAAATGTTTGAATATAGTAAAATAAATAATCATATTAATGATAATGATCATAAATAAAAGGTTTATTGAGTATCTATTAAGAACCAGGCACTCCAATTTACATACATCATCCCATAAACTATCACAACACTATCAGTTATCTGATAGATAAGCTAACTAAGTTATTTTGGTTTACAAATGAAGAAATTGAAGCTCAGAGATTTCTGCTAGCTGTCCTGTAATGGATGGAGCTTAGAATTAATCTAGAATTTCAACACTAACACATAACCCTAAGGATCACAGCCTGTTCAGAAACAGCTCATAATAGACCACCATTTTCTGACAGACCACAGTTTTCCCAGTTGTTAATTAGTTCCATGAAGTTCTTTGGGAAGGAAGCAGAAAAGACTAAATTTGCTTATTCCATTCTAGGCATGATTTTGATACATTCTTACCTTTAATGCCAATAAAGGAAAACTTTCTAATAGTTCATAGATGTTCCAGCACAACTCTTTGTGTCCTACTTGCAGTCTATTTTAAAAATTGATTAATAATGTGTGTATATATTTGTAGGCCACATTTCAATACATACCTACAATATGTACTGATCAACATTTCTCCTTGCTTGACATTGCTTTATGATTGCAGACCTGGGCTCCCCACTTCTGCTTCTATTTGCAGTGCATTTTGCCAACAGAGCAGCAAATTGTCCCGTGTTCTCCTATATGAATAAATCTCTCATCACTCTGTGCTTCTACTTCTTGCTGCCGTGGTAGGAAGATGTAAACTCTTCATTAGGAATCTAGACAATACCCCAATAGTCATGGCAATGGCTCTGGAGTGCGTGCTGCGTGCACCTGTCCCTGACAATGTTGAAATGCTGCCACCTTCTGTTTAGCCCATGTGCTGCCCATGCAACCCACTCTGCAGCTTCCCCTGTCCTGGAAGCTGATGTACACTGATCCAGAATTGCACATCTGCAATATATAATATGACAAGTTAAATGAAAAACCTGCCCGAAAAACCTGCCCAAAAACCTTGATGGCCTCAGCTTTTGTACTGCAGTGCTTGCAAAGCCCATCCTACTAAAACGTACTCAATATTTCTGACAGTAAACTATTTAAGCAGTGTTCATCTCTGTGTTCAGGGAGGTGTTTTAACTATTTAGAGATTCGGGAGAAGGGAGAAAAAGGGGCTGGGGCAGGGATAATTTTTCCATTGTTTACCTAGCACCTAGCGGTGGGTTACTCCAAGGGTTTCTGGATGTGCCAAGGGCAAGGTGAATTTTCTGAGATGCTCACATGAAATGTGAGCACAGGCAGGATTGCAGATTTGCAAGTGAGGAGAGATCAGTTGCACCTGCACTATGTTCCAAGCACCCAGGCAATACTGAAGGGCGAGTGTGTGCCTGACCCAGCAAGCTGGCCTGCAGCAGCTGGTTTACCAAGGACAATGGCTTCTTGCTTATCAGCATAGCTATTGTCCCCTCCAGGAAAAGAGTCCTACAGTAATCATGACACCATGGATTGATTCCTTAGATCTGACACCGGCCAGCCTGAACCCCCTCCTCTGTCTTTTGCCTACCAAGTGAAGGCAGGGCTTCATTTTATCTCACTTCCACAGTCCTGAAAATTAGCTTTGTTCAGGATCATTTTAATAACTAGCCCCTGACCACCCCATCCATGTGTGTACATTTATGTCTGGGTGAGTGGGTCTTCTGATGTTAAAATACCAAGATTATTTAGTAAAGCTGGGAAGCCAGAATGGAAAGCAGTTCTAGAGGCCAAAACTCTCTAGTTAAGTATTTACTCAATGAATTTTTATTGCCTAAGAAACCTATGCCTCATACACCCATGATTATACTCAAATCTTCTTTTGTATCTAAAACTCTGGTTCATGTCTTGTAGGATAAAAGAAACAGACAGAAATACTCATATATGTTATTTCCTTCTAAGTTAAAGCCTATAGAAAAAATATCACTTAAGCCCCTGGTTTTTACTGCTAGTATAAAAAAAATAACATTCTTAATGTGCTTAATTATTTTACCTCCTTTATACATGATGTTTTAGATATTCTTCTCTATCTTTTAAGTGTTTTACATATAAGTGTCTTAACATTGCTTGGAGATGATCTTTCCCATCTTGGAGAATGCAAATCCCTGAACTCATTAATAATTTAATAGCAACCAATTTCTTATATGAATGAACAACCCCGATTCTCATTTTTTAGGGGAGAATTCTGTGTTCAAGGAAAATTGCTTTCTAAATGCAAGGAGCTCTGTAGTGGATCCCCATGCAGAGAGCAGTCCCCACCCAGGCTTGATTGAAATGACACAGGGAGTTTCTTGAGGGTTCAGCCCTTGTACTTTCCAAGAGTTAATGCCCCCCGAGTCAGGAACCTACAAAGACAGTGACCCTGACTTCGGGCATCTCAGACGGGCCTAATGTCACAACAATTCTGGTGAGTACCATGTTCCCGCCCACTTTGATATCCAGACTCCCATGTCTTTTGTTGGAATGTTTATCATCTTCAATTTCTTCAGGTCTAGTGAATACAAGCAAAACTCTCCAAGGCTCTGACTTTGTTTATATACTCTATACCAAATCTCTGCCTTCTCCAAATAATTGAACTTTGATTGTTTCCACCCCATTTTATTAACTGACCCAGAAAGAAAATCACACAGCAGTTGCTCCTTCAGAGAGAATCACAAGCCGGAGCTCCAGTACCTTCTGAACACCTACAGCATACGACAGGAAGGGAGGCAGAGAAGACATTATTTGCCAGGAAGGCATGGACACTCCATCAATCAAATTGAGAGAAACAAGATATTTTACAGTTAGAGGGGGAGCTGGATCAGATGCCACAGTTAGTGATGAAGCAATCAAGAGCTAGTTGATTAAGAAATAAACCTAGAATAATGCACTCCTCTCTCACTGGTAACATAACTTCTCAATGGTAAGAATTATTGAGGAAGGATGGGCATTTGATTCTGGGTTTTAGATGTCACTCGTGACACCTGTATTGCACACTGGAGTGCCAGAGTTTGGTAGTTGGCTCCAGCTCCTGATTCCAGTTTCTTTTTAATGCACAACCTGAGAAGCAACAAATGATTGTTCAAGTAGTTGGGTCCCCTTGTGTGGGGCCCCTGCTTTGAGTTCCCATCTCCTGGCTTCACTCTGGCCCAGCCTTCCCTGTGGTGTGAATTTCGGGAGTAGATCAGCAGATGAGAAATCTCTCTTTCTCTCCCACCCCTGCCTTTCATATAAATAAATTCATAAGTACCTCAACTGTAAAAAAATAAAATTTGCTTTAAACCGAAACAAGAAGGAAATGTAATAGGTAGGCACAAGCTCACACAAAGACAGAGGCCTTCTGTCTCAGTGGAGCCCAGCCATCTCTGTTTCTAATGAGTTCTCCAGGTGGCCTGAGCGTAGGTTTTCAGAAGCACTGCATGACTTTAGGTGCAGTAGTTTCTAAACTTAACTGAGAAACTGGTCGTAGTCTAACCAACAGGTGGCCCAAATTGGACCAACTGATATCAGAGTTATCTACTGTCCTTGCTCCTACTCCTGCACCAAGCGTGTTCAGCCTTGTGTGTGGGTGAGGGAGAACTGCGAAGAATAGCAACAACTCTCACCTCTGATTCTGACCGGCACATTCACCCACAGCCTCCTCTGGGAGGAAGAGGTATGGCCAGAGGTCTCCCAGGTCTTCAAAACTTCCAGAAAGATTACAAAGGTGTCCTTCCTACAAAGGACTCCTTTTTGAATAATCGGGCAGTGTTGTGAAGATTCCTGAAAGACACAGCTCCAGGGTTGTTGTTATCAGGAGCACACAAAAGGTGCAGATGTACAAACTGGATAAACTGGATGGATGTTCATGGAGAAGGCAGAGTCATGGTTTGAGATTTTGTCACCTCCAAAGGCTTTGGCGCTCTGTTCTCTCCCCTAAGAATTCACTAATTTATGACAACCATTACGCTCTGAGCTGCAGGTAGATCCTCTCCCATGAGCACTGGGCACCCCAGTATCAAGGGGCACACACACAACAGCAGCTCCCTCATGCTGTCCCCTCTCCCACCCCTCAGGCTGCAGACAAGAAGAATAAGAGGAAAATGGAAGCATTTTTCTCCTTTTCTGCTGCAGGCCAGGAGCTATGGGCAGCCCCTCCGCGCGAGTGGGGGAAAAGGTGGACTCGTCCTATTGATGCCGACTGTCGCCGTCACACGGTCCTTGCAATTAGTCCAGACCAGCCTTATTCAGGCCTTGGATGCTTTTCAGATGAGAAAAAGGGAACACTCGAGGCCTATTGAATCGGAGCGTGGCATCTGCCGCACACCGAGGGGGAGAGGTCGGGGGTCAGTGCTTGATTTTGATAAAGCGTGCCAGATTAATTGTCTTCGGTAATCCTGTTTGTCATGGTAGATATGCAGAGGAGTCTTTGTGGCACAGGCTGACATATGGGCCGGCCTGCTGCTTGCCTATTCAGGGCCCCGCACATGCTCTCCACAGTTGGATGGCTTCCCAGGGCCTTGTTCGCCGGAGGAGTGGGCCTCCTGCTCCATTCAGCCGGGCCCGTCTCCACCACCAGGCTTTCTAATCTTCAAGCCAGCCTGGGCTGTTGAAAGAAACTGTATTATTCACAGAGGCCTAAAGAGAGAAAGGGAGAGAAGGGGGCTGGGCTGGGCAGGAGAAAGAGAAGGGGGAGGCAGGGGGAGGGAGCCCTGGAAGCACCAGAGACAGGAGTGAAAGACTCTGCAGACTGGGGAGGGAGGGGGGCAGAGAAATATAATTACAAAAAATAGCAGCCGTGTCCTTTAGGCAGAACACTTCAGGAGGCTGATTATAGCTCCTCTCCAAATCTGAATCTATCACCAAATTACACCCTGCCTCTTTTGTAAAATAAATGTTAATAAGAGGTAATTTGGGCCCTGCTGATTGTTAAGCTCAATGGAGATAGAAATGTTTTTTCGTCCTCTGTGTGTGTGTATTTATTGTAATACCTAGAGGGCTTCCTCCCCCCCCAACCCCACCCCCTCTTCCAACCTGAATTTATATTCAACCATGAAACAGGGAGCAGACGTTCCGAGGCCGGCCACAGGTGCCCGGGAAGGGAGGATGGTTGGAGTGTTTTGATAAAGCGTGAGCGCACAGCCTGGCCACACTGCTGGTCTGCAGTTGCGGTGCCCTGCCAAGAATGCCCGCTAGAATTTGGAACCCAGGGCGCTCAGGAAGGAGGAGGGCTTGGGTTCCTCCTTCGTGGGGAGGGTGAGAGGGGGTCCCTGCTCTAAATAGCTTTGCCTTTCTTTGGTTTAAAAGCAGGAGTTTTTTTTTTTTTTTCATTTACATAATCATTATTTTGAGTTGCTGCCAATTCTTTTGGGGGCTTTTACATTTAAAAGCACAAAAAAGTGGAGGCAGTCCTGTGACAGATCTTTTGAAAACGTTCTTATGATGTGTATTTACGAATAGATCCCAAAATGGAGCAATTAGACACCGTAAGTAATAATCTTCTAAGCAGACAAAGGCACAGAGATATTAACATACGAGTCTTCTAGGCCTCATCTCCCTGAACACTTCTTCGCTACCTTTGCCTCTTTCTGTCCACACCAAGCATTGCAGAACTACAGGTCCGAGCGGGCCCGGTGTCGGAACACAGATGGCTTGGTCTCTGGTTCTTGTTGCTGCTTTCTTTTTCCTCACACAAATGCTTTGAACACTATTTATTATAAAAATTGTATATTGAGAAACAATCTCATTATCTATCACTGCTTTCAAGAGATGGCGTAAGATTGCAAAATCTAGACATTCAACCGGGAAGACATCATTAAACTACTTCTCTATGGTAGATGTAAAAAGAAAAGGTTTGGTTTTGGCCCCAACTCCAAGAAGTTGGTTACAATATATTTATATAGATTTTTTGAAATTTATTTGGTTATGTGTCCGGGTGATCATCTCTCAGCATTTATTTGTCTTGCTTCCTACCAGAAAACAGTCACTGGACTTGGAGCTGGGTGTGAAGTAGACAGAAATAGTCCTTGTTGTCATCAGCTTGATGGTACATGATGGCGAAATTGTTTCACAATCACAGAGAGCAGCACTCATCACTTCCTAGGAACTCATTACATTTTATTTATTAAAAAGATTCAAAAACACAGAATAAATAAATAGCAAAAATGTGACGGAGAACTGGCTTTAACTTATACATTACATGGCATGGCACAGGTAGGTGAAGGAAGAAAAAGAAGAGAAGGCAGAGAAATGCATTACATTTCTGAGCACATGGTCTGTGTTGGGTGTGTCCCAAGTGCCTGATAAACACTATCTCCTGTAATTTTTAAAAGAACCTCTTGGAAGGGAGGGCTGGTATTCAGTCAGTGCCCACTGGTGCCTCCGTTCCAGGTATAGGCTCAACATCATCTGAGAAGCTCTTAAAATGAGCTGCAGTTGATGTTCAGATATCACTGTGCTCTGGGGATGAGTCTTGGGCATCAGTATTTTTAACGTGTCCCACGTGTGATTCTTCTAAGCATCCGTGGTCAGGAATCACTGATGTCAGGTTGAGTTTCTCCCATGTCAGCATGTGTGCCATTCGCCTGCAGACACAGCTGTAGGTAGGTTTATGCTGGGGCTTGTATTTTTTTTTTTTTTTTTGACAGACAGAGTGGACAGTGAGAGAGAGAGACAGAGAGAAAGGTCTTCCTTTGCCGTTGGTTCACCCTCCAATGGCCACCGTGGCTGGCGCACTGTGGCTGGCGCACCGTGCTGATCCAATGGCAGGAGCCAGGTACTTATCCTGATCTCCCATGGGGTGCAGGGCTCATCTCCAGGTGAGGCTGATGCTTCTGGTCTCTCAACCATCTTTTGAGTAGCAAGGACTCGAAATTTGTTCAATGGCACACATGGATTGCAAACTCCGGCTTTCCCAGCTCAAGAATGATCCCTGTAATGTTACTTTCTTTCTCCTATAGGATTAGATGAGTGCTTCTACATCCTGGTTGGACAGGAGGAGCACACATGAGCCAGTGAGGCGATCTGGGCTTAGCTATGGGTCCTTTGCCATTTCTTTCATTAGATGTTGGCTGCCTGGGTCTCACTTTTCGCTAATGTAAAATAAAGGGCTTGGAATCAGTTGTAGTTGCTATCATTGGACCCTGGAGATGTCATATATTTAAGTATCATCCTAGAAGTTGAGATCAGAATTTTTTCATATAAGGACAAATTCTACTATCTCTCTCATCTGTGCTGCATTGTCCACTTGCTAAGCTATAAAGCAGATAAATAGAAGGCGAGAGAATGGGTGTCATTCAGAGGAGTACTTGGTTCAACAACATCCCCAGAACAAACCCATAGAATAGCCTTTTCTTCATTTCCCCCCACTTCTTCAAAAAACACTGCTTGGACAATTATTCTTGGTTGAAACCAGATTAAAATGGAACTCTGTGAAGAGATGTTAATGATTTACATCACAACATGACGTGGTGCTTTCACAATACCCTGGGGCAATTTTGATGAGGGTTGGAGAAAGGGCAGACTGAAATTGTACATAAGTCAGGGTACTGTGCAGCATGAAGCACAACTCCTGTGCTTGGCTGGCTGATGCACAGACAGAAAAGAGAGACCAGGAGGGATGAACACTGAACCTTGCTTC
This sequence comes from Oryctolagus cuniculus, assembly GCF_964237555.1. Lineage (NCBI taxonomy): Eukaryota > Metazoa > Chordata > Mammalia > Lagomorpha > Leporidae > Oryctolagus > Oryctolagus cuniculus. The sequence goes on from NC_091436.1 coordinate 150,517,750, forward strand.
CCCTCCAGGCTAGATTTCTGGGGAGATCCATTTCCGGGTCTTCCAGACCTTTCAGAGTTTGGCATGGAGGGGTTCCCCCTGAAGAGAATGGAAAGTAGCCAGCCCTTAGCTAGCATTTCCCCTCATCACTTTAGGATGCCCTTCGCCAACTCCTTTTAACCTGCACGATTAGGCTCAGGGGGAGCCAGGTGCCCTTTCACAAGGAAGCAGGAGGCAAATCCTCGGCGCTCGGCAGGTCCCTCTCAATTCCTGCAATACGTTTGCGTAGACTTCTGTCTTCTAACATTAGCTGTATGATTGAAATAGAAACTAAACTCAGTATTTCCAGAGAACCATAGAACCACCTATGTAAGTGAGCCACACCATCTTCATTTTATTTCTTCCCAGTTACTTTTATTTGACTTTTTATGTCTTCATTTATTTACCAATATTAGCCAAAAAGTACATGTGACTAGAAGATACTTGAATGCCATAGTACTTAAGTAGCCACCTTCTATCCCAAACATGCCCTTTCAACAAGGAGAAATAGCTAGCTGAGCCACTTTATTTCTGTTCTGACCTTGTTTGCAATACTTTTGCCAAGCATTCCAAGGTCAAAAATTGTGTGAAGGGGAACGGAGCAGCAGAGAAACAGGAGGGCTTGGTCATGTTTTATTCTGACTGTCTCTGAGAAATACATGGTTCTTCCCAGGACTGTCACTATTGTGGAAGCTTAAGGAGACTTGAGCTTTAGAGTGAAGGCTTTGCTCATCTTTTTGCCTCCCCCCAGTCGGCCAAGGACTCTTCTGCTGGTTTTAATGCTTTCTGCCAACTCAGTGCTACTCAAAGACTCCTAATGGGCACTCATGCTGTGAGTTGTCCCTGGAAACAGGTCAGGAAGACAGAGAACTGAATTCTTAGTCAATTTACTTACATAACAACCATGTGGATGGATTATCCCGAGATAACACCGAGGAGAAGTCACTGCCTCTGCCAAACATTAGCTCTGAGAGAGACTCTGCTGTTGTTTTTCCGTGGGACTCTGGAGAGGCAGATTAGGGGAGAAGTATTTCTTCTGCATCCATCTCTGGGGCAATGACGATGAATCATGATCAAGTCTCTTAACATCTCCCGGTAGCTGGCCCAATGTGCTGGAACAGAATATAGAATCTTAAGTATGTAAGCCCTCTGGAAATATGCAAGGTAACAGTCTGTCTCATTCTGTTGGACGACATTCTTTTTATTAATATTCCGGGTGATTCAGGCATTCTTGAACTATGTAATTCCAACCTTGACTCTCTTCCTCCTATGAATTCTCATTGGTCATACTTCCTATTTATCTCCAGAGCCTCACCTATTACAATTTTATTCTGTTACCATGAATACTAATAATGGTAGTATTACAGCAGTCAGTATTAACACCTGCTAAGTTTGTTATCTCAATTTATATCAACCCTACATCTCACAGGAAGGTACTACCACTACCCTCATTACAGATGAGGAGATGGAGGTTCAGAAAATGTAGGTAACTTTTCCAAGTTCCACAAGCTACCAAATTTGTCCTTTATCTTGGTGTAACATAGATACAGATAAGCACTTATAGAACATATACAACATGAACCACAATGCATTGGGTATTTGTAGTTGTAAAAGTTATATTATCTCTGCCCACAAAAATGTAGACTCAGGTTGCAGAGATGAAAGAATCAAGTAATACCACGAGAATTACTAAAATGTTAGAGGAGAAAAAAGATACACCCTAAATCACAAGGTTCCTCTGACAAAGGCCAGTGAATGCTGTACTGAATTTAAATGCTATGAATTAGGGGGGATAATTTAGGTGAGAGCAGAGAAAACAAGAGCAATGGAGGTTCCATTTTGTTGCATTGAAGGGTTCACTTTATTGTAGTTTTTCATATAAATATTTAAATACATCAAGTTTGAATTGATCTGGGTCCATTGGTCTTCTGGAAACCCCTAGAGGCAAAGGAGAATCTTGCTAAGTGTATTTCTAATGATATTGTTGGTAGTTTGTCCTCCTCAGTAGTAACTGAGCACAGCCTGATCTGCTTGCTTCTTTTTAGAAGCCTAACGTTTAGCATCAATTAGGAAGACATGGTGAGTGATTGACATTATGAAAAAGTGGTAATAAACAATATGAAAAATGGTTCATGGTGTAAGGCAGGATTCTAATTTTAACATGCATTAAGCTGTTAGTGCTCACAATGGTGCTGGAGTTGTATAAATCTGGCAGAGCCGAGGGAGTGTGCACCAGAATCCAGTTTTCTTTCATCTGACCAGACAGCACAGCCTACAATGCAGCCAGTCACCCATGACTTTGTGACTGACTTAGACCCATGTCATATGGGCAGGTGTGGCTTTGTCCCTTTCTGCTGCAGGTCCATGTACACCTCCCATGAACACTCCTTAAGCTCTTTTCTACATCTATCTGGCTGTAATCCACACTGTTCCCCAAACCCTTCTCCAACACACACACACACACATATACACACACACAAAGATGTCTCTGGGATCTACATACTAAAGATAATGGGACCACAAGAAAGAAAGGGGGCTCCTTGGAGGAAAAGCATCCAACTTGGGACATATGAGAGCACTTCAAAAAGTTTGTGGAAAATGGAATTAAAGGTAACTTTATTTTGCTGCAAAAAAATATGAAAAATTTTTGCAAAGTTTTTAATAATATGCAATTTCATGGAATTTTTGGGCTACCATCTTCTGTTAGCCATAAGAACAATAAGACATATTGTTCTATTTGTATAAGCCACTGACAGTTTGAGATTTATTCCTTATGACACCAAGTGTACTTTAAGATATGCATCGTCATATTGTTTGTCCTATTTTGCAGATAAGAACCTGAGGCTCAGAGAAGTTAGGTAACTTGCTTAGCACCTCTTGGGGAAAACAAGCTCATAATGGAAGCAATCTTACTCCACAGTCCAGATACCTACTTATCCACTGTGCTAAGCTGCAACTTAACTCAGCATTTGTTTTTAGATTTGAAACTAAGGAATCCAGTATTTTTTAGAAAAAACAAAGCTCTCGAGCCAGGTGAAATTTTAAGAGGCAGTTGAGAGTCCCATAAAGGGTGTTACTTTTCATTTGTCTCCCTTGTCTCATGGAGTGTTACTCTTATTATTTAATAAGTTTTAGGCTTCCACACCCGTCAGTCTCCCCAAGTCAAGGCTGGATCTTGGAGTGAAGAGAGGTAAATGCAAAGGTTGTATTCCCCCATAAAGGGTCAACTCAACTGTTGACAAAACTACAACCATTTCACGAGAATAGAAGAAAACAAATTAGCCAACCAATGCACTATCCAACCAAATGAGAAAAAGGAACAGACAATCATTAAGGCAGCATTTATTTTCTCATTCTGATGTTCAGTATTCTTGAAAGGGATGTTCACCTATGAAATAAACATGCTAGACTAGGTTTCTAAGTCACTCTGATCCAATTCACACGTATGGGATTACAGCCCAAAAACCGAAGGCCAGAGAGTGATAGGCAGAAATACTAAACTAGATGACCGATTTCAAACTTCCTGGAGGTGCCTGGAGAAGCTATAACATGCAAGCACGCCACAAATAAGAGCCTCTCTTGTGCCTCTCTCTCATCCAGGCTGCTTTCCAATCTCTGCAGTTTATTTTATTTGTTTTTCCATAGCAGTGTATCCCCTGCCATATTAAGCAAGTCCCCTGATGGCTAGGGAACTGCTTTTATGCATATTTTTATCCCTTATATTGTTTAGAGTGGTGCTTGCTCAGAACAAGCTGTTCAATAAACATCTCCTAAGTCAATGGCTATCTTAACGGTTCTTAATGTGAAATGGGATTTAATTCACCACTTGAGTACTTCACCACATATAGCAGATAGTTAGAATATTTTAGGAATCTATTTTGGTAAGCCCAATATTAGATATTGCCTCCCAAATAGCTGATTCTAAGCCTAGAGGTTCCTTCTAAGTCCATGGCAGATGCTGATTATTCATGGTATGAAAATGAAAAGATGATTTTTAAATGTTAGGGTTTCAGATTAGCAGAGTAACTGGAGAGGTTGGTGTGCCATCTCTGACAATAAAAATATTGTAAAAAGATACACAAAAATATGAGTGTGTGGAAAACCGGTACAAGCCAAGTAACAGCTGTAGACTGGTTAATTGTGCAGTGCCAATCAATTTCGTGGTTTGATAATGCACTTTAGCTATGCATGCCACTGTCGGGAGGCTACTGGGTGATAAGCAAAGAGGACATCTCTGAAAAAATGCTGGCTAATTCTTTTATACCTATTATTTTAAAAAATTTTACTTTTTAACAGATTCAATATGGATTGTAGATATAATTCTAAACACATGATGATATCCCTTCCTTTCCCCCCCCCCAACTTCTCCCTCAAACTCTCCTTTCTTCTATCTTTTTTTTCTCTTTTAGTTTTAGGGATAATATATTTTAAAGTTGTATTACAGTTAAAAGGCTTAATGCTTCACCAAATAAATTTGAAGCTTGCAACTTCTTGTGAATCTCATAGTTTCAAAATAAAAAGGTTTAAACAGATAATGTAAAACTATTTTAGTGACAAAAGATGGAACCAGAAAATATATGCATCTTTTCAGTAAATAACAGTACTTCAAAAACATCATGGGAAAATGGAATTAAAAGATGTTTATTTATGTGAAAAAATACTTTTAAATACATGCTTAGTGGATATCTTAATGCACATTTCCATGAACTTTTAAAAAAGAGAGAGGAAGAGACAGAGAAGGGGAGATCTTCCACTCTTTGATTCACTTCCCAAATGGCCACAATGGCCAGGATTGGACCAGGCTGAAGCCAGGAGCTAGGAGCTTCATCAGGGACTCCCACATGGGTGCAAAGACCCAAGGACATGGGCCATCTGCAGCTGCTTTCCCAGGCATATTAGCAGGGAGCTGGATTTGAAGTGGAGCAGTTAGAACTTGAATCGGTGCCCATATGGGATGGCAGCATCGCAGGCAGCAGCTTAACCCATTGCATACACCACAACTCCAGCCCCTCCATGAACTTGTGCAATATTCATTTTGTAGGTTAAAAAGGACATTTGGAAAGATTTTGTGTTGGGAGTCAATATTACAGCTTCTTCCTTGCACTTCTGACTACTTTAGTTCAGCCAGCCATTCTTTTAAATAACACTTAAATACTTATTGTTTCTGGCTGGCAAGTATGGATCTAAGTAAGAATAATTAATCTCTTCAGATTTGATGCAAATGATATTAATTTTATTGCCTTCAGACTTTCTGGATGTTGTCTCATTTGATATTGGGTTTACTCTACTGATGCCAGGGTTTATTGATGTATGTGTAAATGTGCCCTATCTGATTAAGGCACTGGAAATTTCTGCCCTCTCAATGCTAATGATGTAATTGCATGTTTGCAATAAAATTCATTGAAGTTATACTACACAGAGGGGATATATTAATCAAGTAAAATCCATGTCACATACACATAAGTATACACATGCACACACATACACAATACAAACATCTCATCAACTTGGATGTGTCCAATTAGCAAAAGCAACTTCCATTTAGGTGTTGAACTCTCAAATAGTCTGTTTTTCTTCTTTTTAAAATTTTTATTTATCTATTTGTGAGGCGAAATGTGTGGGAGAGAGAGATAAACACACAACAGAGAGAGACAAACAGAAAGATCTCTAATCTGCTGATTCACTTGTGAATTGCCAACAACAACCAGTCCTTTGCCAGGTGGAAGCCAAGAAGCCAGAATCTCAATCTGGATCCCCCATGCGGGTGGCAGGGACCAGCTTTTTAAGCCATCACTGCCACCTCTCCAGGTCTGCATTAACAGGAATCTGGAGTCAGGAGCCAGAGCTGGGACTGCAGTCTGGTTACTCCAATGTAGGATGCAGGTGTTTTAACAGGCATCTTGATTGACAACTTAACCTGTGGACCAGTCATCTGCTATTTCTTCTTTTGGCTTATAGTTTTATTTCCTTAGGATTTGCCAGGCCATATTCTTTTATAAACTCTAGTGTCAATCTGAGAATTGTATGAAATAGGATGTCCTCTCACAACTAGGTTTTTAAAAGCAGAAGCAACTTTAGAAATAATAAATAGAGGCTCATTTTACGGGGTCAGAAACTGACAGCCAGCATGTGGAGTGGTTTAGCAGAACAGTCTGGATTCAAAATAATAGTCTGATTTCCAGAGTGGTGCAAGCTTTACTGTTTGACTGTCGTATTACCTCAAAATAGAAAACACAGAAAATTCCAAGTCCTGAAGATGCAAAGTTCCAGTTAGATAATTCCCTCACATTAATTCCTGGTGCTGACCTGTAAAACATGTATAGACACATAAACACACAGTGTCCCACTTCTTCTCTCATTCTGATTAGTCAGAATACGAGAAAAACTGCAAACAAATGTCTAGGAATTGCTAAGTCCAGGGATGTAGTGAGAAAAAGAGATGAGGATCACATCAAGGTGCTTTTCCCCAGAGTCGTTGTTCTGTCTGGATGTGAAGAATGACGTCGCCAAAATGAATCTCCCCTCAACTGGTGGTCAAGAGCAGCCACACACTCACGTGGGCCTTCTGTGATGGTGAGATAGCCCAGTGCTTTTACGCTTCAAAGCCCTTTGCCATCTTATTTAATTACTTAATGAAGTCTGCTTTTTTTTTTTTTTTTTTTTTTTTTTTGTCCTTTCTGGACATGAATTGCACTCACTTTTGAAAAGGTACAACTAAAGCCTTTCTTAGGCTATAAGGTTTTCTCTCTTCCAATGACCCTGTTTTGAGAAAATCCTCTTGTTCTATGCTTCTGAGCTGACACCATTGCACGCTATCATAAACATTTCTCCTTGTATGCAATTTCTTTCCTATTGCAAGAGGCAACCCTGACCCAGGCTAAGCACTTTACATTTTCCTACAACACATTCCCAAATAATTTTTCACTTTTCTTTTTTATGTCATTTAAATAATCAGTATCTTATATATTTTTCCTTATATAGAGTAATTATATTTTACTTGAGTGTTTTTCACTTGCTAACATTATTCAGAAAAAATATTCTTATTTTTAATGGATGAAAGAAGAATAATGGGGCCTCAGCGGCTACTTCTCAATGCAGAATTCCAGACCAAGATTTTATAGAGATATTAAACATGTGAGAACCAATGAAACCAACTATGGACCATATGACTGAGTGGATGGGAGGGCAACTTGCGTGTGAACATTTTGAAGATGAATTAATCTCACACTCTCCCAAGTAATAAATGGAATCATTGGTTGAATTTCTGTTTGCTCTTGAGCCTACAGAAATTCGAGAATTGTCAGATAATTGAAAAATTCAAATAGGAATAAGAAGCTAGAAACAAGAAAAAGAAGAAATCTATGAGTGTCATTTTTGGGAAGCTTTTAACTTAAAAAAAGGAGACTTTCTGATGATTTTTTGGCAGGAAATCAAACATTTTAATAAAGGTTTTTGGGTACCTTAGTTGGGAGTATGTGTCCAATGTTGATCTATTAATATATCCAGGATTATATGTTGCTTGTCAGAAAAGTGAAAGAAACATAACATTTATTAAATGAATGTGAACATTTGCATGATATTTATATACATAATCCCTTAAATCATTAGAGAAGATCATAAATATTAAGGAATGCATGCAGGTACTCTATAAAACTCACAGAGAACATTTTGATGATTTCTCTTCCAGCAGGAAATAGTCTTTTGAAGAAATTGCATTTCTACTCATGCATACACATATATACCCAATGACTTCCAAGACAGCAATAAAATCAAATATTTTCTATTTTCTCAGCTGTTTATTCTTTCTATTATTGTTCATTTCTTCCTGCAAACCAGATTCCTATAAGCGCTGATTTACCTTCAGTCCAAGGAACTCCTTTTGGCATCAGTTTCACAAGGGCCTGCTGGACACCCTTCCCTCAACTCTCATCTGCTGAGAAAGAACTCATGCAGCTGTTATCTCTGCAGAATTTGTCAGGGATACAGATTCCTTGGCTTTTTCCTAAATTATTTTTAGTACTTTAAAGATGTTACTTACTACCTTCTGACTCCAACTTTCCTGGTATGATCAGCAATCAGAAATCATGTGATTTCTCTATGTAACGTGAATTGTTTACCCTTTTAACAATGGCTTTGCAGATCTGATTTCCAGCTGTTTGATTTTGATTTTGGTATCCTACTTGGTATTATTGGAACCTCATGTTCTATGTCTGCGTGAGGTGAATTCCAAGCTTCAGGGAGCCACTGTCTCTTCAAACATTCCTCCTGCCCCATTCTCTTTCTATCCTTTCCTTTTTGGGACTCCAGTGATCAGTGATGCCTATGATACTGAACCACAGAACTTGATGGTCCACTCCTTTTTCTTTGTTTGTATTATATTTCCCTTTTGGTTTAATTTTGGGTATTTTTTTAGAGATTCATTTATTTTATTTGAAAGGCAGAGTTATAGAGAGGCAGGAGTAGAGGGAGAGAGAGAGAGAGAAAGAGAGAGGTCTTTATCCACTGGTTCACTCCTCAAATGGCCACAATGGCTGGAGCTGCACTGATTCAAAGCCAAGAGCTGGGAGCTTCCTCCGGGGCTCCCACATGGGTGCAGGGGCCCAAGGATTTGGGCCATCTTCTATTGCTTTTCCAGGCCACAGCAAAGAGCTGAATTGGAAGTGGAACAGACAAGACTCGAACTGGTGACCATATGGGATGCCTGTACCCTGCAGTGGCTTTACCCACTATGCCAAAGTGCTGGCCCCAGGTGTTTTCTTTAGACCTCTTTTCATATTTTTCTGTCATTTTCTTTGCTGAGTATAGTCTTCTTGGAAGTTAAAATCTGTAATTTTTGTAATTTTCACAATATATTTTTATTTTTTTAAATGTTTTGTATTCCCGTGTCTCTGGTAAAATGGACATCACTCTACAGATGGCTACAATGGATGGGTTGGGCCACATGGAATCCAGAGGCCTAGAACTCCATCCCACGTGGGTGTTAGGGTCATACCCTTGGGCCATCTTCTGCTACTTTGTCAGAGGCATTAGCAGGGAGCTGGATGAGAGGTGGAGCAGCCAGGACTGGAACTGCTGTTCACATGGGAATGCCAGCCTTGCAGGTGGTGGCTCAAGCTGATGTGCCACAATGCAACCGCAAGACCTTTCATTTCACTCAACAATAAGAGTCGTCTTGAATTAGTTGCACTCTTTTAAAGGTTTACCACTTTATAGAGTTTAGTTCTTTTTGGCTTGTGTAGGGCCTGTTGTCTCTCCTGTGGGTTCTACAACTGTGCTGATATAACCCATCTGGCTCAGTGGAAGGATGACAGCAATGATCTAACTAAACAGAATCACACGTAATTATTTTTTGTCTTTATAGCAACCTACAGCATGCAATATGTAATGTTAAAAATGGAAGCCCAATAATTTTTTTGCTGAGTAAATGTGGATAAGAAAACAAATTCATTCTTTACAGCACAATGCCGTAGAACTAGGAGTAAGGACTAGAATTACAGAGGTAAATTTGCATTGATAGCAAAAAGAAATATCACTACTGAAAACTTGAGCAGTCATACTTGATAAGTAGCAATTTCAAAATTATTGCAAACCTTAGGTAAAGATTTTAGGGAAAAACATAGGGATAACACACCTCATGAACTGCCTGAATCCTTTCTGTTAAATTAACTAGATCTTTATAACTCAATGATTCCATATTATTGCAAGAAAAGTCAGTTTTATAATTGCAAGCCATTTAAAGAGGGCAAACATTTGTAAATACTGTTCACACCGGCAAAGAAAATGTTGCTTCTGAGACAGCATTGTGCCATTTGCTATGCTGGCATCCTGTATATGAGAGCCAGTTCAAGTCCAGTCCTCTCTCTTTCCAATCCAGCTCCCTGTTAATATGCCTGGGAAAGTTGCAGATTCGGTTCAGACACTTGGGCACTGCCACACACGTGGGAGACCTGGATGGAGTTCTTGCCGTCTGTCTCTGCCTGACCGAGCCCTGGCTGTTGCAGCCATTTGGGGAATGAATCAGCTAATGGAAGATTCTCTCCCTGGCCCCTCACCCCTTCTGCGGTCACTCTGCCTTTCACATAAATAAGTAAATCTTAAAAAAAAGAAAATGTAGCTAGTAAGTTTGTCCAGTATGATTTATTTTTATCACCTTCCATACCAGACCATCATTGCTGGTACAAAAAAAATGAAGACGGAATTGTTTGAACTTGTCCATTATTGAGAGTAATGGCTTTGTCCGTCTTGTGTAAATGCCCCCTCCCTGAGATTTCCCTCTTGTTTGAGCTTCCCCATTATGTTTGGAAAAAAGGAGGCAGAATGTTCTTGGAACATCTTTGGTGCCTTTTTTGGCAAGGTGCTTGGGTCTCACCAGCAGAGCTGTCAATGGTCCTGTAAGTGGCCATTTTGGGAATGAATTTGCTTGAAACCTTGTCTCTCTACACTGACAGCATTCTTCTGGTCTACCAACCTTCTCACGTTTTCTCTGGACCACACACAGACCCTGGGGAAGATAAACAATCCAAAAATTCATTCCCAGGCTAACCTATTCCACTGCTACATTTAGGAATTTGTTTTTTGTGGGGCTTCTGGAAGAAGTTAACTTGCAATCTTTTCAACTTCTACCATATGGGTCCATTCCCCCAAGTTCGGAGCTTTCTCCTAGAAAGGAAAAATGAGGAGTGCAGATCTGACACTTGCCTCTTAAGTCCGTGTCCAGTTTTGTCCTTTTCCATCATGGCAGGAGGAATGGATGCTGTCACGTGGGAAGTACGTGGATACAATGGTAGCACCAGGTATTTGTACCCAAGTCACGGGATAGCAAGGCTCACAAACTGAAAGGAGTAAAAATGTGGCTTGTTTAATGTAGGACACAAGGTGAGAAGCACACTGGAATTCTATTTTATGCAACATTCGCATATTTTATATCTTTCTGTACGGGTAAAGCTTTCACCAATGATTGTATGATTAAAGGGACCCAATTATATTTCCCAAGGGAATCCAGCAGATGGAAGATGTATGAGGCCAACCAAAATACTCTCATACTCCTCCTACTGGAGAGCGCCAGGGGAAGGTTTGTGTGATCAGCTCAGAGCAACAGTTTGCTATTGGCCTGCTGAGTGGCTACAGATTTTCATTTGAGCTTCTCAAGAAAGCAACATTAGGGTGAGAATCTGTATCACCAGTGGATGCCTGGTTTAAGACTTCATACATATTAAGGGTCTCATGATCCTCATGTGAATATTTAGTTTTTACTTTTTACATTCATCTCTATGTTTATCACACATATAACACATTTACTTTGTATGACAGAGTGAGGAGACGTAATTTATGGAAAATTTAAATATTTTAAAAATATTTTAGAATTTTATTTCATTTCTAATTGACACATAATCATATAAATTTGTGGAATACAATGTGATGTTTTATACGTATACACATTGTTCAATTCTACCTTGTATTTTTATACAATATTCTAATTATTCATGCAAAGACTAATTTGACCATGCTAAGTTTTCTTATCTGTTTTCAGAGACAAATAAATGATAACTAATTTATTCAATTGTTATTTATCATGAACCAGCTCTGTGTCAGCTATGATCTTTGGTATGCAAAATATGATTGTGAACTAGACTATTTCCTAAATCTTGCTTTATGATTTTAAATATAGCACTGATACTTACATAGATATTCTAGGTTATCAATGATCTACTGATTTCAACTGAAATTTTGAAACTTCCTAAATGTTACAATCTACTCCTAAAAGGATATCAGACATGGTCTTAATTTTCAAAGGGCGTACAAAACAGCAGATTTACTGAAAAAAGCAAAACATACACCTTGCTTTCATTCATGTGTCCTGAAGAATAAAATGAGGCATTGAATTTATGGTGTTTTTCAAAAGCTCTCATTTGTATTCTGCATGAATTCCTAGGTTACATAGCACTGCAGGAGTGTGGATCAAGGGATATCAATGTACAGAGGGAAATAGTTAGATTTTTTAATCAGGCAAAACCTTATCACAATTCTCGTAAGACACAAATAGTCACCTTGCAACTAACAATCTCTTCTTTAACTTTATGTGTAGATTTTAGGGAGACAGTTTGGCTGACAAGCCCATCAATCTATCTGCCAAAAGAAGGGGGAAAAAAGAAGAAAAAAGAAGAAAGACAGGAAGGCAGGAAGGAAGGGAGGGGGAGAGGGAGGAAGGAAGGGAGGGAAGAGTAAACACAGACCTGGCATGCACATCTATAGCAGGGTGGTTTGCATGAATTACTAGGAAAGACCAGCTCTGAAGGGGAAATTCCTGATTCATTGATGAGCTGTAATGCTTTCATTACCTGCCCTATGTCTACGAGGATAAATTCACAATATCTATTTCCAGGCTACAGTGTTCTAATTTTGCACTAACATAACGAGCCACAATTTTCCATGTATCGATTATTTACATGAGGTTCAAAGATTGCAATGCTCCTAATGTTACATATTGTGGTGTCTTAAATCTTTTCAAATAAGCAGTTTCAAGCTGAAACACCTTACGTACGGCTCTGATCTTTGCTTCCATAACCATCATCAAAACATCGTGATTGGATAAAAACAGACCAATCAGATGCTGCCTCTTTTCTACTCTTCAGTTTTGGATCTTCTTAAATTTGTCAGTTCTCCTAGGCTCTTGTATTCCTCCAGTTCCCTGGGATGCCAGGTGTTTAAGAAACTCCATTGTGTTTAAATAGAGCATAACCAAGTTTTTATTACACGTTGGTGTGGATTCTCTTTCTGCTGCCACATTTATCAGGCCATTGCGTTAGATATTCTGTGTCTTACCTCGTGTTTTATGACCCTTAACCATTGCCAACACTTACACAGATGTTCTATGGTCACATGGATGATCCACTGAATTTAACTGATACCTTAGACTTCATTAAGTATTACAATCTGCTCTTAAATGGGCAAAAGTGATAATTGAGTAACTAATGGACAGCTGTTCGGTTCTCATGATGGTGTTCCATGTTGATGAGCAGAAAAAAAATCACCAGCCATTGACAGTTTAGATGCATTCAGCACCATATTGTCACTTCACCTACAGAATGGTAACTGTGCACTTCCACTAATAACTCTTGCCTCAGTTGGCTCATAATCCAATAGAGTTTGGAAAGCCAAGTGATTTAGAAGTCACTAAAAAATTCAGCGGCTGATCAGTTATACATGTTGGTATTTTAGAACATTCTGCTTCCCTGAGATAATACATGGAAAGAATGTAGAATTCAGTGCTTATGTTCACTTTTGATATTTAATGCATCATCTTGGATAAGCCTGCAGCCATCTGGAAGTGAGACTATGAGCAATGGGCACAAGGTCTTTACTAGATAAATCCTGGTGTAATCCAGGGGTACCGGAATTTCTTCTGTATGCCAATAAATCCCCACATGTAGGTACAGGAAGCTTTTGGATAATATAAAATGTAAATCCTCTTTTAAGAAAATAACTGACTTGAAACACTTTTGTATCTGTGGATCATGCTGTCAGAATTTCGGTATTCTATGCCCAAATTCTGAGTTCTTATGATTTATTCATTAAGGGGTAAATGTTTTTATATAATCACTACTTTGATGGCTAATACAGTAAGATAAGTATCCCAGCTAATTATACAATTCTGCATACATAGTATTTAGCTCTCATTATTGAACCACTGAAAAGAACTTTCTGAAAAATCATAATTGCCTCTTAAAGAAATAACTTGAAAAATTATTTCATTTTTAGGCTGAATAGCCTATATTTAAATTTGACAGAAATGTTTGTAAAGTGTAGTCTCACTTGAGGTAGATAGGAATCAATGATGAGAATGAAATAGCAGCTGTGGGTTTCACTTTGTCCATGGGTGAATGTTCATGGGTGATGACTTGAATTTGACACTGGTCATTAAGCTTCGGTGCCAAGCCTCTGTAGTTTCCCTAGAGTCTCTCTACTTATGTAATCTCTGTTTCACCTATAAAACTGTGTTTTATGATTTAAGTAGTTAAATGGCATGCTGTTTTTTTGTTACCTAATTTTGAATATATGTACCCAAATAAATAAAAATACCCATTCTTCCAATTGATTTATCTGATTAGAATGAGAGGGTCATACATAATTATAGTTAGTTTGAGCCAAGCCTTTGGACCAAGAACTAATGATTTTTTTTTTAACAGGCAGAGTGGACAGTGAGAGAGAGAGACAGAGAGAAAGGTCTTCCTTTGCCGTTGGTTCACCCTCCAATGGCCGCCACGGCCTGCACTCTGCGGCCCGCGCACCGCGCTGATTCAATGGCAGGAGCCAGGTACTTATCCTGGTCTCCCATGGGGTGCAGGGCCAAGGACTTGGGCCATCCTCCACTACACTCCCTGGCCACAGCAGGGAGCTAGCCTGGAAGAGGGGCAACCGGGAAAGAATCCAGCGCCCCAACCGGGACTAGAACCCGGTGTGCCAGTGCCGCAAGGCGGAGGATTAGCCTAGTGAGCCGCTAATGATTTCTATAACTCAGAGCTATATAACAAGTTGAAGTACTTGTAAAAATGTTGTGATTGGAATTTCTGTGAGGTTTGTCTTAGTTACCTTTTCCTGCCTTATCATTTTCTCAAGGTCAAATACTCCATAAGATGTCTGGGCAAATTTTTATTCATTTATGTAGTCGTAATCTAATATGTTCCACTGTGTAAAGGGTTTCTGAAATAACATATATATATATATATAATATATGTATGTGTGTGTATACATTAATGATCTCTATAGAAATGTTCAAATACCAATAGATGGTGTGAAAATAACTTTAGTAACTCATAAGGCATTGAATTGGTCTGCTTATTTTTAATTAGTTCAGCAGAACCTGTTTGGAGTTGCTTCCAATTTTCTATTTACTGCTGGATGAAAAGGTTGCAGGGAGGGTATACTGGGTCAGTCATAAAATTTTCTTTGGCTTTGTGCTGCTTTGATTCATCAGTGCATGTACTGTTCCTTAAGGAATGTATTAAAATATTTTATTATAAATATAATATATATGGCATAATATATGTAGCATATATATGGGTTGGTAGCATAATAATATTTTCTATAATACATGTAAATCTACTTGCACACCTGCCAGCAGATTGATAATTAGAACATCATTCATACACAGGGCTGTTCCTGACAATACACTTTATTTTACATTCCATATATAAGCAACTGAGTGACAGACAGGTATCTAGTTTATGGCCTGTGCACACTGTATCACATTGTCCATGTACTTGAAAATTTATATTATGAATACTCCTTGCTAAACAGTCAAATTTCATGGTAGGTAAATCATATATTAACAAAGTTGCTAAGAAATAACACGTAGCAAAAATAAGGATATAATGAGGCCGTTAATACTGTTGTTCAGTTTTCTATATCTTCTTCAATTTTACATATATAACCCTGTGAATAAATGAGGGAATATTTTTGAAATCTCTATCTATGGTGGCAAATATTTAAGTAGATCTCTATAGTGTTACAAGATAGTGTTCTATATATTTTAAAGTTACATTTAAGTATATCTATTTTCTGGTATGTGAAATATTCTGTCATTATATGATATTCTTTCTACTATAAAAATTATTTGTCTTAAAGCCTTTTCTGATTATAAATAGAGTTCACTAGACTTTAATTGAAATTTTGCATATGTTTTTATCTATATACATATATTAACCTTGTTTTCAATCATACTTAGGTTTAAATGTATCTATACTATAAATATGTATAAATTATTATAGCAATATTTTAAAATTCAATCTGTCTTGAAATGAATATTATATATATATGATTATTCAAATAATTCAATTTGTTTTAATTAGTTGTCTTTATGCTTCTCTACCATTCTGCTTTTTTAAAAGTGTTTCAATTAATCTTTTCCTACATTTTGTTATTTGATTTATTTGGAAAGTACACAGAAATCTCCCATTCACTGTTGACTCCCCAAATGCCTGGAAGAGTCAGGGCTGGACCTGCCTGAAGGCAAGAGCCAGGAAGTGAAGGAGACCAGGAGGAAGCACCTGGCTCCTGGCTTTGGATCGGTGCAGCACCACTGCCGTAGCTGCCATTTGGTGGGTGAATCAACTGACAGAAGACCTTTCTCCCTCTCTCCCACTGTCTATAACTCTACCTGTCAAAACAAAAACAAAAACAAATACTTGAGCCATCATCTGCTGCCTCCTAGGCAAGATCTGCATTAGCAATGGGAAGCCAGAATCAGGAGCAGAGCCAAGATGCAAGCCCAGTATTCCAATAAGAGATGCAAGTGTCGCAAGCAGCGGCTTAACTCTCTCTATCTCTCTCCCTGACTCATTCACCACCATCCCCACTCATGTGTTCTTTTACATGATTATTATTGTTGTTGTTTATCTCTTTCCTGGTTTGAACCATTTTCCTACCTGTACATCAACTGATATAAAAAATAAACTATTCTAATCTTTTAGTAGTTAATCTAAAAAACTGACTACATATCTTAGGCTATAGATTTTATTGCCCACAATGAATCTAATGCCAAACATCCAACCCCACCACTCCCACCATAAAAAAATTACAAGCACATTGCAGCACTTAAGATCATCATCTCTCAATTTAAATAACATTTGCAACTAGTCCTCAAAATTTTCTCATTTTGGAGGAGTCCAATCAATTGGACACTATTATTCAGGTGCATTTTGTTGAGTTTAATGCACAATTCTAACATAGTTGCTCATCATTTTGTTTATTTCCTTCCAACTGCCTTGGGAGACTTTTTATTTCTGTTAAAGTATTTTCATTAAAGGCAATTTTTGTAAAGACATTTTGATGATAAACTCTCAGTGTGGGAATCATCTTAAAATGTCTTCATTCTGTTATATTACTTGAAAGATGGTCCACAGTGTATTCTTGTTTGTCCACATGAAGTCTATATTAAATCCAGGAGTCTGTTCCTTATTAATGAACTAGCTGTGGGGTTTTGTTTGTGCTATTCTTTCTGCTAGCTGCTTATGAGTTTTCCATATTAAACTTGTGTTCATTTTGAATATTGGTGGGTATCATAAAATGAATCCCTTGCTATATAATACATTCCCTTGTCACAGAATATGTATGCTAGTCCTTTGGAAATGTCATGAAAAGGTATAATACGGTTGCTTAACTTGTTATACCACAATGTTAGCCAAAAATGTGTAATATGAAAAAATTGGATATAGATTTCAAAGTTTGTTTCCACCAAAATAAACACATCTTTCAATTCCATTTTCCATGCGCTTTTTGAAGTACCTTTGTAGTTAATAAAGTAGGGAGTTAATTTTGGAGGTCAATTCTTATTTTAAAGTAAAACAAGTATTTGAATCTGATAGTCTTATGGGTTCCCACTGAAATACTTTTAGCTGATCTCATTTCGTTTAATGTGAATGGTGTATCTCCTAGAAAGGGGAACCAGTTCCCATTCTATCTCAAATGTTAAAGCCAAGGTAGTTTCTCAGCTAATATGTAGTTTCAATTTTTTTTTTCATTTTCCATATATGAACTAAAATTTTGAGAGTTCATCATAAAGCAATTAAAATTACCTTGAGATCAACATGCATAATCAAGTAGTAAGGATAGAAACAGGTGCCTATTGAGAATGATTAGAGTAAAGATTTTGCCTCCTATAGTTCAGAAAATTCAGCTGAAAATATTTCCAATAATATATTTTATTGTCAGATTCATTATCACACCAGAGAGAGATTTCTAATCAACAAAATATTTATACATTCCTCTAAGTGCAAATCTTGAGTGAAGCCTAGTTAAGAAAACACGGAGGGGCTGGTGGTGTGGTGCAGTGGGTTAACGCCCTGGCCTGAAGTGCCGGCATCAAATATGGGTGCCAGTTCGAGACCCAGCTGCTCCACTTCTGATCCAGCTCTCTGCTTTGGCCTGAGGAAGCAGTAGAAGATGGCCCAAGTCCTTGGGCCCCTGCACCGGCATGGAAGACCTGGAAGAAGCTCCTGGCTCCTGGCTTCAGATTGTCTCAGCTTCAGCTGTTGTGGCCAATTAGGGAGTGAACCATCAGATGGAAGACCTCTCTCTCTTTCTGAGTAACTCTGATTTTCAAATAAATAAATAAATCTTTAAAAAAATAAAAACAGGGAGTCCACTGAACGTTTTCTGATTTATAATTTTCCTATGATGAGAAGATGCTGACAATATTCTACCTCTCATGATAAAGGTGAAAAACTGTATCTCTCATTCCTTAGGGAAGATCAGCCCAGAGTGGAGATACAATTGGGAGAGAAGTAGCCGATTCTACCACCTTATTGGTAAACTAATCATAAATTGAAAACATCATCAGTTAAAAAATGCGTTTAGTATGTCCAACATCGTAGATTAACCTCCCCTACTTTAAACCTGCTTAGAACACTTACATTTGCTATATGTTGAACAAAATCAATTAACACAAAGCCCACTTTATTTATTTTTTCAACTTTTATTTAATAAACATAAATTTCCAAAGTACAACTTTTGAATTACAGCGGCTTTTCCCCCATAATCTCTCTCCCACCCGCAACCATCCCATCTCCCACTCCCTCTCCCATCCCATTCTTCATCAAGATTCATTTTCAATTATCTTTATATACAGAAGATCAACTTAGTACACACTAAGTGAAGATTTCAACAGACTGCACCCACACAGACACACAAAGTATAGAGTACTGTTTGAGTAGTAGTTTTACCGTTAATTCACATAGTATAACACATGAAAGACAGAGGTCCTACATGGGGAGAAGGTGCACAGTGACTCCCGTTGTTGATTTAACAATTGACATCCTTATTTATGACATCAGTAATCATCCAAGGCTCTTGTCATGAGCTGTCAAGGCTATGGAAGCCTCTTGAGTTCACCAACTCCAATCTTGTTTAGAAAAGGCCATATTTAAAGTGGAACTTCTCTCCTCCCTTCAGAGAAAGGTACCTCCTTCTTCGATGGCCCGTTCTTTCTGCTGGGATCTCACTCACAGAGATCTTTCATTTAGGTAATTTTTTTTTTCGCCACAGTATCTTGGCTTTCCATGCCTGCGAAACTCTCATGGGCTTTTTAGCTGGATAAGAATGCCTTAAGAGCTGATTCTGAGGCCAGAGTGCTGTTTATGGCATTTGTCATTCTATGAGTCTGCTGTGTATCCTGCTTCCCATGTAGGATCATTATCTCCTTTTTAATTCCATCAATTATTATTTGCAGACACTGGTCTTATTTATTTAATCCCTTTGACACTTAATCTTATTATTATTATTATTATTTTTTTTGGACAGGCAGAGTAGACAGTAAGAGAGAGAGACAGAGAGAAGGGTCTTCCTTTTTCTGTTGGCTCACCCCTCAATGGCAGCTGCGGCCGGCGCACTGCAACCAGTGCCAGCGCGCTTCGGCCAGCGCACCATGCTGATCCAAAGCCAAGAGCCAGGTACTTTTCCTGGTCTCCCATGTGGGTGCAGGGCCCAAGGACCTGGGCCATCCTCCACTGCACTTCCGGGCCATAGCAGAGAGCTGGACTGGAAGAGGAGCAACCGACAGAAACCTGGTGCCCCAACCAGGACTAGAACCCAGGGTGACGGCGCCGCAGGCAAAGCATTAGCCTAGTGAGCCGAGGCATCTTTTTGATCAATTATGAACTTAAACTGATCACTTTAACAAGTAAGATGGCATTGATACATGCCACCTTGATGGGATTGAATTGGAATCCCCTGGCACATTCCTTATTCTACCTGAACTTGGGAATTTTCCCATAATTCTCCCCTGCTGGGAAGTGTGATTCATGTCCAATCTGTTGCTATAACTATACAGTGTGCCCTTCCACTCATTGTTTCACTAAATATAGCATTCTATTTTTTTTTCTGATTATCTTTATAATTATCTTCTGCTTAGAACTTTATCAGTTTGCCACATTTTCCTCAAAAGCATCCACATTTTTCAACTCTCAATCAGTGAATAGATTTCTTTTAACAAAATCTCTTACTCATTGAGTTTAGAAGAAGTTCTCTCTTGTGATTTTAAGGAGTCAAGGGACAGACTGGATGTGGCCTTTATTTGATGACTTCAGCTGGGCTTTATATATCCAGTAGTTCTCAGGAGAAAATAAAATTCAAATATAGAAAGTAATTGTTAAAAACATAGAAAATTCACATTGTACATTTGTACTCAAACAGTATTTTACACTTTGTGTTTGGGTGTGGGTACAAACTGTTGAAATCTTCACTTAATTTATACTAAATTGATCTTCTGTATATAAAGATAATTGAAAATGAATTTTGATATGAATGGAAGGGGAGAGGGAGCGGGAGATGGGAGGGTTGCGGGTGGGAGGGAAGTTATGGGGGGAAAAGCCACTGTAATCCATAAACTGTACTTTGGAAATTTATATTTATTAAATAAAAGTTAAAAAAAGAAAGTCAACAGATAACCAAAGCTGGCAAAGTTGTGGAGAAATAGGAGCCTCAGTACACTTTCGTAGGAATGGAAATTAGTACAGCCATTATGGAAGCAGTAGGGAGATTCTTCAAAAGCCTGACAGTAGACCTAGTATATGACTTAATTATCCCACATGTGTGACTATCTCCGAAAGAAATTAAGTCAGCTTATGGGGTTCTGGCACTCCCATGTTTATTGCAGCAACATTTAAAGCACAAAGAATTGGAATCAACCCAGGTGACCACCAAAATGGAATATTATTCAGTCATAAAAAAGAAAAATGAGATACTGACATTGGCAACAACATGGGTGGAAATGGAGCTCATTTTGTGAAGTGAAATAAGGCAGACACAGAAAGGTAAATATCACATTTCTCTCATTTGTGAAAATGCATTTTTGTTTATGAGTGTGTGTGTATTTTTTTCAAGTGACATTATCTGGGTATATGGATTTTTTAAATGTTGTCTTCACTGAGTTGCTCCTGTTCCCCATTTTGTGACAATTATCATGAGTTTACGTTATGTGTTATATGTGTATCTACCCTGCTTTCAAATAGTATGTATATGAATATACACAGTGTTTACAAAACAAGCAAATACGGAAAAGTTGTTGAATCTGTCTGTTCTCATTGAGCTCTTCTTTGTACATTCTGCATTATTTTAAATATTTTAAAATAAAAGTCAAAACTGCATTAAAAAGGAAGTATCAATATATTTTAATAATTGTATTTATGAACTATATTCTGTTCTCTTTATTTGAAAATGTAAAGATACACAAAAGTTCATGGAAATGCATGTTATAAAAACAAATTTGCATGGATTTCAAAAATGTTTTCATCAAAATAAAAATAAACTCTTAATTCCAATTTGCACAAAAACATAGAAAATTATAATTTCTGATTCTCCATGGCAATATCATATTTTCTTTCTTTAATTATCAAAATAAATGAGTCCAAAGAATGTAGAAATAAAACATATACAGGACTTACATAGACTTTTCTTTGATAATTAACAATGTAATTGTAGAGATTTATCTAAAGTACAAACTCCAATATTTCTAGAAGTCCAAGTTTAAGCTAACAACGCAGAGCAATTTAATATTTTTGTAAGAAGTTTTCTGGAAATAGGAGGCAGATAGTTTTACAAGGTATAACACACTAGATCTAATATATTTTTTCACAGAAAAGAACTTTTTTCTTACAGTTGAACTGCTACTATAAATCATATTACTTGTTTTTTTCCAAGAAGAAGTAATTAGAAGCTCATTATACTCATTTGACCATCAACACTTAACTGGCAAGGTGACTTTCAAATTATTAACACTATAGTTCTGTGTGTTCAATACAAAAGGGGTTTAAATATTACCTAATTCATTTATCCATCCAAATATTCATTTGTTCTTTCTTGCATTCAATATATATTTGAGAGTCTAGTTCAGAATAAATTTTGAAAATATAACAATGAGCCAGAAAGATACAGTCTCCATCACTTCAAAACTTAACTTCTGGTGTGTAAACCCAAATCTGAGAACAACTGTAGAATGTTTAAATGGCAGGGGTAAAACAGGGTGCCAATGGAGCCAGAAGAGGGGCAATGAGTTCCAAATGTCTGAGTTTTCCCAGAGACACCTTCATTGGGACCCCAAGTAGATACTTATAGGTGATATTGGGAATTAATCGTGACTATGATAAATACTTCTAGAAGCTCTGCTGAAATACACTAGCACAGCCTCAGTAAATACACTCACAGAGCACAAAGACTTGAATATGGGCACAAAAGGAGCTAACATGTATCTAACAGTAAGGGAAAGGGTAAGATTGTTTACAAATATCAATTCCACCTGTTCTCCCTTCAATCTGTATCTTTAGACTGCAGTA
The DNA here is from genome assembly GCF_964237555.1 of Oryctolagus cuniculus. Taxonomy (NCBI): domain Eukaryota; kingdom Metazoa; phylum Chordata; class Mammalia; order Lagomorpha; family Leporidae; genus Oryctolagus; species Oryctolagus cuniculus. Next base: position 150,540,093 of record NC_091436.1, read on the forward strand.
AACCCTGGGAATTTATGCCTGAACCTCAAAATCACACTGTTTGAGGTCAGTGGAAAAGCGAAATTAGTAGTTTCCTAACATTTTGCCAAATTAATGGTATTCACATTTTTTATATATTTAAACCAATACACATTCCTTCCAAGATTTAATCCTTAACACACAAACATCTGTGTTTATGTATGGTTTTATATATATATATATATATGTATGTATGTATACATATGCACATATATATTTCAAAGGCTTTGTGTGAAATATAAAAATAGAAATATAACCTTTATTTCTTACAGAAATTCTTTAATGTCAAGATATTTTTGTAAACAATACCAGATATTTAGCACATCCCCAAAGAACTGAGGAATTTAACCATGTCAATGTAGTTCTTTTTGTATTATTTATGTAAAAAATGGGTGTTTCTTGAAGATATTTTTAAGATTAGGAAGAAAAAGAGCTCAGAAGGAGCAAAATAGGGACTGTAAGCAAATGATCTACCATCCAAACGCTCACAAAACTGCCCATGTTGGGGCCGGCACTGTGGCGCAGTTGGTTAACACCCAGGCCTCAAGCGCTGGCATTCCATATGAGGGCCAGTTCCTGACCCAGCTGCTCCACTTCCTGTCCAGCTTTCTGCTGTGGCCTGGGTAAGCAGTAGAAGATGGCCCAAGTGCTTGGGCCCCTGCACCCACGTGGGAGACCAGGGAGAAGCGCCTGGCTCCTGGCTTCTGATCGGCATAGCTCCGGCCGTTGTGGCCAATTGGGGAGTGAACCATTGGATGGAAGACCTCTCTCTCTCTCTCTGCCTCTCTTCTCTCGGTGTAACTCTGACTTTCAGGTAAAATAAATAAATCTTAAAAAAAAAAAAAAAACTGCCCATATTTGACGATGAGCTATTATGGTTGAGAGGGACTCTGGTGAAGCTTTCATGGCTGATTTTTTCTGCTAATATTTTGCCTAACTTTCTCAGAACAAACACCTAATACAAAGACGTTCTTGTTCCTTGGTCTATCATTAAAATCAAAAGATAGATGCTTGAGAATTTCACACTCCGTTGTCGTTATCTTTGTTCTTAACTGGCCCACTTCTGCTTTGACGAGGCTACTTCCACCTCTGGGTAGCTTTTGGTTTGATTGTACTTTTTCTTCAGATTGACACTGGCAAAGCCATGCTCATCTCCTTGTACAATTATTCAAAGAAATGCTGCAAGATCTTGATCCCATTTGTTTCAAATTTCCATTGAAAGCTCTGCTCTGTTCTGCAAATTGAGATGTAAGAGTTTTAGCACGCACTAAGCAGAAAGAACGTTCCACTCTAGTTTTTCACTCCACAAATGACCACAACAGCAGAGGCTTGGTCAGGCCAAAGCCAGGAGCCAGGAGCTTCATCTGGGGCTCCCAAGAGGGATCAATGGACCAAGAACTGGTGTCCCAGAAGCATTAGCAAGGTACTGAATTGGAAGTGGAGCAGATGAAACTCAAACTGGCACCTATGTCGTTGCTGGCATCACAGGCAGTGGTTTAATCTGCTATGCCATAATACTGATACCAAGATTATTTTTTTTCTTGCAAATGGATGTTCTGGCTTCGTTTTTAACATCTACTATACCGCAGGCCAGCAGTATAGCAGGGAAAGCCGCCATCTGTATTGCAGGAATCCCATATGGGTGCTGGTTCAAGCCCCAGCAGCTCCACTTCTGATCCAGCTCTCTGCTGTGGCTTGGGAAAGCAGTAGAAGATGGCCCAAGTCCTTGGGCCCCAGGACCCACACGGGAGACTTGGAAGAAGCTCCTGGCTCCTGGCTCCTGGCTTCAGATCAGCGTGGCTCCGACCCTTGTGGCCAGTTGGGGAGTGAACCAGCGGATGGAAGACCTCTCTCCCTCTCTCTCTCTGCCTCTCCTTTTCTCTCTGTGTAACTCTGACTTTTAAATAAATAAATAAATCTTTAAAAAAGAGCAGCTATCCATTTACAAACTGCTGATTTCTTTGAGGCATTGCTCCACAGAGCACTAATGATTTCACTATTCTTCCACCGAAGCATCACCATAAAATCTGTTATTTGTTCTGGAGTCAGTTTTAGCAGAAGTTATGTTGCTCTATAGGTATGCCCTGCAAACAGTTGTCTCATCCTTCTTAGTGCCTCATACTGGATCCTATTCAAATATGTTGTAACAAGTTAGTGATGAATATATTTTAGTTCCAAAACATTTCTTCATAATATGCATTTTTGTGATCTTAAAGATATCATATGTGTGTGTTTGTGTGTGTTTGTGTGTGTGTACGTATGAGGGCACTTCAAAATGTTCCTAGAAAATGGATTAAAACCAAGCTTGTTTTAGCAAAAAATAATTTTGAAATTCATGCATATGAATGGTGTTCAAAGTGTAATTCAGATGCTTAAAGGAAATTAAACAATGATGGAAGAAAATGAAATAGCCAGGATATGCAACACTACAGATGTTATGTTCAGAAAATTACTAAGAAAGTGGGAAAATGCCCCATGCACTGTTGAGCAAAACAAAATAGAATAACACAAAGATCTTCTATAATGAATAAGAATTCTTTAATACTAAGACATATCATACATTTGCATTCTATTTTACTTCATTTTAAAATATGGACATCACTTGCACTGGCCGATTTTGCAGATATGGGGGCTATATTCATCTCCCTAATATTCTAATCTGTCCAGCTACTTCACAGTATCTATTGAATCAGTGTCATAACTTGAGAAAAGAAAATGAGCTATGTAAGTAGCTCCTAAAGTGATAGACATTTGTAGAGTTAGAATAAAAATGAATTCCTAAATTATTCAGTATTTATCCTCTGGTAGGTAGACTACTCAGAAATTTACATCTATTACCTTGTTTAATCCTTTGCAACACCAGTAACAGCTCCCTGAGCAAGATGGTGTGAGTCCCCTCTTTCTATGGAACAAGATCAGGTACTGAGATGTCGCATAACTCTCTAGGGTGAGGCATGGCCCTGAGACGGGGGTGTGTAAATCTATAACCTGAGCTGTCACAATGTCTTAACAAGCTACACTTTGTAATAATGAAGAAATAGCAGTTCTCCATCAGTAAGAAGCAGAGTCATTTCATCTAACATATAATTCTATAAACTGCTGCCGGTTGTCATACCTGTACTTTCTGATGCTGAATCTCATGTCTTCCTCCACCACCTTCATGTCTGTAGACTAGGGTTGCAACATCCTGTGTTTCCACCAACTTGCATGAAGATAGATGTTCAGAAATAAGTGTAAATGAGAGTCTGAGATAAACCATGCTTTTTCCTTTCAGACTTTTTAACTCCACAACTTCAACAAGCAAATCTTTTGTGATTGGTTTGGCCGGGGTTCTAAAGCCCAATTTTATCCATTTCAGCTTCGAGTGAGCCCTTGCTTTTCTCATCTTTACCATCTTCTGCCCCATCCCTGCACTGAGATAGTGCAATCTTGGGATTCCCAGCTTTTCTGCCCTCACAGTCTTAGGTCTAACATGAGCAATTTTTAAAAGAGCTATTTATTTAATTCAAAGGCAGAGTTGCAGAAAGAGACATGGGGAGGGAGAGACAGAGAGAGAGAGAGAGAGTTCTTCCATCTGCTGGTTCACTCCCCATTTGGCCACAATGGCTGGAGTTGGGCCTCATCCGGGTCTCCCACAGGGTGTAGGTGCCCAAGCACGTGGACCATCTTCTGGTGCTTTCCCAGGTGATTAGCAGGGTGCTGGCTCAGAAGTGTGGTGGCTGGGACTCGAACCAGTGCCCATATGGGATGCCGACCCCATAGGCATCAGCTTTGCCTGCTATGCCATAGCACACACCTCAAGCAATTTTTAAAATACATATCACAACTGACTTTTTAACAAACAAGATGAAATATATTTTAAACAATTTCTTTTTAAAAAATGAACTCCTCAAACATCATCTTGCCTAGTTGATTAGAAATGAGATAACAGTAGCAGTAGCAATAGCAACAGCAACACAGACATCACCTGCCAAGTTCTCAATTATCTTCTTACCCTGTTCACCTGGAAAAAAAAAGCTTTTGCATAGAAAGGTTGCAATAGCAAACTCCATGTAATAAATAAAAATAACTAGTTCCCTCTGCCTCTGTTGAAATGGGGGCATCTACAACTCTGTCATCACTGATGTGGAAACCAATCATGCCTCAGCGTGCATTAGTGTCATCATGTTACAACTGTGATTCACTCAGTGGCCTGTTGAAGACAGGCCATTATTTCCTATAAATAAACCCTCTCATTCAGAATGCCACAGAATGTGCTCAGGCGACTGGCAGAGGCAACATAAATATTGATCATCATCATAATAATTGCAATTTATATTGGCTTATAGTCCTCCTTATGAAGCATTTAAGTGGCTCTGAGTATTCCCCTCAAATTTGTCTAATTCAAATAGAGATGTAACTGGTGTTTGTCATTACCACAATATGAAAAAACAAATTAAAGGATCAACACAATTTGTGTCTAAGGAGGAAGATGTCTAGTTTATTTAGAAAACAAATTGATTTTATAGGTTTTATTTAAAAAAAAACCACTTAGGAATTTATAATGTGGCTGTATGCATTATGTTAGTAACAAATTACTTTCATTTTTGTATTCATGAATGTATAGTTTAGTCTCTTGGATAGTATGCCATTAATCTGTGATTTGAAGCTTAATTGCGTTTATTTGTAAGTATCATACAAAAATAAACTTTTTTTTTTGTTTTGGTTTTCTTTTGCTCATCCCAAAATACAAAATAAAATTAAACTCAAAAAGCTTTTCAAAAAGCTGTATACAATGTTCACAGTGGAGAACTATTCCATATGGATGTTCTACAAACATTCTTATATCAAGTTTTGGCTTTGGGATCCACTCTTATCCATCATTGATTTCCCTTTCTCCATTGGATCTTATCATCACACAATCCTGCTCTGGCATTTTCCACTATGAAACCAACCAAGGGGCTGGCATTGTGGTGCAGCAGATAAAGCTGCTGCTTGTAACACCAGCATTCCATATGGATACTGATTCAAGTCCCAGCTGCCCCACTTCTGATCCAGCTCTCTGCTAAAGAGCCTGGGAAAGAAGCAGAGATGACTCAAGTCATCTGCCACCCATGTGGGAGACCTGGAAGAAGCTCCTTGCTCCCGACATTACAACCAACAGTGCTGAAATACCAAAGATCATAAGAAACTACTATGAAGAACTATATGCTAAAAAACTGGAAAAACTTTAAGAAATTAATTAATCCTTGGATTCATATATCCTAACAAGATTAAATCAAAAAGATACGGACAACCTAAACAATCCATAACAGATAAAGAGATTGAAGCAGTAATCAAAAGTCTTCTATGAAAGAAAAGTCTACAACCAGATGGCTTTACTACTGAATTATTCAAAGTATTCTAAGAGGAATTAACTCTAATTCTTCTAATATTCCAAGATATTGAACAGGATGGAACTCTGTCAAACTCTTTATGAGGCCAGCATTAATTGATACCAAAATCAACCAAAGACATACACACACACACACACACACACAAAACCCTAAAGACTTGTATTCTTAATGAATATAGATGCAGAGTCTCAAAAAACTACTAGCAAATTGAATCCAAAATCACATTAAATTAGCAAATCATAAATTCCATAAATCACATCAATATAATGAAGAACAAAAACCATATAGTCATCTCAATAGATGCACAGAAAACATTTGCTAAGATTCAACATTTCTTCATAAAAAGAACCCTCCACAAATTAGATATAGGAGAAGCATTCCTCAAAATTGTAAAGACTGTATATGACAAGCCAACAGTCAATATCATAGTGAATGGGGAAAAACTGAAAGAACTTATCCTCAGATCTGGAACAAGACAAGGATCCCCACTTTTTAAACTCTTATTCAATATAGTACTGGAAGTTTTAGCAAGAGCAATAACAGAGGAGAAATAAATAAAGGGCATCAAAATTGAAAAAGAGGGACTACATGGTGTTGTACATGGAAAAATCTAAGGGCTCCAGCAAGAACTATTAGAAATGGTAAACAAATTCAGGAAAGTTGCAAGGTACAAAATAAAAATACAAAAATACAAAAAATACAAAAAAACTAAACATGCTAATGATGAACTCACAGAAAGAAAAATCAAGAAAGAAATACCATTCACAATAGCCACACACAGAAGCATCAAATATTTAGGAATAAATTTAATCAAATAAATGAAAGATCTCTACAATGAAAACTATGGAACATTGATGAAAGAAATCATCAAGAACACAAAAAATGGAAAGGTATTCCTTGCTCATGGATCAGAAGAATCAGTATCATTAAAATGTCTATATTAGCTAAAGCAATCTACAGATCCAATGCAATCCCTATCAAAATACCAATGACATTCTTTACAGAAGTAGAAAAGCAATCCTAAAATTCATATGGAATCACGAAAGACCCAGAATAGCCAAAGCAATCCTAAACAAGAAAAATCAAGCTGGAAGCATCACAATATGAATTCAAAGCATGCTGTAGAGCTATAGTAATTAAAACAGCATGGCGTGGGCATAAAAACTGATACATAGACTAGAGAGCTCAGAAGTTAATCCAAATACATATAGTCAAGTGATTTTTGAAAAAAAATCTGAGACCATGTGGTAGGGTAAGGATAATCTCTTCAACAAATGGTGCTGGAAAAATTGGATTTATTTGCGTAGAAGAATGAAATTAGATATATCCCTCTCACCATACTCAAAAGTTAACTTAAGATGGATCAAAAGGGGGTCGGCACTGTGGCTTGGCAGATAAAGCCTCCAGCTGTGGTGCCAGCACCCAATGTGGGCGCAGGTTCCAGTCTTGGCTGCTCGACTTTCAAATAAAAAATAAATAAATCTTAAAAACATAGATCAAAGACTAAAATATAAGACCTGAAACTATGAAGTTGCTGGAAGAAAAATGTAGGGGAAACACCCCGAGATATTGGTGTAAGGGACAATTTCTTGGACAAGACCCCCAAAGTACTGGCAACAAAAGAAAAACTATATAGGACTATATTAAACGCAAATGCTTTTGCAGACAAAGGAAATGATCAATAGAGTGAAAAGAAAGCCAACAGAATAGGAGAAGTATTTGCAAACAACTATCTGAAAAAGGACTAATATCCCAAATATATCAACAACTTAAAAAACTCAACAAGAAAAACAACAAAAATAACCCAACCAGTTGACAAAGGGCAAATGACTTCAATAGACAGATCTCAAAAGAACAAAGACAAATGGCCATAAAATGTATGGAAAAAAGTTTTCAGCATCACTAGTCATAAGGGATATGCAAATCTAAACCACAATGAGAGATCAACTCACCCCAGTCAGAATGGCTGAAATCCAAAACACAGAAAGAAACAAATGTTGGCAAGGATGTGGAGAAAGGGGAACATTTATATACTGTTGATGGGAATGTAAATTAGTGCAGCCACTATGGAAAACAGTGTGGAGATTTCTTTAAAAACTAGAAATAGACTTGCCATATGATCAAGCCATCTTGGTACTGGGTATATACCCAAAAGACTTGAACACAGTGTATCAAAGAGATACTCACGCCACCATGTTTGTAGCAGCACTGTTCACAATAGCCAAAATTTGGAATCAACCGAGGTGCCCGTCATCAGGTGAATGGATAAAGAAAGCATGGTATATATGCACAATAGAGTGCTATTCAGCTATAAAAATGAAATTCTACCATTTGCAACAAAATGGATGCAACTGGAGGACATGATTTTGAGTGAAATAAGCTGGACCCAGAAAGACAAAAAAGGCATGTTCTCCCTTGTATGTGAGAGCTAAAATTTACAAACCAAACAAAAAGAAAGGAAAAATAAAGAAATGTCTGTGTGTATCAATATTGCCACAAATATAGCTTTGTAAAACTGTTTCTTACACCTTTGTGAAACCTAAGGTTAAGAATGTTATACTATTATAGTTTTAACGATCTGATTATTTTAAATTTTGCTGTGTGTAGGTGATATTGGCTATTTTTCTGTTCAATTATTGTTGTCTATAGTCCCATTAAACTAGAGTCTTTTTGCTTTTTACTTGTTATACTTCTTTTCAGTGAAGTATTAAGCCTTCTTTTTGTAATGTAAATTTAAAATATGTTATCTCAAAAACTAAAGAAAAAAAGAAATGGAGGATGAAGGAGAGTGGGAGGAAGAGAGGCGGATAGAAGGAGGGAGGAGGCCGGCGCCGTGGCTCAATAGGCTAATCCTCCACCTAGCAGCGCCGGCACACCGGGTTCTAGTCCCGGTTGGGGTGCCGGATTCTTTCCCGGTAGCCCCTCTTCCAAGCCAGCTCTCTGCTGTGGCCAGGGAGTGCAGTGGAGGATGGCCCAAGTGCTTGGGCCCTGCGCCCCATGGAAGACCAGGAGAAGCACCTGGCTCCTGGCTTCGGATCAGCGTGGTGCACCGGCTGCAGCAAGCTGGCCACAGCGGCCAGTGAGGGTGAACCAACGGCAAAGGAAGACCTTTCTCTCTGTCTCTCTCTCTCTCACTGTCCACTCTGCCTGTCAAAAAAAAAAAAAAAAAAAAAAAAGAGGGAGGAAGGGAATATCATTTTGTTCTTAGAATGGTATCTACAAAGCACACTGACCTTGTTAAAACTAATTGAAAATTTAAATTTAAAAAAAAAAAAAGAAGTCAACCAAGCTAACTTGACCCTGGTGTCCCTCTCAAATGTCGTATTTTCACAGGGAGATCAGAATTAATTTCCTCAAATTCCATCCTCTGTTCCAAGCGTTCCAGTTCCCCTTCTGTCCACATCACTCCAATGCTCTGTCCATGGACATCGCTGACTCCTAAGAGCAGTGGTGAGTAGCATGTTTCATTATGCTCACCTCTCAGCAGCCTTTGCCGGAAGGGCTGGTCCTTCCTTGTCAATTCACTGCTTTACTTGTCTTTCACAAAGGCACTTGGTCAGTCTTCATCTACGTCCAGTCTCTTTTGCAGTTTCTCTCAAAATGTATCTTGATTGCTGTTCTCCCTCAAGGAGTCTGGAGTAGATCCCCTCCTGCTTCATAATTTGTATGCATTCTTTAGGGATTCCACCTTGCCCTTGACTTTAAAAACCATCTAAGGAGGCTTTTGACTCCTGTATCTTTATTACAACTCTGAACTCTTTCCTTACTGTTCCAACAACTTGACAACTTAAATTGAATGTCTTATTAACATTATTTATTAATTCACCACACTTAACTCTTACATCTCCGATATCTGTAAATATTTTGGATGTCATTTTGGTAAACAGAAGCACTATCTACTGAAATTTCTCAAGTCAAAATTCTTCACATAATTCCCTTTAGCAAGATTGAACTATATCTCCACAAGAAAGCTCAGGGTTTCCTTCTTTCTGTTCTAAATAACTGCAAATCCCACCATCATCCACACTTAATCACAACTTTCCCCTGATCTGTTTTCATACAGCAATCACTACCAGCTTTTTAAAAAGCAAAATTCAGGACATATCATTTTCTGTCTTACACCTCTTTGATGGTTTTCCTTATCCTTAATCTACAGTACAAATTCCCAACAAGGTACTCTGTGGGTTAGAATCTCTCCTAAATTTCCTCCTGTGTTTTGCACCATACTCCTAGTTTTCCTGATATCTAGTCACACAAGATTCCTTTCTGTAAACTCCAAATACCATGGTTATTTCTTGACAGCGATTTGCAACCTGAGACCCTCTGCCCCTGGCACTTTGCTTCCTATCTTTGATCACAACCTTCCCCCTAACAAATAAACTCCCTAACTAAAATATCTGAAATATCCCATCTATAAAAATTCACTCATCCACCCAACCATTCTCCCACACATCCTTATGTCGCTTCTTTCACCTCACTTATCTTCTTTGCTCTGTAATTACGTGCATCATGCATGCACACAAGTGTGTTCAATTTTCTTATTGATTATTTAATAAGACTTCATATTATGGCCTCTGCCAACAGGGAGGTCATACCTCCTTTGAACTAAGTTGTAAAGGTCATACTGCTTCTAATCTTGAGATACCTACAACACATAATAGGCCAGAGAGTAGAAACCTGGGCTGATTAGGTGAAGTTAAGAATTTAAAAATGTGCCAGTGCCACAGCTCACTAAGCTAATCCTCCGCCTGCGGCGCAGGCACGCTGGGTTCTAGTACTGGTTGGGGCGCCGGATTCTGTCCAGGTTGCTCCTTTTCCAGTCCAGCTCTCTGCTGTGGCCCGGGAGTGCAATGGAGGATGGCCCAAGTGCTTGGGCCCTGCACCCGCATGGGAGACCTGGAGGAAGCACCTGGCTCCTGGCTTCGGATCAGCTCGGTGTGCCAGCTATAGCGACCACTGGAGGGTGAACCAACAGAAAAAGGAAGACTTTTCTCTCCGTCTCTCTCGCTCACTGTCTCACTCTGCCTGTCAAAAAAAATTAATAATAATTTAAAAATTATTACTGGATACTTGGGAGATTTAGAAGCATATTCAATGCTATATTGGGAGCATCAGGGGTAAGGCTTCATCTGGTCATGCTTATTCACAGCTTTTTGTTGGCAAGGAGTGGTCAAAAATGCTGGGCACATTGTCTAGTTTGCTGGGGCACCATGGAAAAACAACTCATTGTCTGAAATGATGAATTCCAGATTCTATTTAAATCTGGGGAGTAAAGCATATGCTGTTGCTTATTTCCTGTCCAACATACGTCCGTGTTTTCTCTCTGTTGATTCTTTTGGGGAAATGTTTCTCACATTCTATATGTGGGTACTTTGTCAGTCATAAGATCCACCCATGTCACCAGGTTGAGGACATGACACAAGATAACTTTCTCACCCCATCCTGATCTTTGAGCTTTTAGCAAAAGCTGGGAAACCACTCTTACTTAGGATTGCTGCTTGGAACATGCTAGAAAAAAATACTTTCGGTCCCACCTTTGCATTCTGTGTTGTTGCTTAATGAACCATTTCAAAGAATGGATTTAAAAAGTAAGTAATTGCTTATGATTATGTATGTTGTAGTTCAGGAAGTGTGACAGGGCAGCCTAGGCTGACTTGCCTCAGCGTCTGGATCCTCCACTTAAAGACTTGAACTATCAGATTTGGTTATAGGGCCAGGATCACCTAGAGACACCTTTACTTAATCATGTATCTGGTACAGGATTAGCATGACTGGAAGACTCAGTTCAGTTGGGACTGTTGACTGGGGAACCTGCATGTGAACTCTCCATGTGTCCTGAGATTCTCAGTACAGTGTGTTAGATCCAGAAGGAAATGGGCCCCAGGAAGAACCAAGAGTTAAGGATCATCAAAGACCCAGAAAGTGAATGGCCTTCTCTACCCTCACCTTGGAAGTTGCACAATGTTACTTCCTTGCCATTCTCTTATTTACAAGTAGTTCACCAAATCCAACCCAGATTCAGCTGTTGGAAATTGTTGGTATTGGGTGGGGGATTAGATTCTGCCTCTTGATGGGACATGATCAAGGCTACACTGCAGAAGAGCAAGTAAAACAGGGATTATGTGGGCAGACATAGTGTGGGGCTGTTTATTGTTGTATTTCCTATCAAATGGAATACATGTATGCAAACAGACAAAACAAGTGAGAATAAACAAAATTAATCAAGACAGAAAGGACCCCGAAAAAATCACTCCCGGTTATGGGTCAGCGTGGTCGAATGCCCATTCGACCCTTGAACTCCCTCCTGACATAAAGTATTTTGTCCAGAAGTGAAGCTATGATATCTGTTAACTGTGAAACAGCCAAGTTGGAAAATTTATCTCTTTTAAGAGTCACAGTAATCTGGTTTCTCTCTATATTCAAACAGATCAGTCTCCCTTACTTCATGTTTTCTGATGTTTTTAAGAACTTAAGAAATCATTAATCTTTCAAAATTAAGGAGCTATTCATTGGTTAACCATTAGAATCCATGATATGATTGACAATAACTAATTTAGAACACCACAGTTTTGCAATTTTCAATGCAATTTTTTAGTGAGTAAACATGCTCAGCAAGAAAGCTATACTGTTTGGGCAGAATATGGCCAATCCTGCTTCACTTCATCCCGGAGCAAACACAATGATATACTGGAAGCCAAAACATGGGAGTCCCCAAGCTCCATAACTGGCACAACAAAAATAAAATCTTAGGGGTAATGACCCTAATTTGGGAGCATATTTTATTTTATAGGAGGAGATAAAAATTTGGAAAACATTTTCCAACCATGACAAATTCTAGGTCTGAATTCTCTAACTTTTCTTCAAATCTGAAAATTCTATTTTATGTGGCCAAACTCTCGCTACTGAAGTAAATGGAATAGATATTATTTGGAAGGAGTTGAGGACATATGTGCAAAAAAAAAAAAAAACCACAAAAGCATTTTATGTTATGAAAAGTTTTGCAGTTATACCAGTGGATTTTCTGGTAGAATGAGTTTCACTTTATGAAGATGAGCATCTTAAGAACTATATATAACACATGATGCACTGTGGAAATGATTCAATCATGTGTGTGTGTGTGTGTGTGTGTGTGTCCCAAGATGGCACCTATATAGACCTCATAAAATGCAAGAGTGTTTTAAGTTACATATGAGGGTGCATCAAACCATTTGTGGAAAAACTGAATCAAATTAGAAGGTGGGTTTATTACAGTATGATAAGTTTTTGAAATCCATGCATAGTTTTCCCCAAAGATGGATTTCCCATCAGCTTCTTGAAGACCCCCACCCCCCTCCCCCCGTACATAGTGCTACAGCCTCTGAGCAACTAAGAAGACAGCTTATGACAGTGCACATAATAAGATGGTGGTGGGGAAAGTGCTGTAAATGCAAAGAAAGCTCGAAACACATACAAAGAAACCCACATGCACACAAGGGCAGAGAATTAGCACGAGCAATTGTACTCAAGAGATCTGAGATATGCTTTCTGAAGAAGCAGCTTAAAGGAGAGGAGAGTGGGAGATTCTGTTGAGTGAGGGCATTGAGGCCTGAAACACAGTACTATGAATGCAGAGCTGAGATGTTTGAATTAAATGCATTACCCATTTGCCCAGACATAATTGCAGCCCAAGTGAGTCATGGATTTTCATTTACTTCTTTGACCCAGAGGGCCTCCAATACTAGAACTTCATTGATCCAGATCATCAATTTACAATTTTTCATTTCAGGACCCCTTCACCCCTTTATTCTAGCCACTGCCATAAGAGATTATGTGGAATTGAGTGGCTTAAACAATAGACATTTATGTTTTTGTAGTTCTGGGGGCAAGAGGTCTATGAAAAAAGTGCCAGCTTGGTCAAGTTGGTGAGGCTTGTTTCTTAGTGTGCCATCCCATGGCTTTCCTCTGCACTGAGAGAGGAAAGAGAGAGAGAGAGAGAGAGAGAGAGAGAGCGCTTCTCCACTTCTCATAAGACCACCAATTCTACTGAATTACAACCTCATCTTTATGACCTCATCTAACGCTAGTATCTCCTCCTAAAACTGTCTCCAGATACAGTCACATTAGTTTTAGGGCTTCAACATAAGGATCGGGTGAGGGCACAGGGCACAATTCAGTCCTTGGCAACACTCTTTAGAATTATCAGGGACCTCAAAGAACTTTTGTTTTATTGAAAATTCATACTGAGGAGTTTTAAAGACACAATATACACTGCACATTTCATCATTTGTCTGGAAAGCTCCAGTTTCATGGTAAGCTGAATAAAGTTGAATAAGCTGAATAAAGGTAAGTAGTACTTGAGAATTATGAAAAAGTTTTGATCCCACAGATATTCCCAGCTCTCTCCAAACACTTTGCATACTACTCCTACAGAAAAATTTGAGTTACCTGAATATTTTAATAGAAGAAATTCATCCAAAAAGGAGCCATTGTGTGCACTTTTCTTCTAGCAGCTATCTCAATGTGTAAAGCTATTTTGTTTTCTTTTTTTTTTTTTCTTCTAACATTAGGACAATACACAAAAATCACAGGACTGGTTTCTTTGTTGCTGTCTGCCACCATAGTATTTGTTAGTAAAATGGCGCAGTCCCAACACCATCCAAGGCTCTAGCCCCTCCACCGTTGCTGGAATCCAGGTAGCCACGTGGCTCAACCACTGGTGTCAGCCCCACCTCCATCCTAATGGGATTCCCTGCTCCTACTTCCCTGCACCCTTCAACCTGGCAAAGTTTTAAAAGGACTTATTCCTGAACATGTGGCTCGCTCTCTCTTTCTGACCTCTTCCTCTCTCTCTTGCTCTCTCTCTGTCTCTTGATTTCTCTCTTTCCTTCTCTCTCTTTTTCCTTCTTTGCCCCTTCCCTCCATTCTGTTGGGTTTCCTCACAATAAACCCTTTCTCTTACTCTGGTGTTTGGTGTGTTTTGTGGCAGCCTTGCAATATTTGTGCATGAATCTCAAGGCTAGTGTATGTTTTGCTTATCTTTATACCAACCTATTCTTACCTTAGACAAATCAGTTTCAGCATGGTGCTCAAGAGCCAGACAAGATAGGCAGATGCTGCTATGACCAGAAACGTCAGAACGCTTATGTCCCCAAATTCTCTTTTTACTTCAAACTCTTGTCACACACACACACATGCATACCCACATATGCATGCATACCCACACACAAGCACGTATACAGTCCCCAGGTATGCATACATTCTAGATCTTCAAACATATGAAGCATTTACTGAGGCCATTTTCATATGAAAGGATTACTATAGTGCTGAAATCTGAATTCTTAAAAACATGCTGGTCTGCATAATAGCTTGTTTCTTCTAATACTGTCTTTAAAATGAGTTTTCTTATTAAATATCATTGAATGTTTTGCCAACCAAATTTAGTCTTATCTTAGATTATCTTCTGTGTTTCTCTCACTATCAGCAACTGAAGTACTTGAGACACAGCTTTCATCAGGAATTTTATTCATTCTCTTCTTAGAAATATATGAATATTTTAAACGATTATTAGTAGTAGTACTCTAAGACACTAAACACTGTCTTGGCAATTTGGTATGCATGGAAAAACCACCACACTTGTGCTTCAGAATGTGAATATTATGCTGACTTTTTAAAAGAGCTACTAATGAGAATATAGTTTGCATTTTGACAACTTGAGTCAAAATTAATCTAAAGAGGACAATGAGGTCAGGGTCCTTGTAGAGCAGGTTAAGCCCTGCATGAGATGCCTGCATCCCATACCTGACTGCCAATCTGAGTCCTGGCTACCCTGCTTCTGTTCCAGGTCCCTGCCACTGCACCTGGGAAGACAGCAGATGTTGGTCCAAGCACTTGTGCCCCTGCCATCCACATGAGAGACCAGGATGGAGTTCCAGGTTCCTGGATTTGGCCTTCCCTAGATCTGACTGTTAGAGTCATTTGGGGAGTAAACCAATGGATGGAGATCTCTCTCCCTCTCTCTCTGTCACTCCCTCTCTCTGTGTCACTCTGCCTTTCAAATAAGTCAAATAACTAAATCTTAAAAAAGAGAGAGAGTACATTTGGGCTAGTTGAGATGTCCACATCCCATTTTGGAGTGTCCGGGTATGAGGAACACCTCTGGGTCCCAATCCTAACCTCCTGCCACCTTGGCTCTCAGGAGACCATGGTGATGGCTGTAGTTGGGTTCCTCCCACTCTCAGTGGGGTGGAGGAGTGGACTTGGATAGAAGTCTGCCTCTAGGCTTTGTCCCAACTCAGCCCAGCAACTTTGGGCATTTGGAGAGTGGACCAGCAGATGTGTCTGCTTTTCTCTCTGTGTGTCTCGGTATCAGTCTCTCAAATAAGTAACTACATAAAGTACCTGTGGTGAATGTTGTTCGGTAAGTAAATTGCAGAACTTAGGTTGGGGGAGATATTAATTCTCAGTGTAAAGAACCCCGCATATGTGTTCATGATCGTTTCTAGTCCCCTGTTTGAAGGAGATATTAAAGTAAGGGAGCTGGGAGTCAGCACTGTGGCACAGTGGGTTAAAGCCCAGTCCTGCAGCCCTGGCATCCCATATAGGTGCCGGTTTGAGTCCCGGCTGCTTCACTTCTGATCCAGATCCCTGCTAATAAACTCTCTCTCTCTCTCTCTCTCTCTCCCTCTCTCCCTCTCTCCCTCTCTCCCTCTCTCCCTCTCTCCCTCTCTCTCCCTGTAACTTTCTTTCAAACAAATAAAACAAATCATAAAAAAAGATAAGTGAGTTGGCTCCCAAAACACTTTTATGATTGTGTCTTTAACAAATAATTTCTGTGCTAGATATTTGAATACCAACAAGAAATGTTTACTATCTTGAAAAAAAATATTAGAAATGGAAATTGTAAATTTTCAGTAATAAGATAAATTATTCTGTTTAAAGTTAGGAATGTGTAGGTACGTTTGCCTTATTCAAGTTAAGAAGTATAGCTGCTGTAGTCAGAGAGTGACAGTAATTGTGTAAAACTAAAAGCACACTTTTAGAAGTTTTGAGTGTATTTAATAATATGTACATTGATTTAAGGTTTTTTTTTTTTTTAAAGGATAAGTGCTGCATTAAGAAAATAGGACACTTCACTACACAGTGTGTGGTTGGAGAATGAGAAATTTTGGATGAAAGTGTTAGCCATTCCTCTTTATTTCCCTCAATCAGATCTGGCCTTTTACATTTCTGCCTAATAACAATAAGAAGACAATCTATTTTTTTCTTTGTAGTATGCATTCTGACCAATAGCAAAAATAAAACAAAAGAATGAATGAATAGCTCTGTTTCTTTTTTGCCTCACTTAAGAATATTTTTAAAATTACAAGAATCTTTTCATTACAAGCATGTACTTCCTAGCACCTTGAGAGAACAAATAATTTATTATATTCTGGAATATTCCACTGAGCAATATTTTATGCCCCAAATGTCTATCTAAAGCATTATTTTTAATGACAGAATGAGGAAAATAAATAAACAGAAAGTCATTTGCCTCATGGTTGCAAAAGAATATTGAGTTTGGAGAGATCTGATCTATCAATAGCAGAAGGCAGTTCTGAATGCTAAATCAAATTACACCTTTTCCTTTTGGGATTTCAACATCTGCCTCCATGTGGATTGATTAGAATAAAGCAGGCCATCAGAGGCCCTTTGTCTGTGTTTGACTGGCTGAAACAGCTGACAAGTGGCCATCGGAGTTCCCACAGGGGCAGCTGGAGAGAGGAGTTTGACAGCTGACTTCATTATAATTCCTGGGCTGCAGACTGCAATGGATTTGTCCTTTAATTGAGCTGGGCCAGAAAACTGCCCAGAGAGGAAATGGGAGGGGAAGTGGTTGGACACTGATAACGTAACAGCCAAGGTAGCAGGTGAATCCCACTCTACGGCAGAACAGATAGTGTCAAGACAGCCCTGGAAAGATACATTTTGGTATGTAGGGCATTTCAATCACTTTAATTGAAATCGTTCTAACTTGGCTGTTGGAATGCCTTAGAAACTTGTTTTATAAAGATTTTGCCCTTAATAGGTAATTTCCTGCTAAAGAAGAAGAAATATATAAAAAGAAAATATTTGCCTATCCATTTCTTTGCCACATACTTTTGAATGCTATGCATCAAGAGAAGATTCTTCAAAAGTACATCAGCAATTAAGAAATTCATCCATAAAAACGGAAATGTTCTCCATGGTTTACTAAGATTTTAGAGAAATTTGTGACAAAAAGCCCCACAAATCTGATTGTCAGTTTATATGGTTTACTGTGATTCAGTACATACAGATAAACTCAGGAACATAAAATAGCATAAGGTCAAGTATTCCTTAGTGAAACCTTGATATCTGAAATGTCAAAGACAATTGGAATTTAAAGAACATGTATGTCAAATAATCTACTTTATCACATTCAAACAAAGACAATTTAAAACTGTATGCAATGTGAAAAAGTATTATGGATTTTTACTTTGGGGAAATAACTGCATAATAGACTTTGACTTTTAAATATGTGTGGTTCTGTAATTTGTCTTCATTTGCTTCTGGTAGATTTTTCTCTTGTTGACAATAATAGTATGAAATAATCAGTAAAAATTCACATTGATTATAAATAAAGTAATTCATACTCAGTGTCACTGTTACAAATCCTCTTGAAAATTTTTTCATTTATATTATACTTTTGCTTTATATACTGAAAATTTTGTCACTCACAAATATAGGATTAATTGAATGCATTAACCAATGATATTACAAACATTTTTGTTAATATCTTTAGCTCCCTTTCCTACAAAATTTCTGTGCATTTATTGCAAGAAAATTATTGGGGCTTATTATTATTTCTGTCTCTTTTTATGAGATCAAAAATGTAAAACTGTTTAACAATAAGCAATGAAAAGAAAACCTGGATAATGCTACATTGATAATTGTTTTCAGAATCAGAATTTTACATACTGATGTATTTGATCATTTCCTCAAGAAAGTCATTTCTTTTTGGAAGTAAAAATCAATGTGGAGGTGGGACTGGTCCTGAGACTCACAGCAGTTAACATAGATTTCTGAATAGAGGAATCTCAGATCTGCCTTCTTTGAGGTCAGTGGTTGACTGTTATTCTTAGGCTCTTCGCAGAATGTCTGCTTAATTCAGGCAGGGCATTTGCTTCATGCAATATAGTATTTAAGAATACAGGTTCTGATCTAAACTGTTCAAGAGGAAATGCCGGCTCTACCACCTACTATTCATGAGCGGTGCTGTCAGGCATTTTAAATCTATTGGAGCCTCTGTTTTCCCTTCTGCAAATCAGGACAGCTAATACTGTCTGCCTTTCATATATTATAGGCTTTATGTCGCATGTGTGTGCGTGTGCGTGTGTGTGTGTGTGTGTGTGTGGTGACTGGGTAACGCATGTCTAACCCTCAGAACAGATAGAATGAGCCTAAACTTAAAGAGGGTATTAAATATGATCCACTTTCCATTCCTACTCCAGTTAGTCCTTGCATTTCAGTTTAAACTCTGACAATGCATAAATAATAATGCAAAAAATGAATGCTCAGTTATGAAAGTGCATGTTGTACTACATTTCCCAAAAGCATATACATGTGTTTTTTAAGCAAATAAGCATGCAAAAAAAATCAAATTCCCAAGTCAGGGACAAATCTAAAAGCAATTTCTGAATTATTCTCCTTGAGAGTTTGCTTCAATAGTCACACCCTTTTCATGCCATGGTTTCCACAAACACCTTCCCATGCAGAGGAAAAAGTTTACTACAATACAAAGGTATGACTGTGGTATGACCATATTAAGTATAGTGTCTGGAAAAAAAAAAAAAAAGCCTGCATCAACTTTACATCCTTAATTGAATTTGGTCATGATGGGCAGATGCCAGCTCGTTTTCTGTTCTTTAGAATCTACTCTTCATAGGCATCTCCTGGATCAACTGTTTGTTGAAGCAACTACTTGGTTTTCCCCTCATATACCTTGATTTCTTGATTTCTTAGCTACGTTCAGGTTTTCATTGTGAGAGAGACATGCTATTAACATTGCTTTGTAAGGCAATGGCTATTGATACATTTAATACCAGGAAATCA
This sequence comes from Oryctolagus cuniculus, assembly GCF_964237555.1. Classification (NCBI taxonomy): domain Eukaryota; kingdom Metazoa; phylum Chordata; class Mammalia; order Lagomorpha; family Leporidae; genus Oryctolagus; species Oryctolagus cuniculus. Next base: position 150,559,574 of record NC_091436.1, read on the forward strand.
TTTAGCCTGGAGAAGCCTAAATCTTTTCATTCCTCTCCCTCAGACAGGGCAGGGATCTAAAAGACCTCCCCAAACAGGTAGCAGGCTAAGTTGCAACTTGGGGCACAGGTATCCTATATTGAATTACTTGGGAACTGGTCCTGCCTCTGCTTCTGATCCAGCTTCCTGCTATTGTACATCCCGGGAGGCAGAAGATGATGGCTCAAGTAGTTGGACTCCTGCCATCCACATGGAAGAACTGAATAAATTTTTTGGCTCTTGGCCACAGCCTGACCCAACCCCAGCTGTTGTGTGAATTTAGTGAGTGAACCAATGGATGGTCAATATTGGTGGTCAGTGCATTCTACTACTAATTCAAATTATACCTTTTCCTTTTGGGATTTTTGGGATGAGTATAGAAATACAGTATAAGGCATACATATAATCTAATTTAGTGACCATTGTACAACAGGTATATTTACTATGTAAAAATGTTATAGTTTAAAGTTTTTGAAAAAACATACCTCATTTTTCAAAGATTTATTTTATTTACTTGAAAGGAAGAGTTACAGCTTTAGAGAGAGGGGGAGAGATATATAGAGAGATCGTCCATCTGCTGGTTCACTCCCCAAAAGGCCACAGTGGCCAGGCTTGGCCAGGCCAAAGGCAGGAGCCAGGTCTCCTATACGGATGCAGGGGCTCAAGTTGTTGGGTTATCCTCCACTGTTTTCTCAGGCACATTAACAGGAGCTGGACTGGAAGCTTGATGGTGTACACCAAATATCTATGGGTAGAGAACAACACTTTACATGGTACATGATTTGCCTTTATATGGTAGAGAAAAAAAAAACAGTAGATGAAAACCGAAATGTTATCAGATTTAGGCACAACTTTCTCACTGCTTGTACTGTGCTTTGCTAAATTAAGATAAATCCATTATAAACTTGTTAATTTTTTCACTCTGAAAACACCTTATTTTTTTTGTCTATAAGAGTTTGGTACTGTAATTTGGGAATATCCTTTTCTTTATCACATCAACCTTGGTCCCCTTGCTGGGATGTCAGTACTTCATCTGAGGATCACCCAAGTTCTTTCTCATTCTGAATGAATCAAACCCCGGCATTGAAATGAACCACATATGAAAGTATCCTGCTTGCCTTATAATTTCCCTTAAAGGATGTCTGTGACCCAGGTATGTATTTTTATAGTTACTCCTCAAGGTGAAGTTTGGCTTTGGTTAAGTATTGCATGTAGGAATAGCCTACCTCAAGCCTTCAGAGTTACTACATTTTAATCTTTACAAAATTCTACTAGTCTGATATTTTGATATCAGTTCTAGTATAGATATTAGACTCAAGGGTCCATCGAATGAGACTGAGTATGTATTTGGCCTCATATACTTAGGGACCACCATTCAAGTGCCATGGCCAGTGATGAGGAGTAGAAATGTGAAAAGGAAATGGAAAAAGCAGGTACACTAAATCTAAATATGGTTGGCTAACTACATATTGAGACTTTCTTGAACATAGGAAAAAAGAAAAAAGAATAAAAGTTCTAATTTTTATAAAAGATTCATTTGTTTATTTGAAAGTCAGAGAAAGAGAGAGGGAGAGAGAGAGAGAGATCGTCCATCCACAGGTTAACTCTCAAAATGGCCATAATGGCCTGAGCTGGGCCAGTCCAAAGCCAGGAGCCAGGAGCTTCTTCCAAGTCTCCCATATGGGTGTAAGTGTCCAAGCACTTGGGCTATTCTCTGCTGCTTTCCCAGGCACATTAGCAGGGAGCAGGATTTGAAATGGAGCAGCCGGGGCTTGAATCAGCCCCCATATGGGATGCCAGCACTACAGACCATGGCTTAACCCGCTTTGTCACAGCGCCGGCCTTGAAAATTTCTAAATTTTAAAAACAGTAATTTTTCCCAAAACATCAAGTTACCTGTTTAACTGAAATAAATTTAAAATTCATCTCATTAATTTTTAGTATATGTGCTGCTAAAGTGAGTACATCTTATTTTTTTTTATCTGTGGTATAAAGTGATCATTATTTCATCTATGATCTATGATTAATTAAAAGTTGTGGTTTTGCTCTTTTTGTTGATGAATCACCAATTTTAATAGCCTAAATCATTGCTATCATTCACTTGAAATTTTTATTTAATTTCATTTGTGATTTTCTATTTGTGGGAAATTTAGAGGAATTTGATTTGATTTGAAAATACTTGTGGTTATTCCAGGTGTTCACAGTTTATGATTTGCAATATTATTCATACATAGAGAACATATTCTGTGATTTTAATAATTTTCAGTTTGGTGGTACTTGCTTTATATTTTTACATATGGTCTGTTTTGGTGAATTACCATATGCTCATGAAAACAATGCATTTTCTCTAGTTATTGCATGTAGTAGTCTTTAAATATCAATTAAGTCAAGGTGATTAATATTGTGATTTAAATAATCTGTAAATTCTTTTTTTCCAGGTATTCCATCAACTAACAAGAGAGTGATAGTAAAATCTCTATGTGTAATTATGAAATTCCACTACTGTCAGTTTTTGCTTTATATGTTTTAAAGTTTTATTCAATACATAAATGTGTATTTTATCTTTTTTCTAGATAAATGAACATTTTGGCATTATAAACATCTCCTTTTTACCTCTGAAAAAATTTTTCTTTTAAAGACTAGGTAGCCAGATATTAGCATAGCCAGTCTTAGTGTACACACAATAAGCTTTTCCATTTGATTTGCTTTCAACTTATCTATGTCTTTTTAATTTAAAAGGAATCTCTTATCAATAATAGATAGCAGATAGTTGGGTCTTTTGTTTTTTATCCATTCTGATAATCAGGAACTTTTAATTGGAGTGCTTAGCCCATTCATATTTAATTTAATTACTGACATTATTGTTATTTAGGTCTTCCTTTTTACTATTTTCTGTTTGTTATTTCCATTTTAACTTATTTTTTACATTCTTTTCAAGTATATCAATGACATTAAAATTCCATTTTAATGTTCCTTCTGAATTGGCTTTTTTAGCTTGACCTTTTACATTAATTATTAGGGGTCCCTCAAGGGGTACAATGTACAATATACATTCTTGATAGTTCTGTTTACTTCATGTTAATATTGTACCATTTCACATTAAGTGTATAAAAGTACAATGTTGTAATTGTCCTACAGGATGATGTAATAATGTTTTCTTTAAACCATTCCACATTTTTGAAAAGAATTTAAGAGGAAAGAATTATTTTTTACTTATCTGGATATTTATTATTTATCTAATGCTCTGCGCATCTTCCTTAATATATGAATTTCTATTGCGTATCATTTCCTGTAGTCAGATGTGTTTACTTTAGCATTTCTAGGTCTCTTGGAAATGAATTACTTAAGTCTTTCTTTTTCATTTAAAAATGCTGTCTTTCACCGTTGTTCTTAAAAGGTTTATTTTGAATTTCACTTTCAAGATATTGGTTAGCTGCTTTCTCACCTGTAGATTTCCTGATGAGAAATCAGTATAAATTCAATTGTGCTGTTTTTCTTTGACTGTTTCCAAGCTTTTTAAAAACAATCTTTAGCATTTGTAATTTTGACTAACATGCCTTAGGTATGATTATGGCTTTCTTTATATTTTTCCTGCTTGATACTTAAAAATTGTCATGAATTTTAGACTTTATATATTTCACCAATTCATAAGAATGTTGATTCTCTCAAATATATATATGTATGTAATAAAAGACTTACTTATTTATTTGAAAGGCAGACTTGCAGGGAGAATGAGAAACAAAGAGAGAAATCTTCTATCCGCTGACTTACTCCCCAAATACCCGCAAGGGCCAGGGCTGTGCCTGGCCAAAGCCAGGAGCCAGGAGCTTCTTCCGGGTCTCCTGCATGAGTGCAGGGGCACAAGTAGTTGAGCCATTCTCTGCTGCTTTCCCAGGAGCATGAGCAGGGCACTGGGTAGGAAAGTAGAGCAGCTGGGACTCAAAGCAGCACCCATATGGGATGCCATCCTGGCGGGCCAAGGCGTTAACCTGCTGCACCAGAGCACCGGCCGTTCAAAGATAATTTTATAAGACATTCTATCTCTTTTCTTCTGGAATAGCAATGACATGTACATTAGATATTTTAATAGAGTTCCACATATTCTTTTATTTTTTGAAAATCTAAAATATTTTTCATTTTATTTGAAAGGCAGAGCCATAAAGACAGAGAAACAGAGCCAGAGAAAGATTTTGTGCCTGCTGGTTCACTTCCCAAATGCCCACAACAGCCAGCATACACAGGGGCTAACGCTCCCTTCCAGTCTCCCCTGCGAGTGGCAGGAACCCTAGTACTTGAGCTGTCACGTGCTGCCTCCCCAGGCGTACACAGGTTGCAGGAGAAGGAACCAGGATGAAAACTTGGCACTCTGATATGGGCTATGGATGGCTGAATGGCTACCTAACCACTGTGCCAGCCACAAACCCCAGCTTCTACCCACTATTGAGGCTCTGGTCTGCTTGATTTTTTTTCTGCTGCTTTACTGATGTATCTTCAGTTTGACTGACATTCCCTTATGCCTGATATTTGTTTTGCATTTTTTTTTAGTTTCAGATATTATGTTTTTACTTACATAAATCAGGTTTGTTCCTTTCTGTACTTTCTATTTCCTTGCTATGTTTCCTATAATTTTATTCATTGTAAGCACAATCTCTCTTTTTTTTTTTTTTTTTTTTTTTTTTTTGACAGGCAGAGTTAGACAGTGAGAGAGAGAGAGACAGAGAGAACGGTCTTCCTTCCATTGGTTCATCCCCCAAATGGCTGCCAAGGCTGGCGCGCTGTGCCAGTCTGAAGCCAGGAGCCAGGTGCTTCCTCCTGGCCTCCCATGCGAGTGCAAGGCCCAAGCACTTGAGCCATCCTCCGCTGCCTTCCCAGGCCACAGCGGAGAGCTAGACTGGAAGAGAAGCAACGGGGGAATGAATCCAGCGCTCCAACCGGGACTAGAACCCCGGGGTGCCAGCGCTGCAGGTGGAGGATTAGCCAAGTGAGCCGCAGCGCCAGCCTAGCACAATCTCTGTTAGATCCTTTCATATTTTAATAATTGAAATTATTATTGAAATACTCAAACTTTTCTGCTCATGGTAGTATGGGTTATTTCAGTATTTCAGGATTTTTTTTTTTTTTAAGATTTTTGTTTATTTATTTGAGAGGTAGAGCCACAGACAGTGAGAGGGAGAGACAGAAATGTCTTCTGTCCATTGGTTCACTCCTCAAATGGCCTCAACAGCTTAGCTGGGCTGATCCAAAGCCAGGAGCCAGGAGCTTCTTCCAGGTCTCCCACACGGGTGCAGGGGCCCAAGGACTTGGACCATCTTCTACTGCTTTCCGAGGCCATAGTAGAAAGCTGGATTAAAAGTGGAGCATCTGAGACTGGAATCAGCACCCATGTGGGATGCCAGGGCCTCAGACAGAGGCTTAACATACTACGCAGCAGCGCTGGGCCCTCAGGATTTTGTTTTGTATTTGAAGTGAGCCAAATCTTTTTGATTCTCCATATGTAGCATGATTTGGGATTGCATTTTGAGCATTATGTTACAGAGGCTTAGGACTCTGCCTTCTTAATTTGTAAAATTTTTAATTTTTAAATTTTTTCACTATTTTGGCAGGCTTGTATGAATTCAACTTAAAAGTCTATATCTCAAATCTATTTAGGTTCATCTGTTAATTCCAACCATGAGCATGTGTGGTTCAGCTGTGAAACATACTTTCAACCATAATACAAGGAATTTGGACCTGTTTTCCTCTGATCTCACCTAGACTAGATCATGCCTCCCTTTCAAGCAACTGTCAGTTACTACAGATTCTGTTCTCTGACACTTCAGGGCACAATGCAAATTTTCTATTAAAGTTTTAGATGCTGTGTTTGCAGCTAACTTTGACTAAAAGCCTCAAAAAAGATAGTTCAAGCTATGCTTTCTTCTGAGTTCTTGCCACTGCCTGATTTTTCCAATTGTTGTGCATGTTTAGTGTCATTGTATATTTGAAAGCATTGTCTAGAGTTCACTCTTCCCTGCACAAGGAGGAGGTGGGAAATTATTTGGCTATTCTGGAAATAAAAGCCAATCATTATTTAATAAAACACAAGAAGTTTCAGCTTCCCAGGAATGTTTGTATTTATTGTGCTGGAGACTTAGCTGCCTAAATGATTAGGAGTCTTTTTCCCCAAATGTCTATCAATAAATGGAGTCTGAGAAAGAACAGAGGGGATGCCTTCTGTCACAGGTACAGGTCCAAGAAACCAGACAAGTTGCAATGCGCACCCTTGTTTTAATTCCAAAAATAACAGTGACACACCCTAGAAATATGAACAGTGAAGTAGAGGATATTCGTGTAGTTAAGGGTATTTCTGAATTAAACTCCTTACTCTCCACCCACCTGCCAATTTTGTTCAGTAAATATTGTGAGGTTCTAACTGTAAAAGGAATGGTGCAGCCTTTCTTACACAAATATTGAATTCTCCATAAAGAATATAATTAGATTCCTATTTTTTGATAGTAGAGATGCTCTGAGTCACTCATCCCCAGCACCTTAATAGCAATTTCACTGATAATAGAATTTGCAGAATGGATTGCTCAGAGTGGAGACTGAACATACAATCACAGAAAAAAAAGTAGAAGGTAAGGGATAAAAAAAGGAATTAATTCAAACTATAAGATTTTATTAAATACTTGAGAGAGTAAGTGGTTATGGAGGCATATAAATCTTTATGGCATCTTTATTCTATAACTTTTATCAAATATATAAGCTACCCAAGACTTACAGATTGATTTTAAAAGTTAGAGTTCTGATTTGTCAAATACTAGACACAAAATTTATGCAAACAATACTTGGGATTCTGAGAAAGTGTATGTACGTGTGTGTGTGTGAATATGTACATGCATGAATTTAATCATATTTTAAAGCATTTTTTTCTACTAGAAACAATATAGCTGATGCCATTTTTTTTCTTTGGTTTGTGTCTTATTGACAACATTCTAATTTATCAATCTTGTTGAAAAGCTTAATGACCAAGATTTAGTTTCTCAGTGGATATCATTTCAAGTTTTATTGTCTGATTCAATGAGAATTTTTATTAGACTTACTGAATTTTAACATCAGCTTCTCTACATTCCCTAATAAGTTTTCATTATAGCGGGGCATTGAGTATTCCTATCAGATTAGTAGGTGGAGCACATGTTGGTTATTAGATTTCCCATAAATAATGCATGTTCACTTATGCAGTTTCAATCAATACTGAAATTATTTCTTAAGGAGAGTAGAAATTATCAAGTTAAAGAATAAGAGAAAGCAAGTTATTGAAGAGGAAGGTGATGAATTCCTGATCTATATAGGTTAAGAATATCTACTAAAGGTTGGAAACTCTAAGTAAATATTTTTATTATACTTTGATGTATAAACACAGAATTTCATATTCAAAATCTAGTCAATTGGAGATGTTTTCCTGGAAGCAGTAGTGAGGAGACACATGGCCAAGCAGTCTGGTAACTTAATTCTCTGGATTTATTTTACATAAATTAAAGAGAAGTTTAAAAAAATGAAAATTTCCATATCAGTTAGAGTTGAATGTGACTGATTTCTCACTACCATTAATGACACATCAATTCATACAAGTTAAACAATATATAGCTAAAACCACAAAACCCGTGTACCATATATATGAACAATTAAGACAGTAAGGAAATGATTTCTAAATTATAAATTTCACTATATAGAGAGATTTTATGTATAGAAATAAGTAATTCTATCTACAGAAATAAGCATTTCTTTGTAACCCAGGAAAACAATCAAAAATCTGGTTAGGCATTAGACATATATTCATTGAACTGTTGTTCATTATCAATAAATATGAGAACCAATGTAAATGTCCAAATTCATTATTTTGGAAAAATAATAGCAGACAAAGATCACAAAATAGTATTACATTAAACTGAGTTACAGAGATTGGTACTGTATTATGGGTCCATTTTATAATAGAGTTATATCATGAGTAACATGTTCTATTCATGTAAAGAGTAAAAGTCATTTTTAAATATTTTATTTTTTGCAGGATACTTTGTGAGGGATATTATGTTAATGTTTTACTTTTGATGAATGATTCAAAAATAATTTACCAGCTTTACTTTTTAGCACTTAGTTTTACAGAACAATTTAGCACATAGTACATGGAGTTTCATATACTCAAGGCACTGCTATATCTGATATTCAGATGAACAGATTTCCCTACTACCAATGTCCTACATTCATTTGGTACATTCATTATAATTAATGAACCAATACTGATGAATTATTCAGAACCATCATTCATAGTTTTAAATTTTAATAAAGTCCAATTTATCAATATTTTCTACCATAGATAATGCTTTCACAGATCATATTGTATCTAAAAACCCATTTGAATGTCCAACGTCATATAGATTTTTACTTATGTTATCTTCTAGAAGTTTTATGTCTCACATTTTGGCTTAAACCCTATTCATGAATATGGAATATCATTCCATTGACTTGGTTCTTTTTTGATGTCTTTCCTTCCTCTTTTCCTTCCTTCCTTCCTTCCTTCCTTCCTTCCTTCCTTCCTTCCTTCCTTCCTTCCTTTCTCTTTCTTTCTTTCTTTCTTTCTTTCTTTCTTTCTTTCTTTCTTTCTTTCCTCTCTTCCTTCTCCTTTTCCTTCTTCCTCTAAAGATTTATTTATTTCAAGGAAAGGCAGAGTTACAGGGAGAGAAAGAAAGGTATGTAGAGAGAAAAAGAGAGATCTTTCATTTGCTGGCTCACTCCCCAAAAGGCCATAATGGCCAAGGCTGGGACAGGCCTAAACCAGACATAGACTTCCATTCATGCCTTCCTTGTGTGTGGCAGGATCCCAAGCAATCAGGCCATTCTCCATTGCCCTCTCTGGCACATTAACAGGGAGCCGGATCGGATGTAGAGCAGCTGGAACACAAAGCAGCGCTCATATGGGATGCTGGCATTGCAGGTGGCATCTTATCACACTGCACCACAAAGATGACCCTCTCTGATTTCTTTCATCAGGATTTTGTGATTTCTTCTATGCATCAAATCCTCTTTATATATATTATATATGTATCTATCTCTCTACTTTGATGCTAATACAAATATTTTGTGGTTTAAATTTTAAATCCCAATTGTGCAGTGCTGCAATATAAGAAAGAAATTCAGTTTTTCATTTAAGTCTGTGTCCTGCAATCTTGATTTAAACAACTATTCATTATAGGAGGTTCTGTGAGAGATGGTTCTGAGGTATTTTCCCACATGAGCACTCATGCCATCTATGAACAAAGACTGTCCAGTTCCAGGCACACATGGGAATAATACCATACTGATTCAGGGATAGCACAGATATAATACATTAGGATATTCCATAGTTTTCCCTCCCATCTCACAGAGGTTATAATTTACAGAAACCAGGAAATATTTAAATTTTAGAGCTATGAAACAACACCAGAATCTGAAATTCTTTCAAAATTCAAACCAGCTGTCAAAAGTTCTCTGACCTGGTAGATTAAGGGTCAGTCTGAGGATTCAGGGAAAATAGTTTCTTGGCAGGATATCCATGGACTTGCTGGTTCGTTGAAGGAGCAAATATATTGTGCTCAGTCATTGGGTGCCACAAAACACTGATTTAAAAGAATACAGAAATGTTTCAGGCAATATCATAATGTTTGTAATGGAGGCAATGGCAACGTGCTATATGAAAGAGCCCAAAGTTTAAGAAAACGATGCAGTTTAGATAAGGTTTTACAAGAACAAAGATTCTTAGGTAAACATAAGGGGAACATGTGCCCTTTAGTTCAATAACAGAGAAACTTTGCTAATGACATTTTTCTGCTAACACTTCACTCAATTATACCCAGTAATGGAAGGACAAATAATAACCTCAAAAATGCCAATCTGGTTGCTACATCCTAAATGTCTACAGTACCCAAGACAGAAAAGCTTAATTTTTTATTGCACTGAGAGTATTTGTACTGTATAAATGCAAACATTTTTCCTATTATCCTACTTACGCTAAATCTTATTTGTGTAGTGTTAACCTAGGCATAGGATTCTCAGAGTACAATTTGAAATTTTGCATCCTAAATCCCATAGGTAGATTTTATGCTTTGGCTATTTTTCTTCCACCTCTTTTTTTGACTAAACATCTTTTACAAGAAACCTGACACAATATATCAATTGATCTTATGTAGAGAAGTTGAAAAAATTATATGCCAATTCCTTCAAGCTTTTCAGAGTTGCTTAGAAATGACCTATGTGATACTGTGACAGATATTTATTTTACTCCTGTACTCCTGTTCTCACTCATGCACAATTGCCTGTCTCAGCTCACAGCTATGTCTTTTCATAACAAGTAACCTAAGGAAGCAGGAAAAATGCTATTTTGGTTAATGAGTGGATAAGTTTGTTAAGTGAGTAAAAACCAAAAACGTGTGACAGCAGAATTATAGCCTAACTCGGAGATAAACTTGGAAGACAAGGATAACAAGAAATCTTTCCATTTGGTGGAGGTATAAGATGTGCCACCCCATCCACTTTATGTAGAAAAAGAAGTGAACTGAGGGTTGAAATACACACATGCACACACGCATGCACACACACATGCACACACACACACACCCCTACAGATATATGGTTGCTAATGGCATAGAAGACTAAATGAGACCTGGGGGGCGGGAAATGATTGAAAAATAATTGGCAATAAGTAGAGTAGAGACAAATAGGGAATGAGGATGACGTCTGTGGACTTTTGTAGAAGATATTAACACCCACAAAAGAATATTTACCACAGAGGACAGACTGAATGATCAGGTAGGAAATACAGTGCAGCCAGTTGACATCAGCAGATGCAATGATGCACCAGGACTGGCTCAGAAAACACATGACTGCAGTAGAAACAAGAGCAGAGGTAAATGCTACACTGGGGCCCACCAGCAAGAACTCTCAAGAACCAAGTTCATCTCCTACTCCTCAAGTTCAATATCCAGTCTTTCAGCAGCAAAAGCCAGCTTAGAGCCCAAGATATGACATCATAACTCAAAGAGATCAATTGGCTCCTTGATGGAAATTGACTACATTTCATTCCTTCAGTTGTGAAAGAGAAAGCATTTCATTCTTGGAGTTCATTTCTAAGGTCTGAATTGATTTCTCAGCACTACTATTTGGCATGAGATCACACATGATATCATGTTAGACTAGGGAACTCACTGGACAGCAAAGGAAGTATGAGAGTGGACCCAAACTTGAGAATTCATTGATGATATCATGTACTGAACAACCCAGAAGCTGGCTGGGCGGAGCCTGGAAGTGGGCTGTGAAGGGATAACTGAGTGTCACCCTGCAGGAGATGGTACACAGATGAATCAAAACATCCACATGACTGTGCCACAGATAGAAAGCTTACATAGGACAGGAAACCAAGAAATCTAAGCAGTGGTGAACCCATTTACTATAACCCACAAAGAGTCATGGGAGAACTGGATTCAGGTATGATAAGCAAGGATTCAGACTGCTTGGGGATGTGCATCTGTGTCACACTGGTTGATAATTCTCCAAGGCCAGCAGAGGCAGTATCTTATAGCGAGAAGTATCTAGAATGGATAGTGGAGGTGGGAAATTGTAGTGGTGATTGTGGCCATGAGATCGACTGTCACAATGGTGGCTGTGATTCCTTCTGCAAACCTCCTCTTCGTTTCTCCCCATGGATAGAGGCCCTCTAAATCCTTGAGGAAATTCTTCCCAAATGTATAAAGAAAAATAGATCAAGTTAACGATTTCAGACTTAGGTACAGAGATGTGTCGGTGATCACCACATGGCCTGAATTTGGTTAATGGCCTAGATTTCTGGGACCACTGCACGTCCTGAATTCTGCTGAAGGCATGCCTGCTCAGGTTGCAAAGGTGATCAGTCAAGTTATGTTCGTGATGGCAAAAGTATTTTCACATGATGCTGGAGCAGCTAAGGAAATGCCGTGGGCTCCAGTAAACAGCAGGTGCAATGTTTGCCCCAGCTAGTAATTAGTCCCCCTCAAGACCCCTCCACAAAAGAAGTGGCCATCAAAGAAGGATGTACTTTTTTTCTACAGGGAGGAGAGAACTTACACTTTGCTTATGGCCTTGTCTAAATACTGACGGAGTTTGTGGATTCAAAAGGCTTCCACAGCCTTGGCAGCTCATGTCAAGAGCCTCGGTTGTTCACTTACATTGTGCTAATTGTTAAATTAACAACAGGAATCACTGTGCACTAACTCCCCATGCAGGACCTCTGTCCTCAATGAGTTGTATTATGAGAATAAACAGTAAAACTTGTTCTCAGTTTCTCTCTCTGTGTGTGTGTGTGTGCAAATTGTTGAAATCTTTACATAGTATAGAGTTGGTCTTCTGTGTATAAAATTAATTGAAAATGAATCTTAATGGAAATGGGACTGGAAATGGGAGAGGGAGGAGGAGCTGAGCTGAGAGTGGTGGTGAGAGGGAGCTATGATGGGAAAAATCACTATATCCCTAAAGTTGTACTTATGAAATTTGTACCTATTAAATAAAAGTTTTCTTTGGAGAAAAAATTAATAAATAAATAATTTTTTGAGAAGCAAACTCCCCATTGTTCCCTGTTTCACTATGCTTAAACTTCCTCATTGTGAAATCCTGTTTTCATGAAACTGCACTTTTTTATGATTACTCTATCACATCACCATTGATAATAAATACCTGGAGTAACCAGACATCTGGACCTCTGCCTCTGTCTCCACTTTGGGTCCCCTGGTTTCCCCACATTAAAATCTCTAATCTGAGTCTGCTTCCTTAATCTGTGCAACATGGTTAACCTGACACCCTGGTTTCTGGTTAACCTGACACCCCGCTGTGCTGGGCTCAGCAGAGACCCACCATCCAGATTTCCTTTCAGGAAAAGCTGCTGCTGAGCTATGGGGAGTAAGATGAACAGGCAGGCTTAGCTCCAGACAGGGCTGACTTCACCCACAATCAGCCGCCTTCCCAAGTCCTGTTTTTTTTCCAGAAGAGCCCACCTGTTGCTACCAAGCAATATCAAGGCACAAAAGCTCAACTGTTTTACAGCGGGAAACACTGATGGGCAGTCTTTGCTCTAGAGCTCCCAAAAGAATGACCAAGGTTTTGCTTGCTCTGAGTTTCTTTGTCCAATTTTGACTCTTTCTTCCACTCACAGGTGTTGAGCCCTAAAAAATATGGCACATTCCAAGCTGCATCTCAGCATCTGCTTTATGATAAATCAGCTTACAAAAACCACGAATTCTAAGTGGGGCATTCAGAAAAAGAAGGTACTCCAGAATGTTCAGCCAGTGCCTAAACCTACACTGTGACTTGGGCCGTGTGACGAAGCAGATCCAGCAACATTAGGAGTATCAAAACTAAATAAAAATTCCAGATGGTGTCTCTAGGGATCTCCAATGGATTCATAGCAGGGAATCCCATAGAGTTCTAGAGAAAGACCATTAACAATACAGCAGAAAATTTCTTGCTACTGGGCAGCATCTAGGGTGCTGTGACTCTCATAGACAAAGAGCACCTGACCTTGACCTACAAGGTAGGTCTTTTCATTGAAAACTGATCGATAATAGATCTACTGATTCAATACATGGGCAGACAGGTCAATATGTCATCATTTGATAAAAATATATTTGGGATCAAGTCCAAACAAACCCTGAGGGTACAACACAATAAAGTTATACCAACACATGGCCTAGTTTGCAATGTTGACTGTTTTTTCTTTGCTGATTCTTCCCTCTTCATTTACATCTACAGCCTCATAACAGTTATTGCACAGCCAACTAATTGGTGAAAAACTAAATTGTTGATTGATGCTTGTTTGTAAAGAATGGATCACCAGTCACTTTGCAACCACCCCTTCATGCTGGCTTTGAAGAGGCATTGCAAAGGAAAATCTCCCAGTGATTATAACTGAAATCAGTGCACTTGACTTTTTACTTTGCATAGGAAGAGAGATGCACAGAGGTAGAGGAAGACATAAATCCAAGGACTGTATTATATTGGTCCAAGGGATCCAAAGGATAATATATGGGACAGTTTGTCAGACTTCTGGAAAGAGCAAGATTGGGAGACTGGAAACAACGTAGTTTGGGTAAAAAATATGTGTATGTGGTTAAGCAGCTTCCATCTGAAAACCAGTGAGTTATTTGGTGTCAGGTAGATTGTACACAATGACCTGTATCTTTGAAGGGGCAATGATTCATGTTCCAGATATTTCCTGCCCCTTAAATGTTTGCAGTCAGCACCATTTGAAACTTACATAAACTAAATTTAACAGCATGGGATCCCATGTAACATTGCTTTATACTAAGATCAATAAATACGGTAATGGGCATGTCACTACAGCAATCAGTGGTTCCGCTATAAGCAGCGGTATCCAGGGCATCCATACCCTGGAGTCAGCCCATGGTGCCAGTTGAGAACAAAGCTTTACAGAGTCGGGGTACTGCCATAGTATGTGCAATACATAAGTCTGACCTTTTGCATAACCCTGTCACTTAGAGTACTGCATCCCCAATAGCTAGAATATGAAAACTAATGGTATGAGAGCTAAGAAATAGATGTAAGAGCGATCTCACTCATCATCAATTATACTGACTTGTTTGTGTAGTCAGCACTTCCTATTGTGCTAAGTACATTCTGCAGAAGTAAAAGTTTGGTTCCTTGAAGCATTACTATAATGTTAAGGAATGCTTGTGTCAGGTACTGCTAAGAGAATACTACGATACGCATTTGCCACAATGGTTAAGATGCTGCTTGGGTCACCTGCATACCATTTTAGACTGCTTGGTTCAGGTCGTTCCAAATCTTCCTGCTAATGCATAACTTGGAAGGCAGAAGATGGCGGCTCAAGTACTTTGGCCCCTGCCACCCATGGGGGAGACCTGGACGGGCTTCCAGGATCCTGACTGCAGCCTATTCCACCTCTGGCTGTGGCAAGCATACGGGGAGGAAATCAAACCAGGGATCGGCACACCTTCTCTCTCTGTTTCTGTCTCTACAGCTTTCAAATAAATTGAAAAAAATGTATGAGAAACAGAATTTTAAGGAATGAAACATGAAAAAAATTTGAAAAATAAAAGAAAACCACTAAAATTGATGACACAAGAAGCTACCTGCTTGTTTTGGACTTCTTTTGCTTGTGTACAAACAGGCAAACAAATAATTTTAAATATTTGTGATTACCTGATTACCATGACAACTTGACAATTGTTGACTATGATTCCAAAGAAGGGTAGGGCTTTTCCAGTGTGAATATAAGAGATGTGCTATGTATTCTTGAGGTTTGTGTGCCTGGTAATAACTGGAATCCAATGTTTGTCAAAACAGCCTGACAAGTGTAACCGAACTAAATGTTCCAATTAGGCAATCCCTAAGTCCAAAGTACTGGATGAAAGTGAAAAAAGTATAATAAGTGATGGAGACCAATGATGATGTTAATTATGACATAGGTGCACTTTTAGCAGAAGAGACTGAATCTCTGTCCAGTAAAACTTTTCTAATTGTGATGAGCAGAGATCAAGTCACTGACATCCTCAAGACTCTAGGGTAGGCTGTGCATTTAGGAGTGAAGACTTAGCTGTGATGGAGTGCAGTGAAAACCTCTTGTACTCTACCTTGTACATCTGTGGTTAGATATTTTTTTGCTCTGTTTTTTTTTTTATTATTTTGTTTTGCTATTTGTCACTTTAAGAATTTTGGAAAAAAAGAAGCAGCAACACTGCTGTGTACAATTAGAGATTTATTTCCATGATTTTCTGTGCAAAGATTTGACTTTCTCAAATTGTGAACAAGTTCTTTGTTTATAACTTGTTGGACAATGATTTGATCTAAAGAATCAAATATAAAGATTCATAAAGTCAGAAAACTTACACTACACAATGATGTTTGAGTGACCAAATTGATTTAATTTCTAAAATGTAAAATGTAGAAATATAGCAGGATAGACAATGACTTCTGAGAAGTTTTTCTCTTTGTCTGGTCCTATCTATTGTGGGCTAGATAGTTGTACATCTCCAGGGGCAATTTTATGATTGTGTTCTGTGTGAATTTTCTGCCTGAAGCTGTACAGTGAGATGAGCCCTCTACTAGCATCTGTTTTGCAGAATCTGTAGCTTTTATTCAATTTATTTCATTATCTTTCTAGCAAAAACAGAGCATTTCAAGACTATTAAATTTTTAGCTTTAAATACATCAAGCAACTATGATTTAAGGTCTGCTGCAAGCCCATGTATTAGAGGAGAAAAACCAGTGGGGAAAATAATTGGCTCAAGTCTTCTAGCTGAGATCATGGTCAGAGGTGTGAGGCTTGCCAGAACCTTGGAAAAACATCATATCCACATGCCACTCCACCCTTCACCACAAGGAAAAAAAAAAAAAAAACAAGGCTATACAAGGCTAACATCTTCCCACCTTTCCCAAAATTCAGGGCAGTAACAAGCACTCTGTGCAGAATAGGTTGTTAAGTTTCATGTCTGAAGGCAGGAAGAGACAGAGTGGGTCATAGGTGAGACGCCGCGTGCTGTAACCCATTTTAAAGTGATTTTTCATGTGGCATTCTCTCTATGCTGCAGTTGACTATTATTAAATTCAAAAAAAACTGCCAAAATACTTAAAAGCATATCCTTGAGGAAACTGGAGTCATCTTTCTCTTGAATTTAAAATTTGAAATAGAGTTAGAAATAGTCTTCCATTCCAAGATACGGTAGAGCTCAATTTGTTGCTATGATTTACTGTAAATCCCTAACCACATTCGAGTAGATTCTGTAAAATTATTATTGTGATGTTGATGGTCATTAAGTTTGGGGGAAGACAGGTGTAGAAAATTAGATTATTAAACATTACAATCATTGCTTTAAAGCGCATTGTTGGGCCAGGGCTGTGGTGTAGCAGCTAAGGCTGTTGCCTATGGCATTGACATCCCATGTGGGCGCTGGTTCTAGTCCTAGTTCTTCACTTCAGATCCAGGTCTCTGCTAACGTGCCTGGGAAAACAGTGTAGTATGTAGTATGACTCACACTCTTGGACCCCCACACTCATGTGGGAGACCTGGAAGAAGCCCCTGGCTCCTGGCTTCTGGCTTCAGATAGGCCTACCTCCAGCTGTTGAGGTCATTTGGGAAGTGAACCAGTGGGTGGAAGTCCTCTCTCTATCTCTCCCTCTCTTTCTCTGTAACTCAGGCTTTCAAATAAATAAACAAACCTTTTAAAAAACTCACATTGTCATAATTGGATCATTCTTCTCAAATTTAATTTCAACATTTTATTATTTAAAAAGTAGAGGAGATGTATTTGGCCAGTGGTTAAGATGCCTATTGTCATGCTCATGTCCCACATTTGGAGTGTCTGAGTTCAATTCTCAGCTCCAAGTCTGAACTCCAGCTGCCTCCTAAGGCCAACTCTGGAAGATATCATGATGGTTCAAGAAGCTCGGTTCCTGCAACCCAGTGGGAGACCTGGATTGAGTTTCCGGCTCCTGGCTTTGACCCAGTCCTCCCCAAGCTATTTTGGGCCCTTGAAAAATGAACCAGTAAATGGGAGCACTTGCTCTCTTTCCCCTCCCCCACCACTGACTCTTTTACAGCCTCTCAACAAGGTGAATAAATGAAGTTAATAAACATAGTAAACACTTGTGAACACACCACTGAACATAAAAATTAGTCTGTTAACAACTAACCATAAGGTCTTCTCACAATGTATACCTCTCACAGCCTCTACTGGGATAAATATCATTTGGAATATATACTTATACTTTATTGATTTAATTTTTTTTATTTGTTTTGATAGGCAGAGTGGACAGTGAGAGAGAGAGACAGAGAGAAAGGTCTTCCTTTTGCCATTGGTTCACCCTCCAATGGCCGCCACAGATGGCACGCTGCGGCCAGCGCACCGCGCTTATCCGAAGCCAGGAGCCGGGTGCTTCTCCTGGTCTCCCATGGGGTGCAGGGCCCAAGCACGTGGGCCATCCTCCACTGCACTCCTGGCCACAGCAGAGAGCTGGCCTTAAAGAGGGGCAACCAGGACAGAATCCAGCGCCCTGACCGGGACTAGAACCCGGTGTGCCGGCGCCGCAAGGCGGAGGATTAGCCTAGTGAGCCACAGCTCTGGCCTCTTGATTTAATTTTTTAAAGTTTTATTTGGGCTTAATTGACATAAAGAAAACTGTACAAAGTATAAAATTCGATGAGCTCTGGCATTTATTTATATATGTACATGCATACATACAAGACTACCTCAAAAATTCATGGAAAATAGAATTAAAATGTTTATTTTACAACAACTTAAGAAACTTACGCATAGTTTTTCATAACATTTCCCACAAATTTTGGAAAGTCCCGTCTATGCATAGATTTCAGCATTATTCACACCACCTCATAGAAGCTTTTAATTCCATTTTCCAAGAATTTTTAAACACACTCACACATGCAGAATTATCAATCAAGACCATGATTATAGCCATCACTATAAAAGTCTCTCATGCCCCATATAATTTTGTAATCCCATCTTCATGTTCCCCATTGGACTCCTCTTCAATCCTCAGGCAATCACTGATCTGCTTTCTGTCACTATAGACTAGCTTGCATTTTCTAGTTTTTAATGTAAATAGAAACATAAAAGATCGATTGTTTTTTGCCTCTGGTTTCTTTCACTCAGAATGAGGCTTGTGGGATTCGTCTATATTGTGTAGATCAGTGTTATTTCTGTTACTGAATACTATTCCAATGTATGGACAGGCCACAATCTGTTTATCCTTTCACTTGCTGAAGAACATTTGAGTTGTTCTGAGTTTTTGACTACTAAAACTGAAGCCACTATGACATTTGTGTACAAGTTGCCATTTTCTTTCAATTCTCTTGGGTCTTTTTCTTTAGGAGCGTACCTACATTGTTCTGTAAGGAAAACCTTTAAACAAATTGTCAAACTGAACATTTTCCAACATGTGCAAATCATTTTATATTCCCAGCAGTAGTGGATGAGACTTCCATTTAATACGCATCCAAACCAGCTGATGTTACGCTGTGTGTCTCTTAATAAATTCTGGTGATCTTAATTTGTAGTTAGTGGTATCTCGTGGTTTGAATGTGGTTTTTCTTAAGAAATAAGGAATACCTTTTCATGTCCTTTGGCCATCCTTGTCTTTGGTGAAATGTCAAAAAATGTCCAAATGTTTGTGAATTTCTTTGTCTAGAATGATCCTGTTCTTTTTCTCTTTAATTATTTATTTTATTTGAAAGAGAGAGAGGGAGGGGCCAGCACTGTGACCTAGCAGGTAAAGCCACCGCCTGCAGTGTTGAAATCCCATATGGGCGCCAGTTCAGATCCTGGTTGCTCCACTTCCAATCCAGCTCTCTTCTGTGGCCTGCAAAAGCAGTAGAAGATGGCCCAAGTTCCCAAGCCCCTGCACCTGCGTGGGAGACCTGGAGGAAGCTCCTGGCTCCCAACTTCAGATTGGCACAGCTCCGGCACTTAAGGCCATCTGGGAAGTGAACCAGCAGATGGAAGACCCCCCCCCCCCTCTGATTCTCTGTAACTCTGCCTTTCAAATAAATAAATATTTAAAAAAGAAAGAAAGAAAGAGAGGGAGAAACCTGGATATTAATTCCACTGGTTTACTCCCTAGGTGCCCCGAACAGCTCTATTTTAATTTGACGTGTTAATACCTTTATTATTGACCCTTTCAACCCATGAATATAACATGTCTATGCATTTGTTTAAATCTTTTTTTTTATGTCCTTTCATTGGCATTTTTAATTGTTAATATGTGAATTCCGTACACGTTTTGTAATGTGTATGCTTAAATGCTTCATTTTGAATGATTACAATGATATTGAGTTAATTTTGGTGTGAAAATGGCTACTGCTATTGTATAGACATGCAATCGGTATAGAAATACATTTAGTATGTATAGAAATGAAGAAGATATGGTCCATCTTAGTATGGAGGCTTTAAAAACTTCATGGAATATGTGTATCATGCAAAACTATGCGCGTTTTCAAAAAGTTTATGCTTCAAAATAAGCTTATACTCTTTTTAAAAGACTTATTTGTTTTGGCCAGTGCCGCGGCTCACAAGGCTAATCCTCCGCCTTCCGGCGCTGGCACACTGGGTTCTAGTCCCGCTCGGGGCGCCGGATTCTGTCCCGGTTGCCCCTCTTCCAGGCCAGCTCTCTGCTGTGGCCCGGGAGTGCAGTGGAGGATGGCCCAAGTGCTTGGGGCCTGCACCCCATGGGAGACCAGGAGAAGCACCTGGCTCCTGCCATCAGATCAGCACGGTGCACCGGCCGCAGCGGCCATTGGAGGGTGAACCAACGGCAAAGGAAGACCTTTCTCTCTGTCTCTCTCTCACTGTCCACTCTGCCTGTCAAAAAAAAAAAAAAAAAAAAAAAAAAAAAAAAAAAAAAAAACAAACAAAAAAACTTATTTGTTTGAAATACAGATTGACACAGAGAAAGGGAGAAACAAAGAAATGGGGGAGCAGAGAAGAAAAAGACAGGGAGAGAGAGAGAGAGAGAGAGAGAGAGAGAGAATCTTCTGAATGCTGGTTTGCTCCCCAAATGCAACAATGGCTGGGACAGGCACAGGCTGAAGACAGGAGCCAGCTACGCCATCATGGTCTCCCATGTGGGTGTCGGGGTCCGAGCAGCTACACCATCTTCCACTGCTTTCCCACGTGCATTCACAGGGAGCTGGCTTTGAAGTGGATCATCCTGGACTCAAACTAGCACATGTAAGGGATGCCAGCACTGTAGGCAGGGACTTAACCCTCTGTGCCACAATGCTGCCCTCAAAATAAACCTATCTCCTACTTCAGTTTTTCCACAAACATTTTAGCTACCCTTCTACATCTATTATGGATATTTGGAATGAAAATGTATTCTGTTGTGGTTTGGTAGAATATTCTATAAATATCAGTTACTGCTAGTGGATACTATTGTTAATTTCCCCTATATCCTTGTTAATTTTATTTTTGTCCAGTAGTCTAGAGAAAGAATAATTGAAATAGTCAAGTACAAATTTGACTTGGATATTTCTCCTTTCATTTTCATCAATTTTTACTTCATATATTTTGCAACACTGTTGCTTGAACATTGAGAATTGCCAATACATTTCAATTTTTTAGTGTTTAATATTGTCCCTCTCTGTCTCTGGTTATCATCTATGTTCTGAACTCTAATTATATGATATTAACATAACTATCTTTTTTAAATTAATGGCATTTATTTTTCCATCCTTTTAATTTAAGTTCAACTGAGTAATTTATTAAGTCTCTTTTGGTGTCATATTTGTTATTCTACTTTATCTTAGATAATTGACATCTGATATAATTAGTGAAATGCTCTGATACCGTTTTTATTCAGCTTCAAAAACTCCCTTTAATATTTCTTCTCATTCACAATTGCTTCTGATGAAGTTTTTCAGATCTTGTATTTCTGAAACACTTTTTATTTGATTTTCCTTTTTAGAAATATGTTTTAGATTAAGAAAGAATTTTATATTTCTGGTATTTCTTCATTCAGTACTTTAAACATATTGCTTTACTATATTCTAATTTATGTTATTTCCAACAACGTATCAGCTGTTAGCCTCATGACTGTCTTTCTGTAATTATTTTAAGAATTCTGCTTGATCTGTGGTTTGAAGTAAATTGATTATATTGCGCCTTGGTTAAATTTGCATTATGATTTTGTGTATGTACTTTGGGAGTTGGATGAGAGTTTTAGATTCTCTGTGGATTTGCATCAACATTTTCATCAACATTGGAACTTTTAGCTATTATTTTTTTCAAATGCCACCATATTTCCTTTTGGGACAATGATTTCCTATGTATCTGGCTGCATGAAATTTTCCCACAGTTCATAGATTCTATGTTCACTTTGTTTTCTTTTTTTTTTTAACTTTTTTTTTAACTTTTATTTAATGAATATAAATTTCCAAAGTACGGCTTATGGATTACAATGGTTTCCCCCCATAACGTCCCTCCCACCCGCATCCCTCCCCTTTCCCACTCCCTCTCCCCTTCCATTCACATGAGGATTCATTTTCGATTCTCTTTATATACAGAAGATCAGTTTAGTATACATTAAGTAAAGATTTCAACAGTTTGCACCCCCATAGAAACACAAAGTGAAATATATTGTTTGAGTACTCGTTATAGCATTAAGTCTCAATGTATTTGATTCATGTAGGATGTTTTCTTTTCCCTTGCAATCTTTCATCTGCAATATTTCCTGCACATATTGTCATCCAATGTGCTTTTTTATGCAGACATTGCTGCTTTCATCTCTTGAAGTTCAATATGTTTATTTTTATGCTTATTTACTTCTGTTTATTTGAAAGAGAAAGAGAGGGAGATAGAAAGAAGGAGCGATACCTCCCATCCTCTGGTTCACTCCCCCAAATACCCTTGGATCTCCCATGTGGTTGGAGAGATCCAAGTACTTGAGCCATCATCTGTTACATCACAAAGTGTGCATTAGCAGGGAGCAGGATCAGAAGCAGAGTTGAAACTTGATCCTAAGCACTCCTATATGGGGTGTGGGCATTGCAAGTGGCAGCTTAACCTGCTCCAATACAATGCATGTCCCAGTGATTGTCCATTTAACCTTACATAACTTTTCTATATATGTTCAATTTTTCTAAGCATCTTGGAAATACAGAATTTGGTTTTCTTCATCCATTGTCTAATGCTGTAATAAATTACCAGAGTCTAGGTACATTTTATTTAGAGAGATTTTTTTAACTCACAATTTTGGGGGTTCAAAGTGTTCCATGACTCAGGCTTCTGGGGAGAGCCCCACTGAATGCTACACAATATAACAGAGGGGCAAAAGGGACCCAGTACATGGTGTGATCTCTCTTTATAACAACCCACTCTCATGAGAACTAACCTAATACACAAGACCATCTTTAGCCCTTCTCTGGGTGATATTCTACTGCGTCTCATCTCTTAAAAGGTCTACTGCCTCCCACATTGCCACACTGATGACTACTTTCCTAGCACACAGACTGAACGGGACACAAGGAAAACACATCTCAATCATACTAGCATTAATAATTGTTTTATAAGCTTATATACAAATTCTGCTTCAGTTTTATGGCTCTGTTTTAATTTACTGTTTTACTACTTCATATTATTTACATGTGTATTTTGTTATTTTTTGTGATTTTTCATTGGATGTCAGGTAACATAGATTTTACATTATTATTAAAAATTTCATTTCTACAGATAATATCAGGTTTTATTCTTGGACACATTTAAATTATAATCTTCCTTATTACCCAAGGTGTAGCAGATTTCATTACTATTCATCATTAGTTGCTTCCTCTTCCTATGAGAGAATTATAGCTCCCTGAATTGTGGTGGTCAGATTTGTGTTTCTGTCTTATTTTGTCCAGGGAAATGTGAACACAAACAACTGTCCACCACAAGCCCTAGTAACAATTGTGTACGTTCATCCTTTTTGTTTTCTTTCTCCATAAAACCTGTATGACCTCCTGAGGCTTAGCCTTATAGATTGTGAACAGACAATCTGTGGAGTAGAAGCTCATTCAACCCATGATGGAAAAGTATTGTTGCCAGGAAATAAATTACTGCTATTCTAAGCTATTGCTATTGAGATTTGGGGGTCTTTTTTTTTTTTTTTTACTATAGAACAACAGTGAAATTTAACCAATAGAGAGAATTACATATTTTCTTTACATTGCTGTATGACAGTACTTTATAAGGCTCTTGAAAAATTTCATTGAAAGATATTTATTTGAGTGCAAAAACATTGAAATTATGTCTAGTTTTCTTTTCATAATATGTTTTTTTCATGAACTTTTGAAGACTCCTCATATTTGTCAGGGTTCTCCAAAGAAACAGAACCAATAGGATAGATAAATTGTACATGAGTACATTGGCAGATAGAGATATTTATTATAAGGAATTGGCTCATACAACTATGAAGCTGAGACTTCCAGATCCATGCAAGCAATGACATCGTCCCACTCCAACCTTGAAGCTGTGAGAATCAGAGAACCAACAGTTCTGTCTGAATCTGAGTCTGAAGCAAGAGAACATCAACGTCCCAACCCCAAGAGAGTCAGGCAGACGGAAGAAGTTTTCCTCATTGAGCCCTTCACTCTCTCCAGGTCTTAACGATTTGATGGAACCCATGTGCATTAGGTGGGACAATCTACTTTGTGGAGGCTGATGATTAAAATGTTTGTCTCATCCAGAGAAATGCTCACAGACGCTTAAATACAACGTTGAACCACATATATGAGTTTCTATGCCCAGTAAAACTGATACATAAAACAAATCATTGCCAATTATCTTGATACATCTTTCCAAGGCAGTAATGTTCACACTGCTCATCATATAAATGGTTGAAATTTGTGTATTAGTGGGGAATTCTGTTAGTAAAGTGTTAATCTTCCTGATTCATGGAAAAACTGAATGAATAAAATTATTTTCCATCATAGTTTTCATCCCAGATGTTTGGCAGTATAAAGACAGAATATAATGTAAATGACTGTGGATTGAAATTAGGCCAGAATCATACTCTTATGAGGGAAAACTATTTTAAATTAGAAGGAATAGAGATTGTCTTCCTGAGGGTAGCTCTTATTTATTAAGGAATTTCTTATTTGTCATGTGATCTGAGGACAGGTTCAGTCAATCAATGTTAACTGGACAGATTTTTGGAAGTATTGCTCACATAATAACCGCCAAGAAGATATATTTTGGGGCTTTTGAAACTAAGTATTCTTTAATTCAAAAAGCATGCTGAATATAGTATTGGTAAAAGATCTTTAAATATGAATGTGTATAATTACTTCATGGAAAATAATAATCATCAGAAAGAAACAGGACATTCTTCTGTCCAATGGAAGTAAATCTTCAAAAAACAGAATCTGTGACCTTTTCCATTTCATTTTATTTTTGGTAGCACACTTGATGGAAATAGGTAGGGCTGGACATCGGGTACATAACAGGGACGTCAAATGCCATTTTGTAATAGTAGTTCCTAACGTGAGTATTAGTTACATGGCTATTAAATCTCTTTTCTATCTGTTCTCCAATCTCTTTGATGTTTAACAAATTTTTAAAGAAGACAACCAGTAGGTTGAAAACTGGAAAGTACATGTTTAATTTTTGGCATGGAAATTGTGACAGTGCAGCAGGAGCCGCTGCAACTGAGTGACGAGTGACTGCAGATGGTTGAGAAAGATCCAGAAGTGATAAAATGAAGTCACAGT
Source organism: Oryctolagus cuniculus (assembly GCF_964237555.1). Lineage (NCBI taxonomy): Eukaryota > Metazoa > Chordata > Mammalia > Lagomorpha > Leporidae > Oryctolagus > Oryctolagus cuniculus. Next base: position 150,584,865 of record NC_091436.1, read on the forward strand.
GCATAAACAACTTATTTTCAAGAAGAAGGATGGTTGTAAGTAGAGGAGGATGTAGGGTATAAAGAAGAATTTATTTTACTTTGCAATAATGGAAGGATTGACATGTAATTAAAGTCTAAGTGGGAAATATCTGCTGCAGGAAAGAGAATACACAATAGCATAGGCTACTTGAGAAGAAAAAAAAGGCTGGAATGCATACTGTGCACAGAGGACGTTCTCTTGCACTGGAAAAAAAAATGCATTCATTGCAAAAAGAAAGGCAGAGGTAACAATTCTCCTTTTTTCCAGAAAGCTGGAAGAGAGATATGTGCTTTCTGTATCAGAGAAATAGCAAAAATAGAGGGAAAAAATGTAATAAAAAATTAGTAAATTCTCATAGGATTTTGCTGTGGATTAGGTGTTTTGAGAGTCATAGACATAAATGGAGAAATAATGCAGGAGTAGGTGCATGTATTGGAATGGCATTTCTTAGCATCGGAGATGTGTAGATTGGAGGCTTGTCTCAAATGAAGATCAGACTCGGGCTAAAAATTCCCCCAGTAGATTAGAACAGCTACACTGTGGGTGAGGCCATTGCTGGTGGAAAGAATCAGGAGCCAGGGCCAGGAGGCTGTATTACTACAGTTGCATTGATTTGTGTGCAGTGGTTGACCTCACTTGCCACTGGCTTCACTGTCCTCCTTTTTTTTTTTTTTTTTTTTTTGTCCTTTGGGACGGTCATTATGGAGCAGGAAGTTAAGCTGCCACTTGGATGCCTGTGCCCCATAGAAGAGTGCTGGTTCCAGGCCTGGAAGCTTTGTATGTGATCTAGTTCTCTGATAATGTGCCTGAGAAGACTGTGGAAGATGGCCGGAGTGCCTGTGACCCTTCTACCCTTGTGGGAGACTAAGATGGAGTTTCAGGCTCCTGGCTTTGCCTGTCCTAGATCTGGTGTTGTGGCCATTTGGGGAGTGAATCAGCAAATGGAATATGTCTCTCTGTTTCTCTTGCTCTGTTGTTTGTTTTCAAATAAATAAATAAATCTTTAAAAAATTTGTACTTTGCAAGATTTTATGAGTTAAACTGAGAAAGTGTTTTTAAGAACATTTTCAAAAAAATCCAAGTTTCTTGGCATTTCTTCTAGAAGTGCATGGTATTGTTTTGTTTTGAACTTGTTTATAGTAAAATAATGTCCAAAACATCTATTGCTTTTGAAGATTATTATTTCAATTTTCACATAATCATTAATAAAAAACTTTGAACCCCTACTATCTTAAAGCCAAGTGCAGTTTTAAATATTTAAAATTGGTAAGTGAAGACTGAAAAAAGTTATGCCTTCAGGAAGCTCACAGTTCTGCTGAGAGGAAAAAAGTAATGGTGAGCAAAGAAAATGCAACTATGAAACAGTATGTTTGAGGGTGACAGCCACTATCCTGTGCTGAAGAAAATTTAAATAGCAGTGAAAGAAAGAGCAGACATGGGAATGAAGGTTTATATGTTATTGAAATAGGACATTTTAGCATCAACCACATGAACAAAGTACCAGCTGAGGAACCACGAGATGTCTGAGGGAAAAGGGAATGGCTGGTGCAGAGGTCCTGTGTCCAGAGAGTGCCTGACGTAGGCAGGACCACAAGGCTGGCTGAGTCTGGCAGACGGAGCGATGGGGGAAGGCTCGGGGACAGTCGGGGCAGGCAGTTCGCTGCTTTCTGCATCTGAGCAAAAAGAGGGAAACTGGGGGAACTTAAGCAGATGAGACACGTGAACGGATAGGCTTTGACTGTTGTGCCGGAACAAGTACTGTTTTGCCAGATAGGGGAGGAAGGCAAGGAACCTGGGAAAGTGACTGCAGTATAGGTGAGCGATAAGAGAAACATGGAACAAAAATTGTTGACGCATAAGATTTTTGACTTGAGCAGCTGGGAAAAATGAATTCTGTCAATTGAGTGGGGAAACTGTGGGGAGAGTTCATAGCAGATCTGCTCTAAAGACCCAAGCTTGCAAAGTTGATTCCACATACCAGAGAGTTGGTGGCTTGGATCCTGTCTACTCCCTCCTACTATAATTCTTCATAAGTATATTAAAAAACACACAGGGTAAAATATTTGTGCAGAGAATGTCATGCATTTGACTTGCTAATTTACAAATTCTTGAGATAAATCCTACATTGTTTTTGTTTGTTTGAACATTCATTGGTGGAAGAGAAATAGCTTACAACATCCAAGAAGCTGACTCAGATGGAATGGAAATAGCTTAGAATAGTCAAACAGTGAATCGCTTCTTTCGCAATGGGTAAAGTGCTCAACTCTTGTTAGAAGGAGCTTCCATGTTTTAAAAACTCTACTTCAGATCTGAATGCTGCTCTGAAGTCGCTATCAATATTTATACGCCAAATTTGCTTGTGTTCTACATAGCAAATTTCTAAAGTAATTATTCTGTCATTTTGTAGTCAAGAAGATTATTTCAGTGTGCCACAATATAATCATAAACCAGCTAAAGACAAGGTCTGGCCCATGTTTCTCTTACTCTGGGAGAGGTTCAGGTTATTACTGATGAGAAGATTAATTTCACATATTCAAGCCAGCAATGATTTCCAGACAAGTTTATGAGGTATGAATGCTCACAGACCACGCAGGGACCCTGATTATAGGGTAATGTGAAATACCTTTGCAATATTTTCTCTTAGTTGTTTTTATCCTCTAGGCTTATAGACCTGTAAACAAAGGTAGCAGATTTCCCTCCAGACTTCCATTTCAGCTGTGGGTTTACTTTATAGACCCCTGTTTCACCTGTAGAAGTACTTCAGAGTGGTAACACAGGAAAATATAATGCAACATTCTATTTTATTTTATTAGTGTATTTTACAACAATTCTGCAGATACACAAGCTTCAGAGATCATAAACACCAAGGTCCTGAAGACTTTCCCTTCCTGTAAAGTGCATTTTGAAAAGGGGAGCTCGCTTCCAACCTATAAATACACTGCTACCCTTGAGCGAAAGAGTTATCTCTTCTCAATTTACAAGTAAATCCATTGTTAACCTGTCTCACCTCTTCACCAATAAAGGGCTGATTTATGACTGATGGCCAATGAGTCCGTGTGAGACAATTTCTACTAAGGTTAAGGAAAGAAAGTACAAGATCACCTGGTAAATTGTGCCCAATTTAATGCAGATTAAATGAAGTGGATCGTATTATACTGCACAGCACCAGTCTTAAAGAAGGCATTGGCTGTTGAGTATAGTTACTTCCATGATGAGAACAAGGATACAAGTCAGTGATCTTTCCTCCAGTAACACACTGTTCATGATTCTTGGGGATTGGTGGCTGTGCCACAGCACTTTCTCAAAAAAATTCTCGTTAATTCCAGTTGATAGATAGTAACTTCTCCATTGTTGCCTGCATTTCCTTCCATTCTGATGTTCACATGAATATATTATTCCATGATAGAAAAACCCTACTGGCCAAAACACAGCAAAATGAAGATCATATTGCTGTCAATTGAATGTCTGGGTCTCTCCAAAGTTTGAAAGTTTAAGCCTAATAGCCAAAGTGATAGTATTAGGAGGTGTGGGTGTAGAGGAGATGGTTAGGTCATGAATGGGACGCGTGTCTTCTAAAAGAGACTCCCAAGGAACTCTCCTGCCCTTAAAGGATATACCTTTAAGGCACCGTCTGTAAACTAGATAGCAGTGGGTCATCACCAAATACCAAATCTGGCAGGTTTGTAGTCTTGGACTTTTTAGCCTCTGTAAGTATGAGAAAATAATTTCTGTTGCTCAAAAAACCCTAAGTATAGTGCTCTTTTTAAGAGAAGCCAAGAAAGACTACAATGCACATTATTTGTTAGTTTATAAAAGAAGAATGCTAAAGCCAGTTGATCAAAATAGAGATCCAAGTGACTAATAGAAAAAGTTACTTAAGAACTCAAAGTATAGTATATGGAGTTAGAGGATTATGTGTCCAATCTGCCACCAACACTTCCTAAAAATACATTTTCACTGGGACATATAGCACAGTTGTATGTTCTTAAAATATCTTTTCTGGGTCAACCTCCTCAATATCCCTCATTATTCCTCTATCCTAGAGAATATACAGTCAAAGATCCATGTGGAGTGTGCTTTATTTGACCCTAATATACATGGCCAAAGCAACTTAGAGTTCGGGACCTGGTTTGACCCACAGTGGGCAGTAATCTCTTTTTAGGATTACTTTATTCTGTACTGTTTGCTCTATCCTCTTGGAATTTTTAAAATATTTATTTATTTATTTGAAATTCAGAGTTACACAGAGAGAAGAAGATTGCATGTGTGTGTGAGTGAGAGAGACACAGAGAGAGAGAGAGAGAGAATCTTCCATCCACTGCTTCACTTCTAAAATAGTCACAATGCCCAGAGCTGGGCCAGGCTGAAGCCAAGAGCCAGGAGCTTCTTCCAGGTCTCCCAGCTGGTTGCAGAGGCCCAAGAACTTGGGCCATTTTCTGCTGCTTTCCAAGGCACATTAGCAGGGAGTTGGATTGGAAGTAAAGCATCTGGGTCTTGAACCGGTGTCCTCTTGGTGGTGGTGGGGGTGTGTGTTGGGGAAAGACAGACAGAGAGAGAGAGAGAGAGAGATCCTCTATTCTCTGCTTCACTCCCAGATGGCTACAACAGCCAGAGCTGTTCCAGGCTGACACAGGGAGCCAGGAGCTCCACCCAAGTCTACCATGTGGGTGGAAGTAGCCTAAGCACTTGGGCCATCTTCCTGGGTGCATTAAGCCAGCATTGGGAGCAGCAGCTCAATCTGCATTGCCACAAAGCCAGCCCCGTCAGGGAACATTCTTATTTCATCTCTATTCACTCAGTTCTCCCCCAGCTTGGTCCTTTTTCTCTTGTCCCTAAATTTTCTATGTGTATTTATTAAACTGGAGTTTCAGAAGAAGACTCAACAGCCATCTCAGATTTTCACTACTTTCAACCTCCATAGACCGTATTTTCCTGCACAGAACACATTTTCATGCATACTGTGTGTTTAGTGAACATAGGTTATGCTTCAAATACATTGAAACAAAAAAGGGAGATATGGAATATATAGACTGACCATCAAATAATTTAAGTTGAATTTGTTTACTTTCTTGACAGCATTTACATCATACTTGTTACCATGTAACTCCAATGATGACTAACATCTGGATATTATTTTCAGATGCGTACTTTTTGTTGCTCCTCATGATCATTTAGCAAAGTAAGATGCAGGCATAAGTAGTTGTAGGCTTTGGCCAAGATCACACAGCTAATAAGTCGTTGAACCAAATTTGAACCTGTTTTTAAACCCAAATTCATCCATCCATTCACTCAACATCAACTGCATGCCAGACTTTTGTATTTCAACATAGAAAAAAGAGGCGCCAGCTCTATCTTTGCAGAGAATCAAATGCTACAGACATATAGACATGAATATGGCCATTAAAAACAGACTCTAGATGTTCAGTCCTTATAAGTGCTGATTACAGAGGCACAGGGTGCAGAGACAACTAGTAATAGGCAGCTTGCCTTCCTTGAGAAGGGTTACAGATATTGCAATCCCACATGTTTTATATAAACTAGGCTATGCCTATGTGGAAATTTGACTAGCCACTCAATTAACCTATTTGTAGTGCTGAATAATCCAAAACCTAATTAATAAATCAGCACAGCCTCTAGAGACAGACAAACATATACAAAAACAAGATGACAAGGGCTCCAGTTTTTACTATAAACATATGTTTCAGATAGAGCAGAGCAAACTCCCTACAAAACTTAGAATAAACCTTGGCCCATAAACCCTGGAGGAAAGACAGGCACATACCACAGGATCGGTAGGGGTTCCAACCAAGGCTGTGATTGGTCAAGACACTTTTTCACACAGAATCAAGAGAGAGTTCAGAATAAAAGTATGCAGACAACAAACCCAGTCAAATGAGAGAAGAGTTATCTGATTCACTGAGGGAGGGTCTGGGAGTGGTGCAACAGACAGGGAAAACAACAACAACAACAACAACAGAGGTTAGCTTGAGGCAAATATCAGAGATAAGAGAACAGGACTATGACTGAAGATTATTGGGAATATTTTCTTATCCTTTTTATCAAGAGTCATTGCAATGAAAACTGATTCTAACATGCTTCTGATTTCCAAAATGAACTACTGTGATTTAAAATATATTTTAATTTTTGTTAAGAATTATTCTGTGGTTCAATCTAAAGATCTAAGGAGTGGCTGACTGAGTCTAGCTAGTTGGCTTCATTGCAAATGTTGATGTCTGGTATCAAAGCTGCTAATGTGTGTGTGTGACTGTGAACACTACCCCACCGTTTTACAGAGTTGAAGAAACACCTGAACTTTCCCTGTGAGCTCACTACTCACAGTTCTAGGTAACAACTGCATCATGTTAAATATGTTTCTATTCACTGTACTTTGGGGTAAAACATTCCTCATTTCATTGCTTATTTAATATTGTAGTATTTTTTATTTTATAGCTATCTACTGTAAATGTCAAAGGACACTCTTTTCTATGCAGCAATAACATTTGGGATACAAATATTTATTTGTTATCTATATGCCATTCATGTTTATAGATATATCAATAACATGAGTGTTTACGCATATAAGAGAAATCTTTGTTTTATTTTTCCCATGATTTACCTAACGGTAGATCTATTATTGTCTTTTAGATATAGTTCTATGTTCAGCATTTTATGATGGCTTGATAGAAAAAGTCTCTGCTCTTTTCATAATAATAATAATATTCCAATCTTTTCAAAGCATCTATTCAATATGATACTATGTACCCACTATAGGCCATCAATTTATTAATCATATCAACATGTTGGTTTTCCTCTCTTTTAAGGGAGATTTATTTTGTCTTGACATAAAGAAATTCAGAAAAATTAAAAGCCCATGCATGAAAGTAAGTGGTTACCAGAAAGCTTTTTAGGATACATGATCCTAACATGCCAGAAGAAAATTACATTTAAAAGGATATAGCCTAATAAGAAATATATTTGAAATTAAAAATTAAATATACTTTTGCATATCCTGATATGCTACTTCACTTGCTTCATTTGTATGCAAATAAGGGTTCCATAACTATTTTAATTGCTATATTCCCCCCAAAACTAAAGAAAGAGATTCAAAATATATGTATTGTTTTGTATGGGAAAGAATGTTAATATTCACCAAATAATTACCTAATTTGCATAATGATTAGACTCATCTGCAATAAGGTATCTTTTATAAACATACAGAGGGAACATGAGACATTGTGAAATTTGACAAGTGAGATAACAAGCAAATGTAATAAGGAAAATTATATGCAGGTGAAAGACTTCTAGTACGTTATTTTTAATATAACTTTATTCCTAATGTCAGAATAATAAGTTCTTAAGGTTCTGTGCATCATTTTGGTGAGAGAGAGGTGAAAAGCAAATATATTTTTAAAGTATTGAACATGATCAAATACATCTGAAAGAGATAAATTCCTCAGGGAAGAATTTCCACCTACATAATTTCAAGTGGAGTAATCTATTTTCTAATTAGCAAGGAAAAAAATCCCCCGTATATGACCTTGAATTCTAAAATATTAGCTCAGAGGGAATATTTACAATCCAAAGGCTCAGATGCATAATGAAAATACGGACATGACTTTTACTGTTGTTAAGGTTCTTTTTAAATCATTCTTACGAATAATCAGCCTATGTTGACTGACATTTATGGTATGGAAATTGGCTGGAATACAAATGCAATAGTATTTGAAATGCAAGAACACATTACTGAGGGGGTAGTTTAAATATTTGTGGTGTTCAAAGCCAGTTTTTCTAAGAGAACTGATAACCTTTGTTCATTTTGATCAAGCTTCTGTTCTAAATGAGCTTTACATAGTTGAGATTATTTTAGTTTTCTAATGCTACTCCTCCCATCACTGTAGATGTGGTTGTTATTCTTTTCTGGAATATGTATTTTTTGGGGGGGATTTCAAAATGTTATGTATGCTAAAGGAAACTGAACTTTTGGATTTAGGCTTGGAGAATTTGTCAAGTAGAAAGATTTGTTAAGTGACTGAGAAGTACTTGAATCCATGAATGAATGAGCTGACTGTCCTGATAATAAATAGTACATTTCATCTGATTGTTCATTTATTTGTGTGGTTATAGTGGTTGAGAAACAATAAGATAAATATGACCAATGGAGAGGAGCAATGGGGTTGAAGAGAGAAGGACCTTGATAAGAATTTCCAGCTGATGATACTAGTCCACAGCATCTCAGGACAAGATAGTGCAGAGCCAACTATGCTACTTTGAGAACAAAATTGTAGGGGAGAGGACACGACCGGGGAAGTGTCTGAATTTTGAAGTCAGCCCACCTGAGTTGGAAGCCTGATGCTGCACTACTCTCTGACCCTAGGAAATGATCATTCACAAACTCAATTACATGTAAAGTGGGGAAGGAAAATAATTTCTTTCAGGATTATTATGAGAATTAAGCAAAATAATCAATAAGCATAAAGTCTATGGAACATGGACAATTTAATAAACAATGGCATAAATGATGTTGAGAACAGCTCAGGAGCATAGAATCCTGGAATATTCTCCCTGCAGCATTGGACACTCTGTAGCCTCTGGGCTGCATGGACTGTGCACCTGTAGAGGCTCCTGTACAGCTGGAGAGCAGTCATTTCACATCCATGAAGGCACAGATTAGACATTCGTGCAATTTCAAATTACTTGCTGCAATAATGGAACTACAACTCAATGCGATTATACTTTACTACACATGATACACACTAAGCATTTCTCTTAATAGTCACTCAAAGTGTTCATTGTCCATTCTGTGATGCTAACACCTGATATAAAGTTTTATTGCACCTGACACCTAGTAGCAACTGAAATTTTATAGCAATGCAACTTCTATGAAAGTGCTCTACAACATTGGAGCCATGCCTGTGTTAGGCTAAGTCCAAAAAGAGGTGGCATTTAGGAAGACAATCTTATACAAACTCATCTAGGGAAGGATAGCTATAAAAATTCATCCAAATAATTCTACAAAGTTTTTGTAACCTTGACATATAAACTGAAAAGTTATGTCATCAGCCAACCAAAACACTGGCAAGCTGAATAGAGCAGTACGCAGAGTGTGACCAAGTCAATTTTTTCCAAAGAATGCAAGGATGCCTTTGAAAATCTACAAATCTGACTCTCCATATTAAAACATCAAAGGAGAAAACAGATACAGGAAAGTATGTGATGCAACTCAACGCCCTTTCATAATCAGAATTCTTTGCATACTAACATTAAATGAGAATTTTCTTAACTTAATAACTAGCGTCTACAAAAACCTCGATAAAGAAGGGATCGTTCAAAGCACAATGTTAGGGCAATTGTTTATTTTAGAAAACTACATTTTGAAAGGCCTGTTTATTCTTTATGATGTATTTGTCATGAAATCAGAGCAAATGTCATAAATTTCCTGTGCTACAGAATCATCATCTCTATAAAGGGGACGTTGCCTGACCCCTACCTAACTTAACGAGATGAATTCAATTAAAGGAGAGAGAAGCTAATCTATCCCTGTGTGAGTAGTCAATGTAAAAAGCTGAAAGGATTGTTGTTTCATGTACTTATGCTGATACTCGCTCTATGATCTTGCACCTTAATTACTCCTGCTGTCAAAGTAGATGATATTGCTTTAGCCCTGGGCACTCTGACTGGGGTGGGAGAACTGGCAGCCCCTCACCTCACATGGGAGCTTATTAAATATGTAGACTCTTAATCAGACCCCACCCTAGACCTACTGAATCACTAAATGCTTTTTAACAAGATAGCGCACTGTTTACATGCACGGGACGCTGCAGGCCACTGATCTTCCTGCCTTCAGAAACCCACAGTGGATCACCAAACCCCTAAAACGATTGCACTTCTGGAAAAGGTATAAGGTATTTGCAAATGCCTTTTGATTTTTTTGTTCTTTTATCTGAAAGTATGGAATTTTGTTGGTAGCTTTTCCATAATGGAAATAATCATACTAACAATTATTAAACAATACAATTGGCCAGGGTACTGTCCTAGCATTTTGGGTGCATTTATTCATGTAACTTCCCAAAAGTCACATTACCCTATGAGTTATGTTTTCCCCTTGTGCAGAAGGAAAAACTAGAGATTTTGGGTAAATTTCCCAGGATGAAAGCTAGTGTCAATTTTGGAGCAGGAGTCTAATTCCCTATCAAACCCATTCTGTTTTAAAAGTTTTATTTGTTTAAATGTTTACTGCGTATTTATTTATTAGAATGACACATGCAAAGAGAAATATAGACAGTCAGTTTACCATCTACTGGCTCATTCATCAAATGTCCCCAAAGGCCAGGACTGAGGCAGGCTGAAGCCATGAACTGAGAACTAAATCCAGGTCTCCCAAGTGGGTGGCAGAGACCGAACTACTTGAACCATGACTGTTGCCTCCTAGAGTCTGCACTAGCAGGAAACAGAAAGGAGCTAATATTCAAAACCGAGACTCCAATATGGGATGCAAACACTGAAACCAGCCAGCCTGCTTAACTGCTAGGCCAGTTACCTGCCCCTTCCAGGCCTCTAGAGTAACCTTTCTCCTAGGCTATCTGCTGTGATCAACACATTCTTTACTTTTTTTTTTAATTATTTATTTATTTGAAAGACAGAGTTAAAGAGAGGCAGAAGCAGAGAGAGAGAGAGGGAGACTTCTTCTATCTGCTAGTTCCCTCCCCAGATGGCTGCAACAGCCAGAGCTGCATCCATTGGAAGCCGGGAGCCAGGAGCTTCTTTCGGGTCTACCAAGTGGATTCAGGGGCCCAGCAACTTGGACCATCTTATACTACTTTCCCAGGCCATAGCAGAGAGCTGGGTTGGAAGTGGAGTGCTGGGACTTGAACCATTGCTCATATGGGATGCCGGCACTGCAAGCAGCGGTTTACCTGCTATACCACAACACTGGCCCCATCAACACATTTTTAATTTTAAGTTTCACTTTTTCCCCATGTAGTCATATAATTGAGAACATTTAATAGATATTTTACATTAATGTTTTAACTATGTCCTAGGCACTAGTTTAACTATTCATATTCATGTACTTACTTAATTTTCACAATACTGCCATGAATCCTACTGTTTTATTTCACAAATGAAGAACTTTTTATTCATCTTAAGATGAAAAGGAACTCAATAGACTCAATAGGCTAATCCTCCGCCTGCAGCGCCAGCACACCGGGTTCTAGTCCCGGTCGGGGCGCCGGATTCTGTCCTGGTTGCTCCTCTTCCAGTCCAGCTCTCTGCTGTGGCCCGGGAGTTCAGCTCTCTGCTATGGCCCGGGAGTGCCATGGAGGATGGCCCAAGTGCTTGGGCCCTGCACCCCATGGGAGACCAGGAGAAGCACCTGGCTCCTGGCTTTGGATCAGCGCGGTGCGCCAGCCACAGTGCACCAGCCGCAGAGGCCATGGCGGGGGTCAACCAACGGAAAAAGGAAGACCTTTCTCTCTCTCTCTCACTATCCACTCTGCCTGTCAAAAAAAAAAAAAAAAAAAAAAGGAAAAGGAAAAGGAACTGAGAACCAGAGACATTATGATTCGCCCAGACAACGGGTTAGATTAGATTTTTTCAAAATATTTATTTATTTATTTGAAAGGCAGAGTTACAGAGAGAAAAGGAGAGCCAGAGAGAGAGGTCTTCCATCCGCTGGTTCACTCCCCAATTGGCCACAACGGCCAGAGCTGTGCTGATCTGAAGCCAGGAGCCAGGGGCTTCCTCCAGGTCCCTCACATGGGTGCAGGGGCCCAAGGACTTGGGCCATCCTCCACTGTCTTCCCAGGCCACATCACAGAGCCGGACTGGAAGTAGAGCAGCTGGGACCCGAACCGGTGCCTAAAAGGGAATCAGGCACTGCAGGCTGTGGCTTTACATGCCACGCCACAGTGCTGGCCCAACAGGTTAGATATTAAAAAATAAATTATGGGCAAGCGGCTGGCCTAGCAGTTACAACACAGGGTTTTATCAGCATGTCCAGCTCTTGACTTTAGGTTTCTGCTAATGCGGACCATGGGAGATGCTTAATGATGGCTCAGATACTTGTATTTCTTCCCGTTCCTACATGGGAGACCTGCATTAAGTTTTGGCATGCAACTTTGGCTGGGCCCAGTCCTGGCTGTTATGGGCATTTGGGAAGAGAACCTTCCGATGGGGACTCTCACTCCTTCTACCTTTCTCTCTCTGTCTCTGTCTGCATTCCACATAAACAAATGTATTACTTTTTAAAAAGGAAAGTCTAACAAAATTTAACAAGAAGAGGAAAAACTTTTAAATAAGCAGAGCTGGTCCCTGCAGGAGTCTAATCATTGCTATACCTCTGCTCCAGGATGTCTCATCAGAATACTTTTGGGTAACTTCATGAACTATTTCCTGTTACTCAGATCAGGGTAACAACTCCTCAAAAGTCATTTGAATTTAAAACTCTTGCGTTCTCTGCTCATTATGTCTATTGGCTCAACTGTAGAACTTACCCTGACACAAAAGAGATCAGTAGAACAGAAGTTCATCACAAGACATCATCATTCTGTAACGGTGACAGCCCCTGGATAGAAACCATATAGGTAGTTTTACATTTTCTGGTAGTATAATGGAGAAAGAAAAAAGAAACAAGTGAAGTTAATAGTAATGATACATTTTATTTAACTTCTATGTAAACTATACTGTCACTTTTCCTACTCAAGTTAAAATTAAGAGTTACTTTGAATTTTTACTGTGGGTCTTTGAAATTTTTTATTAGATATATAATATCCTTCCTTTGCTTCTCCAGTCCATGGACCTTTGCCATGAGAAGAGTCCCAGTCTACTCCTCAATTCAATTCTGTTTTGAATAAATGGGTCTCGAATAAATGCTTTAAAACTCCTTTTGGAGTTTTGGATTTCCCTGTTTTCATTTCAAAGGTTTTTCTAAAATACATTTTTACATCACATTGATACAGGATTTGAAAATCTGTGTGAGAAAGTTCAATGCCTGTTACTCGGTTTTCACATTCACTAAACGATAGGATATCATTTTGTTAATACGTAACTATTTACCATTTACTTGTGCTAAATGCACGTGTGTCACAAAACAGTACAGAACGTGTCCCGAGCACACATCCATCACGACATTTGCAGGTGTTATTCCAATAGCATCGAAAGGGCAAACACGTGAGTATTGTGTCACGTGCTACCAGCACTATCCCAAGCAGAAAGGAGAATGGGGCATTATATGGAGCATCTTGCTTGCCTACGTGGAAGGCATAGGCTTTCACTGTCAGTGGCTATGCGTTTGCACATATTTTTAGTAAAGTGATGTAAACCTTCATTTAAAAAGCCAGTTGATGGAGTACTATTGGATTTTATTGAGACTATAATGATGAAAAAAGCCATTCTGTCTCAGCGCCATCCCTGGGGTTATGCAGCACACCTCTCTTCCAATAATTGCATATGGCAATAACAAGCCAGTGGCTCCATAGGATAATTGGCTCCTCCTTTCTGTGTTTGTGGGTAGTCAATCTGAGAATTACTGAGATCGAACAAAAGCCATGGAGGCTACAAGACTGAGGCCCATATTGATCTAGAAAGAATGGGATGCATCTGTCAGGCCAGGAAGAATACATCATGTTCCTGGTGAGAAAATTCTTTTCGAAGAAAAGGGAAATAATTATTCACTCCAGTGGAACACTTGAAGCAACAGCACACACACTCACAAAAGGCTCTAATAGAACCCTTATAGGTGGAAAAGAAAGAGCATTTTTCTTCATTCTTTGCTTTTCTGCTGATAATTCCTACTTGAGAAAACATTATGGTGAGTCTCTTTCTAACTTTCTGAGTTTTTTACTTGTCTAGCTGGACTTAGTTTTTAATTTGTAATCTGTGTTTTCACATTTCAAACCCTGGTTTGAAAGTTGCAGTTGAAACGGAAAGAAGCAGATCTATTTGGTGTATACGAAGTAGGCAATAATTGCATTGGAAAACCCCAAAACACGCAAACCAGAAACAGCTGTAACCAAACCTATACGGAAAACAGCGTTCAGAATTTTCCATGGCCTGCAGCAGTGATGTTATATAAACAGTCCCTGAGGTGTCTCAGCTGCTACACAGGCATTGGAAAGAAATTAGATATCAATGCTAAAACTTACCAGACGGATATGCAATCAGTGCTTTGTGCAAAATGCTCTATCTAAATTGAATATTGAAAAAAATCGCTGCACAGAACTTGTAACATGCACATTGTTGTTTGCTGGTATCCTTTGCCATGCCTGTTCGGCACCAAGCAGACTGAGGAAGCAGTGCGTTATATGTGGTTACAGGATGCAGGGGAATAAGCACCAGGGATAACTCAGAAATAATTGGCTGAAAGCAACTAGGACATGAATTATGAGAAAAGGTACAAAATAATACTTATTGCAAATGTTCTTAATTTGAGATTTGAGATAACAAATTGCCTTTTTAATAGAAAACAGGTTTTTTTGTTTAAATCAATATCTTCTTACAGAAAGCTGCAATTATTATACAATGCCACGATGTTGCACTCCAGGTCAAAATTCCCAAACTTTGCTCTATCTTGTTTCATTAAATCCTGACATTTCTCTTTTTTCTGTTAAGTCTTTTTATATTGAGTCTTCTTCCCCTTACCTGGATAAACATGTATCGTCTCTTCATTGACATAGAACTTCTTCCCATCCATCTATTTCTCAAAGAACACATGTGTGCTGTCAACAGTACTGCTATATATCATTTCCCTAGTTGCCTTATCTTTGTCCTCAACATGCTCAGCTCGCCCAGTCTTAGATGCACAGTCAATGTTCTCTCTCTTCCAAGGCTACTCCAAGTCTCAATTATTTCTTATCTGAATGCCCCCTGCTCCTCCCCAACCATAGTGACACTATTGATGTACATTAGGGCTGGGACGTATTAGATATGTGAGTTGGCAGAGATTGAGGAAATGCAATTCAAAATGAGCAAATAAAAATCTGGGAATGGATTTCATATAGGTGCCATGTTAAAGGAACTACAGAAGATTTGGGACAAAGGAAAAGTTCTAAGGATCTGTAGTTTGTTGAAATTGGAAGAATAGGTTTTAAGGAAGTGTTGAATTCAGTTTTCAAAAATTAATCTATGGGAGACTATGCTCAAAATTTCTTGACTGGGGCCACAACTGTGGTGCAGCGGGTTAACACCCAGGCCTGAAGCACCAGCATCCCACATGTGTGCCAGCTCACGTTCCAGGTGCTCCACTTGTGATCCATCTCCCTGCTAATTGCCTGGGAAAGCAGCTGAAGATGGCCCAAGTCCTTGGGCCCCTGCACCTGTGTGGGAGACCCAGAAGAAGCTCCTGGATCCTGGCTTTGGATCGGCCCAACTCTGGCCATTGTAGCCATCTGGGGAATGAACGAGTGGATGGAAGACCTTTCTCTCTCTCTCTCTCTCTCTCTCTCTCTGTAACTCTGTCTTTCAAATAAACAAAATAAATCTTTAAAAAAAATTTATTGACTGGAGAAGGTTGTTTGGGCTCATCGATCTTTCATGTGACCATCTACTGGAATTTGCTATGATGCCCAATGGGCTTTGAGAACTTATCCACTTACCATAAATGCAGATATGTGTTTGGGATTAAGGTTGAGATTATGTTATATCAGACATAAGAGGGACATTGGAAGAGACAAAGACTCCTAAGGATGGGGATTGTGGGTAGAATACAATAGAGGTGAAGTTTTCTACGACCTCAATGACCCCAAATCAATATAGTCTTTTAGGACAAGTTTCACTGGCAAACAATTCAATAATACAATCATTTACACCCATTTCTATTGAAAAAGAAAATAGGCTTTAGGAGATGTGACCGACCTAATTTGACTCAGAGGAGCTGAATCATACACACTACATCATGAAACCTGATTTTTTAGATAAAATGTCTCCTTAATAGGTGTGGCCACATCTCTTCATTTGTTCTGCGTGGTCCATTTTATACATGAAATCCCTTTGTATAATTAGAAGTATCCCTGTACTCTCAAAGTTACTTCTATTTGCATAATAATGTAACTATTTATCTCTCTCTGTTGGGTACTTATTATTTAACTAGCAACTTTTTCAATACATTATTTATAAGACAGATAATCATTTTCATTTCTCAAAGACCAAAGATTAACTTTCAGATGGTTGCATAAGTGTGAAAGTTAAGGCAGGTGTCCAGGGTACCTACTAAAGAATTTGGATAGATTTTTTATGTATTCTAATAGTATTAAAATGAATGTGATATATTTAATGGAGGAGTCAGACTGTTTTGAGATATTTCCTCAACTTAAACATATCTAAATATTTAACTAAACAACATCCAATGTTTTCTAAAGAAACTTCTGTGATAGAAAGACCACAGCCACCTGGGGCAGGAATAGGCTCACCTACTAAAAGGATGGAGTCTCGAGGCCACTGTTCCTTGGTATACATGAGAGTGTCATAACAAACTTAAGAATCCTACAAGTAGTAGGATTCTTTCCAAATTTCAGAAGAGTTATATCCTTCTGTGCATAGTTGAAAATATAACTGCTTTGAAGTGTTGTGTCTTATACAAAGAAATAATTAAATCTATACACTCCTGAGTGGTTGTTAACTTCAATGAGTCTAGGATAGGTCGAATATTCCTCAGTATCCCTGGGATCAGGGATGTTCCAGTTTTCAGACTTGTATACCCCAAATGAAATACTTTGGAGGCAGGACACAAGTTTAAGCACAAAGTTCATTTAGGTTTAGCTATACCTCATACACATCACCTGAAGACAACTTTTAGTAATTTAGTGTTTAGTGTTTTGATTATGAGATTGCATTTATAAGGGCAAATGTGAGATTTTCCATTTTCAACATCATGTCAGAACTGAAAAATGTTCATATTTTTGAGCATTTTGGATTTTGGATTTTTGTATGAGAGATGCTGAATTAATAAATATTTCTAAGATATTATTAGTGGGGGCCGGTGCTGTGACTCAGTAGGTTGGTTCTCTGCCTGCAGCACTGGCATCCCATGAGGGTGCTGGGTCTAGTCCCAGTTGTTCCTCTTCCCATCCAGCTCTCTGCCATGGCCTGGGAAATCAGTGGAGAATGGCCCAAGTCTTTGGGCCCCTGTGCCTGCATGGGAGACTAGGAGGATGCACCTGGCTCCTGGCTTCGGATTGGCATAGCTCTGGCTGTTGTGGCCATTTGGGGAGTGAACCAGTGGAAGGAAGAGCTTTCTCTCTGTCTCTCCTCTCACCATCTGTAACTCTTTCTCTCAAACAAATAAATGAAAATTTTTTAAAAAGATATTATCAGTGGAATGATTCCTCTAAGTATAGAAATTGACTTTTTTAAAAAAGATTTTTTATTATTTATTTCAAATAAATAAAAATCTTTTTATTATTTATTTGAAAGGCAGAGTTACAAAGAGGCAGAAGCAAAGAGACAGAGGGAGAGAGAGAGAGAGGTCTCCCATCCACTGGTTAACTCCCAGATAGTCATGATGACTGGAGCTACACCAATCTAAATTCAGGATTCAGTAGCTTCTTCTGGGTCTCCCACGTGGCTGCAGGGACCCAAGGACCTGGGCTATCTTCTGCTGCTTTCCCAGGCTATAGCAGAGAATTGGATAGGACGTGAAGTAGCCAGGAGTTGAACCTCTGCCCATATGGGATGCTGGCACTGCAGGCAGCATCTTTTCCCACTAAGCCACAGCGCTGGCCCCAAAAATTGACTTTTAAATCTACTTATGTGATATGTGTTCATAGGTGCTCATTAAATTCTTTGTTGGAATGACTTTTGGAATTAAGTGCATTTATAGACATGTATACATGAATAATCTTTCCACAACAAATTTATTACAAAAACATAAAAATCAGGCAGTTCAAGTTTAATGAGTATCACATTGAGAATAATTACATTGGTTAAAATAATAGTCTATGATATGTGATCATCTGGAGTCCCCAAACCATCACGGTTGTATAGAAGATTGTTCTTATCCGTGGGGCCTTCAGTTTTCCATGTCACAATCCTATTGCATTTACATTCTATTCTCAATCTTTGATAATGAGTAAGTTCAAAGTTTACGTCATAATTAAATTTCTCAGGAAGTTTTGTTTTCCCTCTAGAATGGATTATTTGTTGGCTGTCTGCTTTGCTTTGTGCCTGAGAAAAGATTTCTGTGTCTCTATCTCACGCTGCTTCTTCAACTATCTAAACTCAATGCTCTCTGCCTGTTTGTTTTTAAACTAATATTTCTACATTCTGCCCCTGGAGCTCAAATGACAGTAATTTTCTGAATGGGTGAAAAAATAGATTTCCATAATAGAGAGAACATAAATGACATTGTATTTTCTGTGTAACAGCATAAACATTAATCTTGTTATAAAGAATTCAGGAACACTCATAACAATCTAGGTGTCTTCATTAACAATTACTTTCTCTTCTGTGCCTCATAGTGGTTATAAATGGGCATTTATAAATATCAATCAATACATTTTATTTGGAGATACTTGCAGTTTTTCTGTTAATACCATTGCATCTATTTTGTAATACATAAAGTAAAAATAATGTATTTGCTTCTTCATCTCTAGCATCAGTAACATACTTCCTAATTCATCAACTCTATAATATGAAGAGACACGCAACTATAGTACTTTTATGAGAAATTATTGCCATACTTCATGTCTTAACATCTGAAAGTACTCCAACTTTCCCTCACATATCATTTCTCATTCATGAAGTACATTTGCTTCAGGAAAAGTGAGCCCTGCCCTCTTTGTCACAGGTATGCTCTGATTCAGTCAAGCAAATGTGAGAAATTTAAAATTCATGATCATCACAGTTCTTTTAAGGTGGTAGTATCAATATAACCACTAAGAAGTTTGTTTGGAAACCTAAAGGAAGGAAATAGCCTGAAATTTATTCAAGAAATCCTGTGCACATTCATTGCCATTACCTTACTAACCACAGATAAAATATAATATTTTAGACATAATAATTATGTATGGATATGAAATATAGAGATGTAGATATATACATATACATATTTGATGCATGATATATAAATATCTTTGTACACATATATAAAATAGCTATATATTCCCTCTATGGTTAATGAAATTTCTTCCTCTCACATTCCTTCTGTGTGGTCATAATCACCTTAATTACAAAGCTATAAAACGATGCAACAAAAAAAAAGGACTGTAGACCAATATCCCTTATGAACATAGAATGTAAAAATAATCAAAAAAATATTAGCTAATTGAATACAACAACACATCAGAAAGACTATTCACCTGGATAAAGTGGGATTTATCTCTGGTATATAACAGTGGTTCAAAATACACAAATCAATAAATGTGATACATCACATTAATAAACTGAAGAATGAAAACCATATGATTATCTCAATACAAGCAGAAAAAGCATTGATAAAATACAGCATGCTTTTATGATAAGAATTTTAAGCAAATTGGATATACAAGAAATATAGCTCAACACAACACAATCAAGGTAATGCATTACAAACCCACAGCCAAAATCTTATTGAATGGGGAAATGCTAGAAGCATTTCCATTCACATTCAGAACCAGAGAATGATGCCCCCTCTCATATTTGCTTTTCAGTGTAGTCTTGGAAGTTTCAGCCAGAGCCATAAGACAAGAAAAGGAAATCAAAGGGATACGAGTGGGAAAGAAAGAAGTAAAATTATAACTATTTGTAGATTATATGATCCTACACATAGAAGAAATGGAAGACTCCAGTGAGTGATTATTGGAATTGATAAGAGGGCTTGGTAAAGTTATAAGATATAAAATCAACATACAAAAATCAATACCTTTTGTATATAAAAATGCTATAATGGAGAAAGAACTTGTAAGATCAGTACCATTCACAAAAGTTAAAAAATTTTAAATGCATTGGGATAAATTTGGTCAAGGTAGTGAAAGATCTCTAAAATGGGAATTACATAACATTAAAGAAATAAATAGAAGAAGATAAAAAAAGGAAAGATCTTCCATGTTCATTGATTTCAAGAATTAATATCATCAAAATGTTTGTACTACCCAAAGCACTTTGCATATTCAATGTGATCCCAATCAAATTACTGAAGGCATTCTTCTCAGATCTGGAATTCACAAGAGATCCTGAATAGCTAAAATACTCAAAGACAATAAAAATAAAGCTGGAGGCACAACAATACCCAATTTTAAGACACAGTACAGGACAGTTACAATCAAAGCAGCTTGGTACTGGCAGAAGAATAAGCATGTCAACCAATGGAACAGATTGGAGATCTAAGAAATTAATCCATGATCTACAAACACCTAATTTTTGACAAGTGAGCTAAAAATCACTCCCTGGAGAGAGGTCAATATCTTCAACAAATGGTGCTGAGAAATGTGGATCTCTATAAGCAGAAGTATGAAATAAGACCCCTGCCTTATACCCTTTTACAGAAATCAACTCACAATGGATGCCAGATCTAAATCTAAGACCTGAAGCCATCAAATTACTAGATGAAAATGTACATGAAACACTG
Source organism: Oryctolagus cuniculus (assembly GCF_964237555.1). Taxonomy (NCBI): domain Eukaryota; kingdom Metazoa; phylum Chordata; class Mammalia; order Lagomorpha; family Leporidae; genus Oryctolagus; species Oryctolagus cuniculus. Next base: position 150,605,422 of record NC_091436.1, read on the forward strand.
CAAGACATTGGCATAGGCAAAGAATTCTTGGATAAGACTCCAGAAGCATGGGCACTAAAGGCAAAAATAGGCAAATAGGATTGCATAAAGCTAAGAAGTTTCTGCACAGCAAAGGAAGCAGAAAAGAGACAACTGACAGAGTTGGAGAAAATATTTGCAAAGTATACATCTGATAAAAGATTGATATCCAGGTAATACAAGGCATTCAAGAACGTTAGCAACAAAAAAACATGTAATCCAGTTAAGAAATGAGCTAAGGATATGAACAGGCATTTTTCAAATGGCCAATAGAAACAGGATAAGATTCTCAGGATCACTAGGCATCAGGAAAATACAAAGACCACAGTGAGGTTTCATGTTACTCCAGTTAGAATGGCTCTCATCCAAAAATCAGAAAGTTGCAAATGCTGGCGAGGATATGGGGGAAAAGGTATCCTAATACACTGTTGATGGGAATGTAAATGAGTGTAACCATTATGGAAAACAGTATGGAGAGTCCTCAAAAATAGGAAAATAGATCTGCCATATGACCCAGTCATTCCACTCCTGGGAATTGCCCTAAAAGAAATTAAATCAGCATGTGAAAAAATTATCTGTACTCTCATGTTTATAACAGCTCAGTTTGCAGCAAAAAGATATGGCATCAACCCAGATGTCCATCAGCTGGTGACTGGATAAAGAAGTTGTGGTATTTGTACACAATAGAATACTATTTAGCCTTAAAAATGAAACCCTCTCTTTTGCAACAAAATGGATGCCACTCAAGACCATTATGCTTAGTGAAATAAGCCAGTCCACAAATGACAAATATCATCTGTTTTCCCTAATTTGTGGTAATTAAAATACAGAGTACTAAAAAATATAATGTGTAAGAGTGAAATGGACATTTTGAAATATGATTATTCTTCACAGCCCTTGTCTTTATACTCTTGAGGAGCAGTGGTTTTTCTACTTTTAAATGCTTTATTTGGTGGAAATTTAAATTTGTGATTATAAAGAAAATTGATGGGTTGGTATTCTGGTGTAATGGGTTTGGCTGCCACCTGTGAAGCTGGCATCCCATCTGGGCACTGGATCAAGTCCTGGCTGCTTCACTTCCAGTCCAGTTCCCTGCTAATTTGCCTGGTGGAAGGGGAGGGGCAGCAGAAATTGACTCAAGTGCTAGGGCCCCTGCACTCAAGTGGGAGACCCAGAGGAAGCTCTCAGCTTCAGTCTGGTCCAGCCCTGACTGTTGCTAACATTTGGAGAGTAAACCAGTTGATGGAAGGATTTTCTCCCTCTCTGTCTCTCCCCCTCCCTCTGTAACTCTGCCTTTCAAATAAATAAAACTATCTTTTAAAAAAGAGGAAAAAACTGAAAGTATGTTAGTGTAAAAATTAAAAGAAAAGAAAAGGAGGAGACAGGGTGGGAATGAGGGAAGGAGGGAGAATGTGGTGAGAAGTGTCGTAAGATTCTCAAAACTGCCTATAAAAATACAAAAAAGAGTTATCGCAAAAATTGAAAGAAGGGAGAAGGAAAGAAGGAGGGTGGTTAAGGGAGGAATGACAGGAGGAAAGTATGGTTACCTTCTTAGCATTGTATCCATGAAAACTGCCACCTTATACTACTAAATTAAAAAAAAATAACGAAAAATGAAAGTGTATCTTGTTTCTTTTATTTATTAAAATTATTAACAACTTAAGGAAAAATAGCATTATATTAAAGGGTTTATAATACATGTAGCCCTGAAATAATACATTTGAATAGTGAAAATAAATTAGGGCAAATGGAATTATATCATTGGTAGACTCTTGCATGATTTTCTAAATGGTTCAATACTTAACCTTAAGTAGGTTTTTATAAGTAAACAGTGATGTCTAATCTCTGAAGGATTTTTAATACATAAAAGAAGGAGTGTAATTTAAAGGGAGTGGGAATTTATAAAGTAGTGTCTTGAAAAAAATGAGTTAAGCCTAATAAGCAAAGAGGAAGAATGAATATAAGAAAAAGAGTAAAGTGGTGGGACAACAAGAAAAAATATATTGGTGAACTTACCATATCACTAATTACATTGAGATAAATGGGATAATTTCAAGTAATTAATCCATTTTATTTAGATAGCCATTTATTATTATAAGGTTGTTCCTTATAACTCTAAAGACAGTAAAATAAGTGATAAGTATCTTTTAATTTTGAGGTTGGTAATTTCCTTTCTTATAACTGCTTGCAAACACTACTACTCGATGTTATTCATTTCAATAGTTATTTCAAAGGCTTCAATTGGCATTTCTATTAGTGACCTTGTAAGTGACACATTCCTTTAACTTTTGCATGTTTGAATATATATACATATGTATATGTATATATTTATTTTAAAAGTTTGGGCTTTATTGATTTCTATTATTTGTCAGGTTTCTATTCTGTTGATTTCCATTTTTTCCCTACCAAAATAAACTTTTCTTTAAATTCCAGAACTTTTTGAAGTCCTCAAGAGTGTGTGTGTGTGTGTGTGTATGTGTGTGTTTATGGTGTCTGACAGAGAGAGAAAGAGAAAGAATGAGGCTTTGAAAAGTTTAGAGACAGGCATATTATGAAAAAAACTATGCAGATTTCAAAAATATTTTACCAAAATAAACTTATCTTTTAATTCCATTTTCCATAATCTTTAAAACATTATTACTAATTTTAAATTTATAAAAGCAAAATTGTGAAACAGTACTATAACAAATTCCCATACACTTCTTAGCATATTTCCCCTATTAGTATTTCATATTAGTTTCAGCATTTGCTCACAATTAATGAACCACATCCAACTTCCCCTATTTTTTAACGTTTATTTATTTATTTGAAAGTCAGAGTTACACAGAGAGAGAAGGAGAGGCAGAGAGAGAGAGAGGTCTTCCATCTGCTGGTTCACTCCCGAGTTGGCCGCAACCGAGCTGCGCTCATCTGAAGCCAAGAGCCAGGAGCTTCTTCCAGGTCTCCCACTTGGTGCAGAGGCCCAAAGACTTGAGCCATCCTCTGCTGCTTTCCCAAGCCATAGCAGAGAGCTTGGAGCAGCCAGGACTTGAATCAGCACACATATGGGATGCCAGCACTGGAAGCAGCGGCTTTACCTGCTACACCACAGTGCCAGTATCCTTCCCTATTTTTTTATTCTACACTCTTTTTATTCCTCCTGCTCTTCCCAGTCTCCTATAATTGACATCCTGAGGTCAAATTGAGATTTTTTGTTGTTTGCTTTTGTTTTTGATTTTTTAATTTTAGCTCCCCCATTAAGGGAGAACACGCTGCATTTGTCATTCTATGTCTGACTCGTTTCATTCAACATTATGTCCTCCTGTTTCAACCACCTTGCTGCAAATGATAGGATCTCATCCATTTTAATAGCCGAGTAATATTCCATTGTGTATATATACCACCATGTTCTTCACCCATTCATCTGACAATGCACACTTCGGTTGTTTTCATATTTTGACTGTTGTGCATAGCGTTGCTCAAAGCAGGCCAGAGCAGGTAGCTCTTTGTTTCCTTTTAGATATAAACAACGTCTTCCTGCTCCAGCATCATCTCTTTCTTTACAGGTGCTCTTTCTATCTCCATGATAATGCATTGGAAAATTCTATTTCCTTTATGTAAAATAATAGTAATAATAATAATAATGACCTTTTGAGGGGACACCAACAACAGCAGTTTCTAATTGCTCTGAGATTATAATGCTTTAATTCCATGGAATCCGTCAATACTGAAAGATATTTGGGTATATTTTTCTTTGTTTCTTTTTGTATTACCAAGTAAATTCCTTAATGTATAGAATGAGTGTTTTTTTGTGTGTTTACGCCATTACTGTATTTCCATGCATTGAACAGTGTCTACATATAGAAGATATGAAAGAATACCACTGGAATCAATTAAGAAATGAATGGAAGGCATGTTTTTAAATGCTAAGACTATAAAGTAGAAAGAGAAAATTAGGAGCCTCCCAAGATAGTGTAGTGTCTGTAGCTTTGCACTCAAAGCATGCACTTTATTAATTATCATTGTTTTCAAGAGATAACAAAGTTTGTATTTTCTCAAAGACCTCACGATGACTGCAGTCTCAGTATCGGTAACACCTTTAATAGAAAACAGCTTAGCATGAGTTAGTCAGCACCAATGGAAAACTTTGTTCAGCACCTACAAAGGGTTATATAGTACCCCAAAGGTGATGAAAATAGCCAAAAGGGGAACACAGGAAAATATCCAAGATAAACACCTTATAATTTTTCCCAGGGCTAACTATGGAAGAGAATATGATGAAATCTAAAGCCATTAGAATTTTATTGAAACATCTAAATCCTCTTTCTCTCAGCCCTAAGACTACTGTATTATGCAATGACAGTTTCTTAAAATAAAAAAGATCAATCCCACAAATTTTTTTAAATCAATTATCCAATGGGAAAGAGATGGATTACCATTGATTGCATCCTGCCTGTGTTACAGATGATGGATGGCTGCGGCCGTGGCATTGATCTTCAGGAACAGGCTCTCGCTGGTCTTGCATGGCTGATTATGGGCCACCCACTCAGAGGATGCGTGCACACAAGACCCAATGCACACTTTACATTCTCTCAAATCCTTTGACTGCTCGTTTCTTCATATGGCTTTGACTCTGTTTCTAAAGTCAAGCGTTGTTACTCTCCCTAAAAATTTGTTCAGTAGCAACAGATAAAAAAAAAAAAAAAAAAAAAAAAACAACAACAACAACAAAAAAAAAAACACCTCCCTATCAGACCATGCACTAACAGAATGCAGAATGTGAGGGCAGCCATATAAATGATCTCTGCCAGCGACTACAGTTTGTTGCTAAGTGAAGCGCCTGAGTGCTCATCTTGTAACTCATACAAATCTTTCACATTTTCAAATAACCAGGGAACGTGTGAAATATTACAGGTTTATCTCAACCTGCAGCATTTCAGGATGATAAATATTTGCAGTTCTGCTTCAATTTACACACTCTGTGAAATACTACACACACGATTTTCTTTTTGCCAGTGATGACTTGTTTGTTAAGTGTCATGCATCGTAACTTCAAGAAGACTATTTTTAATTAAATTGATTTTAATTGTCCATTCTTCCTTGCAAGGCATGTTAACTTGAGCCTCACCTAATACACCTAATATTCCAGGAATCACAGGTACTCAGGACAGATAAGCAGAGCCATTTCAGGTTCTACAACACATTTACTGGTCCTTTGATATGCTCACTGAATACAGCAGTAAACCTACATGCCACCTCTTCCACTCGCTGACTCACTGGCTGATGAGCAAAACTGCAAGGTGCACATTTATAGGGATGCTGGTGGGGCCTGTTTAAGCACTGTGGGGTCAGTTAGCAGGACAAAGACTAGCACTTTTAACACAGAATAAATAGGATAAAAACCTGATTTGTAATCACAGCTAGGAAAGCAGAAATTTATCTCTGCTGCAAATGAACCTAAATGAATGTGTCTGTTCAGCCTATATCAGGGCTTTATTCTTTCATTTTGTTTGTTTTGGCGTATACTACTAAGTTCCCTGGAGTTGAAGAAACATGAAGGAACATGCTATAAAGAAAAGAATTCTCATTAAAAAAATAACCAAACCTGGGGCCAGTGTTGTGGCATAGCAGGTTAAGCCTCTGCCTGAGATGGAGGCATAACGGTGCCAATTTGAGACCTGGCTGCTCCACTTCTGATACAGCTGCCCACTAATGCTTCTGGGAAAGCAGTAGAGGGCGGCCCGAATGCTTTGGCCCCTGTACCTCTGCGGGAGACTCAGAAGAAGCTCCTGACTCCTGGCTTCAGTCCAGCCCAGTCCCAGCCATTGTAGCCATGTAGGGAGTGAACCAGCAGATGCAGGTTCTCTCTGTCTCTCCTCCTCTCTCTGTGACTCTACCTTCCAAATCAATTTAAAAAATTAAAAAAAATACCAAATGAAGATGATCTGTACCCCCATGTATATTGCAGCTTAATTCACAAAAGGTAAGATATAGAATCAACCCGAATATCAGTCAACTGAAGACTGGATAAAGAAATTGTGGGATGTGCACACCATAGAATATTGCACAGCAGTAAAACAAATGAAATCCTGTCATTTGCAACAAAATGGATGAAACTGGAAAACATCATACTTAGTAAAATAAGCCAGTCCCAAATGGACAAATGCTGTATGTTCTCCCTGATCTGTGATAAGTAATAGAACACCTAAAAGGTAATCTAGAGAAGTGAAATTGATACTTTGGGATGCAAAATTTTGAAGAGCCCTTGTCTCAACTGTTGAGGAAAAGTTTTTTTTTTTTTCATACTATTAGTTGAACTCTTTACTTAGTATAATCACAGGTTTATAAAGTTAATTTGAAATATTTCTTAGTGAAAAATAGGAATGAGAATAGGAAATGGAGGAGGAAGAGGGATTGGAGGGTATGAGGGAGGGTGGGTGGGGTGAGAAGAATCCCTATGTTCCTAAAGCTATATTTAAGAAATGTATGAATTTTGTATTCCTTAAATAAAAGTTTTCCAAGAAAAAATAAATTTAAAAAATAAAAAAGACATTTAAAAATTACCAAATATAGCAACATTTATTGGTAAATAAGTACAAAATCGTCATGCAAACTGCTCTGCCAATCAATTAATCTTTTTTTAAGTTTTTTTTAAAGTTTACACATTATTTTTGTTATTTTTGTTTGTATATTTTTTAATTCTTATTTAATGTATACAAATTTCATGCATTTCATGTATACAGACCGGCTAGTCTTTTGACTACATGCATGGGACTGCATATTAAGTGAATGATTATTCTTCAGATACAACACTGGCAGCTATGAGTAACTGATAACTGACTCTTTAGAACATATTAGTGTTAACTAACACACATATTTAGCACGTTGATTTGATATAACTTTAGACAGTGACATTTAATGCTCACCATTTCAATCTGAATTATCAAGTGGACATGATAGTTTCAAATTGAAAATATCCATTTGGAGGCATAGTAAAGCAACACAGGCAGGCATATCATTTAGTCTGTGAAAAGCATGCTAATATGGAAATAAAAAGAAACATCCCCAAGGCACAATGAAAGTCTTCACATTTTCTTTGTCAACACTGGGAAGACAAAATACCATTCATATTTTTTAATCAACTCAATAACCCTGATACAGCACGAGAAAAGAGCGCAAAGCTAGAGTGTCAGCCACTCTCTGAGGCTGGGACCTGAATCTAGGTGATTGCCACAAAATGCTATGCAGGCAGTATCCCAAGTTAGCTATTTTGCAGCATCATGAACTTAATTTCTGAGGATTGTACAATGCTCATAGAAGAGGGCAGTAGGCATCTGTATCAAGTGAAAGTATGAGAACAGAGCTTATTTGCTGAAAAACATCAAGGCCGGTTCCAGACATTGGAAAGGACAGCTTTTTGTTGATTCTTTTACAATAAGAATTTCTGGGGCAAGTATTCAGGTGGATTCAGAGTTCTTGCAGAGATAATGCAAATATATAAACACTGCAATAGAGGCTGGTCAATCATGAATTTTTAACACTTGTTAGTATTAAAATGTTAATTTTATATCTAAATTTGATATGGGCAGATGTAACTTATTTTTATTTTTATTCTAGGTCCTTGCCCCCAAAGAGATAAAAATTTGAAGCTGAAGCATGTATATGTATATGTATATGAATATATGTGTTTGCATGTGTGTGTGTGTGTGTTACACAAGTGAATAAGATTTACAGTTTAACAATGAGAGAACAGACTCACATTCACATGTGAGTGAGGGCCAGTCAACAGGGAGAAATACCATCATGAGTGTACCAGAGGGTTGCCTGTGAGACAGAACAAGAAATCCAAACATGATCTGCATGAAACTAGTTCTCTCCCTATTCTCAGCCTCATTTATAAGATGGAGGAGTATCTTAATCAGACAAACAAATGAAGTGATATCTTAGCATGCCTCCTGTCCTCTGATGAGACGCATGTGCACCATAGGAAGGTGGGCTGATCAAATCAACAGCTAAAGACACAAGATTAGATTGCACGGTTACAAGAGTTGAGCTTGCCTACAAGCAACTAACTGTCTGGTTACACCATATCATATTGGTCATATCTAGGGAATTTAGAAAATACATGCCAAGTAATGACATCTCTACGAGCTGCTATACAATATTTGGGCGATTAGAGGACAGACAAGTAGATCATGTTAGCTATTTTTATAGAAAAATTGTCATGGCAAACTAGCAATCCAAGCAAGCACATCTGTTCTAAGGGAATGTACAGAGATTGGATGTCAATGTTACAGGCATTATACTAGTTATAGGCATTGTACTAGTTACAGACATTGTACTAGTTGTGTTCACGTATATTGTCTGTGACTATCTCTTTCAGTAGAGAATGTTACTCTCATGTATTTGAATGATGAAATTCTCTGAACCAAGCTAGATAGAGCTATTTAAACAGTATCCAACAACAATCTCATGAAGTTCAACTTTAAAATTTTGACCCATGGTATATGATACATCTGTATTTCTCAGTGAAAATATGATTTTTTTACTGACTTTATATCAATATCAATTCATTTGTACCTCACCTCTCAAATGCTATATGACTAAATTGGCATCACTTTTACAGAGGGTTCTGCCATATTTTTTTTCTTTCTTGAACAAAATCTAGCCACTTTATAATGTTTGTTTTATTTTTGTGTCCTTGAAGGATGTAAAGACGGTGTTTTCCTGAGAATGAATACATCCTTGTCTTTAACTCAGATGACTGAGTGAGATGCCACATGATCCCTGCATGGAAAACTTATCCATGGAGGCACTGAGTGTTTAGTGGAACCCAGAGAAGGCACAGCCCCTACCTCGAAGGAGCTTCTCTTTGCTTGAATATTAAGTCAAAGCTTCTTCTACATTAGCAGCTTTTATAAATATTGTAGACTTCAAGCTCATCAATCTCATATTACAAGGCTACCTTGTAAGACTGCCTGTAAGCCAAGAGAGTTTCCACGTTAAGTTTCATCCTCATTGGCAGAGACAGGCTCATCAGGAGAAGCACGCTACCAGAGCAGAAGGCTGGTGAGTGCTAACGTTTACCAACACACAGCAGCCTTTGAGATGGGCTTATGGGGAGAAACAGATTGGCAACTTAATGCTCTGACTCGCCTCTCTCTTGAAATATTGATACTTGTCCCACAGTCGCTTCTAACCCTCTGTTGTGGTTAATTGGAAGCACTTAGTCCCACGGCTAACTCCTTGCTGTGATAAATATTTAATCAAAGATGGGAAAACTCCATTTGGAGAACACACATCAGTCTGCAACTCTTGAAAATAGAACAAAGGGCACTGTGAACCTGGAAGAAGTCTTTGCTTCGTAGCTCAGGTTGGGAAAGTTCCACCTAATTACCTTGACCAGGCAAACAGCAGTCTCCATCCCAGTGACTGCCTGACATTTGCACGTTTCTCCCTTCACCTCTTGCCGTTGGTGAGAAAGAGAACTGAATGCAAAATGATAGACCACTTTGCCAGCACAGTTCTTCCCCGTCACAATGTTAGGCCAGGGATGTGGGGCATGTCACTCTAACTGTGTCATTTTTCTCTCCAATTAAAAATAATGGATGATATTGGCCTGTCAGCCTGCACAGTATTCCTGCTGGAAGAAAATTAGTATCTCCATGGAACCATTGTCTGCTAATTTGGAGTTTGAAGTCCGACTGCGATCCATCTCCATGTCTTTCACATATCAGGGTGTCACAGAGAATCAACACTTCCCATGGGAATACTCTGACAGACACCATCACAAGGGAGCCCATTTCTCCTGGAACAATTTTCATGCAAACTGAGAGTGAAGAAAGATGATCATATCTTCCAGTTACTCAATTGTGTTTTGTAGAACAAAGCCTTCTGAATTTGTCAGTGGCTGTTTTATCGCTGGGATGTTGATACGTCCTGTTGGCCAGTATTTGGAGAATATCAACAAATTTGAGTCTTTTACTGTATGAAGTATTAGAAGAGCATAAAGGATATACTTCCACTCTGGGTCAAACCAAAAACAGATTTTACTTGTGTATATAACCCCTTCATGTTTTGACACCCCGATATGTCACATATCTTGTCCCTGAATGCTTTTGGGAAAAGATAAACACAATTTTCCTTGTCCCCCTCGGAACAAATGGGTTGTCAATTGTTAGTAGAGTAAATGCTGACAATCTGAATGTTGGATAGAAACAATTGAAGAGGTCCAAGTGACATTTAATTAAATCTTGAAAGCCAGAAGGAAATGTTGATAGTTCAAAACATTTCATTCTTCTTCAATTACTCCTACTCAGCCTTCAGGGTCTTCCCTTCAAAGGGATGCTATTGCTAAAAGAAACAACCTTCCTCAACAGGAATTTGGTTCTGAGTAAAAATGGATTAGATTTTAACTGCTGTTTTTAAATCAGCACTACGCATTTATCTCTAAAGACAGCAAAACATATGTAACAGAAGTGTGAAAGGAAGAAAATAATAATAAAAAACATTCAAAGGATAAAATTAAAATTATTTCACAATACCATCATTAACTACATACTCACCAGTATTCCCACTGCTAGGATATTGCTAAGATGGGGAACATTCTACAGCAAAGATATCGGGGCTACTTCGCTCCCTATACAGAGATGCCTCAATTTCAGTTCATGTAGTATTTTCTCATTAGGGTTCTTCAGGAATTTGTAGCAGTTCCTCCAGGTTATGAGATACAGCAATTTTACACACATAACAAGATTAAAGGCAAATTTGCAAGAAGAAAAATGTTATTCTCCACTTCACTTCATTATTTTTTCTTTTCATATTCAACACATATATTGAACATTTATGAAGTTGCAGGAACATTTCTAATTTGTTTTAATTTATCTGAAGATTATATATAAACATTCATTTTTATTCCTAAGTATTTATCAAATTTATCTTAAGGATTGTATGACATTTCACCTTGTACAACAATAGATTGCTTTCTATTTTTTCATGAGTATAGATAATTTTACAATGAAAATTTGGGCATATGTACCACAGAACTTATTGAGCAGCTTATAGAAGGTCAGGTAGTATCCCTATATAAAAACATTAAAATCAAAATCTACCTGTAAGGCACAACAACAAAACCTTGGAAGATAGGGACTTGTCACCTTAACTGTTATGCCTGAGAAAATATTGGGGGAAAAACATGAAATGATTAGAAGATGATAATTTATAGAACCATTGCTTTGTGAATTTTCTCACTGGTTTCACAATTTTTAACAAATCAGCAAAAATATTTGTGTGAAAACAAAATCAAGTAGTACTTCATAGCAAAGAGTGGAATATTTTTTGTTCATGAATTTCTTATTAATTTCATATCAATTAACCTAAAAATATCCCATGGGCAGGAACATTGGACAGCCAGTCTCTCTGGTAATTTTACAGAATAAACTGAGACCCAACTAGGACAAATTCCTTGTGAAAAATTTGTTCCCTGGTTTTCAATACAATATTCTTTAGCTTATTGCTCTATATGTCCTCCAATAGAAAACAGATAAACTAATTTCTGGATAGAATACACTTTGATTTTAATTGTGCCAAGAAAAGCAGGCTATGGAGGCCATGGACTGAAAGTGAATGCTTAATGTAGTATTTTTATGAGAACCAGGACACTGACACAGAAATGAGCAACTGAGATGCCTTCTATCACTTAATTTATTTACAATCACAATTACATTCCTAGCTGCTCCCTTGTATGGGTTCCATAATTAACCTATGGGGCATATCCAAGAACGAATGATGAAAAGCACCTAATTGTTGAGCTTTTCTTACCATTTGGAAAACCACTTTAGCCTCTGTTCCCCGTGGAAATCACATAAGCTTGGCTGAGTGACAGTGATTCCTAAGTGTAAAAAGGAGAATGATTCATCAGATGGAGAGCTGCATGTCACTACGAAGAGAAGAATAAGAAGAGAATTTAAAACAGATCAAGAGGAACTTATGTGAGATACAACAAAACAGAGTGTAATGGATTTGCAATACAACTTCACATTATTTTAATGTGCTATGAAAATGTCTTCCCAGGAGAACAGGCAAAAGTGAAATTAAAATATAAAGATAATATCTGTCTGGAACATTAATGTAGATGTCTACATAAAGAGAAGTTAGTGAATTCTGAATTCCCTTCCAAACCTATAATTCAGATTTTCAGTGACTAAACATGCAAAGTCTCCAGAGTAAGCACATCTCTCTTCAGATAAGACTTCATGTATTTAAACCAAGAGCAGCAAATCGTATGCAGAATCCATACAAAGTCAGTTAACTCAAAAATAGAAACACAGGGGTCTCTACTCGTTTAGAAATCTGTAGGAGCAAAAATGGAAAGATCTTAATGTATAAAGTGAAAGATGGTTATGAAGAAAATGGCTTGTGACATATAAATGAAGATCTTTAAGAGACACATTCAGTAGATAGACTTGTAACAAAGAAAGAGTTTGGGATGGCATTTAATCTTATTTTCGTTAAAATGAATACAGAAATACAGTATTTTACAGAAAAAAACTACTGAGATAATGTATTTGGAATCAGACTATTTTTATATTAAAATTAGATAATGTTTTTGATGGTACCAGTCTACTGCCATTGTTAACATTACAAAGGGATATAAAAGTAGGAGAATTTCAGAGAGACAATGTCCCAGTGACGTGAGTTTCTTCCAGGCTAATAGAGCCTTTCATAGGGAGACCCACTCCCCACTCCCTACACTGTACCATCACTCGAACCTCCCTGACATCCCCTGCACCAACAATGTAGAGCACACTTATTTAACACCACTGTAGATAGGAACTCTGGGAAGTTGTTTATTTTCCCATTGCTCTTGTAGAAATCACCACAGTCTTAGTGGCTCAAAACAACATGATTCATTAACTTGTAGTTCAGGAAGTCAGCAGTTTGAAATAGTCACATAGAATGAAAATCAAGGTGCTGTCTTTTCTGGAGAAAAACCAATGTCCTTGCTTTATTGCAGTTTCTGAAAGCTACTCAGATTCCTTGTCTTACACCTCCCCTAAAATGGTGTGGGCTTAGTCCTTCTCACATTGTACTACTCTCTCCATTTCTACTTTTTTTTTTTTTTTTTTTTTTTTTTTGGACAGGCAGAGTGGACAGTGAGAGAGAGAGAGACAGAGAGAAAGGTCTTCCTTCCTTTGCCGTTGGTTCACCCGCCAATGACCGTCGCGGCCGGCGCACCGCGCTGATCTGATGGCAGGAGCCAGGTACTTATCCTGGTCTCCCAAGCAGGTGCAGGGCCCAAGGACTTGGGCCATCCTCCACTGCACTCCTGGGCCATAGCAGAGAGCTGGCTTGGAAGAGGGGCAACCGGGACAGAATCCGGCACCCCAACCAGGGCTAGAACCCGGTGTGCTGGTGCCGCAGGCGGAGGATTAGCCTATTGAACCTCGGCGCCAGCCTCCATTTCTACTATTAAATACACTTGTGGTTATATTAGACTCACCTGGCTAGCCCAGGAGAGTCTTCCATCTCAAGGTTAGTGATCAGAAATTTCAATTCCAACTGCAGCCATAAAACGTCCTTTCTAAACTGGTCCAACATAGACTGTGAAATAAAATATGGGTATCATTGGAAAGGAGATATTTTATTCAGCTTACAGCAGATCTAAAATGGCACACGTGTAAACATAACACACACACACATGCACACACATGCTTGCACATACATTTATACAGGCACAAAGAAAATTGAATCCCAGTATCTGTGGATAAACATGGAAACCTTTTGCTTCAATTTTTGACAAAATTGAAGTTCCTTTATTCAAAATTTCTTGTCCCAACTAGAGCCATAGACCTGTTTTTAAGCTAATTCACAAGTGGTAGTGTGAAAGGAATCCTTGATTCAACATACTACAAAGTCGCCCTATATGAAGTAAAAAGGCAGGAATGTCACAGAATTAATGTATCCTATCAATTATTTCAAGGGACCTATTCAGAAGTACAAATACATTTGTACAGAAGACATTTGGGTTCGCTTAGATTAGCTAGGTAGCAGTACTAAGGGAGCTAATCTTTGTGTAAGTGACTGAGGATTTGATTCAAGGGAAGGGCTCCGTATACATAGAAATATTTGGGTGGAGATAAAATTACTAAGTCCATTTTCCTTGGGAATCTCATCCATACTGTCACAGGGATGAAAAGCAAGTGCCCTTCATGACACCCTGGAGGACGGGTAGCTTGGATCTTTCATGACTGAGGGATATTCACTAATTCTAATTCCGGGGATCTAGCAAAGGCAAGCTACATCCCTGATTCTCTTGACAGAGATTTTACCAAATATTAAAACAGTGGTTTCCTTTAATAGTTGGCTAAAAGTGGCTTTTATGGAGAAAATGGAATGTCGTGTTCAGTAATTTCTGTAGTCTGTACTGAACATTCTGGTTAGGACCATTTGTTAGCACTCTGTCTCAGCATCCTTCCTTCCCTCCCTCCCTGCCTCCCTCCCTCCTTCTTTCCTTTCTTCCTTCTTCCCTCCCTCTCTCCCTCCTTCCTTCTGTCCTTTCTTCTTTTCCTCAGTCTCTTTTTCTCTTTCTTTTCTCTTTCGAGCACAGAACTTGAGAACTCCCACCTGCTGGTTTGCTCTCCAAATGCCAGCAATGGCCAGGGCTGGGCTGAGTCAAAGCCAGTTCCAATAACTCAATCCAGGATTCCCCTGTAGGCAGCAGGAACTTCTTGAGCCATCACTGTTACCTATGGCGGTCTGCAGTTGAAGGAAGCTAGAATCAGGAGCTGGAGCTGTAAATATGATCTCAGCACTTTGATGCATAGGACACGGCCGTCCTAAAATGCATCCCAATAGCCAGGGCACATGCCTGTCTTAGCATTCTTAAATCTGGAAACTCTCCCTTGTCGAGGATTTTCCTTTGAAAACTCTGCTGCAATGAAGACAATTTTGTGTGTTCTGTGAAATCAAATAGATTCAGGGCTCTTTTATCCCTATCCAAAGATTTAGTTACGCAAAATGGCTCAGAAGACATTGGCCTTTCTGACATGCGTGAGAGTAGATATTTTTAGCACTATCTACAATTATTGTGGAGTGTACGGTATTAGATTCTGCTCACCTGGTTTTCTTATATTCAGTGTATTTATAAAACATAGATTATTTTAAAGTATGATCCACAAAAATTAATGGTTAAAGTGATTTTTGTATACAGTCAAAGTAACAATGAGGATTACTCAGTGGAGATGAAAGTCACAGTTCTGCACTGTGGATAGTAACTTTTGTACAGGATTTATTTTTCTACTTATAAAGTCCAAATCCTTGGTTGAGCATTAAAATCCGACGAATAGTGTGCCTTCATTAACCCTACAAATTCATCCCTTGACGTGCTCTTAGATGAAGAATGGATGTCAGGGCTTTTTAATAAAGAAGAGCTTTGAGCTGCGAAGACGATCAGGAGCATAGCAATTTTTATTCACATAATTTTATTTTGTTTTCTTTAGCATAAAATGAAAATGTCTTGCCATTTAAATCCAAGACAGATTGATAGAATTATGACGAGTGCCTTGAAGTCGCTTTGTAAGGTTGAGCATCTGCTAAAGCTGTGGAGTCTGTACTCAGAAGATGCTTGTATTTCCCCAGACAGGAGTTCACTTCTTCTGAAATGTGTCCCACCAACAAGGCAGAAAACTCACCTTGTTTTCAGAAAACATGCATTGGACCTTCCTGAAAGTTAGCAATTGGACAAAATAAATTCCATGTGTCCTTTTCTTCATTGCAAATTACTCATTAGAGTCATGCACTGCATAACGACATTTAGTCAACCATGAGCCATAAATAGGACAGTAAATGCCATGTAGCCTAAGTGTGTCATAGGCTGCATACCATGTAGATTTGTGTGAGCACACTGTGGTATTTGCACAATGACAGAACCACTTCACAATATACTTCCCAGAGCGTGTCCCCATTGTTAAGTGATGCATGAATGCACTCTCGTCTGTGTGCAGGAAGTCATTTCACAATCACATGGGCTGAAGGTAGGCTTCGGTCTTATCTACATGATCACCATTTTGCATTGAGAGGAGCACAGGTCATTAGCATACTTGACATCCCTTACCTAGATGAGTTCTGGTCAAGTAGATTGGGCCAGTGAGAACTAAGAGGACAAGGACTCAGAGCGTGTCCATTGACTAGCAGAACAGTTTCGCTACATAAGGAAAATCAAAAACACTCTGAACCAAGAGAACATTTGAAGGAGCTATAAATGGCAGCAAAAATTATTGTCCAGATATCAAAGGTCAGTTGGTTGGTATATTCCTATAACTAAATTGGGCTGAAGCACCTACTGTTCAAACATGTTTCTCAAACGTTTCTTGGGGAACATAGAAGGGTTGCTCTTGCCATGTTCTAGTTTTGAGATATTGGAGAGCAGGAAAGGTAAAAAAAAAAAAATGCAAGCAAAATGAGACAGAGAGAACACAGATGCAAATGTCAGTTTGTATTATATTTTTGAGTATAAACAACAAATGTGGATAATTTGGTTGTTTACCTTGCCTGAATAATTTCCACATAACTTACTGACAGTCTGTCAGTCCTTATCAACACAACACATAAGAAAAAAAATGTCTTGAGGAATCACACCGATGCCCGAACACTGTAAGTTGTACTTTGCACAAAGATCTTTTACCCATTAAGCCTCAGGCCTTCTTATAGAGTTATGGTTGGCTAAAGATTGCTCTTTCTTTGAAATACAGGAGTGGCTGCCTTTTGCATATCATATCTTTTCTAAAATACAGGTGTGCTTGCCTTCAGGATATTTAATATGTGCAAACTAAGTTTAAAAAAAATGTCTAAATTTTGAATGGAAAACTGTGAGCATTAATTTAACAATGCTATTGACAGTGCATTAAAGTTATCCTTTTTTATTTTTAGAAGATTTATTAATTTATATATTTGAAAGTCAGAGTTATACAGAGAAAGGGAGAGACAGAGAGAGAGAGAGGGAGAGAGAGAGAGAGAGAGAGATCTTCCATTCTCTGCTTCACTCCCCAGATAGCCTCAATGGCTGGGGCTGGGCCAGGCCGAAGCCAGGAGCCTGGAGCTTCATCTGGGTCTCCTACATGGGTGCAGGGGCTCAAGCACTTGGACCATCTTCAGCTGATTTCCCAGGCCATAGCAGAGAGATGGATCACAAGTGGAGCATCTGGAACATGAACTGGCACCCACATGGATACCGGTGAGCAGGAAGTGGCTTTCCCTGCTATGCCACAATGCCAGCACTGAGTTTATATAATGAATCAAATAGTTAAAATTTTAGTATCAAAAATGCTGTAGCCACTGGTATATAGTCCCTTATTTGCTCATATATTTTGTTGTCTTTGTATTTATCTACATCTATATGTATACATATATCTTTATATGTATGTATATATTTATTTATCTTCTAACATCATCTACATCTATCCATTTTAGTTCTTTGATGCTTAGTTGATATAGGTTCTAAGCATTGTGTTCTAGAATAGGTTAATTTATAAAATAATATATTAGTTTGTTGTCGTTCCCCCTCTTCGTGGAGGAACGACACTAAACCCTGCCTAGGTTTCCTATCCGAGTCACGGCACCATTATATCGCTCCCCGTCTTCGTGGAGGAACGACACAGGACCCTGCGCTGTTCTTTCGTCTGCTCGGCCCTTCCCGGGTTTGCTGCTGGTTCTTCCCGGGTTGGCTACCGTCCCTTCCACCTCCGTGGAAGGGCAGTTCCCCCTGCCACCTTCCCCACTTCCGCGGGGGAGCGGCACACCGCCGGCCGGCTCTCTCGGGGGCTGCACAGGTGTTCCTTCAGATAGATGTTCCTGGTGCATGTTGTCTCTCTCCTCCTTTATAGTCCTCTTCCACCAATCCCAACTCTGCTACCCACAACGCCAAGTACACTGCTCTCCTCCAATCAGGAGCAGGTCCTACAGTTTATTGGTTAAACTGGAGGCAGCTGTGTAGAAGCTGTTTCCTCCTCTCCCAGCGCCATATTGTGGGAGAGCAGATGCATAAAATAAGTCTTAATTCGAGTAACAGTCTAGTCCCAGTTGCTCCCCACAGTTTGTAAGATAACATCATAAATCAGATCGAAGCTTCGCAACAATCTGATAAGATCATTCTATTTTCTTCATAGAGAAACTGAATCTCAAAGAAGACAAGCAACTTCCTGATAATGAGCACATGACTCAGTGCACTTGCCAAGAAAGGTTCAAAGCAGCCCTCCTTCCAAGGGGAAGCCTTGTCTGAATCAAAGGAAAAGAAAGGTAACACTTTCCCAAAATTTACCTATACTTCAATTCTATTAGGGAAATTCTATGTTTTATCTCAGTTCCAATCAGTTTTATGTAAAAAACAAAACTCCAGGTATGCTTGTCTACTAATTCCTATTTTTAGTGCTCTGAGAGGCCTTATGACATAAAAATACTGTATTATTAAATTACATCTATTAAATACATTTTCCTCTCCTCCAAGTCAAGAAAATTGATGTGCTATCAGTATTGACATACTCTTACTATTCTATTGCTCCTGACCCACCTTCAAAGAAGGAGACAATGAAGGTTCATTTGTTATATTCCTACAACAATAGATAAACTTCAATGGCTTTTCCCTATTATTGCGTTCACAGCAGATTTCTTATTGGGTAATATAACGTGATTATCAAAGCAAATAGAAAATTTCTAATCTGACTTATCTGTCTTCTGTAATGTGAAGTAGTATTAGGCTTTACTACTTGTCCTTATTTCTTTTTGCTTTGATACACTTTGTTGAAAATTGATCATTCACTACATTGAAAAAATCTTTACTCCATAAAAAGCAGGATGATCATTTGTCTGCTATATCAGGATCTCTCAGCTCATTTCTAATGCATTTAAGACATTTATCTATTTCCATATGGTATATGTTTGTGGCTTGTTTCTCTGGATATTTAATGTATAAATTTAACTCTAAAAACAAATCATTTACTGCAGAAATCAATTAGGAAAACTGTATGTGTGTCATTGAAATTATTACTATTCTTAAAACTAAAGCAACATAGATTATCAAATGGCATAATTTATGCTTAGTGAAATCATGTTTGCATGCTGATTTTCTGCTGTCAATTTTCTTTCCAGAAACTGTGATGTTAATTATTGTTAAAAGCACATTTACTTTAAAGTAGAATAGGCCAAGTAGAGCTTGAGAAACGTTCAGATGAAGCTGATCAATAAGGCAATCTTCCATACAAGGTAAACAGAAGTCCTATGCTTTTAATGGTATATTCTTAAACTTCAATTATTATTTTCATTTCCCATCTAATTTTATTGTGTAAGAATGGAAGCAGTAGTGGTAATAACAGTATAGGCTGTGTCTACTGCAGCGTGTTCTGACAATGGGTTTGCTTATATAAATAAG
The DNA here is from genome assembly GCF_964237555.1 of Oryctolagus cuniculus. NCBI lineage: Eukaryota > Metazoa > Chordata > Mammalia > Lagomorpha > Leporidae > Oryctolagus > Oryctolagus cuniculus. The sequence goes on from NC_091436.1 coordinate 150,624,842, forward strand.
TCCAGACACACTAGGCTCAGGGGGATGGCCACACGTAAGTGATCAGTCTTCAAGTGGAAAGAGCTGACAAGGAATACCAGCCTTGCTCTCCAATATTGTTGAGTAGAAAGTTAAAATTCCACTACTCTGCCTAGGAAAAACTCTGCAGCCAAAGCTTAGCAGTTGAAAATGATGAAGTAGGAGCTTGCAACATTCACACATACAAGCATTTTTCATTTTCAAGGGATCATAAAATGTAGTTTGTGATTTTCAGCAACTGGTACTGGGAATTCATTCAAGTGAACTGAATACACTGATGTGCTGGAAGTAAAACAGAGTTTGAAGAACACTGATCAAAGTACAGTATCCCCATCCTTCCCTTGACCCCAAACCAAATGTCTTCAAACATTGCAGTAACATCAGCATCATCAAAGGATAAAACTGAAGTTAATCATACTGGCAGCAAAATGAGTATATATTTCCCTGATTGATGACTGCTGGTCAAAGAGATCACTTGGCCAAGTGTTCCAGATCCTTCAAGGAAAGGATTGGAAAAGTCTGTGTTTTAAATCAATTAGAAGAAGAAAAACTCTCACAGTTTGAGGAATAGTGATCAAAACTAAATTAAAGTTAGCATAATGGTTGCTAAGTTATAGTTAAATAAGAATAAGATGTGGTGTCCTATTGCATAGTACAAGGACTGGCAATAATGATAATGTACTGTATGTTTCATTTAAAACCAAAAGAAGAATTTTTAATGTTTCACCATGAAGAATGTTACACATTTGAGGAGATAGATCTGTTTGCCTGACTGGACAATATGCAATATATACAGGTATAGAAAAATCACATATTACCCATAAAACATATAATTTTATATGTTAGTTTAAAATGAAACGATTAAAAATAATTCAATAGGCAGGGAGTTAAAACAACAGCCAAAACAAAAGAAGTTTCAGTAGTAGACAAGGAAAACAGAGATCAAAGTCTGCGAAATGGCCACAACAAATGGCTGTTCCTAGTGTCTACTGCACAAGAGAGAGCCATGCATACTACAGACAAAATTGTGTATGAGGTAGTGGAGGGCATAGAGCCTGGTGGTTTCAAGTCCCCAGTCAAGTTCTGTGAAGGAAGGGGAGAAGCACACTTGGTCATACATGGAAGAGGATGCACGTATATTCACCCTGGAAGTTTTATGCCATGTACTCTCACATACTCTTACTGTCTTCTGCTATCATCTATCATTCTCTAAGGCCCAATCTCTACTGAATTCTCAACTTGAAACTATGGCCAGGGGAGAGTGAAGAGAGAGAAAAACCAGGGAATTCTACGGCCAATAGCTTGAGCACTGTGGTATTCAAGGCAAGATCATTTGTGAGAATTGAGTTTCATCATAGTGCCCACAACAAAGAGCTGCTGAGGTTAGTGTACTAGCAGATACATTTATTATTTGAGGAAAAGATGCCTTGTGATAATGTAAACTAGTGAGAATGTGAGTCCAGTTCATGGTCTTGTTATCCAGAAACAGGCCATAAATCCAGTTACCAACAGAAAATGTGGTGGTAAATGGAGTATTAGGCATTTCTTGAAAGGAGTAACTCACAGATGAGGACACCATTTTTAAGGGCTTTGTGTCCCAGCTCTGAACAGTGTACAACTCTTTGTATGTGTATTTATTTATATGGTCTCTCTCACTCCTAGGATTTTCATGATCTTCCTTCTATCTGGAGGTCCATGTTCCCAACCCCTGTTTCCTGCTTCCCAACATATTTCCTTCTCTTTCTGCCATACACTTGTACTTCCTTTGGCCTTCAGCCTAAGCACCAGTTCATGAGGCTAACCTCCCCATTATAACCATGTGTGGTCCTAATCCTTTCTTATAAGAATACAAAATCCTTTCCCTTTCTTTCATATCAGTTTGTAGACACATTTGCATTGAATGTGTTGTTCTCAACAGTAACAAAGTCAAGGCAAGACCAGAATGAGTGGATAGGATCCAAGATATTTGGAAGTCAAGAAGTGAAAGGTCAGCCTATAGTAAGAGTCATGAATATTCAAATCACTCAGAAGTATCATTCTTTTTGGATAGTCATGGTGAGTCAAGAGCTGAAATCTTCCAAGAATGAAAAAGTTCAATGACTTAAAATAAGTATCTGCAAAATTAGAAGGGTAGTTGGTATTCTTCTTTTTTAAAAAAGATCTCTTCATTTATTTGAAAGGTAGAATTACAGAGAAAGAAAAAAGTGAGAGTCAGAAAGAGAGAGAGAGAATCTTTTATCCTCTGGTTCATTCCCCAAATGGCCACAATAGCTAGGGCTGGGCAAGGCTGAAGCCAGGAGCCAGGAAATCCATCTGCATATCTCACACTCCTGGCAGGGGCCAAAGTACTTGGACCATCTTCTGCTGCTTTCCCAAGCACATTAGCAGGGAGCTATATTAGAAGTGGAGCAGTATGGACTTGATGCAGTGCTCCTATGGGATGCAGGTGTCGCAAGCAGTGGCTTAACCTTCTGAGACGGAATACTGGCCCCTATTTTTCATCTTTTATTTTTGGTTAGGGTTCCTGACTGAAAGGCTATACTTCCTCCCAATGGATCTGCTGGATTGATCCATGAGTGCTCTCTCTATCCCACAGAGAGTACAGTAATGGAACACATTCTTCCTGCCCACGGACGTTAGCCTGGCCCTGCTCGGCTGTAATGCAAAGTAGGATATTTTATTCAACCACAAAAGTTTTCTTAAATAGTACAGATACCTCTGCTGAGTGCAATGCAATCTATTTGTTTTCCTGATTTATATACACCAAAGCAACAACAGCAAAACAACAACAAAAACACCTATGAGATTATTTTTGTCTGGTTATTCACTTTGAGTCATTTCTTGTCTTATCCCTGTTGAGTTTTCTATCCCATCAAAAATATATTGACTTGAGATCGAAATCAAATATTTCCAAATTCTAATCTTCATTTTTGAGAGCATGATGAGTTGTTCAGCTTACTCGCTTCTACTGGTGACTTAATTGTATACATGACAACATGAGATGTAATCAAAATAGCTGTAGACAACTTACTATAAACTGTGTATCAAAGTTATATAAATCCATTTTCAGATAATGTTTACTAAATCTGGGATTAGAAGTAAAATGTGTTTATGTGGGTTTTATTTTTATTTTTTTTATTCTTAGACACAAGCTTCTAGGGCCTTCAAATCTAGTTTCAAGAACCACTTCCAATTTTCCTGAATTATCCAATTGGCTAGGTTGAGCAGTCAATGCTAGAAACTTTAAAGATTAAAATATGATAAGAAAAGAACTTTGTTGCATGGTATTACAGATAAAATAAGAAGTGACGGGTTGAGGCCAGTGCCATGCCTCAATAGGCTAATCCTCCACGTGCAGCGCTGGCACCCCGGGTTTTGGTCCTGGTCAGGGCACCGGATTCTGTCCTGGTTGCTCCTCTTCCAGTCCAGCTTTCTGCTGTGGCCCTGGAGGGCAGTGGAGGATGGCCCAGGTCCTTGGGCCCTGCACCCGCATGGGAGACCAGGAGAAGCACCTGGCTCCTGGCCAGTGCAGTGTGCCAGCCACAGCGCACCAGCTACAGTGGCCATTGGGAGGTGAACCAATGGAAAAGGATGACCTTTCTCTCTGTCTCTCTCTCTCACTGTCCACTCTACCTGTCAAAAAAAAAAAAAAAAGTGAGGGGTTGGTGTTTGGTGGTTAAAGTTCCATTTTTTTATTTATTTACGTTTTAGTAGAAAACTTATATTTAATAAATATAAATTTCAAAAGTACAACTTTTAGATTATAGTGGTTCTTCCCCCCCATAACTGCCCTCCCACCCACAAACCATCCCATCTCCTACTCCCTCTCCCATCCCATTCTTCATTAAGATTCATTTTTATTTATTTTTATATACAGAAGGTCAATTCTATACTAAGTAAAGATTTCAACAGTTTGCACCCACACAGACACACAAAGTATAAAATACTGTTTGAAGATTAGTTTTACCATTAATTCTCATAGTACAACACGTTAAGGACAGAGATCCTTCATGGGGAATAAGTGCACAGTGACCCCTGTTGTTGATTTAACAACTGACACTCTTATTTATGACGTCAGTAATCACTCGAGGCTCATGTCATGAGCTGCCAAGGCTATGGAAGCCTCTTGGGTTCACAAACTCTGACCTTATTTAGACAGGGCCATATTCAGAGTGAAAGTACTCTCCTCCCTTCAGAGAAAGGTACCTCCTTCTTCGATGGCCCGTTCTTTCCACTGGGATCTCACTCACAGGGATCTTTCATTTAGGTCATAAAATTTCATTTGGGACTCCCCCATCCCACGGTGGAGAGCCTGGTTTCAAGTCTAAGTTCAACTTCCAGTTTTAGTTTCCTATTAATGCACACTCAGGAAGGCATCAGGTGGGGGCTCAAGTAGCCTTCTCTCCATGTGCGAGACTGAATTCCAGGCTCCTGACTTTAGCCTTGCCTACCCTGTTTGCAGGCATTTGGGGACTGAATCAACAGATGGAAAGAAGATCCTTCTGTCTGTGGCTCTATGTCTCTCTTTGCCTCTGCTACTCAAGTAAAATATGTTGTTAAAGAAGTAAAAAGGCAACGAAGTTCTATGAAACACCCTCACCTGCATTGTCCCTACCTTAGCTGACCTCCGGAGAGCAGGCATGCTGCTTCTCCAGGTGTAAGTGATTCATAAGGAAGGTGGAGTTACTGGTTCTTTCAGAATTGTGACTGGATTCTGTCTTCTCCGTGCCTTCTGCTGGGAGGTGTGGGGTGGGGGCAGAGGCAGTGCACAATGGTGATCAGAAAGGACCTTGTGCACACACACTATTGCTGTTATAAAAACACTAAACTTCCCTTCCGAAAAAGAGAACATTTATTACTGCCACAGGACTGTGGGAGAAAGAGTCAGGTCATGTCAAGGCCCAAATCAATCTGTCCGTACAGAAATGGGTTTGGGAATTTACGAAGTTCAGATAATTGAGGCAGAAGTAACTGAAGCAAAGCAATAGAACATGATAGGTCGAGAGGAAGGGGGTGGGGAAAGTGCTTTGAGTGTGTACCCTGACAAATAATGTCTTCATGTACACCATATGTTCAAAGATAGCTGCTGAAACATCATCAGAGGGGTGTTGTTTAACAGTGTAATGAATCATAGGTAACTCTCTGGTCAGGCTGAATTGATCTACACAGGCTCCAATTCAAAAGCTGGCTCCAGCCAGTGCTGTCCACTTTTATCAGAGACTCTGCAAAGATAGCTCAGTAGACTGTTTTGCAAAAAGCAGCTATTATATGATTGCAAGTTACTACGTGACAGATAGGCAGATAACCATTGTGGGCTGTTAGTATGTGAGGTAGCCATGGGAAGCTTGCTGTTAAGCATGGGGAGAGGGGCCCTTTGGTATCCATGGTTTTACAATGAAAGAAATTGCTTAAGTCAGCAGTTCTACTTCTTTATCAGGACCAAATTCATTCAACAAATATGTATTGAACACCAGCATACATTCGTTCATTCAACAAAAGCTTAGTGGGTGTTGGCCAAGTACCAGTCACTCTCCTGGCGTTAGGAATATAATAATGCATCAACACAGATGTGGATCCTCCTCACAAGTATCTCTAAGTCTAGTACAGGACACAGGGAAAGAAAAATAAATGAAGCAATACAGTATGTGGTAAAAGTTACAAACACAAGTTGAGCTTTTCTATTAGATCATCTGGATGACTAACTCCTCCTAGCCTTGCACAAAGGCGAGGGAAGGTGAGCAAACTCTCGCCTGAGGAAATGATGTTGAACGAAGATGTAAAGGGTCGGTGATGATTGACCAGGGGGCATGCAAATGATAACCATAAGCATCTTGCAGGGGGAGCATGGTGTGATGATAGGGGAAAAGAGGAATTTGGCTAGAGAGTAGAAAACCTGTGAAATGGTGAGACTAGGAGGCTAGCATAGAACTGAATTGTGTCCCCTAAAAGGGGGTGAAGCCTTAAATCCCAACATGATCCAGGAGAAAGAGCCTTTCAGAGATAATTAAGGTAAAATGAGGTTGTAAGGATGATAACTTAATCCAGTTAGATTGATTTGGATTTATATATACATAAATATATAAATATAAATGTATAAAATGAATATATTATAAATATATGTATACGACTTATAGATTTATAAATATGTAGCATAAATATAATATATAATTATATGTTATATATAATATAAATATATTTATATATAGAGAAAAATATATAAATATGTATATTGATATATATATAAAAAAGGGGGAAAGAGAGAGAAACTGTGAGAATGCAGTTAGGGAAAGAGCCCTAATCAGAACCCAAACACATTGGCACGCTGTCTCAGACTTCTCATTTTTAGAACTGTGAAAAAATAAATTTATGACTTAAGCCACCCAATCTATGGTATTTTGTTGCCAAAGCCCAAGCAGATGACACATGAGACAGAGTCAGACCCTGTAATGCTTTATAGACGATCCCTCTAGGAGCAGGGAGAAACCATGTAGGCTTTTGAATGTGACGGGCATAGGGCCTTAGAGGGAGCTGGTGGAATATAAGTGACATGAAAGATTTTACTTTGAAAACATTATTTTCATGGGCATATGAAGAAATCATTGGAAAGGAGGTGAGTGAATACAGGGAGACCAGTTAGGAGGGTGTTTTGTGATTTTGAAGAACCCCATGGCTTGGAGGGGGAAATGCAGATTCGTGTATGAATTAGAGAAATAGTAAGAATAGTAATCAATAGTAATATTAATATAGTTTTAATTGATGTAATATCAGTAGTAAGAATTTGGCAGTGGATTGTAAAATAAAGCACTGGAAAGGCACCTCTGTCCTGCTCAATGGGAGGTGATGGTGTTCACTACCCTAAGGGACAATGCAGGAGGGACAAGCTGAGTACCCGGATGGGAGAAATACTATTTTATTTTAGATGTTGACTTGAAACATCTGTGAACAGAGATCCTCAGGCTTCCACACCCTCACCTGCCTTATTTCCAGCTTCCATCCTCTCTCATATTAAGCTCAAACTCCATCACTGTTGATTCAAGTGACATTTTGCCATGGATTTCTACCTCCAGGTCCATCATACCACGGCCCGACAGCAGCATCCTTTCTTGCTTGCTCGTCTAGATAGAACAAGAGTCTTCCTAAGAACCCTGATGTCTCCGTTTCACTGAACTTCCTTCTATGAAGATTTCTACTTCGAGTCAGCTCCGAGATACCCTTGTCCTGTGTGCCTGTTACATCTTTTAGTCTCACCATTCTAATCCTTATCACACTGGAGTTAAATTGGTTTATTTACTTTCCTGCCTTTCCACAAGTCCCTAGCAACATAAGGGCATGAATCAGGCCTTCCTTATTCTTTGCATCTCTAAGACTCAACATTTTTATTTGCGTATTATATGCTCCATTACCCTTTAAAACTTATCTGATAAAAAAAATACACTGTAGAGTTGGAAAGATCATTTGGTTTATGGTGTGCCTTTGAGTTTATAAACATCTGAAGTCATCAAAGGTTGAAATGAAATTTTTTTCTTAAGGAAAAAAATGCATATTTTTGTTTTTTGACAGAGCAGAAAGTGAGTGAGAGAGAGAGAGAGAGAAAGAAAGGTCTTTCTTTTGCCATTGGTTCACCCTCCATTGGCCGCCGCGGCCGGCGCGCTGTGGCCGGCGCACCGCGCTGATCTGAAGCCAGGAGCCAGGTGCTTCCTCCTGGTCTCCCATGGGGTGCAGGGCCCAAGCACTTGGGCCATCCTCCACTGCACTCCCGGGCCACAGCAGAGAGCTGGTCTGGAAGAGGGGCAACCAGGACAGAATCTGGTGCTGCTAGGCAGAGGATTAGCCTAGTGAGCCGTGGCGCAGGCAGAAAAAAATGCATAAATTTTAATTCATTGTCTAGAGTAAATATGAAAATGAGAACAAGCATTTGTTCACTCACTCCATCTATATTTATTTAGTGTGTACTATGTACTAGGCATTGGACTGGGCTCTCAAAAATGTAAAATTACAAAACAAAAAAGAGAAACATAGCTTGTAGTCTCATGGGACTTAGTGAGAAAGACATAAATCTATGAGAGAATTATGCAAATGCATGGGAAATCACGAACATACGAGCTCTGTAGGGTAGCTGACAGAAAAGCATAGGGTGCTATGGAAGTGTTTAATAGAATTGACAGACTTGATCAAAGAAGAGTGATGTGGTGGGTTTTTGGGAAAGGCATGTTGAGCAGATGCGGCAGAGGACAAGCACGGTAGAGGTTGTGGATAGGGAGAAAGGCCACCATTTGGGCAGACCTGGGTAGCAACAGTGAGGTTTTGGCTCTTTATCCTCTGAGCAACCACAAGCTGTTACAGCCACATCTTAAAAATGTGATCTCAAGAGCCAAGATTTACCTGTAGTACAAATCTATTTAATGGAAGTTACAATGGTGAAACAGTTCAAATTTTCCTGGTTCCAGCACTGTGCTGTGCACGAGAGACAGGAAGATGAAGAAACTAACATTGCCCTGACTTTCAGAGTCTCATACTCTGGTCAAAGAAAATACGAACACACAACATTTGTGAGCATTTTTAATAATAGAAGCATGTGTAGAATCCAGATTGAACAACAATGTCTGGGGTTCTGGAAAATCAGGAAAACCTATTGTGAACACTTAGTGTCTCATAGGGGGACTTTGAAGAATAAACATAGTTTGTATTTGCCTTTTTTTTTTTTTTTTTTGGACAGGCAGAGTGTACAGTGAGAGAGAGAGAGAGACAGAGAGAAAGGAGAAAGGTCTTCCTTTGCCATTGGTTCACCTCCCAGTGGCCGCTGTGGCCGGCGCGCTGTGGCTGGCACACTGCTCTGATCTGAAGCCAGGAGCCAGGTACTTATCCTGGTCTCCCATGGGGTGCAGGGCCCAAGGACTTGGGCCATCCTCCACTGCACTCCCTGGCCACAGCAGAGAGCTGGCCTGGAAGAGGGGCAACCGGGACAGAATCTGGCGCCCTGACCGGGACTAGAACCCCGTGTGCCGGCGCTGCAAGGCGGAGGATTAACCTAGTGAGCCGCGGCACCGGCCTGTATTTGCTTTTGCTATTTTGAGACAGACATCTTCATCCAGGCACAGAGAAGAATGTGACTGAAGGAATGATAGTATGGAAGAGCAAGATGTGCCTATGGGATTCTAGAGGGAGTGGCTGTAAGTGGTTCAATACAGATGCTACTTGGCTTATAATGGAATTACATCCTGATAGACCTATCTTTTTTTTTTTTAAGATTTATTTGTTTATTTGAAAGTTAGAGTTACACAGAAAGAGGGGAGGCAGAGAGAGAAAGAGAAAGGTCTTCCATCCGATGGTTCACTCCCCAATTGGATGCAACGGACGGAGCTAAACTTATCCAAAGCCAGGAGCCAGGAGCTTCTTCTGGGTCTCCCACGTGGGTGCCGGGGCCCAAGGACTTGGGCCATCTTCTACAGATTTTCCAGGCCATAGCAGAGAGCTGGATCAGAAGTGGAGCAGCCAGGTCTTGACCTGGTGCCCATATGGGATGCTGACACTTCAGGCCAGGGCGTTAACCCGCTGTGCCACAGCACTGGCCACATAGACCTCCCTTACGTTGAAAATATTATAAGTGAAAAATGCACTGAGGGTCAGTCATTTGGCCTAGTGGTTAAGATGTCATTTGGGACACCTGCATCCTTTATCAGGGTGCGTAAGTTTGCACCCTGACTCCACTTCTGAGTGTAGTTTTTCTGGTTATCGCGCGTCCCAGGAGGCAGCAGTGGCGGCTCAAGTCATTGGGTTTCTGCCAGTGATAAAAGGGATCCGGGTTGTATTCTTGGCTCCTGCCTTCATCCTGGCCTTGTCTCATTTGCGATGCAAACCAGTGAATGGGAGAGCTCCCTGTCTCCACCCCCACCCCCATCCTTCTCTCTCTTCTCTTTGTCTTTCAAATAAATACATAAAAATTTAAAAATGCATTGACTACACCTAACCTATTGAACATTACAGTTTAGCAATACAGCGCATTGTAGAGCTTTGGCAGTTTTTCCTTAAATGTGGAGCTGACTGCCCAGCATCACACAAGAGGATTGGACTACATTTTGCTAGCCTGGGAGATGATACAAACTGAAAATTGCAACTATAGTTTCTATGGAATGTGTATCACTTTTGCACTATCATAAAGCCCAAAAAATCAAGATAAACCATTGTGAGCGGGAACGGCTTATGTTTCAAAAGAATAAAGCACACAGAGGATGATGGAGGAAGATACTGCAGCATTAGATGTGGGCAGGCAGTGATGGGTATGGTTTGTCCAAACATGAAACTTTTTCTAAAAGAAAAGAAAAACCTTTGTTTTCCAGAGACCCAGCTGGAAGTGAGGCAAGTCAAGCAAGATGATCAGAATGAACATGAAACAAAGTAGACAATAGACTGCCTCTTGCCCTTTGGCAAATCCAGACAAAGTCACCTCTGTGTTGAGGGAGCTACAGAGCCATTGTTGGCCCTATTTTGCTTCTCTATCTGTATACACTCCTGCCCTTCTTTCAAAACCTGGAGCTTTCTGGGGCTTTGGGAAAGAGGTATGCAGTTGGAGGATGGTCAGAATCTCCTCCTGCATTTCTTTACCCCCTGAATGCTAATGTCACATTCCTAGTTTGTTCACAGAACACCTGACATTCTTCCACCATGCTAGAAATTTCTCCTATATCAAACCACCTATGAGGACTTTCTTGGCCATAGGACACACAAACAAAAATATTTTTGACTATCTAACAAATGAGGGTAAGTAAATGGTCAAAACTCTTTCCAACAGATAGATGGCAGACCTGTATGAGAGAACAAGAACTTCAGCTCAATAGGGAACTCCTGCCATTTTAACAGGCATATAAAACACATTTTAAAAAAATAAAATGCAATCTTTCTTTCGTGTTATGTATAATTTCTTCAGTTCTCAGTTAGCTTCATACCTTCAGGCAGGAAGGAAGAAATGCAATATTGGCAAGAAATCCACTCGAACTGGCTCGAAATGATGTGTTTCTGGCACTCTAAGATACTTAACACCTTTCAGAATGCAGGAAAAAGTTGCTTTGAAAATGTTTCAGCAAGACACACATGCGGGATATTCTTGATCAAGACAGGCTGTCAGCACTGTATTTTGCCACCTCTGCTCCTCCCATCCAATTCCATCATTAAATGTGCTGTGTGATTCTTTCATTCGGGGTCAAAAGTGTAAAAATTGGTCAGGGTTTCTTCCTAGTCTCAAGAAATCTTGTTTGCCAACAGCCTAGGAAAATGGTTTCTTTCAAAACAGGCACATATATGCAGATACACACGGCCTGGTATCAGATCCATGCATAATTTTTCACACTTCATGTTTCTCATGAACGTTTTGAAGATGCCTAATATGCATAGATTTCAAAACCTTTTACACAGATATACTTATCTTCTGATTTCATTTTCCAAGAACTTTTTGAAGTGCTCTCCTATTAAATTAGATAGGTGAATTTGGTACTATATAGACAATGATCCAAGACATGCACATGAGTTTAAAAAGTGTGTTCAGATAAAATGAAACATTTGTGCAGCCTCAATTAGGTTAATAGTACTTCTGTTTCAGAAAATTGTCCTGTGATACTTTATTTGATCTCTTAATTATGTTGTGATTTTTCTTCAACAATTGTGTTCCTCAATACCAAGATTCAAAGCTGAAATCTAGTGTATTGCATTTTTTTTTTTTTTTTGACAGGACAGAGTGGACAGTGAGAGAGAGAGAGACAGAGAGACAGGTCTTCCTTTGCTGCTGGTTCACCTCCCAATGACTGCCATGGCCGGCATACTGCGACCAGCGCACCACGCTGATCCGAAGCCAGGAGCCTGGTGCTTCTGGTCTCCCATGGGGTGCAGCGCCCAAGCACTTGGGCCATCCTCCACTGCACCCCCGGGCCACAGCAGAGAGCTGGACTGGAAGAGGAGCAACCGGGACAGAATCCAGTGCCCCGACCAGGACTAGAACCTGGTGTGCCAGCGCCACAGGCACAGGATTAGCCTAGTAAGCCGTGGCGCCGGCCGTGTATTGCATTCTATCAATTGAACTGGGACATACTTGCCACAATTATCTGTCCATAGTGTGGTAGGCAGCATTTCAAATCTGATCAGATATATTTAGTAGAAACCTTTAATGTCAAACTCTGGAAAGCGACAAACAGATAGGAGTAATCAAATAAGACTGGGCACAACTTGAAATTTGTTTTGATGAGCAGTTGTGATGTACAGTGAAAAGAATGTCGGACGGAGTTAGTCGATCCAGGTTTGAACGTGAGTTTAAAATCTAGTTGACTTCTTAGATGTTTGGTTTTGAGGAATTCACTTAGCCTCTCTGAGCTGCAGTATTACTGACTGTAAAATGGTGTAAATTGTCCCAATCTCAGAAATTTCAGGTCTTGTAGGATTAAATAACTTTAACATATTAAAGTACCTACCAAAGCCTTGAGTGTAGTAAAATTTCAATAATTAATTATTGAATCAAAAATGAATAAATTCTACCTGAATTTTGGAAAGCATGTTTTCTCCACACAAACCAAAGAGACTTTGATTTGCAAAATGTGAAAGGCAATGGTTGAGAGGAAGCCTGTGTGAAAAACAATGTGTTTTGGCTGGCACCGCGGCTCAGTAGGCTAATCCTCTGCTTAGCGGCGCCGGCACACCGGGTTCTAGTCCTGGTCGGGGCGCCTGATTCTGTCCCGGTTGCCCCTCTTCCAGGCCAGCTCTCTGCTGTGGCCCGGGAGTGCAGTGGAGGATGGCCCAAGTGCTTGGGCCCTGCACCCCATGGGAGACCAGGGTAAGCACCTGGCTCCTGCCATCAGATCAGCGCGATGCGCCGGCTGCAGAAAGCTGGCCGCAGCGGCCATTGGAGGGTGAACCAACGGTAAAAGAAGACCTTTCTCTCTGTCTCTCTCTGTCACTGTCCACTCTGCCTGTCAAAAAAATGAAAAAAAAGAAAAAAAAAAGAAAAAAAAAGAAAAACAATGTGTTTCTAGAGTACCTACACTGTTTCAGGGTAAGATGTGTCCCGATCCCACCTTGGATTCTCAGTGTCACTCTGGGCCACTCGGAGCCTGAGTAAACTCCGAAGTTATTTGTTTCAATAAGCGTGAGATGAGTTCCTGTGGAAAAGAGAAAGTGCACACTGTTTCTCTAGCTTGGTTAAATATAATCCAATCTCACTAAAATGACTGAAAGCTTGCTGTGTATCAAGATGATCCAAAAATGATTCACCACATCACTAGATGCATATCATAATACTACATAAGGCAAAGAATAAAGTATATATGGTAGAACTGTAAATAAAGCACTATTTACTCAAAGAGATTAAGAATTAAAGAGGAATGCTGAGCTTTTTCTTTGATAGCTTTTCCTTTGATCAGCAGAGACTCACATATATGGAGATAAATAAAAGGCTTAGCACTGGTATCTGGAGCGAGTGAGCAGAGCCGTGCAATCAGAGGGAAGAACTTGTCCTAAGCATAAATTCTCAATGAGGATTTGGTGCTTTCCACCCTTTCTCTTTCCCCTTTATTATTTTTCACCTTTTCACCAAGAAAGCCAATGCATGCATTTGTACCTTTCCCTGGTCTCTCCAGTTGTAATAACTATTCCCTAAAGTTCATTCAACTAGAGACAGCACTGGGAGGGTTTGCTGTCTGTAAGAGGAACAACTGAAATGTAAAATAAATTCAATAATGCTCCATTAAATTATCTCAAACCCAGTGGCTCTGCTTGAAGAACATCTGGGTCTGGTGACATCAAGGTTGTGGAATAGGACAGCAGGTTTCTCAGACTGGATTCTTCAGAAGTAGACTGAGAAACAAGTGGGCAAATGAAACAACTGAACAATCAACGAAATTTGCTTCTACTGTTTGTATACGGCATGATTCCTGGTGGATCTGGCAGCCCGCATTGTGAAGAAGGTTCTGGAAGGAATCTGGAAGAAGGGTGCTGGTTGTGCCTGCAGGTGCAATGGGACTTGAGGGAGGCAGAAGAGAATCCTCTTTGAAGGCAAATTTCACAGTTCCAATTTGTTCCCAGAACACTTTATGGAGCAATATTCTCACATTTCTATCATAACAGGTTGAGGACCAAATGAGCCTTTACCTCCTGCCTGTCATTGTAGTGTCCATGTGCTTCATTTAAGTCACATCCACCTCTGCCCCTAGCGATGACTCTTTGCAGTTCTGGGTGAAGTCACAGCTAAATAGAATGGGGCATAAATCATTCCACACACAACTGCTCTGGGGACCTAGGACAGGAAGGTGCAGGGAGTATGAAACCTATGTGAACCCTCTGTAGCAAGAATGAACTTACCAGGGAGCTCCTCTCATGATTTAGAGAGCACCATACGTGGAACCATCAGGGTAAATCTGCCTCTGTAGTGTCAGGAGTTTGAATCTTTGCATGAGGAAATATTTTATTAAAGTTTTCTAGTAGAAGTAACCTTGTGTTTTGAGTAAAAGAGCCTAACCTAAAACATATGTTAGTAATACTAGTCACAGAAGGATAAATTATTAAAAATGTGTTCAAACACAACCTTGGTTCTGCTAAGAAAATTATTAGAGGAGACTGTGTGAGATGATAGCCTAAGCTGAAAACACAAATCTCACTGTTCTATATTTTTCTCTTACTTTTCACTTTCTTCCCTGTCTTTTTCTATCTCTTCCTATTTATCTCTGAGTTTAGAAAAAGTTAATGTCAGTGCTTTAGAAACTATAACTCTCAAGAAGGGTTTATACTCATTTTTCAGTGGCACTAATAAAACTATTATGCATTTCATTTCTATTTCATTCCATCAGTATGCTAAAAAAATTCAGTCTCTAAGCACTGCAGACTTTTTGAGTTATTGAAGTTAAATACGCATCCACAGGAAAACTGAGAACAATGTAATACATTGTAGCACACCTGATTGAGGTGTGCAAATCAGATGACTTAGGCACACTGTTTTACAGACTGCAGGGGGAAGAAGTCATCAGGGTTTCTGCTCAGAAATATGGAGGCAATTCGGAAGGGGCCTTTTCTCTAGAGCATGCATTTTATGTTTGTTTCCCTAAATCTTGCCAATTGTGGCTATAGGCCTTAGGATGAATTGCCAATATAATTTTCTCTCCTACTAGAAAATCAAACTGGCAAAGCTCTTGGGTAGTAGACAAGGTTCAGGGAGTTCCCAGTCTTGGATTTGGAAATGCCTTTGCTGTACACACATGTTATTATTTACTTTAAAATAAGGGCTATTCCAATGTTATAAAGGAGAGAGAGAGAGAGTAAAAATCTGTCCTGCAGGACAGATATCACAAGTCAAAAGCCAGAGATTTGTTTCTCATTCCCACTATTTCACAGTGATCACTGCTTCTGTGCTCATCGTCGTCCTGTGTGTGCAGCAGGCCTGGTAGGAGCTCAGATTGGGGAAATTGACATGGGTTCAAATCCAGTGCTGTGGAGTGCTGAACAAGTCACTTGTTCTCTGATTCTTCATGTAGAAAACCTATTGGCGTGATTTTCTGATGATTCAACATACACCTAGTGATGTTCTGACCTAATGTGACCATCAGTTTTATGGTGAGTTCTTATCTCTTTAAAAGAAATTGGTCATAATTGTTCTCTAGTCACAAAAAGAGAACTGTTCAGCTAGCACTCGTTGAACACTCACTATGGATTAGGAAATGTATGATATGCAGATGATAAAACTGTGAAGAAAATACAATAAGGATAATTAACATTTATCTAACAGTGCAAGACACTAATCTAGGTACTTTATAATAATAAGTCCCTGTATTGCAGAATCTTGTATTTTAATGGGCATACAGATGAGCACATGGGCAGGTGCAGTACAGTATGATGAGGGCTTAGTGAGAGTTTGCTCAAGGGCTTAAGGGATTCTATCTGTATGGCCAATGGATCGGAAGTTGGAAAGAGTAAGAAGGTTTGTTAGAGAAGATGGTGTCACCGGGACCTGCTAATGGGAAGATATCATTTCCTTCTGAATTTTTGAGTGGTTAAGTAAAGGCCTTAGCATGAGAGACTGCACACTGCACCCAGACGAATGATAATCAAATCATTAGAGTAATAACTGTGCGTGTGTGTGCGTGTGTGTATGTGTGTGTGTGTGTTGGAACAAGGGTAGGGATGAAAATATCAAATATTCAGGACTGGCATGCAATGGTATGGCTTCATATAGAGAAAATGCATAACCAAAAATAATAACCAAAAAGATAAGAGAAGCCCAAGTGAACACAGAGCTATTAGAATTAAAATTTTAGATCAGGAAAAGGAATTCGAAGAAAGCCTGGCTGTCCTGGAAGCAAGCTCTGTAAAGTCATTTACACTTCATAAATAAGACCATAAATTAACATTCTTGGTGGGCAGCATTAGTTGTCCCCAAATCTTGGTTCACTCTCCACCCTTGGCATGATTTTTCTGCCTCATTGGTTTTGATCTTGAACATGATTTATTTTGGTCAAAGGAACAACAAGGTGTTTAGCCATGAACACAGGCTTGAGGTGTGCTAATGTGATTTGGCTTGGCAATTGTACTTCTGCTGCCTACATGGAAACAGTGTTCCCCGTGTAGCTCCTGATACCAGGGTGACTCACATGAGGAAGCATCCAGAGCTTACCTGAAGTAGAGCTAACTCTGCCAGCCAACAGACGTGCCCATTGGTAGAAAACACATCACTACAATCCATGGGGTTTTAGGAATTGTTTATTGGGAGGTTCAATGGTGGAAAAGAAAGTGACTAATGACATACCCACATGGAGGGATATTCTTTATTTTTTGTAGTTTATGATTTCTCTGAAAGAGAGGTTGAGTGTTAGGTCAGAGTAGAGCACAGATGAGTTCTATTGGTGGCAATGATGCTGCTTAGATATTCCACTTAGTAGGTCAGCTAAGTCATCAGATGTTAAGACTGAGTTTAGAAGCTGGTGTTTTGGCATAGCAGGTAAAGCTGCCACCCGCAGTGCTGACATCCTATATGCGTGCCAGTTCAAGCCCCGGCTACTCCACTTCCAATACAGCTCTCTGAGGTGGACTGGGAAAGCAGCAGAAGATGAGCTAAGTACATGGGCCCCTGCCATCTATATGGGAGACCCAGATGAAGCTCCTGGCTCTTGGCTTCAGCCTGGCCAAGCACTGGCCATTGCACCCATCTTGGGGGTGAATCATCAGATGGAAGATTTCCCTATCTCTGTCTCTTCCTCTCTCTCTAATTCTGACTTCTAATATAAATACATAATAAATAAATAGTTTTTTACATGTTAGCTTTGGTGATAGCCTTCCTTAGATAGAATCTTAATTCTGCCACTTTCCAGACAGGTGATCCAGGGAAAAATTCCTTGACTTCTTTTGACTTGCCTTGTTTTTCTCATTGACTTCAACAATACAGGTTGAACATTCATAACACAAAAATTCAAAGCCTTTCAATAAATGGAAAATGAAGTCACGAGAGGCACACTGATTGTGTCTCTTCTACTGTTATTTCAGGTGGATGTGCTAGAACATCTAATCCTAGCCTCTGCTTCAGTCATTTATGTTTTTTGTGGTATTTCAGTGCCACTATGACCTTTTAATATGCCTGGGGTCGTAGCACCCTGAGCTTTTCACTCTTTGGTGAAAATAACGTGCCCTCAGTACCCTCCTTGATCCTTTCAACTTAATAAACAATGCTAAATATCAAAGGACAGTTATGTAGACACTCGAGGATGCCCTGGTCTCTGAGATCAGTTCTGTATTGGTGCTGCCGTAGAAGCTCTGGAAAGGAGAAAATGTGGCGGTCATTCCTGGTCGTTCCTCGGGAGGAAAACTAACCTCTCGAAAATTTACTGTTGCATTCCATAGCAGTTTAATTCACAAAGTGTCGGAGAGAAATAGCGTTGGAACATTCGGCCCTCCGTGGGAAAGTGCTTTTTCTCAGATCAGCTAACTCCATGTTTGAGACTTCTTATTAGTATATATCCCTACGCGGCCACAAATAGCCACAGCGTAGGGAGGTAATATTTCAGAAACCCAGCTGTCTTATAATAAAGATGTTTTCTACATGAGGTAATATTCCTGAAACCTACACTGGGTGATCCATGATCCACGACATCCATGAGGTAATGGGTCTCAATATGGGCCCTAAACCACAGCAGTTCCTTGATGAGAAAACTGGGCAGGCATGATTACATTTCTCTGAATGTTGGGGCTGCTTTAAGGATGACTAAAGCTGATTTTTTTTTTCCCACCTCTACCCTTTCCTTTCACGAAGATAGATAAAGTTAACAGCAGTCATTTCAGAAGAAAAAATTCTTTATAAAAAGTCTGCCTGCAAAAAAAGGAGCAACAGTAACAGTTCCATAGTTTTTAATGAAGCAAAACATGTTGTGACAACCCTTCCACACACATTTAAACAATTAATAGGAGTTCTTGCCTTATAATTCCATTACAGAAATGAGAAAAATTCTTCACTTTGGTGGGAAAAGGCAATGAGTATAAAAGCAAGACCATAGATTTTGGAGCCTGTGTTGTGGCATAACCAGTAAAGCTGCCACCTGCGACATCAGCATCCCATATGGGCACAGGTTGTTGACCCAGCTGCTGCACTTGCAATCCAGCTCTCTGCTAATGGCCTGGGAAACGCAGCGGAAGATTGCCTAAGTGCTTGGTCCTCTGTACCCCCACCAGAGACTCTGAAGAAACTTCTGGTGCAGCCGAGATGGTCAGGAGGAGGAAGAAGGAGCAGGGAAAGAGAGTGGATCAGGCAGAGCTTTCTTTGTGTTCTCCATAGAACGGCAAGGCAGGGCACCAGGGTATTTCAAAATCACATGGAAGATAGAATTAGAGGTGCAGATCAGGACTGGTCAATCTTGCTGATGCTGGTGTGTTCTGGGCTGTGGGATGTTCTCTGTTTGTGACACTTACCTGACCCTGAACTGATTTAGGGCATGGAAATCTGGGTTTGTTGCATAAGCCTGATTGCTTCCCATACAATATGTGTGTTTATGTCCACAGGTCAGTTTTTTACTAGAAAGTAGCGAGCCCTAGGGTATGTTTATCCCTGGCCAGTTAGCCCCATGAAGATGTCAAAATACCTTGAAATAGTGTGTGTGTGTGTGTGTGTGTGTGTGTGTGAAATGATTGCCATGGTATCTTAGCTGAGTGGTTCTATATCAGAGTCTCTCATGGGGTCCTTGTTAATATGTCAGCCAGGCTAGCTATCTCAGAGTGCTAACCTGGGGTTGGAGGATCCACTTCCAAGAAGGCTCATTCATATGGTACTGGTTGTTGGCAGGAGGCCTTAATTTCCTTCTGTATAATTTTCCACTGCTGTATAACAAATTACTACCAATGTCATGACTAACGCAGCTTCCACGGGTCAGAAGTCGGGCATGGGTTAGATGCAGTCTTATCCCCAGGGTTTCTTCTAAGCCTGAATCCAAGATGTTAGCTGAACTGTGTTCTCATTTGTAGCTCATGATCTTTCTCCAAGCTCATTTAGGTTGTTTTTCAAAATCAGCTCCTGATGGCTGTAGGGATGAGAATCTGCTTCCTGTGAAATGTTGGCCAGGCATCCCTTTCAGCTCCTAGAGGCTGTCTCCAGACTCCCAGCATGCAGTACTCTCACAGCAGGGCAGCTTACTTATTCAGAATCACCAGGAGGATGTTTTCCTTTAACATCAGTCTCACTGTCCTCATCATTAAATTGAAGTGACCTGGGGTGAAGGAGTGGTGGCATAGAGGGTAAAGCCACTGTCTTGGGGATGCCAGCTTCCAATATGAGCTTTGGTTTTGGTCCTGGCTGCTCCACTTCTGATCCAGCTCCCTGCTAATGGTCTGGGAAAAGCAGTGCTTGAGCTACTGCCATCCATGTGGGAGACCTGGATGAAGCCCTGGCTTCAGCCTGGCCCAGTGCTGCTGGTCTTTGCATCCATCTGGAGAGTAAACCAACAGATGGAGAATTCTCTTTCTCTTTTTCTAACCCTAAATAAATAAATAAACAAATAAATACAAATAATGGGTACTTTGTACAAGTTAAGATAGTGCTTGAGATGCCTGAATTCCATATGGGAGATTCTGGCTTCCATCTCTGATGTTGCTGATTCCAGCTTCCTGTTTATATTCACACTGGGAGGCAGCAGATAATGAGTCAACTAGTTGGGTTTCAGCCAACTACGCGGGGGACCCAGATTGAGTTCCAGGCTCCTGACTTCAGCTTGGACCAGTCTTAGTATTTCAGGCATTTGGGGGGTGTGAACCAGAGGATAGATGAGCTCTCTTTGTCTGACTCTCTATTTCTCAAGTATGAATAAATAAATAAATAAATAAATAAAGCAATACCTCAATCATTAGTGTTTTATGAGATGCTTCTGAACTAAACAAGATAAAGCTTATGGAGGATTTTACTTTACCATATTAGAGTTAAGTAAATATTAGGTATTTTTTTTTAACCTTGTGTTTTCCTCACTGTCATTATACCAACAAAGCTAATAATCAGTTGACCATCACCATCATCTGGAAAAATTTTCTGCACCCTCTTAGGTGTTTCCCTTGTTGTTTTTACCCTTGGCTGTTGCGGTGAAGGGAGACCCGTGGTTCAGAGCCTGAGCACCCCACTGCCTGCACGAGGCTGCCCCAAGGAGAAAAGGAGGCAAGTGCGTTGCTCCTGCTTTGCCCACACCTCTCATCTACTGCTAGGAGACCAGGCCTCTGCTCCTATCTTTGCAGTGATATGCTCTCTTTTGAGAGATGTTATATGACGATAAGAGGAAAAAAGCCGATTATCTGCTTGTGTACTTCTTCATCTCGTAAACACGTCAGCAAGTTCATATCAAAGATGGCTCTCAGGTTTAAACCAGGGTATTTCAAAATCATGTGGAAAACAGAATTAAAAGATGTTTATTTGGTGCAAAAATGTTTGAAATCCGTGCAGTTTTTTCATAATATGAAATTTCCACCAACCTTTTGAAGACCTCTCATACCTAAGTTGAGAAAGAGGTTGAAACATAAGTGTGTATAAAAGTAAAATTAAAACTCAGGAGGTAAAGGTAGACAATTAGGCCTCACCTTTTTTTTTTTTTTTTTTTTTTTTTTTTTTTGACAGGCAGAGTGGACAGTGAGAGAGAGAGACAGAGAGAAAGGTCTTCCTTTGCCATTGGTTCACCCTCCAATGGCTGCCGCGGCTGGCGCACCGTGCTGATTCTATGGCAGGAGCCAGGTACTTGTCCTGGTCTCCCATAGCGTGCAGGGCCCAAGCGCTTGGGCCATCCTCCACTGCACTCCCTGGCCACAGCAGAGAGCTGGCCTGGAAGAGGGGCAACAGGGACAGAATCCGGCACCCCGAGTGGGACTAGAACCCGGTGTGCCGGCGCCACAAGGCGGAGGATTAGCCTATTGAGCCGTGGCGCCGGCCCTCACCTTAATTATTAAATCCCAAATGTCTGCCTCACTTCTGATGCATTGAGATGGGCTTTACTCCAACATCTTCATAAAATAAAACTTTTGAAAAAAATTTAAACTATAGTGAGAATTTTTACACATATTTTCTTCATGGGAAAAATAGGGAAATAAGGAAACTTCATCCTAACCTTCAAAACAAAATAGGAGAGATAATTGTTTAACCAAATGACAAACATGTTTTCTTCTGTGAATTATAGGAGTTTTATAGTTTTAAGTTTAATGATTAGGCCTAGCACCCATTTGTTTCTATTTTTTGTATATAATCTAAAGTAGGAGCATCCAATTGTATCAACACTATTTGTAGAAAAGCTATCCTTTCCTCATTGATTTACCTGGACAATGTTGTCACAAATCAAATGACAATATATTTGGAGGTCTGTTTTTGAATGTACTCTTTTTTTCCACCTATCTGCATGTGCATCCTTATATCCATATGGTCTTGATAACAGTAGTTTTATGGTAAGTCTTGAAGTTGTGTACAAAAGTTGTTCCATTTCCAAATTTATTCTTCTCCTTAAAAAATCATTTTGAATACTCTATATTCACTTGGTGGTATCATGTAAACTTGAGAATCAGATGATAAATTAACTGACACAAAAATTGTCTTACAATGTTGGTTGTGATTTTTTTGATGTATATATTTCATTGCACAGAGAACAGACACATTAACAACACAGAGACTTCAAACCCATAACCAAGGTATATATATGTCTTTAGTGGCTTAGGCTTTCTTTAATGTCCCCTAGCATCATTTCATAATTGCAAAGTACTTGTACTATTCTTGTGGTATTAAACATATCCTAAATTTTCACAGTACAATGCGGTCATAAAAATTATTTTGAATTTTAGTTTCTAATTTTTCATTATTAGTATATAGAAATGAAACTGACTTGTAGACCTCATATAAGTCACAGCAAAAATTACTTAGTTCTGGTAGCTTTTCTTTACTAGATTGATCACATCCTTTGAAAATAAATGAAACTTTATTCTTTAAAATATACATGCCATTATTTCATTTTCTTTACTTATTGCCTTTTCTAGACCCTAAGCACATTTTTTTAAAAAAGTTTATTTTATTTATTTGAAAGACAAAGTTACAGGGAGAGAAGCAGAGACAGAGAGAGAGGTTTTCCATCTAATGGTTCACTCCCCAAATGGCCAAAATGGCCAGAGCTGAGTTGATCCAAAGCCAGGAGCAAGGAGCTTCTTCCGGGTCTCCCACATGCATGCAGGGACCCAAGGACTTGGGTCATCCTCCACTGCTTTCTCAAGCACATTAGCAGGGAGTTGAATCGGAAGTAGAATAGGCTCACTCAAATTGGGGCCCAGATGGGATGCTGGCCCTGCAGGCCAGGGCTTTAACCTGCTACACCACAGCATTGGCCCACAGGCACAATGTTAACAGAAATATTTGGAGTAGATGAGCACACACGCTTCTGTCAGGGTGGGGGCACAAGTTTTTTCATCTTTGAGTATGATGTTAGTTTTGTATTTTCCATCAATACACTTTAGCACGCTGAAAACTTTCCTATTGTTTGTATACTGATATATGTGTGTATTTAAACATAAATGGTTGTTTAATTTTACCAAATCATGGCCGGTGCTGCGGCTCACTAGGCTAATCCTCCACCTTGCGGCGCCGGCACACCGGGTTCTAGTCCCGGTTGGGGCATCGGATTCTGTCCCGGTTGCCTCTCTTCCAGGCCAGTGCTCTGCTGTGGCCAGGGAGTGCAGTGGAGGATGGCCCAAGTGCTTGGGCCCTGCACCCCATGGGAGACCAGGAGAAGCACCTGGCTCCTGCCATCGGATCGGCGTGGTGTGCTGGCCGCAGCGCGCCGGCCGCGGCAGCCATTGGAGGGTGAACCAACAGCAAAAGGAAGACCTTTCTCTCTGTCTCTCTCTCTCACTGTCCACTCTGCCCGTCAGAAAAAAAAAATTACCAAATCCTTTTGGTATGGTTATTAAAATAATCATATGATTTTAAAGTCAAGTCTGTTGACATGAACTATATTTGCTGATTTTTTTCAAATATTGAACAAATTAGCTGATCTTGAGACAAACATTTGATTATATTATTCTTTAATAGTTTTTATGTGCACAATTTGATTATATTTTATTAAAATTGTATTTATTTATTTATGAGAGATCCTTTGAGTTTTGTTGGTATATAAATTTTATGAGAGTAATGCTGGCTTATAAAATGATTTAAGAAATTGTCTCTTTTGTTTCATTTTTTGGAAGTGTTTATTTAGAAGTATTATTATGTCTTCCTTAAATTTCTTGTTAGGAATTATCAGTGAGGCCATCTCTCCCTGATTTTTTTCTAGAAAGACATTTGCTTATTTAAATTATGACTTATATGTCATTATAGCTATGAGACTATTCAAATCATCTACTTCTTCTCACACTATATTTGAAAGTTTAATCTGTTTATTATATAAAGTTGTTTATAATATTCTCTTGTCGTCCTTTTGATGTCCCTGGGATCTATTGTGATATCTTCCCTTTCATTCCTAATACTGCTCATTTTTGTGTTATCTCTTATTCTGCTTATCTACTTGGCCATAGTCTGATCAGTTTCATTGCTCATTTCAGGGATCAGTTTTGCTTTCACTGATTTACTGTATCTGGTTTATTCTGTTTGATTATTTTCCTACCATCTTTATTATTTTATCCTTCTAGTTGTTTGGGGTCAAATCATGCATTCATTTCTAGTTCTTAAGGTATCTTTGCCTTTCAAATAAATAAATAAATGGTAAACATTGAAAGATACGTGTATGCAACAGGGGCACCTGTGGTCAAGGGGGCTTTTCTTTTACAGACGTGCCAAGGAATTTCCGCTATGGTGCAGCCTCTGGAAAGGAAAGGTTGCTAATACACAGGCACTGAGAGGCTCTGCCCTGATCTACTATAACCCTCGGGCTCCAGAGGCTGTCTTCTTATTTCCCCCTTCAGCCAACTTCCATGTGCAGTGGGGCAGGTGGATAAGAGTCCGTGTAGTGACTCCTGGTGAAGATGACCAGAACAGGCACTGTCGCATCCTTTCAATATGTACATATTCTGCTTGAGGATGTTTTAGACATTTGGGAAGATAGGACAAAAATCTCCTCTAACTCTTTATTCTTTACATACCTCCACAATGTACCCAAGACAGAGCAGTTCATCTTCCTATGGATAAAAACATTTCCTTACTGATTTTTCATAGTTTTCCTCTGAAGAGGGAATGAGCACAAGATTGTAACTCATGGGAAATGCAATATGATCATGTTTATGCCACTCAGATAGAAATCTTAGAAAAGTCACTCACTCTATCATTTCTCCATTTCATCTATGTATTTGGACCTGTCTCCTTACCTTACATCAAAATATTTAGAAGTACTGATAAAAACTAGAAACTTACTATTATAAGAGAAGCTGCTCTCCGCTGTCTACCAGAGGTATACACAAGGATTCTTCAAAAAGCTCTTGAAATTCTTCAAGTCTGGCAGCCTTGTAACCTTTGCAAGGTTAGGGGGAAGAGAAATTAAACATGACAATAGGTCTGATCTGATTTCATCATCATTTAAAAAAAATCATCTATTATTTTTCACTTTATGTTTCTGTGTGGGAACAAACTGTTGAAATCCTTACTTAAGGTATAATAAGCTGATCTTCTGTATACTAAGATAATCGAAAATGAATCTTGATGTGAATGGAAGGGGAGAGGGAGTGGGAAAGGGGAGGGTGGTGGGTGGGAGGGACGGTATCGGGGGGAAAGCCATTGTAACCCATGAGACGTACTTTGGAAATTTATATTCATTAAATAAAAGATAAAAAAAAATAATAATATAGTTCCACGCAAAATATCATCTGCATAGAGACTGCAGAAAGAAAGAAAATTTTAAAAAGCAATTTTAGGATATGAGCCTTCATTGATAAGGTATTACATTGATTTGTTACTAAAAGTTATTGCAGAAACAAACATTTTCTAGCAATGTCAGCTCAAAATCTTATGCCTCTCATTTTATTTTCCTTTGAATTTTAAATTAAAGAATATTGTAGTGTGTTTTAAAAAAAAAAAAAGCTCTTGAAAAATGCATCATTTCAGAGAATTATACATACATTTCAAAGGCTTTGCACTGTAATGAATTTATCTTTTAATTCCGTTTCCATGAACTGTTCAGAGTGTCCCCACGCATTTGCTCAGAGCTGGTTGGATTGAGAAATATGTGGTTACTGCTAGTTGTAGTTCTGGTTGTACACACACACAAAAAATGCAGCCCTGCTGGTCATGGCCTCATGTGATTCTGTGTCTCAGGAATGAGGCTCTGACTGCTGGTCTCCATATGGCCTCTGGATTAGAGCCTGAGAGGACAACTGGTTCCCTGCTGTCTTAGGATAAGGCAATCAGTCACGTGTTTCTACCCACCAGACCTGACTTGATCATGGAGTAAAGTGATTTCTGTCATTACAGTTTTAATATGCACTGTTTGATGTTTATAATCTTTACTCCTCGCATCCTTCTCCAATGCCCTAACACATGTTTGCAGACAATTTTATAAATTATCAAAAGCTGGTAAAAAGAATAAAGACAATTGTTATTACATCAAGATTGTGAAGAAAAACCAGATGGTTTAATAAACAGTGTTGAAAGCAGATTACCAACACACAATTATATAACTTGAATCCTGTAGTTTAAAAGGATACATAATTAGAGGCAACATGCTACAAAAAGCTAACTGGTTGACAATGATCTTTGTTTTGCAAGCTTGGCCAGACACATAGTGCATTAAAAGAGACAAAAGTTTGAGGACTATTTGCAAAACCTCAAATGAATCATAATTGAAATTCATAGGAAGCCCATGTTTCCTTTTCTGCTATACTCTTTCCTAGAATTCTTAGTCCTAAAAAGTAGAACTGACACAGTAGAATTTTATCTAATTTTGTATACTCACACATTTTGTGGGCAATGAGGACCTTTAAGACATCTTCAGAAGATGAGAGGAGAAAAAGGAAGAAAAATAATCAAGAAATGATTAATCGGTATTAAACTAATTAACAGAAATGGGATGCCAGGTGCTTATATCTGTTGTTCCTTCTGAAGAAAATCTCTATCAGTCTTTGCATCTAAAAGACTTACATTAGTAACCTGCTGCTTGGAACCAACAGGGAAAATGAGATTTGCACATACAGGAATAAAAATGTGTTTCTCATATTATGGAAGTCCATAACTTTATGAAGGAAGAGAAAAAGAAATTATCTGTTCACCTACTTGTAGCTAGATAGCTAGATCTAGACCTGGTTAGATGGTAACTAGATATGGATCAATAAATAAAGGATGACAATTAAATATATATATATATATATATATACAGATCATTAGATTAGCTACATGGATGGATATATTTAGACAGAATAAACATACACATTTCTTCTGAAATAATTAATCCCCTTAAATATACAGTATGCCTCAAATAGAAATAAGTGTATGTGGATGCTTCAAAGAGTTTGTGGGGGGCCAGCATTGTGGTGTAGTAGGTTAAACCTCTGCTAGTAGCACTGGCATCCCATATGGGCACCCGTTCGAGTCCTGGCTGCTGCACTTCCAATCCAACTCCTTGTTAATGTGCCTGGAGAAGCAGCAGAAGATGGTTCAAATGCTGGGGCCTCTGCATCCAGGGAAACCCAGAAGAAACTCCTCGCTCTTGGCTTCTGCCTGGCTTAGTCCTAGCTGTTGTGGACATTTGGGGAGTGAACTATCTGATGAAGGTTCTTTCTCTGCCTCTCA
This sequence comes from Oryctolagus cuniculus, assembly GCF_964237555.1. Lineage (NCBI taxonomy): Eukaryota > Metazoa > Chordata > Mammalia > Lagomorpha > Leporidae > Oryctolagus > Oryctolagus cuniculus. The sequence continues at coordinate 150,652,083 of NC_091436.1, forward strand.
TTCTCTCTATATATAACTCTGTCTTTCAGATAAATAAATCTTCTTTTAAAAAATGTGGAAAATTAAATGAAATTAATTTTGGTGTAAAAACATTTAAAAATCATTAATAGCTTTTTCATAACTTTGAATTTTCCACAAATTTTTTGAAGTAGCCTTGCATGTATGGGCCTAGTCTGTGTCCAGTGATAGAAGGTAAACAATTTCCTTTCTGTAAGGTTAAAATATATTTTTAATATTAAAATCATCTAGATTCCTCAGTCATAGAAAACCAAGGCACTCATTATGGCTTCTTGCTGAAATTTGATGAGAGCCAATCAAACGCAGCAAGGCTTGCCCTAACTTCTTTTTTTTAAAACTTTTATTTAGTAAATATAAATTTCCAAAGTACAGTTTATGGATTACAATGGCTCCCCCCCCCATAACTTCCCTCACACTCGCACCCCTCCCATCTCCCACTCCCTCTCCCATTCCATTCACATCAAGATTCATTTTAATTATCTTTATATAAAGAAGATCAAACACAGCAAGGCTTGCCCTAATTCCAACAGCAAGCTAGCACCTCTGCCGTTGACAATGTACTGCCAGCTCAGAAACCCGATAGGTCTTTATGAAATGGTTTTGAATGATGGTTCACATTACTTAATATAGAAGCATACCTAAAAACAATTGCACAGAGCTTCAAATCAATAAGAAACAAGGACAAAATATACACAACGAATTGAGGTGGATAAACTGATGAAAGCCATCACTGGAGTGCAACAAAAATAATACAACATAATACAACAGAAAAGTTCCCTGAATATTATGAAAGAGAGATTTAATTTGTTTTGGTAAAATTGACTTTACAGCAGGCACAAACACAGGTACAGTGTGACTGTAACTCTAAAGTGATTGTATATACCCAACCAGTCTCACATTCTAGCGTGCCTCTATTCAGATGCTCCAAGCTGAGAAGGACCAACCTTGCTATGGAGCATCACGGTCTCTCTGTAAACACACATCTTACCAGAGGTGCCCTTGTCCCTTCTGGTTTCCAGAGGAACTAGTGTGCATTTTCCAACCAACCTTGAAACAGGCCAGACTGAACATCCAAGGAGAGCTCTTCTCACAAGGAATTTTTCCCTAAAGGCTCGAGGCAACATTTCCAACCAAAGAACAGGGTTTATATTTATATCCCAGTATTCAGATTCATTTTCTTAACAAATCAGTTATCTAGACATTCATCCCCATGTGAATCCAAATATTTGGATGTTACCAATTTTTCTTTATGCTTTGATTCATGTAAATAAAAATAATTTCCTATGCTAGTGGATGGCTATAGATTTTGAGCCTAACATGGTTTAAATTCACTTTTGGGTTTTTCCTCCAGAAGTGAGGTTTAATAGTTCTAACATTAAGTTCATTTAAATTTCGTGATGTCTTTGAAACTTGATTAAATTTTATGTAAAGAAAATGATGGGAACCTATATTTTTATCAGTTGCTTCTGAGTAATTGACAAAGGAATTATCCTTGGGAATTTTAGCACAAGAAAATCATGTTTAATCACATATGATTACATTCAGGAAGTCTGGAATTTAAATAGTTTGAAAACTAATGTCTGCAATCAAATGATTTGGCCAATTAACAATATCCTCTAAATTACCTCCTCAAGTAATTGTAACATTTATAATCAGATGAATTTGTAAAGATAGTTTCCCGAGTTTGTTTTTTAATATCCATCCACAGTCAAGGCTCACCTGCTCATGCAACTAGGGACTCCTCTTGGTCTATTAATTCTTTCCAACTCTTTGGTTTTCAATGGTAGGTATCAAAGCTTGAGGATTTCAATTTTTGTCTGTATATTTTGTATCATTATTGCTTATTTTATTATCTCAATAAACTAAAGGTAAGAATATTATATACAAAGGGAATGATTACAGGAAAGAATTATGAAGACTTATTTCACTAGAGTCATCCCTGAAGACTATTGACCATTCCTCCGATCTTTGCTTACATTTAGTTGGATACTTTTCCTGACCTTTGCTTCTGAATGCATTATATATTTCAGAAGTAGTATGGAGCTATTATCAGGATGTGAGGATTCATCTCCTTCGGTGTTGCAGACATTTCTGTGGTAAAGTACAAAGCAATCTGCAGGGTCGTAGATGAAGAGAGACAGGGGACTTTTTCTTCTTTAGGGAGGAAACTATTAACTACTGAAGGGTCAGCAATTTTGGCCAAAATTTCCAACTACATCATTCGTATGCATCCTGGAAATTAATTCAAGTAGTAATACCCTGAAGATCTATTGGACTGTTTCCTGACACATAGCACCTCCGTTAGTAAACTTGAGCCTCATGGCAACTAAACTAGAATGGCTATTGCTTTAGAGTTTGGAATATGCATTACTTCCCACTTTATAGTTTAAATTTCTAATCCAAAATTTACTAATTTGTGACCTTATGCAAGTTAGCACAGCTCTCTGTGCTTGTCTCCTCAGCTATAAAATGAACTATAATATCCATTTTGCTAAAATGATTATATTAGATAATGTGTGTCTTAGTGCCTTAGTGATGAGAACCAAATGCAATCTTCCTATTCGATCTTCAACATGGTAAGCACACAGCAGAGTCTTCAGCGGGAGGCTCCCCACTGCTTTGAGAGTAAAAGTGCTTCCAGGGACCTAGGAGGTCCTGTATGGTCCGTCATTGTCCCTGGTTTGCTTTCTCTTGAAATTCATTTGCTGCAATAACTCCTCCGCATGCCCTATCCTATGTGATTCTTCAAAAATGTCATAGCCATGCCTCTGCCTCAGGGCTTTTGCATCATCTGTTTTCCTACATGGGGTAGGCTTCTTCCAAACAGCCACACGGTGCACTCCCTCTCCTTCAACTCCTAAGCATGACACTGCCTCTTTGAATGAGTCCTCCTAGTGCCAGCGCTGTGGCTCTGTAGGTTCAGCCTCCACCTGTGGCCCTGGTATCCCATATGGGCACCAGTTTGAGTCTTGGCTGCTCCTCTTCTGATCTAGCTCTCTGCTATGGCCTGGGAAAGTGGTAGAAGATGGCCCAAGTACTTGGGCCCCTGAATCCATGGGGGAGACCAGAAAGAAGCTCCTGAATCTTGGCTTCAGATCGGCCCAGCTCTGGTCAATGCAGCCATTTGGGGAGTGAACCAGCGGATGGAAGACCTTTACCTCTGTTTCTTCCTCTCTCTGTAACTCTGCCTCTCAAATACACAAATAAGATAGTTTTTTTTTTAAATCAATCCTCCTGATTCCTTTCATCTTTTTCTGTTTGTTTCTATAATACCTGACATACCTCACATAGCACGTTATTGATTTTTTATGTTTATAATTCATTGTGTTATTCTACATTAGTATTATAATGGTGGATATTTTTGTTGTTACCATTTTTTACTTAGTTCACTAATTTATAGAAGAGGTGCTCAAAATATTTGATGAATAAATAAATGGTAGTCAGCTTCATATTATTATTTGGTCCAATTTGCTTTCTGTTGATTTGGTCACTGTAACCTCTCCATTTCTTCTTTTCCAGGGAACTGCATATGGCAAGTTAATCGGTTTTCCCAAGGAGGTGTAGCCTGGTCGTACGCCCAGTAGGCTCCAACTTCCTCCAAACATGAACATCCCCCATTTCTCAGTTTTTACAACATAGCCGTATGCCATTGAGTGAGCATTCAGGAGTCTCCAAAGAACACTCCATTCGTTGTAGTCTTGCTGTAGGGGAAAACATCTCTCCACAAAACCCAATCTTGTCAAGTGCCACGATTTCTCTCTTTTCCATGCCCTGCAATATAAAGTCGGCCCAGAATGCACTTTTCAGCCACAGCTCATACGCCTGAGTCCCTGTGTCTCCACCAGACATTGGGCCCCTTGGCTGTAAGGGAAGTCTCTGGCAGACTGTGTCCAGCTTATCTGCTGCTATTGAGAGAAGAGTCATCCCAATCAAACAGAATGCTTCTGGGGCCCACCGCTGTGGCATACTAGGTTAAGCCTCTGTCTGCAGCACCAGCATCCCAGATGGGCACTGGTTCATGTCCTGGCTGCGTCTCTTCTGATCCAGCGCTCTCTAATGGCCTGGGAAAGCAGTGGAAGATGGCCCAAGTGCTTGGGTCACTGCACCCGGTTTCAGATCCACGCAATGGTGTGAACCGTGAGATGGAAGACCTTTATCTCTGTCTCTCCCTCTCTCAGTTTGTAACTCTTCCTCAAATAAAAAACTAAAATCTTAAAAAAAAAAAAAACCAGAATGTTTTGGGATGTACCTAAGAACAAAACATAGTGGAGTGTGGGGGTAAATAGTGAAGAGTTAACAAATTACTTTTTTTCTTTTTTTTTTGACAGGCAGAGTGGACAGTGAGAGATAAAGAGACAGAGAGAAAGGTCTTCCTTTGCCGTTGGTTCACCCTCCAATGGCGGCTGCAGCCGGCATGCTGCAGCCAGCACACCGTGCTGATCAGAAGTCAGGAGCCAGGTGCTTCTCCTGGTCTCCCATGGGGTGCAGGGCCCAAGCACTTGGGCCATCCTCCACTGCACTCCCTGGCCACAGCAGAGAGCTGGCCTGGAAGAGGGGCAACCGGGACAGAATCCGGCGCCCTGACCGGGACTAGAACCCGGTGTGCCGGCGCCACAGGCGGAAGATTAGCCTAGTGAGCCGCGGCGCCAGCCCAAATCGCTTTCTTTTGAAAGTATCTTATCCTCTTTCTTTCTCCTGTAAATATAAGGAGCATAAACTGGGTTGACAGAGCAGACAGCATGTTAGGGCAGGTATGGTTGCTGAGGAACAATTTACAATATTCCAATAAGCTTCTGTTGTATTAAAAATAGATGCCTTCACGTGGGAACTCTATGGCTCTACTCTTAAAGAAAATTGAGAATAAACAAAAATACCTTACCTAGCACCTGAGTTAGAGAGTATACATCCCTAACTAAGCGCTTCAGCAACTCTGAAATTTGAGAAGTGAACATTATTCTGTATGAATACTAATAAATGAAATTATTCCAATCAAATAATTCCTGTGAGTAGGTGGGAATATAAGAAAGCCTAATAATGGTACAGCTCATTGATTTGCATGCTGACTTTGCAAGTCAGTAATGTACTGAATTCATTCATGATGGCAAACAGTTCATTAAATGTTTCCTATGTGTAGCATACTCACATGCTAAACATTGGGGGAAAAGGTAATGAAAAGAGTTCTTTCCTTCAAACAAGTTGCAAGTGAATATAGGAGATAGATACAAAATACGAGGTTGTATCATATAATACGGTCACAGTTGATGACAAGGTTGGTCTCAAAGTGTTAAGAGACACTGGGTACATCAATCCCAAGAGCAAAAGCAAGGAATGTTCTATTCATAGTCATCAAGAAGCTATTTCCTTGATATCTGGAATAATAAACTGAAATTAACTAGACAGAGAAGGGAGGTAGAGAGGACATGGTTAGCAAAAGTGTTAGCAAGGAAGTGTGTCCTGCAAGGCACACAAAAAGGCAGGCAGAAGATGATGGAAGGCTTTCCCTGCTATCCTAGGGAGTTTGACTTAACCTCCTCGTATGGAGAGCTAATAAGAGAACTAAGGCGAAGAAAAGACATAACAAATAATTACATTTTAGAAAAATCACACCACTGCCAATGCAGAAACTTTTCAAAATTTAAGTAAGTGGGTGCAAAACAGTTCAAATCTTTGAGAAAGAGAATTTTAAGAAAATTTCTGAGGGGATGGCAGGCAGAGGCCAATTCTTGACTAATTCAGTTTGGACCATTTTGAGCTAAATACTCAAGAAATATAGGACAGTTGAACAGATGGGATTTTTTTTTTAAAGATTTATTTACTTCTTTGAAAGTCAGAATTACACAGAGAGAGAAGGAGAGGCAGAGAGAGAGAGAGAGAGAGAGAGAGAGAGGTCTTCCATCGCTGGTTCACTCCCCAGATGGCTGCATCGGCCAGAGCTGAGGCTATCTGAAGCCAGGAGCCAAGATCTTCTTCTGGGTCTCCCACTTGGGTGCAGGGGCCCAAGGACTTAGGCTTCCATTGCTTTCCCAGGCCATAGCAGAGCTGGATTGAAAGTGGGGCAGCCAGTACTTGAACCAGCGACCATATGGAATACTGGCACTGCAGGCAGCAGCTTTACCTGCCATGCCACAGCGCTGGCCAAACAGATAGAGTCTGACCTTAAGAGAGGGATTAAAGTTTGAGCAAAAGTTGAGATCATGGGCCGGCACCGCGCCTCAATAGGCTAATCCTCCACCTAGCGGCGCCGGCACACCGGGTTCTAGTCCTGGTCGGGGCGCCGGATTCTGTCCCGGTTGCCCCTCTTCCAGGCCAGCTCTCTGCTGTGGCCAGGAAGTGCAGTGGAGGATGGCCCAAGTGCTTGGGCCCTGCACCCGCATGGGAGACCAGGAGAAGCACCTGGCTCCTGCCTTTGGATCAGCGTGGTGCGCCAGCCGCAGTGTGCCAGCCGTGGCGGCCATTGCAGAGCAAACCAACGGCAAAAGAAGACCTTTCTCTCTGTCTCTCTCTCTCACTATCCACTCTGCCTGTAACAAAAAAAAAAAAAAAAAAAAAAAAAAAGTTGAGATCATGAAGCAAGTGCCTCATCATAGCACATGTGGTAACTGGACATATTCTTTATTTCCTGTATTCCTTGACTGCAACAGAACTCGAAGAAGCTGAGCACATAGATTACTTATTTCCAGATTCCCAGAATCTAGAACTCTGCTTGGATTCCAGTGGGCACTCAGAAAATATTACTGAAAAGATAAATTGTTAAGAATTGTCATTGAGAAAGCTGTGTTCAAGTAAGTTTGCTCCTTATAAGGGAGGGAAATGAAAGAAGGCAAAGAATGGAATTTTAGGAGAATCACTGGGTGAGTGAGGTCAGTTGATGCCAAGAAGGAAGCATCAAAGAATTAGGAGGAAGAAGAGATGATGAGTTCTTAGGAGGTAATGGAAACATTGGTGGGTATTTAGCCAAGAAGTTAACATACCAGGTTAAGCTGCCTACATCACTTGTCAGAAGTTTTGGTTCTGCTCCCAATTCTGGCTTTTTGCTAATGCAGTCCCTGGAAGGCAGTCAGTGATCACTTGAGTAATTGGGTTCATGCCATTCATGTGAAGGACCTCTTTTGGGTTCCTGGTTTCTGGCTTTCACCTGTCTCAGCCCTGCCTCTTTCAGGCATTTGGAGAGTGAACCAGCAGATGGAAGCCCACCGCCTCACCCCAGACACACACATTGCCACTCTTCTGTGTTGTGTGTATCTCTGCCTTTTAAATAATCATAATAATAATAATAATAAATGTCATGGAGCACTAAGAAGGAATGCATTCATGACCTTGAGTTTCTTGCAACACTGAGGACCTAGTAGGCATTCAATAAATCCTCAGATGAATGAATCCTGTATATTTTTAATGAAGTGATGCAATAAGTGAATATCTGAGGGACAGCTTCAGAAGGTGGGGGGTAGGAGAGTAGCTTTGGATAGGAGTAGATGTATCTGTGTCCTGGTCTTTCTTCTTCCAGTAAACATAGCTTGACTTCCATGTACATTTATTCTTCTTTTCTGGATATTAAGAGGTTAATGGCTTTCTGGGTTCTGTTTCCCTTTCTTCTTCTAAAGTACACCTCTGGCATTTTTCTCTCCGCACTCTGTACAACTAGACATTATGCAATCACATATGTCTTCCCTTCCCCTCCTTTCCTTGCCAACCCCCCACCCTGCTCCTGCTTAAGTTCTTCAGCTCCACTTGGCTCCACCTTGAGTTGCATCACTCAGCTTATTTTATTTATAGTGCACATTTGCAGCTCTAGCTAGACAAAGCATCCCTTTAAACATGTCACCCACATTCTGCCTGGCCTCCCTATCCCACCCCTGAGCATAGCGTGGATTATCTGAGATTTCTAAGCAACCCTTCTGGTTGTTTTGCAATCAAACTCACTCCCAATCTCTTGTAAATGCATGAGAAAACCTCTCCTCCTTTGTGAATTTGTCAGAGACTCCTCACAAAGTAGTAACTTAATAGTATAACTCATCTGCTATTTTATGAGTGGATTATCTTCCAATAGTTCTCCATGGAGACACACAGGATGCGTGGCATTGCCAGCACGGAGTGCTCCTCACAGGGACACCTGGGAGTGCTGAGCATTCCCCTGACACCAGATGTAACATCTCCTTTCTCCTACTCATAATGGGTGTGAATAGAAATTATGTTACAAGGAGAACACCAAATCATTTCTAATTAAATACTTCTATACACTCCAAGGCAGCTGTTAGCAATAAAGATTTTTGAAAAATCACACTTGTATCCAAGACTCTCTGAATAGGTTAAAACAAAACAAGGTGGGCTTAGGTACTATACAGGATAGATCCTTCATCCTGTGTGGCTGTAGACTGTACCTAAGTACTGTCCAGGCACCTTATCAATTTAAATATCTATTTAGACAGAGTCCTCTCAATAAATCCATCATCAATCCAAGGAGGAGCAAGTTAAAGCTTATGCCTTCTTCTTAACCGAAGTGCAATTGGATATTTTTTTTTTTTTTTTTTTTTTTTTTTTTTTTTTTTTTTTTTTTTTTTTTTTTTTTTTTGACAGGCAGAGTGGACAGTGAGAGAGAGAGACAGAGAGAGAAAGGTCTTCCTTTTGCCGCTGGTTCACCCTCCAATGGCCGCCGCTGCAGCCGGCGCACCGCGCTGATCCTGGCAGGAGCCAGGAGCCAGGTGCTTTTCCTGGTCTCCCATGGGGTGCAGGGCCCAAGCACCTGGGCCATCCTCCACTGCACTCCCTGGCCATAGCAGAGAGCTGGCCTGGAAGAGGGGCAACCGGGACAGAATCCGGCGCCCCAACCGGGACTAGAACCCGGTGTGCCGGCGCCGCAAGGTGGAGGATTAGCCTATTGAGCCACGGCGCCGGCTAGTGCAATTGGATATTGTCAATTACATTACAGAAGTTGTATTAGCTATCAATTGCTACATAAGAAATTACCCCAAGACACAGAGATTGTATCTAAATTTATATACATCCCTCTGTGTGTGTGTGTGTGTGATTATGCCAGTTTCTGAACTCATACATATCATCATTTTTGCAACATCTTGTGAATTAGCTGGTGAGCCCTATTCAATGTGGGAGGGGACTACACAAAAGCACAAGGTACTTACCTTAGCTGAGTATGGCTCTGGTTTAGCATCTCTCAAGAAGTTTTAGACAAGATACCAGCAGGGGGTACAGTTGTCACCAGTTATCAGGGGCTGAGGGTGCGTTTCAAGGTGGCTGGCTCTCAGTTTCTCAATGAGGCTACTGGAGTGTCCTCACGTCACAGCAGCTGGCTTTCTATGGAGCTGGTGCTACAGAGTTTTTGATGTCTGTTACATTCAGCCTGAGCTCACATCCCATCCCATCTTTTCTGCAGTGTCTTGCAAGTTAGCCTTACTCAATGAGCCAATGGATGACACAAAATCATGAACACGGGGACCTGAAATAACCTGGGGATCCCCTTCAAGATAGTAGAAAGCCATGGGTTTGTAGACCTTACAGGAGAGACATGTCCAAGGCATGCAAACAGAGGTACACCAGTGTTTTGTGATGGATAATTTTATGCGTCAAGGCCTTAAGAGGTCTATGGCATACCCAGAGTGGATGCTCTTTCTGGTACTGTCTAGAGGGTGTTTGGGATGAAATAAGAATTTTAATGGGGACACTCAGTAAAACAGACAGCCCTCCTCAGTGTGGGTGATAATCATTCAATATAGTGGGTCTAAACAGAACAGAAAGATGGTGGGTGGAAGAATTTGCCTCCTTTTCTTCCTGCCTACCCACTTGAGCTGGACCATGGGTCTCCTACTTGGGGATAGGGATTTACATTGTCAGTGACTGACCAAGGTTCCCTTGCATGTCCAACTTGATCACTGCTGTTCTGTGATCGCTCAGCCTCTGTGATCAAGCAAACAAATTCTTCATCATAAAGCTCAAACATATGCATACATATAGTTCTGGTTTATATACAGTTATATAGCTCTTGACTGTGGTTATATATCTAGATCCGCTTATAGGATTCCACTTGCATTAAAGAAGCCTTATTTACCTCAAACTCTACACATTTTTGAAAATAATAATTTATTTTTCCCTCTATTGAGGATGAGGTACAGAAAGAGAGGGAGAGAGAGAGATTGAGAGATTTTCCATCCACTGGTTCACTCCACAAATGGGCTAAACCTAGACACCTAAAACTCCATCCAGGTTCCCACATTGGTGGCAGAGGCCTAAGCACTCTGGCCATCTTCTGCTCTTTTCCAGGTGCAGGAGCAGGGAGCTGGGTTGGAAGTGGAACAGCAGGGACTCAAAATCAGTTCTCCTAAGGGATGTAGGCATCACAGGGCCTTTGCATTCTTTTGTTCCTTATTTTAGTGACTTTACTGCAATTAGCACTTTAGAAAGATTCATCAGTAATGAAGCATAGACAGTAGTAGACTGAGTGTTTCAGGGACAGCTGAAGTCCAGACCAGTTTCCATCACAGCCAAGTCAGTTGGCTCATTTTCTCCAAATGCCCATGCAGGGGTTAAGGGCATAATGGATATTGCAGGAACTCTCAGTCATCCTCCAAGAAAACTGGAACCCCTACTGGGATGTGGATAGCAGCTGTGTAGTCCTGACAACAGGGTCTGTGTTGTATTTCTGGATTAGATGTTCATTAAGGGAAAGTGGTGTATATGAACTTTTTTACTCAGGATTTACCACTAATGCTTTCCAGGCCCACAGGAATTTTCTGGTCTTGTTTTTCTATGCTAACGTTAAGAGGCTTCAAATCAGCCCTGAGAAGTCTGGGACAAGTCCTGCTTCACAGAGATGTGGAGATTTTGTCATATAATCTTCTGACTTGCAGTAGAAGAATGGCCTAACAAAGCTCGGCTCATGTTACATGTGTCATTTGCCCTAAACACAGACATGTAATCCAAAAAAATGACTGCAAGCATATTGGAGCAAGACTCAGTACACCCCACTGCGGGCCAACACGGTGACACTGCACTGTAGCTGGCTGCAAGAACTCGGGGCCCAGGGGCAAATCATAAAAATAGAGAGATGACGGCTGACACATCTTGCAGGGCTCTTGTGACAAATGGCTAATAAAACGCCTAGCAATAGCGCTCCCCAAATAGGAATGGGTACTATACAAGGCGTGCTGTGACATACGACACAGCTTAAGAGTCAGAATGCTCTCATGATAATTAGCAGGTGTTGCCAACATCTTCTCCATCACTACAGTCTGAGTAACCCTGTCTTCAAGAAATCCTTTCTGTGGCTGTGCTGACTTAGGTGCAAGACTCCTGCAGCTTATGAGAATCCACCTTACCACTCTTTTATGGTGACACAAGTGTGGTTTCTTTGGATCAGTTCACATGGTGTTAATGCCAATGAAACGTGAGCAGTTGGGCAAATCCAAAAACTTATCCGGACCAACATGGCCGGACTAATGAGTTTTGGCCTGTATATTGCTTTCCTCTGTCTACCTGATCTCTTTGAATTCTGTCTTATGGATAATGACTCTGACTCTGGCTCTTAATTAGAATGTTTTTCATATTCTACTTTGTACAAGCTGCTGATTTCCATGACCATGGCAGATTTCTTTAGTGAAGATATCAAAGCAACTTCTCTTGAGGAAGCAGAATGAAGGTGGAAAACTGTCATGGAACTTGATTTTGTTAATACCCTAACCCTTCCTTAAAAACATATCTTTTTTCCCCTTTTTAAAAGATTTATGAATTTATTTGAAAGGCAGAGTTACAGAGAGAAGGAGAGAGGGAGAGAGAGAGGGAGAGATGGAGAGAGGGAGAGAAGGGAGGGAGAGAATGAGAGAAAGAGAGAAAGAGAGAGAGAATCTTCAATCCACTAGTTTGCTCCCCAAATGGCTGCAATGGCTGAAGCAGGGCCAATCCAAACCCTAAAAGCCAGGAGCCACAAGCTTCTTCCAGGTCCCCCACGTGGGTGCAAGGGCCCAAGCTCTTGGGCCATCTTTCACTGCTTTCCCAGGCACATTAACAGGGAGTTGGATCAGACGTATGCGGAGCAACTGGGGACTCTAACCTGTGCCCCTATGGGATGTCAGCAGCTTTACCTGCTACACCACAGTGCTGGACCCCAAATTTGTCTGTTGATCACACAATTGTGTTAATTTGAAATTTACTTTATTCTGAAGGGTTTGAAGAGGTTGGGGGAAATTAGTAGGAATCATGTTGTGTTTTCTATGATGAGTAACATTTTATGGAAATTAACCCAACCATGTGGAAATATACTAGAGCTGGAATCCCCAATTTTGTGTATTAACTGGGTAAAATGAATAATTAAAGGCAGACATTTGGGTTACAGCAGTTAGGATGTTACTTAGGAGGCCTGCATCCCATATTTAAGTGCCTGGGATAATGTTTGGCTCTGCTTCTGATTCCAGCTTCTGGCTCAAATGAACCCTGGGAGGTAGCAAGGGATGGCCCAAGTAATTGTGTCCAGTTACCCTCATGGGAGGCCAAGATTGAGTTTCCAGGCCCTGGCTTCGATCTGGGATGGTCCTGGATGTTGTTAGCATTTGATTAATGAACTACAAATGGGAGATCTATCTTTCTATCTCTATTGCCCTGCCTTTCAAATAAATAAAATTTGAAAAAATGGAAAAGTGGCTTATTAATTCAAACTTCATAGTTGAGAAAAATGAGACATAAATATTAATACCTACCTGTGGAGATTAAGTGAGATATATTTGAGTCTCTGTTTTGAATGTTTTGAGCACAGTAACAGATCAGAGCTTTTAAAAATATTAAATGAGTCTATCTAATGTATAATTAAAATTTTTGGAGGTTTATTTTGTAGTATTAACAGCAAGAGGAGAATCCATTCTAAATTGTTCCCTGATCATATTTTCATTCCTTAAAAAAATCTTCTGCCTCATTTTCTCTGTGGTAATAACTATAATTGTATCCATCTCTCATTCTAAGGTTCTCCTTTTTCTGACTTGACATTCTGCCTTCATTGACTAATGGTGGCAAACCTATTCCTGAGATTATTTATAAAATTCAGGAGGTTGAGAACGAATATTACATGTAGTCTACATTACTATGTACATTATTCTAAATTTCTCATGCACAAAATTGCCAGAATTATCATTTCCTGAATGAGCCAAGTACCTATTTTAATTTGTCTGAATTCCTGACAATCAAGTCAGAGCTGTACTGTCCAGCTTTGGCCAATATGACACCATCATGTCCTTTACATATAAGGTAAATTTTGCAGCCTCTCCTCTCTCTTCCTCTCCCTCAAGTGCCTATTCACTTTTTGAGTTTTTCCTGGGCCATTCAGAAGCTTCTCCATTTGATGTAATCCTGTTTGCCTAGGACAGATTTCTGTATTTCAGATATACATTTCAAAAAATGTAACAATATTTTTTGTCCCTCCTTCCTCCTTTGCTTTTAAGTTTGTGATAACATACATTGAATTTATTTTATAACTAAATATAGTGGTCAACAAGTAAAATGTAGAAAGAACACTGTCACATAGGAATACATACAATAATCAAACATGAAAAATAAACAAATCATAAGAAGTAAATTTCTCTCTATAACATTCAGGGTTTTATTGTATTCTATATGATAGCTATGACAAAACAGAGAAAATATATGATATTAGTCCTTTAGAGTCTGACTTATTTCACTAAGCATAATGGTCTCCAGTTACATCCATTTTACTGCAAAAGATGAGATTCCATTTTTTAAATGCTCAGTAATTCCATGGACTATACATACCACATATTCTTTATCCAGTTATCAGTTGATGAACACTGCAGGCAGTGGCCTTCCTCTATGGCACAGCACTGGCCACTGTCCATTTCTTAATAGAATTCTTTGCTTTGTTATTGAATTTATTGTGATTAAGTATTCTGAATAGCAAACCTTTACCAAATACATAGTTTACAAGTGCTTTATCTCATTCTATCAGTTGCCCATTCACTTTGTTGAGCATTCCCTCGGCTGTTCAGAAACGTCTGAGCTTGATGTAATCATAATTGTCTATTTTTTTCTTTTTATTTCTGTGATAGCCATTGTAACATCTCATTTTTCATTAGGGATTTATTAATTTTTGTATTTTGGCTAAATGAGCCAATGGTTAATTGATTTTGTTTTATTATTTCAAAAAATAAGCTCTTGAATTCACTGATGCTTTGTACTTTTTTATTTATATTTTGTTTATTTTTCTGTAATTTTTATTGTTTCTTTCTTCCACTAATTCTGGGTTTGGTTGTTCTTGCTTTCTTAGATCCTTGAGATGTATATTTAGTTCATTTATTTGATGCCTTTCCAGGTTTTTGATGTAGACACTAATTGCTATAAACTTCCATCATAACATTGCTTGTGCTCTATACTATAAGTTTTGGTATGTTGTGTTGTCAACTGTCAACATTTGCTTCTAGAATTTTTTATTTCTTCTAGGACCTACTGTTCATTATGGAGTGTGTTGTTCAGTTTCCATATGTTTGTATATTTTCTAGAATTTCTTATGTTGTTAATTTCCAGCTTCACTACATTAGGCTCAGAAAAGATGCACAGTATTATTTCACTTTTTTTTCTAACTTTTTGAGACTTGTTTTAGGGCATAGCATGTGGTCTGTCCTAGATAAAGTTCCACATACTGTTGAAAACAGTGTGTATTTTGTAGCTGTGGAATGAAATGCTTTGCAGATATTAATTAGATCCATTTGGTTGATTGTGTAGATTAGCTCTGTAGTTTCTTGGTTGATTTTGTTTTGTCTAGTTGATCTGCCTATTGATGAAAGTAAGGTGTTGAATTCCCCCATTTTACTGTATTGTAGCATATGTCTCCCTTTAGATCCATTAATATTTGTTTTAAACAGCTGAGTTCCCTGACATTTAGTTCATATACATTAATGATAGTTACAGCTTCCTGTTAAATTGATCATTACATTCTTAATGTAATTAATTGTTACATTAATAATTACATTTTGACCATTTTGGCCCTTTTAACAGTCTTGGTCTCAAAGTCTATTTTGTCTGATATTAGCAAGGCTACTCCTTGTTTTTGATTTCTATTTTCAAGGAATATCCTTTTTTAACCTTTCATTTCAGTCTGTGTGTATATTTGTGGGTGATATATGTTTCTTGCAGGCAGCATATAGATGTGTCTTGTTTTTCTTTAAGATTTATTACTTTATATGAAATGTAGAGATACAAAGAGAGGAGAAGGATGGGGAGAGACAGAGAGAGAGAGAGAGAGAGAGAGAGAGTGAGCCTCCATCTGCTTGTTCATTTCCCAAATGTCTGGAATTGCCAGCGGTGGGCCAGGCCAAAGCCAGAAGTCAGGAACTTCCTCAGGGACTCCTGTGTGAGTACAGGGCCCCAAGCATTTGGGCCATCCTCCACTGCTTTTCCCAGGCACATCAAGCAGGGAGCTGGACCAGAAGTGAAACAGCCAGGACTCAAACCGGCACCCATACAAGTTGCCTACACTGCAGGCAGAGGCTTAACCTTCTATATCACAGTGGCAACCCCCAAGATGAGTCTTGTTTTTAAATCTACTCAGTCATACTATGTATTTTAATTGGAGAATTCAGTCCATGTACATTCAAGGTTATTATTGATAAGCAATGACTTGGTCCTCCCATTTTTCCATAACTATTTCCCTTGTTTCTTTTGGATCACTTTTGTACTGTTACTAGGAGGTTTTCTGTCTTCACATTCTTTCATGATGCTGATTATTGTACTCTGTTTCTATGTGAAGCACATCCTTAATTGTCATATGTAAGACCGACTGGATGCAAATAAAGTACTTAATTTTTGTTTGTTTTGGAAGGTCTTATTTAACCTTAATTCATACTTGAGAGCTTCCCTGGGTACAGTATTCGTGGTTGAGTTTTTTTATTATTATTATTATTTTAGGACTTGGACTACTTATCTCCATTCTCTCCTATCCCATAGGGTTTCTGGTGAAAAATCTTCTGTCACTCTAATTGGAGATCCTTCAAAGGTAATCAGACATTTCTCTCCTGCATAGTTTAGGATCTGTTCTTTATGCCTTACATTTGAAAGCTTGACTATAATGTGTCATAGTGAAAACCTTTTCTGATCATGTCTATTTGGGCTCTATGTATTTCTTATAATTCCTATAATATATTTATTTCAAAGGGAAAATATCTAATATAACTTTTACAGATTCAAAAAACATGATCATGAAAATCTTCCCTCCTGTTTCACATTACTTCCCATGGCTCTCACTTTCTGAATGTTCTTACATTTTAGCATCTTTGTCTAGTAGGTAGGTCTCAAGTGTTTGTCTGGTATGTTCCGTATAGTAAATGCACATTCCTTGAGGATTTGCAGACTCTTATTTGACTCTATGTTAGTACAATAAATATAAGTTACTGTAATATGTATAAATATGTCCATAAATTTTTAAACTTGATCCTAGCCAAAAGGCCAAAAATTATTGTTATTTTTTATTTACATTCTAAGTTTAATTATTGCCATCACTACCTTTACCAAATCTCATTTTTATTCAGTTTTGTCTTTAATTAGCATCAACAAAAACATAGCAATAATCAACTCATCTTTCAACTAATACAGAATTCCTGGACAATTTTCCCTGAAAACTTCTAATTCTTTTCAAATTCAAAGCATTTTTTTCTGTACTCTCTAATAGGGTCTTCCCAAAGAAGATTTTAAACTAGTTGTTTGTCAGCTTTCTATCTGGTTATCTTTAAGACTCCTTTTTATTTTTTTTTTTATTTTTATTTTTTTTGACAGGCAGAGTGGACAGTGAGAGAGAGAGACAGAGAGAAAGGTCTTCCTTTGCCGTTGGTTCACCCTCCAATGGCCGCCGCGGCCGGCGCGCTGCGGCCGGCGCACCGCACCGATCCGATGGCAGGAGCCAGGAGCCAGGTGCTTTTCCTGGTCTCCCATGGGGTGCAGGGCCCAAGCACCTGGGCCATCCTCCACTGCACTCCCGGGCCACAGCAGAGGGCTGGCCTGGAAGAGGGGCAACCGGGACAGAATCCGGCGCCCCGACCGGGACTAGAACCCGGTGTGCCGGCGCCGCTAGGCGGAGGATTAGCCTAGTGAGCCGCGGCGCCGGCCAAGACTCCTTTTTAAAAAGAACATTTATTTGAAAGTCAGAGTTAAAGAGAGAAAGGGAGAGACAGAGTGATCTTTCATCTGCTGACTTACTCCGTACATGGCCACAGCAGCCACGCCTGAGCCAGGCTGAAGTCAGGAGCCAGGAGCTTCTTCCAGGTCTAACACATGGGTGGCAGGGGCCCAAGCACTTGGGCAATCTTCTGCTACTTTTCCCAGGTCATCAGCAGGGAGCTGGATTGGAAGTGGAGCAGCCAGGACAGAAACCGGCAGTCTTAGGGGATGCTGAATTGCCGACCCAATATAAGAGACTTTTTAAATACCGGTACCAAAGCATAAAATTCTACCTTTTAAAGGTACTTTACAATTCATTCAGATCATTCTTTTAAAAATTGGGAATGAAAAACATTTTAATAGATTGATATTTATGCACATAAGAAAGAAAAATAAAATATTACTTATTTTTCTGCATTCCAAAGAGAAAATGTGAAATAAAACTACAACACAACTGAGTTCTCAGAACTGAGTTCACACTTATAAGGCTGAGCCATTTGGGCCATGGTATAGTTTAGTGGTGATATATTAAATCTAGATAACAAGTTTCAGTGACTCACAACACTGAATATTTGCTTCTGTTCACAAAGATCTGATGCATTTGGTAGGGGCTCTATTCTGTTCATGTACCAAGGGATTCAGGCTCCAATTCAATGTACATCATCTGGCATGGAGACAGGAGACAGCTCTCCTGCACCTGCAACAAAACATGTCACCCTCTATACTAGTTGACTAAAATGAGCCAAAAAGTACTGCCAAACCCTGCCATTTCCCATGTCCACTAAGTTGTTCCTCTTTATCATCCAATGTGCAAATACACTCTCCTTCCCATACTGTAAGTAAAAAAGACTGACCTCTCTCCAAGCCATGCCAACACAAAGGTCAGAAATGGGAATTCACAGGCAGGTAGTTTGACGGACTGTTCTACATTAAATACCTTTCACAATCGTAACACTGTACGAGAGACAATCAAATGTTCATATATCACAGTTCAACTATATGTAGAGATTAAATATAGCAAACAAAAACAACCAGGACCTTGTTTTTTAAATAAATTATCACAGAAAATACTGCATTGCTAGTTTGTATCCTTGGAAAGGCTACATTTGGTCAGCTGAGATTAACATCCATCCAGTTAGAAGCTTTGGCTTCCTGAACTTTTTTTTCTTCCTCAGGAAAAACGAAATATGCCCTTTTTTGTGAGGTCATTTTACCAGCCATGATCACTACATCTCCCCATGCAACTCCCGTTATCCAAAATAAGAGAAAGAATGAAGAAAATTAAAATGCGTAACTTTTTCATGGAGATTTTTAACTGATGAGATTTAAAAGGTAAACTGGAGATAATTTGCTGTATGGTTTTTGCTTTCTTACATATCCATTCAGATCCTCCTGGTATCTGTGAAAAACCACAGGCTGCAGATTGTGGCAAGAAATGGCCCACAGTGGTTCGTTTAGAAGTTTATCTGTTCTGCGCTCTTTGAGAACTATAAACCACAAACATGGTTAGTAATGTGATACTCCTGTTTCTGAGCTCATATCTGAGTAAACCATAGGCTCAAACCAATTAGCAAAAATCATCTACCCAGGAGTGGGATTTCGGAAATGAATATTTTTGGGCCACTTGATGCCTCTTTAGGAAAACAGAAGCTAATAAACCAAATCCATCACTTAGAACTTTTCTAAAAAAAACATGTAGCAGCAAATAGTTCAGTCTGAATCTGCAGTCTCAGTTTCTTTTCCTTTTGTTTTAAAGATCTATTATTTATTTTAAAGGCAGAGTTGAGACACACAGAGAGAGAGAGAGAGGAGAGAGAGAGAGAGAGAGAGAGAGAGATGTTCCATCTGCTGCATCTGCTGGTTCAGTATCCAAAAAGTTAACAGTGGCCAGGACTTGGCCAGGCCAAAGCCAGGAGCCAGGAGAGTCTTCCAGGTCTCCCATAGGGTGCGGGGCCCCAGGTACTCTGAACCATCTTCTACTGCTTTCCCAGACACAATAGGAGGGAGCTGAATCAGAAGTGGAGCAGCCAGGACTCTAAATGGCACCTATACAGGATGCTGGCATCACAGTACACCACGATGCTCGTTCCTCATTGTTTCTTATCTAAGGCATAAACTATACTTTGAATCCAAATTGGACTATAGCATTGAGTTGAGAAGGTGTGTAGTTTCCTCAGCTAATATTAGTGAATTTGTGTAAGATGCAGAACATTTTGTTCATTTAAAAAATTTGTTTATTTGAAAGTCAAAGTTATAGAGAGAGGAGAAACACAACCACAACTCCTCCCCCTCACGCACACACACAGAAACACATCAGACATACACACACACACACACACACACACAGAGAGAGAGAGAGAGAGAGAGAGAGAATCTTCCATCTGACAGTTTACTCATACCCAAATGGCTGCAACAGCCAGAGCTGGGCCAGGACAAAGCCAGGAGCCAGGAGGGTCATCTGTGTCTCCCACATGGTAGCAGGGGCTCAAGGACTCGGGCCATTTTCCACTGCTTTTCTCAGTTGCATTACCATGGAGCTGAATCAGAAGTGGAGCAGCCAAGACACGAGCCGGCATCCATATGGGATGACGGCGTCATAAGCATCAGCTTTACCCACTGTGCCACAATGCCAACCCCAGCACATTTTATTTTTGTCTCTGTCTTTGCTTATCAATTTCTATAAATAAATTTTCATAGTGTAATTTGGAAAAGTATATAGGATCTACTTTATAATATCACAAATTTCTAAAGACTTTAAAGTAATAATGGACTCAGAAATTTATGCATTATTTCATTCCTCAAAAGTAATCAAATAAAAATAGAAATGAGAGATCTCGTGGAGCAACATTCAGAACCAAAAACATAACAAAATGAGGGTAGGAAATGGGCATCCAGACTAAGAGTTCAGTCATCCATGCTCCACATGCGAGTGCCTCAGTACAACATCTGACTCTGGTGTCCAACTCAAGCTTCTCACTAAAGCAGACCCTGGGAGGAAGAAGTGGTGGCTTAAGTAGTTTGACTCCTTCCATTCATGTGGTAGAACTGAATTGCATTCCTGGCTCCAGACTTCAGCCTTGGCCAAATCCTACTGCTGGGAGCATTTGGGGAGTGAACCAGCAGTTAAGAGCTCTCTCTCTCCCTCTCCCTCTCTCTCTCTCTCTCTCTCTGTCACCATCTCTGCTTCTCAAATAAATGTTTAAACATTTTTAAAAAAGGACAAAAATAAAATATGATATATCTAGGAGTTTAGTTATGGATTAAATTCATATTTATCTCTGTGCTTCAGAAAAGTATCCAGAAAAAAAGGAAATGTATTAAGTTAGTGCATATTAACTAACTAATTAATCAATTAATCAAAGTGAAGGCTTTTAAAAGTAAAGAGGATGGGGCCGGTGCCGCGGCTCACTAGGCTAATCCTCTGCCTAGCGGCACCGGCACACCGGGTTCTAGTCCCGGTCGGGGCGCCGGATTCTGTCCCGGTTGCCCCTCTTCCAGGCCAGCCCTCTGCTGTGGCCAGGGAGTGCAGTGGAGGATGGCCCAGGTGCTTGGGCCCTGCACCCCATGGGAGACCAGGAAAAGCACCTGGCTCCTGGCTCCTGCCATCGGATCAGCGCGGTGCGCCGGCCGCAGCGCGCCGGCCGCGGCGGCCATTGGAGGGTGAACCAACGGCAAAAGGAAGACCTTTCTCTCTGTCTCTCTCTCTCGCTGTCCACTCTGCCTGTCAAAAATTAAAAAAAAAAAAAAGTAAAGAGGATGTTTATATAAGTAAAGAATAAATGAAAGCACATAGTTTCTCAGTCCTGAAATATTTTATGGAAATATGAACTCTAAAATTAAGTCTTTAAACCATCCTAATAATAAACATGACCTTTAGTTTCTGATGTCTTTTTCTAATGTTCCCTGACTATAACTATAATGTCTTATAAAAACCTTGACCCATTTATTCCATGAGTGTTGGTCGCATACACAACAGTGCTGGATGTTAGAAAGCAGCAGTGAGTGAGACACCCCATTTCTTCTCTCGCATTGCCCACACCCTAGTGGAGATGTGGAAATAAAGGCAAGTGAGTAGTATGGGCCAACGAGAAAGGCAAAGGGGAGAGGATGATGGAAAAGTCTTGTGAGCACAAGGACAAAGACTACAAAGACCCTCAAGGCAGCAAGTCCCGGCTGAGAGGCTGAAGTCTGCACAGTGCACAGAGAGCAGGAAGCCAGGGCGGGGAGGGGTGAGACCATGATGTGTGCAGGTAATCAGATTATAAAAGGACTTCACAATTGTGCATCTTTCTAGGCTTTTTTCTGTTTATGTGTGTTTACAATTCTTATTGCAATCATGTGATTATACACTATGTTTTTAAACAGAAAATTATATGCTAGACACTTCCCATGTTGCTAATTATATCAGTCATTAAACGCATATGGAACAATAAAAAAAAAAAAGAAAGAATGTAGCCCTCATCATGAGGACAATGCCTCGATATGATGTTTAAAGAAAATAATTCTGGAGTTTACTAGAAAACAAAGCAAGACGACCCAAAACTTTCCCCAACAAAACCACTGAACTCCAATCAATCAGCAAATGCAGTCTAACCTGGTGATCAGGGGGATTTACTGCCTGTTCCATGCGACCCTGCTGCCAGTCTCTCTAATACAGCAGTTGATTCCACCTCCAAGAGTGACCAGACTGCAATGGACACAGCTCCTTCCCTTGAGTCTCAGCTCTCTCACCACAGATTTACATTCCACCTTCTACCATCTTAGCAAGGTCACACATCCGGATTGGCTGATTTATCAGCAATAAGGATAAAGAAGCCTCAAGGGCCAAGGAGAATCTGTGGATGTTGACAGCTTGGGATGGTATCAGCTGACCCATGTTTTGTGACTTTTGGTGAAGGACAGTTTCTGTTCTCAAGATTCAAGCAACAACTGTATGGTCTCAGCAAGTTCTTTGTTACAGTTATGTCTTCAGAAACTGAGGACTGATAGTTTTTTCTACATAAAGCTGAGGACCCACAGGATTCTTTCCCTTGAGTGTCACAAGAAAGGAAAGCTCAGGTCTTCTTAGTGCAAGACTACCTTTTGCAGTGATGCACCCAGGTCTCCTCCACACAGAAACTCATCCAGACCAGACAATCCACCCCGGAGACATTGCTATTCCATAGAGCTGGGATTTAATTTATTTACCTAATGAAAAATTAAAATACTTGTGTAATAACATCCAGTCACTTTGTCTGTTTTTTAATGCTCTGAAATAGGGCAATTATGCTTTGCCCAGGGTAGTGGATGAGGCCACTTCACATCTCAGCCATTATCTAATAACATCCTCACCCATGTCTCAGAGCCTTGTTGTAATTATTAGCCATAAAGAAGTTTCTGGCTCCTGGATTCAGCCTGGCAAGCCCCAGCTGTTGAAGTTATTTGGGGAGAGAACCAGAAGATGGCAAAGCTCTCTCTCTCTCTCTCTTTCTCTCTCTCTCTCTCCCCCCTCCTCTTCTCTCCTCTCTCTGTAACTTTTCCTTTCAAATAAATAAATAAAAATCAATTTGTAAAGGAAGTTGGGGTGTATGTGCAGGGAAAGTAGTTTAAATAATTTAGTTTGATGATATAATACCATCATCTTGCTATTGCTGTTATACAAATTCACACCTAACAGGAGCATGCCACACTTCCATCACTGGTATCTCTGCATGGATTCTAAGTTAAACTGAGGAAAGTGAAGAAAGTAAAGAAAGCTTTCGAGTGCAATCACCATCAAGGATATAGTAAAGTAAAAATAAGAACGCACTGAGGGACACAGAGAAGATTATGACATATTGAGTGAGGGGACTGCATTAGGAATTTCAGTGCCTGAATTATTCAGATTACCTATGTTGGAAGCTTTCTTTTCTTTATAGACACAGTACTTAGAGTTAAGTCTCAATTTAGGGAAGTGTTCATCTTTAATTAGGGAGCCATCTGGGCTAAGAAGACATGGAATTGTCTTAGAGCATTTGACTTGGAAACCGCTAAGTGCAGCTCAGACCCTAACACAATTTCTCCATGACCTCACAAGTCACAAGACTTCAGAACACTTCTTCAAGACACTGAATTTCAAAGGACGGTCAGCATCACAGATCTGTGAGGTTAAGCTCTTTGGCTCAATGAAAAGAATTGGAAATAACAAAGCTGTGTGTGTGTGTGTTAATCTCAGAAAAGAGGATTCAGGAGGACATCATTGTTGTCTTCTACTGTCTGCCAGGTATGCCAAAAAAGAAATCAAGATTTGATTTATTGGTTTTCATTGATCCAGTGCACAAAATATGTCCAAAAGGTAAAAGATCTAGAAAGGCAATTTTTGCTGAATACATTTTTTTTTGGAAAAAAAGATGAGTCTGTGATAATCATTTGTCATAACTGTTTTGTAGAGGGTTTTTTTTTTCCCCCCTGGATGGGACATAGCTTACAACATTGCCAGGGTTCCTTTCAATTTTATTCAATCCAAGGTTTCAGGGAAAGAATTGGGCACCGAGAGAAAGGATAGTGTTCAAAGTCCGTTAGTAAGTTCAAGTCTATTTCATTGAAATGGGTCTCTGAAGGATAGGAACTCCGCTTCCCCGTCTATAACTCCAGCCCCTCCTCCCATAGCACACCCCACTAATGGTTTCCAGTGGCAGAAGTCCAAGATACAGTAATCCTGTTTGTTTGATGACTAAACATCCTTTTATGCCTGGAGGATCAACTCTAACAGTGGAGCAAACTGAATTAGTGCCTAATGCAGAAACCAGAGCCCTCTCTGGACTTTAAGGAGTGGCCCAAATTGCCAATATTTCCAGCATGATTAGTGTCTCCCTAGAGGAAAAACTACTTTGCTTCAGTTCAGTTGATTATGGCAAAATTCGGGGATATAATTGACCAAGAGGCACTGAATTTAAAATGCATGTTGAAGTTCTTGAATAGCACTAATAATCTACACCTAGTTTCCTTCGAGGCCCCAAACTGACATATGGTTTTCACTTCCTTTAAAAGCAAACGTTTCGATTTGACTTGATGTGCATTTAGGGTAAGTAAAGTTGAAACAGAGATGAATGCATAAGCTATTTGGAAGGAAGGACTTAGGTTTGATCCGATTTTTCTTCATGTATGTTAGCCTTTAGGGAGAATGATTTTGTGTTATGTATTTGTCCTGGCTGTAGCCTGGTTGGAGCTTCTGATTGCCAGCACAAACTTGTTTTATGAAATCTTCTTTTTACTATATGAAAATCTTTCTTTGTTATTGTTGTTCAGATCACTTGGCCTCCCAGATCTAGAGGAGATAATCTGTTTTTCTGGGAATGGCTTTTAGTGAATTCCTGGCGCCAGGGACTCTGATGCTGTGAGCTGTATATTCCTAGGAAGGAATTTCAGTCTCCTGGTCGTCTGCAGCTGCAGTAGCTGAAAACAGAAAGTGGATGAGAGATGGAGAAGAGAGAGTCAGAGGGAGCCCAAGACAGACGATATGCGCTTCATAGCAGTTTCACACTGACTTTTCTGAATCCTAATCTCCTAATGGGGAGATTTGATTAACATCCTTTCTGTCACTCTTCTAATGCTTTCCAAATTCCAGAAACTGCAGCATCCATTGGCTTTTTAAATGATGAAGACCATAGAGACAGAGATTATATCACCCTGGCTATTAGCAAAGTAGACCAATATTTAAGAGAAGAGTTTTATCTCACGTGACACATTTTATTTTTAGACAAGAAAACAAGAGCAAAGCAAAGAAAAAGAATGCCTGTAATGAATAGTTATTTTCATTGGATACTTACAGATGTGCAATGTTGTTGGGCCCCATAATTATTCCTGTCTGCAGACTACACACCCTAATTCCCAATTCTTGATCTTGTCTTGAGTAGAGAAGAGGAAATAAAGAAAAAAATGAAAAGAGCCATATTATGACATGATTTCAGATTTTAGAAAAGTTCCAATAGTACAAATATTCCCAAATACCTTTTACAATGTATTAACTGAACTACTTGATAAATCAGTTGAAGATATGATGCCTCTTTACTCCTCAACATGTCAACAGTCATTCCCAAAAAACTTGTTTATATAAATGTATAATTAGTGAGTTATATTTATATAAATGTTTAATTAGTGAGTTATAATATATTCCTATTATATTTAGTAATCATACAGTATGGTCTTTTTGTAATGTGTTATTATCATGTCTTGATGTTTTACTTAAGTTGCTTGCACTGTGTCATCATCTTAGATTTTCACAGAATTATCTAATGATCAACTTATAACATCACCTCTTTCATTAACACATGAGATTTGATCAATTTTTTTCCAATAATTCTTCCCAATAAACTTTTCCTTTTTTAAAAAAAATTGGCATAATGTGTAATGAACAAGTCTCCATAAATATTTATAATTTATTTTGTTGGAAACCTTCACACTCCTTTCTTACAATTCTTTATAAAACAACTAATAGATTGTTGTGAACTGTAGTCACTCTATGCGCCATAGAACACTTGGATTTATTCCTGCTGTGTAGTTGCCTTTCTGTAGCAGTTATCCAACTCCTTTCTCTCTCCTTCCCTTTTCTAGCCTCCATTGACCACTATTCTACTCTCTAGTTCTATGAAATCAACATTTGTATCTTCCACAAATGAATAAGAACATGTAATACATGTTTTTCTGTTTCTGGTTTATTACATGGCATGGTTTGCTCCAGTTTCACCCACAAATGACAGAATTTCCTTCATTTTTATAGTTGGATAGTATTCCACTGTGTGTGCATGTCAGATTTTCTTTGTCCATTCATCCACTAATAGTCACTTGCATTGATTTTTCATTTCTTGGTCATTGTGAATTGTGCTGCAATGAACATGGAGATATGGGTATCTCTATTTTAATTTTTTTAAAAAGATCATTTATTTGGAAGGGAAAGATAGGGAGGGGGGAGGGGGAGAAAGAGAGAGAGAGAGAGAGAGAGAGAGAGAGAGAGAGAATCTTTGATTTGCTGTTTCACACTCCAAATGGTCACAACATTCAGGGCTGGGTCAGGCTGAAGCCAAGAGCCAGGATCTCCATCAAGATGGTCCACATGTGTGGCAAAAACTCAAGTGCTTGAGCCATCGTCTTCTCCTTCCAGGCATACTAGAGGGAGCTGGGTAGGAAGCAGATTATCCAGGACATGAACCCGTTTGGTGATAGGGGATACAGGCATTCTAAGCAGTGTCTTCTTAACCCACTGGCTCACAACTCCTACCCCATGAGTATCTCTTTGACATACTGATTTCATTTCCTTTGGATATAAACTCAGAAAGAGGAATGCTGGATCATATGGTAATTCTGTTTTTTGAAGAACCTTTCATAGAGTTTTTAATAAATGCACTAATGCACATTCCTACCAGCAGTGTATGAAAGATCACCTTTCCATATCTTTGCCAGAATTTATTAATTTCTGTCTTTTTGATGATAGCCATTCTACCTTGGGTGAGATGACAAAATTCGTTGTGGCTTTGATTTGCAATTCTCTGATGATTAGTGGTGGTGAGCATTTTTCATATACTTGTTGGCCAATTGTATGTCTTCTTTTGAGAAATGTCTATTCAGACCCTTTGTTCATTTTAAAATCAAATTGTTTTTTGAGCTGATGCAGATGCTGTTGAGAAAAACAAAAGAGAGGAGTACTAATTTCACTTTCTTCAGCAAATTCTAAAAGACAACATATATCTTTACACGATAAGTAGATTGCTTATATTAAAAATCACCAACCAAATGTAGTTTAGGGAGAAACTGAAGAGCCAGGAAGGGAGAGTTTAGATATTGTCATTCTCTGCAAGTTCTCTTTATAATTATTCATCAATAAATATAACTTAATTAATTTTGAAATTATTTTTGAATGTTGAACTTTGTTTCTTGAATGTGATACAGTGATGAACATGATAGACCACATTTAGTACTATAGCCATTGAAAAAGTTCCTGGGGCTGGCACCGTGGCTCACTTGGTTAATCCTCCATCTGCGGCGCCAGCATCCCATATGGGCATTGAGTTCTAGTCCTGGTTGCTCCTCTTCCAGTCCAGTTCTCTGCTGTGGCCCGGGAAGGCAGTGGAGGATGGCCCAAGTGCTTGGGCCCCAGCACCCGCATGGAAGACCAGGAGGAAGCACCTGGCTCCTGGTTTTGGATCTGCACAGCCCCAGCAGTGGCGGTGATATGGGGGGTTAACGAACAGAAGGAAGACCTTTCTCTCTCTCTCTCTCTCTCTCTCTCACTTTCTAACTCTACCTGTCAAATAAAAAAAAAATAAAGAAAATAAAATAAAGAAAAATTTTCTGATAATGTCTATCATCTAGTAAATTTTCCAGCTCCTTTGTTATATGGCACACATTTATTTTTAATAAATGTTTTTGTTATTTATTATGTAATTGTTTTTCATTCAATCTTTTTCTTAAGATTTATTTTATTTATTTGACAGGCAGAGTTACAGAGAGAGGTAGAGAGGGAGAGAGAGGTCTTCCATCTGCTCGTTCACTCCCCAGATGGCTGCAACGGCCAGAACTGAGCCGACCGAAGCCAGGAGCCAGGAGCTTCTTCCAGGTCTCCCACGTGGGTGCAGGGTCCAAAGGACTTGGGCCATCTTCTACTGCTTTCCCAGGCCATAGCAGAGAGCTGGATCAGAAGAGGAGCAGCCAGGACTAGAACCGGCATCCATATAGGATGCTGGCACTTCAGGCCAGGGCGTTAACCCACTGAACCACAGCGCTGGCCCCCATTCAATCTTTTTTTTTAAGATTTTATTTATTTGAAAAGTAGAGTTACAGACAGAGAGAAGGAGAGACAGAAATGTCTTTCAGTTCCCAAATGGCCACAAGGATAGAGCTGAGCTGTTCCAAAGCAAGGAGTCTGGAACTTCTTCCAGGTCTCCCAAATAGGTGCAGGGTCCCAAGGACTTGGGTCATCTTCTACTGTTTTCCAAGGTCATAGCAGGGAGCTGGATGAGAAGTGGAACAGCCGGAACATGAACTGGTATAGCGAGAACATGAACTGGAGCCCATATGGGATGCCATTGCCACAGGAGGAGGCTTAGCCGAATATGCCAACAGCACCAGCTCCTTCATGCAACCTTTTAAACGTTTTTGTTTGAATACCTGCACAGTGTTTTACAAAAACATCTAATAATTATTTACTCAATTTTAACTCATTTTTAACTTATAAAGCTAAAAAAGCCAGTTATAAACCTGAGTAAGTCATCTTATCTTCCATTAAAATGCACATAACTTAAATCTGTTTTCCCCATTTACATAAAACAAAAAATAAAAGCCAGTGTTGTGTGTTGTTAGTTTTTGTTTGGTTTGCTCTCCATCCAAGTTTGCCCTTGTTTTTAAGCCAATAAAGATTTTTAAGAGGGAGAGACTAAATTATTTTACAAAAGACATCTGTAGGTCCAATTCGAATTATATTAAATAAACCGACATATGTTGAGTATCTTACTTACACACACAATAACATTTCGAGTTTCATTACTATTAAAGGAAATATGTGCTCTTAGGAAATATTGTACTTAATAAAACAAATCACTTCAGATATGACATTGTATGGTTCTACATATTTTACATGAGATCTAGCATTTTTAGGTTTGTTTCATGTGTTGGGATTATAAACCACTTAGAAATGTGAATACACACACATATATAAACAAACACGATGTATTTGTAAATATGTATGATTTAGCACCATATTGAAAATTAAATAATCTGTCAAATGAAATATTTTTTAAAAATCTGTGCTGTAAAACTGTTATTGGTCTGCTAGGTGCTCATCTACATAAATTGCATAAAACAAAAGACTTGATCTGACACATTTTTTTCCATGTAAGCTGGTGTAATAACTGAGCTGTGAAAGCCTAGAACCACTTGGTCTACTCTATTTACTATCTGTTATTTATACTTTGACACTGTCTTTTGTTTGAGTGAGAGTTCTATTGAAATTCTTTCTTTGAAAATATCTTGGCATCTTAGAAGCAGGTTCCACAAGAAAATTTTTTTATTGCTGTCTGTATTTTTTTTAAATATCAACAATTACATAAAGAAAACTCTCAGTGATTGAAATGAAATAAGCTGTAATTGTCCTTGGCTTTTATGTTTTGGAAAAAGCCACATAAATAAATACCTTAGAGATTTTCTTAGACCTTGGTTTGTGTTTCTCTCCACTTTAAGAATCTGAAGTTAAAAGAACCACAATGAAAGTCAAGGGCAACTGCAGAAGTAAACTCATAAACCATAAAAAACGAGTACAAAGAACACCTGGAATTGATGATAAAAAGTGAAAATATCAACCGGCTCTATCGTGCATAATGCTGACTACCCACCAACCTTTCACAAATTGGAATGACAATCAACTACCAAACATGAATGAAATTTTGACTGCGTGTTTTAAATGTGCAGATATTTGATATTATACAAACATGAACTATACTTTTCACCAAAGCGTGTTGGAGTTCATCATTGTGTTGTGAAACTTCCCATTAACTTGACTACATTGAATGCAAAGTGCTTTGCACTTAGAGGGTTTTAGTTAGAAACAGTGCAATTATAGAATCATTTAAGAGCACTATTAAAGTGGCTTTTAAACTAATGAAGCTCATGTCCAAACAGTAGCTCTTGGTCCTTCTCATACCTATTCCTGTCACCTGCATTAACTTATAACTTTCCAAAACTCACTGAAGTAAGGATCTGATACAACTTCATTTACCCTATTTACTTCTTAGTACTGCATGAACATCAACTGGTGTATGTGAATTCTAATTTTGAAAATACATTTAAACTTGAGCTCAGTTGTAGGTGCTAAATAATGATTTTAAACAAATTTCCTACTTTTTAAAAGTTATTTTTGCATCCAGCATATAATTTTAGAAAGAATAACAGTTCATGTATACACTATAGAAAATTAAGCAATCATAAGAAAATACTTGCATTTGATGGGATATTGATTCAACTGGTCAAAAAAATAAATCACTCCATTCTATAGCAGAACAAACTTCAAGGCTCTATGCTACTAATGACCATGCAAATATTTCTAGATGCTGAGAGGGTACTGTAAGGGCAAGGAGAGAGGGATGGAGACAGGACCAAACAACTTGAGACCAACTAAGGTATAAGGTGTATAGTTTTTCTTGATCCTCTAGTGTTTTGATAAACATGGCTATAAATATGAATTCCTATTTTCTGTAAGTGTCCTTTATATTGGGAAAAATGCAGAAGATTTATCTCAGTGCTTGGTTTCATGGAAAACATCTCAACGACTTCTGCCAGGCCGTGGACTGCTCCGCAGGGATCATTGTACCTGTT
The DNA here is from genome assembly GCF_964237555.1 of Oryctolagus cuniculus. Classification (NCBI taxonomy): domain Eukaryota; kingdom Metazoa; phylum Chordata; class Mammalia; order Lagomorpha; family Leporidae; genus Oryctolagus; species Oryctolagus cuniculus. The sequence goes on from NC_091436.1 coordinate 150,682,578, forward strand.
ATGCACTGGACTGTGGTTCTTACCATCCATGTTTATATGTTGAAGCACTAACTCCCAAGACCTCAAAATGTGACTGTATTTTAAGGAAGGAGTTTTACAGAGGTGATTAATTTAAAATGAGATCACTCGGGTGTATCCTAATCCAATATAACTGCTGTCCTTGCAATAAGAGGAGTTAAGGATATAGACACCCACAGAGGTCCAACCATGTGACGATGCAGAGAGAGATGACAGCTACAAACCAAGAAAGAGGCCTCAGAAGAAATCACTCTGTTCACATCTTGATCTGGGACTTCCAACCTCCAGAACTGTGAGAAAGCAAGTGTCTGTCGCTTAAGTCTCCCAGACATTGCCACAGCAGTGCTCCCGAACTAACACATGTCCAATGCCAAATCTAAATGAAGGCAGGAGGGTTTGTGTGAGAAGGACAAGAGTATAATCTTAATAAAACAGTCACTGGGATCGAAGTTCTTTGCAAGTTAAGACATGAATAATCTTTCTTTCAACTTAGGCTATGTCTGTTCCAGGATACCTAGATGAAATGGTGAACTTGGAGCTCTACTATTTCTCCTAAGGTATTCATTTACTTGAGTATTAAGCTTGTGTTACTTCTATGGAATTGGAAATGCCCTGGTATTAATCGATTACTTTGCACTACGATAGCCTCAAAACTTGGAATTCTGCTCAATATGTTTTCTTTCCTGGTTCCACTTTAATGCATAACAAATAGGAATACCTGCCATGAAATCAAAGGAAGACATTGATTTATGCTCTGGGAAGAATGAATTGAAAATTGAATAAAGACAAGAGAAAATAAAATTTCCTAGACCCAGAACAAATGGGAATTGATTTAATTTACTGAAAAGAAATCACCTCTTTGAGTAGTCAGGCAAGGCATTAGGATCTTGCTGACTACCAGGAAAGGATAAATTAGAATTAGAAGAATTTCTGAGTATGTGGACTCCAAATTACTATAGTACCTTTCTGGTAAATTTCCCCACTTTACTCAAAACTGTATGTAACATTTCAGGGAATCATGATGTTTCTCCACTAGTAAAGTATAATCATATTAAAATACTTTCCTTGCCTTGACTTTTAAAGAAAGATTAAATTATATTCTATCTTGCAGGCACACACCACATACAATTTTGATAGTGGTGTTTGAAGTATATAAACATCTCAGCTGTCTATTATTTTCCTAATCATTTTTGACTCTCCTTAAATATACATTTTTTCCAGACCTATGGATTGGAGTCCTTGGTCAGGGAGAAGTAAATATGTTCACATGTGTGTTTCTGGCTTTGTCCTGCACCCAAGCCACACTTTTAGGAACAGAAGAGAACCTGGTTCTCTTCAGTCTCTGTTCAGTTGACAATAATATAATTCCTTAAATATAATCTGGAACAGTAATGCTTCAATCTAAGGAGAAGTTACGTAAGGACAATGAAATCAATAAACAGAAAAAAGGTAGAAAAGGCCTTAGAGATTAAGACTATCAGTGAGAAAAAAAAGTATTTGGAGTTACAAAATTAAATATATATCTCTGTAGCAGAAGTGCTCAGACAGATCAAAACTTTATACAGTCTCATTTTCTTTTTTCTTAAATATTTATTTTACTTTATTTTTTGAAAGGCAGAGTGACCGAAATGGAGAGAGGGAGAGACAGAGAGAAACAGATTTCCTATCCATTGGTTTACTTTCCAAATTTCTGCAATTGCCAAAGCCGAAGTAGGCAGAGCCAGGAGTCCTGAACTCTATTAGGGTCACCCATGTGGATGGCAGGGGTCCAAGTGCCTGGACCATCTGCTGCTGCTTTCCCAGGCACATTAGCATTGAGCTGGATTAGAAGTGGAGTGGCTGGAACAGAAAAGGACACTCCAAGATGAGATGCCAAAAAGTGTAGGAAGTGGTGGCTTAACCACAACGCCAGCTCTCCACATTACATTTCCAGGAAAAGTTACATTAACTATAATGGAACTAATACTAAAAAAAAAAAATCTCTATTTTAATAGTTTTGTGAGCCAACATAAACTTTCTCCCTCTTTTTTCAGTATCCCCTCCACATTTTTTTTAAAATTTATTTATTTGAAAGGCAGAATTACAGAGGCAGAGGCAGAGAGAGAAAGAGATCTTCCATCCACTGGTTCACTCCCCAAATGGCTGTAATAGCCAGAGCTGGGATGATCCAAAGCCGGGAGCCAGGAGCTTCTTCCAGGTCTCCCATGCAGGTGTGGGGGCCCAAGAATCTGGGCCATCCTCTACTGCTTTCCCAGGCCATAGCAGAGAGCTGGATAAGAAGTGGAACAGCTGGGATTTGAACTGGCACCCATATGGGATGCTGGCACTGCAGACGGTGTCTTTACCCACTACACAAGAGTGCCCGCCCCAAGTATTCCCTTTTTAAGCTCCCATTTTCTTCAAAATACACTTTAGTCTTCCACAGCAACGTTGCTAATAGGCTCAAGGGAGTAAGTAGTAAGGGTTTCCTCTACTCTCCAGCTTCTAGGTAAGACACTTCAATGACATGGCTTGAGACTCAATATTGGGTTAAGCAAGAGACATCATCAGAAATGGGATGTGGGGGCTGGTGCTGCAGCCTAGAGGTAAAGCCGCTGCCTGCAGTGCTGGCATCCCACATGGCAGCTGCTGTTGGGGTTCGAGTCCTGGATGCTACACTTACAATCCAGTTCTCTGCTATGGCCTGGGGCAGCAGTGGAAGATGGCTCAAGTCCCTGGGCCCCTACAACCACATGGGAGACCCAGAAGAAGCTCCTGGCTCCTGGCTTCAGATCGGCCCAGCTCTGATGTTGCAGCCATCTGGGGAATGAACGAGCAGATGGAAGATACCTCTCTCTCTCTCTCTCTCTCTCTCTCTCTCTCTGTCTCTCTCCCTCTGCCTCTCTGTAGCTCTGCCTTTCAAATAAATAAATAAATCTTAAAAAGAGAGAGAGAGAAATGGAATGTGGGCCGTTTTTCCATACCATCATAGATCAGTACCATAACACACGGGAATATGTACTTTTGTTGAAGGACAGACTACTGATTATCTTTCTCTTCAAAATCTGTTAGGCAGGAAATAGGCATTTCTGGGGTGCACCTGTGGCACAAATTTGTCCAAGACAGCGAAGTCGGGTTACTGATGTCTAACCAAAAATGAAGCTGATGGCATATGGCCTATTTTCACAGGACACCTTTCATATTCAGTGATGTGAGATGAGCTCAGTTTAACAGATAGTGAGCATGAATTGAGCCTCAGAGGCTGCCATCTAAGTATATAAATAATCTGTACTTCCTGTTTTAGGAAGGTTCAGTAAGCATTCCTTTGGATGGCCAGTTGTCACATACTGAATCCAATGCAAAGTTTATGGTCAGTGCAGGTCACCTCACTCCTTCCCCCTCTTTCATTTAAAAGGCCCAGTGATTCCTATCTCAAGTGGCCAAAGGTCTACACATGTAGCAGAGTAGAAAGCTGTCTCTTCTTCCATGTGTGACCTCACACTGTAAAACATTGGCTACCACCTGGCCCAAAGGCACTCCCAGTGAATTCATGTGAATACCCCGATGTGGTGTCAAGAATATTGCTTTTGAAGTTAAAAGATGTGGGATGGAGCCTTTATTCTAGCATTGTACAGTTCTCTGTCCATGATTGCCTTTGTTCTGGGACTGTCATGATAAGAGACTAAGCAGAAGCTGTTTTATATAAGCTATAAAGCACTTTGCTAACAATGATACTTTTTGTGGACGATATTATTTATGGCAGAACTAGATTATATCCTGCAAATCCTACAAAGCTTAGTCTCCGGGGCTGGAAGGCTCCTAGGAATACTGAATATCTGTCCTTCTTCTTTTCCTCCCAGCAGGTGTTTTAAGTCCATGCCATGACGTCCTTGAAAATCATCTTTGAGCATAACCTTAGCATATCCAATTCCAGGAAACATCTCATCTCCAATGTAGTCCGTTTCCTCTCCAGACTAGTCCTGAAGAATAGGAGGTCCCCAGTATTGAAAGCAACTCTGGCTCCTGCTCCTAATTTCCCAAGCCATTCCAGGCTGGCTCATGTTCTCATCATCTCTCCGCGCTGACCACCTATGACTCTCATGACAATAAATGCACTTGGTCCTTGCCAGGTTTATCATTTCCTCTCAGCAGTCTTTGATCCAGCTGGCAAAAAAATGACTTCTGAAGGGGGTTTCTGTTTTCAACTCCCATGATGTCACTTTCTTTTTGTCATCGGCCTGTGGCTTTGGGTATGGCTTCTCAGCCCCCTTTGCCAATAGAAGCACCTCATTTAAAAAAAAAAGTCATAATTTTGGGACAGGCACTGTTACCATCTGCAGTGCCAGCATCCCACATGGGTGCCGGTTCAAATCCCAGCTGCTCCACTTCTGATCCAGCTCTCTGCTATGGCCTGGGAAAGCAGTGGAAGATGGCCCATGTACTTAGGCCCCTGCTCCCACATGGAAAACCCAGAAGAAGCTCCTTGTTCCCTGGTTTGGATCAGCGCAGCTCTGGTCATTGCAGCCATTTGGGGAGTAAACCAGCGATAGAAGATCTCTCTCTCTGACTTCCTCTCTTTCTCTTTCTGTGTAACTCTGCCTTTCAAATAAATATTAAAAAAATTGTAATTTCCAGAAATGTTTTATCCCACACAAAGGATGTACTGAAATGTTAACATTTTCACTAGGTTTACAGTTACTTTGCTTAGATTATCACATAGTACTATATCTGGGAATGAATGAAATTAATAAATAGAACATATTTTGAAGAGCAATAATTACAATGAATTTTTCATTAAAATTGGCACATCAGCCAAAGCTGTTATTGATGATCTCACTTTCTATCTTGTCAATGGAAATGACTTTGTTAAATTTAATATCCGAAAAATTCCAAAGTTTTTATTTTTAATGCTTATTCTAAGATATCATTGATAATCATACATTTCAGTAGATTCAAGATGTGCATGCTTAATTATTTTTTCTGTTTTCATCTACTCTCATTCTTTGATTCAGCTGTATCATTTCAAAAGGAAAATTGTCCTAAAAAGAAGAAAACTTAATAAATGCTTTACAATCCACAACTCTGTCATTTTTGCTGTATGTCCTGAGAAGAAAGCTTAATGCAGATATGTGAAAGATTCAAAAGTGGAACAAATTTCCTCATCCTTTCCTTTAATAAACACCATCACAACTGACCTTTAAAGCCGAGAAAGCTATAAGGGAAGACAAGAGCAGAAGCCATGTTCCACCGGACCTGTTCCAGTATAGTTAGCATATGGCCAATTCTTTCTTCAAAGAAATTTCTAGTTGATTTTAATGTCTGCCTGGGTACTTTGTAATATCAAGGTGTTTCTTATAAAATTAATTGAAACAGGAAGTTAACTGGAAAAAAAGTGCCTGTTCTTTGGCTGATCTTAAGGGGGTTTGAGATAATGAGGACTAGTTTCCAGTGGTGTAAAGAGGTGAAATATATCCACAGGCATCTGTGTTTGCTAATTCTGTGTTGTAGCAAGGAATGATCTCAGGACTATTCACAGAGGTGTGGGTATTGGGTTGCCTTTTATTTGACCTCAACATTTTTTATTTGTTATATTGTCATTTAGTCTCTGAAACTGCTCAAACTAATATTTCTAGCCTCTTGTAATCAACCAGAAAGGTATTGATCTGCCTATCATTCTCTCATACACCTTTGAAAATCATGTGTGAGAATGTACACACTTCAGTAGATGATCTAAACCTACTCAATATGCTCTTAATTATAAATGAGCCTTGCTAAATTTACTATGGCTATAAACATCACTTACTGATACATGCTTATATAGTCTGTCTCTTACCCACATTTGTGCATTTATATTCATACTTTCAGAGTCACATATGCCACAAATTTCTCTCCCAGATGTCTCACCATGATATCTATTCAGAAATCGCCCTCAAAACAATCTAAAACCATTAATAGACACCTAACAGTGAGGGAATTGCACAACACACAGTTCTCCAAGTAACCGTGGAACGAAAACACGCTTCTTCGAGCCGGCTTCAGTTTCCTTGTTTTCAAACCTTTCAGCTAAGGATAGAAGAGGTTCCCTTCAGAAAATAGTAAACACAACAAGCAGTCACATTAACTATGTGGAAGGGCATGATTCCTTTTATACCTTTTGAGAAATCAGGGTGTTACTCTAAAAATAGAAATATTTAAAGGAAATGAGGGGTCGGCACTGTGGCACAGCAGGTTAAAGCCCTGGTCTGAAGCACCGGCATCCCATAGGGGAACCGGTTTTAGTTCCAGCTACTCCTCTGCTCCAGCTCTCTGCTGTGGCCTGGGAAAGCAGTAGAAGATGGCCCAAGTCCTTGGGCCCCTGAACCCCTGTGGGAGACCCAGAAGAAGCTCCTGGCTCCTGGCTTCGGATCAGCAGAGCCCCAGCTGTTGTGGCCATCTGGGGAGTGAACCAGTGGATGGAAGACCTCTCTCTGTCTCTAGCTCTTTCTGTAACTCTTTCAAATAAATAAATAAATATTTTAAAAAAAAGAAATGAAACTTTAGGGCTCTGAGCAACTTTATTCATACGATAGCTTTCTAATGTGTAGGGCTGTTCTTTTATTCCTCTCAAATCCCATCATTTTGTTTAGAAAGCTTTCAAATTTAAACAAAAGCTGAAGTACAACACAACTGGAACTCATCTACCCCCTTTTTTTGTTTCACTTTTTTTTTTTTTTTGCCTTTTCACTTTTTATTTGTTGAATTCTTTATTTAGTGAATCATTAATCCTTTGGCTATAACAAAAACAAAGAATATGATATCTAAAAAATCATACGTAAAATGTTAATTCAAAAAGAAAGTAAAATATCCTTAACTATACATCATTATAAAAACGTATTGGATATAATTGTTGAAAGAGCATGATAAAAAATATATCTTTCTGTCTACAGATTTTTTTCTTTTTTTAACTTTTATTTAATGAATATAAATTTCCAAACTTTCTTTAATTCTCTATATTTCTTTTCTTAATTTTAATTTAATCAATTTTAAACAGATTCAATATGATTTGTAGATTCAAGTCTAAGAACATAATGGTATTCCCTCCTTCTCACCCACCTTTCTTCTAACTTTCTGTCTTTTTTGTTTGTTTTTGAGTAACATATTTTAAATTTGGATTACAGTAAAAAAGGCATAATACTTGCATAATACTTCACTTAATAAGAAGTTTAATTTCTCACTACTGCTTTGCTTCTTCCTGTATATTTGACTGCCTGTGTTGTTAATAGCAGTGCGTGTATAGTTCCATTGGCTGCTGGACTCATACAAACCTTTAAACCACAAAGTCATAAATTGGTAGTGCATGGAGAGTGGAAACTTTGCCCAACCAGTGTTGAGGAAGTGGGTCTGGCGGGAGGTCTTTGGGTCGCTGGGAGAAGTTTTCAGGGGAGGGTTGCTTATAAAAGCTGAGTTGAGCCTAACCCCCCGTATGCTTCCTGTCTCATGATATGTTTGCTCCTTCAGATATCGAGCCTTGGACTGTGAACCTCCAAAACAGCGAGCTAAAATAGCCCTCCTTCCTTCGTAAGTAGCTTGCTTTAGGTATTTCACTGTAGTAATAAAAAGTTACCAACCATTTTGAAATCACATTTCAGACATCACAGCCTTTCACCCCAGATGCTTAGTCTTGTATTTCTTGAGAATAGCATCATCTTCCACATAACCACAATAAAACCATTGTACATGTAAAATTAATTTAATTGTACTAAGCTTACATTTACTATATTAAAATTAATTTAATTATAGTAATGTCTAGTCCATGACATAATGATGAATCATAGCACAAATTCTTTGAAGATTTCCAAAGTTTGTATAGAGATTGTCTCACAATATGACTCTTTTTGATTGTTTCCTCATGACTGACCATGTTTATATTAACTTTTCCCCAAAACTATCACATAATGGGTATTGTGTGCTAATCTTATTGCCTCACATGAAAGGATGCTTAACTTCAGTCTTATCTCACTATTGGCGTTGCTCAATTTGCTGATTTGGTTAAGGTGGCACTGCAACATCTGTCCATCATAAAGGTATCCATTTCATTATAATAAATAATATGGAGGTGAGTGACTATTTAAACCCAGCGAACATGTAGTATTCCAACAATTCTCTCCAATAGTTTTATTATCACTTGGCAACTGGTAGTTCTATTTTTTCTTTTGTCAAAAGAAAGCTCAAGTTACAAACTTAATTCCTATTCTCATATGGGAGGCTCAGTCTCAAAGAGGTGGCCTAACCACTGCACCACAACATCTGTCCTCAAGACCTGCTTTTTTTACATCCAGTTCTGGGCCACAGCCAGGGCCTGCACAGAGACCTTGCACCGTACACAGCCTTGCAACTGCACCTTAGAGGTGAGTGGTGGAACAGTACCACCACCGTGGATTCCACACTCATATCTCCTTCCTTCTGCCTGGGAAAACGGGCCAAGCCCTTTTACACATCTTGGGATATTTGGGGTGAGTGGCCTGGGAGGGAGATCTTTGCCAACCTGCTGATAAGGCTCAGTGGTTAAGGGTGAAAAACAGACACAAACCTGCAAACAATCCCCTTGAACTTTATGCTCTATCTAGTGAGACAGATTACACAATTTTCCTTGGCAGGAGGGAGCGTCTGTAAAGGTAATGGTCCTACACAGCTGCCTTTGTCCAGGTTACTACTGCCCTCAGGACGGAGGAATCTGCCCAGGTGGAGTCACATAGCACCATGAATGACGTACCCATTCCCCACTGACATTAACCATTTTTTTATTTTTTTTTATTTTTTGTGTGTACACACTTACTGTTATTATAACAAAGGAACTTGAAAACTTTTAATATTTTCAATGTAAAGAAATGCTATCTTTTCAATATAAGGAAATGTTAAATGGTTGAAGGGATAAATAGATTTACCCAAATTGGACATTAAACAGTGCATATTTATAACAGCACTGCACATAATACCACACAGATATGTACATCTTATATATCTGTAAAATTTTTAAATAAAATTTAAAAAATAAAAAGCTGCAATACAATAAGAAAATAAAATGGAGCATCGTCTTTCCTTTCCAGTTAAACAAGAAGAAAATTTAAAAATAAACAAGAAAAAAATTACAATAAAGAATGTAAATACCAAACAAGATCCCACAGCTTCTGCTGATTCTCCAACTAAGTGCCTGGGCTCCAATAATTACAAAATATTTTATTTTTAAATGTGCTATCTTGGGGCTGGTGCTGTGGCATAGCAGGTAAAGCTGCTGCCTGCAGTGCCAGCATCTCACATGGGCACTAGTTCTAGTCCCGGCTGCTCTTCTTCCGATCCAGCTCTCTGCTCTGGCTTGCAAAAGCAGTGGAAGATGGCTCAAGTCGTTGGGTCTCTGCACCTGCGTGGGAAGACCCAGAAGAAGCTCATGGCTCCTGGCTTCAGATAGGCCCAGCTCTGGCTGTTGCGGCCATCTGGGGAGTGAACCAGTGGATGGAAGACCTCTCTCTCTCTGCCTCTGCCTCTTTGTAACTATGCCTTCAAATAAATAAATAAATCTTATCAGAAATTATCTTAAACTGCAAAGATATCCTTTCAACATCATAATTAAGCAGGCCAAATGAGAAGGCCTATGACCAAAATGCCTACAACCAACACAACTATCTCAAACCCACCACTTTGCTGACCCTCTATAATCTCCACTTTAAAAGTTTGTGTTTCTTTTTTTAAAAAAAGAGAAAGTAGACAGATACAGTTTTGTTAATGCTAACTGGCCATATTCATATAGAGACACAGCGTGATCTCCCTGCCCAATACACAGAGAATGGAAGAAAGGCAGAATCCTGTGTCTTGCCTCCTGGGGGCACTGCACCTTCCAGCTTCCAGCAGACTGAATGGACCAGAAGTGTTCTTCATTTTTTTTTTCCAGTGTTCACAATGATGCTGATTCCAAACAGAATTTTCTTGAGACACAAAGGCATAACATTGAATTTGGAACACAAAATAGTAGATTCTTTTCCCCATTGTGTTTTCCTCAAAGTATTTTCCATCATAGTTCTTGAGAACCGTGGTATAGGGAAAAGACCTCAAGAGCTATGTGAGTGAGCACAAAAGGGAAAAACATAAAGATACAGACTGCAACTTGCTCCAGAACAATGGACAAAAAAAAAAAAAAAAAAAAAAAAAAAAGATTTCCACGTAGGTGGTAGGCATCAGTGATCTGGTCACCGCAGACTCCTGTATCCTCCTTCTCTCTCCCTCCTCCTCCTCATCTTCATTGTCTTCACTTGCATCCTCATGCTCTTCTTCATCGGTGTCTTCCCATCCTTATTCTTCAACACTGTCATCCCCCCCCCCCCATCATCCGTAAGCACTACTGTGGTGGATTCAGCTTCAACATCACATCTGTTGACCTCTCTTGACTCACCTGCACCTGCAGCAGAACGGTCAGTAAGCCAGGTAAAGAAGCTCTCTCATCCCTCACTGCCTCTTCCTGGTGGCTTTGCTCTAGGTTTGACGTGAATGTTTCCTCAAATCTCTTCCAGATCTCCATTCGATTTCATTGGGCTTTGAATATGGATCACCAGTCTCATTCCAATGAAATTCTCTCGAGAGAACTTTATTTTGTACTTTCAAATCATATCACTTCCCCCTCTGGTCAGATAATGCAGTGCCTTTTCATCCTTCTCCCCAAGAAGCGTAGTCATTCATGAAAAAATGTTTGGCTAAGTTTGTTGTATTTGTGTGCTACTTTCCAAATCTCATCAGCTTGTTTATTTTGAGTCTGTTTCATTTTGGACTTCATCAATAAGTTCAGTTGCTTATTGTTAATTTTTTCCCTTAGGCAAACCCAGAGGGACCCACGTGTCTGCTGACCTCAGGGCAGGAGGGGGTTTCAGTTTCATTTGAGGAGGGAACAAAGATGACCTTTGGGGCCATGCTTAAGAGACAGCCAAGAACCAGACCCAAGGGCCTCCTTGACTAACAGGAAGAAATTTGGAGAACCTTAATCATTTTTATAATCCTGACTTTCGGAAAACAGAATTTTAATCACTAAATACACATGGAATTAGGTTGTCTTTCAGTTTTGTTTTCTAGCATTGTCAGCTAATTGATTTAATGCTATGAGGGGGTCTTCAAACGGTTCATGGAGAATACACATTATGAAAAATGTATGCATGGATTTTAAATTTTCTGCACAAATTTAACTTATCTTTCCATTTCATTTTCCACCAACTTTTTAAAGTCCCCTGTATGGGTTGGTAAAACGGCACAGTTTCATCTGTGGTGTGATCTCTGCCCCATCTCCATACTCAGCTCCAGCCCCTGCCACCATTGCTAGAAGCCAGGTGACCAAATGGTTCAATCACAGGTGTCAGCTCCTGTTTCCTGTGCACGTGCACTCTCTCCAGATCTCTCTCTCTCTCTCTCTTCTTCACCCTCTTGATCTCTCTCTCAACTCCCCTCCTTACTCTCTCACATCCCCCTCCCCGCCCCAGCCTGTTGGGCTTCTTCCACTTGACAATAAGTCTTTGCTCTAACTCCGGTGTGTGGTGTGTTTTGTGGTGGCCTTACAGTATATAAGGAATAATGCCTAGTATTGAGACTTTTAAAATCATTTATTTATTTTCCTTTTGTTTGAAAGACAGGCAGAGAGAGGTCTTCTTTCCACTGAGTCACTCCCCAGACGTCTGCAACAACTGGAGCTCAAACAGGTCTACCAGGATGGTGGCTGGGAAGCAAGAATTGGAGATATCACCTGCCAGGATGCACACTAGCGGGAAACTGGATTGGAAAAGGAGGATCTGGGACTCAAACCAGGCAGTCCAATATGCAAGGTAGGCAATGGTGACAAGTGCTATGCCAAACACTCACCCCAGGTATGGCACTTTTTAAGTGCATAAGCAAGCACTGCTACTGTGTTCTTCATGTCTACTTAAAAACATATATTCACCCAAATCTGTTCCCTGTTCATTCTGAATCTTTACTTGACTGGTTCACAGAAAATTGGTCTTAGTGAAGCCAAGAATCTATTTATGCTTTATTTAAGGGTGGAATTATAACCTTCTATCCCATTATTACCTTTGTTTACTGATTTTCTCTTTTCAGACAATTAAACAGATATTTTCAGAAATGGACCATTTGCCCAATAGATAAAGCTTTGCATGCTAACTAAATTTTAGCCATTACAAGTAAAAGACTAATATGTTCCTGTATTCCTTTTCACCCTATCTTCTTATTCTGTGTGGATAATTCTTTTTTAAGGAAAAAGAAAAGAAACCCCTCCACACTTAATCAGGTTAGACTAGGCTATTTGGTAGCTGTCACTTGAAATGGATGTGGTGTCAGCTTTTCTTGATTGGATGAAAACATATCCCCTAAATAATTGATAAATAGGAACCAGCAGCCACAGAGTATAAGGAAAGGGTGAGAGAGTGACACATAATAAACAAACAAACAAACAAGCATACAGGATTTTACAAAGTTTAAGGCTAAATCTCTCTGGGATACTCTTTTTGGACTTATTTGAAAGAGCAGAACATCATTTGGGTGCTCCTTGAGGCTTTTTATCTTTACCTGTTCACAGTGAGACAATTGCATTTTTGCTGCAGTGACAAAAAATGGAAGGAAAAACATGAAAAAAAGAGCCAATAAAAAAAAAAGAACTCACAAACTTGAGTTACTGTAAACATCAGAATGATGTCCCTTTCAGTTCATCTGTCTACCAGAATGAGGTCCACAAAAGAATAACCTTGTGGAATTTTCTGTACAGTTCTTCTTCAATGTTTAAAACATTGTTTAAAGGTAAAACCTTGTGGAATTTTCTGCACAGTACTTCTTTAATGTTTAAAACATTTTTGAAGTTAAAACAGTTAAGTAGGGTTACCACCTGGACAGAAAAAAGGCAAAAATTGAAAATCACTGAAAACTGCAAAACCTACTAATTACATTGGGTCCTATCAGCTCTTTTCCAGCTATAACTCTGGGAGTGAAGTTGATTGGTTAAAAGGGGTAACACAATAAAAATACTTTAGAGAAATGAAAATATTTATGGAGAAAGTGTTAGAATCACATTTGGAGAGAATCACATTTGGAGAGAGGTCTCTTCAATTGAGAAAATAATAAAATTAAAAATATGTTTCTTAATTTCCAGAATAAGAATACATCGAGAGCATTAATCTCATTTTATTTACTTTATTATAGTGTACCGTTGAGCCAAGAGGAAACTGCTTATAGGCAGCAGAATAGAGAATATATCACACTGGAAGCCTAGCCCTGGTTCTATCAAAGAATGTCTTTTCCACTGGGCCATACCTGCACGTCCATCCTTCTAACACCATCAAAACATGAAGTACTATGAGATAGCATCAACACCACAGAATCTTCTTAGTTCTTGTTGCTAACTGGGCTGTGACTGGACCAGCACAGCACATACTCTCCATCTCTCCACCCATGGCCTTTCCAACTGGGCTATCAGTTGGTCCCCAAAATGCTGCCACATATTTAGGTGTGAGGGTTTTGTTGTTGTTGTTGTTATTGTTTGTTCCTTTGTTTTATTTGAAAGACAGAGTTAGAGAGAGTGAGGGAGAGACAGAGACAGAGGTCTTCAATCTGCTAGTTCACGTCCCCAAATGGCCCCACCGGGGCTATAGCTGGGTGAACCTAGGAGCCAGGAGCTTCTTCCGGGTCTCTGAGGTATGTGCAGGGGCCCAGGCACTTGGGCCATCTTTTATTGCTTTCCCAGGCACATTGAAATGGAACTGGATTGGATGTGAAGCAGCTGGGTGCTCAAACCACCAACCATACGGGATGCAGGCTTTACGCTCTAGCCCAGAGCATTGCCCCCACAACTCATCTAGCATCAAAATATCTTCAGTTACTACGGCTGTGTAACAAATCATCCAAAGACTTATGGGATAAAGGCATCCTTTTATGCTCATGGGTGGTATGGTTAAGGTATTTGGTCCATATACTTCCATGTTCATTCTAAATCAGTACATGATGTGTCCTGGAGCCTCCATCAGTGGAAGACTCAAAGTCTGTTACTAGAATCATCTGGTGGCTCATTCACTCATGCTTGGCTCTCGACACTGACTATGGGCTGGGAGCCTGTTCCCCCCTCTACAGGTCTATCCCATTGACCTCTCTCAAGTCAGCTACCCTGGGCTTCCCTTCATCATGGTGGCAGAGTTCCAAGAGAAAACCACCCAAGAGAAAGAAAGACAGCCAAGAAGGAGCTGTACTGTCTTGCTAATCTGGTTGTGCCTTGCACTGGGAAAGCCAGAAAACTGGCCAGGTTCAAGCAGGAAAAGGGAAGGTATGAAGAAGCTTAGATTCCTGATAGGGTGTGACAAAGTTCTAGGAGAGTATGGGGGGCTAGAACATTGCCGTGCCTTTGAGGAAATACAATCTGTGGCAATGGTGAAACCAAAGTGCAGAGTAGTTAAGAGGCTTACTCAACAAACCCAAAGTTGGCAGATTCTGAGGACCAGAGCCAATCCATCTCTCTCCCCTACTCCAAAATTCTTCCAATGATATAACAGCGAGGAAGTACTAACCCCAGCTGAGCTGGAGGTGCCTTCAAGGGGAGGTGACATCTTCAGGGAAATAAAACTTCGCAAAGAAACAAAATAAAAACAAACTGGGCTGCTTCACTAAACCGGCACTAAACCATGCTGGCCCACGGTAGTTAAATATTGTTAAAAATGACTTTGTAAGATATTTGGCCATGAAGAATCTTCCCAATTTAAAAACTCTGAGTTTTTAATTGATATGTGTATTGGCTAACAAAAATTGAAGAAGAGATCTTTGCTATTGATTTTTATATGTAGATGTGAAAGAGAATCTCAGCATGTGTGGAACAACACATCAGGGCCACAACAATGTAACACAATAGGACATGAAAGGATGCCACTGGAAAAAACATTCCTGCTGTTCAAACTTGTTAATATACAAAACAAGTCCAATTAAATTTGACCTTTAAATATCTTTGTAGTGCTTTCTAATTATAGTTGTTTGCATTTATAAATCTGTGAGGCATACATGAGTTTAAATCTAGTATACGTACATATTACACCATGATGGTAATCTCTATATTAAAAATATCACAGCTACAGAAGAGTCAGTGGTAGGTGATGTATAAAGACACTACCATGGAAGGGGAGTTACATTTAATATGGCATCTCAGCCCACCTTTTTCCCTCAGCAAACAGAAGACAAATTTTGGTATTTTGGTATTTGGCTAATTTATGTGGGCACATGCTCAAAGGAGAGTGGAATAAGAACTAACAGGGCAAAGCAAGAGCGCATAGTTGAGTTTTTGCATTAGCCATTCCATTCCAGCAGAAGCATGAGAGTATATAACAGGGTGGATCTCAAATCTCATCCTCTACCCTCATTGGACAATTGTGGTTACATAGGTAATAACACCCAGAGCCTGCTAGGTGATACCTTCCTGAGAGCACAGTTAAGTGTCCACGGCATGCCCCTTGGCACTTCAGAGAGCTACAACAGAGAATGGGAGGTGTGTAGCCCAGACCTGAGGCAGTGTCCTGGCCATGTGCACCTGTCAACACTGCAGTAAGTTCTCCCTTTGATTGTGGTATTATCAGGGCCAAATTTATATGAAAGGAAATGAACAGATCTAAAGTATCTGGGTCAAGTAGTGTCAGTTACTGTGCACACAAGTGAAAACATCACCTGATCTAAGATAGGATCATTGCCATTACCCTGATGAGGGTATCTAAAGTCTCTTCAGTTCTTCCCAACTTCAAGGCCATTACTTTTTGATCCCTGTCACTGTAAATTGGGGTTTAACTTAATTTAATGCATCTGTTCTGTAATAATATAATGAGAATATAATGCATGGGTTTCAAAAATATTTGCACCAAAATAAAGAATAAAGATGCACTTCCTTGAACACCTTAGTTTAGGTGCTTCGTGACCAGTCTGATCCTTGGAGGAGTATCTGTTTAAGTCTTTGGATATTTTTAACTGGGTTGTGTACTGACATTTCAGTTACTATTATGACAAATTCCCACAGATGTGGTGGTTTAAACAGCACAATTTGCTTGTTTGTTGGAGTTCTGTAGGTGAGGAGTCCAATACACTGCTCAGAGGCCAGAATCGAGGGATTGCAGGGCAGCATTCCTTTCTGGGGACTCAAGGGGAGAGACCCATTTCTTCATGATTTCCAGCTTCTACTACACTGCTTCCTGGACTCCTGGGTCCCTCTTTTATCTTCAAACCCAGAAACATCGCACCCTTCTGAGCATTCTACCGTAGTCATATCTCCAAATGCAGCAGGGAATGGCTCTGCAGTTTCAAGAACCCTTGTGATTATATTCCAAGACAATCTCTCCATTTCAAAATCTGTATTTTAATCACACCTGCAAGTCTCTTTCGCCATGCAGGGTCATGCATTTACAGATGCTGGAGGCTCTGTGGTCATCATTTAGGGTTGGGGGGCCATTGTTCTGTCAACAATGATCATTTTTTGGGTTGTTGATCTGTAGGACTTTAATTTTTCTTGGCACAAATACACACACACACACACATACTTTCCCAATTTGTAGTTAGTGAATGGAGATTTTTAATTTTAATTAAGTCCAATTTGTTGTATTTTCTTTCACATCATGTACTTGTATCCTGTAAGGAATGTTTATCTACTCCAATGCTGTAAAGGTATTCTTCTATGTTTCCGTCCAGGAGCTTCACTGTTCGAGCTGTTAGGCTTAGGTTTGCCATCTTTCCTGAATCAAACATGTCCCTGAAATATGATCTGATTCAGAGGCCTTGTCTTTAATAAAAATTCCTAGCTACTTGAGGGCTATTTGTTAAAAGATATCTCCACTAAACTAAATTGATGCTATAGCCATAAATTAGTCCTGTGGGTATATTTGTGGTTGCTTGCACATCCCTATTTGTCCATGATCCATTACCACACACTCATGACTATCGTGGCAGTGTGGTGAATTACAGAATCAAGCATGGTAAATCTTTTATTTTGTTTCTTTTTTAAAAGTTGATTTAGCTAGGTTATTCACATTGTGATGTAAATTTTAAAATAATTTTTTTTTCAATTTTCCCCAACCGTGTCCTGAAATTTTGAAAATTTATAGAGAATGTATTGGCAAGAGTGCAAGGTAAGCTTATTTTGGTGAAAATGCTTTTTCACACTTACAATTTTTTTTCAAAAAGCACATTTTCTTTTTTCTTTATTTGGCAGGTAGAGTTACAGACAGTGAGAAAGGTTTTCCTTCTGTTGATTCACTCCCCAAATGGCTGCAATGGCTGGAGCTGCGCCTATCCAAAGCCAGGAGCCAGTGCTCTTCCTGATCTCCCATGCAGGTGCAGGAGCCCAAGGACTTGGGCCATCTTCTACTGCTTTCCCAGGCCACAGCAGAGAGCTGGACTGGAAGAGGAGCAGCCGGGACAAGAACCGGCGTTCATATGGGATGCTGGTGCCGCAGGTGGAGAATTAACCTACTGTGCCATAGTGCTGACCCCCAAAAAACACATTTTCGATAACCTTTTGAAGGTCCTTCATGTTGCAAGTACTGACTGGCCGGGTACGTCTGAGTGCTTGTTGCCTTTATTTGGGTCTTTCTTATGGCCAAAGTTGGAAGAACCTTTCAGGCTTCCTTATTATGCTCTTAGGAGTAGGATTTTCATAGATAATCTTCTTTATACTAAGGAAGTTTCTCTATTTTTCTAGTGTGCTGAGCAGATTTACTACAAATCAATGGTGACTTTCAAGGCCTTTTATTTTCAGCATCACTTGAGATAGCTACAATACTTCTTTTTTCTGTTCATATGATAAATTATGTTGTTTTTGCTAGTGTTACACCACATAACCAATGATATCTAATTATTTTTATGTGTTGACTGGTATGATTTGCTAATGTTTATTACAGAATTTTGCATACGAATCATTAGAATTTCTGACCTGAAATTCGCATTTCTGAGTTATCATTAGATTTTGTTTCACAGCATACTAGCCTCATAACGTGAAGCTGGTAACTTTCCTGTCTCCTCCTGAAATTGGTATTGTTATAACTCATTCGTTGAGTTATAAACCAAGAGAATTACTTCTACATTATTCTTTCCTAAGCAATAAACTTAAAACCATATATTTCCTTCAAAGCATTGCTTTATCATCGTTCTAAAATTTTTAATCTGTTTTGCTCTCATGTTTATTCAATTGCAAATAATTTTAATATCCTTTGTGATGTTTTCTTTGAAAATAAGTTGTTTAGAAATAATTTTACTTAGTTTCCAAATATTTCAGTATTTAACCTAAGTTTTCAAATACTCACACAAAAATTAAAATAGGAGTAGGCACTTGGTCCAAAAGTGGTTGTTGCATCAACATTCCATATTGGAGCACCTGGGTTTGAGAATTGGCTCTATTACAAATTCTAACTGACTGGTAACACACACACTGGAACACAGCAAATTATGGCTCAAGTTAATTGGGTCCTACCACCCATATAATTGAACTGATTTGAATTCCAGGCTCCTGGCTTCAACCCCAGGTCAGCCTACCAGCTTAGGTTCATTGAGGGTATTTAGGGAGTAAACAAGTGAATAGCAGATTTCCCCCTAACCATATCCCCTTTTTGAAAGATTAATTGATATAGCTGGGAAAGTAGTGTATATGTGCACATCTTTGTATCTACCCAGAAAATACAAAGTCCTACAAATCGATAATATTATAACTTGTTATGAAATTTCCCTTACAATACATCTGATTTTGGTTTATCCATTTTTCACGTACTCAACCACGTGTGGTTGCCATATTGGATAGTGTAGTCCTAGAAAGTTGAGGGGCTGGCACTGTGGCAGAGTGGGCAAAACCGTTGCCTGCAGTGCTGGCATTCCGTTTGGGCACCAGTTCAAGTCCCAGCTGCTCCACTTCCGATTCAGCTCTCTTCTATGGTCTGGGAAAGCAGTAGAAGATGGCCCAAGTCCTTGGGATCCTGCACCCGCTTGGGAGATCCAGAGAAAGCTCCTGGCTCCTGGCTTCAGAATGGTGCAGCTCCAGCTTTTGCGGCCATCTGAAGAGTGAACCAGTGGATGGAAGAGCTCTCTCTCTTTCTCCTCTGCCTCTCTGTAACCCTGCCTTTCAAATAAATAAATAAATCTTCAAAAAAAGAAAGTTGAAATTCTACTTGTTTCTGAGAATTCACATCTGAGGTATGGTTACTATCTTTGTGTATATTCTTGATTTAGAAATTTCAAAAAGAGGAATAGGAAAATAGTCAATCTCTACCAGAAGCAAGAGTAAGATATTCCTATCTGAATGATGTTTCTATTTTTCCAAAATTAAGGCAAAAATTCTTGCCATTTTTAAATAATAGAATATAAAATCAGGATCTTCAACTCACTTGATAGTAGAAAATGAAGCCATTGCCCTGTAAATGAGCTTGGATTTATCACAGCACATTAAAAATTTTCAGATAAAGAAGCTCATTCTCTGTCAACTCTATTATGAAGAGTAATTCAGTTTTCCTGAGATTCCACCCCAGCCAATGCTCCCAATAATCCTTAATTAAGGAGCAAGGGGACATTCTCTTTGATGTCACCCATCCTCCAAGCAGAGAAAGTAGAATTATATGCAAAAATACCTTTGTTATATTTTGAGTTACACCAATGGTCATTCCCTTTGAAGTATTTCCTGGCTACTTTAACAACTATTTCCTTACATTTTCCAAAGTTCTTATTGACCTCTCCATACTTTAAAATAATTTATTAGATGGGGCTGGCGCTGCGGTGCAGTGGGTTAAAGCCCTGACCTGAAGCACCGGCATCCCATATGAGCGCTGGTTCTAGTCCCGACTGCTCCTCTTCTGATCCAGCTCTCTGCTGTGGTCTGTGAATGCAGTAGTAGATGGCCCAAGTCCTTGGGCCCCTGCACCTGCATGGGAGACCCAGAGGAACTCCTGCCTCCTGGCTTCGGATCGGTGCAGCCCCAGCAGTTGTGGCCATCTGGCGAGTGAACCAGTGTATGGAAGACCTCTCTCTCTGTCTCTACCTCTCTCTGTAACTCTGTCTTTCAAATAAATAAAAATAAATCTTTAAAAAAATAACTTATAAGAGCAGTTTTGGTTATTAACCTATTTCTGTCTCTCCGTATATAAGCATACATTCACATACACATGTAGGTATGCACATGTATGTGATTACACATATAACAACCTTATATATTGTATGCACATATAATGGAAATATATATGTTTGTATATCTATATGTACATACAACATCCTTATATTATCTATATAACATATATAATGAGAATATATATTTATTTGTGTATAATATATATATATATATCAAGTGGGCATTACCTGCATATGCCTGCATGTGTGTGTGCATCTGTGTGTGTGTATGTGTGTGTGTGTGTAAGAATTCTCAGGCTCATCCACCTAAATACTAAATACAGTCATCCCAAGTCACAAGGCAGCATTCTTTTCTTTTCAGAGCCTGGTTCCTACCCTAGTTTCTCTGTACGGAGAGTTACTTGCAAGATGTCCCACTCACAGACTCTGAACCTTATTTCCTGCACAGTGAGCCCCTGCATGTAGGAGATGAGAACTTCCATAAACACCAGAAGTGCTCTGGCTTTGAAGGTAGCATTAAACATTAACATCCTTGGTTTATTGTTTTATTGTTTCTGGGCTTCCAAAACAGCAAGAAAAGCCATGTTCCCAATCCTCTATTTGTGAATGGCTTCAGAGTACGGAATTGCCACAACTGTCACATTACTTAGTGCCTCTCAAATTGGATTTTGTATCAGAATTCCCTGAAGGGCTTCTTAGAACACATGCAGCAAGACTGGACTCTCCGAGTTTCTGGTTCTGTAGGTTGAATGGGACACAATCATTTGCATTTGGAGCAAGAACTCAGGGTATGTCGATGCTTATTGTTCAAGGACCATGCTTTGAGAACCGCTGATACAATAATGCTTCATCTTGCAACCTTCCCTTCTCCCAATCTTCCCTACATGAGAGGATTTGTAATTGCGACACCACTTAGACATTTCTGAAGTGCAGCATTAAATGGATCATGGACCTATCAGAGAAGAAGAACCATGTATGCATTAGTTCCTCTACCCCATTGATCCAGGGCATTAACATTTCTGACCTGTAGACTGCTCAAGATGAATGCAGAATAGTTACTGTTGATTTCCTAGTATGTCCCAGGGCAACAAACATGAGGTGTGTGGCATTGACCTGAGAGGTAGCATTGTCTAATTGCACCCGTGACAGTTGTTTAGGATCTGTGTGAGACTGGTTGTGGCAACAAGGTGTGGAGATAAGAAGCAAGGGAGAGAATTCTGAATGAAGAAAAGGAGTTGAGTACAATTGCATTTGTGCAAACAAGATACTTTTTATTTGATTAAGTCCGAGTATAGTTTTCTAAGAGTGTTCTAGTATATGTGCTGCTGAAGCGAGCATTCTAAGAGTATTCTAAATATTTTGACAATGTAGTCCACTGAGGATATTGATTGAATAGAACTTTCTCATAAAGAAAGGAAGTGACAAAAATCTCACAATGAGGACATTGGAAATGTTTTCTTTAGAGAATTTTCAAAAACAGAGGAAATATATGGAATTATTTTTAAATTGTTATAATATACCAAATGAATTTTTTAACTTTAAAGTGCCTCAGTACAGCAATAAATATAATTGGTTAGATTTTGTATGACAAGAAAACACAGGATGAAGAAGACACAATCTTCCATATTGTACAAACTAGAATACTAGCGATTTTTGATAATTGTGATATTTTTCTGTTAGTGTGTTTAAAACTTCGGATGATTTTAGCTATATTTATTTGTTAAGTTTAAGTATGTTAATAATCCTATGTGAGATACACTGGCATCTATTCATTCATTTTTTTCTAGTACGTCTTTAATCAACTTGTATATTGGTGAAAGCCTATATCTGTAATTGGAAAAATATCACAATAGTTTTCCAAGATTTATTTTGTAAGTTTCTCAAATGTGAACACTGAGCTTAATTCAGTCTATAGTGAAAGAAATACAGATGCTATCTAATATTGTTATAAAAAAGAGATTAGACTGTTAACTTATGTAACTACTGATCTGTTCTTTTTTTAAAGATTTATTTATTTATTTGAAAGTCAGAATTACACAGAGAGAAGGACAGGCAGAGAGAGAGAGAGGTCTTCCACCTCTTGTTTCACTCTCCAATTAGCCACAATGGCCAGAGCAGCGCATAGCATATCTGAAGCCAGGTGCCAGGAGTATCCTCTGGGTCTTCCCACCCAGGTGCAGCAGCCCAAGGACTTGGGCCATCTTCTACTGCTTTCCTAGGCCATAGGGATGGCGCTGGATCATAAGTGGAGCAGCCGGGACTCGAACCGGCACTCATATGGGATGCTGGCACTGCAGGCGGTGGCTTTATTCAGCGCTGGCCCCAATATTGCTCTTTCCTATTAATAAATGGCATATCTTGGTTTAGTAAGTTAACATCATTGATCACCTGTCAGTAAATGTAAGATTTGAGGAATTTTACTAATTGTAGTATTTGCTTTTTTATTTCACTGTACTATAAACTGATTCTCCAGAACCTAGAACCAAACTTGCATGCATATTAATAGACTTCTATCCATATACCCTAAAAGAGAGGAAACATAGTGAGAGTGAGATTATGATTTCTAATGATGTAATTCACTGGTACTGAAGTATGCTGAAACTACAGCTCTGTTAGTATGTTCCCTGTAATCACCTAAGTGATTGCACCAAACAGCTACCATTTGTTAATTTATAGATGAATTTATCAACAGGTTTTACATTTTTATTTGACACACACACACACACACACACACACACACAAAGGGATCTCCCATCCACTGGTTCACTGCTCTAATAACCCAGTAGCCATGACAGGACCAAGAGTCAAAGTCAAGAGCCAGTAACTCAACCCAGGTCTTTTATGTGGGTGGCAGGAACCCAATCACTGGAAATATCACTAGACACCACTGCTGCCTCCCAGATCCTAACAGCAGTCAGAAAGCCGGAGACAGATATCAAACCCAGGAACTCCAATATTGGATACAGTCATCTTACCTGGCATCTTCACCGCTGGTCTAACTGCCTGCCCCACAGCTATTTTTAACAGCTGCCAGGGCACCTTGCTGTGTGCTGAAACTGCCAAAAAAGAATTAACATCATCTCTGCCCTCTCAGAGGTCACTCTAGAGCAGGTGGCATACCCATTAACAGCTAATTGTGAAACAATAGTGACAAGTGCAAAGACAAGTACATGCCCAGCAATTTCTAGAGACTCAGGAAGGGCCTGTCATCTAGGTCTGTTGAGGGTGTCGTGGACAATTACTATGGAGTGAGCTGTACAAGGTGCATCATGAAAAGTAATTAGACAACAGCTAGGCAAGTGGGTGAAGGCAGGAGAGAAAGGAGGAGAGAACTTTCCACGAAGTGGTGGACTCAAGATATGTGAGTAGTTAATTATACAGGAGAAACTACAAATGGTTTAGTTCTGCGTTCTAAGATGTGGCGCAGGAGTACCAGCTAATTAGGCTGGCGATGCCAAGAGTGGTTCGATGCTTCATGTAGGAGCACAGACTTTATCCTGGAGGTGAGGGGCTCCCCTGAAAAGTCTGAAGCATCCCAAAGGCCTATATTTGCATTGCCATCTGCATTAGATGTATAAACCCCTAATGGTAACATCCAAATTTCCTTTTAAAAAGACTCGTTCATCACACAGTTTAATAACTCATAGTCTAGAGTTCTAGTTGAGACATGGTCACTAATTAAATGGTAACAAAGTAGTTGTTTT
This sequence comes from Oryctolagus cuniculus, assembly GCF_964237555.1. Taxonomy (NCBI): domain Eukaryota; kingdom Metazoa; phylum Chordata; class Mammalia; order Lagomorpha; family Leporidae; genus Oryctolagus; species Oryctolagus cuniculus. The sequence continues at coordinate 150,706,397 of NC_091436.1, forward strand.
CTTTGTTTTGTCTTTCCAAAGACTGCAATTTAAGTGAAATAGTAGCTGTGAAAGCCATTTTTGAATTTATAAAGATATCATATAGTCACTCCACATGTATTAATAACATTACAAGTTCTTAGAAGATGCATGTTTGATGGCCCAAATCAACACTCTTCCATGCGAATTTCTGTCTGTGTGGATAAAGTCTGTAATGACGTACAGGTAGCAGAGTGAGAAAGTGCTGACCAAAGATGTGCACCTTACGTTTGGGGCTAAAGGGCATTTGTGCTTTGTTTCATTTCAATTGAACTAAATATTCAGTATGCATTTCAATCATCTGTTGTCTTTGCATCATAGTGTAAATAAACATATATCCCCATATCTATGAGAGTAATATAAAAAGTTCATGAACTCTGTGGATTTCAAGTTTTCGCACCAAAATAAACTTATCTTTTAGTTTCCTCTTCCCATGAACTTTTTTGTATAATTTATCTTATTTATATAAAGGGAACAAATTTCACATATACCATATATATAGTGTTAAGAACATAATGATACTTCTGGCCCTTCCCTCCCTCCTTCAGTCCTACTCTCCATCCTCCTTCCTTTTTTCCTTTTAATTTTTACGATGACATTACATTTTAATTCACTTTATAATCACTAGCTTCATCCTCCACTAAATAAAGATTCCAACAAGTAGTAAGCAGAAAACCCAGTATTTGTCAGGACTTCATCTAAGGGCTATAAACAATAATCTAATTTCAAATGTCAATTTCATTCATATACATTATATTTTTTGTACTCTGTGTATCAGTTACCACAAGTCATAGAATACATGTTCATGTCTTTGTGTATGGATGGCTGAATATGTATCAGGAGACTTGATAAAGTTTATGGAAAAGCAGAAATACATGTGAATATGCATTTCCCATGAACTTTATGAGGTACACTTTTATAGGTATAAGTAGTTCTTTGAATATATCTATGTATTTATTTATATCTACTACACATTCTCATTAAATATACATAACTTATAAGGTCTAATTACTGGTACATAATTATCAGTGAGGCTGAATCTTAAATGACTATTTGAAATGAGCTACTTTCTCATTCTAAGAGAGGATAAGGCATGGGAAAGCTCATATGTAATATTTGGGCATGATTAAAACCAATTCTTTACTTCTTTAGGCTTCATGACTGCTTCATGACTTCCAGCCAATTGCTCTCCCATTTTTCGTGTGTCTTTATGCTAGACAAGAAAGAGTTTGCAGCTCCCATGGTTTGATATCGTTTTCAAAGATCTCCCTCCTTTGCCCAGCGCCCTATCTGGATTGCAGCTTAAAGGTCTTGTTGACTCATTTGCCTGTGTAAGGTCTTAGTGGCACAAACAAGTCACATTCGCAAGTCACATGCGTGTAGTTCTGGGTACAGCCTTCATCTGCTTCAACCCCCTCACCTTCCACTCCGCCTTCCTCTTAGCTATACAGCCCTTGGCTTCTATTGAGCCTAATGAACACTCAAATGTTCTGGGAAACATAGTGGAGCTGGGGAAAATATGCCATAAAAAATATGCCTGTGAAAAGGCATTGTCACCATCGCCGCTCCAGCACAGCTCATGGGCACAGTGGCCTCCGTGTGAGTCCTTTCTGCCCAGTAAAAATGAAAACAACATTGTAATAAATTAGCTGGAACTGCGCGTCCCTAGGTGTTCAGTGACACAATGATAAATAACCCTAAGCATGCCCAATTTGGCTCCCCTCTGCCTAGGTTTTCTACCATAATATTTTCAGACTTTAAGTCATGGTCATCAACACCTGATTAACACAGGGAGGGAAGGAGAAGATAGCACAAAGGATATATATTCTGGGAACAGTACAACCCATCTACAGTATAATATTTTATCGGGGTTAAGTTGTAATCGATCATTGCAAAGATGAACATTTCTGTATATAATTAGTAATCGTAATGTCTCAACTCTCCCCATAAAATAAATACTTTGAATAACCCTAGAGGTACATCCTAGATTTGTTTGTTTCTGATTATTGAGGCATATTTCCTTTTCTTCTCACTTTCTGAATTTATGAAGGGGGTACTTGAACCTCACAGCATTACTTTTGTCTGCTAAATTTATTCCTCAGTACATTTTCCATTATATATGTATGCATATATACACACACATACCCATATACATACACTTATTTTATTTTATATATATATAAATTATGCATGTAACACAATTGTATTTTATAAATATTTATATCAGATTCACTTACCCTCAATCTATCAAATAAATTCAGTTATATTTGTGTAACTTTCACAGGGAAGGAATAACTTAGCATACAACTTTTCTAGCTAAACCACTACTGTTGGAAATAAATCTGTATTTACCCAGTCCTCTTTATTCTCTGATGAAGAAAAAGGTAAGCATAAACATTCATCTGCCATTAATTATTGCACCAGAGAAAATGAATGCTCAAGTAAATAGCGATAACATCGATTTTTACTGAATAGAAAAGGTGGATAAAGGAAGCGTGAATGATACACTTTCACTTTTTGAGGGGTGGCTTGCATAATTTCCTTGTCTCTAAGGCACTGTCCATAATGTAGAGAGTATCCCTACACGTATTTATTGCAGGCCTCCTCCTCCTTCCAGCCCTCCAGCACACATGATGAGCTTAGAACCTGTGCTTCCCTGCACTGGACTGAGTCTGTTTGTGTGGCTGTGTACTCCTGGGCTGTGTTTACTATTTACTCAAATAGAAAGAGAGTAATAATAACAGCTATTCTGCACTCCACACCTAATACAGCTTTTACCAGGAATTATTGTAAGGGTTTTCCATTTTTATCTCATTGAATGTACAAAATGACTATATTGGATAGGTGGGATTACACTCCCTACGGAAAGACCAGAAGGCAAGTATTTGAGTGAGCTGAAATTATCCAGACTGGAATTTGAAACTTCTAAGTCTGTTCATTAATTTCAGCTTCTCACCAAGAAGCTAAAATTCACAATGAGGGGCTCAGCATCACAGGTAGAGAAAAATCTCACAGGTCCTTTCCCTTCCATTACATGTTCTTTATTTTTTTTTTTATTTTATTATTTGACAGATAGAGTTAGACAGTAAGAGAGACAGAGACAGAGAGAAAGATCTTCCTTCCATTGGTTCACCCCCCAAATGGCTGCCACGGCTGGAACTACGTCTATCTGAAGCCAGGAGCCAGGCGTCTCCTCCTTTGTTTACTTGTTACTGAGGAAAAATAAAACTTAGTTTGTTTACTTGTTACTGAGGAAAAATAAAACTTAGTTTGTAGTGAAATCAGGCACAATGAAGATGCTAACACAATGACAATGAAAAGGTTGGGCAAAGGATAATGGCGGAACAAGGGACAAGAATGCAAAGTGACATTGGGACCACTGAGCACTGCCACAGGGCTGAGCTGTCCAGAAGCCTGGCCAGGAGAAACGGAATTGTCCCCTCATCTCCCTGGTCGGAAGCCATGGCAGACTGCATGATGGCTCCCAACTCGGGCCCTGTGAGGGTGTCAGTTCACATGGCAAAAGGGATGTTATGATTAGGGTTAAGGACCTGCAGAGGGGGCTTGTCTGAGTGGATCTGTTCCATTCACAGGGGTCGTTAAAATTGTGAGGTTCACCTGCAGAGCACCAGAGGGTGCAGCTTGAGGATTTAACTGCTGCGCAGTCTGAAAGTAAGGAGCTCCGTGGAAGGACCAGAAGGAAGTCTCTAGAGACTGGAAAAGGCATGTAAATAGATTCTCTCCTAGAGTATCTGGAAGGGAAGGAACCACGCTAGAACCATGATTTTAGGATTTTTACTTCAAAATGCTAATATAATACATTTATGTCTCTTAAGTCACTAACCTGGCAGAAATGGGAAACTATTAATATAGATTTAATGATAAAAATCAATCTTGGAAAAAAAATTGATTCCCCTTGTCTTGACCTGTTATAGAAAATTTTACTCATAGAAACCTTATAAAAGCATAATTAATCAGTCTAATAAACATTGATCCCCTACTTCAAATTTGCATAACAATAAAACAAGTAACCAAACAAAAAATTGTACAGGGATTCTTCATATGGCTGGCTTATTCATTTCCTTTTATTTGTTAATTTTATTATTTTTAACAATTTTTAGAATTCATTTAATTATTTCAAGGAGACAGAGAGAGAGGGACAGAGAAATTGTCTATCTGCTGGTCCATTCCCCAAATGGCTACAACGGCCAGGGCTGGGCCAAGAGGAAGCCAAGAGCCTGGGACTCTATCCAGGTCTCCCACATAGGTGGCAGGGATCCAAATACTTGAGCCATCTTCTGTTACTTTCCTGGGCACATTAGCAGGCAGGTGATGTGAAGTGGAGATGCTGAGACCAGAACTGGCACTCTAATATGGGATGCCGGCATTGCAGGTGGTGGATTAACCTGCTGTGCCACAAATTTGGTCTCTTTTTTCAAAATATTTTTAAAGATTTAGTTATGTACCTAAAATTCAGAGTGACAGAGGTAAGGGAGAGTCAGATAGAAAGAGGGAGATAGGAGAGCAGAGAGAGAGAGAGTCTTCCATCCACTGGTTCACTCCCTGAATGGTCACAATGGCCAGTCTTAATCCAGGAGCCAGGAACTTCATCTGGGTCTCCCATGAGGGTGGTAGGAGCCCAAACAACTGCACCATCTTCTGCAGCTTTTCCCAGGCCATTAGCAGGAAGCTAGATCAGAAGTGGAGCAGCTGGGACACAAATTGGCAACCAACCATATGGTTGTTGATTTTAGTTTTAATAAGTTCTTAGCAAAAAGACAACAAACCACAGTATGAAGATGGGGGAATGTGTTTCACGGACAAAATCCAGAGAACTTTTAGTAACAGTTAACATATTTCTAACTCTTTAAAAAAAATCTTAGACATTAAAAAATGCCATCATTTGCGATGAACAAACTAGTTGAACAATAATAGAAACAGTTTACTGAACACTGGGGTCATTATTTTGGTGTCTGGAGAATGCATTTCTCAAAGTCAACTCTCTGGAGTGTCAATTATGTAGAACACAGTCGCAGAAGACCCTCTGAGCAAATCTACCCTGACTCAGAAAAGTCAGTGTGTTGTGAAATACAGCAAGCATTTTCAGTGGTGTAAGGCTTTTCATCCAAGAGACTGCATTGACAGAACTCCAACCTGCCTAAATTTTAAACTTCTAAAGACAGGCAGTTCTCACCTGACGATTAGCAGGATGCTGTCAAAGCAACCATGCAAGGCAAATTCATGCCATCTGATCGTGGGAGTCAAAGGGAACAAAGTTCTCTGTGCCCTTTAAAAATGTTAATTTTTTAAGTCTCACTGTCAATTATACATGTACTGCAGAAACTTATATGTGATAATGTAGCGCATCATACATCGACTCCGTAAAATCATTGAAAATGACTGTTTTTGCTGTTTGTAAAATGCTTATCCGGAATCCCTTGGAAAGGGCTGATGTTCTTGTGGCAGAAATTACAAAAAAGAAGTAACTGTTCTTCACCTTTGTGATACGTCCTCTTCCTTTCTAGATGTGAGTCAGCTTTCAACATTGTATCCTTTGCTTTTCCAATGACGTTCAATATCTATGAGAGTGTTTTTTATTGGACATTTGGTGACCTGCTCAGGGACACCTATTTCATATGTATTATTGCCATGTTCTTTATTTATGTTGACAAGTTGCCTTCACAAAGATCTTCTGTTTGCCATCCATAGCCTGGGGCAGCAGGGGCAGCATTTCTGGGATTAGCTATTGTTTCAATGATTCAATGATTGCATGTACGTTCAATTTTGCTTCCAGTGTTACTGTGCCTTTTTTTTTTTTTCTTTCCTTTTGGTACAGCGTTTACATCTTGATGGTCCATTTAGAGCCCCAAGTATCTATTTTTGGACAGTGGCCCACGGTTTTTGCACTAAGACAAGGAGGAAACACAACTACATACTTTGCTGCCTGTGTGTGAATTAAATAACCACTGTGCAGGGCCCATTCACCTACAGACTTTGAGAGATGTGAAGTGATTGGTCAGGGGTTGTGAAGCTTGGCTGTTATTTGTGGGCTGAACTTTGGACTGAAAATCTAGTAGCCAAGTGTGTACTATGTGCAATTAAACTTAACATGCTGTCATAGCTGAAGTTTGAGTGTGTCATTATTAAATCAGCTGGAACAACTGAGGTCTGCCTGTGCCACAAGCGGTCAAAGCAATAGCTATCTTTACTGGGACTGGAGTACAACAGCATTTAATAATGAAGATTGTCAACTTTAAAGAGAGAGACAGAGGCCGGCGCCACGGCTCACTAGGCTAATACTCCGCCTTGCGGCGCTGGCACACTGGGTTCTAGTCCCGGTCGGGGCGCCGGATTCTGTCCCGGTTGCCCCTCTTTCAGGCCAGCTCTCTGCTGTGGCCCAGGAGTGCAGTGGAGGATGGGCCAAGTGCTTGGGCCCTGCACCCTATGGGAGACCAGGAGAAGTACCTGGCTCCTGCCATTGGATCAGCGTGGTGCACCGGCTGCAGCGTGCCGGCCGTGGCGGCCATTGGAGGGTGAACCAACGGCAAAGGAAGACCTTTCTCTCTCTCTCTCTCTCTCACTGTCCACTCTGCCTGTAAATAAAAAAAAAAAAAAAAAAAAAAAAAAAAAAAAGAAGAGAGAGACAGAGGCAGATGGGGAGGTGGAGAGGGAGAGAGAGAGAGAGAGAGAGAGACAGAGGCGGATGGGGTGGTGGAGAGGGAGAGAGAAAGATGAGAGAGAGAGAGAGAGGAAAGAGAGAGAGAGAAACTAAGATTTACAAAACACCTTAAAGGAAGTGAAAATGTTACCGAACACACTTTTTTTATAAATTCCATGCACTATGGGATTGAGAAATACTAGAAAATAAGTAGATAATATAAAAGAAATATTCTACTTATCTTGGATATTAGTGAAAAAAAAAAAAGAATCCCTTAAAAGAAATAAATACAGAAGATTAGAGAGAGGGAACAGGGAAAAAGCCAGCCAACAGAAACACATAGAACATAAAGACAGTTTTATAAAGGGAAATCATTCTAGAATTTTTCCAATAAAGCCCTTGAATTATGATAAATGTGGGTGCTATGTATATATATTTGGAAAACCAACTTGCCTTCTGTTTAGTTGCCTTTTTTTTTGCACCAATAATTTCTTAAACAATATTCTATTTCTACAGCATAACTCTGTCACTGTAGTGTAGCCAAGCTTTTCTTTGACAAATCAAGTACTAAATAATTCATCACTGCACTGAGGGGAAAAATATCCACAGCACACTGCTACTGAAAGCTCCCCTTCCTCATAAACAGGCGGCTTAATGTGATGTGCAGAGGCACACATCCCTTCCGTGTGCAAGCGCCTTGCAGATGACCCAGTCTGGGGCACTAGTAGGAGTGGAACCTAGCAGTCACCGGTTCACCTATTTTGCTGCCTTGATTATTTAACTAAGGTTAATAGCATTATATTGGTTTACACTGATGAGCATGAAATGTATTCTTTGACTAAGGAAAAATAGAATAGCTTTATTTCAGTAAGAATTGACAGCAATTTATAGGGTTTATTTTATGTATTACCAACCCCTTTATTTCAGGTAGTTTTCCTATACTTTCTTGAAAGCAGGAGATTCCAGGAGGGAGAACTGAGAACAGATGTGTTTACAAAGAAGATAGTAATGTTGAGGTGTAATGGTTTGATGCTTATTATTTCCAAGAACTCATCTGGTATTAATATGGATATCAAGTTAATCATTGATGAGGATACAAAGAGGTAAAATCATTTATTTTTATAAATATTTTTCAATTCGAAAGAGTGAAATCTAATTTTATTTTAAAAGAAGTATCACCAAGTTTGCTGGATAAATGCATGTACCTTCCTCTCCCATTTACCAGGCACTAAACAAGTGGAAGGAATAATGCATACAATCATAAGATATTTATGTTGCATATCTCTGGGGGTCTTGAAGGGCTTGCAAAATTCATACCATTAATTCTTATTCTATCCCTGTGAGAGAGGAGGCAAGCAAATATTATTAGACAATCACATAACGTATGTGCACATGTAGAAGCAGCCAGGCTCGGCAGTCTTAGGGGGAGTCCCATCAGCAGGTCTGTGCCACTGAGGAAGGAGAATGGCTACAGGGAATCTGCTCTCCCCCGATCTAACAGCCTTTCCCCACACTGGGAGGTTTTGCCTCCAGTTTTTCAATAGCTAAATTTATTTAAGGAATTCCCTGAACTGAATACCGAAATGAATTTCCATGCAAGTGAATTTTCTGACTCTCTTCTACTCACTTTCTCTTAACTTCCTAAGAGCAGATTGTCCTATAGTTCAACTTCTTATGTCCAGAAGGACTTTCTAAGTGAACAATGGTACTAAATGGTGTGTCTCCAGCAACACTGGGGGTGTTCAAAAAGTTCACGGAAAATGTCTATTATGAAAAGAGAATAAGGCATGGATTTAAAACACTTTTTGCATCAAAATAAACTTGTCTTTTAATTCTAGGTTTCTACAAACGTTTTGAAATGTTGTATTACCACAGGCTGGAAAGAAATCCAGGCCTTCTCTAGTTTCATATCCAGTGGTTCTGTAGATCCACACAAGTTTTCACTCTCATGTTGATTCCTTGCAAATTCAAGATCTTTCCAGGTTCTGTTGAAGAACCCTTTAAGAGCCTTTGAATAGACACTGTTGCTCTGTGGTAGCTTGGCCAGGACAAAGGGGCCCCTCAATGTCATGTCCTGTTCAAAATCATCCCTACCCTGACCGAGGCCTTGGAGGAAGGGAGGCATTCATTATCTTGACAAGTACCTCTCTGTGATAATGATCTCAAAATAAATTTACATCTAGCACACGATTTACAACATGGTAAACACTTTACAATGATCACCACACAAAACATTTCTGCTGTGAGATCAATAACTTTATTAAACATATTCAGAATATAACTTGTCCTTAACCTCACAAAAGCAGATGTGGAACAGTACTTAAACCCAGGATCCTTTAACTTTAAAAAATCATATGTTTTTCATACATACTTCTAAAAATTGTGTGTGTCAAGTGATGGTGACCTACACATTGTTATGGTTAACACGAGGGCAGGAGAGAGATTAAAGTTGGAGCGGGGTTTTGGCACAATGGTTAGATTACCACCTGGCGTGCTCATAGCCCATATCAGAGTGCCTTTGTGAGGTTCTGGCCACTGGGCTTTCAATCTGATATCCTGCTAATGAGTGTCCTGAGATAGAAGATGACATGTTGGGCACTTGGGTCCCTGCCAACCATGTGGGAGACACGGATTGAATTCCGGGCCCTCGGCTTTGACGTGGCTTAGTCCTTGCTGCTATAGGTACTTGGGAAGTTCCCTCTCTGTTTCCATCTCTGCCTTTCAGGTAAAATGAAAATAAACAAATATAAATTTAAAAATGTTGAAAAGTTCAGGTTAGTTAAACATGATGAATTTCCTCATGGTTTTTTTTTTGATCTTTATGAAAAAACTCATTTTTCTTATTTATTTATTTTCTTATATATGGGTGGACTTGACTCATCTCATGGTTTGTATAGCTGATGGCACATACAAGGAGTATTCGTAAAGTTTGTTAATGGCATACTCTGACAGACTCTGTATGAATTCAGAATTTTCATGACAAACTAAGCATCTTTTTTTTTTTGAATTTTTTTTTTTTTTTTTGACAGGTGGAGTGAAGAGTGAGAGAGAGGCAGAGAGAAAGGTCTTCCTTTTGCCGTTGGTTCACCCTCCAATGGCCGCCGCGGCCGGCACGCTGAGGCCGGCGCACCGCGCTGATCTGAAGCCAGGAGCCAGGTACTTGTCCTGGTCTCCCATGGGGTGCAGGGCCCAAGCACTTGGGCCATCCTCCACTGCACTCCCTGGCCACAGCAGAGAGCTGGCCTGGAAGAGGGGCAACCGGGACAGAATCCGGCGCCCCGACCGGGACTAGAACCCGGTGTGCCAGAGTCGCAAGGCGGAGGATTAGCCTAGTGAGCCGCGTCGCCGGCCCCAAACTAAGCATCTTTTAATTTCACTTTCCATGAACTTCCTGAGTTCCTCATGTGTGCTGCTAGCCTAATCATATTCCCAGCAAATACATCTGCCACCCGCGCCAACTGCATTTTGAGATTTGCAAGATAGAAACAAGCTTCACTTCATCACATTGTATAAGAGATGACAGAGGGCGCATGACAAAAAGTGGAACTCGGAACACGACCCCAGCTTCTGGACATTTTGAAGAGGACATAGTATGTGCCTATTGCTTTTATCCGGGGAAAAATGCACCTGCTTTGGATACTTGGGTCCAACAAATATATGCTGGCAAGTGTTGCTTTGTTCTTTTCTTTCAGGACTGAAATTGAAGATTTAGGTAAATTATGAGCACAATATTATTGTTATGTCAGTAAAAAATAATATACTTGATATCAAGGTCTCTCTCACCATTTAAGTAGTGAACAGAATATAAGCATGGTGAATTTTGACTGTACCCTGTAATTTATTTAAATATGCTTTCACTATTCTGCAAGTCTTAGGGATTATTTTCAGAATTATTGTTTTGCAATATACAGGTAATGCTAGGGTATTAAGAACTCTTCTTTTAGAACCTTTCACTAGTTTACTTTCATATAACAGTAATATGAATGATCACAAGCCTGTTGGTTCCTAGGTTTCAGCTGCACGATACAATAAATCAAACCAAGGATGGGAAAAGTGGGCCACAGGGGTTTGTCAACATACCTACATTCATTTTTCAAACAGTGTGAGTTTAGTCATAGTATAAATTTCCTTTTTTATTATTAATGTTAACAGATACATAAAAATTGCATATGAGAGATTTTTTGAAAAGTTCATGAAATTCAAATCATTAAAAAACAGCATGGAGCTGAATAAAATAAACTTAATTTTTGATTTCATTAACTTGTTGAAGGACCTTTATATGTATGGAGATATTATGTCAAGCTTCAATACAAGTATATATTTTATCATGCTCAGTTCAGGGTAAACATATCTATCTCCTCAATTATCATTTCTTTACGGTGAAAAAATTCAAGATCCTATCTTCTAGGGTATATATATGTATATATTTGTATATATACACACACATATACTATACACAAACATATATATGTTTTATATATATATACACATATATATAGTATGTTACACACATATATAGTATGTTATTCTTATCCTTATTCACATGCTACACTGAAATATCAGAACACTTTTTTCTCCTAACTAAACTTAATACCCACAAATCAAAATGTTCTCCTCCCTCTCTCCCTCCCATACTCCCTATTCTACTCACAACTTGTATGAGATCAACTCTTTCAGATTTCAAGTATGAGCAAGACCTTCTGGTACTTGTATTTATGTGCCTGGTTATTTCACTTAACAGAGTGACCCCCAGTCCTCCCATGTTCCTGCAAGTGATAAGATTTCATCCTTTTAAAAAAAAAAGATTTATTTTATTTATTTGAAAGGCAGAATTACAGAGAGAGAGAAATGCACACACACACACACACACACACGGCAGGGGGAAGGGAGAGGGAGAGAGGTCTTCCATATGCTAGTTCACTTTCCAAATGGCCACAATGGCTGGAAGTGGGCCAGGCTGAATCTAGGAACCAGGATCTTCTTCCAGATCTCCAACATGGGTGCAGGGGCCCAAGGACTTTCCCAGGAGCATTAGCGGGGAGTTGGACGGGAAGTGGAACAGTCGGGACTTGAACTGGTGCCCATAAGAATGCCACAGGCCCAAGATTTCATCCTTTATATGGTTGAGTAGCATTCTGTTATGTATATGCACACATTTTCTTTACCCATTCATCACTAAACAGACAGGTTGTTTGCACTTTTGGGCCACTGTGAATAGTGCTGAAATAAACATGGGAATGCAGAAGTCTCTTCGACAAATTGATGTCATTTCCTTTGGACACAAACAGCAGTGGCATTGCTGGACCCCAAGATAGCTATATTTTAATTTTTTGAGGAATTTTCACACACATTTCTACAATGCTATACCCCTATTTCCTTTCATCTCTACCTGTTTTGCTGGTTCTTTTTTACTTCATTCATCACAATTAGGCTTGTTTGTTTAATATTATTTAAGATCTCATTTTTGGGGCTGGTACTGTGGCATGGAAGGTTAAGACTCCACCTGCAGCACCGGCATCCCATATATGGGCCATTCAAGTACCAGTAGCTCCACTTCCAATCCAGTTCCCTGCTAATGTGCCTGGGAAAGCAGCAGCAGATGGCCCCTGCACTCACCTGGGAAACCTCCAAGAAGCTCCTGGCTCCTGTCTCCTGGCTTTGGCCTCACTCAGACCTGGCTTTTGCAGCCATTTAGGAGTAAACCAGGAGATAGAAGATCTTCTCTCTCTCTTTCCTTCTCTTTACCTCTGCCTTTCAAATAAATAAACAAATCTTTTTAAAAATCTCATTTTTTTCTTCAGAAATGACAAATCATCTTTTGCCTAAAACATTATTTCACACAATCAAATGAGTAGTTTTTATGGTGTTTCCTTTCATATGAATTATATAATTAATTATTTTCTTATTTAAGGCTGAATAATATTTCACTGCAGATGTATGTCCTGCTTCTTAACCCATTCATATACTGGTAAGGATTTAGATACTTTTATTCTCATGTTTTGGCTATTGGGAATAATGCTACAATGAATCTGGGAGTGCTAATATCATTTTGATATCCAAATTTTTTAAAAAAGAAGGAAGTTCTGCAACATGTGACAACATGAATGAATCTGGGGGACATTATGCAAGGTGAAATAACAGAAGGACAAATGCTATACAGTTCCACCTACATAAGCTAAGTAGAAGAGTAAGGTCATGGAAACAAAGAATATAACTGTTGTTCCGGGCTAAGAATTACACAGAAACTAGGAGTTGCTAATCAACGGTATAAAATTTCACTTGTAAAGATGAACAAATTCTAGAGATCTTCTGTCCAATACTGTGTCTTTTAATAACAATGCTAGAAGTATTATACACTTAATCTGTCAAGAGGGTACATCTCATTTTAAGTGTTCTTTCTCCAGTGAATTTTTAAAAAACATTTTATAACATTGCACTTCATTTATTTCAATAATAACTGTACAACAGCATATGCTCTGCAAGTTGTTTTCTGCCAGTCTACACTCCTTAGCAAGATAAATCAATTTAAAAAAGGAAAAAAAAATGAAAAATAGTTTTAATCATAACAATATCTAACATATGCAACAATGCTGTTAGGCATGCTATATCATTTTAGAAACCCATTGACCAACTCCCCCAAGTTACTTAAAAAATGCATTTTTCAGCATCTAATATTACCAGCCAATTGTCACAGATATCAGAATATGAAGAGCAGGCTATGAGGCCAGACTAATCTACCAACTACTAATAAAAAATTAATTACTAAGAAGCATGGTTGACTTTAAAACAGAGGTAATTTCATATTTATTAAAGTAATTTTACTGACAATTTCATGTTAAGTTCTTTATAAGACATTGGAAACAGGACAATAAAAAGCTAGAATCGTTGTTTTGAAAAGTTGAAGTTGAAGCACAAATCACAGTAGATATTCAAAGGACTAGGTCATACACTATGCTTGCATTGGGATCAGTGAAGGAAAACAGAGCTGTCGACAACTGACTCTTAAAAAGTAAAGAATATATCATCAGATAAAAAAGGAATGAGCAGATGAAGAGATTTCCAGGCCAATTAAAGATACCTCCAAAGGCTGGAAGTGATGACCCAATTAGGAGTCTGCCGTGACTTGGTGTGCTGGGAGCAGATGTAGTGGGGTCAGCAGGGAGGGAGCGTGGTGCAGACAATGACAGGCTCCCAGAAAGGAGTCTCATGGGAACACGGTGGACCCGAGTTTGATGAGGCAAGCCAAGAATTTAATATTTAATCTGTGGTGACTCAAAGACACAGAAAGATTAAAACTTGAGTATGCTAGATTGACATTTTTCCCTTGGGAATAAAATTATGGCAGCAAACTACAACGTGGAGAGATGGGCGAGTTAAAAAGACCAGTTTCGGGTGATCTTTGAAATAGAGCAGACAAAAAGCTCAAATGAAAGCCACAGGAGTAGAAGTGGATAGGAGAGAGAAATAAGAACTAGTCAATAACATTACTTAAATGAATTAATCAACTGTATGATACAAATAATATGATGTAATATGATATAAATACCATGTAATATAAATCGAAATGATATGATATAATGTAATATGATGTAATTAGTGTAGTTCTTCAAAAAGATCCTGGAAAATGGAATTAGGAGAATTTATTTTGGAGTAAAAATCTTTGACACTCATACATGCAAAGATTTCAAAAGCTCATCGAAAATGTATGCTATGAAAAACTATGCATGAATTTCAAAACTTTTCTACATCAAAAGAAACCTGTCTTTTAATTTAATTTTTCCCATGGACTTTTTGAAACGCATTATACCACACCTATACTAGGTCAGACTGCATTACGACATAATCATTTAGAGAGTACCATTCTGAGAAAGAACCCTGATGGCAGGGAATGGAGTAAATGCAGGGGCATCTGGTGAGAAGTCTAAGAGGAGCTGAAATGTAGATTTGGCAGGAATGGATGGGGAGAGGATGAGGCCTGTGTTTCAGCACCTGCTTCATGTGTGGAGTGCGTTCCTGCCTACAGGCCCCTCGTCTATGTGCAGGGAGTTTCCAGGGTGTCATTGGGAGAAAATCCTTGATGAGAATGATTAAGATGTAGAACGGTTACTGGGAGAAAATATGAGAAAATGTAAGAAGGATGTATGGGAAGCTTGGCTAAGATTTGATTTAATGAACATTCAGGGATATTAATTCATTTACATATGTATGCAGCAGATATGGACTGGATGAAACAGTCAGTAATTAGGTCAGGGGTTGTCTGGGAATTGAGGAATTGATAATGAACAAAAACAGATATCCTCACTCCCTTGAAGGTGGGGGAGCCAACGAGAATGACAGTAAGTATACAACATACCATTACTCTGTCCTTGTCTCAGGCTCAGTCCTAATGGAGACCACACTTTGATCTTCACAGATGGAAGTTAGCTCTAAGTGAGCAGCACATTTATTTTGAAAGCATTTTTTTAAACTACAAGGGTTCCACAAGGGATGACTCATGACCCAGATCTTGAAAACAAATGCTGCAGTTCACAAGTGCAATATATGAACACAAGAAAAATAAGGAATACATCAAAATGCATTTTCACCATAGGGTAGACAGCTATAAAAAGTATATTGATGTTAACAGAGCACTCTTTGGGTGCCCTCTACATTTATAGTCAATACAAGCCTTCTCAGGTAATCCTATGAAGGCTGATGGGTACAACAGGAGGTATTTCACAGAGAAGAGGCAAGCCAAGACCCAACAGGAACACAAGGAGTCTTCAAAACCTTTGTGGAAAATGTATATTGTGAGAAAAAAATAACTGAATGGATTTCAGAATTTTTGAACCAAAATAAATGTATTAATTCCATTTTCTATAAACTTTTTGAAGTATACTGCTGACAGGCCACATTCTCCATTTTCATGATTTTTTATGCTAAGACAGGACATTAAAGTCTTGCACACTGAAATGGGTTTCTCCTTTAGCCAGGAGAAAAATGCAGTGGTAGTGCATGTCAGGACCTATGGCCAGCACAGGGATGTTAGCGCCCTATGGTGCTCCAAAGCAGGGAGAGGACCAAATAAAACTAGATGAACAGCCATCCATCAAGAATAAAGATCTGTATTAAGACAATTTTTGATTGAATTTTCTCAATAGACTACCGAGGTC
Organism: Oryctolagus cuniculus; assembly: GCF_964237555.1. NCBI lineage: Eukaryota > Metazoa > Chordata > Mammalia > Lagomorpha > Leporidae > Oryctolagus > Oryctolagus cuniculus. The sequence continues at coordinate 150,722,225 of NC_091436.1, forward strand.
TTCTTAGGGTATTTAATTTAAATTACTATTAAATTGAAATTAAGTTGGTATTAACCTTGTCTATTCAAATGATGCCTCTGAAAGAGAAACGCATGGTTCTGACATGCACGAAAATAAAATGATAAATTGGTACCCGCCACTCTCGAAATGGATGGAGTCCTTCTAATGAGCGATTACCTGTGGTATAACTATATTGATTGTGTTTGTACATGTCAAATGGGGCTGGGAAGGATGAACTAGAAGAAATCAATCTTGCAACCTGCTAGGACAGCAGCCTCCGATTTTTAAAGCTATGAAATCATGAACTTATAAAATTTCTTTTAAAAGACACAAAAAAGTAAGGTACCCATCCCTTGGTGTGGGAAAGGTTTTCTTGTCAACGTAAAGGACAAACAGATACTCAGATAGTCATTTGTGCAAGAAAAAATATTTGTAAGCATACCTTTATAAGTACACATGCTTACATCTTTTCTCTCCTCACAATGAAGACATTTTTCTTTCTGTTCCTTTGCATTTTTTTTTTCGGGCTTACAAAAACATATTTGGAGACTTACATGTTCCTGTCTTGTACCTTCTCAGATTAAGTTGGAGGAGTCATTTCTATGCTTCTTTGTATAATGCTGGGCTGTAGATTTATAAGAAGGAATGAGTGAAAGCAAAGGAAGAAACATTCATAGTTTTGTATTTTTGCTGGGGATAGCTCCAGGGTAAGCAGGGACATGCAGGCACATGCACACATACACACATTCCTGCGGTCAGCTGGCAGCATGGAGTGTAACTCCTTGCTTGTCTTCTTTTGATACTGGATTTCACACTAAAAGGCATTGAGGAGTGGAGCTGTCCTCCGCTTAAGAAAACTGATGTGAATCTGTTTTGGAGGGAGACTTCCTGAGGCAGATGTGGAGTGAGGATTGCTATCTGAGCGGATGGGGTAATGTCAAGCCCACCCTAGCAACTTTGTTTTGCCCCCTTGACAGAAGCGTGTCACACCCTTGGTATCTGAAAAGGGGCTTATGGAAACCGGCTGGAATGTCCAGGTAGGAATGTGTTCAGCCAATTCCTTCCCATCTGGCAGCTAATGAGTTTTTCTTTTTTTTTTTTTCTTTTTCTATTTTTTTTCAATTCCCATGTCAATGTAATAGTAACACAAAAGGGAACAGATTCAAAGTAGTTCATAGACACAGTTCTAAGCATATGATTCTTCCCTCTCTTCTTCCTCTATTTCTCTTTTAAGGACATGCACAATGTCTAGATGATCCTGACATAGCAAGTTTGAAGAGCAATTCACTTCCAAGTGTGCCCAGTGATATTTCTTCCACATAGTAAAACAATAGGCGGGTTCAAGGATGCATAGACCTTACAGTAGCAACAGAATATCACCTACTTCATTGCTTTTGATGCATGCTTTTAGACACTTTTAAGGAAAAAAAAATAAAGAAAACACCTCATCTCATGGATCTCTGGCCAAAAACAACAATAAAAAAATTCCTCCCTTTAACCACTTACACATTTAACTATAGCAGTAGTTACATACAAAAAAAAATTAAAGATGTGTTTATTTCTTATTTCAAAGTCATAGTAACAAAGGCAGAAGAGAGACAGAGAGATCTTCCGTCCACTGTTAAGATTTACATTTCTCCATCTTTGCTCTGAAACAGAGAAAGAGAGGGGTCAGGCTGGAGTGGGCATCTTCTCCCACAGTGCTGCAGTGTCTCAGCCTCAGGGGTTGCATTGTGATGTTTTAACTCAACTTATGTACAGATGGCCTCTAGCCAAGGATGTGCTGCTAAAGGAAAATTACAATAAAGGAACCTTGAATTTACTCTCTCAAATATTGTCTATGTTGAATGCAGCTGAAATGAAACTTGAGAGCTTTGTTAAAATAAAGGGGAAATTAACAAAGAGATTTCTGCTGCATATCTGAGGGCACAGGGAGTACAAATCTCTCACCCAGAGGAAAGAATTCTTGCAATATTATGCCTTAACTGATTTAGTTAAAAAAAATGGAAGTCTACGATTTGGTTTACAAGTTGAAAGAATATTAAACAATCTTGCATTCATTATTACATAGTATGACAATGTGAAAAACCGGACTGATACTCAGAGACGTTCTGCCTCTCCTTTTCTCTTTCTCTGTAATGAGTGTCATAAAAGTGCTAAGATGCTAACCCTTCCCAACTCAAGTGCCGCCCCATGTGTTAGAAATCAGGCAGCTTTTCATCTTTGCAAATTTCAGCTGAACCACAGTTGCCTGGTCCAATTCTTGGATCAATCAAGGTATAAAGCTGTGTTTTGTTTTTCAGAAGAATTTATTAATTAAATTATACTGCATGTGGATTTTCGATTTGACCTACATGTTGGCATACTCATAATGAAGCTGGCTTATTTTTTTAAGTTATTGGGATTATAGTTGCAAGAAATAGTATGTGTGTTTGCTTCCATACACATTTTGTAAGTAAATTATTCACAGAAGCATGATCGTCTTGAAGGCTGTGAGGTGACACTGACCCTTGGAGGTACCGTTGAGTCCATCTAGAAGACAAATTTGAGGGGTATGCATTGGGACAGAGTGGATTGAGCCACTACTTGGGATGAACACCCTGGGGGAGGGGGAGCAGCAGATGATGGCTCAAATACCTGGGTCCTTGCAACACAGGTAGGAGACCCAGACTGTTGATTTCTAGGCTCCTCACTTCAGCCTGGCCCACCCCTGGCTTAGGTGCACATTGGATGGGAATGAATCAGTGGATAGAAAATCTCTCTCTCTCTCTCTCTCTCTCTCTCTGCCTCTCAAATAAAAGCAAGCAAATAAACTGTAAAAAAAGGACAAAGTAATGGTCTAGATAAAATAAAGGAAAAATAAAGAAAGACTCAATAGTGTTTAAAGAACCCTGAGAAGTGGTCACTGTGCCACAAAATACAGGTGTCACTTTCATTCCTACTTGTGTAGGTGTGGGGAGCAACTCGGACTAGACTAAGTTACTGGAATTAAGACTTATTCTATGCATCTGCTTTCCCACAATATGGCGCTGAGAAGGGAAACAGCTTCTACGCAGCTGCCTCCAGTTCAACCAATAAACTGTAGGAGCTGCTCCTGATTGGAGGAGAGCAGCATACTCGGCGTGTGGGTAGCAGAGCATGGATTGGTGGAAAAGGACTATAAAGGAGGAGAGAGACAACATGCACCAGGAACATCTAACGGGAACACCTGAGGAACACCTGTGCAGCCCCTGAGAGAGCCAGCTGGCGGTGCGCCGCTCCCCCGCGGAAGTGGGGAATGTGGCTAGGGGGAACCGCCCTTCCACAGAGGTGGAAGGGTCGTAGCCAACCCGGGAAGAACCAGCAGCAAACCCGGGGAGGGCCGAGCAGACAAAAGAACAGCGCAGGGTCCTGTGTCGTTCCTCCACGAAGACGGGGAGCGACAGTAGGAATAATGCCATCAACACATTCTCATTGAAGAATAAACTTAGCACAAGTAATGAGGGTAAATTAGGAAATTTTTTTTGCAGAAAATTTGGAAAATTCACAGAATCATTTGGAAAATTCATAGAATCATTGAGAAAATAAGATGGAAGTCATCTCTAGTTCATTGCCTCCAGACAGCCAATGATAACTTTAAACATTCCGATTCCAATGTGTTTAAGTGTATTAACTAACTCTACAGAACTCTGCTTTTTGTTGTAGTCCTTGTTTTTGTTTTTGTTTTGTTTTGTTTTGTTTTCTTTTTGCTAAAATTATTGGAAAGCATTGCCCTTGCCTTTGAAAATTAGATAATGGGATGTGGAAAACAAAGACAGAGACAGAGAGAGGTGAGTCTGGGTACTGCTTCATTTAGTTATTAATTTTGCTTGTGTGTGTGTGTGTGTGTGTGTGTCTGCTCATCTGCACATGAGGTTGTGCCTGAGATAGGAAGGTGTCATATTCAAGGTACTTTTTCTGTGGATCCTGTATTTTGGTCAAATGTGAGAGTTAACTTAAAAACAGAATTTAGGAAGCTAGTCAGCTGGCACCTAGGATAATGTTTTCATGAACAGATATCCCAGAATAAGTTATTTCACAATTACATGATACTTCATCTAAGTTCACAACAGTGTGCCAAGAAATTTCCAGTGCTACCTCTGTGCTCTATTTGTCCGTCTCTGAGGTTCTGTCTACACATGGGTTGGTGTCTGCTTTCTCACCTCACCTCACTGTCCTGCACTCCGTTCCTCACATCAAACTTTATTTTATTTTTACTTTTGTTAAGCTTATTTATTTGAGAGTTTGAGAGACAGTAAGAGAAAAAGAGAGAGAGAGAAAGGAAAGAGAGAGAGGGAGAAAGAAGGGAGAGAGAGAGGTACAGAGAGAACAAGAACACGTTCCGATTCATTTGTTTCCAAAATGCCAGCAATGGCTGGCACTGGGCCAGGCTGAAGCTGGCAGCTGGGAACTCCATCCAGGTCTCTCTTGCGGGTGGCAGAAACTCAATCACTAGAGCTGTGCCACTGCTTTCTAAGGTAGCATTAGCAAGAATTTGGAGCCAGGAGCCAGAATCAAGCTTCAGATTCAGGCACTCCAGTATGATATGCAGGGGTCCCATCTGGTGTTTTAATAACCAGGCTAATCACTCATTCCATCCTCCCCCCCAAGAAATGTTAATCTATAGAAAATGAGATGTGGATTTTCCAAGAAAGTAAAAGTCCGATTGTTTCTCCTAAAACTCAGAGTTGATAATGAATACCCATTTCCCTCACATCATTTTCAATAATGATATATAATGATATCTATTTTGATAGCTATCCATAAAATAGTATTTCTGTTGAAAATTTGAATTCTGAAAGTCAGTGAAATTATACTTGAATCTAAAAGATCCCCTACTTAAACGCTCTGATTTAGTTCTCTTGTTTAATTCCTCCCTTTGTTCTCTCCTCTCTATTTCTCTAAACATTTATTTCTCTGGCCTACCTTTCTTTTTCCTTCATTCTTTCTTAATTCCTTTTTCTCTTTCCATTTCTGTACCTCTATTCCATAAACTTATCAGAACCTGTGGAATTATTGAAAATAAGTTTGTGATAGTAACTCAACTACCTATCATCATCTTATGCCTTTCACTGCAACCTGCAGGCATATGCTAGTGTCTTCCCATTTGAAGACACAACTTGATATCAGGAGTGAACATTCAAGTGGACTGAAGCCTCTAGCATAGGCTCACTTGCTCTGATGTAGACAGAACAACAAATGAACTGAAAACGCCACCAACCTTGGAGAGCCCTCGAGGTGCTAATGCTTGATGGTTGGGATTCTATGCAAGCTGCTGCCAAAGCAATAAAACACATAAATGGTTTGGGGACCACCAGTCCCTGCTTTGTAAAGTATTCATGAAGTAGAATTGCGATGACCTACTACCTTGATGTGATTTCCAGTTGCCTCAAGCTCTCTCTGCATTCAGTTTGACCCCCTTTGCTACCTTTGACATTGATCTATTCTGGAGATTGTAGCTATAGGCTTTTTGTTTGAACCTGAGATTGGAGTGAAAATAAAAGCCACCATAACGTCTCTGCCTGTGTGCTGATGGGCTCATACTGCAGTCCTTGGTAGTAATCAGGATGGTCACTGTGGACTCTGGAAAACAAGCTCTTCAGGGACTTAGCTATGATGAAACTACTGCAGAAGGCTGAGGCAAAGGAGGAAGAAAGGGTACAGTGTGACACTAAAGACTGCTCCTGAATTATAGAAGGAAATCAGAGGGAGTTGCTAGAAATGGCCATGAGCACTTTGTATTTGATATTGGCTCATCCAATACATTCAGCTGAAAATGACAAAGTCATTCCTTTTGCTTCGCCTTGTGGGACTTGCTAAGAAGCCTCGCTGTGTTTCGTTTCCATTCGTCTTTCCAGTCTACTTGCTTTACTACCAGCTTTGTGTTTCTTCTGTGCCCCACACCAACGTGGTCCGGAGGATGTCTATTTTGCTGCACTTAGTGCTAATTTTCTAAACTTACCTGGGCCCTTAGTGGCTTTTCATCACGATCAGCAGTGTGCAAAATGCAATGAATTTCTGCTGTTTCTCTCCTTCTCTGTCTCTCTGTCTCTCTGTCTCTCTGTCTCTCTCTCTCTCTCTGATTTGTCTTTATCTCTACTCCACCCCCTCTTTTTTTTCCTGGAACTATCCTTGAGTTATTCAGAATAAAAGGAAAATAGTGTAATCAGAATGCAATTCCAAAAGGAAAATGCAATTGTACTTTCCATATAGGAAAATAAGGAGCAGGAAGAGAGAGAAGACAGCACAGCAGGCTGATAACAGGGGTGCTCTGCTTTCTGGGAGAAGCAGCCCTTTTTATTCAAACTAATTTATACCTAGAAACAAAAGGTTTTTCAGAGAATGGGAAAAGAGAGGAGACTGAAGGATGGTCCAATTTGCATTTCTGTTCACACAATATACGTGTTCAATTGACTAGAGAAAGGTTCTTTTTATTTCTTGTTACAAATGGAAGCACCTGTTTAAAAATACTTGAATCAAATTTTATTCACAATTACTATTTTTCTCAAACTTGTCTTTGATAGACAAAGAAATAAAGGCTGAAACCTATTGGGTTTATTTTAACTCTGCACTCAATAACTTGAGGTAGCATGGCATGGTAAGAAAGAACATTGTTTCAAGACCCTGAAGATGTAGTTATAATCTAAGCTCTATCATTAGCTGTGCATTATTAAGTAAATCATGTGAAGTTCTTAGTCTATGTTTCTTTTCTTTTAAAATTAGGAGTTTGTATCAGATCATCGGTAATTTTACTTCCACCAGTTTAAAATTTACAGAAAGAAAAATCTGGTGTTCTTTCACTTTTACAATTCAGAATCCCTGAGTCTGAAGCAGGTAGTGTAGGTGACAGGTCTGTGCTGGGAGAACCACTTGGACCGCCCCCCCCCTCCCCCCCGCCCCGCAAGGTGTGCACCTGCTGTACCTTCACAACTTCCTCACAGCTGCTCTTGGTTTTCAGGGAACTAAGAGTTGCAATAGGAGGGGCTTCGGACCTGTAGCCACATTAAGCACCATAGTCTGCCAACCTCATTTCCAAATCCATGTCTTTTGGACTCCTTTCTCCACCATCTGTTGTGGTCAAAAGAAGCCGGAAACACTCTCTGCAGCTCACTGCTTCCTTCCTGGAGGAGCTGCTAGAGAGATAGACCACCACAGGGGAAAGGTGTTCCTAATGCTGTTTCAGAAAAGGAAATGCATTTTTAATAACAACCAATGAAAGTGGTGGTTCCTCATCAATTGAGACTCTAGACTCCCTGAGGGCATGAAAATAATTTTGTCTTCTGTATTTCCTAACAGGTAAATTCAGGGACAAGCACTTGAACATCATCACAGGCAGCTCACTTATGTTAGACTGATGACTAGAATGATTCTGGTATTTGTGAAACAATTCAGAGTAGTGGGGCTTTGAAAGACATGGTGCACTTTTGAATTGAAAGATACTCAGGATGTGGCTAGGACAATATATGATGCCCTCATCCCATATAGGTGCCTGGGTTCTAGTCGCAGCTCCACTCCTAATTCCAATGTCCTGCTAATGCATGCCTTGAGCAGTAGATGATGGCTTAAGTACGCAGGTTCCTACCACCTACAAGGGAGATTTAGATTGAGTTCTGGGTTGCTGACTTCAGCCTGGACTTGTCCCAGCCAGCTACTGCAGGCACTTTGGGGCACAAACCAGCAAATAGGAGCTCCCTCTAGCTCTCTCTCTCCCAAAAAGATTTATTTATTTTTTTAAATTTAATAGATAATATAAAATCCTCAACACTGTTAATTCTGTGGAAAAGAATGAATGTGGTCTGCTAAGCATTTACTTTTTTACTTTTACTTAACTTTCCTCTCTTTTTCACCTCCTCTCTCATTTTTTATTCCTTCTGCCTTGAGTCTGCCATTACGAAAAGACTGAGGGCTGATGCACGTGACCTGGACAAGTTGCCTCTCCCCTCTGTCTGGGACCTTGCACTGTCCGCCAGGTTTCTACCCGCAGCAGCCCCTGTGCTTGCAGTCCTGACTCCCTCCTGGCCTCTGCTCAGTACTGGGCCTGGACACCTTTCTTGGTAGCAGCAGCCTGCTGCGAGGACTTCCTGCGTGGAGTCTGTGCCCACGAAATAAAACAGTACAAAAACAAAATTATCTCACCAGGTGCTTTAGGTATGCACTGGTTTACATGAGGACATAAAGCTAATTTTTAAGCTATTTTAATTTATTCTTGCACACTAAACAGCTCATATTCCACTTTTGAATCCTCTGAAAGCTAATTCTGCCACGATGAAGGACACAGCTGGGAGAAAACATTTATATATGAAACTGGAAGATCTCCGCTAATTCAAGTCATGTGGGACTTCATAACTAATTCATTTTCAAGTACTCTAACATTGAGTCATCACATGCACCTGTAATACAGATTAAAAACATTTATAAAAAGATATACATAGCATGGACCCTTTGGCATTGCAAATAAAATAAAGGTACATATTTGTGACAACTTTAACTGGTGGATATACAAACCATGTATTTTCCTGTATGTATTCATTACTGCACTATGAATAGCCATTAATGGATGGCAGAGTGCTCCGCAGATGTTAAGTCTGTGCAAGTACACGCTCATCCTATGAATTCTACAAACCCAGTAGCCAAAAGCAGAGAGAGAAAAAAATCAGAGTCCAACTATAATTATTTCAACCAAAGAGTAAAAAAAATATGCATTTCCTATGAAGTACAAAAAAGAATATGCTTTATTGAATCTATGGAGACTATGGTAATACAGGTATCTAATATGGCAAATTGCCTTTAATTTACAAAATATGGGGGCCTTGCCTGTTGAAGCATTTTGTCAAGAAAGGCAAGTTGGTAAATATATGTTGTGTGAAAAGTGACATAGTTTGGACATTTGTGAAATATGTATTAAGATCATGGAATGCTATGAAAAGCAAACATCTATTTGCCTATAAAATATTTCCAAGTTATTTTAATCTTTTCTTTGATATTCCAGGGGATTTTAAGTCAATTGAACTATATAAGCTATGGTAAAGCAGAAACATTTCTCTTTTGAGTACTCCCTATGCCAATTTTATACCCCATAGGTGAATTGATGAAACTCAAACTCTCTCTCTTTCTCTCTCTCTCTCTCTTTTTCTCTCTCATTCTGTAGCCAGCTATCAAGTCTCTATTTTCTCTTAGCTCTGAAGCAGTACTATTTTTCTCAGTATCACAGAGGAAGACAGCACCTAGGGTCCACAAATCCTGTCAAAATGATCATAGCAAATTTGGATCTTACACCCACACCTGCTAACACCCAGGTTAATATCTCATAGGGTGCCTTCTGTGATGATGGGTTTGTTGAGGGTGATGAACACAATAGATCACAATGGCATTTTTTATATTAAGTATCAATTATGGGTTCTTTTTTATTTTTAAGATGGCTAAGTGACCCAAGTTGCTTATTTTTGTTTATTTGTTTTCAGTTTGTTTGAAAGGGAAAGAGAGAGAGAAAAAGAATCTTCCAAAATGCCTACAATAGCCATGCTGGGCCAAGCTGAAACCGGGAGGCTAGAGCCTCCCACGTGGACAGCAGGAACCTGTGTAGCTGAGCCATCATCTGCTCTCTCACAGGGCTTACATTAGTAGGAAGCTGAAGAGCTGGGACTCTAACCCAGGCACTCCAATACGAGATGTTGGTGTCCCAAGCAGCTACTTAAGTCATCTGGACAAAGATTCTTAATTGCCAAGATAATAATGTGGGTATTATTATAACCAAAACTACTAGCCACAAGTCTGACACACAGTAGATCCTTAGTAGATATGTATTGAACTGAACTAAAAAGATGTGCCTTGTTTTGGTTTAGTTACATCGTGGATGTGGAAATGTTAACAGCCAAAATCTTATAAAACTCCACCAAAATGGAGAGGATGACCTTGTGGTTCCAGAATCTCCTATCAGAAAGCAAGTTGGAGTCCTGTCTACTCCCTGCTAAAGCTATTGGGAAAGCAATGAAAGAAAGGAAACACAGCACCTACCACCCATGTGTGAGACCTGATGAAGTTCCGGGCTCCTGGCCTCTGCCTGGCACAGTTCAGGCTACTGTGGCTATTTGGAGAGGGAAAGAATGGATGCAAGATCCCCTCCGCCCTCTGTCTTTGAAATACATAAAATAAATATATTTTTCAAAACAAAATACAGTGAAATGGACACAGGGCTGGTTCTTTTCCAATGTCCTCACTGTTAAGTCAAACATCACCTGCTATGAACTCAATTCACATGAAAACAAAGGGAACTTTCACCTCATTTCTTTTCTTTTTTTTTTTTTTTGGCAGGTGTAGTTTCCATGTCCTTTTTTTCCATCCAAATATTTATTTCCCCAACTCTCAGGAAAATTTTATTTCTCCTGTTTTTAGAACAATGGACCTTACTGAATCTGCTTGTTATATTTTTATGTCTTCAGAGTGTGCCAGTATGCCTGAAATTCAATACAAAGTAAATAAATTCTATTAGCAGGAGGTAGTTATTTTTGCCATCCTGGTCATACATGTACGGAATTGTTACAATTCACAGTGAATGTTGCTGGCATGCATGCAGAGACCAGAGTAGAGAGATGTGTATTTAAAGTGACAAGTGCTTTATGCCTTAAGCTTTATTTATCAGGACATACGGGGGAAAGTCCCCTTGTTACTAGAGTTCACTCTCCTGACATGTGCAATAATAATTTTCCCTATAGCTACCCCTGCAGGTCACCAAGGTGAAAACTCAGCTCAAGTGAAATGATGATCAAGACCTTTGAGTCCTGCAATGCTTGTTCCTGTGGGTCAGCAGTCTATGTACTGCTGGATTACACAGCAGGGAGAGCAGCAGAAAGACAAAATACTGGAAACAAGTGCATTTTCTCTTCCCTTGACCTCTTTAACAGCCCCACTTTTGCAACATAACGAGAGGCTATTAAGCTGATAGTTTTTATGCCTGGTAATAATTATTTCTTTAAAAATCCCATTACACCTTTTGGGACCCAAGCCTAAAGAATGACTTTATCTCTAAAATGAGTGGAGAATCTTAAGCTGAAGTGTGTAAACTATGGCTTCCACTCAATTCCAGCCCTATGCCTCCTCTTCTGGGGCTCACAACATTGTGTGTGTGTGTGTGTGTGTGTGTGTTTTAATGGCTTTGTAAGAGAAAGAAAATAGAAAATAGCATGTGACTTCAGGCTTTTAGGGGATCACATTTCATTCGACCTTAGGGATAAGCCCCAGATCAGAGTTTGGAATTTTTTTCTGAAAATGGTCAGATATCAAATATGCATAGTTTTTCAAATATGAGAGAACACTTCAAAAAGTTCATGAAAATGGAATTAAGTCATAAGACTTTTGGTGCAATTTTTTTAGTTAATGCATACATTCTACATAATGTACTTTTCCATGAGCATTTTGAAGACATATTATGAGCATGGATTTCAGATTTTTTTGCACCAAAATAAACTTATCTTTTAATTCTTTTTTTCATAAGCTGTCAGGTGTACCTTCATTCTTTGCATATTATTCCTCTCCCAATTTTTTTAATAATGTATACCAAAAAAAGATGCTATGGTGCTACATAAAAATTAAAAATTGATATGTGGGCCATATTTGGTTTGAAGGCAGAAGTGTGTCAGTTCCTACCCTAGGGAATGTTTGACCCACAAGTATATTTTATCATCACATGGACGTGCTACATTACAGTTAAATACAATCTAGCTTTCAGGATGCAGGTGAATGAGATCCCCCTCTAATCTATATTCTTTGTAGTACCACTCTTTCAACAATTTCATTACATAGCTTAATGTTGTATTCGTAGCACTTGTTTCCTTTTCTAATTTGTTTATTCATTGACAAAGGGAAAGCTTTTTAAAAAGTTTTGTGATATGTATTGTTCATAGTACAACCAATGCATAATGAGGTAGACTTAGGTTAATCTATAATCAGTATGATGTATTCCTAAGGTTCTAAACTTATGAAAGACAATGGGTCCTCAAAAAGTTCATATAAAATGTGAATTACAAAAAAACCTATGCATGGATATCAAAAATTTTGCTTTGAAAATAAGCTTAGCTTTAAATTACATTTTCCATGAACTTTTAGAAGTCCTCTTTTTTGGTAATCATCCAGTGTTTCCATCCTGAAATATAAAGTATTTTTATTTTAGTTTTTAGATTTTTAAAAATATTTATTTATTTATTTATTTGAGAATCAGCATTACAGACAGAGAGAGGGACAGACCAGGAGAAAGATCTTCAGTCCTCTGGGTCATTCCCCAAATAGATTGCACCTGCTGGAGTTGGGCTGATCCGAAGCCAGAAACCAGGAGCTTCTTCTGGGTCTCTCACATGGGTGCAGGGACCCAAGCACTTGGGCCATCTTCCACTGCTTTCCCAGGCCATAGCAGAGAGCTGGATCAGAAGAGGAGCAGCCAGGACTAGAACCGGCGTCCATATGGGGTGCTGACATGACAGACAGAGGCTTAACCTACTATAATGCAGTGCTACTATCCCCTGTCCCCACACCTTTTTTTTTTTAAAAAAAGATTAAAGTGTTTTTTAAAAAGAGGGAAGAACTAAGACCTTAGGCAAGAATGAATAGTGTATGTCTAAAAACTTAACAATTTCTTTGAGTAGTTGGAATGGTAACTAAAGTGTAAGAACTTTGCTATATAATTTTCACTACAATGTTAAATTTTTGTGAAAATGAAAAAAAGATTGTATTTAATATTCATGTTTCATGGGAAGTGCCATCAATTAAGCATTTTATTCGCTCCTCCACAACTGAGATCTATTTGTGAAGGTTAAGTACATTTAAATATCAAAAAAGATTTTCAATTTTATTATTTTACAAGAAAAAAATAACAAAAAAAAGATAATCTCACTATGATACCTAAGGGTCTTGGTATCTGCAGAAACAGTCTAGAATATATTTATTTTATCATCAGGACTACACCGTTGCTGTGTTTCACAAATGAATTATAGGTAATAGCTCTCCTTAGGAAAATAAATTATAACATAGCAAATGATATATGTGAATTCTAAAATGCATTTTTTCTTGCTTCCTAATGAGCACAGTCAGGGACCTTCAAGCAATGTGGCATTTGGTGCTATTTACACCTGCTAGTATGCTGTGCTGGAAATGAAACTTCATTTTTAAATAGATTAAGGAGTAAGACAGGATCTTTTGCAGGTTAAAGCAATTACTTAGTTTTCTTGACTATGACAGGTTTTCTTTGTTCCTCTGCCTGGCCATCTACACACAAGGGAGGTGAATGTGTATTTCCTTTTCAGCTTCAACAACTGGTTTATTTTTCTTTTCTTCACCCTCCAAAACCATCAAAAGCACATGCTCATCCCCTCTCTCCACCTCACGAACACACACACACAAAATCCAAACAACACACAAATTAGCCATTTTCAAATTTGTTTGTAGTTTGCAGTTTTGGAATGTTTTTATTGTAACCTTAAAAAATCATTGCTTATACGTGAATGTTCTTAATTTGCAGACCCAGTCATCACATCGGAAAGGGATCTCAATGATTTCATGTCAAATAGAAATTCCACCAATTCGTTCATAGTCCTAGATTTAAAATAAATGATACCAGTAGGTTTGGCACAAAATTTTGTTCTATTTTACTTCTAACATGCTGAAGTTTCACAATCATCTACCCTGATGAGAGGTACTTGGAATTTAAAAAGAAAAACAAATGCATAAAGGAAGATAATAGCAAAAACAACGGAAAGAAATAAAAAAGAGAGGAACAGAACCACAAATTGAATATAAAAATCCAAAAATATGACAGATTGCTCAAGAAATTGCTTCCTCAATCTTGTCTAAATTGAGTTCCAAAAATTATTTTTTCTTCATTTTCAGTGGTATGGGCAAAACTTAATGAAGGAAGGACATTTCACTCCTTTGACTTGGCTGCATCGGTTTGAGACAAGGCAAAGGGGGAAGAACCTAACACATATAAAATAACCATCCTCAGTTCCCTTTCAGGATACTAGATGGGTAGGAAAAATAAGGGATCAGAATGACAGAGATGACATTTGGCTAGAGGATGCCTCATTGCCCAACTGCTGCTGTTTGAAACTGGAAGATGACCAGGTTAGTATTTTCCAGAATTTGTTTTAGTGACTAAGAAGGTGTGACCAACAGTTGGGTCAATTTTGCCTCTAAAGTTAACAATAAATCTCATTCTTTTTCAGAAACACAAATTTCAAACATGGTGACTAATTAACTGTGATCTTTCCAGTCTACACTTTAAACATAAGAAAGAGTAGGGACACCTACCAAAAAATGAGTACCATTCATGGGCATTAGTTATGTTGAAATAATGGCCATAACACTAGATATGATAAGACTTTTTTTTTTCTGTTAACTCAACCTGGATAGGTATCGATCCAAATCCCCTTGAAAGCAGGCAGTGCATTTAAAAGTATGAGGAAATGCTTGTAAACAATAATTTTCTTCACTCATATTAAAATGAATCTGGGGGATTTAGCAGCCACTTTACCTATGCTTGTCTAGAATGCAGTGGGCAAGAAAACAGAAACCAGTTACGCGATTATATTTGAACAACATATATTTTGACCCCAGATTCTGCCTTTCAATCTAATAGTAACTCTGATAGAATAACAACGCAAAGATATCCATGCAAATTACTGGTAGGAAAATTAGAAATTCTTCTCACCTCAGTTCATCAAAGAATATAAAAATCATTTTTTCAAATATTAAGCACAAAATGTGTCACTGATTCCCCAAACATTTGAGAACTTTGAAATATAATCAACAAAGATATAAAATAGCAGGCAAGTTTTCTCTTTCATTTGTAATTAAATGTATAATGATTTAATTTTTGCTCATTCCATGCTCATATCACTTGGCCAACAGTATGACTCTATCACAATGAAGAAAACTCCTGTTCCCCTTCATGGTACCTCACAATCATCTTTATTTCCTGGTCAATTCACGCATTTATCTTTAGGTAATAACAATGATTAATACCAGCCTCCTAAGCATCTCTACACCCTGTCCACTCCCTATTACCAATAAAATCTTTGTCTCCTTAACCAAGGAAAACAACTAATCAAGTGAACCTTTAAGTCCTAAATTCAAAATCCGCCTAGAAGGATCTGTACTCATTCTAAACTCATTCATACCACACTCATGTATTCAGATGTTTGACATTGCCTTTTGAATGAGGGAGAAATGTCCTCAATTTCAAATGTTTCTGTAAACTGATAAAATCCAACTGATATTATTTATGGTCTTGGCCCCATTGTCAGAATTGCAGGAACACCTCAATGATAAAATGGTTCAAAGAAAAATTGTGAACACTTATCACAATAACAATAAATTGTGTTATTATTGATTTATTTTTCGTCTAAGTTCTGGAGTTGGAGTGAAACTTTGAAATTTCTATAAAAAGTGAAACCTCTGAAAATTTAGCTTAAAAGTTCCTCATTGAAGATAAATTTATTTAAGTGGGTAGTGTGGGGAGCAACCCGGACTAGACTAAGTTACTGGAATTAAGACTTATTCTATGCATCTGCTCTCCCACAATATGGCGCTGGGAGAGAAGAAAACAGTTTCTACACAGCTGCCTCCAGTTCAGCCAATAAACTGTAGGACCTGCTCCTGATTGGAGGAGAGCAGCGTACTCGGCGGGTGGGCAGCCGAGCACGGATTGGCGGAGGAGGACTATAAAGGAGGAGAGAGACGGCATGCACCAGGAACATCTAAGGGGAACATCTAAGGGGAACATCCGAATAACATCTGAGCAGCCCCTGAGAGAGCCGGCCGGCGGTGTGCCGCTCCCCTGCGGAAGTGGGGAAAGCGGCCAGGGGGAACCGCCCTTCCACGGAGGTGGAAGGGACAGTAGCCAACCCGGGAAGAACCAGCAGCAAACCCGGGGAGGGCCGAGCAGATGAAAGAACAGCGCAGGGTCCTGTGTCGTTCCTCCACGAAGAGGGGGAGCGACATAATGGTGCCGTGACTCGGATATGAAGCCTAGGCAGGGTTTAGTGTCATTCCTCCATGAAGAGGGGGAGCGACAGGTGGTAATATGAATATGATGTTGTGAATGTGAAGAATACCACAGTTATAAGAAATAGATACATATATGCTTACCACGACCCCAATGGAGGAAAATTTGCTTAAAATAGATAGGGTAGACAACATGTGGCTACATATTTTCGTATTCTATTGAGAGTTGAACTCTTTTCTGCTCCCCTCTTGAATGTAAACTGATTTCAGTGGCTTGTTTGACCTATAACATATAGCAGAACTGAAATTTTGTACTTGTGAAGTTAGTTTTTAAGAAGTTTTGTGGCTTCTGCCTTAGCCCCTTGGAGGAAACATTCTTGAAAAAGCCAGAAGTTGTGTGCAAACCTGTGAAATCAACCTGAACCATGCCAGCCATCTTTAAACAGGCACAGAGTAGACCACCAGACAGACTGAAAAAGAAAGAACACATTCCTAGTAAGAGATGAGCCCACGTTCTAGTCATGTTGCCACACTTAAGACCCCAAGTATTGTGGAGGCAGAAATTATGATTCTTGTTATGCCCTGCTTGAATCCTTACCCAGAAAATACTCCTTTACCTTTCCCTGGCCATAGAGGCCGTTGCAAACCCTCATTAAATCAACAGACAGTGTAATGGGTGCCAAAATGTGACTATCATGTCACTCTTCCTTTCCACATGTATTCTCTGGCATTCTACTTCAGGAATAGCTTTTCTCTGTCCTCCCACTTCATATAGTTATTCATTTCTCAGTATCAATATTTCATTCATTAAGTTTCAGTCTGGAAGACTTGTTATTTGCATTGATTCTCATTTTCCTGGATTTGATCCTTCAAGTTGATCACTGTGTCCTGTTTGTGTCTCCATAAAGGATGAGGCTCTGGGTTCACTTAACTTCCCTTTCTGAGCTCTGGAAGTCAATACATCTCAAAGGACCCCTGGTTCTGTTTCGTTGCAGAATGATATTTAAAAAGAAAATTCTGGGTGCTTGGTGTGTTCACTGCTATTGGGCATCACTATTCCTATGTCCAGTTAGTGGGCAGAAGAGAAAAATGGATATATATGCTTAGAAATCACTCAAAAATTATTTTATCTATTTATGGATTTATATTTTAAAATGAGTCCATATCAATATTTCCAATTCCAACCTATCATCCCTGAGCTGTTGCAATCTTCCCAATTAGCACACCTATTGGAAATATTGGAATAATCCCTTTATTATCACTATATTTGGCCACTCTGTTACTGTGTTTGCTCAATATTACTGATCATATAACCAGTCTGGCCACTTCCTCCACATATGCCCTTCTTTTTTCATTTCATTTCTTCGAACCTGTGTCTCTATCTTGGGAAGGAAAGAGGATGAAGCAAAATAATTATAAATAACCCTGAATCCATATATAATATGGATAAATTTCAAGAGAAATTTTAAATATTCTAACATAAGTAAAATAAGGCAAGCAAAAAAAGACAAGTGTCACCTCTACTCTCTCACTTGTAAAATTTATTTTAAAAAAAATGTGATCCCATAGAAGTTAAAAATATATTTGTGGTAACTAGAGGACCTACAGTGAAAATGATAAGGGCAGGTTGATTAATGGGTACTTAGCTATAGCTAGATATGCATAAACAACTCTAAGATTCAGTTGCATAAAGGAGTGATTGTAAATAAAGCTAATACATTGCATATTTCTCTATAGAAATTAAAAATCTAAAGAAGACAAGATTTTGGATATTTTCAGCATAAACCATGTTAAAGGTTTTAGCATATTTATCCGGATTGGACATTAGACATTTATACATGTGTTGAAACATTGCATGGCAAATCATGAATATGTACAAGTTTTATACGTCTGTTAAATAAATTATAGCCGCTTTCTAAAAAGTACAATGGTAGAGGTTGGCTTTGTTACTCAGTGGCTTAAACCTGGCCGAGCCTTGGCTATTGCAATCATTTGGGGGAGTGAGCCAATGGATGGAAGAGCTCTCTCTCTCCTTGTGTGTGCGTGTGTCTCGCTCTCTGTAACTCTGCTTTTCAAATAAATACATAAATATTTTTTAAAAAGAGCAATGTTAAAAATATTCTAACATGAGTATTAGAATGATAGGACCAAATGATAATGAAGATATGAAATACCAAAACTTATGAAATGCAAGTAAAATATAATGATCCATAAAAAGAAAGTCCAATGAAGGCAGTGGTGATTTCAAATTCGTTAATCATAAAACAACTTTGGAAAATATTCAGGCAATTTTTCTGAAAAATACTAAAATAATAAGTCTACTGAAAAGACATTTAAAACACTCTTATTATATAAAAAATGAATATGGCCAAGAAAGGAAACAAAGTATTTTAATATATATAAAAAGCAACTATTCTGCATATGC
Organism: Oryctolagus cuniculus; assembly: GCF_964237555.1. Taxonomy (NCBI): domain Eukaryota; kingdom Metazoa; phylum Chordata; class Mammalia; order Lagomorpha; family Leporidae; genus Oryctolagus; species Oryctolagus cuniculus. Next base: position 150,740,658 of record NC_091436.1, read on the forward strand.
CACTTTTAAGATTAACATTATAAAAAGTATATTAATTTTATATCATGCTTTACATGTACACAAAATCCAAAAACATATTTAGCAATAATTTTATTTTTTTAAAGATTTAATTTATATATTTGAAAGGAAGAGTTACAGAGAGAGACAAAGAAAGTGAAAGAGAAATCTTCCTTCCGCTGATTCACTCCCCAAATGGCCACAACAGCTAGGGAAGGGCCCGACAGAAGCCAAGGGCCTGGAACTCCAGCCTGGAAATCCAAGTGAATGGCCTGGGCCCAGATATTTAGTCCATCCTCTGCTGCTTTTCCAGGCACATTAGCAGAGAGCAGGATCAGAAGTGGAGCAGCTGGGACTAGAACTGGTGCTCATATGGGATGCCAATGTTGCTGGCAGTGCCCCAACCTGCCACTCCATAATGGGGGCTCCAATAATTTTATTTCTGGAAATAGCTTTTGATTGGAACTATTTTTTATGTTCATCCAAACAATAAAAGTTGTTTGTCCTTAGTAAATCTTACTTACTAAGATTTGTGTGTGTGTGTGTGTGTGTTTATTTTTTCTTTTTTTATTTCTTACCATTCTTTTTTTTTTTTTTTTTTTTTTTTTTTTTTGGACAGGCAGAGTGGACAGTGAGAGAGAGAGACAGAGAGGAAGGTCTTCCTTTGCCGTTGGTTCACCCTCCAATGGCCGCCGCGGCCGGCACACTGCGGCCAGCACACCACGCTGATCCGAAGCCAGGAGCCAGGTACTTCTCCTGGTCTCCATGGGGTGCAGGGCCCAAGTACTTGGACCATCCTCCACTGCACTCCCTGGCCACAGCAGAGAGCTGGTCTGGAAGAGGGGCAACCGGAACAGAATCCGGCGCCCCGACCGGGACTAGAACCCGGAGTGCCGGCGCCGCAAGGCAGAGGATTAGCCTAATGAGCCGCGTCGCAGGCCCTTGTGTTCACCATTGTAATCTGAGCAATTCAGGATAATGTTTGGAAAGCATTCCTTCCTTAAGCCCCATTCTTCTCTCAAAGGTTCTTAGCTTCTCAATCTGGCCCCCTCCTGTTCCTTCATGTTTGGCTAACTCCCCCCTACAGCAACTGTTACTGCATTTATACGCTTTTTTGGCAGCTGGAATTTTATAGGTATTCATGTGATTATGTGTACCACACCATAAAGTCATTTGTAAAAGGGGAGAAAAACATATGTTCTTTTTCTTCTCATTGGATTACAATAGTGTTTGGTACTTCATCTTTGGTCAGGGATGCAATGCCATGACACAGGACACAGATATGCCAATTTTAAATGGTGCTTTGGAATGAAGAATATCTTTTAAGAAGCTTTTTGAGCTAAATATTGATTTGTTAAGCAAATCTAGTATTTTAAACAATCCTTTTATAAAGTTTGCAGGTAGGATTCCCTGAAGAGCTGACTCTGAGCCAGAGCTGCATGAATCTTACTCATAGAGGAATGAAATGGGCATTAGTCTGACCCTCTGGGACAAGGGGAAAGGATTAGGTGTGGGCAGAGGTAGCAGCTGGGCTGAGAGAAGGCCAGCTAGTCTCAATCAGCCCCACTGGCAACTCTGGAGTCGGTCATGTGGTGATGCTTTGGACCTAAAAGGCTAGACTGTTGAACCAAGCCTCGAACTGCCGTGCAAATGGTGGAATCTGAAAAGAGACGTCTGTGCAGCTTAAGCCATCTCCAGCGGTGCACGCAGTCCAACACTGAAGATGCTTCCAGCAGCCGCGTCCGCAAGTCCTTCCTTGAAGGAGATCTGAGAACGTATATACCACTATCAGCATTTTATCTTATTGTTTTCCCTTGATGTCTACCACCAGCTATTTATTATTGTGTTTGTCTTTCTTGATTTTTTTCAAATAAAAGTGGTCACCATTTTTTATTGAATGCCAACTGTGATCCAAATACTGTCATAAATGTTCAACATGCATTATCCCACCTAATACCTATAAAGCCGCAATGATCTTCCAATATTTTAGCTCCATTTTAAGGGTCACATAGATTTAAAATGCCCTAGGAATAAAATTTGAGCCTAGAGACTATTGTTGAAAATGCAGAATTTTTTTTTTTATTTGAAAGGCAGAAACACATAAGAGGAGGAGAGGCAGAGAGAGACAAAGAGATTTTCCATCCATTGTTTTATTCCCCTAAATGGCCACCACAGCCAGGACTGGGAGCTGCTTCTGTGTCTCCCATGTACTTGTAGGCACCCCATCTTCCACTGCTTTCCCAGGCACATTAGCAGGGAGCTGGATCAGAAATGGAGCAGCCGGGACTTGAACTGGGGTACCCATATGGGATGCCAGCATTGCAGGCAGAGGACTAATCTGCTATGCCACAATGCTGGCCCCGGAAATGCAGAACTTTTTAACCCTACTGTATAGCCACCTTGTACAAAGAAAGCAAAACAGAATATAAGGCAATAAATCATCTTGAATGTCTCAAATTCAGTTTTGGCTCAATGTACCTGTTTCCACTTAGATTTTATTAAGGTGTGTTACTTGTATAAAAATTATGCTATTCAACAAAAGAGGGTGACCTTTGTAGTGATTAATGTTTGATGCCAAAAAGGAAAAAAAATACAAACAAATACATCAGCCCCAGAGGATAAAAATCAAATAAGCCCACATCTTCTTCTGAAAGCCAAGCTGTGTATGCAGGAATAGAACAAGTTTGAAATGTGGATAGGCCCTGAAATAATCCTTTATACTTCTGATGCAAAACATGAAGCACACTGTAACAAATATGGAACAATCAATTTGACTTTTAAAGATTTAATTCTTAGTGAAATTTCAAATGTTAATGAAGCAATTTAAAACACATTGTCTTGGATTTGGCAGTCACTTAGAAATAGCTTGCATATCTGTAAAAGTACTATGCATTTATTTCCCTAGAAATTGTTCTATACAAATTTCAGCCAACACTTTTATTACGTACATTAAGGGTCAATTTCTAACATTATTAGAAAAGAAAACTTCTAAACAGCTATAAGGTTGTGGAGTACTTCCCCACTGGGAGTGATAACAGATGCACTAACACTGGAGCCATTGAATCCAAAAATGAATGAAGTATATACATTGTGTATAGAAAGAGCAGAGACTGCTTCCTTAATAGCTCATTTCTAATTCTGAATTTCTAAAGAGAATGGTTATAAATGACTTATTAAATACATAAAGAGAATAGATTAATAAGCAGCATATTAAACATTTTAATCCATCAACATCCAGCAAAATGTATTTATTTTATGGGTTAATTATCATATTACTAAAGCTTTATGAATTTGCCTAAGGAATTTATAATATGGCTAATCTTTAAAAATAGAGTAAATACATTTAAAACAGTTGGATATATTATAATTCTTATACCTCAAAATAAATTATTTCTACAATACTTATGTACGGTTATATTACACTTTCACCATCATTATAAATATATTATCATATCCTCATAACGCCATTCATTTTAGCACAGTAAAATAAATAATACAACCACTCCACAGAAAGTAAAAGTGAAGACTGAAGGAGAAGAGACACATAGGGCCGGTGCCACAGCTCAATAGGCTAATCCTCTGCCTGTGGCATCAGCACACCGGGTTCTAGTCCCGGTCAGGGTGCCAGACTCTGTCCCAGTTGCCCCTCTTCCAGGCCAGCTCTCTGCTGTGGCCCGGGAGTGCCATGGAGGATGGCCCAAGTGCTTGGGCCCTGCACCCACATGGGAGAAGCACCTGGCTCCTGGCTTTGGATCAGTGCAGTGTGCCAGATGCAGCGTGCTGGCCGCGGTGGCCATTGGAGGGTGAACCAACGGCAAAGGAAGACCTCTCTCTCTGTCTCTCTCTCACTGTCCACTCTGCCTGTCAAAAAAAAAAAAAAAAAAAAGAGAGAGAGAGAGACACATAACCAGATTGTGTGTTGCCTGTGTGTGTGTGTCTTGCAGTTTTCTTTTGGCACCTACAAACACTGCTGTTCTCAAATGGTTCATGACAGGGGACAGCATTATGGTGTAACGGGTAAAGCCTGTGATAAAGACCTGTGATACTGGTCTCCCTTATGGGCTCCAGTTCATGTCCTGGATGTTCCACTTCTGATTCAGCTCCCTGCTGGTGGCCTGGGAAAAGCAGCAGCAGGTGGCCCAAGTGTTAGTGTCCCAGGCACCTGTGTGGGAGACCTGGAGAAAGCTCCCAGCTCCTGGCTTGAGTCTGGCCCTGCCCTGGCAGTTGCGGCTATCTGTGGAGTAAACCAGTGGATGGAAGATCTCAGTCTTTCTCTGTCTCTTTGCCTCTCTCTCTCTTTCTCTGTAACTCTGACCTTTAAGTAAATAAATAAATAAACAAATAAATAACATGTTTCAGTAAAAACACACACACACACATCAAAAAACAGTGTGTTATCTCCCAGATACTAAGTATACTGAGAAATCAAAAGTGATCAGTAAATAGTGACCTTGAAAAGCCGTTTCTCTATCCAAGCAGTTTTAAAGAGAGCATGTGAATTTTGCTTTAAAACATTCTGCCAAGATTGGCTCCAAATATTTTCAGTGCATTTCCTTGTACTCCTCCTTCAAACGTTTAATAAACACATCATAAAGACATTATTCTAATACACAGTAGAGAAAATTGGATACCTTTATCTTTTTTGTGCACATTCATATTTTCCCTTCATCATTTTCCAATCACTGCTTGCTATCTTCTGAGCTCCCTTCTGCCTCCACCCTAACCCTGTGATGCCCACTCTCCCCCTGTGAACCAGATTTGCATCCTCATACATCGCGGTGTCTCTTGGATTCCTTCCAGATCAAATTTTATCATGGAAGGATTTGGCAATCTCCCAGGAGCCAGTCCATCCGACCACACCATGACAACTTGCTCTCTCCCTGGAGTATCCACATAACAAGTAACATGCTCTCCTTCCTGTTTCTTTCCGCATCTGTCTCCTTCATCATAAGTTTCTGGAGGTCTCAAGCTTTTTTAAAAAAAGTAATTCATTTTCCATTGCATTGATCTCAGTGACATGCACGGTCTGGTGCTAATTCTCACTGTGAATAATAGAAAATACACCGAAATTCTATTTCCTAAAAGATCTCAATTTGGATTTGTTTTCTCAGCAATATATAAATTTTTAACAGAAATTCAATAATGAGCTAAAGAACTGCTTTGAGTTTGGAAATGTGCCATTTGTCAATTCAAAGTAAAGTACCTAGGCTTTCTTTTTTTATTTTTCCTTGTGATCTCATATTTTCTCCTGCATGGTATGCGTCCAATTTGCAGCCTGGCCTGTGAAAATGCCACATTCATATTTCTAAACACACCCAAAGATTAGAATAGAAGAGATTTGTGGTTGACAGAACACTGCTGTCTGGGTTAAGCTCTGTGGGCATGACTGCACGGAAGCCTGTGCAGCTGATAAGAGTGGAAATTTAATTTTGGCCTAAAAGGAACCTTAGTGTGAGACCGCATATCTCGGAGAACTTCAGAGGCAAAAAAAAAAAAAAAAAAAAGTTGGTGATCATAATTTTACACAGGTGGCCTTAGTTATTTATTCATTTATTTGTGCATATCCTATAAGTGCAGAGTAAAAAATACTTAAATGAATGATTCTCATTATCAGCGTTGCATGCAGAAATGCTCAGACTTCTCTAACATTGGTATGAGTTACTGAACGAAATTCCCAATTATCTTAGAAACACCCTTTTCCATCATTTGACCACAGGAGGCTGCAGAAAAGAAAGTTGTGAGTAGGTGGCTGGCAGTCAGACTTTCCTCTGCAGAGTGTCATCTGCTACATCACCACCATGACTGTCCATTAGCAGTGGGTGGTTGTCTTACTCCCTAGGTCTAAGGGTAAGGTATTTGAACAGTGAGTAGGTAAACATAGAAGGAGTGTGCTTGCTTTATTCCCCTCCTCACAGATTTCAGCTTACATGGAAATAATTTAATGCCATAAAAATAATTTTACGCCATAGATGTTTGGCATAATTGTTAAGATGCATCTTGGGAATCCTGAATCCTTTTTGGAGTCGTTGGGTTCGGTACCTGGCTGCACTCCCAATTCTGGTCTTTGATCATGTGGACCCTGGGAGGCGCAGGTGACAGCCTAGTGGTTGGGTTCCTGCCACCTTCAAGGAGACCTAAATTAAATTCCTGGCTCTTGGCTTCAGTATGGCCCAGTCCCTAGCTGCTAGCTGTTGCAGGTTTTTGTGTAGTGAACCAGCTGATGAGAGAGCTCTATTTCTCATTCTCTCTCTCCCTTTTCTTTCTCTCTTCAAATAACTAAAACTTAGGAAAAATAAAAACACAATTTCCCTCTGATGTATAATGATGCATATGTGATGACACATCTGATTTCAACATCATAGTAAATGTAGCAAAAAGAACAGGTGAATGGATAGGATTGAAAGATGCAGAAAGTCTAGGCTGAGTTTAGCTATTTATTTATATGTGCACAGTGTGAGATCAATGAAGTCACTTTTGGTGGCTGAGATTTCTATTACTTTGGAAGACTGCAATGTAGGTAAGTATACAAGAGTGTGTTTTAAACACTATTACTAGAATCCATGTCTTGTCTTTTCAGGAAATAAATTCAGATTTACTTGTTTCATTAATGAGAAACCTTATTTCATTTGAGATTATGCAAAAGGCACTCCATTGATAAGTCCTATATGGCAGTTTTGCCCCATAGACATTTAATTCCACTTCTTAAATGGAACAATACTTGAAATGTAATCGTTCCAAAATTTCTTGGCAAACAGTTCCTCAAGCATTGGCCTGATTTCTTCATCACTGTATTTAAGTAAGCTCCCAACTTTATTAAGACTTCAGGCTCTTTGTTGCCAAGAAAAAAAAAACTGTAAAAGCAAACAATAAGAGTTAGGTTTTCAAATAAGTTTAGGTTTGCTTAGGCTGTTGAAAATTTGGTTTGGAAGAAATCAAACATTATTCAAGCTTCGAGAGAGATGAATTGTGTAGAATATCTCTTTTATGAGCTTTGCAATTCGACTGTTGCCTTTGGACTAGAAAAATATATTTCCCAAAATCATGGTATTAACCATTCCTTGAACTAGTCTTTAATAAGTAAATTTCAAAATTCAGCTGTTTACTTCAGTGTTTTTCTATGTAAACTCTTTGAAGTTGCTAAACGTAAGTCATAATCCCTGAAGAAGTAACTTATACTGGTAGTCTGGCTTCATAGACCAGAGAACTATATATCATCTCCAATAAACAGTGAGATATATCCTAAAGAAAGCTAACAACGTGATGTTGTGATATTTTGGTGTGCCTGGTTATACAAGGATATAAAACTCCAGGCACGTATAATATTAGTACATAGACATAATTAATATTTATAAGAATTAAAGATGAGAGAAAAAGGTACAGAGTTTCCTACTACAAATCAACACAAAGTTTATCATGGAAGTTAGGCAATGCCAATTAAGGTCCGTGGATCATCCCCTGAAGATATTTAGAGAAGTCGTCTAGTGCTACAGGCTTTAGAAATGACCTGTTTTCAATCTCTGATTTTGGATCTATTTTGAATCTATGAATCCATTACCTTTTAAAAATATTAAATAAACCAAAAAGAAAATACTTTTTTTTTTTTGCTTTAAACATCCATTGTTTCTTCGGTCTACACTAACTTCCCCTTAACACAGGTTTAACTCAAATCTCTCAGGTCACATATTTTGTCCATTTCTTCTCATTGTGGAGAATAGCTGGTCACCACCAACAATTAAATAACAGAACATATTTTCTAAATATATTATGAAACCGCTTTTTAATCACCTCATTTCCAAATTAAATCATCTCAATTCTTTTAACCTATCCTCAGAGGTCCCATTTTATAGCTCTTTAATCATCTCTGTGGCTCTACTCTGTATTCCTCACAAAGTCCCTAAGAGGCTCTGGAGCCCAAAACTCAGTACCAATTTATTTCTGTTTCATCTTTTCTTGAGGTGGAGGTTGTAGGTTTGGTTTTGCTGATGACCTAGATTACAGACAATTTAAACGTAAGCATTATGCTTGTTTGCTTATGAAGTGCTTTTGCTGCTAATTATTTCCTAGACAATTAGGTGTATCCTAGAGGTTTACCCATTTGTTTTATTCCTTCCTGTAATGCTCTCATTGTCACTGAGTATTAAGGAAGCATCTCTCGGCTGTATATATGTAGGCATGTACTCCGCATTACTTTCTTATTTTGATTTGTCAAAGGTGGAACTTTCTGTATATTTGACTTTCAACACAAGTTCTATAGGGTGTAACAGTTTTTCAGTTACGACCTTAAGTTTGATACTTGTCTTTGAATTATCTAAAAAGAAAGCAGAGTACATGTTAGTAAATGCTTGCCAATTTGTTTTCAGAAAGGAAATGAGTGATCCATTTCCAATCTGGGGCAAAGACATGGGATGGGGGAGTCAGAAAATCAATTTCTCTTTTATGTCAATGTATTTGTATTAAAACTAGTTGTTTGGAACACATGGCAAAAACCAGAACACACATTGAAGTAGCATGTCTTAGATTTGGGGAAAGACTAAGGAAGAAATAAGCCTATTGAGAATGGCGCATAGGCCCTCAAAATAATATCAATAAATCATAGAAGATAAAATATTAGTAATGTATTTTAGGACATGTCATAGAAGAACTGTGAAGAACTGGACCAAAAATTGTCTTATGTTAAACACCTGAAAAATAATATTACTATTTTACAAGCCTAAATTACTTATTAAAAGTGCTTTGAAAACATATATTCATAGAAGGCAGAGCTTTGTTGATTTATTAAGTGTATTTTTAGATACTGAATTGGACATCTAGGCTGTACTTTTATTAAATTCATTTATTAGCACTTATGTTGAGCACCTATGATATGAAGATAATAGCAATACACAAAATGATAAAATATTTGCCATCACAGAAGTTAAATTCTATTTATGGAACACCTCAATAAAGGGAATAATATACAATTAATTAGAGGATTTTATGTGTAAAAAGAGAGGAAGAACATAGCAGACAGCAAATAGGGAATGCCAAGGAGAGGCAGATTGCTTTTATAATGCCCAGTCGGGAAAGTTGTCTTTCATTTTCTGCCACATCAGTACAGACCAGAAGGAAGAGAGAGAATAAGTCTCTGATCTGTGGAGCAAGACTGTAGCACATGAAACAGGAAGTGTAAACAGTATGGGGTTGGAATATATCTGTTATGTTCAAGGACTATCAAGGAGGCCAGTATGACAGCAGGAGAGAGGGAGAGGGGGAATGGGAGGAGAGAGAGAGTGAGAAAGAGAGAGAGAGAGAGGGACAGAGACAGAGAGAGAAAAAATGTGATTTGAGAACACAGTGATGATGGGGACCACATATGATCAGGCAGAATCATGGCCATGACTTAGATTTACTCTGAATGAGATGAGAAGACACTGAAGACTTGAATCAGGGATTGATAGTGAAATTTTGCTTTTCGTTGATTCATAATATATGGAAAATATTGATTGATTTTTAAAATATTGATATACCCTGTCTTTCTAGATTAAACCTCTTTTGATATTGTTTTGTGTATTGTTAGATTAAATTTGCCAAATTTTTGAGAAATTTTGCCCATGAGGAATATGTTTCTTATGTTTACACTCTATGTCCACTGTTTGTATCAGAATTATAATGAACCTATATATAAATTGGGAACTGGACCCTTCTTTCTATCTTCTGAGAAACACCATACAGATTGTGTTATTCTTTCTTTAAATATTTGGCACGAATATGCTTTAAAATATCACTTTGACAAAAAGAATTGAATTAAGAAAAGCAGAAAGAGAGAGGAGGCAATAAAGGTATCTTGAACAAGTGGTTAATAACAGAGATGGAAGTTGCTAATTCTGTGATACATGCAATGGGTATTCAAAAACATCGTGGAAAATGCATATCATGGAAAAATCTATGGCTTGCTTTCAAAACACTTTTGTGCCCCCAAAAATCTAACTTTTAATTTTGCATTCCTTGCCCTTTATGAAGTACACTGATGTACACATATGTATCTGTGTATATATGTATATTATGTATTATATATGTATATTATACACATATGTATATAATTGTCTTATACATTATATTATATATGCCTACACATATATGTATATAATATACATACACATATGTGTATATTGTATCTCTATTGCACACAACACTTCCTGGAACACAGGAGATAATCAGTGTGGTTTCTTCTCCATTTCCCCTTAGCTTCATGTCCCTGGAACAAGCAAAAATAAATCAGACAAACCCCCCCAGAGCAGATGGTGAATTATAGGGTGTGTTCTGTCTGCATATTTTTGTAGATAAAATTGATTGGGAAACAGCCATGTCTACTGTACCCATATTTCCTATGATTGATTTGGCACCTCCACAGTAGAGAAGAGTCACGGAGGCCATAGCCCCCACAAGACTGAAGTGCTCACTATCTAAAATGAGCCCCACTGCTCCGGTAGGTAACTGCCTGCCTGTGAATGACATAATGTAGGTCATGTCTGTGCAGCAGCCCAGAAGAAATGACCCCTCACTATAAAGTCAATGTCTTTACAATTCTCTTCCACGACCTCCACCAACCCCCCACACCACTCCTGCCCCCGCCACTTGGATACCTACCACTCTCATTACTTGTTATTCTCTCAGCACCGACCCAATGGCAGTGTCTTCCTCTTCTCCAGTCAGATGCAGGTTCCTTGCGGGACCTTCCTCTGCAGATTTTCTGTCCAGAATTTTCTTCTCTCAAGCCTTTCCTCAAGGCATATCACTCACTTCTTTCAATTTTCTGCTTAAATCACTTCCTTTGTGAGGTTCACATCGACTGTCCCATTTTCATTAGATGGAGAAAATTCTAAAATAATGTCTGAAACTTTAGGATTTCCATAATCCCTAGTGATTTAATTTTTCAAATCTCCTTTATAAGCTTGAATAAAAAGACTCTCTCCACTGAAGTCCAGATTCGATCATTTCCCAGGTTACGTCTAGCCATTTCTTGTTGTGTAAACTTCCCCTTTGCTGCACAAAACCTAACTTATGCAAATGGTTTGAAACCCTTTCAGTGGGAATTGATAACAATAAGAAATCAATCAAGTCATGGTCTTCAATTTTCCTGGTCATTTTGTCTAAAACTCTTCTATTGGTCACTCTAAATTACAAATTGGATTGATACTGAAGGGAAAAACTTAGGGCCCAAGGGCAGTGGAGTCAGAAATATATGTGTGTAACAAAGGCTGTTCAGTCCTTTGATGCCCAGCACAGTCTCTGCTCTCCTTAACAATTAGCTCTTCTCCTGGAAAAATCAGCACTTCAGGAAAAGTGTCACTCCCAGCCCTCATTCATCTCTGCGTTATAGACTTCCACGGTCCCTTCAGCTGAATGTCAGCTGTGTTCTGGGAAGTAGAGAAATAAATGACCATGGTGTTTCTGAGAACACCAGATGAAGAATGACAAGAAGGAGAAGGCAAGGTTGCCGAAGAATCTTAATTTTACGATGATCTCAGTTTGGGCTTCAGGTTCGGGGCAGGGGGCATTTTTCCTGTTCTCCGATTTCACCAAAGCACCATGACAATGGCAGCCTCAGACGCTGAGACTGAATTGCATTACTTTTACGAGAAGATGGAATTCTCTAAGACCTAGTCTATTTTGTTTAAATTGCATTTTACGATATTCAGAAAAAAATCCTGACCCATTTAAGAAAGAGAGACACTGTGAGATCTCTAGAAGGGCCATATTGTAACATTCAGGGCACGGTGCCTAGATTTATGTAGCTAGCCTGTATCAACTGACTTGCACTTCTTGGAAGAGAAGGAGGAGGAGGAGAGAAGCTCGTTGCCAGGGTAACTGTATCCTGATTGGGAAAAAGATGGACATGGGGGTTAATATTTTCTCTTTCATCTGCTTGGAAACAAGGGGAAGGCAAAGTCAGAGAAGGACCGAGAGATGATTATCTAAAGCAGACCACAGCAGAGGGGATGACATGTGGCAGGGCAGCAGGAGGTCAAGTGTGTGTGTGTATATGCATATATATATATATATATATATTATTTATTTGAAATGCAGAGAGGAAGAGACAGAACTCATCCACTGCTTCACTCCCAAATGTCCACAATAGCCAAATGTACACGAGTCTGCACCAGCTAATGTCAGGAGCCTAGAACTCAGTATAGGCAGGGACTCAAGTACCTGAACCATCACCTGCTGCCTCCCAGGGTGCACGTTAGCAGGAAGCTGCAATCAGAGTGGAGCTGGAAAAACTTGAGTGCTTATGGGAAGGGGCATATGGGATGGGACCTGGGCGTTCCAAGTGATGCGTCAGCTGCTGCACCAAGAAAACACCTGCCCAAGTACTCTTTTTGAAGACCCCTGTGGATAGGGAGAATAATACAGTACTTAATGTGCTATAATTAGCACATTGCAGACTACAAACAGTTCAGAGCTTCTTATGACTGCAACCTCCTAAGTAATTGCTAATGTTTCCTCTCTAGAAGCTCTTCTTCCTGGTCAACTTCCAGGTGAAGCCATTGTTCCCCTCCTAACCATCCACACTCTCCTTCCTTTCTATTCCCACTCCCTTTTTGTTTTTTGTTTGTTTGTTTGTTTGTTTACAGGCAGAGTGGACAGTGAGAGAGAGAGAGACGGAGAGAAAGGTCTTCCTTTGCTGTTGGTTCACCCTCCAATGGCCGCTGGCCCACCACGCTGATTGGAAGGCAGGAGCCAGGTGCTTCTCCTGGTCTCCCATGGGGTGCAGGGCCCAAGCACTTGGGCCATCCTCCACTGCCTTCCCGGGCCACAACAGAGAGCTGGTCTGGAAGAGGGGCAACCGGGACAGAATCCGGCGCCCCGACCAGGACTAGAACCCGGTGTGCCAGCGCTGCTAGGCAGAGGATTAGCCTATTGAGCCGGGGCGCCGGCCCCCACTCCCTTTTACCACACTCCAGAGCTTGCTGCTTCAACTCAATCATTTTGGCTACAATTTGCAGGTTTCCTTCAACCCAGTCCACTTTTCACCTCAACTGTAATCTCTATCTTCTGCTTCCATTAGGTCTAAATTCAATTAGGTAACAGACATGAAGTGTTTGGGACAGTACCTGGGTTGAATAAATGTTATTTATTATTTTTACCATTGAGTTTAGCAAACATAATGGACATTATTTCCTATAAGATCAGTCACTTTTTTGAATATGTGTACAGTCATGCAGAATAACAATGCTTTAGTCAATGACAGAACACATATGTGATGGTGGTGCCATAAAATTATAATGGAGCAGAAAAATTCTTTTTGCTTAGTGACACCACAGCCATGGTGACAGCATAGCACAGTGTGTTACACGTATATATGTGTTTGTAGTGATGTTAGTCTGAATGCATTGTACTGCAAGTTGTGTAAAAGTGTATCACATGCAATTATGTACAGTATGTAACATTTGACAGCGATAATAAATGGCTGTCATTGGTTTATGTATTTATTCTTTATCCTTTTTAATAATTACTTTAGTGTGTCCTCCTACTTAAAAAGAAGAGTTCCTGTAAAGTAGTCTGTAATGGGATGAAGCCTCAGGTGTCTCTTGCTACTGCTGCTCTTCATTGCATCAAGGGACCATATGGAGTGAGGTTGGCCTACACTATCTTGGTATCTAGGTTTGTCGGCTGTACTCTGTGACATTCACAAAATGATGGAATCATTTAAACATGTCTTTCTCAAAATGTGCCTGCATCAGTAAGGGGCACAGGGCTGTATGTGTATATGTATAATACACTCATATGTATATGTGAGTATATATATGTTTATATACATATTATACACACACACATATATGCACATACACACAGGAGTATGTAGAGAAAGATAGAAGCTTTTTATTTTTGGACAGGCAGAGTTAGACAGTGAGAGGGAGAGAGACAGAGAGAAAGGTATTCCTTCCGTGGGTTCACCCTTCCAAACGGCCACTACTGCCGGCGCACTGCACTGATCCACAGCCAGGAGCCAGGTGCTTCTTCTTGGTCTCCCATGCGGGTACAGGGACCTTCCCAGGCCACAGCAGAGAGCTGGACTGGGAGAGAAGTAACTGAGACAGAATCCAGCACCCCGACTGGGACTAGAACCCAGGGTGTCGGCGCTGCAAGCGGAGGATTAGCCTAGTGAGCCGCAGCACCAGGCAAATAGCTCTTAAATAGAAATTATTCTCAAGGGGTTTGAATCTTCCAAAATACATGCATCCATACACTTACACATTTCTCTTTTACATGTGAATGGCCCCCAAATTCAATTCTAACTTCGGCCTTGGTTTAAAACCCTAACTGGAACTCAAGATTCAACTACAGCCATAGCTCTGTCCCTACATCTCAGCCCCAGATCCGAACCTGTGTTGAGTCCCAAGTGAGTTCTCGCTTTATGTCAACACAGCTCTCTGTGATCAGCCTTGCCCACATCTGCAGCTTGACCTCAGATTGCTCTTGATGGTTCTGTCTCTCAATTGCTCTGCTTCTGCCCTTCCTCCAGCCCCAAGTGGGACCCAGCTTCCTAGCCTCACACCTGACACCCACTCTATTCCTGGAGGCTGAGTTCAAATCATTACCCCCTCCCATGGAAACTTCTCTGACTTCAGTCCATACTGATTGGCTTTTTGTCTTTTTCCTGGTAAAAATTCACCACTCATGTTGGCAGCATAGTTCTATGGGTTTTTAATATTTATTTATTTTTTAAAGGGAGAGAAAAAGAGAGATTTTTCCATCTACTGGTTCACTTCTCAGATATCTGTAACAGCCAAGGCCAGACTGAAGTTGGAATCTGAGAACTCAAGTCCAGGTCTCCCACTTGGGTGGCAGGGATCCAAGTACTTGAACTATCACCTGCTGCCTCCCAGGGTATGCATTACACAGAAGCTAGAACTGGAAGTAGAGCCAGGACTAGAAACCCAGGCTGGATCTTGAATCTTGGGATGTGACTCCAAAGTGGCGTCTTGCCCATTATGCCAAACACCCACTCCTACAAAATTGAAATTATTTCTGCACTGGTGGGAGGACCCAGGGCGGCTTTTAAATAACTGACACTGGACTACACGCATAGGACTGAAATGTGAGAAAGGGAACAATGACAGAAGGATTGGATGAAGTGCTTACACGACCCTGTGTGCAAAGCCTTGTGATCCTGCTGAGGACTGGCCGGCAACTTAGCCGAGCCAGGCAGAACTGACTGTGCATTTTGAACCCATGTGGAATCAAACAGCTCAGAAGCACTGGAACTGTTCTTTTTGCTAAGAACTGAGGTAAGAATTTACCTACATTTAACATCGTAAACCTAATGGCAACCCCATAATGTTCTATCGCTAACACTGTGCACCAAATTACAAGGATAAGAAAATCGAGTCTTGCTCTGCCTTTAGTAAGTACCAACAGAACCAAAGCCTTAAGCTCTTTGACTTCAAAATATGTGCTTTTAATCCTGGATCATGTTTATATGCTTTCTTGGTTGCAGGGTTGATAACAACTCTGTTTTCCATTCATAAATTGGTTTTACTATAAATTCCATCATTGGCCTTTTTAATTGTCCTCAGAATATCTTCATGCAGAGGTGTTGAATTGAAACAGAGATGTCCTGAGGCTGGCGCCGTGGCACACTAGGTTAATCCTCCGCCTGTGGCTCCAGCATCCTACATGGGCACCGGTTCTAGTCCGGGTTGCTCCTCTTCCAGTCCAGCTCTCTGCTGTGGCCCTGGAAGGCAATGGAGGATGGCCCAAGTGCTTGGGCCCCTGCACCTGCATGGGAGACCAGGAGGAAGCACCTGGCTCCTGGCTTCGGATAGGCGGTGCACCGGCCTTAGCGGCCATTTGGGGAGTGAACCAATGGAAGAAAGACCTTTCTCTCTGTCTCTCTCTCACTGTCTGTAACTCTACCTGTCAAATAAATAAAGAAAATTTTAAAAAAAGGAAACAGAGATGTCCTGAGGTAAATGTTCAAGGGCTGTCCTAATTCATATCAACTTCAGAGATAAATTCACGCCAATTGTCCTGTGTCAAATGCTTTCTGCTGCCTTCTACCCTCCTGAAATCCATTTCCTATTAAGTAGAGACTTCTTTCTGAATGTTTTGATTTTATAGTAATTTGTACAAATGAAGGATTTCTGTTAACATTTTCTGACTTCAGACTCATGACCCTGGTTGTAGAGAAAGATCCAAAGGGATGAATGTGGTCCCGATGTTTTATATAAAGGTCAAACCAACATAGAAATATTTAGCATTCACACCAATTGATCCTTCCCCCAAATCCTCAGCACTCACAAGAATACTATGGGAAACCTCCAAGACAGAAATGTGACAAATAGAGCAGACTATACATGGGACAAATTATATAATTTCAAGATATGAGGTTTTTTTGTGTGTGTTTTTGTTTTATCACATAGAAGCTTAGTGGTAAAACACAGCCCCTTTGAGCCAGGACAAGGGATCAAGAGCTTTCTCTTTTGAGCAGCTTCAAGGCGGGGCAGGAATGGGAACACTGGCAGGAGGGACTGTTTACAATTGCTGGTGCATGACTGCAATAAAAACTAGACCTATTTTTAGTTGGGTTTGCTATTATTTTTTAAATCTTTACAAACTATACACCTCCTTTTTGCCTCCATTGGAGTGGCCCATTTCCCAGTCTCCTACCACAGGGTCTGCCTATTTAATGCTGGAAGAGTTCAGGACCTCAATATCATTTCCAGTGATTACTTGAACAAACAAGTGATCATCTTCTGTATGAAAGAGAAGAATGCACGGAAAACAAATTCAACAAAAAGGCCCCAGTATGGGTGACAACTTAGAGATATGAAATTTTGCAATATTGCATATATATGTTCATGTTAATTTTGATAATCATTCAGAAAACATTTCCTCTAAAACTTCTAAATTAAATATCTCAGGATTCGAATCTTTCCTACTAAATCACACTATTATTGAGTCTGCTGTAGTCTGGACCCTGGTATAAATGGATACACTGGCAAGGGATAGAAGGCAAGGAACAGTTGTTGTAGACAAAGGTTAATGGGAGAGTTTAGAGAGAATCCGAACATAGCAACTCCAGTATCCCAGGCACTATTTCTGATCAAAATTAAGGAGTTGTGATCAAGTTGGATGAATGAGTAGCTAACTAATTAGAAAAAAGGGGGAGTGGGAGTTCACTGCTCCCTCCAAGTTGGAAAGTACATCTACTTAGAGCACACCAACACCATCCAAGAAACTGTCAGCAGGGATTATCAGGACGGCCTCTCCGGACTTGAGCCATTGCCCAGGAGTCCACGGATGACCTTGATCTCCCTGGTAAAACAATATCTATAAATAATTCAGTAAGCATTTTACCATGCAGCTAAGTAACATTCCTCATATTTGCTCAGGAACTCACATTGTTTCTTATGCCTCTGCTTCAGTTTTCTGTGTAGTAACCTATAAGAGGTGAGCCCATGCTTTCCTTTAAAACAAGAACATTGCACTTGTGAAACCCAATGTAAAGCCTATGGCTGTGAACTGGGAAAGGAAAAATATGACATTCTTGCACCATCAAGCTAAGTGTTTGACAAGTTTGATTAAAAAATCGTTTTTAACCATACATGCAAGAGGAATGACTGCGTGTCAGGGTGGAGCCATGTTTTACAGATCATTCTCTGGCGGTTCCCACCTAGGAGGGTGCTCTGAGGGTCTGGATTTGCTGCCCAATAATATGTTGCAGAAACAGAATTTGTCCCCCTCGGAATCAAGAACAGATTTACACAAACACGCTTGTATCAAGAGCTTCTAGTCTGCTCTGGTTTTCCTTCCAACCATCCTACACCCATTCATGGGTGATAATCACACCCACGAGGCTCTGAGCCTGCATCTGAAGCTCTCTGTCCTGGAAACCCAGGTCAGTGTTGCACAAAGGAGAGCCAACCTGCTGGAAGAAGCTTAGGATTCGAGGAAGCACAAGCCTGGGACGGCTGAGTATCTTTCTCTTCTCAGAAAGACACTTTCACCTTCTCATTTAAATGTAAACTTTTGGTCTTAGCAAATTTCCTTCTCTAAGGAAACCACACCTGACACACTACAGTAAGACACAAAGAAACAAACCAGAACCTGTACTCTCCTCCCAGAAAAATTACAACACCTGAGTTTTTTTTTTTTTAATATCATTTAACGTATTTTTTTTCCTTACCAGCTTTAATTGTACATCAGCTTTTCTGAATGAACCTTGTACAAAATGAAGGGATTTTATTTGCATGTTTTATTCCATGTTGCTTTGGACAAGAAAAGACTCCATGTAGGGGGAGGGGAGACATACAGGGACTCACAAACTGGGGTATTACTGCCATCTAGTGTGAAGGGCTGTCGCCCAGAAGGGAGGGAGCCGAGAATCCCTGAGACAACCAGATTGGAAATCTCAGAGGTTAGAGGGAGGGGGGACAGCACTTCTGGCAGAAGCACCCAGCCCACTTGCGTATTCCCCGTGTAATGAATTCTCCCACTACTGAAGCATTCGCATGTGGTCCAACAAGACAAAGCCGTCTATTTCTTCCAGCGAAAATGGAGAAACCCCGGTCAATCCTAAAGCAAGTTCTTTATGAGGGGGCACGTCCCAATTGTAAAGGCAGCGAGGCAGTGGCAATGATTTATTCAAGGGAGGGATGTCTGTATCCTTTGAAAACAGTCCAGACAGCCCCGTGTTCCCCGCTCTCTGTAAGGACGGCCGTGTCTGTGCAGACAGACAGGCAGTTCCCATGGCACCTTGGCTTCCTGTCAAACTGGGGATTACATGTGGTGATAATAATATTTATCATTCATGTGGATAGAAATATTGCATGGGCGAAGACTCATCATATAGATTCTAAAAATTAAAACTAATCATAAAATACAGGGAAAAGCACATGAAATCCTCCCTGGTCAAATACATTTAATTTTTTTGTTGTTGTTGTTCCATGTAGCACAGGACTAGACAGAAAAGAACAGAATGACCAGGGCAACATCTTCCTTCTGCAGCCTCTATATAATGGCCAGGGCCTTTGTGGCTGACATCCATCGCCATTCCTTCCACTGAGCAGAGAGCCCGCCATGCTTCACTTCTTTATTTCTCTATCAGCCCCACCACACCTGCCAACGTACACGCACACACACACACACACACATACACATACTCCAGGGGTTTATGATTTAGGAGCTCAGGATGTTGGTGCCTGGGTTCTATTAGAAATCCACCGTACCAAGAGCTCAAAAAGCAGAAATCTTCAGGGATAATGAGAGCTAATTCAGAGAATCGCAAGTGCACAATCTAAGCCTGGAAGAATTTTAAGTCATTACCTATGTCAAAGTAACCTCAAACTGCAGGCTATTTTTGGCTGGTTTCAAAAGTGACCTGTAGCTCCAGGTACCTTAAATGAAAAATTCACTTCTAGCCTGCCCCAGGCCTGGACACACTGCAAAAGGAAACATTTTTCCAGCAGAGCTCCTGGAGCAGGAAAAAATGCACCTGGGAGGCAGCACTGCAAGACAGGCCAGCCTGGTAGATCTTCCAGCTTCTCGGGGAAGGTTGTGGATGGGAAGAGTAAACAGGGTGGTCACTGTTATCCTTCTCAGGTTTTTGCAGCTGATTTCAGGTGAGCTTGCTGCTTTTCTCTTTGCCTATGAACCAGGAAAGCAATAGCAATAGTTTAACATATATTTGATAACAAGGATAAGAAACGGGGATCAGATTTTACTGGTGCTGAATATTATTTATACGTATGTTATAAAGATTAAGCTCCTTTTCATCTGGCAAAGAGAGAGAAAAACAAATAGAATGGTGAGTCTTGGGCCCATGTAATCTAACGACGTGCCCGTTGTTTAGATTCAACACACCATGCTGTCAAAGATAAAGGCGTATCTATCAATTCATCATTAAACATGGATCAGAAATAAATAACTTTTTCATCCAAGTTACTGCAGGATGGAAGTCTACCCGCCTCATAAGAGACCCTGGAATTGAAAAGGGAGCTCGTCTGAAAACATTTTACCCCTGTGTCTCCAGTTCTCAAACCCACACTCCCACATTTCTTTGCCTCATTTTTCCTGGCGCCCTGGATTTGTCTGTTTGCTTCTGACATGAGTAACGCTACAACCTGGAGAAATTGCAACCCACTGGTAAGGCACTCACCCAGCTTTTCTAGGATTAATCACGGCCTAAAACACTAAATAACATACTGATATATTAACTCCATTTAAATCTAATTCAGTGGCAATAACTTGTAGAAAGCCAACAAAGGGCTTATGAAGAACAAAGTGAGAAAAGCCCCAAAAAGGTAAATCAATGCATGGACTGAAAGTAAATCAGAATTGAAGACAAGAGTATGAATTAAGAGTCCAGGCTAGCTTGCTCCAAGCTCATATATTCTTGTGAGGTTTACCCATGTAATCAAGCAAGGCTGATGGGTTCGTAATTGATGATACTTTCAAATGTTAGATGGTCCAATTCAAAAGAGTTTAGCAATGTAATGTCACCAAGGAGATTTTTGTTTCTGCTTTCACAGAATACTGCTCAGGAGTTCCATTGTGGATATTCATTAGTCCAAGTCTTGAAACCCTTGGGCATGGAGGAACTCTTAGTTTGAGTCACAAAGAAGCGAAGAAAACAAGAACATGTTCCAGCTCTCCTAGAACGTGTAAGGGTGAAGATCATAAAGTACACTACGTAAAATCCAGGGGCAGCGGGAGACAGGGTATGCATGGAAGAGGATGTTGAGACAGAGGAGGCAGAAGGCCCTTGGCAAGCCAGGGCGAAGGGCTTGGCACAGATCCTTCCATTACAGTCTCAGGAGCCAAACATGCCCATCACCTTGACCTCAGATTTCCAACCTCTGCAAATGTGAGACAATACATTTCTGCGGCTTTAAGCCCCAAGTGCAAGTCACTTCATTATAGCAGACAGAGTATAGGATATTCAGCCCTCCCTATTCACGGGGATTCAACTGGCAGATTCAACCAACCATGATTGAAAATATCTGGAAAAAAAATACAATGGTGCTGCAAACCTACTATTTTTGCTTGTTATTATTCCCTAAACAATACAGTGCAAAAACCATGACCACAGCATCCACACTGTCTTATATATTGTAACTAATATAGACTTGAAGTACAAGAGGGTGTGTGTATAGCTAGTGTGTAAACACTGTGTCTTTTGATGTAGGGGATGGATTGAGCATCCCAGGATTTTGGTACCCATGGGGGATTCTGGATTCAATTCCCTGAGGATACCATGGGACAACAGTGCAGAATCTGAGTCTCTGTTATTGGCTCAATCTGGTATCTGGTGCACACAAAGAGGACTAGACTCAAACCAACTGTCTGGAAAAAGGCAGGCCAGGGGGCTTCGGCCATGTCGGCAATGAGATCAGGTGAGACGTCACTGGAGACTGTTGCACACAGAACTGAGATGACCAGAGGCGCTCTGTGCTGCCCTGCATGCCCAAGTTGCCAGTCCCATAGCTTCAATCTCAGTTTTACACAACATGGAAAGCCTCTATTCCTACATTGTTTTCCACTGGAAATTCTCCCCAGATTTGCCATTTGGTAGAAATTTAGTCCCAAAAGAAAGCCAAGATGAGAAAAGAGGTGGGGAGGGGTAACAAGATATTTCTGACAAGTGTTCTCTCCTTCACTGTGCAT
This sequence comes from Oryctolagus cuniculus, assembly GCF_964237555.1. Taxonomy (NCBI): domain Eukaryota; kingdom Metazoa; phylum Chordata; class Mammalia; order Lagomorpha; family Leporidae; genus Oryctolagus; species Oryctolagus cuniculus. Next base: position 150,762,306 of record NC_091436.1, read on the forward strand.
GGCATTTGAAAGACCTAGCTAATGCCCAGCTCCTAGATTCAAAATTGGCAGATTCAGTAAGATTCAGGCAGCTTTGATTTCATTTAACTGCTGTCTCTTCTAGTATCTCACCAACAAACAGAAGCTGATACAAATATTAAATCTAGCAAATGTGAAACACTGGAAGAGGCGGAATATTGCACATCAATTTCTGTCTCAAAAATAACTTGTGTGTGTGTTTGTGTGTGTGAGTGTATTGGTGTGTGTGTGAGTGTGTGTGTGTGTGCGTGTGTTCTGGTCTGCACTTTGCTGCCCAGGTCTAGGTTACTGCAAAGGATCCCTAGTAAAGCTGCAGCGAAGTGCATAGGGAGAGCACTGGGGTGAGCCCCCTCCATGGCACTTCAGGTTCTCATTGTACCATTCATTGATATTGTGGCCATGGACCAGTTCTTCCTTCTGAACTTCAGTTACTTCATCAATGCAAGCGTGAATTTGAAACGTACACCCTGCTTATCTTAAAATGCTATTGTGAGATCCAGATGGAATTCTGTAATGGAAAATGTGTGGCAATAGCAGTATGATATTGATAGCAGGTCACTGGGTCACAATGCTTCAGAAACATATTAAAAATTCTGCAGGTTTCCATTTTCAAGGAGCAGTGAATTTCCATCTTTTTTTGGTTGATGGTATCAAAACTGTTGTTAGTCTTGAGCTCTGCTTGTATTAAGAAATATGATGATGTAAAATAGAAAAATAGCCTTGACACATTCAGTGCTCAGTGCTATTCAGGGTTGTTTCAGTAGCTTTTGGTAAATCCAAGAAAACTACATATTTGACCTAAAGCAAAGAAATATCCATGTATTTTATATACTCAAGAACACCAGTTACCTGTTGCAACTCTGCTATGCCAGCTCATTTGCATATTGGGGAAAATAAGTCTGAAATGTGTGATTTGAATCGATAAATGGTAACTAAAATATGCTTTGTGTGGTCCTTTGAAACTATACTGGAGGTTCTAGAGAAGGAAATAAACACATTACCTGGATTGGATAGGTCCGTCTCAGTCTCCTTCATTCTCCACTTCTCCCTTACCACCTCACAGTCTGTTAGATGAATGGTACCTTCATTGCTGCTTGTCAGGATGCAGAACATAACTTCCCTTAAGAACAATCTTTGTTATTTAATCTGACAATTATTACTTGAGAATAAACTGTTAACAGAACAACATAGTAAGAACTATTTAAAGAATTAGAGACTGATACGTGTGCTGGTACATATCCTGGAAGCTCAGCTCCCTGTTAATGGTCTGGGAAAGCAGTGGAAGATAGTCCAAGTGTTTGGGCCCCTGCAGCCCACAGAGGAGACTCAGATGAAAATCATGGTTCCTGGTTTTGGCCTGGCTCAGCCCTGGCATTGTGGCCATCTGGGGAGTGAACCAGTGGCTGCAATATTTCTCTATTTCTCTGTCCTTCTCTCTGTAACTATGACTTTCAAATAAATAAATACATTTTAAACATGGAGAGACAGAATAGTTAGCATCCCATGGAAGCTATATATAAACACAAACACTATCATGAAATGTTTGTAGTATACATCATGTTTTACTATAGTATTTAAGGAGATAAATTATCTCCATCTAGGGATGTCTGTAGGAAAATATTCAGTTTTACTGGTGGTATTGAGGCTGGATCTTATAGACGTAAATCTTTCAGAAAGTCAGCTCTTAGATTAAGAGAATAGCATGAAGAAGCCGTGGAGACAGGGCAGTACAAAGTGGTGTCCAGAAATTTAAAAAAAAATAAATAAATAAAAAAGAATTTTTTTTCTTTGTTTCATTTTGTTCTTCAGAGCTTAAATGGGGATGGGGGGACACTGCTAGGGCTAACTTATGGGTTATCTAATGCGGTTTGACTTCTTTCTTTTAGCCGAAACCATTGAAAGTTATTGATAAATGAATGGCCAGTCAACATCCTCTACATGGGAAGAGGCTGCAGGTTGCTCGTCACGGTTTCCACTGATAAGTCACGAGAATCTGCGCTTAGAGCATGACAAGAAAGGGGAGGTACAAGAGAGCTATGACAGGCAGAATCAGCACGGCTGATGGATTGAATGAAAGTGACAAAGGAAGCGAAGGTTCACGAAATTCCAATCTGTGTGCTCTTGCCCATGAACGTTCTAATCAATGAGGTCCCTCTCCTCAGGGAGGAGTGGCAGAGAAAAGTCAATAGTATCAGTCTAACTAGAAGTTCCTCCACTTGGCTCCAACTTTCCCAACAACAATCACAATGTTAATTTGCAATGGATACAGCGAAGGAGTAGGACTGAGGTGGAATCGTTTGTGAGCACTCAGATTTGTGTCTTCCCTAGGTTCCCCATCTCTGTCTTTGTTACCTCTGCAACCTCATCAATCGAGTCAGAAACCTCATTCTAGCACTCTCTTCCTTTACTTGAGAGTTTCAGCCTACTCCCCAGACTTTTGAATTACTTTTCAAATGGCAGCTCAAAGGATTCCTTTTGTCCATTTCCATGCTACTGTAGGGGCCCAGGTCCCAGCCACCATTATGTTTCACTCGTACAGCGGAAGCAGCCTCCTACTTTGCCTTCCTGCTTCCAAACCTGCGTCTCTACAATCAGTTCACCCACAACAAGAAGAGTGGTTTCTGAACATACAAATCAGATTGCTTACTTATTTTTAAAATCCTCCCAGGACAGCCTTCAGATCCTAAATTCAGCTCAAGGGCTTCAGGCTTTCTGGGCCCAGCACTGCCGGTCTCTGTCTTGCACTCCCTACACTTGTTCACTCTTCCTGGCTCTCTAAGACAAAACCACACTGGCCTGTCTTCTTAGCACCAGGCTCTGCCTGGCTGTAACCATCCGGTACTGTTAGGGAACTTCATGAAGCATGATCTCACCTGTGGTTCCTAGTATGTGTTCGTATGCCACCTCCTTTTCAATCTCAGGTGGTTTCTCCATGCCATTTTTCATTCACTTTCTATGATAGCAGCTAATTTTATTGCCTTAGAAGTATCTGTCCTCAAGAAAGTATTGTGTTTATATACATGTTTATCATTTGGCTCTGTAATCTCCCCCTCCCTACCTTCCCATCACACTAGAAATTAAATCGCATGGGAGCAAATATCTTTTCTGTCCTATTCATTTTGTTCCTCACATGTGGGTGCACAAATGAACAAAAGAACACCATATGATCGATCTATATGGAGTTGTCAGAGTGCAGGTGTCATCAAGGGAGAGTTGGACATAAACACATATTTGGGGAGGAATCTCATGGAGAAAAGCATAGATTCACAGAAAAGAGGGTTCCTTGATGGAGTGAGGCCCCACCATCTCCTCCAGAGAGGACAGAGCCCAGTTCTTCTCCCACTACATCCCCTTAAGAGTCTATATTCCAACAGGAAACGGTCTTAACTGATTTTGGTGCAATTGAGAGACAACACTTTTGCCAAAGGGAACTTGCCTCTTGAGTGGTCCTATATCTTTAGATGCCCCTGACATGAGCCCCTGCATTATCAGTGTCTGGCTGGTCTCATCTCATCTGTAACAACATCTTTAAGTGCATCACAGGACTGGAGAAGAACTGGGGTGGGGCGCAGCTCACTAGTTTAGTCCAGCTATAAAGTCTAGACGGTGAGGTTAATAGGTGGATTATAGAATTCTAGAAGGAACTTAAACCTTTATACAACCTTTTGCAAAGCCCAAGAGCTTGACTAGAATCCTTCTTTCTGATTACTCAGGTAAGTCTCTTCCCTCTTCCCATTTTTCCTGCCATGAGGAAAAGCCCAAAGTCTTGCTCCTGTCTACTCTTCCGCATTCTCTCCTGAAGAAAGCTCCAAAATGTGATGTACGTCGGTTCCTGGGCTTGTAGAAATCATTTTTGTGGAGGCCTCCAGAATGGACTTCTCAAATTCAGCAAACCAAGGAAAATTTTTTTAAAGGCAGAGTTACAGAGAGGCAGGTGCAGAGAGAGAGAGGTCTTCCACCCACTTGTTCACTCACTCCCCCAGATGGTCACAACAGCTGTACAGCTGTAGCTATGCTGATCCAAAGCCAGGAGCCAGGAACCTCCTCTGGGTCTCCCATGTGGGTGCAGGGGCCCAAGGACTTGGGCCATCTTTTACTGCTTTCCCAGGCCACAGCAGAGAGATGGATCGGAAGTGGAGCAGCTGGGGCTCAAACCTGCACCCATATGGAATGCTAGCACTGCAGGGGGCAGCCTCATCCACTATGCCACAGCAGCCAAGGAAATTCTTTACAAAGTGTATAAGGCCTCCGTTTTTCTGTTGACTGAGTATGAGTCCCACAGTCTTACCAGAACTGATCAGAATACACCCCTCATTGCAGGCAGGAAACAATGGAAGTGGTATACCCAATCTTTCCATTATGCGCACAGCAGGCATGACACCCTCTGCTTCCTTTTTCATTCTTAATCCAGCTTATAGGGATTGCAAGTACAATGACTACCCTTTGTTCTCGGTAGTTGTGATTGCATGTATGATAGACACAGCATTAAAAAATATCTTTCGTACATTTCCTTCGTCACCTGCACAGGATCCTTGGGAGATCAAGGCTTTGTGAGCCCGGGGAAATGTCTCCTTCCCTCCAAGGAAGCACATCAAAAACAAAATCTCCTTCCTTCGCGAATAATCAAAGAAATACGAATATAAGCGGGACATGAAATGGATGTGAGATGCTGCTAAACGCATCAGTCACAAGTCTGCCTGCAGCTCACTCCTTCCCTCGCACGGACTACACCCACGCTGGCTTCCACGAGGTTGACACTGGAGTGTGATGTAGTGGGCATGCAATTTGTCACCTTTCAGTTGCCTTGTAGGAAAGCAGTTGTTTGTCCCCTCACCACTCCCTCATCCTTTCTGCTGCTATGCTACTCAGAAAAGAAGAATCACTTATCATACAGATCCTTGCTGCTGCTTAATGCTGATGTTTTGTCTGCTAGAATCTGATTGAAAAGTGCGTCTGTTCCTCCTCCGATCGTCTCCCCCGGAAAACTGGCAGTCCTGACACATTCTGACATTTCTAAACAACTTAGGCTCTTCCTGCCGAATCCCAGTTGCTCTCTAAACCCTTTGAATCCTGTAGAATGCAAACTAATCTACTGAGAGAAAGGCGCCAGGCCTGGCCTGGCAGCTGGTGCTAGGAATGTCAGAGTAGGGACATGATAAATACACCTGCCATGGAGAGAGGGAAGCCCGGGCCAGCGTAGCAGCACAATGAGGCTATTTAATGTACAGAGATAGGCGGGACACTCTCCAGTACCCTCAAGTACAAACTGCATGGAGGTGATTTGTTCAGAAAGAGAAATGACAGCTATTAATAATGTGCGCAGTCTGGAGATAAGGAGCAGAAATCCTCCCGTGTCCCCGCAGACCACGTTCAGCTTTCCTCTGCTTGTTCCAGGGTTAGCAAAGTCACCTGTGCCTTGTAATCTGCACCTATGTGCCTTGGAAGCAGGGGAATGGCTGCCACCTACATGGAGGCCATGGCTGGTCCTGAAACAATAGAGTGGCATTGGGAAACACATGAAATTTGTTCCTTTTATAAATCCTTTTTTTTTTAAAGTAAAAAAAGATGTCTTTATTTCTGTGATCTCAACTTCTCTCTGGTTAGGTGTGGTGTGCCAGGCAAAGCATGGAGTTTAGTTAGTGAGAACTGGAATACTGTCAATCATATCAGGTCTGTGGCATAATAAAAGGCCTTTATCTAATTAAGATATGAGTACATCCTTTGTGTGCATGTGCATATGTGTGCACACATGAACACACTGCTATAAATGTTTTACTCTTTCAATGCAAGACAGTGTTTCTGGTGATAGGATCTTGAGGAAAAGGCTATGGAAAAAAATTGCAGGGTAAGCAAAATGAATGGAGGCTTGCAAATTTGTCTTAACAAAATTTTTTTAAGATTATGAACTCCTAGATGGCAGAGACCATATCGCTTTACTTAAATCGAAACTAGAAAATGTGGAACTATATAGAGATAGATAGTTGAGAAATTATTTGGGTGACAATGATACTAGTGAGAAGATAGCTTAAATTTTTAAACCCAAATGAATTGATGACTTAGGCAATTTAGTCATTTTCCCAGAGCAAAATGAGATTGGTTGATACGTAAATGGATGATGACAGAATATTGTGAACTACTGTGCTACAGGAACCCCGAACTTGAACAAAAATCCACTCTTTCCTCTTCTATCAACAGACACAAAACTATCAATTACTTCATGTGAAATCAGAGACTCCTGATCATTCTTATTTTTTTATAGTGGGGACATGGCCACAATTGTATCAATTTCATCTAGATTGAACACACTGTAGGAGCAGGTGTTTGGCACACTGGGAAGGACTCCTCTTGGAATGCGGCATTCCCATGTTAGAAGGCCTTGTTTCAAGTCCCAGTTCCACTCTTGATTCCAGCTTCCTGCTGATGCACCCTGAGAGGCAGCAGAAGAGGTTCAAATACCTGGGTCCCTTTCACCCAAGTGGAAGATCCCTGCTGAATTAGCTGGCCCGCCCTGGCTGTTGCAAGCATTTGGAGTAAATCAGTGACTGAAATCTCGCTGTTTGTCTCTCTCTGCCTTTCAAATAAATCAATGAATAAATATTTTAAAAATAATATAGCCTAATGCAAAATACACATCAACTTTCTTTAAAGGATTGGCCTTGTAAGAAGGAAACAAAAAAAGTGGAATCTGGGGATAGCGCTGAGGCGTAGCCGGTAAAGTTGCCGCCTGCAGTGCTGGCTTCCCACATGGCCGCTAGTTCGAGTCCCAGCTGCTCCACTTTTGGTCCAGTTCTCTGCCATGGCCTGGGAAAGCAGTAGAAGATGGCCCAAGTCCTTGGGCCCCTGCACCAGTGTGGGAGACTCAGAAGAAGCTCCAGGCTCCTGGCTTCGGGTTGGCACAGCTCCGACTATTGTGGCAAATTGGAGAGTGAACCAGTGGATGGAAGACTGACCTCACTCTCTCTCTCTATCTCTCCCTCTCTCCCTCTCTCTCTCTGCCTCTCCTCTTTCTGTGTAACTCTTTAAAATAAATAAATAAATGTGTTTTTTTAAAAAAAGAAAGTAAAATCTGATTTCCAAGATTATTTTTTGATTGAAAAATCACAAGTATATCCTCAGGTACAAAAAATATAATTGCAAACTTTTCTGAAGCTTATACTATAACCTTAAAAATTCGATTTTACAGAGCACTTGGTAATATAAATATTAACCAAAGATATATTTTCTTCCTATTTTTTTCTAACATTGAAGTCATTATTTTTCAATGTTATGATCACAAATATCAAAGGAAATACTTTTGCACTACTTACATTTCCCTAATAAGGTCAACATAAGTTAAAATCTGATGCAGAATATTAATAACTGTTACAAATTCTAAGACCAAGCATTACTGGGTTTATATCAATGTCCAAAGAACAGACAATTGAGTGCACTCTTTTTAGATCTAGCTTTTGCTGGGAAAGATAAATCACACTGACTTCACACAGGGGACAGAAAATCATGGACATATGAACATATAGAGAAAATTATAGTTGAAAATGATTTGTGGTGGTCCCAGAGCAGCCTTGGTTTTTAGTTTCCGAATAAGAAGTATGACCTTGAGTATGCAGCAAGAAGCACCATCTTATATAACATTTCATTTCCTATAATTCAGAGAAGGTGAAGTATGTCACATTCAGGATTCTGCCTTCCGAAGACCATGACAGTCCCTGAGAATTTCATGCCAGAGATCAATGTGTGAGAATTCTAAGGCATGCCTCAGACTTCAACAAACATGAGCTGGATAAATACCATGGAGTTCATCGATCCTCGCCTGTGTCACTGAGCACTTATTAATCACACAGAACACCTAACTGGATGTTAGGAAAGAAAATAGACCAAAATAGTTTTGAATCATCATGATACCTCAGGCACATCTTACATGTTAGTAAGATAATAGTTAAGTATAAAATTAATACCACCCTTACATGAACTTATGGCAGCAATATTACTTAAAAAGTAACCAGAAAGGATTCTTATCTCTTGAGGTCATCTGAACATCTCAGTAGCCTCAGATAAATTTTGTAAAGTCATTAATCAAAATGTCTGATGGAGGTGGGTCTTTGCTGCAGGAATGATATGTACACCAGAAACCCAAAACAGACATGAGGAGTATCAAATCTTAGGTCCTGATTTATGAATGAGTGGCATATTCTCGACGGAAATGTGTTATTATTCACCTATATGCTTTTTATTTTCATATATCTTGCTGACTCTTTAATTGAAATGTTTCTAATCAATGAGATATTTTATGCAAAAGAAGAGGGCAAATCATGGTGAAGCAAAGTGACATCTTAAAGTAGATGCTTCCTTTTAACAACATGTGAATTAAGTATAAAATGATTTATCCAGAGGCTGGCATTGTGGCACAATGGGTTAAACCTCCACTGCTTGTGACAACAGCCTCCCTTGTTAGAGAACCAGATGGGTCCTAGATGCTCTGCTCCCCACTGAACTTCTTGCTAATGTGCCTGGCCACCTGCCACTCCTACGGGTGTCCTTGATGGAGTTCCTGGCTCCCGGCTTCAGCCTGGCTCCAGCCCTGGTTGCTGCCTCCACCTAGGAAATGAATCAGTGGGTGGAAGAGCTTTCTCGCTCTATCCTCCTCCCTTTTAAACAAACAAATAAACTACTTATCCAAAATTGAATTAAAGCAAATCATCGTCATGTAAGAAGAGTTTAAGTAAAAGCAACAACAATCCATAAAATCTATTTGAAATTGATGAAACTTTGATCTCACAGTATCCACAGCAATACCAAGGATTGCTCATATATGATTTTGGTTGAAGTTCATTTGAATTCATAAGACATGGATCTGTGAAAGCTGAGATTACACTGAAATAGTCAATTCAACTCAGCCTGGCATCAGACTCTCCGAGAAAATGCATTGTCATTACTAACATATTGTAGAAAGCAATATTAACCATCTGTATGAAATTTGTAATTTTATAAGATCCAGAATGTAATGATAATCATTGCCTGACACACACACAAGTCAACAACTCAAAGGCCATTTTCCATATCCAGATAATACTACACTTGCATCAATTATTGGCCTTGATCACTGCCTGATTTTTAAGCTGGGGTTATTTATCGCTCATTGACTTCCCACTCTTACATTTCAAAAATATGCTATACTAAATGTACAAAAGACCACTTTAAAGCTTTTATTTACAACACATTCAAATGTTACTCTCAAGGGCTGCTTCCCACTTGTAGGCATGAAATCATTTCTCAGGTAGCATTGTTATTGACTGGAATGACCTTGAAATGGACTGCTAAGGATCAAAGAAGATTTAAGAGAAAACAACATGGGAAGATGCCTTTGGCTTAATACTAAGTCTTGGGAGCGGAGGGCACAATTTGCACAAATGATGGTTATAACATGCTAAACCCTAGGCATGGAGAAGTGCCTGAGAACTGCCTCACTGTGCTGAGTGGGTGGAGCTGTAACGCTCTCCTATTCTACATTCTGCTTCTCAATACTGTCACTTTTCATTATTACAGTGTCTACACTCTTATGCATTTATTCCCTTTCTTGGAAAAGTCTACCATATTCTAATTACATATCTTTTATATTAGCAAATGTTAACTTATAGCAGTATATATTAATTTAATGCCATACATTAAATCACACTATATTTACCATGTTTGAGGTTTACTAGTTTTCTGGATGATTTTATTTTAACCCTAAAAAGAGCTTTCACTTGCAGTGTAAGCAGCCGGTTTAAAAAAAAAAAAAAAAAAAAAAAAAAAAAAAAAAAAAAAAGAACGCTGGCATTTCCATAGGGTAACCTAGAACCACCCGGCAGTGAGGCCAACTGTCCACTTTGCCTTGGAAACAGTTAACAAGCACTCACAGCAGTGCTGTGTAGAGCCAGTTATGTGTTTTGAAATCTATAGTGTATAATGCTAATTCAATATGAAAATCTTCCCAATTAGCCATTTCCATAAAATGGCAAATTAACTAATCTCTTATTATAAAAATGAGCCATTTTAACAACTTAATAAAACACAAATCCATTATGGCAAATAAGGTTAATGTGAAAAAATGCCATAGAAAGTTTTAAAAAATGAGACTATAATAACATGCTAATGAGTCTGCCTAAAAAGTGGGTCATTTTGGTTCTGCTGTGCCATTACCCTGAAACTACCCGATAAAATAATGTGGAGTAATAATATCTGAAATACAGATGCACACACTAATTTGTGAATTTATTTAGACTTATGGTTTCTCTCTCTCTATGTGTGTGTGTGTGTGTGTGTGTGTATTTGTGTGTGTGTATTCATTCAAAAATATAAAAAGCTGTTCAAATCCCAAGGTTTAGAAGTAGGAACAAAGGAAAAATCAAAGATCATTGCCTCCTCTGTATTGATGGGATCAGATAGCCGCTGCTGGGCCCCACTGTCTTATCAGCTTGCCATTTGTTACGTAGGAGCCCCTAGGACACTTTTCTTTGTTACCACAGAGGCAAAGCAAAGGTAGCTTATTTCACTGAGCATAGTGTTCTGCAGGTTGCAAATGCCAGATTGCAAATCCACACTGTTGCAAATGCCAGTTATCTCCTTGTTCTAGGTTGAGAGGTATTTCAACACCTAAATAGTCCATAATTTCTTTATCCATTCATCCACTAATGGACATTTAGGTTGTTTCCATATCATGGCTATTGTTAATAGTTTCTGCAAAAATCATGGGTGTGTAGATATCTCCACAAGGTGCTAATTCCATTTCTGTTGTATATATTCCCAACCATGAGACTGCTGGGTCATATGGTAGTTATATTTGCAAATTTTTGAGGTGCCTCTGTACTGTTTTCTGTTATTTTTTTTGCTACTTTACATTCCTCCCAACAGTATGCAGGGGTTTCCCTTTCTCCCCATGCTTGCCATCCCATGGTATCTCTTGTCATTTAATAATAACCACCCTAAGAAGTGCAAGGTGACATCTCACTATGGTTTGATTTATATTTTCCTGATACTCAGTAATGGGAGCATCTTTCCTTATACCACCTGGCTATTTTTATGTCTTTGAGAAAGTGGTCAGATCTTTCATTCATTTTTGGTTGGGCTGTTTGTATTTTTGCTTCTTAGGTGTGTGAGTTCTATGTTTTGCATGCGAACCTCCTATCAGATGCACGGTTTGAAAGCATTTTGTACCAGTTGTTAGGCTCCATTTTGTTTTCTTATTTGTTCTCTTGTTATGCAGAAGCTTTTTAGTTTAATGTAATCTCATTCCTTTATTTTTGCTTTTGTGGCCCAAGGTTTAGGTTTAATTTAAAAAAAAAAAATCATTGTCAAAGTCAATATTCAGGACCCTTGCTCTTATATTTTCTTCTATGAATTTTATAATTTAAGGCCTTACATGTAGGTCTTAATCCATTGTGAATTTGTTTTTGTTCATGGAGTAAGATAAAGGCATCTAGCTTTCCCAATCAGTCATTGAAAAGATTGTCATTGCCTCATTGTATCTTCTTGGTGAGCTAACCAAAAGTTAGTTGACTGTATATGCTTGGATTTATTTCTGGGTTCTTTGTTTTCTTCTGTTTGGTCTTTCTGTTGGTCTATGTATCTATCTTGATGCCAGTGCTGTATTGCTGTAAGATCACTATAACTTTGTAACATAACTTAAAATCATGAAATGTTATATCTTCAATATTTTTTCTTCTTTCTCAAGACTATTTTGAATATTTGGAGTCATTTGTGGTTCTGTACAAATTTTAGAATTTTTTGTGTTTCTATAAAAATGCCTTCAGAATTTCGATAGAGAAGATGCTGAATCTATATATCATTTTGTATGATGTGGATATTTTAACAATATTAATTTGTTCAACCCTCAAACATGGGAACACTCCTCACTTATTTGAGTCTTCTTCCTCATCCACGTTTTATAGTTGTTATATACTTATTTTCAATGTCCTTGTTTAAATTCATTTTTAAGTATTTTCTTCATTTTCATGTCATCTATTCTAAAAATTTATAATTTATTTATTCAGAAGGTAGAGTTTCAGAGATAATGGGGGAGGGAGAAATAGATCTTCCCTCTACTGCTTCTCTACCCAAAGAGCCAGAACAGCCAGGGCCAGGCCAGGCTGAAGACAGGAGCCAAGATCTCCTCCATCCTGGTCTCCCATATGGGTGACAGGAGCCCAAGAACTTCAGTTATCTTCTATTGCCTTCCTAAGCACATTAACAGGAAGCTGGATTGGAAGCTGAGCTGTCAGGACTCAAAACCCCACACACTCCATTATGGGATGCAGGCTTCACAAACTGGGTTTTAACCCACTGCACTGCAACACCAGCTCCTTAGAGGAAAACCTGTTTTTCTCCCCATTCATTTTTTTTTTTGATGTCAGCTTTGTATCCCTTATTTACAGTTTTTATCATGTTGAAGAAATTTCTTTCCATGTCTGTTCATGTCCAGGATGCTTCTCCTCCAATCCAGCTCTCTGACACGGTCTGGGAAAGCAATAGAAGATGGCCCAAGTGCTTGGGCCCCTGCCCTGTGTGGGTGACCTGAATGAAGCTCCTGGCTTTTGATTGGCTCAGTTCCAGCCATTGAGGCCTTTGGGGGAGTGAACCACCTGATGGAAGACCTTTTTCCTCTGTTTCCCCATCCCCCTCTGTAACTCTACCTCTCAAATTTTTATTTATTTGAAGGCACAGTTATATACACATACACGAGAGAGAGAGAGAGAGAGAGAGAATATGTCTTCCATTTGCTGGAAAATGCCCCAAATGACTGCAACTGCCAGAGTTGGGCTGATCCATAGCCAGGAGCCAAGAGCTTCACCCAGATCTTCCAATGGATGCAGGGGCCCAAGCACTTGGGCCATTCTCTGCTGCTTTCCCAGGCACATTAACAGAGAGCTGGACTAGAAGTGGAACAGCTGGGACTCAAACCGGTGCACATACTGGATACCAGCATCACAGGCAGCAGCTTTATCTGCCATGCCACAACACCAGCCCCAATTGTGTGGTTTCTACATTTCATAGTTAATGGCTTACTAACAGTGACTCATGTTAGAATCTTGGTTTTAAAATTATTTTATTTATATAAATGGAACAGGTTTCTTGTATTTCATATATACAGTTTTAAGAACATAATGATACTGCCTATCCTAGCCTACTCACTCACCTTCCCTCATTCCTGCCCTCCCTCCTTCTTCCTTTCTTAATTTTTTTTTTTTTGCAGTGATATACTTTTAATTTACTTTATAATCACAAGCTTGGGTCATTGGCACCCATGTAAGTGGACCAGATTAACTTCTAGGCTCTTAGTTTCAGCCTGGACAAGACTTGACATGCTGGCATTTAGGGAGTCAACCAATGAATGCAAATTCCCTGTTCTTCTGTCTCTTCCTGGAAGAGAATCAAAAACACGTGGGAGCAACTGGCCCACCAACAGACTGAGACTGGTTCCAAAGACTATAAAGTTCCCTTGTCTCCACCCCACACCCTATCACTACAGCTGCAAGTCTCCAGTGTAATAAGAGTGGATTATAGCTGAGAGAGATAGTTCTATTTGGAAGCCTCAACATCCTTCTGTCAGTAATTGAAAGACCAAGCAGGCAGAAAATCAGTAAGCTAATAGATGACCTGAACAGCACATCAATCTACTTGATCTAATTGATATTTATAGAACACTCCATCCAACAATGGTCAATTATACACTCTTCGCAAGCCCACATGAAACATTCATTGAGATGGACCACATTCTGACCCACAAAGGCAGCTTAATATATTTAAAAGAACATAAATCATACTGATTATTTTCTCAGACCATAAAACAATTAAACTCAAAATCAAGAATAAAGATAGCTAGAATATTCCCAGATAATTTGGAAATTTAACAATATACATATAAATAATCATGCAGTGATTAAAAAGTCTCAAGACAATATTAAAAGTATTTTACTTAACTGGAAATGAAAATATAACTAAAATTCATGGAATGCATGAATTCATGGAATGCAGCTAGCAATACATTAAAAATAGTAATATATACTAAAAAAGAAGAAATACCTAAAATTCATAATGTCAACCTCCATCCTAGAAACTAGAGAAAAAGAACAAAGCAGAACTTGAGAAATTAAATGAAATATAATAATAAAATTAAGAACAAAAGTAAATTAAATTGAAAACAGAAAGGGAATAGGGAATGTCAAGAAACCCAAGTTCTGCCTCTGAGAAAACATGAATAACAATGATAAACTTCTAGCTAGGCTAACCAAGAAAAACACAGAGGAAGCATTTCACCCCATCAGGAGTTAATGAGGATAATATTCACTTCTGACCCCAGGGGTATTGAAAGAATAAGAAGGGAATACTCCCAAGTAATTTTATATTCACAGATTTGATAACATAGATGGACTGAATCATTGATTAGAAAGCTACCAAATTCAGTAAAAAGGAAATCGAAACCTGAATAGATTCATATCTATAAGGCAAAAGAAGTTGTAATTTAAAAGATTCCAAAAAAGAAAATGATTGGTCCAGGTGATTTCATTTTTGAATTTTAGCAAACATTTACAATTGGTCTGCTGTATATAAATTGGATTACAAACAAATCTTAATGAAAAATGGAATGGGAGAAGGGTAAGAGATTGGTTGGGAGTGGGGGTGGGAGGGTGTGAATGGGATAAGAAAGCCTATATTCCTAAAAGCTGCACATATGGAATTTGTATTAATTAAATAAAAACCTTCAAAAATAAATAAATAAATAAAAATAATAAAAAGACATAAATTAACTCTACAATATCTTTTTCCCATAAATTAAAAGAGAGACTCTCAATTCATTTTATGAGGATAGTATTACACAAATATCAAAAATAAATAAAAATATTACAAGAAAATAAAACTGTGGGCTGCTCTCTAATGAGGATAAAAAATGCCTTAACAAAATAAGAGCTAATTTATTTCCTCAATATATAAATAATATAATGAACAAATTCCAAATTCCAAGTGGAATTTGTTACAGGAATGCAAGGCTGGTTCAACATTATAAAATTAATCAACATAATTCAACATATGAACAGACTAAAAATATGACCATACCAATATATTCATAAAGAACTTTTGACAAAATAAAATGCAGATTCATATTAAAATTCTTGAAAAGGTAGGAATAGAAAGGAATGTTCTCAGCCAATCAAAATATACATACAAAATACGTACAATCTGAGATTGAGTTCTTTTCCACTAACATCAGGAACAAGACAACAATATCCTGTCTTATCATTTCTCTTGAAATTTATAACAAAAGTCAGAATTTTTGCAATAAGACAAGAAACAAAGCTGTCCTCTCTTACAGATGACATGATTGTGTAATAACTGTAGGGCAAAAACATAATGATGAGTGAATGAGAGGTCTTTAAAAAGCTCACAAAAATAGGTATTATGAGAAACTATTATGGATTTCAAAATTTTACACCAATATCAATTTATCTTTTAAATACACTTTTCCACCAACTTTTTGAAATACCTTCTTTTACCAAAGGAACATACAAAATGTTTCAGTGGCCAAAGTAGTAACAAGCACATATTGATGATAACAAAATAACACAGTACTGGATTATAGCCCAAAGTATACAGTAAGTGCCCATGAGTCTAGATATCAGCCATACAGTAGATAAATGTAAGAGTATAATGAAATCTCCTATACAGAGAAATTCCAAATAATTCTATAGATGCTGGCTCCTGAAGCAGTGGTGCCCAACTGTCCACTCCTTAGAGGATAGTTAGGGGTGTGGGGGAGGGGGGTAGGGGAGAGACTTTACAGTGAGAAATCTGCCAAGCAATACTCAGTAATATGATCAAGATGAGCATGAAAAGCAGTAAGCCATTTTGACGATGGGACCATTGCTGATGTGGTGAGAACATAGTCCTAATATGGACTGATTTTCCCCTGGAATCTTCCACCCCCAATGCCATCACTTCAAACCCATAAACTATGAGAAAAACATCAGAAAGAAACAATAGAGAGACATTCTACAAAATATCTAACCAGTAATGCTAAAAACTGAAAAAATCTTCAAACACAATTAAAACTTGACAATTTTGACTCAAAGGAGCTTGAGGAAACTTGATGGCTAAAACTGACATGGTGACCTGGATGGGGTCCTGGCACAGAGAAAGGACATGACAGAAAATACAGTAATATCTAAACAAAGTGTAGATTTAGTTATAATAATATGTTCACATATTATTTAGCTGTGACAGGTGAGCCATAACTCTGACAGGTATACTGGTGACTGGTATATAGGGATTCTGTAATATTCCTACAAATTTATCAAAAAAATTGAAAGTAGGGCCTAATTGTCTGACTTGGTCTACTTGCTCATTAGAAGATATCCCACTTAGCCTGTCTCAATTCATCGATTTGTTTTTCCATTGTGTCAGTGTAACATTCTATGTTTGCTGGATATTAAATTTTATTCTTTCTGGATTGCCAGGCACATGGTAGTCAGTCTATAAATATTTCCTCAATGCTGCAAGAATGCCTTCCCTTAAGCTCCCAGACAAAAATATTATTTTAAGCTACAGAGATGAACAACATGAAACCTCCACATCACTGTATTAATTTGAAAGCAAGCTTTAAGGTTCGACTTACTTGAAAACAGAGAAAGAACAACTGTCTCCAATAATTTTGCAAAACACAGTAGAGAGGCCAGAAACTCTGTTCTTTCAGGAATCTTTTATTTCAGTTCTCTCAGAATCACAACAAAAGACATGAGGCATTTTAAAATGAGAGAAAGCAAAAGAATAGTGTAAGAAAGTTTACAATTTTGCTGAGTAGAAGGGCTAATGAAGGTCTCTCAATTATGAAAGTAATCCTGGAGTGGAAGAGAATTCCAGATTCTTGGAGCTCATGTCTGAGACGTGTCTTTTTCCGTGGAGCCTCGCCTATTTGAACTAAGTGAATTCTGTGACTGCAGTGCAGGCAGGAGTTACAGGTTTCACCTGCCTCCACAAAGACCCAATTCACCAGAGGTCTTAAAGCCTTAGGATTTCAGTGTATATAACCACAAAGTCAATGAATAATTCAAGTCATGAAGCTCGAAATGCAGATAAATTCAGAAACATTTGTCCCCATATCCGCATGAATAACAGGATCAAATAATACTGTTCAGCATTTCTGAGTAATGGTAAACTCATTATGGATTTCTATGTTACAAGTCTGGAAACAATTAGATAATGAAAATACAAATGGCCTCCTTGTCTTTCATCTGCAATAAAGAGTGAGAGGTAAGGGGCTGCTTTTGTTTCCTGTCTTTAGAACAGCTGGCTTCCCGTCTAGAACAGGGGGATTTCGGGCAAGGGTCTCTCACGGCTCACCTCACTTTAAATCATTGTTTCCTTGAGAGTGAGATACCCATACACTGAATGAAAACAAACACCGAAGACACTTTTCTAAATGGATTAGGACATTCGGTGTATTGTGTTTTTCACTTGCTAGTTATATACTTCAGATGCTTACATTTCAACACATTATAACTTCCTCTTTTAAAAGTGTCTCCTTTTCAGTGGTTAAGTACTTTGAAGCCAAGATGGTACATTAAAGTAGAATCTAATTAGGCCTTTCAATTCAGAGAGGTTGCTGGACCCTTTAGCTCCATTATAGAAATGTACAGTAAAACTTTCCCTCCCCTCAGTGGTGAAAATAGCAGTTATCTTCAAGAAAAAAAGAAAAGACACGAATTATTCGACCTCAATTTAAGCACCAGGCACAGGCATCTGACCCTGTCTTCTTGTCTTCCCTCATGAGACAGGTAGTTTCAAATTTTCAGAGAGCGACTGGGAGTGGGAATGTGGAGCGAGAGCATTGCCATTGCTTTTAAATACACCAAATCTAAAATGCATCCACATTGAAAGCATGAAAATTGCAGTAACTACTTCAATAAGCAAGTAGTTTAAATATAATTTCTGGCACCATGTATATATTCATAGGGAAAATGAGTTAAGAAAGATGGAATGTAGTTTTATAAAAAGGGAAGCATAAAATTCTAAATATCCTTGTCTGTGTGTATTCATGAACGTAATGTCATTAAAAAAAGAGCTCACCATTAACTGGGATTTACATTGCTCCCTAACCAACCTTGAGAGAAGAGCTACCCTTGAGAAAGGAAGCACAGAGACACTGCAACAGAAATGGCTCCATCAATAGCAAGTGGCCAGCTCATGACCAGGAGGTAGGAACATTGAGACGGAAAGGAGCTGGGGGGCAGTTTTAATGGGGTTAAATCAGAATGCCAGCATGGCTTCTGAATGAAATACACGTGAGGATAGTCTCCTAAAACTGACTGGCTGCTTCACAGAGAATAGGAACACTGGCCTCTAGTCCTCACAGAGCTCTGCAGCTACCTCAAGATTGAGCACCTTGCTCTGAGACCCTGCCCATTATTTAAGTAAAAAAAAAAAAAAAAAAAAGGCTAGACTCTACCCAGGTGCCTAATGTTAGACGCTCATTGACGAGCCAGCTCATGCATGCTTCTGTAGTGATCAGCTCACTTAGTGCAATGGGCCGTGCTTGCATGGCAGCACACGTGCAGGATAGGGTTCTCTTCCCCATGCACTTGAACGCTTGCAAGTTATGCTTTCCAAAGTTACTCATAATTGTTTCAAAGCAATGGCTTACTTTAAAAGAGAAGAGCTACCGCTTTCATTATCTAACCCAGATACTTATGCAATTCTCAAAATCAAATTGAGTTCAGTGTTTGATGACTGCTTATCAAAATGATATGCCTTTGTATTTAAAAACCCCATCCTTGGCAAATTTCACCTGGATTTTCTCATCTCCCTAGAAACTGAGAGCAGGAGCGGAAAGATATAAAAGGTGCAAGTATTGAGCACGGACTATATATGTGAAGTCCAAGCAGGAAGTCCAAGCAGGAAGACACGAAGAATTCTTTTTTTTTTTTTTTTTTTTTTTTTTTTTACAGGCAGAGTGGACAGTGAGAGAGACAGAGAGAAAGGTCTTCCTTTGCCGTTGGTTCACCCTCCAATGGCCGCCGCGGCCGGCGCACTGCGGCCGGCGCACCGCGCTGATCCGATGGCAGGAGCCAGGAGCCAGGTGCTTTTCCTGGTCTCCCGTGGGGTGCAGGGCCCAAGCACCTGGGCCATCCTCCACTGCACTCCCTGGCCACAGCAGAGAGCTGGCCTGGAAGAGGGGCAACCGGGACAGAATCCGGCGCCCCAACCGGGACTAGAACCCGGTGTGCCAGCGCCGCAAGGCGGAGGATTAGCCTAGTGAGCCGCAGCGCCGGCTACGAGGAATTCTTCAGTCACACTTGCCACCCTCCTCAACCATCCTCCCTCAGTTCAGAACATTTTGTTTTGTCAGAGACCATTTTTATAAAGCAAATCTTTATGGAAGTCTGCTATCCATGCAGAATAACGAACACGAAATGCCTATGGTTGAGGGGGGCTGGAACATCGAGTAGGGGTTCTGGAGTGGGGAAGATCTTCTGAAGGCTGTAGACTCAAAGGAAGCTTATCTAAAACCCCATCCCCAGCGCCACCCTGCCAACTCCCCTCAGCCTTTCTATTCCCTGCTGGAAATTAGCACTTAAAACTGATCCCGACTTTCCTCATTATACCATAGCTTATGCAAGAAGGTGCAGTGACAACAAAATACCAAATATTCCCAAACTGTCCTGTTTTGATGGTAAAAGGCATTGAAATCCTAAAACAAGATTCTTAATATTGTAGATTATACTAATGTAGACAATTAGCTTTGCCCAGTATAGCCATCTTCTCTGTTGGGGCTTTTAAATCTGTAATGAACACATGACTTGAACCATGTTGTGGATATTTGGGTCAAATTAAAAAAAAAAAAAAACACCAAGAGAAAGAGACAATGGTTATTTCTAGAGCTTGAGGTGGGCTAAAATATACCTGATTTTTTTAAACTATTAGAATGTAATAGAAAGCATGGGATTTAGTCAAGACCTAATGTCAATAACTAATGGCTGGATGATTTTGTAGAAGTTGTTTACCCACTCTGATTGCAGAGTACCCCTCCACAAAATGAATGTATTCTCAACAAGAAGAACCTAGACTATAGAAAGATTATAACACTCAATGCAAGATATTCATTCTTGAGAAATTTTCACCCTTCATGTCTCACATAATATAAGACCAGCACTGACAAAAGTGGTCTCCATTTCTGGCTTCCTACTAATTTGTTAACATATTTTGACGAGGTTATCAATCATAGCTAGAAATTCTCTTGGTTCAAGTCTCTGTAGTGTCCTGACACTTAAGGAAGTTTTAATTCGGAAAGATTTGCTCAATTTCAATACTGGTACATAAATCTTAGTGTTAGCAATTATTCATATTGTTACAATGTCATTTCTCACAAAAATTCAACCATGCTGAACCTAAAAGTTCTTTGTGAATTGAGAAGGTGATGAAGGTGAATTGTAAATTGAGATGGTGATCACTATCATGATTGCTACTTCTGCCTGTTCATGATTTCTCATATTGTGGAAAAACAGGATTGAGCAAGTTGGGGTGGCTTATTGACAAATACTATTGGTTGAGGACATGGCATTTCTTTCATAAACCAGTTTTCTTTAACTCTTTCAAAAGCCATATTTATCTACACAGCCACCAAATGAGCATGCTGATGTTGATGGGATCAACATCATCAGTAAGATGAAGATCACACAGATGAAGGGGCTCCTCAGTGTGCCACAGTCTTGTTGCAAAGCGAAGAATTCCATTGGCTGCTTTTGCTGTAAGTTTGAAAAACCACCTGTGGAAGACCTTGACTTAAGCAGGGAATCTTTAAAAAAAATTTTTTTTAAACATTTTGCTTACTTTTGTATCTGTTTTTCATTTGTTTGCTTTTATTATTGTTTTGATTATTTCTCTCCACAGTTATAAATGATGCAACAAGACTCTTCAAGAATGGAAGAAGGTATAATAGAGATGTATACATATTTAATAGGACTTGCAGTTTTTCAGAAGCAAAATGTTAACAAGAATTCTTTGCTATCTGACCAAAATTAAAGTGACACTAAGCCTGTTCTAGTTAGTAACTTATTTGGTAAAGATCAAAAACATGAAAATACCTATATCCAATAAGAAAATATTACAAAAACAACACTCAGGTGTGCTATGATAGTATTCTTAAATATGTCACCTATTTTTTCTAAAGTTAGAAAGAATAATCTTTCACATTCATTCAGACAACACAAGTTATTGCCTCAAAAATGCCGACATGACCCTTGCAAGAAATTATTACCATATTCATGCAAGAAACAACTCTACCATTTCATCCACAACAAAGCCCACATGCATTACAATGGAATTTGACCCAATCCAATTTCTTTCTTCTTTCAAATGAGAAAATTGATTTTTTTTATACTATAAAGCAGAGCCTTGACAATGCCACATGAGGATTATGGTTCAGGCAGAAGGTCTGGTAAGAAGAGGAGAAAGAGGGTGTGGTGAAATTGTAAACATATTGTGGTTAATATCAGTAGAAATATTTAGTATTTTTCTGCCAATTTTCCAATTTTGCATAACATATATCTTTACTCCTTTCAGGTTTGGATTATAAGGCCAACACTAAGGAAAATGATTATATACCCTGAGGATATATAGGATATAATTTTATTTTTTAAAACTGACTATAATAGGACCAGCTAACTTATTATTAATGGAAAAATACATGCTGTATGCTGTAAGGTGTCCCTCTATCCCAAATGTTCAAACCTCTTTTCTTAGTACTCTAGCCACATCGCCCTCCTTTCTTTTATACCAACACTCATGTGTGTGTCTTTTTAAAATGCTTTCATTGGTTCTTCCCTCATCCAGGAATGTTTTTCTATTAAAAAATATGCAGGACAAACTCTGTAAAACATCATCATGTATTTTGCTTAGTGCCACTTTTCAATGAGGTCTGAACTGAGTACTCCATACAAAATTGCAACACCCATCCACAGGTCAGTTCTTAGTCAACTGTATCCATTTTCCATGTCAGTTTCTATTTATCTATGCAGTTGAGAAACAGTGAGAAAGAGACATACACACACACACATGGAAAGAGAGAGAAAGAGAGAGAGCGCGCGCACTCATGGTCCCATCTGCTCGTCTACTCCCCAACAGCTGGGACCAAGCTGAAGCTGAGAGCTGAGAACTCAATGCAGGTCTCCTGTGTAGTTGACACACAATTATTTGAGCTGTCACCTGCTATCTCTCAAAGTCTGAATTAACAGGAATCTGCAGTCAGGAGCCAGAGGTAGATATCAAACCCAGGTACTGCAACATGGGTGCCAGGGTCTTAACTGACATCTTAACCCCTGTGGTAACTGTTCATCCTTGTTGTTTCTTTTTTCCACCTAGCATTTCTAACCTTCTGATATCCTGTGCTTCGTGTTTCTTTCTAATCGTCTAGTTTCCTAATCTGGAATGTAAGGTTCATGAAAAAAATCAAAGGTCTCAAATCAATGACATTATCTTGCACACAACAAACAAAACAGTAGACAAGTTGAAATAAATTAAGCCCAAAATAAGGAGGAAAGATTGAAGTAATAAACATCAGAGCACAAATCAATGTGATAGAAAACACAAAAATAATAAATAATAAAAATTTTAAAGACATTAATAAAACTCTACTAAGATTATGAGAAAGAAGAAAATAGACAAATTACAAATATCAGGAAAGTGGTGTCATCCTTACAGATTCTATGGATTTAAAATGATAACAATATTATATACGACTTTATAGCTATGAATTTAACATCTTAGATGAAATGGACAATTTCCATGAAATTCAAAAAGCCTCATGCAACAAGATAGATAGATAATATGAATAGCTTTATATCTTTTAAAGGAATTTTATTTGCATTTAAAATCCTTCCTACTTAGAAACCTGTAGATTAGAGTGGCTTACCAGGTAAACAAACACTGAAGGAAGGAATTTGACCAATTACACATAAAATGTGAGAAAAACTGGAGTTTATACTCTCTAACTTTTTTCACGATGCTTGTATTACCATGAGACAGAAAACAGAATGATATTACAAGAAAATTAAACTACACATTAATATTCCTGATGAATGTGGATGTAAAAATTCTAAATGAAGTTTAGCAAATTTAACCCAAGAGTATATTAAAGTATAAAATGCCATAGTTAAGTAGATTTTATTAGAAATTTGAGTCATCTAACCTTAGTAAATCAATTATTGTAATTAAACATTGAAAAAGAAGAAAAGTGACATGATGATTCAGCTAGAAACAATAACAACAATATTTGACAGGAGCTGGCTTAGGTCCTGCTTCCAGCACCAGTGTTCCGTATCAGAGTGCTGAGTCCAGTCCTTGCTACTCCTCTCCCAATCCAGCTTCCTGAGAACGAGCTTGAGAAGGTAACAGAAAATGGCTTACGTGCTTGGGGCTCTTTCACTCACATAGGCGAGCATCATGGAGTCCCTGAGTTCAGTCTTCAGCCTGGCCCAGCCATTAGAAGAATGAAACAGCAGATGGAAGATCTGTGTTTTCCTCCCACCTCACCTCCTCCAACCACTTTGCCTTTAAAATATATATACGTATATATTTTATATATATATATAAGTATATATATTTTATTATGGCTTTTATATATATAATGAGTGCTAGTTTAAGTCCTGGCTGCACCACTTCTGAACCAGCTCCATGCTATGCGCCTGGGGAAGCAGCAGAAGTTGGCTCAAGTACTTGAGCCTCTTCACCCACCTGGGAGACAAGAAGAGGCTCCTGGCTCCAGGTTTCCTCCTGGCCCAGCACTGGCCATTGAAGCCATTTGGGGAATTAACCAGTGAATGGAAGATTCTCTCTCTCTCTCTCTCTCTCTCTCTCTCTCTCTCTCCCCATCTCCCTTGTATCTCTGTATTTGACTTTCAAATACATAAATAAATCTTAAAAAATAAAAATAAATTTATTTAACCAAAATCAACATCTATAGATCACACATACAGATACTACAGTCCGTTTTATGGAAGGCCAGGCATTTGGCCTAGGGGTTCAGTTGCTGGCTGGGATGTCCACATCCTATATCTGAGTACTTGGATTTGAGTCCTGGTTCCAAGTCTTGGTTCCAGTTTTTGTTTTGTTTTTCCTTTTCCCTGCTGCAAGCATTAGGAGGAAGAAGTGATGGCTCAAATAATTTTGTTTCTATTACCCATATGAGAGCTAGATTGAGTTCCTTGCTCCTAGCTTTGGCCTTGCCCACTTCCTGCCATCAGAGGCATTTGGGGAATGGATCAGCAGATGAGAGATCTCTATCCAACTCTCATTCTTTCTCTTTATCTATGCCACTCAAATACATAAATGTGTTTCTTTAAAAATAAAAAAGTGAACGTAAAATGCATTTTCAGATATGGAAACTAAGAATATATTGCCAGCAGCTCAAACTACACCAAGGGGTAAAGGAAATTCTCATGACTGAAGAAAAATAATAACAGATGGACAGTTAGATTGCTGTGAGAAATTAAGACTGGAAGAAATGATAAGTAAATGACAAATATGAAGTATGATTGTTTGCTTTCCCTTCAAAGTGTATATTCAGATTCTGCTTGTATTTTCCTGGATTGCCTCTTGGATCCTCTGCACAGCCACTCTGTCAGGAGTAGCAGGTGGCACTGTCAACACCTTTACTTGAAAAAGTCTATTCCTAGGCACCACTCATGATGATATTTGCTTGGGAGTAAATCCCAATAAAACAAACAAGTGAACTACTTTACTTGTAGTTTAATATTTAGTATATACTGAGCACTACATCATTATTTATCTCTGCATATGCTCATTTGTTGATATCTCTTTGGCAACAGTTTTCCCAGATATGCTTTAAGACTTTTTTATGGACTATAAAAGAAAGATTATAGGTCTAAAGGGACAAAGGTGTATGTCTCTAGTATTTGGTAATTTATAATACTGAATGCTATAATAGGTATTGATCTTACATCCCATGCCCTGACTCAGTATTGGTTACTTCTTAGTCATTTAGGGTCGGGTTGGTTAGGACAGAGAAGTTCTAGCCAAACTGTCAGTAATACAGGCCAACAATAGTGGAAAGCTTCTAAGGTTACTCTTTGCCTTCATGTCTAGCTAGAAAATTGCATGATGAAGACAGGATAGTTCTTCTAAAATCTCCATACAGTGAGGATTTTTTGTTTGATGAGACTACGGAGAAGGAAAGAAAAAGGCCTAAAGGAGTTTATAATAAAGGATGGAGAATGTCAAATTTATAAGCTGGAATTTCGTAACAACTCATTGCATTCACATTCTTTAGTGCCAACAATGTTTTCTCAGTCCCACCAGCCTACATCATTGAAATGCTCGTATATATTATTATATATTATGCTCGTATATTAGGTAAGCAGAAAATTGATGGATGATGGGGGCGGGGAGGCAGAATGATTGAAAGGAAGGACACACATAACACAAACATAGCAATAAATGAAAGACAAATTGGGCCAAGTCTCAGGTATGGAAGCAAATAATAGATGGGATAAAGAGTAAAACAAAGCACATGTTCAGGGAGCAGGGAGGTTGCAGGGAAGGCTCAGCTAGGTCTTTGAGACTTAAGATCTAGATTTTTTTTTTTGTTTTGAAATGTAAAACGATTGGTCTACATCAGCGAGGTTCAGTCTTCAAACTCTCTTTTAAACTCTCCTTCCCTTTAGGCATTGCCCTTCTGATAGCCCTTGAATCTTCAGGGGGAATTTAAGCCTTGAAGGTCTCTGTTTAAAGACCACTGGCTAATAAGTAGCCTGAGGTCATCACTATTAACAGCACCTTCATTGGAATTCTATTGTCACCAGTAGTCATTTTATTCTTGGTAAAATGCTACTCATTTTACAAGTCATACCTCCAAAATCACTCCATCTTTGAAATCTTCTCTGACCCTGCTACAAATCCCAAGCATAATTAATCATTTTTTCTTTGTCCCATTGTACTGTTTCTGACCCACCAGTATCAAAACAATATTTTGTGTTTCTGCGCATGGCCTAAAAGACTTTTAGCAACTTTACTTTCTCAGTGGTAAGCCCAACACCCAGTCTATAGCATTTACACTGGACGTGGGAACTGAATATCTACAACTTAACTGAATGGATATTACTGACTTGAGTAACACAGGGTAGAGCTGAGTTGAACAAATGGAAGAGAAATTTAAAAAAAAAAATGAGTTGTTTATGAAGAGCTGAAGCTCAGTCAGACCAGATATGGTATAGAATTGCATTCAGTTCAGGTCCTGGATATTTTTTTTATTAGTATAGTAATGAAGAAGAGAAAATGGAAAGAACTAGTGTCCAACTGGACTCACTGTGAATAGTTTAAGCTATTGATGGGGTATATTTATGTTCAAACTTTGTGTAGGAAAAACCTCATAATGAGAACTAAAATAGGCTCTGTGCTTTCAGAATTATGGTTCTAAGAATATGGTAAGATTAGGGCCAGCCCTGTGTCATACCAAATAAAGCCTCTGCCTGCAGGGCCAGCATCCTACACAAGTACAGGTTCATGCCCCAGTTGCTCCACTTATGATCCAGCTCCATGCTAGTGCACCTGGGACAGCAACAGAAATTGGCTGAAGTGCTTGCATCCTTGCACTCATGTGGGAAACCTGAAGAAGTGTGCTCTCTATCACTCTCTCTAACTCTGCCTGTCAAATAAACAAATAAACCCCCCCAAAATAATAATATGGTAAGACTGGATAAATAAACGAAGGGAGAGTGATGAGAAATTTGTGCCAAAATGGAGTAAGATCCATATTCCCAACACTGGAACAGGAGAAGGAATATACAAGGTTATGTATTATATCAACAAAAACAGCAGATATGGAAGATAAAACAATCAAAGAACATTTTTAGACACCCAGTATGCCAGGAACTCTTGCTGGATACTTTTAACACATCATCCCATTTTTTCCAATAATCTTGTGATTTTACAGCCCCAAATCCTAAGTTTTCTGCATGTTGTTCTCCATAAAGAAGAACTAGGACCACCCTGGAGAGACGACTGACTGCTGAGCTGGCAGCAAAACATCAGATGATCCTGGAGTATCTTATGATATTAGCAATTAATGATGTACTCAAAAAACTTGAAGATTTTTTAAATAAAAAAAGAGCTGGAATAGCTTAAGTTATAAATTATAGCAGTATTATATTTTAATCCATAAACTTTAAAATATATAATAAATGAATATATAGGAGAGAAGGGATGATTTTTTTTCTCCGAGAATCCCATTTAATACATAAAAACGCAATGAGGAAACATAAATTCACCACTAGTACACACCAGAGAAATAATTGTCATAAACATTATCTACTCATGAGAGCTAACTTCAGTGAGCCAAACTTTGAGGGGAAACAGAATATGTATTGTCTCAAATGTACTATTTCAAGTTAGCTGTTAACTATGAAGAGTAGGACAGTAACTTTACAGTGAAGAGGATCAGTAGAAAGTGTCTTTACCAAGTAATCAATGTCAGTGTAACCAGTATTAGGATGTGCAAATACCATGAATCCCATAATGTAACCCTCTGAGAATAGCAGTGCAGTGAATATAATTTTTGGAATATTCTTGCCAAAGATGTCGAACTTCAGCCCACTGATTAGAAAATATTAAACAAATAGGAACCCAAAGAAAATAAAAAAGGACGTTGTACATTTTTGCCATGCAATGGAAAACTTATATAAACAACTTGAGGAATAACTGGCCAATGACATGGGATAGTCATGAAAGACATAGGTTGAAGAACTCTTAGAAATTGCAGGAGACTAAAGAGAAAGAATGACTTATTACAACATAAAATTGAGATAGGACTCTGGAATATTAGAGGAAAAACTGATAAAACCCCAAAATAGTAGTCAGTTTCATTAATAGTATTGTACCAATGCTAATTTCCTTGTTCTGATAAGTGTACTATGGTTAAAGTATTGGCATTAGTGGAAGCTGGTGAGGGAAACATTTTAAAGTCTTGATTTAATTCAAAATTAAATATTTAATAACGAATAAGCCTAGAAAATAGATGAAAATAATAAGTAGAGTACACAGTCAGTTTAAGAACACACCCAGAGATAATGCTACCAACAATGTCAGACTGTCAGGGCCTCCACCATTTCTTCCTTGTTCATTGCCTCTGTCTCTGTCTCTCACTCTCTCTGTCTCTGTGTCTCTCTCTCACTGTCTCTCAACTTTCTTTTCCTACTTCGTGAGGAAACACATCCAAGAGCAGTGTTTATACAATCTTGTGGTTCCAGAACACTTTCAAAGCCCTTATTAGAAGGATTCAAGAAACGATTCTCTGATTCAGATCAAGCCTGGAAGTAATTTGTTTCCATTTGACAAATGCAATCTTTTTTTATTCTGGGCCAGGTTTAGCTCCACGTCTCAGACTGTTTGGGACAACTGTAATCAATAGCTATTTACTTCCACTAAGCAGAGCAAAATAGGAAAGAACATAAGAATTCGGAGAGTGTTGGAGTAGGGGCAGATTTTCCAGAATGGAAGCTCCAATATTTGCTTATCAAAAAAGGACAATTTGTGATGATTATCACAGATTGAGAGCTTTGTTTTGGTTTTGTTTTAGTCTTTCAATTGGGCAAGGGAGGAAATGAATACCAAGAACTACATTTTTAACTTATTTAACTTAGAAAATGTAGGACAAGATACAATATCCCTTCTGTGGGTGGGTGCATTTTTGCTTTGTGGGAATGGGAACAGATGTCACACCCTTTGTAAAATTTTCCAACCACTTGACCATCACCATCGTCATAAAGAGAGTTCTGTATATGTCATTGCCCTACTGCCCACACAGAGCTAGCCACAGCCAGATAAGCAGGACAATGATATGTCCTGAATAAATATAACTCTTTGCAAATGCAATATTAACTAAGGAGTAATCTATCATATCAGATAATTATGGGGTAACCTTGGGCATTTTTCATGAGTGGAGCAGAGCAGATACAGGGACTAATGGAAAATGATTCATGGGCCGTGGGCCTGGCAGCACAGGGAAGGCATTGTGCATTGAACAAGAGCATCTGGGAGAGCGAGTCCTTAGACAAGTTAAATTGTCAGATTATTCTCCCTCTCCAAAGTTAGGAAGTTTCATTGTCTTGCTATATTTTTCAAGACCTAGACGTGTCTACAATTTCACTAAGTCTGTTGAGCTTGACTCTGTGTTTAGTGATGATGTACTCATGGACTCAATACTTCCAGGAAGCCTTTCCCATGGCTGTGATCCAGTTGACATGTCTTTCTCTATCCTCAATAATCAGATGAGAAATTATACACACACACACACACACACACACACACACACACACAGGACACGTGTTATATGCAAGTTTGCCTAAATACTCTAAAGATTACAAGTTATAAATTTAGAGCTAGGTTCTTGCAGATCAGAAACTACAGTGTATGGTGATGGATAGCAGGGAAAACTGACATGCATAGATAATTGCTCACCTGGCTTTGCATCCTATCCCTCTCATGAAATAAGCATTAAAGTCATTCACGATAATCTCATTTAAATAAATCAATACAGACTTTTTAAGGCAGATTTTACCTGATGCTGTTAACAAGTATTTTTACTTGGATATATTAATAGTAAATAGGCCTAGCTGTCCTGGTCTTTTCCTGTGTTTAGCTCTGTGCCCTGGTGCTCCAGTGCCCTTTCCCTCCCCAGGCTTCAACCTTGGACACACATTTGCTTCTTGGTGACTGCTTTCAACTTTTACACCTGAAGGCTGCTGCTGTGGCGCAGCGGGCTAAGCCTCCACCTGAGGTACCAGCATCCCATATGGGTGCCAGTTCAAGTCTCGGCTGCTCCTCTTCTGACCTAGTTCTCCACTTATAGCCTGGGAAAGCAGTGGAAAATGGCCCAAGTGCTTTGGCCCCTGCACCCACATGGGAGACCCCAAGGAAACTCCTGGCTCCTGGCTTCCAATAGGCACAGCTCTGATCTTTTTCGCCATTTGGGGAAGGAATGAACCAGCGGATGGAAGACCTCTCTCTCTATCTCATCTTATCTTTTTGGAACTCTGCTTCTGAAATAAATAAATATTTTAAAAAATTATACTTTGGGTTTGTTTTAATCAGGTGTGGTAAGGTTCAGGCACGGAGACAACTGCCTTTGAAAAGATAACTTATTTCTCATATTTCCCAGGAGTAGGGACATGCTACATCATGAAAGCCACTGGGAGGCACTTGGTTTGGTTATTTAGGAAAAACCTCAGCCAGAGCATTGATGGAGATGTCCCCATGGGAAAGGCTAGAAAGGATCAGACAGCAGCTCAGCTCAGCATTGGTGATGTGAAGAATGCTGGAGTACCATAGGGCCCTAGGGTTGTCTCTAGTTGTCTGGCACCTGGCCCAGTGTTTATTTAGGGCAGGAGAACACTTGTTTGATGTCTGAAGTTTAGGAAAGGAAGTAGTTCAGCCTACCAGCTTTGATTCACAGAAACAACTCTGGCCGTTAGTTTGGCCTTTAATGAATGGATAGACAAACACAGAATTCATGAAAACAAAATCAGAATCTTGCTATCTAAGTTGAATTTTCAGATGTTTTAACAACATTACATCCAGGCCTCAGTGGGTCCTGCATGTTTCCAATACACATCTGCTAAGAGGTAACTGCTTATGAATGTAAACCAACGCCACAGGGTACAGACATTCAACCCCAAAGTTATTGCCTGCACCTTGCACCCTGGGCTTTGTCCTCCACTCCCTCCTTTGGTTGCTGCCGTCATTGGACATCCAATTCAGCAGAGCCATAAATCCGAAAGACAGTCTTGCCTTCTCAATTTTCCTTATATGCAATGAGAAATCATAAATCCCTCCTGTCTTTATTTGCTAAACATTTTTTTGAATCTGGACCCTGCTTTCCATTTATGATCCCTTAATTTATTGGGCAAAGAATCCTGCAAGACCTTGTCAAACATCTGTCTCCTGAGTCCACAGGACTTCACTACTTCCCTCCCATTTTTCGTGGTTTCTCATGGTCTCCTGGGCAAAGTCCAAACTGCCTGAACAAAACCCATAGCCTTTCGTGGAAACAGATGCAATTATTTATCTTCCCAAGCCTTGTATTTAACTAACTTCCCTCCAAACTGTACTCCCACACTAAAATACTCATGACTCCTTTTTAAAAAGTTACGTTATTTTATATCTCTATTATCCGTTCTGTTCCTCCTGTTTGAAAAAGCCACTATTCACACCTATCAGTTTGGAAACTTGCTTTTATGTAACTGATCTTCAGATCCAGTGCAGGCCTTAATTCCTTTTGGGACCCTCCTCAATCCTGTCCTTGGCTCTGAACTACTTCACTACATTCTGCCTGTTTACTGTACTTCTCCTAACGTGTGTGTGTGTGTGTGTGTGTTATTTATTTATTTGAGAGATAGAGTTAATAGAGTTACAGACAGAGAGAGGGAGACACAGAGAGGCCTTCCATCTGCTGGTTCACTCCCCAAATGATGACAAGGACCAGAGCTGGGTCTAGCCCACTACCCCACAGCACTGGCCCCCCTATTGTATGTTAAAATGTCTTGGCTGCTGTAGCACTTGGAGAACAAGGTTGTGGCACCCTTCTGTATATCACTGCTCCTCTCCATAATCTGACACCCTGGTAGGCAATAAAGAAATGTTTCATGCATTAACCTGAACTAAATTTGAAAAAATTCAAAACACTCTTAATTCAGGGACCACAAGAAAAGTTATGGAGCAGTTTTGTTCCTTATAGAGAAGTACTTTATCTGAGAAAACTATTGTTAGCAGTAGAGTTCAAGTATTATTTTTATCTCAAAGGTTGTGTTTTTTTCCTTTCTTTTTGATTCCACTATTAGGCAGTAGTGGACCAATTCTGTCTTTCAAATAAAATGAATATAAATTAAAATTTAAAAAATAAATACCTCTCTCTCTCTCTCTCTCTCCTTTTTCTGCCTTTCAAATAAATAAATAAAACACAAAAATCCACTTGCTGGGCCAGATTGTGGCACAGTGGGTTAAACCATGGCTTGAGATGCTGGCCTTTCAATAGATAGATAGCTAAATAAATAAATACATAAATGTTAAGAAATGTACTTCCTAAATGATAAGTCCACACTTCTGGGAATATAATCAACACAATTAGAAGCCAAGATTTACAGAGATTTTGCACACAATATTCATAGCAGCATTATTTATAATTGCCAAAAGTTGGAAGCAACCCAAGATGAATGGGTACCCGAGAGAGGTATATACATCCAAAGAAATATTATTGAGCCTTTCGAAGGAAATTCTGACTCATCCTAAAATGTGGATGAATCTTTAGAACATGTATTTAGTGAAATAAGCCAGTCCACAAAGTGACAGAACCGTACTGTTCCTCTTATATGAGGTACACTGAATAGTCAGACTTTTGCAGATGGCAGGGCCAGGGGAGCAGGAGTAGGGAGTTCCTGGTTGAAAGTATGGAGTTTACTTGCAGGATGGATGAGTTCTATATGTAGAGAGTGGTCGTGGCAGCACAGTGATGTGAATGTACTTCATGACACTATACTATACACTTTCCCATATTTCTAGTTGGGAGTGGGCGTTTAGTTTAGCAGTTACCTGGGCCCCACATCAGAGTGCTTAGGTTCAGTACCCAACTTGGCTTCTCACTCCAGCTTCCTGCTAATAAAGTCTCTGGGAAACAGCAGTGTTGCCTCAAGTAAAATTGGATTCCTGCCAGTTGTATGTGAAACTTGCATTGAGTTGCCAGCTCCCAGCTTCATCCCTGGCCTAGCTCTGGTCATTACAGGCATTTGTGGATTCAACCATAGGGCTGAAGCTCTCTTAGTCTCTCTGTCCTCCTCTTCCCCTTCTCCTCCTCCTCCTCCCCTGCCCTGTCTCACTGCCTCTCAAATAAGTAAATAAATATTAACAAATTTGAAATGGCTGTAGTTGGATAAGAGAAAGTACCGGTGCTCTATTGCTCAGTTGGCTGACTAAAGATAATGACAATCTACTGTACATTTTTCTAAAAGAACAAGCTAAGAGAAATAATTTTGAATGCTTTCACCATAAAGAAATTATAAATACTTGAGGAAGCACATTATGCCTTGGTTTGAACATTATACAGTATATGCATGCATTGAAATATTACATGATACCTCATAAATATACACAATTTTATATATCAGTTAAAGTTAAAAAAAAATGAATTGTGCTTGCTTTGGCAGCACATATACTGAAAAGAATAAATGAAATGAAAATAAGTAAGGTGGTAAATATTATGTGGGTTTCATCACAATTAAAATTTTAAAGCAGAGGCTATAAAAATATACAAACAAAAAGCATCTGAATAACTAAAGCAACACATTCCAAGTGAGGTATTATTATCTAGTTGCATCATTTAAAATGTATCTATTTTTCCTGACATTAAAAGTCCATTTAATAAAGCAGTGAAATTTTATAATAAATTCAAAGTACAGTCTAGATATCATCACCAACATCGAAAGGAGCTTTTAGTGTGTCTAGGATAGCAGCCTTTAAAATAATATGAGGAATTTCATGACTGAGAGGTAAAATTCCGGTGCTTGACTTTCTTATCTCTCTGAGATGCAACTCAAGAGTTAAGAAGCCATTATATTATCTTTTTATGTTTAGAGGAGGCATACAAATTCTAAGATTAAAGAAAAATATTGCTAATCTCTAATTTCTTTCTTAGTGTGTTTTATGCAAGTACATTTTTTCTCCTAGCCCAAGGCCTCCCAATAGAATAAAAAGGCTATAGCATGCAATCTTGAACAAAATAGACCTGCTTTAAAATTTTACTCAGTTTCTTACCACTCAAAGGAATCAGGCATAAGGCTTACCTGCTGATGAATCTTCTGCTGGTGAGATGGGTGTCACAAAGACATTGTGTAGTGTTGTCAGGATAGTTTCATAGCTCTCATATGAAAGATGGCTCCATTTGCAAGCACCTCTTAGCTTAACTAAAAACTAAAAGTTTAATGTCTCAGAAGAGGAGTGTGGCCATGACCACACATTTGAATATGGGGAGAATCTAGTTGTACAGGATCAATGATCCTCAGAGGAGCCCAAACTGTATAAATTCCAGGAAAATTGGGTTGGGAGAAACATATTAAGACATCCACTTAGTACAGTTACAAGGTAATGCACAAATTGTTTAAGTAGGTGAAAATAATTTTAGAAATAACTGCCAGAATTTAAAAAAAGATGTTTATGCTTTTATTATTTATCTTAACAATGTCCCATTCCAGTGAATATGAAGAACTACAGCAATTTCTTATTAGAGCTACAGCAATTTCATATTAGAAATTTTGGGTCTTACATGGAAAAAGCTATAACTAGAAGAGAACACCAATGCCATTTAAAAATATCCTGCATGTAGGCTTGTACGAAACACTTCCCCAGACGGCTGATTGTGTTTATGTGGAGGGCAGCCTTGTAAAGTGGAAATCCCTGTGCCTGGGAGCTAGGATTTTCTGCTTTGGAACCAGCAGAAATTACTTCTCAAAATGTTAATCTCTCTGAACATCAGTCTCTTCATGGGTAAGATAAGTGGTGAACACAATAATTTCTAAATTTCTTTGTCTGGCAGAAATTAACATCTCTATTCTTAGGTAGACTCTGATCTGTATATCTGGTAGATTTTGTAGCTGAGCTGGTGAATATTGTCACCTGCTGAGGAGTGGCACTTTGTGGATTCTAATCCTAACTTTTTCCCCTACTATTTGTGAGGCTTAGAGCAAACGCTATAGGCATAATAATACAAGGCCAGCAAAACCAACCACAGTACTATCTTCTGCATTTGCTTTATTGTATTAACTAGTATGGCTATGTTTAAATAAATTATCAAAGAGTCAGCGAAAATGAAGAATCAGTTGAAAATCAATTTAGCAGAATTATGGAAAATTTTGACATTATTATATTTAATATGAAGAAAAAGGAAAATTAGTAAATTAATATAAAATGACAGACTTAAAAATTAAGATCAAATTAAGTCTATACAAATAAGTTTACTCCATTCCAAAAACTTATTACAAACATATTTCTTTGTTTATACATAAATACCTAACAAAAATAAGAACACAAGAAATATAATAGCAATAACTATTGAAATCTAGACTATATGTTGATAGGTAGTAAGTACCCAAACAAACTTAAAAAGTCTAATTTACGTTCTAAAATTTTCAGAAGACTCAGAAACTTACAGGGTTCCATCCTAGAATCAGACACATTTTTCAGTCAATAGGAGTCTAATTAATCCTCTAAAAAGGATCTATAGATTCCAGGAATAGGAAGGTAGGCTAGTGGTTAAGAATCCTGTATCCCATATCAGAATGCTTGGATTTGGTTCTTAGTTGATTCCCAACTTCAGATTTCTGCCAGTGCAGACTGTGAGAGAAAGCATTGATGGGTTTATACCTGTGTGGAAGGCCTGGATTGACTTCCTGACTTCTGGCTTTAGCCCCGGCCCTACCCCAGCCATTGAAGGCATTTAGGGAGTGAATCACAAGATGGAGTTCTCTCTCTCTCCCTTGGTGTCTGTCTCTCACTCAAATAAAAATAATAAATAAAACGATTAAAAATCTAATTGTAAGTTCATTTAAGCTAACAAATTACCCTATAGCAAACCTCAAATTTGAGAAGCCCCAAGGTAAACACACTTTTTCTCATTAGCCTTTTATCATTTTTAATAACATATTTATTTATTTAAAAAGCAGAATCCTCTGCCTGCGGCACCGGCACACCGGGTTCTATCCTGGTCGGGGCGCCGGATTCTGTCCCAGTTGCCCCTCTTCC
The DNA here is from genome assembly GCF_964237555.1 of Oryctolagus cuniculus. Taxonomy (NCBI): domain Eukaryota; kingdom Metazoa; phylum Chordata; class Mammalia; order Lagomorpha; family Leporidae; genus Oryctolagus; species Oryctolagus cuniculus. The sequence goes on from NC_091436.1 coordinate 150,798,147, forward strand.
AGTCCACCTCTCTGCGGTGGCCCAGGAGTGCAGTGGAGGATGGCCCAAGTGCTTGGGCCCTGCACCCATATGGGAGACCAGGAGAAGCACCTGGCTCCTGGCTTCGGATTAGCACGGTGCGCTGGTCGCAGTGCACCAGCCGTGGCAGCCATTGGAGGGTGAACCAACGGAAAAGGAAGACCTTTCTCTCTGTCTCTCTCTCTCACTGTCCACTCTGCCTGTCAAAAATAAATAAATAAATAAAACAAAACAAACAAACAAACAAAAAAAAAACAGAGTGACAGAGGCAGAGGTAGTGGGAGAGATGATAGAGATAAAGAGAGCTTCCATCCACTGGTTCACTTCCCAAGAGGCTGCAACAGACAGGTCCTAACCAGGCCTAAGCAGGAACCATGAGTCACACACTCTATTCTGATCTGCCATGTGGATGACTTGGATCATCTTCTACTGCCTTCCCTGGCACATTAATGGGAAGCTGGATGATAAGCACAACATTAGGGACTCCAAATGGCCCTGAGATATGAGATGCCAGGATTGCAAGTGGTGGCTTAACCCACTGCACCACAATTCAGGCCCATATTTACCCTTTTCAATTCCATATCCTCTACATTCACATACATTAATCTTAAGCATTAGCCTCATAAATGAGAATATCTGTATTTCTGAATATATTTATATGAAAAATATTTCTCATATAGAAGCTAAAGGCTCAAATCAGTAAATAGGAAAAAAAATGAACATGACTTTTAAAAAAAAGAGTTGATTTATATAAAGAGGAAAAAACTTGTAAAATATTCTGTATCATTCAAGAAATAGAAAGAACAATTGTGTCAATGAAACAAGAAGAGGATGAAACCAAAACAGGAATACTGAGAGGTTGATAAAAAGCTTTAGAATTTAAACATGAGTATTATTCTGAGAACTATTTCTGGTCATAGAAGAGGCAGAAATTACCATTGAGCAACTCTCCCCAAAATAACCAAGAAACAAAAAAAAAGACGACAAAACACAAAACTGGAAAACTACCCCAAATGTTTAAGAGGGAGCATAGAAAAAGAAGAGGAAAATCATCCAACTTTTCTCACCAATAGCCTGCGGATGTGAGATTTTAGAATGCTAGGCGTAAAGAGAACAGATTCCATAAAGGTTTAGGGGAAAAAAAAGTCATTAATTAATGGTCAAAAATGACTGGGTTTCATTGGCAAGAAAAAAACATCATGAATTCCTGATGGAATTTCTCTGGAAGTTACTGGATGACATTGTCTCTCAAAATGAGGTAGTTGACAAGAATCAGGTAAAAGACACAAAAGAAGGGAAAGAAAGGAACTTGAAATAAGAAGAAAGAGAACATTTGGATAGCGATGGGGGAAGCCAAGGTGTGCACTGTACCCTAGGTTTGGAGGCCACAAGCATACAGCATCATGATGCCTTATGCTTATATCATCTCTCTTTCTAAAAACTGCTGGCAAATGGCTTCAGTCAAACTAGAGGAATTAGCCAATCAAGCCCAAGTGATATGATATGAGAATTATTATTATTTTTTTATTTATTATTATTATTATTCAGAGACCCTACCTCGAAGTGCTGCAAAGGATGACATAAAGTAAGTATCATGTGATGCTGTACAGTAGTAGTCCTGGAGAGCATCTGGCCCAAGTGGAAAAAATATAAAATCCTAGTTTACTAACATGGTTAATATTATGATAAATTATATAGAGAGGCAAAGATGTGAAAAGATAAATAGCAACACTTAATACTGGAAGGCAAAGGTGTAGTGTCTCCCAAGCAATTGATCCAATAACAGTAATAATCATAGACAAGCAATAAGCAAACATTCTCAAATAAGAAAGCTCACAGGGGCTATTATAGCTTATGTAAGTCTCGGCAGACAGGTGGGAAAGGAAAGATTCTGACATTCATCCAAGCAATAGCTAAATCAAAACTAAAGGATGCAGGATTTGAGAAGATGGTAGGGAATATTAATCGCCTTTTGAATGACAGAATCCATACTATACAAGTGTAAGAATTATAATTACAGACTAGAATGTAAATTTTACAAATAGAAATTGAAAAATTATTTTTAAAAAGTTCTGATATCCTCATCCATTACTATCCTTAAATTCTAAGAATGGAAATTGAAAATACAGTTGGAAAAAAGCATGAATTCAATTGATTAATCGTTTTATAGCATTTTAACCTAGACTTTATAGAAATGATGTTTCTTGTTACAAAAAATAAAGTAAAAGACTATAATTTTTTAAAGTGTGTGTAGTATTATTTGTTTGTATGATTATTTATACTTGTCTATACCTCTATCTAGTTATATAGCAAAGCTTTCTCTCTTGGGAATCACATGTTAACAGTGGTTACATCTAGAAATATTGAGTCATAATTGTTTTCTTCTTTGCATTTCTATATATTTAATGCAATGATCATATGGCATTAAACTGATAATGATGAACACAGGTCATTGTCATTGGAAATTAAGTCATTTATTTACATTTTATTTTAAATGCGTACACATGAAGAATATAGGGTAGGAAGTAATCTCTTCAAATTTAAAACCTCTCGTATCACCTTTTCCATGAAACACTGATAAGGCTGTGTGAGGCAGGACCAGGAGAGGCTAGTGCAGAGTTCCCCAGTAAGTGATTGCTATAGGAAAGATGTCTCTGTAATGAGGCAGGACTTGGAGGCAGTACACAGAAATGGTTGACATGTAGATTTTTCTCCGGGCAAGCTTCTGTGGAGGGTCCACCTTGTGTTATGTTCTGATATATGCAGAGGTGGATAGCAACTAATTGAATAGGTCCCCACTGACACCAGGAGCTGTCAACACAAAACCTATTCACTAGTGAGAGAGAATGTTTTGACCTTCTCTCTAGAGAATGAAATGTTTCTGGAATGGCAAAAGGGCACCTATTTTTAGAGAAACCCTGTCAATTAGAGTCTTCCTTTGACAGTATTCAGAATATGTGAAATTCAAGAAAGTTACCTTCCTTTATCCTGAGTAAGTGTGTCCATATGGTGAGGTCACCTCAGTCACATAGATAAGAGCCACGGCTCCTCGTTTCCATATGTTCTCTCTGAAAGAGAGAAAAAATTAGCAACAGCCACTGAAATCTTTACATGTCATTAATTTGAAACAAATTCCACTTGAGTTGTTGAGTAATGAGAGATGTTGGACAACATTGCACATCCCTGAGCAGGAATTTGTAGGTGTTTCTGATACGGCAGTATTCCCAACTATGAACACACTGATACTTAGCTGGTTTGCCTGGCCCAGAGCCTTCTACGTAGGACCAGCCTCCACAGTTCCCTGCCCCATCTCAAAGCATCACACGCACATTGCTCAGAACATCATTCTGTTCTCCCCACATGCAATACACTCCCCCTTCCGGCTGCCATCTAAATCCTTCCGACCAACATGACTCTGCTTAAGTTCTATGCACTTTGGCCATTTCTACAAGTCCAGGTTAGACTCATATCTCCCGTCACCAACCCTGCATTATACCAACTTTCAGGAACCAACGTGGTTTAAGTACGTGGGTTCTGCATTCCAATGGCCTGCACCTGAATTGCAGCACCATCATTTTTCAGCTTTGTGCCCTCCGCAAGTCCTATAATGTGTTTGTGTTCTCATTTGTTTAATGCAGCTAATAACTGTATGCACCACTCAAACTTGTTAGGACTACATGAGATTACCCCCTAAAGTGTCAGTATAGTGACCCCCAGCTCATGATATTCACACTTAGTATAGAGTTTTCCAAATATGGTTGCAAAAGCCCTGATGTACCAATCTACGTCTGATGTCTTAAGCAGTCATGGGTACTGAATAGACAGCGAGTATATCCTGATTCATCTATTTCCTCATGATTCTGAAATAAAGAAAAAAAAAACGAGGCTTCTTTTCCCTCTAGGTTCCAACCAAGAATCTGTGATCTTGAGAAAGTCGCTGACCTCTCTAGCCTTCAAAGTCCGCACTGATTAAAAAGAAAAAAATGGAACAAGTATAAATCTGTCAGATTTGTATGCATAGCAGGTTCCCTATCTATGGGAAGAATTAAATAAGTGACAGTTTATATATGAAGAGGAGATGATAGAAATTATTTTATGGTCTCTTTTGTCTAAATTAAAAAGTATACCTTTCTTTCTTTCTTACAGTTAGGAGAAGAGTAAACAGTCTTTACCTACTTACCAGCAAGGGAAACCTGCCTCCAAAAGTCAATTCCTTCTCACCAAGGAGAGTTGAGTGCTAAAAAATTTAACATATGTCAAAACACGTCTTGGAGCCTGTCCAGGGCAGTCTGTAAAATGCTCGGAGCTTTCTGGCTCCAGGCAGCAGCCTCTCGCATACAGTATTCTGGCTACATGTGTCTCATGCATTTTTAAAGGTTCTGTTTTAAATGCAGGTTTATCAATAAAAATGCCACCAGAAAACAGCTTTGAAATTTTAATCTCTTCCTGAAATAAAAGGTTTCCTCAATCCAGGTCTGGAATTGGTGGTGTCTAAACACCATCTACTTTCATTATACAAGGGATTTTCCTACAGCTGCTAAATCCTAATTCTGCAAGATGTAAAAAATTAAAAATGCAGCTCTACACCTCTCCTCATCAAAAGCGCATAATTTAAGCCTTTATTGTGTCACTCATGAATTGTCTCTCCTGTAAGCTCATGGTGTCATAATATTCTTTTAGATTAATGAGGATCCCTACAATTACAGAGCAGAAACCATCAGGGTGCACAGCAGAGCCTGTCTAATGGCAGAAATTACCGTGAATGCTAATGCATTAGCCAAGAGTTACAAGAGGAATTACTGCTGCCACCTAATCCAAACGGTCTACATATGAAGGAAGGGCAGCCAGCTTTGCCATCTCTCAAAATCACATTGAGTAGAAGGTAAACTACCAGCGGGGACATTTTTATTCCTTTTTTTACACGTTACATATAATACAACTGCCTAGGAAATTAGGGCTGTATTTTTTTAAAGATTTATTTTTATTTATTCAAAAGGCAGAGTTGCAGAGAGGCAGAGGCAGAGAGAGAGGGAGGGAGGGAGGGAGAGAGAGAGAAGTCTTCCATCTGCTGGTTCACTCCCTGGATGACCACAACAGCTGGAGCTGCACTGATCCGAATCCAGGAGGCAGGACTTTCTTTAGGGTCTCCCACATGGGTGCAGGGGACCAAGGACTTGGGCCAGCAGAAAGCTGGATCAGAAGTGGAGCAGCTGGGACTCGAACCAGCACCCATATGGGATGCTAGCACTGCAGGAGGCGGCTTATTACACCACAGTGTCAGTCCCTGAGATGAGATTTTTTTTTTTTTTGGAAAAGGTTTTAATGTTCTGCAGAATGCAATTCCTATATTAACTAGCTGGTGCACACAGAATAGAAATATGCACATGGTTCCCTTAAGTAAAAACCCCTGTGTTCTCATCCCCCATACTTGGCTCACTGTAGCACTTGCCTTACACACAGTTGACTTGAATGGTTTGTTGGATCACTCCAATCTCTGCCTTCACAAGGCCTTTTCTTCTGTTCTATGTTTCAACTCTCTCCTCTCTCTTAAAGCACATTAGTCACTGGACAAGGGACCCACCCTTGTCAGGGTACAGTGAATAGAGGACTAGAACAGGAAACTTTGTCCAGGTCTTTTCCTGCTCCAACTCTGCCTCCATTTTGCTCTAGGAAGAGGTCATTTATACAATGATAAGATGACCATTTTGTTTCCTTTTTTCACATGCACGGACAGAGTTCAGATTCTCTGGCATGATCGCCGAGTTATCTACATCTCACCTCTGCAGGCTCACCTCTCCCAGACTCTGTGTTCTGAATGTTGTGTAGCATTTCCTTCTCCCCGCAGTGCCTTTGTGCCAGCTGTGTTGATTTCTGAAGCCTTTCCTGTTAAGAGAACTCCCTTTGCAGGCCATTGCTTTGGGGATTTCATCACTTACTTCAGTTATCCTGAAGCATCCACTCTTGTGACGCTGATGACATTGAATTAAAGTGATTGTTGTCTGCCAACTTTTTCTTATACATTTGTTCTGTCCAATGCAATAGCTCCAAGATGCATGGAACTAGCAGTGAAAATGAAATAAATGTAAAAAAAAAAAAAGTTCCTCCATTGTGCTTACCACATTGTACACACTTAACAGCTACACATGGCTGATGGTGACCAAATTAAACAGTGTGGTATGAAGCATTTGCATTAAAGTAGAATGTTCCACTGGACAATGCTGATTTTGAAAGTGAGGTCAGAAACCTCAGAATATTGTGTCTATTAGTATCTAAACCATCAAATCTACTACAGTGAATTGATAGATGTCTTCAAAAGGAATATGCAAGTCATAAATGCTAGTATCTATAAACTGATTCTATTTGCAAATAGGGTCTTCGGAGAATTAAGTAAGTTAAAGAATTTTCAGATGAGATCATCCTGGATTTAGGGTGGGTCCCTTCTCCAGTGACTAATATGATTTAAGAGAAAGGAGAGAGTTAAAGTATAGACACAGAAGAAAAGGCTGCGTGAAGTTAGAGACTGGAGTGATCCAACAGACCAGAGAATATCGAGGATTATTGGTGACCATCAGAAGTGGGGAGAGAAGCGTGGACCAACAGATCAACCTACTGGCATCCACAAGATGCCTCAATTTCAGACTCCTGGCTTCCTGTACAGTGAAAGAATGAATGCTCTTTTTAACCACCCAGTTTACAACAATTTATCACAACAGCCCTAGGAAATGCATATGTTTCTCTCTTTATAGCAAAGGAATATTTTATGGCTGGCGCCGTGACTCAATAGGCTAATCCTCCGCCTAGCGGCGCCGGCACACCAGGTTCTAGTCCCGGTCGGGGCACCAGATTCTGTCCCGGTTGCCCCTCTTCCAGTCCAGCTCTCTGCTGTGGCCCAGGAGTGCAGTGGAGGATGGCCCAAGTGCTTGGGCCCTGCACCCACATGGGAGACCAGGAAAAGCACCTGGATCCTGGCTCCTGGCTCCTGCCTTCGGATAGGCGCAGTGTGCCCGCCGCAGTGCACCAGCCACAGCAGCCATTGGAGGGTGAACCAACGGCAAAAGGAAGACCTTTCTCTCTCTCTCTCACTGTCCACTCTGCCTGTAAAAAAAAAAAAAGGAATATTTTAAGGACATTGTGATTACCCAGAAGGAATTGAATGAAGGGAATCAGTGATTCAGGTGATAAGAGTTGTTGAGTGTCAAATGGAATGGCAAGGTCAGGAGATGAACAGGACAGGGAGGACACGCTGGATGCAAGCAGGCAGGGAGTTATCAAGAAGATTCTGAAGCCCAGCAGAAGGAACATTTCCCTTGAGTGGGTCCATGGCAAGCTCAAAGACAGAAGAGACAGATAAATGTTATTGAAATAACAGAAACTCTTGGCAAATTTACATATTTACACACTTTTTCAGTTGGCTTGATACAAAGTATATGATCACAATAAAGCATTATAAGATATTTTTCTTTCTTTGCTTTTCCTACTTACTTTCTCAATAATTGAGGTTGGAATATCTTTATTTTTCATACTGATCTCTCCAGTTATTTTCCCATGTTGAAATCAGTGCACATTTACTACCAATTGCAAATATTTGGAGTGTGCATTCAGAGTATAGGGCACTTCCAAACTTCTTGCCAAATAAATAGCTTAGAATACAGAAACAAAAAGAATACTTTCTTGTCCTGCACATACAGTATATATTTGGGTCTCTTTTTTTGGCCTGCCTGACTTTGCAGCTTTGGAATTTGCAGTTTATGGACCACCGCTGCCTTTCTAATTCCAGAAAAGTCCCTCCAGCCTGTCTTAGGTCACCTTACAATTTCATCCTCCGTGGTGCCCTTTACCTCCCTTTATGTTATCATTTTCACACATGAAAAGTCTTTGCACACTTCCCTGGTAGGGGTTTGTGTCTGACTTCTGAGATATTCTCCTCCTTACTGGCCTCCACTTGCAACTTTAAATTCCCCAGTCGACTACAGACTGGGGCTTCTTTGGGTAAATGTGCTTTTTTATGAGGCAAAGTGATTTTCTTCTACATTTCTATTACCCTAACCTATTTTACCTAATTTGAGTATAATCTGTATCTCAAACTCAGGGGATGGTGTGACATCATGAATTCTCTCAGACCAATGACAAGAGAAGTTAGTGGATGAACACAGTTACGAAGAGGTAGGGGGTAGAGAGAGACTACCTGGGTTGAAAAACAGCTGTGGCATTTAAATGTTCCAGATTCTTAGGCAACTCCCTCTCTATGTCCTGTATCCTAGTTTTCTTATCATTAAAGTATGATTAAAGTAATTATATAATAGGTTATTTGGATTAAATAGAGAAAGAAAGAGAGAGAGATCTTCAACCTGCTGGTTCACTCCCCAGTGGCCTCTATGGCCAGGGTTGGGCTGGAGTGAGCCAGGAGCCAAGAGCTTCATCCAGGTCTCCCATGGGGTTGTTGGAGTGCAAGAACTTGAGCCATCTTCCTCTTCTTTCCCAGACATGTTAACAGGGAGCTGGATCGGAAGTGGAGCAGCTGGGACTCGAACTGGCACCATTATGGGATACCTGAGTCATGGGCAGCAGCTTAATATGCTATACCACAATGCTGCCACAATATTTATAAAAACATATAAAACACAATAAGTGTTCAACTAATATAGTCTATATTACTATTGGGAATTTAGATAAGAATAGCGGATGGTTATGGCCAGAAGTTAGTTGTAGAAACATGATCAGAGATACATTTTTAAAACAGGAAATTCATGAAAGGCATGAAGGACAATAGCCAAAACCTGGCTTGATCTTGAAAAGCAGACATCAGGGGACTGACATAATATTGTGGAATAACCTGCACCAGCCACTTTCTTATACATTAGCACTTGCAATCCTTACTGCAAACCAAGGTGACAGGCCTTCTCACCTTTGTTCCACACATGAAGAGGAGGAGGCCAAGAAAAATAAAATATGACCCAGCAGAAAGCAGAAGGTCTTTGGATCTGAGTTGACAGATGCTTGAATGCCAGCTCTGCCACATGCCAGTCATGCTGAGTAGTAGGTGTCCAGTTACCTTCCAATCCACATGCTTTTCATCTGCAAAATGACAATATTAATACCTATACTGTAGTTTTGTAGGATTTACGATGTAGTTGTAGGACCATGCACAATGCTCTGTGTGTTACAGGCTTTCAACAAGTGGAATTTGCACCACTGTACTGGAAGCAATGGCATATGTCGCTCCCCCTCTTCGTGGAGGAACGACACTGAACCCTGCGCTGTTCTTTCGTCTGCTCGGCCCTCCCCGGGTTTGCTGCTGGTTCTTCCCGGGTTGGCTACTATCCCTTCCACCTCCGTGGAAGGGCAGTTCCCCCTGGCCACATTCCCCACTTCCGCAGGGGAGCGGCACACCGCCGGCCGGCTTTCTCGGGGGCTGCACGGGTTCCCTTAGATGTTCCCCATAGATGTTCCCGGTGCATGCCGTCTCTCTCCTCCTTTATAGTCCTCCTCCGCCAATCCCAACTCGGCTGCCCACACGCCGAGTACGCTGCTCTCCAATCAGGAGCAAGTCCTACAGTTAATTGGTTGAACTGGAGGCAGCTGTGCGGAAGCTGTTTACTTCTCTCCCAGCGCCATATTGTGGGAGAGCAGATGCATAGAATAAGTCTTAATTCCAGTAACAGTCTAGTCCGGTTTGCTCCCCACAGGCATACAAGCTGGTGTGCTGGTTAACAGGAAGTCCCCCACCTGTAGGTTGTCATGGTGTTCTGAGGTTCATCTTCCTTGGCTCACGCTTAAGATCAGGCATTATCCTCTGGGCTAGAGGAAAGGTTTCCTGAAGACAGGACAGCACCCTATCCTCACTGTTGACCTGGCATGTGTAGGCGCTGATTTTGGGGGTATCTGACAGCTGTAGTTCGGAGCAGTGGTCTGGGCAGTGTTTTTGAGGAACACCGGCTGATCTGTGATCATGCACCAAGCCAAGCACAGACAAGGCTCACACTGAGTACTGGCGCCCTTGGGAATCATTATACATCTTCCATCATGAGTAAAATGAAGAGATTTCAGAGAGGAGAACTGTGGACATAACTGTCAAGGAAATTGGCCCTCTGAGACCCATCTGGCAGTGTCACTGTATACTCTGTGGTGAGTTTGTTTACAAGGGCTTGATTTCTTCCATCTTTCATTTCTTTATGCATAGGTCTAGCTCAAAAGTTTTATCATTTTCTGAATTATGTTTCTACTCTCAGGGAGGTCTTCTGTTCCCTTAGGCAAAATTTGCAATCCCACATAGGAAATGTCTGTTACATAACAAAGGCTGTATCTTGTGTGTGTCTGTACGGAGCTAAGAAAGAAGTAAAATTAGGGCCTGTGCTGTGGCATAGCAGGTAAAGCTGCTACCTGTGATGCAGGCATCCTATATGGGCACTGGCTCACGTTCCAGCTGCTCTACTTCCAATCCAGCTTCCTGTTAATGCCATGGGAAAAGCAGCAGATGGCCCAAGTGTTTGGAGCCCTGCCATCCACATGGGAGACCTGGAAGAAGCTCTTGGCTCATGGCTTCTGGCTTTAGCATGGCCCAGCCACAGCCAATGTGGGCATTTGGTAGTGACCCAGAGAATGGAACATCTCTCTCTTTCTCTTTCTTCCTCTCTCCTTGTCTCCTTGTCTCTGTAACTCTGGCTTTCAAAAAAATAAATATTTCTTTAAAAAATCGAAAGAAAATTAACAGTTAGCATATTCAAGTAGTCCCCACTAACGTTACCTACCTCAAGACTAAAATTTCTACCTAAAAATTGAAATTCCTACCTATAGCCATTCATTACTTTCCACTTATTCAAGGAAAAGAAGTTCACTCCTTGTAAGCAAGTAATTATGAACCCCAGTTTAACTGGGTGGTTTCAGTTTTCCTGAGGTGGTGCAGGTTGTACCTGTGTCCTAGACTAGTTATTCATGGTTCCCTTTTTACTCTTAAGAGTATTTCAGGGTGCCAGCACCATGGCTCACTTGGTTAATCCTTTGCCAGCGGTGCTGGCATCCCATATGGGTGCCGGTTCTAGTCCCAGTTGCTCCTTTTCCAGTCCAGCTCTCTGCTGTGGCCCAGGAAGGCAGTGGAGGATGGCCCAAGTGCTTGCGCCCTGCACCCGCATGGGAGATCAGGAGGAAGTACCGGATCAGTGAAACAGCAGCCGTAGTGGCCATTTTGGGGGTGAACCAACAGAAGGAAGACCTTTCTCTCTGTCTCTCTCTCTCTCACTGTCTATAACTCTATCTGTTAAAAAAGTGTTTTAAAAAAAGAGTATTTCAGTTACAATGGCAAAATGTATGGTCCCCTTATATACAAGGGGATTAATAATCAGGTACTTTCCAATCCACTCTAATTTATTTGCCCTGTACCCTGATACCAGACCTCATGAATGCCCAACTTTTGGCCTCTGTCCTGGTTTGAACTCTTCCTTTACTTTTTCTCCCGGTCTGCACACACAGGAACCCTTTCTGCACAGTCTTCATCCTATGTCCTCTCCCTCCATGTTCCCCAACATTTCTCCCATTTCCTCTCCATTGTCTCTCTTTGACAATGTACTATTAGGGTCCTTTCTGTTGCTAGTATAGAATTTGATTTTGATCACTCATAGTTTTTCATTGTTCTTGAATCACATATTCCAAGTTTGCAAGTCTCTAAACAATGTAGAATGATGCACACATTGCAATTAAATCTATTTATTTCCTTACACAGTGGTGGTTATGTGGAACAAAAACAAGTTAAAGATTCAGAATTAGGGTATTTGAGATTAACCTAGCTCTCGCATTTAAAGGGGAGAATTTATTCAGATATGCTGAGAAATGAGCTCACAGTCTTAGAGTTTATCAAGAAAAGAGTTTATGTGGAATCCTACTCTCTCAGTTTAAGTTCAATACTTTTTCCATTTTCCTATTCCCTTTTAATGTTGTTAACTAATTTAATGATTACATATTTTTAAAATGAAGTATGTTTCTCACAGAGAGCCTCAATGCATCAAACCACATCCAATGGGACAAAAAAGTCAGGTAATAAATAAACTAATAACAACAATACATGATGTAAAGTCAAGATTTCCAGCTCACAACACATAATCCAAGCACATTTTCAATGATTCACTGGAACTTAGGGTTTTGAAATTTGTAGAAATCATATTTTAATGTCAGTATTACTATGCTGTTAAGATGCCCATGAGAAAAATAGCTAATTAATGCAACCCTGCACGCACATATATCAATTTTGATTTGTTATATTCACAAAAATTTAGAGCGATTAGAGAAGGAAGAAATCAAAATAAAAGCAGGCTTCCGTGAGAGTAGAAGAAAAAGAACTCATGAGGAGTCAGAAGTACACCATATTTGGGGATGGGCAAATGTGCACAGGGATAAAAATGCAAGGAATTTATGACTGGTCCATCTCTGAAGATAATAATCCACAATATCAAAAGGGAAACCTTGTGCATTGATTTCTAGGGTGAGCAGATTTTTCTTTTGTTAGAATGGATTTTCTTATTTTTATAACTCTTCCTAAAAAGGAAAACTGCATCCATTTGATGCATCTTTTAGACCAATTTAGAATTAACAAAGGGATGACCCAATAGCAAAATGCCTGGAGTTAAGAAAATAAACAAACATTTTACACTTCCATTTTTGGAAAGGCCTACAAAGCAACTACTTGGGAAATGACACAGGAAAGATTAATACACTTTGGGAACAGAAGATTTCTGTGGTTTTTAATAAACCATGAAACACTATCCAAAGCCACACAATCAGGATGTGGGAAAACATGAGAAGAGGAAGGGCATAAGCAACAGGCAACATCTGTTTGTAGCTTTTTCCTTTTATGGAAAGTGTTGGGGTTCTGAGTCATTTTCCTTTTTTCTTCATTTGTTCAGTAATACTGACCTCTCTTTACATTAATGGCACATATTGCCAGGTGCCTGCTTACTCCATGCCTTTTCAGGGAATAGCTTCCAAACTCAGTTCAAGTATCAGAAGGTAATGGGAGACTGTGTTAGGTAAAGTAGGCTCAGCCATGAGAGTCGAATCACATTCAGCCTAAGTCAGTCATTGGAGTCCTTTCTCCTGCCAGGGACAGAGGTGGGGTAGGCTCATGGCTACTGTCCACCAATGGGACCTGAGGGGATATTGAATATAGGAAACGTAAAGGAGAAAACACTCTCCTCTTCTTCTTGCCTTTGGACTTTGCCATGAAAGGCTGTGATGCTTGTGCTACAATGACCATCTTGTAATTTTTGAGGCGAGAAAGCCAAGAGCTTGACAATCAAATTCTGACTTGGAATAAAGTAAATTTGGCTCAACCTGGCTAGCTCTTGTTTAGGAAAAGGCAATGCAAACCCTGGAACTGTAAATGACATTAGGCAAACATCACACCTCTGCATAGACACTTCAGTGATCTCCAGTCTCAACTGGAGTCAAAACTGAAGCTTTGCAATCACCTGCAAGACCCCCCACGATCTGCCCAGTTGTCAGTATGATCACAGCGCCCATTTGCCTTTCTCCTGCTCACTCTGGCTTGGCCACACTGGGTTCCTTGCAGCTGCAGAAAGCAAATCTTCATGGTCTATCATTGATGCTGCAGACACCTGCATGACTCCTTCCTCCCTCCTGTGGTGCCTTCCCCAATTTCTCATACTTACTTGACTAACTAAATAATTGATTTGTTTTTTATTTTCACATCCTGAAAATCCTGATATCTCTTTTTTAAACTCATCAATTGACATCTTATAAGAATACTTCAAAATTTCTGTGAAAATATGGAACAAAAACTCATTTGGGGGACTGACATTGTGACATAGCTTGTTGAGTCACCACTTGCCAATGCTGGCTTCCCAAATGGGCACCAGTTCGAGTCCCCACTGCTCCACTTCCAGTCTAGCTCTCTGCTAGTGTGCCTAGGAAAGCAGTGAAAGACAGCCCAAATACTTTGGCTCCTGCATATAAGTAGGAGACCCAGATGAAGCTCCTGGCATCAACCTGGCCCAGACTCAGCTGTTGTGGTGACTGGGGGAGTGAAACAGCATATGGAAGATCTTGATCTCTCTGTATCTCTCCCTCTCTCTCTCTCTCTATATATATATATAACACGGCAATGCAAAAAATAAAATAAATCTTTAAAAAAATGAGCTTGAGGCAGGTGCTTGGCTCAGTGGGTAAGCTAATTCTTGGGGTGCCCCTAACTTATATTAGAGTGGCTAGGTTTGAGACTTGGCTCTACTCCCAATTCAGGCTTTCTGCTAACACACCCCCTGGGAGTTAAGGCACATGATGGCTCAAGTGGTTGGGTTCTGCCACCCACATGGAGACCCAGATTGAGTTCTAGGCTCCTGGCATTAGTCTGGCCCAGCCCCAGTTATTGCAGGCATTTGGGGAGTGTACCATTGGATGGAAGAGCTCTAGTTTGTCTGTCTGTCTGTCTGTGTGTCAGACTCCGAATTTATTCAGACTCTGAATCTCTAATAAATAAAATAAGTGAATAAAGAACATTTTAAGGGTGAGTTTGGGAGAAAATAGTTAATGCCCATGCATAGTTTATCTCCCAATACATGGATTAGATACATGAATGAATAAATTTATGAGCATTCTTTCACCACTCATTAACTGACCCGATTCTAGATCCCCAGAGACCATTCTCCGATCACTGAGTACTCCTCTGGCCAGCTGAAACCAGATCAATAAAAACAGTCTCCCATTCCATCACCACCCTCCTTTCTGTTTTCCAGATCTTAGATGTAGGTGGGGGAGAAAGGAACCATAAAGCCACTTAACTAATGAGCCTCGGATATCTGCATAATCTTCCTTTTGATTCCATTAGTGACTGGTTTTTGATGAATGAAAAGAATGAACACCAAGAAAATCTAAGCAAATTTAACTGATGCTTTGCAGTGCCGTCCTGAACCCACAAACTTTTGCCACTTCCCCCAGACAATTTCTGGCCCTGTGAAATGGCCACCCTGGGATAGTGTATCTCTGTGGTCGCACACAAGGGCCCAAATCCTAAGGAAAGACAACTTTAATAAGTCATCCTTGTCAAAGGTCACAGGTCTAAGTCCTCATTGTTACAGAGAAAATTCAGAAAAGCAGTTACTTCAAGTTTCCCTCATACTCAGTAGGTTCCCGAAGGGCTGAACAAAACTTATTCAATACTTACCACCTGGATTCAAAGAAGAAAGTGAAAACATCTTGGATCAGTCATCTCAGAATCAGCAGGATTCTCTGATTCTGTCCTTCTAATAATTGAATCAAAACTGGGTAACTGGACTTGATCTTGTCTGATGCTTCTGAGTCTCGTATATATAAGATCTCTGGGTCTGGTTGGTCAGTCTTATTTCCATGACATAACCACACATCCCCAATATTAAAGTGAAATCAAAAGTAACTCTTAGGAAAGGACAGTTCCTACTAGGATATGTCAAAGCCTCTTGAATTCGAAACTATTCTCTGGGCAAACATCAGAAAGCTTTACGATAATTTTGAGTAGTTAGTGACAGCATGGCTCCATTATGGTGGAAATGCATCTAAAAACTTAATCAGCACATCCAAGATGAATTCTCTGATTAGCCAAGCTCTGAGAACTCCTAAAAGTAAATTAAATCTGGGTCTTGTTTAATTTCATGTCTCCCCAACACAATTGACCGCCAAATGCTTTTTTCCTGTCACACAAGGGAAATAGATTTAGTCCATCTCGTTACATTAATGAGCACAATAAAAATAATTTAATCATCCTCTGACCACTTAGGAAAATATGACTGTAGAATTTTTATTTGTAGGCACTGATAATTATACTATTATTATATATTTAATATGATATTACATACTATTATTATATTATTGTTATTTTAAAGTTAGGGATAATAAACAGAATCCATTTATATTCATTTCAGAGATTCTTTTGGATATTAACTTTTTAAAATATAATGCCTAAAACCAGTTTTCATTTTGAGATCGTGCTCATGCTGTTAAAATTCAGTCACATACACACACACAAAGATTTAAAATAAGCTGGATTCCTACTAAGCAAGATTGCTTTTCAATGATACCTTAGCATTCCTGCTCCACTGAATGTAAAGAAGTAGGTTAATACATGGACAAAGTAACTTCTATTTGCAAGATGTTAGAACGCATAGGGAAATCAAGCATATTTATAGATCCCCAAGGATCTATGAAAATCTTGCCATAATGGGAGAAAAAGTCTGATGAGGCAAGCATTTCATAAAGGAAACAACAACAGGTCAGGATCTAGCTGGTCATTCTTATTATATCAGTTCTTGCTTCAAAAATAGCCTGAGACCAGTAATGACTGGACACTGCTGATTCTATTAGTATACTCTAGCAGAAAGTTTAATTGTCTTCCTCCAAACTACCTGTCTTTGTACTAGTTTAGCCCCTTGCTTCTTTCCCATAAGTGCTCAGAAACACTATTTCTGAAAACTCAATGTATATCCCTGGAGCCACTTTCCTGAAATTTCACACACTTGAATGCTACTGAATGATCTAATCTTGTAAAGTAGAACAGATAGATAAACTCCAGAGGGACATGATAGATGTTGTTCATTACACAGAGGTGGGTTTGGGCAGAAAGCATTGATTTTGAAATGCCAAGACTTTTTCTGTGGTACCCAAAGGAACTTTTCCAGAGCCAATAGACAATGTACAGGTGGAAAAACAAGTCAAAGAGTCCACCCATTTCTATGAGGAGGTTCAGGACCAAATTTTCAGTGCACCTTGAATAATCATGCCAGATTTTCTGATATTTCTCTTGATTATTAAGTTTATTTTATTTGCTATCCTTTTAACCGTTATATAGATACCATTTCTTGTTTTAGTCTATCATATTTAATGCTTCTTATATCAAACTTCCCACATCATTTTTATGTGACTAGGATCATAAGAGTAGTTGTGTTCTTATTCACATAAGGCCCAGCCATATTCGGCTTTTGCTAAGTGACACGATTTAAAATATTTTTTTTACAATGTATTCAACACTTAATGATGGAAATTTGTTAAATAATCATCCCTGTTTCAAATGACTTGTGTTATTCTGGGGTTGCGTAGATTTCTATAAATTCAGTTCAACAAACATTTCTTTTTGATAATATAGTAGGCAATGAGGAAAACAAATATTTATTAAACGCATAACATAACATCAAATACTTAACATGATTCTTTTATTTAGTAGTCAGAAAACATGGAGCTATATAACATGGTTTCTTTTTTTTTATTTAGGAAATAGAGAAGTTAAATAACTTGTCCAAATCACTGAGCTCATTATCTGTCTACAAACAATTATGATGTGAACTGGGTATATGAATTCCCCCATCTAAGCTCTTTGCCTTACATCCACTGAAAACAACACAAGGTGCCCTGTCATTAGATGTGAGGCTATTTTTAAATAAGTAATTTCAGAAGAGTGTGGGGTGGCATATTAGGGACAGACTTTATGTGAAAAGGTGGGATTGGAGCTGAGCTTTGAAAGATGGAAGCATATCTGGATAGATGGAAAAACATCAAAGAGGACTGAGGTAAGTAGATGTGTTTGGGCAGAGATGTGGAAGCAGAAAAAGGCATAGTATATTCAAAGGACACTGCAGGCTCTGTCTTTGTAGAGGAAATGATTCAGCTTTGAAATCAACATAAGTGAAATCTAGGATTAATTTAATACCAGGTTAATGGATCATCAATTATAGATGACAGAGATGAAAGAAATAAGAAAATGATGATAATAATAGTTTCAATCACTCATTAAGGATTTATTCGTAGCCACGTAGTATACTAAGCACATGCACCCTTTTATGGAATCTTTACAATAGGAAAAGACTGCTATATACACATTTTACAGTTAGGGAAACCAAGGTTCACAATTCCAGTTCTAATCAGGTCACAAGGAGAGAAGGTCACCAAGCTTATGTGCCATGTAGCACTGCCTCACAGTGTGAGCAGAAATGGAACCAGGCACACTGAAATTCTAGTCATCAAATTATTATTTACAAATAATACTATGTCCCAACTGCTCTACTTCCCATTGAGCTTCCTGTTAATACACCAAAGATGGCCCACGTGCTGAGGCCTCTGCCACCTCTGTGGGATACCCAGCTAAAGCTTCTGGCTCCCATATTTGGACTGGCCCAGCCTAGGCCATTTCAGCCATTAGGGGAGTGAACAGTGAATGAGATTTCTCTCTCTACTGAAGAGAATTTTAGCAATCTTTGGTGACAACATGGTAAATGAAATTTAATCTTTTATGGATAAGAAATTTGAGATGCAAAAAGGATAATTATCCATACAATAGACTAAAGCAAGCTTATAATACTTGCCAGCCATTGGGCTTCCAGTCTAATGTTCTTTCCACTGTTTTATGCTGAGTCAAAGCAGAGTTGGTTCCCTGCATCTGTGAGTTCCACCTCTGTGGATTCAACCAGCTGAAGATAGAAAATGGTTGAAGAAAAACAATTAAGTCTGCAAGAAAGTGCATAGACTTCTTCCATCTCATTATTTGCTAACTAACACAGTATGACCATGACTGACATAGAATTACATTTTATTGGGTATCAAACAACATTTGGAATTATGTTTTATTGGGTATCAAACATCATTTGGCAATGATGGTACAAAGGAGGTCCCATTCAAATACTCTGCCATTTTATAGAAGGAAGTTGAGCACCCACAGATTTCAGTATCCTCAGAGGGTCTTGAACAAATACTCCAGAGATATAGAGGGACAGCATTACTGCTATGAAAACATTGTCTTCCCCACCTCCCCAAATTTAAATTTGCTCTTTTTCCAGTCCAAAATTACAGAGTACCACGATATTGCAGGTGACTCTTTCCAAAATCAATGTATATTCCAATATGGAGCTGTGACCTTTCTACAGGCAAAAAAATATTACATTTATTTGATTATCTGTGTTTATGAAGCAAATCTTAGTAAAATATAGGTGGTTGTTCCCCAGAAAGATAAGCTACACAAAATGTAGCACTGAGACATATTTTGCTAATTTTATGTTTAATATTTTTAGTTAAAATAGAGTTGCCTGATAAATTTGTCTCAAATCAGAGAATCAATTTATTCTTGGATGATGTGATTAAATGTAATATATGGTTTAGGGAGTAAAATGACCCAGGGTTAAAACATCTCTCTCACTGGAAACTTTTCAGCCAATTTCCCAGAAAGCTATTTGGAAGTGAATAAAACATAAACTAATGTAAAAGACAAATATGCCTCATGCAGATGGATTAAACCATTATAGATTATTACCTGAAATTTTAAATATTGTCTAGGGAAAAGAAAAGCAAAGTAAGAAGGGAAAAGAGTAGAGAGAACAAGTAAACAAACAAACAAACAAAGATAAAATGAAGAATCTAAATGCCCTTTTTTTTCTGAACCCTGGGCACATAACTTATTTGTAGGTAGGCCATGATTCCTTTTTGCCTAGGGAAATGCCTTTTCTACATATTATCTTTTAGTAATTATTAATTACACCTTATTTAACCTTCCAGAGTATAAGTTTATGAAATTATGCTAATCCTTCTTGTTTTTCATGAACTCCAGTGACGCATTTACTTGATAACCCAAGAGTCTGGAATTTCAAAGGAGTCTAGTCACCACCCTTGGGATAGAGAGGCGAGATACAAACAAGGAAGCAAACAGAAACCAGTGCTGTAGTTTGACATGTGTGTCCCCTCCAAAACTCACGTTGAAATTTAGCTGCCATTCTGACAGTATGAAGAGGCAGGAGGCGTAAGAGATGATCAGGTTTTACCTTCAGGGATGAGATAGGTGCTGTTATATAAGGACACGTTCGGCTCTCCTGTCCTCCCGAACTCTCTCAGCCTTCTGCTCTTCCACCATCTGCTGATGCAGCAAAATATCATTGTCAGATGCCAGCACCTCAGTAAGGGATTTTCCTGGACCTCCAGAACTGTGAGACAGTAAGTTTTCTTTGGTTGTAAATTGCCCATTCCCAGCTATTCTGTTATAGCAGTACAAAATAGACTAGGACAGATGGAAGATCTATAGTCCTCACAGCTCATGGAGACGGTGTTTACCTGGAGGAATAGCACAGTCCCATCGTCAGGATTAATGTCATCATAAGTGGAGGAGAATGGTTTTGTTTGGGGTCCATAAGTTTAATAAGTAGCTATCTTAGTTCTATTTTAAGGATGAGAAAAATGCCACCAGACTTCAGTCATTACAATGGGTTAGAGGAGAGTTTGAGCTAAAAATTGTCGCTCCCCCTCTTCGTGGAGGAACGACACTAAGCCCTGCCTAGGCTTCATATCCGAGTCACGGCACCATTATGTCGCTCCCCGTCTTCGTGGAGGAACGACACAGGACCCTGTGCTGTTCTTTTGTCTGCTCGGCCCTCCCCGGGTTTGCTGCTGGTTCTTCCCGGTTGGCTACCGTCCCTTCCACCTCTGTGGAAGGGCGGTTCCCCCTAGCCACTTTCCCCACTTCCGCGGGGGAGTGGCATACCGCCGGCCGGCTCTCTCGGGGGCTGCACAGGTGTTCCTTCAGATAGATGTTCCCTTTAGATGTTCCTGGTGCATGTTGTCTCTCTCCTCCTTTATAGTCCTCTTCCACCAATCCCAACTCTGCTACCCACACGCCGAGTACGCTGCTCTCCTCCAATCAGGAGCAGGTCCCACAGTTTATTGGTTGAACTGGAGGCAGCTGTGTAGAAGCTGTTTCCCTTCTCAGCGCCATATTGTGGGAAAGCAGATGCATAGAATAAGTCTTAATTCCAGTAACTTAGTCTAGTCCGAGTTGCTCCCAGTTGCTCCCCACAAAAAATAAAAAAAATTACTTAGGGCCTTGCAATGGCATTTAGGAGAAAGGAGAGTGATCAGTTCTAGGAAGTGGGCAAAGATTTAGGAAGTGATCAGATTAGAAAAGGAAAGAGCTGAGGTAAAACAGTAGAGTAAGCAGATAAAGACTTAGGTTAGGGGGCTGGTGCTGTGGCATTAGTGGTTAAAGCTGCCACCTCTGCTGCTGCATCCCATTCGGATGCCAGTTCTAGACCCAGCTGCTCCACTTCCAATCCAGCTCCCTACTAATGTGCCTGGGAAAGCAGTGGAAGATGGCCCAAGTGCTTGGGTACCTGCACCCACGTGGGAGACCCTGAAAAAGCTCCTGGCTCCTGTCTTTGGATCAGCTGAGCTCTGGCCATTGTGGCTATTTGGGGAGTGAATCAGCAGTTGGAAGATCTCTCTGTCTCTGTCTCTCTCCCTCCTGCAACTTGACCTTTCAAATAAGATAAATAATTTTTTAAAAAAAAAGACTTAGATTAAAGAATAAATAATACAGGGCCCATGCCAGAAGGGCTAACATTTCAAACATTCATCAAGTCACTAGAGTAATTTAAGAGCACAGATCATATTGCATTGAGAATGAATTATCTACTAGGAGGTCCTGTTCCTAGAGTGTCCTTTGGACAAGCAGAGAAGTACTGGCTAATGTGGAAGAAAAGGTCACGATGAACCATTTTTAGATGTGAATCTCTCCCCCTCCCCGTTTATTTTTTAATCTAGAGTGAGAGGGTAACTGTGAAAAATCGTCAAAACAAGCTAGCAAGCTGGGAACCAGCTGGGCAGTCCCATTCAGGGTAGCCCTGGAGGTGCCATTTAATTACAGATCATTAAACAAATAAATGCTAAGTGGAGGGAGCGGTTCATTTTTTCTCAGTTAACCACACCAAATGGTGTGAACAGCTGGAAGGTGACTGTCATCCAGGAGGGACCCTTTTACTTAGCCTTTAAATACTACCACAGAGGGTTGCTCAAGTAACAACCACCAGCCACTGTTCTAGAAAATTCCCAGGCAGCAGTACACAGTGCCTGACTCTCCCACCTCCTGTGCCATATCCTCATGGCCTAATTAGATACCTTAGAAAGTCAATTAGCAGACTACTGAAGAGTGTGAGCTTCAGAGATAGAAAACTACGCTCAAATTTCAGCTCTGCTGATTTTCAGCCACCTAATTTTGTCTGAAACAGCATAAATACCCAGATTTTCTTTCTCCTTTTAGGAAATGGTTCTGTGGTTGTGGTGAATTACATATAGATAATGACCCTTAGCCCTAAGTCTACTATATAATAAATGCTTAAGATCTGATAGCTAGTGCCATAAAAACTGAGCTCAGTTATGACAGTTTACTATGTCAGACAACAGTATAACAACATACTATAGTTGGGAAATGCCTAAGATCTTCAAAAGTCTGCCAGCCCATGTGCCTACCATGCCAGCCGTCCATCGTGCCTCTGTCTCCCTTACAAGAGCCACATTTGTGCTCTGATTTTTTTTTAAGAACAAGTTGTTTCCCCATTTCAGAGTCTGCTATTTTCTTCTCCCCAGGCAAATTCCTCGCCAAGGCTCTTCTGGAAAGCTGGTGGTCATGCTTCAATTCTTATCTAAACATCATTTCCCCAAGAGGCTTTGACTTCCCCGCCACAGGGGGACCCGTCACACATCAGAGTTCTCCTTCGCAGCAGCTATCAATTTGTAACAATGAGTGTTTTATGGTAGGATTATCTTTTTCATACCTACCTCTCCCGCCAGGCCCTATGCTCCAAAAAATACAGCACTTGGTTTCTCTGTGTCTCCATATATGCTGTCAATTCCACAAGCTAACTGATTCAGGTCACTGGCACACAATCCAGGTAGACACTTAGTTCTGACTTTTCCACTCAGAAAGAGGAATATTTCCATGTGCTTGGGTGTATTCTGTAGGCTCAGGAAAAAGTACATGGACTTGTGTCTCAGACAAAGCACAGTCCAAGCCTTCCAGCTCTGGGCAATTTGGCTTTTGTGTCTTCATAAATATATCAATTTTATTACTTATGACTCAGAAAATACAACAAATATTTTTTACTTTCATATTTACTTTTCTCTCTGAATGGTATGGAATGTCTCCTTTCTGCCACGTTCTACTGACAGCACACTGTGTTCCTCCACACACACTTTTTCACTAGCCACAGGATCTTATGGTGTGATCCATTAGATCCATTAGAATCCTTTGTAATCACGCATATGCATTTTCCATAAGTATTTGAACACTCCTCATTCGAATGGGTTTCAAAAGGTTTTTGTAGCAAATTACTTTTCAATTCCGTTTCCTTCAAACTTGGTGAAGTAGTCATGCGTATCTCGGTGTATTTAACAAATTTAGTATTCACTGGGCTTTGGATATTAAGTTCAGAGTTACTCGAAGGCCCTTGTGTTACAGGTTTGGCCCCAGGGTGGCGCTATGGAGCGAGGACGGAGACATTATTCTCCAATCTCGGTGCTTAGGAGGTAGCTTGGTCGCAGGTCCTGAGGTCCCTGGGAGGATGCCATTTGGAAGGGAGTTCTGAGAAGATGTGTTATTTAAGCATGAGTCAGGCCCAGTTATTCTCTCCCTGCTTCTCGGTTCGCCATCCAATCTTTTCTCTGCTCACATTCAGTGTTCCTGCGCCCTCATTAGACATCAGACGGGTGGGGACACTTTTTGAACTGTGAACTCCCAAAACATGAGCTGAAATAAGCTTTGCCTCTTAAGTAGCCGGAGTTGGGTAGTATAGAAACAAAAAGTTGACTAGTAAGCTATCTTCCATTTCTGCTTTCGAGAAAGACATTTGTAAGATCATCAGAAAAACTGGAATCGGCATATTTACCTGCAGAGTTGTGGCGGTGGTTTAAACTTAAACGGTTAAGAGTAGAGACTTGATCTGAGGACAGCATCTGAGAGGTGCGGCCGGTGGGAGGTGTTTGGGTTGTAGGGAGAGTGCCTTGGATGGGGTTCTCTTGAGAGGTTTGCTGTTCACATTCAAGTTGGACCTAGGTTTGCTCTCTTTTTCCTGGCTTACCAAGAGATCACTGCTGCCTCATTCGCCGTAGCCACTCTCCACCAGACACCCAAATCTCCACCAGAAGCCCAAATCTTGTACATTAATCTGTAAGATGAAATAAACCTTTTCTTTCCCCCAAAAACACGTCTCAGGTATTTTTGTAAAGTGACAAAAAGCTCACAGATTCGGGGTATGGTGATTACTTTATTTGAGGTGAGATTCTGTGACGTAGGCAGTGGCAAGTTTATGCACATTTTATAACAAAGACCGCAGGATGACACGTCCTAATACAGGACCAAGATGCTCTGACTGTAGTTCCACTTCTGTTCCTGTTCTAATTGATTCCTTCATTGAAGAGATCTCTTTTATGAAGTGGGGACAAACTGACAGTACAACATACCTTCTCCTTACCAAATCCCTATGCAAGTATAAGCTCCAATGCTTTGCAATTGTCCCTGTAGCTCTTATTGTAAGATGGAAAAAAGTAAATATCAGCCAGAAAATTGTGCTTCATGACATTTCCCCAGCAGCATAGCAAAATTAATACACATGATATGTAAGAAATTATTATTTAAGTGTGCAGAGAGAGAAAAGGCAAGTGGAACAAAAAAGGAAGCAAAGAAACACAGCTGCACATCATATGAACATTTGAAATAGAATAGAAGAGAAACTAAAAAGCAGTGTGAAAAAGATATGTGTTGCTAGGACAATTGGTCATACTGATGTAAAAATTAAAATTAGTTTCCTCATACCAAACAAAAATAAAATGAACATAGAGCTAAAACTTAAATGCAAAAATCATCCAAATTTAATTTAAAAACAGAAAATAACGTACACATACAACAAAGAAAGAGAAATTATTTTGTCTTCAAACATGATAAAAGGTAATAATTTGAAGAATGCATTAAAAATAAAATCATCTATGAGTTTAAAGATAGTAGAAATGATAAGCTACTATAAGAAGACCCTTCTTCAGCTACCTAAGCAACAAAGGACTAGCATTCAGCACATGTTATCCTCTCTAGATCTACATTAAACAGACGATCACCAAAATATGAAAAAGTAAAACATTAAGAACAAGAAATATCTGAGTGAAGAAATTCAAATAGCCACTATAAATACAAAATATCCAACTCCACAAGTATCAGATTCATGGCAGTTAGAATACTGAAGCATACTCTAGCAAACAGCAACAAGTACATACCTATTGAGAAGACGTAGAGAAACAAGTCCCAAGTTGTAATAATGAGAGTATGTGTGCTAAGTTGAGTTCCTTGGTCAAGAATTTTTGAATATTCAGTGAAATTAAGGAAGCGCATAATCTTTGGTCGGACAGTTATGGGTCATCATACATATATTAGAGAAAACATATAAGCATAAATATGTATGTATATAAGAATATTTACGGTAGTATTGTTTGTGACATGGAAATTAGTGAAAATAACAAAATAGTGCAGTGATAAGTTTTAAGTATAATTCAGTGACAATAGGTGCTTGATTAAACTTTAGTTAGGGTTCAGAACCTTCTAGAATTATCTGCATACTTCCTTATAGAATCCAGTTTAGGCAAAAAAAAAAAAAAAAACCTTATCATTGAAATCTAATCATCTTTGATATCTGGTGAAGTTACCCATCTTTCATTATTTGCAGATGATGTCTGGTCCGCCTGGCCTTTCTTAAGCAAGAAGCTTAAGATTTATTTATTTATTTGAAAGACAGAAATATAGAGAGAAGGAGAAAGTCAGATTATCTTCCATCCACTGGTTCACTCCCTAGATGGCTGCAACAGCCAGGGCAGGGCCAGGGCAAAGCCAGGAACCAGGAGCTTCTTCCAGGTCTCTCACGTGGGTGCAGAGGCCAAAGTACTTGGGCCATTTCCAGCTGCTTTCCCAGGCGCATGAGCAGGGAGCTGGACAGGAAATGGAGCAGCCACATGGGGTGCCAGCACTGCCGGCAGAGGCTTAACCTTCTCCGCCATAATGCTGACCTTGGCAAGAATATTAATAGGGTGCTTAAGCCAGAATCTCCCTCACCCTTGCCTGAGGTTTCCTCTTAGCCATTCTCCATCCACTAGCCCAACCCTGTTCCTTGGCTATAAATTCCCACTTGCGCATAATGTATTCACAGTTTTCCCTAAACTTTACCCTACTGTAAAATTGCTGTGGTCCATATACCTATTGTGATGGTCCTGATTAAAATGCCTTAGTAAATATCATTATACACACACACATATACACAAGCACACACACACAAACAGAGAGAGAGAGAGAGAGAGAGAGAGAGAAGCCAAATAAAAGTTAAATTTATTGGAATAGAAACTCATATATTAACATCAATGAGATCAAAATGTAATGTTGAGTAAAGAAAGATCCATAGAATGCTTACAGTATATACTTGTGTGTGCAATTGTATAAATATTATAAGTTTGGAAACCAATACTGTATATTTATATAATAATAGTTTGGGAAAATGTGGCAATAAGGAGCAGCAGACTTCTTGTGGTCATTATCTTTGAATACAGAAGTAGATTTTTACTGAGTATACTGAGAGCTTCAAATGCTTCTGAAATATTTTCTTTCTTAAAAGTATCTGATCCAGGCCGGCGCTGCGGCTCAATAGGCTAATCCTCCGCCTAGCGGCGCCGGCACACTGGGTTCTAGTCCCGGTTGGGGCGCCGGATTCTGTCCCGGTTTCCCCTCTTCCTGGCCAGCTCTCTGCTGTGGCCCAGGAAGGCAGTGGAGGATGGCCCAAGTGCTTGGGCCCTGCACCCTATGGGAGACCAGG
Source organism: Oryctolagus cuniculus (assembly GCF_964237555.1). Taxonomy (NCBI): domain Eukaryota; kingdom Metazoa; phylum Chordata; class Mammalia; order Lagomorpha; family Leporidae; genus Oryctolagus; species Oryctolagus cuniculus. The sequence continues at coordinate 150,824,789 of NC_091436.1, forward strand.
AGAAGCACCTGGCTTCTGCCTTCAGATCAGCATGGTACGCCGGCCACAGCGCGCCAGCTGTGGCGGCCATTGGAGGGTGAACCAACGGCAAAAGGAAGACCTTTCTCTTTGTCTCTCTTTCTCACTGTCCACTCTGCCTGTCAAAAAAAAAAAAAAAAAAAAAAAAAAAGAGTATCTGATCCCATTCCCTGCTAATGTGCCTGGGAAAGCAGTGGATGACAGCCCAAGTCCTTCGGCCCCTGCTATCCTGTGGGAGACCTGGAAGAAGCTCCTGACTCCTGGCTTCAGCCTGACAATAGTCCTGGCTGTTGCGACCACTTAAGGAATACATCAGCAGATGGAAGATCTCTTTTATTTTTATTTTTTTAAGATTTGATTTATTTATTTGAGAGGCAGAGTTGCAGACAGTGAGAGGGAGAGACAGAGAAAAAGGTCTTCCATCTGCTGTTTCACTCTCCAAATGGCTGCAACAGCTCGAGCTGTGAATGTCCGAATCCAGGAGCTTCTTCCAGGTCTCCCATTTGGGTGCAGGGGCCCAACACACTTGGGCCATCTTCTACTGCCTTCCCAGGCCACAGCAGAGAGCTGGATCAGAAGAGGAGCAGCCGAGATTACAAGCAGCACCCATATGAAATGCCAGTGCCACAGGCAGAGGATTAACCTACTGTGCAAAAAGTGCCAGCCCTGAAGCTTTCTTTCTCTCTCTCTCTACCTCTCTCTTGCTCTGTCTCTCTGTCTTTCTTTCTCTGTCTCTCTCTATCTGTGCCTTTCAAATAGATTAATAATACTTAAAAAAAATGTGAGCACACTGTGGCAAAAATTGTGTTTTGATAGATCTGGATAATATGTATACTGTTGTCCTTTTGTTATCTACCATGGTTTTCATTCCATGAAAGATTGCTTAATATAAAATGGGATGAAGGTTTGAAATATAAAATAAATTGTGCTAATATCAAAATAAAAGAAAATGTTCTTTTATATTATTAAATATTAAAGCACCTAAATGGCACTGTCTATCCAACCACTAAATGTTTTATAATGAAATGCATTGTGTAAATATGAATTATGTTAATGTAGAGTTATCTTATTTCTAGGAGGAAAATGCAAATAATTCTGATGTAGAATTGTCAACATACAAATTAATGATGTTTTCATGACTTAAATTACACAAGAGAAAACTTAATTGCCTAAATAAGTCTGGCCAACCAGCCTATCAAATACACTTCAAAACCTTTGTTGATACGTAGGAAACAAATAATGGTTAAAATCATTACAGTAATTCTCATGAACTGAAGTGTGGGCTAACAGATCCTGCTGTGCTTAATTTGGATGTCAACCTGGAGATCTTCTTCCTTCAGCTGCTTGGATGATGGGGCTCTTTCCCTTGCTCTCACCTTTGCAGTTGTTGGTCAACCTGGCCCTTAGCATCTTTATGGAATGTAACAGGTTATCTAAGAATTTGTAAATGTTTCAGAAATTTTGCAGGTTAGTCTTGCAGAAGTTTGACTATAGTTCTTAGGGAAAAATTTTTACCTGCCTCATTGCAATATACTGCTTTCTAGTTTTAAATTTGAGTATTTGAGTCATCTTATCCATTGAGAAGATGTCTCTGTATTTTTAAATATTATTAAAAGATTTTTTTCTTTTTATCTTTTTTAAAGATTTGTTTATTTATTTGAAAGTCAGGGAGAAAGTTACACATACACACACACACACAGAGAGAGAGAGAGAGAGAGAGGTCTTCCATCCACTGGTTCACTCCCCAGTTGGCCTCAATGACCTGAGCTGCACCGATCCGAAGCCAGGAGCCAGGAACTTCCTCTAGGTCTCCCACATGGGTGCAGGGGCCCAAGTGCTGGGGCCATCTTCTGCTGCTTTCCCAGGCCATAGCAGAGAGCTGGATCGGAAGTGGAGCAGCCCATATGGGATGCCGGCACAGCAGGAGGCGGCTTTACCCTCTAGGCCACAGCCCTAGTCCCTACTTTCTATCATTTTTTTAAAGTGCTCAACCTACACATAAAAATTGCACAGATGTGGGGGGCTGGTGTTGTGTGGCACAGCAGGTTAAGCTGTTGCTTGTGATGCTGTCATTCCATATCAGAGCCCTGGATTGAGTCCAGGCTGCTCGGCTTCCAATCTAGCTCTCTGCTAATGCACTTGGAAAAGTAGCAGAGGATGGGCCGAGTGCCTGGGCCTCTGGCCACCCATGTGGGATATCGTGTTGGAGTTCCTGGCTCCTGGTTTCTACCAGGATCAGCAGCAGTCAGGTCTTTGTGGCTTTTGGGAGTGAACCAGAACCAGTGGATGGAAAAATCTCTCTGTCTCGCCATGCCTCTGCCTTTCAGATAAATAAAATAAATCTTTAAAATGCATCTATGTATGGATTCAGCTGGTGATTACCAAGGAGTGGGGAGAATGGAGTGGAGGGGTAGGGAGTGACTGATTAATGGGCACTGAGTTACATGGTGGGAGACATTCTGGTATTCTATTGCAGTCAATTATGGGGACTATAGACAATGATAAGCTGCTGAATATTACTATTTTTAAAACTATAAAGGTTTCTGAATGTTTTTACCATAAAGAAATATTAAATGTTTGAAGGGATATGTATCTTTATCTTGACTGGACTCTATGCAATGTGTATATCATACATAGATACATAGATATATCTATCTATGTATTTTTATACTCTCATCTGTACCCTGTTTGTGTTGCCTCATGCGGTGGTATCAGACCCTCAGCAGTGGGTCCTGGGGCTATGACAGTATGATTTTTTTTCCCATTACAACCTTCCTCACTCCACATTCTCAGCTGGAGGGAAAACTTTTCATCCCTGCTGGTCAGCACTGCCTGGAGTTCCTATTGCCAGTGGCTCTCTCAGGGACCCTCCCAATGCCTCATTCCCTCACCCCTGGAACGAGGCAACCCTGAAGCTGCTCCAGTTCTGTGTTTGTATCCTCCTGTGTCTCCACCTCCACATTTCATTATCTATAAGAAAAGCTACTGAGTAAATACTCTTACCAAAAAATCATAAACAAATTGATCTTGGAGAATTTTATGATATCCTGTTGGCTGGTGCAAATACATAAGAAATGAGAAACTGGGAACTGGAAACCACGGCAGAAGAAAATCTACTGCCAGAAACCCATTCAACTTTTTAAGCCTTTATTTATTTATTTGCCAGAGAGGGAGAGTGAGAACTACAGTGAGAACAAGAGAGAATGAATCTCCCACCTGCTGGCCTACTCCCAAAATGCCCACAACAGCCGGAACTGAGACGGGTGAAACCAGTAACCAGTAAATCAGTCTGAATCTTTCATATGGGTGGGAGGGATCCAACCACCAAACTCAGTGATCACCCATTATCTCCCAGAGTATGCAACAGCAAGAATCTAGCATCAGAAGGGATGCCAGCACTCAAACCTAGGCACTCAAACATGGGATGTGGTTGTCCCAAGCAGCATTCAACCACTGCACCAAATGGCACCAACTACCAGAAATTCATTTTTGCATCCCATGAACAGATCAGCTAGCAACTGCAAAACCCCTTTTTGATTCATAATTCTCTCCTGATTTTATTTTGCACACTTGATAGAACTATCTCAAACAATGTATAATGCCAATCACTTTTAATTGCATATCAATGTAGTAATTACCAATGATTACCTAAATGATTAATATACATTTATGTTCAGTTATATAAGACTACAACAGAGGATGACATACTTCACAAATTTAATCACTAGCAATCAGATTTCAACAAAATGCTTATTGATTGTGTAATTTTATTCTCATTACTAATAAACATTATTACACACTTTTTTGTTTATTTTCAATCTTCATTTTCTTTAAATAACTCAATCAAATGCTTATTTACTCAGAAGGCAACTCACTTAAAAGTGTTTGTTACAATCAATATGCTGAAGAATAAAATTAAATGAAACTGTAAGCATTTCTTATATTATAACCAAGGAAAATGTTTATATTCTGAAACCCCAAGAAAACATTTAAGGAGGAAACTCGCTTTTCATTGTTTATGGAAAGACTGATAGATTTTTCTAGAGTAGCATGCTATTTAAGAATTATTTAAGTAATATTTAATTAATGAGAAAGGTTAATTATGCAAGAAAATATGATAACTTCCATTCCATTTATAATTTCCGCCCATATTAAAATAGTTAAACATTAAAGTTAACAAGATTTTAAAATATAAGGGTTTTCATTTCTATATGGAGCCAAACATTTAGATAAAAGAAAAATATTTGGATATCTGCCATTTACAGCTACCATTTACATAAATGAAGAAAAAACTTTTCTATATTAATAGTAACGTATGGAAAAGGAACTGTTCTCTATGTCAGGCAACTCGAAGAAAGTTTTCAGATCACAATACAAACTTAACTGGATTTCTGGACATTGCCAAACCCATGCATTGTATCCTGAAGAACCTTGCACATAAGACCCCTGGCAGCTGTTGAGATGGTTAAGACATCTGTCACTGTGTTTCCAACTTTATTTTCACATTTTTGCTTTTTCAGGCAAATTCCAATCGCTTGAATCAAGAAACCAAAATGGTCATCAATTACGATCTCTTTCTGAAATAGCTCAGAAGTCCTCAAGTGTGGAGAAAAAGGGAGACAGAGTGAAACAAGAAGTGCCGGGATCATGGTCTATCTTCCAGGCTGAGGGCTTGTCCCAGAAGCCATGTCAAGGACTTCATATGGCAAGGAAGTGATAATCCTAACATACTGCAGAGAGCAGAGCTGAATCAGCTTCCTCTAAGCCACCAGTGCAAAAGAAGGATAGAGAAAATACATGACTAGTCCAGAAGTGGAACAAGAAATTATTGACACTGCTGTTGGCAAAGGAAATATCCCAGGCCTCTAACTTGATTAGTTCCATATTGACTGTATGTATAATTGTTACTGACTAAAATAAAAAATAATCTATTCTTTGTTGTCAAAGCAAACTTCAGTTCAGCAAAATGTTGAGGAGACTGATGTCTCTCAATTACTAGTGATAGCTCCATTGTTATTGGAAATGGCCACGACTCCTGGGTCATAAAAGCAACATAAATATTAGTGCTCTTTGTTACTTATTTCAAATAGTAACTAGTATTATTGTTAATACCAACTGATGGTCTCTCTGAGAATACCTCAACATTAAACACAATTATTTGGGTAAATCTAAATCAAGATTTATTTTGTACAAGTGAGCAATTGTCATGAAAGCTTGTCTCAAAAGATTCTTCATCTTTGTTATAATATTTCAGAATAAAGAAAAGTACTGGGACAAATAAAAATGTTAGAAGGTTTATATTCAACTAGTTCCTCCATAGATTGAATCTGCTCATGGTTATGCAGTTATATGCAATGACCATAGGGACACAGCCTGGCTGAGTCACAGGGGAATGTTACCAGGTATATAGAATAACTGAGAAGACTATACAAATATTTTGCAATTTCATTATTTGGCTGATGAGAAGATGACAAGGAGTAATTCAATGATTAAATGACTAGGATGACATACCTCACAAGTAACAATGCCCAATTCGAATATATTTCCTAATTCTCAAAATGAAGTTCTTTTAACTACATTACAATTACTTCAACATGTTTAATCTCCTGAAAACTTATCAAACAGCTTTCAAATTCCTGTGCCTAGGTGTGTATGCATGCATGCACAAAGGGTCTTTGAAAGTTTCATGGAAATGACTATTATAAAAATTATGCAAGGGTTTTAAAATTTTTTGCACTGACATTCAAATGGTCAACAGAAACATGTAAAAATGCTCAGGATCATTAGCCATCAGGTAATGCAAATCAAAAGGAGGATGAGAGTGAAACCTCACCCCAGTTAGAGTGGCTGTCTTTCAAAAATTATAAAACAATAAATGTTAGCAAGGATGTGGGTGATAAAATACTATATTTCACTGCTGGTTGGATTGTAAAAGAGTACAACCATTATGGAACACAGTCTGTTAATTTTTCAGAAATCTGAAAATTGTTCTACTGTATGCACAGCCATCCCACGCCTAAAAATTTACCCAAATGGAATGAAATCAGCATAAGGAAGACTTGTCTACACTTCATGTTATTGTAGATCAATAGCTAAGATATGATATCAACATAGAGGTCCATCAACTGAATAACGGTTAAAGAAAGTGTGGTATATATACACTATGCAAAACTACTCAGCTATATAAATTAATAAGATCTTGTCTTTTACAACAAAATATATGCATATGGAAACCATTATACTCAGTCAAATAAACCAGTCCTTAAAATAAAATAAAATAAAATAAAAATTTTTGCACTGAAGCAAACTTATCTTTTACAGTATCCAGGGACTTTGCGATATCAGAGTAGAAGATGGTTCCTTAAAGATAACTTTAAGCAAAGGAAAGGACAAGTTCTGAATGAACTCCTGCCTGGATGGTCCATCTCCATTAATCAAAAACCCTTATTTTATAGTAATATCCTTTATTCCTTCTCAAATATCTATTTTGTGTAGCAGCTGATATTAAATAACATTTATAAAAAATTACTTCTCAATGAGACCTAGCATATTTACTATTTCATGGCCATAGTGGTTTTGTCAACCCAAACTACTAGGATTTCCTAGGGAAGTCCTATGAGCCAAACTTCCATCTAGAAATGCAAAATGAATTTGGTGTATTTTGAAAGCCACATAATTAAATTAAATACCTGGTGAGTCAACAATATTATATCTCCAGGTTACAGACTGTGAACGCCCAGCAACGTGGAGAGTGGACAGGCTTCTCTGGAGTGGTAGATGACATTAGTGTGGCTGAGGGCTCAGACTGTCCCTAGTGCACTTCCTGGTTGACTATTACATTTTGGGGCTTTTGTTGGTGGCTCCATTATCATAAGATGATTCCTGCTCTGTAACATTTTTCATGGAAAAGATAAAAGGATAGATAATTGCAAAAAAGATTTATCAAATATAGCTGTTGTATTAAAATCATACAACTGGTTATATTAAAAGCAATCATGTTCCTAAATAATTTTGAAATGCAAAGCATTTTCCTCTTCTTTCATCATTTTAATATAAAAAGGCCAGAATGGTGATTATTCACAATTACTCAATTTCAAATTCGTGAGAAGTCTTTATTCTAAAAATTTTCCCTCATATAAAACAGTGTTTGTCAGAGAAATTAGGTGGAACTCCCTTGGGATACCACTCAACACTCGCTTTTCTTTTTTAAAATTTGTGCTTGTCTTATTTGAAAAGCAGAGAGACAGATACACAAAGAAACAGATCATCCATCTTCTGGTTCACTTCCCCAACAACCACAATCTTTGGAGCTGGGTGAGGCTGAAGCTAGGAACCAGGACCTCAATCCAGGTCTCCCGAATGTTTGGCAGGGACTCAAGAACTTGAGCCAGTCTGCTGTCTTCCAGACTGTGCAGTAGCAAGGAAGCTGGAATTAAAAGCAGAAGCAGGAATCAAACCTGGCGCTCCAGTATGGGATGAGGGCATCCCAATGGCACTTAAGCACTGCACCAAATGCCTGCCATCATGCAACACATTTTACCCACTTATTACCATTCCCTGAGTTTAGGACCCAGAATTTCTTGTTTTCTATACGTAATATACCAAAAAGTATTCCTTTGATAATTGCAGGTAGTTATGAATCTAATGAACCATAAAGACAAAGGTTTATAGGATAATTTGAGTATGCCTCATTAAGTTAGAAGTTTGGAAGGATTTTGTTTGCTTATTTATGTTCTTATTATGAGCTGTAGGTAAAAAAAATCAACATAATTTTTATGAGCTTTTATCAAGAAAAACTATTTCATTTAGAGTTATATGATAATTTCTGAAAGTCACAGTAGAATCTACAAAGAGATAGGGATAGATTTCCTATAGAAAGAAATTATCTTTATGAATCATCAACAGAAAAATTTTCAAATGGAAGTAATAGCTTTTGATGTAATCCTTCAGATAAACAACACAAAATCTTAGGCAAACCTTTAGAAAATTGTGATTAAATTTTAGGCTTTATTAACTGTTGAATTTGAAATAAAAAATATTTGAAAAACCCTTAAAAGTAATACTTAAATAAAATAGATATTATAGGATGAAAGAAACCAAAAAAGTTGATTTTATTACAGGATAATCAGTTGAAAAGAAATTTTCAAAATCCAGGTTCAGATAAACAGAGACTCGGACAACACATGGAAACTGCCAGGGAATGAATGCAGTGGTGGTTCCGAAAGGACTAGCACTGCTGCAGATGGACTGCGTGCCTCTCAGGGAGGGAGGGCACTGCTGTTCCCCACGTGAGCCTCGGAGAAGCTGTATGACTCAGTTCTCACAGCACAGAGGGACAGAGAGGATGCTCACAGCCACTGAGGCCCGGCACAGCACAACGGTGAGAAACAGTGCTAGGACCAAGTCAGCAGACGGCCGCCCCGGGCTGGGGTAGATCTACAGCATCTTGGACTCCCAAACAATAGCGACAGTCCTGGATTTCTTTGCTGAAGAGTCCTGATCCTTCCTCCTACTCCAGGGTGGGGGTGCCCAGCACTCCGCACAGAGTCAGTGGTCTTGGTGACATTTATGTAGCACCAGTGGCTGCGGTGCCAAGACATTTCAATGCTGCCGGGCGTATTAAGTAAGGACCAGCCCTGGGTGAATCTGGCCATGACCTAGAGAGGAAGGGGTGGCTGCTGTAAACCCTCCTTATAAGCCAGACAGAAAAACAGAGAGAAACTGACAGTTCAACACTTCCTCTGATTGGCTCAACAAGGAATAACTATTCTGTTGCTTTTGTACTTAAAAATTAACCCTAGTGACAAAGCTACTCAGAAATGTAAGAGCATGTCTTTTTGTCTTCAGCTTTCTAAGTCAATGTCCTTTCTTTGTATCTCCATTATTTTGCATTAGACACAAGTTGGGCCTAGGCTATTATTATTCTTTCAAAACAACAGCTGAATCTATTCAAATTCATCAGAACACAGATCCTGAAGACAGATTAGCTGCCTGGACAGAATTGGAACACGATATGCGTTTTATCTGTATCCCTATGAAATGAGAATGAGCATAATAATTCCTCAAATAAAAGCAAAAAATGGCTTTGAATCCGCAGAAAGATTTGTATTCTTTTTATATGATTTAGCTTCCCATTACTGCCCTGCATATGCATGGGTAAATAAGCAAAGACACAAGATTCACAGTGACACGCTGGGGGAAGAGGAATAATCCTGCAAATTCGGAAGACATCTGGGATGTTCGGAGAAAAACAGTCAACACTGAGAAAATATATATTAAATTCTTCCAGATACAGCAGCTCTGCTCATGCTCATTTTACTGAGGACACTTTTTAAAGTATAGAATTAGCTTCTCAAGAGTCAAATCCTGTTTGAAATCGACCAAACTTGTCTATCCAGATAACATTTCCTAAAGGTAAACATGACATAGAACAGAGATCCACTGGTATCTGAGCAGCTAGCAAGTTCATTGAAATACTGTTGACTGTATACAAACCCAAATAACGTGAATACTATTTCCCTTCGCAAATATATCTAAAGCTAATTTTTAAAATCAACAGTAAATTTTTGATGTTTCTGTTTGGGATTCCCAAACATTAAAAATGAATATATATCTCAATGCAAATGATGCAATACTTTGGTATATTCTAGAAAAACATTTCCTCTTGTGTCACATGCCATATTCACTGAAAACTTGCTCAAGAACCATGTACCACTGTAACCACACTCCTCAGACAGAGCCACAGAAGTGGCCTGATGATAGTGTTTTAGCTCATCCCCACAAGTTGCAAACCTTTTCAGATTTTTTTTTTTTTTATCTTTTATTTAATGAATATAAATTTCCAAAGTACGTCTCATGGGTTACAATGGCTTTCCCCCCCATACCGTCCCTCCCACCCACCACCCTCCCCTTTCCCACTCCCTCTCCCCTTCCATTCACATCAAGATTCATTTTCGATTATCTTAGTATACAGAAGATCAGCTTATTATACCTTAAGTAAGGATTTCAACAGTTTGTTCCCACACAGAAACATAAAGTGAAAAATAATAGATGATTTTTTTTTAAATGATGATGAAATCAGATCAGACCTATTGTCATGTTTAATCCCAGTGAGAGTCAAGTTGGGAATTGATAGTTTCTTTCTTTTTTTTTTTTTTTTTTTAACAGAAGATCAGTTTAGTGTACATTAAGTAAAGATTTCAACAGTTGCACCCCCATAGAAACACAAAGTGAAATATACTGTTTGAGTACTCGTTATAGCATTAAGCCTCAGTGTACAGCACATTAAGGACAGAGATCCTACATGAGGAGTAAGTGCACAGTGACTCCTGTTGTTGACTTTACAAATTGACACTCCTGTTTATGGCATCAGTAATCTCCCTATGCACCAGTCATGAGTTTCCAAGGCTATGGAAGCCCCTTGAGTTCTCTGACTCTTATCTTGTTTAGACAAGGTCATAGTCAAAGTGGAGGTTCTCTCCTCCCTTCAGAGAAAGGCACCTCCCTCTTTGAAGACCTGTTCTTTCCACTGGGATCTCACTCACAGAGATCTTTTTGCCAGAGTGTCTTGGCTTTCCATGCCTGAAATACTCTCATGGGCTTTTCAGCCAGATCCGAGTGCCTTTAGGGCTGATTCTGAGGCCAGAGTGCTATTTAGGACATCCGCCATTCTATGAGTCTGCTGAGTATCTCACTTCCCATGTTGGATCACTCTCCCCTTTATTTATTCTATCGGTTAGTGTTAGCAGATACTAGACTTGTTTATGTGCTCCCTTTGACTCTTAGTCCTTTCATTATGATCAATTGTGAACTGAAATTGATCACTTGGAATAGTGAGATGGCATTGGCACATGCCACCTTGATGGGATTGAATTGGAACCTTTTCAGATTTTTTTTCCCTTACCTTCCCTTCTCTCCCTCTCTCTCACTTCCCTCCCTCCCTCTCTCTCTCCCTCTCTCTCTCTCTCTCTCTCTCTCTCTGTCTTTCTCTTTCTCTTCCTATTCAGTCTAGTCTCAGCTAGGTTAATTTGGCTGTCCTTAGTGATTAATTGCTTTGTTCAGAAGTAAACATCCCGAGCCACATCCAGTTTCTTTATATTAGCATGTGTGGTCTCCTGTATTCCTCTACACGGATGCCTATATGGTGATTGAGCAAAACATGCCTCTCCTACGCCCACCTCTCTATATGCCACAAAGCAGTTCTCTGTGAGGACTATGTCTGGAGTACCTGCAAAAAGGGGAAACCCCATGTGCTAAGAAACAAACACACACAATAAGTGGCATCCTCAAAAAAGGATTTTAACCTAAAAGCTTTCCCTCTGTGCTTTGTTAAAATACCTTAACAAGACAATCAGAAAATTACGTTGAAGCTTTGTTTCAATTTTTGTAATTTTATCATTCATTTGATCAGCACATTCAACATTCAATGACTACCCAAAACTTTTTTTGAACTAATATGCAGAATTAGACCAGTGCTAATTATTATCAACAACAAAATTATTACTAACTCTATGATTATCTGAACAACACAGGAGATTGCAATAAATTGAGGAAACAGACCATCTGAATGATTCTGAATTGAAGTAATGGAGAAGGAAATCAAAGTTGGTGTTTTGACTAAGTTATCTTCACTGCAGAATCTTACTAGTGAGGATGCTAAAAACCACCCAGAGTCAATGTCTTTGCATAGAAAGACTTCTGGTTGCACAATGAGTATCTAACAGTAGTCAAGTACTCTGAGATACTAACCACTGTAGGAAAAGAACCATCATTTCTAGAAAGTCAGTCCAAATTATCTTCCAAATCTATTGAAAAATAACCCAATTTTTAGTTTAAAAAGGAAAGAGTGTTAGCCTATATTGGGATTAGAGAATAGTAAAGTATGGCTTCAAACATTTCATATTGTATAACCCAATCAAAATGAAGAATTGGAGAAATGTTCCCAGTTCTGGGAAATGTTAAGGGTGCAGAATAATCTTTATTAGCTCTACACAAAGATTACATTCAGAATATGAAAACTCAAGGTTCTCTTTGCCAGTCTGCAGAGACCATTTTTCTTCCAGCATCCTAGAGACCACATATGGAGGGACTGCAGTGGTAAATTATATTACCAGATGGAAACTCCACAAGGAAGGCAAAGTGTTTGGGTGAGAGATTTCAGCAGAGTTATTTAGGCCTAAATGTTATACCAAAGAAGTATTCTGCAATACTGGAAGACTGATACAAATGTAAGGTTCACCTTATGGGGCCAGTATTGTGATGCGTCATTGGGTTAAGCCACCATTTGCAATGCTGTCATCCCATACTGGAGGGCAAGTTTGTGTCCTGGCAACTCAGCTTGTGATCCAACTTCCTGTCTATTTGTGTCCCTGCCACCCATGTGGGAGACCTGACAACTGGCTAGGGCCTGGACTTGCCAGAGCTGTTGTAGTCATCTGGAGAAGTGAGCCAGTGGATGGAATATTCTTTCTCTCTTGCTCTCTCTCACTCTCTCTCTCTCTCTCTCTCTCTCTCCCCCTCTCCCTGTCACTCTGACTTTCAAATACATAGGCACATGCTCTTTTTTTAAATTCACCTTAAACTTTAACAAATGGTAAATTAATCTGCAAAGATAAAAATAGGGCTAAAATAGCAAAGCTCTCTGGGGGGAGACATGGTTATGTTTGGAAAAGAGGAGACAAGAGAAGAAAAGGAGTTGTTTATGGAAATGAGCAGTATCTGGTCATTTTCCAGGGTCATCTCCAGTGGGAGGGACTTGGACACTAAAAAATGAAGAAATGTACTTGTGAGAGGAGAAATACAAGATAGCAGAAGCTACAGCAGGGTCTTTGATTTATAACACACTTTGGTTGTTTTTGTCTTTATTTTTCTCTTTATGACACACTGTAAACTAGACAGGTAATACCAGCCTGAAGAGACAGAAGTACTGAGTGATGGAAACTAAACTACAGCCAGTGCACCCTTATCAGTAGATAGATGCCTTTTACTGACAATAAATAAGAGGATGTAACAGAAGGCCTACTAGATGAAAGTGAAACTTTCCTCTTTCTTAGGAATAAATTAACATTTGTATAAATGTTCTACTTTCCAAAGAACTGTAGGAAAAGCTTACATGATGTGAGTTTCATGGTTTCTCCTTTTTTTTTTTTTTTTTTGGACAGGCAGAGTTAGAGAGAGAGAGAGACAGAGAGAGACAGAGAGAAAGGTCTTCTTTCTGTTGGTTCATCCCTCAAATGGCTGCTACAGCCGGCATGCTGCGCCAATCCAAAGCCAGAAACCAGGCGCTTCCTCCTGGTCTACCATGCAGGTGCAGGACCCAAGGACCTGGGCCATCCTCCACTGCCTTCCTGGTCCACAGCAGAGAGCTGGACTGGAAGAGGAGCAACTGGGAAAGAACCGGTGCCCCAATCGGGACTAGAACCCGGAGTGCCAGCACCCGAGGCAGAGGATTAGCCTAGTGAGCCACGGCACTGGCCCATGGTGACTCCTTAAGATAAAATAGTTTATTATTCATGTTGAGAAAATGAAGGCTGCACCAAAACATAGTTACAGAATGCTCATCAAACTACCTTGTACTCCCTTGTTCTTTTCCAGCTTCTCTCACATTGAAATTGGTACTTGTGATCCTGAGAGAACCACTATGCATCATCCCCATCTAAGGCAGTTTCGAGGTAGTGAGCCTCCTCCAGTTCTCTTTGCCCAGTTGCATAGACTCTGAGGCCATAAGTGTAACATGGCCACCTGCACACTGCAGAAGACTGCCCATCACACACTGGACAGCAATGAGTGGGAGAATGAAATCTGCACTGTGTTTGTTACTGGATTTCAGCATTTGTATGTGGGGGGTGTGGGGGCCCTACTGTTTAATACCCTAACTATGGTGGGAGTTGGAACTTGAAGATGGATGATGCTGTGTGAAAAGCATTAAAATATGTGCCATTGGGTTGACATTCAGATGTGGATGTGAAGAGACTGACACTGGAGGAAGAAAACATGGTGGCTTGGGTTAGGTTAACCCACGACTCAAGTGACAGTGCCACCTGCAATCCTATGGGAGGTGACCTGAATGCTTGCTGCTTTTGTAATTTAGGGAAAGAGCTTAGGAAACAGAAATTTGTTTTATTGGTTGGATACTATTGGTAGCAGTTGACAAGATGCTAACAAGATTAATTAAGGACAAACGGGACCAGTTCACAAGTAGAAATGAAAAGGAATAGATGATGTTCAGAAATTTGAGGACTATATAGGTTGAGCAAGCAAGTAGACAAATGAGCATATACATAAGTGAAAAACTAAGGTTGGAGAGAAGCATGGAATGAGAGAAGTTCTCTGTAAAGAACAGTTCCATGAAACTTTTTACATGGATTATATGACTCAGGAAATATGTTGCAAGATGGGGACTCCACCAGAAAATCCCAAAGCAGCCACTGCCCTGTCCTGTGTATTCATCCAAAGCAGAGCTGAGCAGAAAGCCCACATGCAAGGTGTTCATTTGCAAAGCAAGCTGAGAGAAGACTGAGAGATGAGAGATAAGTCAGGATTAGGGAGATCCAATAGAGAAATGCATCTGGAGTTGGCCAGTGCATTGGGCAACTGATAGTCAATTAGTTGTGATTTTCTGGGAGAGCTGTAGAGCTCATTTTGACACTGTGCACCCAGCCAAAAGGGGACAAAATACTTTTTCACTGATTTCAATTTTCCACTGGGTTAGGATGGATCCATTTCTCAGCAATTCCTATCCTGGATTGTGTGGATCCTGGGATTTCATAAAACTCATGAAAAATGAATGTTATGGAAAAAAAAAAAAAAAAAACATACACAGGCCAGCGCCACGGCTCACTAGGCTAATCCTCCACCTTGCAGCGCCAGCACACCGGGTTCTAGTCCCGGTCTGGGCGCCAGATTCTGTCCCAGTTGCCCCTCTTCCAGGCCAGCTCTCTGCTGTGGCCAGGGAGTGCAGTGGAGGATGGCCCAAGTATTTGGCCCTGCACCCCATGGGGGACCAGGATAAGTACCTGGCTTCTGCCATCGGATCAGCACGGTGTGCCGGCTGCAGCGCGCTGGCCATGGCGGCCATTGGAGGGTGAACCAACGGCAAAAGGAAGACCTTTCTCTCTGTCTCTCTCTCTGTCACTGTCCACTCTGCCTGTCAAAAAAAAAAAAAAAAACATACATATATTTCAAAAATACTTTGCACCAAAATAATCTTTTAATTCTACTTTCCATGAAATTTTAGAAGTACTCTCATATGCAAGTGCTGAGCTGGTCTTGAGGATGTCAAATCAGGATGAGAAGCAAAAGATACCTTACCCTGTGGAAAGGTGCATGGCTATAGTTGCAGGAAAGTGCAGAACAGCTGACTCGGATGGAATGGGAGAGCAACTTTAGTTGGAATAAAATAAGGTGTCAAGGTTCTGAAATAGTATGGGAGAGGAGTCTGGTAGAAACTCCCTTGAGTTGAGAGAATTTGGTATCTGAGCATGAAGAAAAAGGGTAACAATCAGATTAAGAATCCCATTACAAAAAAGTAAAACTATATGAATGAAATGGGCTAAGAAAGTTGTGTAACTTGCAACAGGCATATTCCCAAACATCCATTTCAAACGTTGCCAAAGAAAATGTTGGAAAAGGAAAAATATCTAGGAAACTAGAGCAAGGGTCCCTGGTTCCTGGAGATAAACCAGGAATTCCTGCCAGAGGGAGGAGAACAGAACCAAATCAAGGTACCTCCCATCCCACAGTAAAGGGCTCTACACAAGTTCTGCTCAATCTGATCTCATAATCACTGTGGAGTGCTGACAGCTGTATCTCATTGCTCATCTTTCCCATTGGGAGTTTTATGAGAGCCATTTTGTCCCCATTTCAACATTATCTATTGGATGTGTATAATGGAAAAAGGGCAGTTAATTTAGCACATGTCCCTAGGCAGCAAGAGCAAAAGAAGCAACATCTGGACATGATGGGGAAGACATGAGGACCACACAGAAATCTTGGACAGGGGCTAATAGTGGTAACTGAATGGGACGCTGGGTTACTTCCTTGGGGGTGGGGGTAGGGTTTGTTTGTGTGGGGAGAGAGGGTGAATTAATATTGGATGGCCAAAAGGTAGATCTGTAGAGATTTGAGGCTTACCAAATGCCTCTGGGCTCAACATTCCCCCAGGCCCCCTAGCAGTTTGGTTGGATATATGAATGTTATTCCAGCCAATGTACAGTGAGGGGAAGTAAGTTATTTTTGACTGAAGGCAGTTTGGAGACATTCTGTCCTTTCTACTCTATCTTCCCAGCCACAGATGAGGACATTGGAGGGCACACATTCTGCATGATTGGCCCGATTTCCCTCTTGGATGAGAGCAACCCTAAGGAGCAGCCCCACTAGAGTCAGACTCAGACATGATTGAGAGAGGAACTTTTATTGCATCAGACTGCTGGGAGTTGATGGCCTAGTGACATCATTCATTACTCTGAAAATGCAGCAAGGAGACTCACCTTCAAATTTTTATTTGAAATCTTGAAATTTCTTGACCAGAGCACAGCATCACAATTCACAACTGAAAGTAGGCCTTTTGATATCTAGATTTCACCCCATCAAAATGAAGTGTTCCAATCAGACCAATCTCAAATAAATCCATGCAACTCTGGACAAATGTGGGTAGAGACACTGCTCATCCTCGGAGTCTAATTCAAGAATGGCCTCGAAGATCATTACCTTCCTGGTACCCCTCTTCTCACAGTAGAAACTGACCACCATGTCTTGGATTCCCAGCAAGCACATTTTGTCTCAAATAAAAGAAACCAGCTCTAGCTAGTTTATTCCTTATTTATTCTTTATTTTATTTATTTATGTATTTATATTTATTTACTTATTCCTTATTTATTATTTATGCAAGGGTATGAGGTTGTGCAGGGGGGCTTCCTTGAAGGATCAGAGAACAACAATGGAGAATCCACAGCCCAGAACAGAGTAGACCGAATATATTGCAAAAACAGCTCAGCATAAATAACACTGTTTCACCTTATACACAGTTGCTCATGTTGGACACCTAGGGTCCTATTTGAACCTCTGTCACTCTAGGCCTATGACAAACCACTGCCTCCTGCACAGCGCCTGATTCTATGCTCCACTCACATCCTCTTCAAAACCTAACCTGTGTTGTTTCTGAAAAGTGAGCAGGAAAAGTGAGTAAATATCTTTCCCAGAGAGGAGCAGGGGGGAAGCAATCGGGAAAATTTCTCAAACACATTAAATATGTTCAGGAGCTGCCTGGCCAAAAGAAATCACTGATTTCCACTACAACCATGGACATCCTGCTACTCCGGACCCTAACAGCAATGTAATAGACACAAAATGTCTGTAGAATGGATGACACAGCAATGAAGGCCAGAGCGGAAGCATTTGGTTATTGCAACTCACACAACATCATTTTAAATGACCCCAGAGTGACTGGACTGCATAGCATGGCCATGCAGCGCTCGTGAGTTCACCAGAATTACCATTTCAGCCCCTTCCGTCTCAGCAGAAGTCAGGGCCAGAGCTGCGGAAAGCGAGCTCCAGCTGACATGTTCAGCCGCCACCTAAAGAGAAGAAGAGGAGCTCAGAGCATAATAGGACACCGAAGACAACCGAGCAGGCTTCCACTATCAAAGTGAAGTGGGGAATTAGAGCAATTTTCCTGACACTCCAGGCAAAAGTGGGCAGTTTGCCTGGATTATCTAGGTCACTGCTTCAAACTCGCACGCTCATTTTGCCCGTGGAGAACTGTCCTATTAGCGCCAGTTACCACAGAGTAACTAACTCAGAAATGTGCTCAGAGTAACAACAACCTCATTCCTAACAACCCCCTTTTAACTAGGCTTAAATATCCGTGATTTTTGGTCTTATTGATTCAGTCTGAATTTAAAATAGCAATGCTTTGGAGATGCATTGCAAATGCCACATACCGTTACGTTGCTATTAAGTTTAAACCAGACTGTGTCAAATCAAATGATAAAAAATGAGGATCCAATTCTCTCTCAGGCTCACTCGCAGGATTCCCCAATGATTACAAAAAGGAAGGAATCCTCTGCTATGATATTTAGGTTAGTAATGCCATTATAATAAAGTGTGTAATTTAGGTTAGTCTTCATTATGTCAAGAGGATTGCCACATACTCATCTCCTTCTCCAACTTTTCAGCTTTGCCCCTGTGGCTCACTCAGGGCACTGTTAATTGACACAATGAAGAGTGAGGACTGATTACAGGTCCCCACGGAGCTGCTGGGAGAAGAAGGTTTATGTACTCACGAAAAGGTTGCACAGACTCAGCTGTGGCTTGCTTCCCGATACCCCAATTCTTCTCTCGTCAGTGAACACGGTTAGGACTGGGAGGTACCCAACAACATCCACACTCCTGAAACCCATTTCATACATTTTATTATCTATTTAAGCCAAGCACCATTGCAGGTTCTGGTTTCCATTCTGAAGTAGCAATACAGCTGAGGAGCGGCACAGGGAGACACACCTGTTCCTGGTCATGAGCTGGTGGCCAGGGGCTTGCTCTATCACTACGTGCAGGAGCAGGGCGGCCTGGCTGAGGACGAGGCCAGGGCCCTGTTCGGCCAGGCGCTGGCCGCCGTGAGCTACTGCCATGGCCAGCACGTGGCGCACCGGGACCTCAAGCTGGACAACCTGCTGCTGGACGAGCACATGAACATCAAGCTGGCGGACTTCGGGCTGAGCCTGCGGCTGGAGCAGGGCACGCTGGTAAGGGACGCCTGCGGGACCCCCGAGTACTGTGCACCAGAGTTTTCCTCGAGGAGGACTACGATGCATTAAAGGCCAACGTGTGGAGTCTGGGGGTGGTGCTGTTTGCCATGCTGGAGGCCACGCTGCCCTTCGGCGGCAAAGACTTGGAAGAGCTGCAGGACCGGGTGCTGTGCGGCTCCTACGTGGTGCCACGTGGCATCAGCCCGGCCCTGCAGGAGCTGCTGGCGTGGCTGCTCACCGTTGACGCCTCGGGGAGGCCCAGTGCGGAGGACGCCAGCACCCACTCGTGGTTCAGCCTCAGCCGAGAAGCCGCCCAGGAGCACGAGGAGGGCGCGGTCACCCCGCTGCAGCCCCTGGGCGTTCCCCGGGACCTGGAGGCCAGGGAGTACCTGGCGGGCCTCGGCCTGCTGCCAGGCACAGGGACCGAGGGGACTCCAGGCCCTCAGCCCCAGGACCCTGCGTCCCTGCCCAAGTCCTCGCAGAACAGCAAGTTCCCCCCCATAGAGGACGACGGCTTGGCTCTGGTGTCCTGTGACAGCATGGCCGTCAACGTTTCCTCCGCACAAAGCGACTCCTCCGAGGCCCCCAGTGAGTCTTGCCCTCTCCCTGCCTTGGGCCCTCCAAGAGCTGAGCCCAAGGCCCTGAGGTGACCCCACTCTTGACTCTCTCCTACCAGGCCAGCCACAGCAGGAGAGGAGCCCTGCTCCCAGCGCCGCCCCCGACTCCCCCAAAGTCTCCAGTGAGTCTTCCCCTCTCCCCACCAGCCCCAGCCACCTCGGGCACTCTTGGGGCTGAGCCCTAGACCCCCTTGGTCACCCCACTCTTGACTCTCTCCTACCAGGCCAGCCACAGCAGGAGAGGAGCCCTGCTCCCAGTGCCGCCCCCGACTCCTCCAAGCCCTCCAGTGAGTCTTGCCCACTCCCCACATCCCCTGCCACTTTGGGGCCTCCAGGAGCTGAGCCCAAGGCCCCCGAGGTGACCCCACTCTTGACTCTCTCCTACCAGGCCAGCCACAGCAGGAAAGGAGCCCTGCTCCCAGCGCAGCCCCCCAGCCAGCCTCCAAGGCGTCGCCCTCCAGCCCCAATGCCAGGAGCCGTGTGGACCTCGCAGAGCCAGAAGCCGCCGCAGCTGCCCGTGAGCCTGAGGGGGCTGGGACCGCAGCCACCGCTGACACCACAGACTCCACAGCCAGCGCCCAGGACAAGAGGCAGGGCCGGCACGGGGTCGGCAGGAGGATCCTCCGGTTCCTGCCGAGGGCGTGCTGCATCCTGCCGTCCTGAGGGAGCAGCCCTGGTCACTGCTGCCGCAGAGTGGCCCCCAAGTAGCCTCGCTCCGCCCCCGTCACCAGGAGCAATGCGCAGGCTGAGCTGACTGAACGTTTTTCTTTTCTTGAACATTTGCAAATGCTTCTCATGAATAAACTTCACCTTTGTGCGTGCCTTTGGTCCCGTGTGATGTTTGGGTCCCTGTGTGCACCTTGGGCAGGTGATGGAGGTATGGGCGGTATTGTCTTTCTCATGGAAAGACAAACACTGGGCGATCACACCCGTGTGGGGATCACAGAAGGGGTGACCTCATAGAAGTAAAGCATAGAGTGACACCTCCCAGAGGCTGGGCGGGAGAGAAGGAGGGAGGGGGAGTCACTCGTCCACATGGCACAGGCACATGAGGGTCGGGGTCTGAGGTCTCTGGCACAGCAGGGAGGTCCCAGTCCACAGAGCTGTGCATTGCAACAGAGCTGTCAGTGTCCTATCCAACATCTCCTGCGTCGTCAAGGGAAAACACAACCCCATTCCCCCGAGGGCCATGCACCTGACCTCATAGGGTCTGCAGTCCAACAGCTGCAGGTGGAGCCGGGCAGGACGTCCATGCTGCTGTGTGCCCGGCCTGCCCAAGGTGAGGCCCAAATGCAACAGAGGACACAGGCAGGACGAGGACCTGGTTTTAGTTCAGGAGGCCCCTGGTAGCACCCAGGCCTTCCAAGTTCCCAGAGAACTGAAAGAAAGGCTTGAGACCTACTGGAGAGGACATGACCCTCTGCCCCACCTGGGGACACTGGAGGATGGGACCTCCCCCACCCCGGTCTTCCTCACTTCCACATTTCTGGAGCAGGCAGGCTGTGCTTAGTGAAGGAGCTTTCTTCCAGATCTGAGGTTACATGGATGCTCTGTGCACAGAACTGGGCTGCGTGGGCTCCAGCAGGTGCTCACGTCACACATGCACTGCCTCTGGAAAGTTCCATGGCGAAGTGACTCAGAGTTATCAAGGTCACCCCAATGAGTGACCAGTGCTTCACAGCTGTCTTGAGTGACAGGGCTCTGAGCCGTGTGCTGGGCATAGGAGACCCTGTGACCCCTGACCTGCACGTTACCTGGGTCCCACCATCAGAAGTCCCGTGGGAACCCCAGGTCCTGCCAGCGAGTATGCATCTTCCCCAGGGCCCACTGCACAATGACAATGGCCCAGGGACCAGGCCCTGTCAGGGGTCACAGAGGTGGCCTGGGCGAGGCCCCCAGGAGGCTCGGGTTGCTGACTGCACTGCTGAGCTCCTGACCGGGCCCTATGCAATGTCTGCGGCCTCTCCACACTGGTATTTCAGCTTTGAGAGCTATGGAAGGAGCAGTCCCTCTGGGAGGCTTAGCCTGGCTCCCAGCCTTAGGCTTGTCTCCAGCCTGGGGATCAAGAGGGTGGTGGACAGCAACAACAGCATAGCAGAGGGCTGGTGGGCTGGTGGGCTGGACCATCTAAATTCTTATTTATAAATGACAACTTGATCCATCTAGTCTAACATCTTAAATAAGGAAATGCAAAGAGCGTGGATCAATTTTTTTAAAAAGCTGAGTCAGAAAACAAGAAGAGGGACCCACATCTGTACTTATTTTAGTCCTGTAAGTCTTGCAACTCTTCTTAGGAGTTAGTATAAGCAAACTGCTGTTAACTGGGATAATCACACAGCACTCTGTAGAGTGAGGGTAA
Organism: Oryctolagus cuniculus; assembly: GCF_964237555.1. Taxonomy (NCBI): domain Eukaryota; kingdom Metazoa; phylum Chordata; class Mammalia; order Lagomorpha; family Leporidae; genus Oryctolagus; species Oryctolagus cuniculus. The sequence continues at coordinate 150,846,526 of NC_091436.1, forward strand.
TGACACTGTGAGTGCCCAAGGTTTTGAATAATCTGGGCTGATTTTGTATAGTGTATAATTCACAGCAAAGATTCAGAATGCCTTCTTTTTTCCTCTAAGAACAGCTTCCATCTTTATGCTTTCAACCATTACACATGGAGACACATATTCAGTCAAATTTGATATAGAAATATTGAAACATCTGCAAAAATATAAATTATTGATATTTTCCCAGTGCTGTCTCAGGCCATTTCTGTTGTTAAGTTCACTGAAGCTCCCTGAGTTTAACACTAACATGGGCAAACTGGCATCCAGACCTTAACAGAATTTTCAAGAAATTAGGTAGGCAATAGCAAAAGGAAAGATCATCTACAAGTATTATGTAGCAGCAAAGATGTGATCAATTGTATAAAGAAATTAAGTGAACAATACATATTGCACTATTTGTAAAGTACAATACAAACAAGGAAAGTGATTTTTTAAAAAAGATTTATTGATTTATTTATTTCAAAGGCAGAGTTACAGAGAGGCAGAGGCAGAGAGAGAGAGAGAGAGAGAGAGAAATCTTCCATCTGTTGGTTCACTCCCTAAATGGCCACAACTGCTAGAGTTGGGCCAAACTGAAGCCAGAATCCAGGAGCTTCCTCCAGGTCTCCCACACTGGCACAAGAGCCCAAAGACTTAGGTCATCTTCTACTGCTATCCAAGGCTATGGCAGAAAGCTGGATGGGAAGTGGAGCAGCCGGGACTTGAACAGACACCCATATGGGAAGCCAGCACTGCAGCTAGCAGCTTTATCCTTAGAACCCATATCCTTTATTTTTTTAAAAAGTGATTTATTTATTTATTTGAAAGGCAGAGTGACAGAGAAAGAAGAGAGAGAGAAAGAGAGAGAGAGTCCAAAGCTAGCTCATTCCCCAAATGCCAGGAATAACCAAGACTAGGCCAAGCTGAAGCCAGGAGCCAGGAACTCCATCTGATTCTTCTGCATGAGTGGCAGGAACCCAAGGACTTAAGCTATCATCTACTGCTTCCAGGGCAGATTTGTAGGAGCTGGATTGGAAACCTAGGGTAGCCAGGAATCAAACCAAGCACTCTGATGAGGGATGTGGCATCCAGAGTGGCAGCTAACCCACAATGCCCACCCCTGGAAAGTGAACTGAGTAGAGAGGCCCTGCACTCACCTGTGCCAGAGAGAAGAGTAGGAACAGCAAAGGAAGGACTGCATTTCCAGGACACTGACTGAGAAGAAACTTCAGTTAGGGAGTGACAAAGACCACACAGCACAGACTCAGAGCACACTGCAGCTCTCAGTCTTGCTCCCCAGCTGGGGCTCTCCATCTTGCCTGGAAAAGGTAAGCAGAAAGCTCCATGACCCCCACCATCCCCATCCTTACTGCCTTTAATTTCAGTCTAGAAAATTGTCAGAGATCTGAGCAACTGCTTCATTCCAGAAAAGAAGCTCGTGTTGCCTCCGTCCACCCCTGTGGTGGAATGAGAAGGCCATGCCAAGATGGCCGCTGGCAAGTGAGCATCAGTTACTCAGGAATGGCTTTGAAATCCACCTGGCAACAGAGCCTGCCTGGCAATAGGCTGTGATTGGATGGCTTTGGAAACCACATGGCAAACGGAGCCTACCTGGCAACAGGCTTTGATTGGTTAGGGCATAGACCGGATTGGCTGGCCTTGGCTATATAAGCTGTTGTACCAACTGAAATAAATGAGTCTTCGGGCTGCTCGCCTCTGGCCCACTTTCACCCGACTCCCAGGGTCTGTGTGATGATCCGCCCCTCTTTACACCACCATGCTCCTCTCAGGAACGAATCCTCTCAGAAGAAATCAACCTCAACACACCCCAACACCAGAGACTGCTGTTGCTGCAGTCCAGCCACTACTGAACTCCATTCTGAAATAGCGGTCATTTCAGAACAAGGCCCTTCACGGGACAGAGACCAAGTCCTTATGCATCCTGCAGTTCTGGTCTTGTGAGTGTTTGGTCCCAGGGACATCTGTACTCACCCATGGGGATGTGGGAAGGCCCTGTCTGCATCCCAAGAATGCACTTGCTAGTAGACACCACCCCTCATAACTTGGTATTAGACAGTGGAATGCAAGCAAAACACCATCCAAGTCCTGCAGCTTTGGGACTTGGACTATTTTAGGAGTTATATTCTACACAGTTATCTGATGTCATCCTGTGGAACCCAGGGAGGACTCTCTGTGCATTCCTCTGCCCTAGACTCATGCCTGTCAGTGAACTCTCCCCAGCAAAACCTGGGTGTGGAACATAGCATTTGAGTAAAATCTCCACTGCATTTTGCAGCTCTGGGATTGTGACTATTGCCTCACCCTGCGGTACTGGAGAAAGGCACTATTTCCATTACGCTGCTGCATGCACATGCCTTCCGGTGCACAAGCCCCAGTACGAGTTTTCCTGTGGGACCCAGGGATATATCCTTCATGCTCTAGAGCTCCAGTACAATGACTGTTAAATTCCTCAAAGCCACTGAACCCCCACTGTGCAACCTGAAGATCTTACCTGCATTCCATTGCCCCAGGCTTATACCTGCCAAAACCCTAGCATAACCTGTATTCTCCCTCCATGAAGCTTGGAGAAGTTCCCATTCATATTCCCTGGTGCTAGGACTCATGTTTTTGGTGCTATGATCCCCAGCATCAACCACATCTACTCAGCAAGAACTGGGGTAGGTTCCATCCATATCACACATGTCCAGAGCCACAGCTATTGGTGCCACAAGACACAGAATGCCTCAGTCTTGCCTGGGGATGATAAAGAGACATCTCGTTTTTTGCCCCATGCTCCAGGAATGTGAAAACTGTCATCATCAACCATAGTCTGACTGACACGCAACTTTCAACTTTCCATGTTATGGTGATACATACCGTTAGAAGCCTACACTTCAAAGTCATACTTCTACTTCCACGAACTGCTGTAGACCAAGCAACTCTGGGACTCATAGGTACTGTTGACATTGATTGGAAATGAAGAAATCACTCAGAGATTATTCTTCTAGAATCACCTAGAACTGAAGCCAAAGGAACTAACCAAATGATTCCCTGCATTTCATCTAAACAAAGGAGTCTTTTCCAATGAAAGCTACTCCATAAAGAAGGAACAGTTACACCAGATATAACTGATGTGCAGACATCAACAGTGGGGTACAAAAACATGAAGAAGCAAGGATGCATGACACCTTGAGAAGAACACAGCAGTTCTCCAGAATAGTTGCTGATTTGAATGACATCTATGAAATACCTGAAGATTTCAAAATAACGATCCTGGGGCTTGTGTTGTAGCACAGTGGGTTAAGTCACTGCCTGCAATGCCAACATCCCATAGTAGAGAGCCAATCCAAGTCTCAGCTGATCAACTTACAATCTAGCTCCCTGCTAACACACCTAGGAAAATAGCAGATGATGGCCCAAGTGCTTGGCTCCTGCCACCTTTGAGGAAGACTTGGAAGGAGTTCTGAGTTCCTGGCTTCATCCTGGCCCAGCTCTGGCCATTGTGGCTATTTGAGGTGTGAACCAACAGATAGAAGGTATGTCTCACTCTCTCAGTCTCTCTCTGTCACTCTCTGCATAAGTCTGCCTTTTGAATAAATACATAAATATTCAATAAAGTACCTACAATGATCCCAATGGAACTCAATAAGCTGTATGAGAATACAGATACACAGTTCAAAGAAATGAAGTAGGAGGCTGGCCTTATAGAATAGTGAGTAAAGCTGCCAGCATCCCATACGGGTGCTGGTTTGAATCCTGGCTGTGCCACTTCCAATCCAGCTCCCTGGTAATTGTCTAGGAATAGCAGTGGAAAATGTTCTAAGTACTTGAACCCCTTCTAGTCATGTGGGAGGCCTGGATGAGGCTCCTGGCCCCTGCCTTTGGCCTGGTGCAGCCCAGGCCTCATAGCCATCTGAGAAATGAAACAAGAGGTAGATGATCTTTCTCTTCCTGTCTCTCTCTATATATATAACTCTGACTTTCAAAAAAAAAAAAGGTCTTTGAAAAAAAGAAATGAAGAAAGCAATGCATAAGAACGAAAATTTCAACAAAAGGGAAATCATTGAAAAATTTAATTAGAAATATTGGAACTGAAAACTTCAACAAATGAAAGGAAAACTATGATTGAGAGCTTCAATACAATAGACCCAGTGTAAGAAAGAATGTCTGATCTTCAAGACATAACTTTTGAAATAAACTATTAAGACAAAAATAAATAGAAAATAGCTTTAAAAATTTTAAGAAAGCTATGAGACAAAGGGGATATCATTAAGGGAACAGATATTCATATTAAAGTGATATTTGAAGGAAAAGAGAAACAAAAAGGCATTAGAGCCCACTGGAAGACATAAGAGTTGAAAACTATTCAAGTCTTGAGATCTGGACATCTAGATAATAGAAGCTAAAAGAACCACAATCACACTCAACCAGAAAAGATATTCTTCAAAGCATATTATAGTCAAAATTGTCAAAAGTTAAGGAGAAGGAGAGATCCCAAATAAAGTGAGAGAAAAATGTTAAGTTACATATAAAGGAAAACTCATTAGAGCAACAGTGGACAACTTAGCAGAAACTCTACAGGCCATAAGAAAATAAGATGATATAGTCAAGGTCTTGAGAGAAGAAAACTTCCAGCCAAGAATATTGCACCCAATGAAGCTATCCTTTGCAATAAAAATAAAGTCTTTCACAGACAAACAAAAACTTAAATAATCTATTACTACCAGACTACCAGACTAGTCCTGCCAGAAATCATGAAGTGAGGCTTTAATTAGAAGTAAAAGGATCATGACAATCTTCAAGAAAACACATTACAGCCCAAAGTTCACTAACAGAGGTACACAAAAGAGAGAGGAAATATGAAAAACAGAGAGAGAAAAGAATCCATATTATCATAGAAGATCAAAACAAAAATACAAAGATAAGTAATAAGAGAGACAGAAAGAAACAGAGAATATACAAAACAATCAGTAAACCATCAGCAAAATGACAGGAGTTAGTTCTTATCCATCACTGTTAACTTAAAATGCAAATGGATTAAATTCCCAATCCAAAGATATAGGTTGCATCAATGGATTTTAAAAAGGATCCAAATATATACTGCCTTCAAAATTCACTTCATAGGTAAGGACACACATAGGCTGAAAGTGATGGGATGGAAAATGATATACTATGCAAATGAAAGCCAAAAATGTGTAGAAGTAGCTATACTCATGTCAGGTAAAAGCTAATTTAAATTAAAAATCTGCAAAAACAGATAAGGGCATTATATATTGAAAAGAGGATTGATTCAGTAAGAAAAATTTAACAGTCACAAATAAATATGCAACCAGCATAAAACACCCAAATGTATAAAGCACATATTGTTAGTCATAAAGAGAGGAGATGCCAATACAATAATAATGGGGATGGGCTTCAAAACCCCACAGAAAATTGACAAAGAGACATCAGAGTTCAACCATACAAGAGAACAAATGGACTCATAGACATTTACAGAAAATTTCATTCTAAAGCTACAGAAATACACTCTTTCATCAGCACATGGAACAATTTTCAGGATTTCTTATATTAAGTCCCAAATCATGTCTCAGTAATTTTTTTTAAAAAAATGAATAATTCCATATATCTCCTCAGATCAGAGAAGAATAAAACCAGAAATCAACCAGAACAATAGAAAGTTTACAAATACATAGAAATTGATCCACCTGCTCTTAAATGACTAATAGTCTATGAAGAAATTAAAAACAAAATAAAAGAGAAAAATAAAACAAAGATAATGAAAATAAAATCTGTACTATACAGCAAAACAATTAAGAGACAAGTTTATAGCAATATGTGTATACCTTAAAAATGGAAAGATTTCAAGTAAACAATGAACCTAGAGGCTATAAAAAAGAAAAAAAAAAAACAAAAATTAGCAGGAAGTAAGAAATAAGGAAGATCAAAGTAGGAAAAAACAAAATTGAAACAAAATACATTGCAAATGATAAAACAAAATCTGGGTTTTTGAAAAAGTAGACAATGCCGGCGCCACAGCTCACTAGATTAATCCTCTGCCTGTGGCGCTGGCACCCCAGGTTCTAGTCCCGGTTGGGGCTCCGGATTCAGTCCCGGTTGCTCCTCTTCCAGTCCAGTTCTCTGCTGTGGCCCGGGAAGGCAGTGGAGGATGGCCCAGGTCCTTGGACCCTGCACCCGCATGGGAGACCAGGAGGAAGCACCTGGTTCCTGGCTTTGGTTCTGCACAACGCACCGGCCATGGAGGCTACTTGGGGGTGAACCAACGGAAAAAGGAAGACCTTTCTCTCTGTATCTCTCTCTCTCACTGTCTAACTCTGCCTGTCAAAAAAAAAAAAAAAAAGAAAAGAAAAAAAAAGAAAGAAAGAAAAAAAAAGAAAAGAAAAGAAAAAAGATAGACAAATCTTTCACTAGACTAACAAAGAAAAAATAAAAAATATTCAAATAAATAAAACTAGAGATGGAAAAGGAGACATCACAACTAGTGCCACTGAAAAACAGAAAATCATGAGAAACCACTATAAACAATTACATGATAGTAATTTGAAAACATTAAAGAAATGCTTAAATTACTGGGTATTTCAAGGATAATATAGTGAAATTATAAATGCTATATATGGCAGACCCACAACAAATACCATACTATATAGGGAAAAAACTGAGGGCTTGTATGTACACTTCCACCACTCTAACTCAGTATAGTATGGGAAGTATTAGATAGAGCAACCTTGGAAAAGAAATCTACTAGGAGAACATCAAAGCATCCATGTTTTAAGATGACATAATTTTGTACACAGAAATTTCTAACAGTTACCAAAAAGCTGTTAGAACCAATAAACCAATAAATTCAGAGGATACAAAGTCAACATACAAAAGCAGTAGAATTTTTATACCAATAATGATCTTGCTGAAGGGAAAATCAAGAAATAAATCCCATTCACAATAACTATAAAAATTAAGCATTTAGGAATAAATTTAACCACAGAAATGAAAGATCAGTTCAGCAGAATAAATCTAGGATAACTCATATAAAAAAGGAAAAATGTTAGTTGTTCGTGGATTTGAAGAATTAGTATTGTGAACATGTCCATACTACCTAAATCAGTTTTGGTAAAATTCTATCAAAATATCAGCATCATTCCTTACAGAATTAGAAAATATAATACTAAAATTTATATAGAATCACAATAGCCCCAGCAAACCTAAGCAAAATACATGCATACATACATACGAAATAAAACAGCATTGCACTAGCATAAAAAAACAACATATACATCAACAGATTGGAATAGATAACCCAGAAAGTAACCCATGTACATACAGCCAACTTATTTCTGACAAAAGTGCCAAGGACATACATTGGAGAAAGGATAGTCTCTTCAATAGATGGTGCTGGAAAAACTGGATATACATATGCAGAAGAATAGAATTAGATCACTACCTCTCATAATATACCAAAATCAATTCAAGATGTGCCAAAGATCTAACATAAGACCTGAAACTATGAAAATGCTAGAAGGCAATATAGGAGAAACACTTCAAGAAATAGAAATAGGCAATGATTTTTTTAAGAAGACCCCAAAAGCACAGACAATAAAAAGAAAACTAGACAAATGAGATGATACCAAACTCAGAAGTTTCTATGCTGCATATGAAATGATACAGTAAAGCAACACACAACAGAAAATATTTGCACCCTATTATCTGACAAAGCATTAATATCCAGAATTTATCAGCAATTCAAAAAATTGTACACCAACGGGGGCAAAAATTCAGATAAGAAACAGGCAATGGACTATTATTAAGCATTTTACAAATAACAAAGTAATGAATAATGCAGGCATCCACTTTGAATTATCTTCTGTAAAGTGTTTAAGTTCTGTGTCTAGATTAATAGCTTTGTAAGCAGATATTCTGTAGGTTTAGTACCATTTGTTGTAAAGACTTGCTTTTATCCATTCCATTGTAATTGCTCCACTGTCAAATACCAGTTGACTATATTTATAAGTGCCTATTTCTACAATATCTTTCTGTTATATTGACTTATTTGCCTATTCAATTTCCAACTTTGCTCTTCTCTTTGAATATCAAGTTGATAATACTGGGTCTTGTGCCTCAACATACAGATTTTTAAATTAAATCTTAAATAGCTGCATAAAGCTTGATTGAATTAAAAGTAAAATGGAATTGTGTTGAGGTTATAATCAGGTTGAAAATAACTGACATTTTGACAATAGTGAGTCTTCCTACTCATGAGTTTGAAATATCTCTCCATTTATTTAGCTGTTTGATTTTTTACTTACATACTTGAAGAATAGGTGTGTATGTAAAGAGCCACAAGAAAGAGGACATAATCCTGGCCAGCTATACTCTTGTTCCTAGGTTTGCAATCCTGGAAATCCTTGTAAGATATCTATGTGTATGTTGACCAATATTTACCTTTTCATTCTAATATCTAGCAATTCCTTCCCAATTATCACTCTAAGAACCCTGAATTCTACCCATTCTATCATTGAGATCATTCAACTCATCTTTTCATCCTTACTAATGCATTGCAGCTGCTATTAGTAAGAACACATGTACATTTCACAGTACCCAGTCCAATGGCCACCTCTCAGTTCTCAACTTACACCACTGAAGTTCTTTACCCTAGCAGATGATGCCCTATTTCTTGAGTAACACTTCTCATCTTGTCTGCAGAACATATGCTCTTTTTTTTTCATCTTAGTCTAGCTAGCTTCTCTTTTGCCCTGGCTTGTTCATTCTTACAGTCCTGTCAACCACATATTGGAGTTCTTTGATCTCTTCTTGGAGGGTCTACAATCAGTTTCTAGGTGATCTCATTCAAATTTATATTCTTATATCTTTACATAGCACCCATATGTTGTTAATTGCCCAAATTATATTTTCAGTTCTGACCTTACCATGAACTATACATTTATATCCAACTCTGATAGGTATGAATATATAATCAAATACACAAACATAACAAATGCAGAGCAGGAGCCTTGTTACCTACCCTCTTCCCATCAGCTCCCTCACCCTCTACATTGGCTTTTTGTTCAGTCTTTCCCATCTCATTAAATGGCAACTTTGTACCCCAGTTACTCTAACCAAAAACTTCAGCATCAGCTAATTTTCCCACTCTTTCATACACAAATCCAATCAGTGAATACTACTAGTTTTAATTCAACAAAGCAAAAAAAAAAATCTTTCATTTATATGAATTTGAAGAACAGACAAGATTAAAGAGATATTAGAGTGATTCATGGTTGGAAAAAGCGTAAGGAAATTTTCCATGGGTTAGATGAATGTGCATCCTCCTGACTGCTGATCCAGCTTAGGGTCACCTGGGTGAGGTCCATGTGAAAATTAATCAAGCTGGAGGCTTCAAGTGTGTGCAGTTTATGTCCTTTTGAAATTTTTTTAAATTGATTTTCAATTTATTTGAAAGAGAGATGGAGAGTGAGAAAGCAAGGGGGTGACGGAGGAGAGAGAGAGAAAGAGCAATAAAGACAGAGAGAGAGATTGATTTTCAATTTACTTGATCACTTTCCAAATGCCTGCAACAACTGGAGATGGGCAAGGCCAAAGTCAGAAACGGGGATTCAACCAAAATTTGCCAATGCAGCTAGTGGGACCAAAGTACTTGGGCCATCACTACTCCTCCCAGGATGCACATTGATAGAGAAATGGAATCTGAAGCAGAGCTGGATCTCACACCCTGGCACTACTATTGTGGAGTGGCCCCTGGGTAGTCTTGATCCAAGTTCTTATCTCCATGTTTGGAGTAATTCAAAGAAACATAGATAAAGATGAGTGGTAAAGGAAGCTTTATTTCAAACAAAGCTACACACTCAAGAAGAGATGCAGACAAAATCAAGAGAGAAAACTGCAGTAACAGGTATAGGATCATCCTTTAATACAATCTAGAGAGAGGGGTGGTAACTGATGTGGGGTTTTAGTGAATAGTCCAAATTGGCAATGTTTGAGATGGGGCTTGAGTATTATTCATTTCCATGGCCTTGTCTTTTTGGAAATCTTGGAAGTGTCGTGACAGCAGATACATGATGGCAGTGAGTGCTGGCCATGCTAATTTTATTATAATGTCATTATAATGATCTAAAGGTCATCACAGGGACCCAGCCTGCAGCCATGCTTAATGTTTATAGCTGGCACTCATTCTAAGCACCAAAGTAGAGAACGTATGGTTTTCTGCTACAAACGAGATGGGTGTTTGAGCAGTGCACATCAGGGGTGGTTTGGGATGGCACAGGGGAACAAGGTGGTTTGAGCAGTGTGGGTCAGGCTATTCTGCAAGTCAGCAAAAGCTACTGCATGGACTGCATGCGGCTGGCAAACCTCAGCTCCTCTCTGCTCACGTCACTATGATATGATGCTTGTGCCCCAAGTTGCATTTTAACTGCTGTGCCAAACACCCACCCCTGGATTATGTCTTAGTCTTTTCAAGCTGTTGTAACAAAATATCTTAGCATGGGTAATGACAATCAACAAACATTTCTTGCTCACAGTTCTAGAGGGTGAGAAGCCCACCATCAGGACACAGGCAGTTTTAATGTCTGGTAAGATGTCTCTACTTCACGGATGGCAGCTTTGTGTCCTTATGTGATTGAAGAGCTCCCTTCAGCTTCCTTTAGAAGGGCACAAATCCCATTCATAACTAACTTCTTAAAAGGCCTTATCTCGTACTACTATCACATTGAGGTTTAAGTTTCAGTATATGAAATTTGAGGGACACAAACATCCCAACCATAGCAAAATACCTCTCTATATTTAATTTATTGAAAAGTTACACAAGAAGCATTCAGTTACCTGCCCACATATGTGTACCTGTGCAACAATACTTGGAAGCTAACTACCTCTCACATTCCTCATCCCCTCTGTAAGGCACTTCCCTCTCCTGCCAGCCTCATCACTTGCTCCACTGTGATGCAGTCTTCCCATGGCTCCTTTTCAAGCATTTTTAAAGTAATATTACTTGTCTATTCAAAATCGCTAATGTTTTCACATCTTGCCTGGATTAAAGATGTGGTCCTTGCATGCCTGCATTTTGCTACCTGTGATGCCAGCATCCCATTGTGTCCTGGGTTGTGCCCTGGCTGCTGCAATTCCAATACAGCTCCCTGTTCATGGTCTGGGAAAAGCAATGGAAGATGGTCCAAGTACTTGTATCCCTGCTAGCCATGTAGGAGCCCTGGATGAAGCTCCTGGCTCCTGGCTTCGGCCTGGCCCAGCACTGGCCATTGTGGCCTTATGGAGGGTGAATCAGCAGATGGAAAGTCTCTCTCTGTGACTCTGATTTTCAAAATAAATAAATAAATCTTAAAAAATGACATGGTCCTTGTGTGATGTGCCCTACACTCAGCTCTGCCCTCACATCCTACCACTTGCTGTCTGCATTCCTGTGTTGCAGACACACTGTCTGTCCCCCTTGCTTTTCTCTAATCATTCAGGCCAATCTTCATCTCTGGGGTGCTCTTCCTTGCAGGTGCACAGACTTACTGAGGAAGTTCCTTCACGTGTCAACCCAAATGTGAGCTCATCATTGAAGACTTCACTGACCAACTTGTGTGAAAAAAGCACTCCCTCATCCTCTCCCCGCTGCTCTTTTCTCCTTTTTAGTATTTATCATCTCACATCATATTTGCTATCCGTTTCCCCACAAGAGACTGATCAACAAGAGTAACACACAAAATATATTCTGTGGAAACAGTGACTGTAGGAATAGATCATTTTGGGAAGAAGATAATAGGTCTATTTCTGATCATGTTGAATTACATATGGGCATTGCACATTTTTGTGTGTGTGTGAATCTCAGGAGATGTGCAGGGGAATTCAGATCCAAAGACATTAACATAGTAACACAGCAGACCCAGAGTGCGTAGTCTGCCATTGATCAAACCATTGGTTGAACCATTATAAAACTTTCCACTGACCTCAAGAGTGTAACTCCTTTGGTAGGCATTTCCAGTTAACTTGGTCATCAAGAGTATAGTAGCTATAGGACCCAAAGTCAAAAGCTGCTCTTTGCATCATTTAGATTGAATCTCAAAAAATTCCAATGTTTTAAATGTCTAGTAGTAGTGACAGGATGCAATGCAAATTCAGAGTTCCCCAAGAACTCTGAAGGTACTTGTTGCACCTTCAAGATAGGAAAAATGTGTGTGCTTGAGAGAGAGTCTTAAAAGAATTATTATTATTAAAGCTCATGTGGGGAGCAACTCGGACTAGACTAAGTTACTGGAATTAAGACTTATTCTATGCATCTGCTCTCCCACAATATGGCGCTGGGAGAGGAGTAAACAACTTCTACACAGCTGCCTCCAGTTTGACCAATAACCTGCAGGAACTGCTCCTGCTCCTGATTGGAGGAGAGCAGCATACTCAGCGTGTGGGTAGCAGAGTTGGGATTGGTGGAAGAGGACTATAAAGGAGGAGAGAGACAACATGCACAGGGAACATCTATCTGAAGGAACACCTGTGCAGCCCCCGAGAGAGCCGGCCGGCAGTGTGCCGCTCCCCCGCAGAAGTGGGGAAAGTGGCAGGGGGAGCCGCCCTTCCACGGAGGTGGAAGGATCGGCAGCCAACCCGGCAAGAACCAGCAGCAAACCCGGGAAGGGCCGAGCAGACAAAAGAACAGCGCAGGGTCCTGTGTCATTCCTCCGTGAAGAGGGGAAGCGACAAGCTTATGTCTAGAAGATTTCTTGGCAGAATTCTGAGTAGATTCTTTCCTATTTTGCCAGAACTAGAAAATAGTGTTCAAAGGTGAACACAAAGAGGTGGAGATTACTTGTACTTTCTAAATGGAAGCAGCACTTAAAGAACCAGAGAGCTCCTTAGGTCTTAAACACAGGCAGTCAAAAATGCTGTTTTCCCAGCCATTTCCCATTAATATCTCCTCTAGAAAATATAAGGAGGAGAGTCCTGTGTTTGTTCTCTCTTCTGATTGGCAGTAGGATGGGGATGTGTGGTTGCCTTCTCCTTACAGCCAAGGAAGGAGAGTTAAAACAAGAATCAGCATCTTGTTCCTTATTGATAACCCACATAGGAGGAAGCTTCCTATAGATTCTCTGTCTTAATGGATGATGGGCTAGGGGAGTAGGCAAAATCTCTGAGCAGAGAAAGGAGGCCAAAATGTAATTAGTTACAACCTCACAAGTTTGGGGCAGTGAGATTGAGAGATTTTATGTGGGGTGAACAGACAAAAAAAGTAAGAGGCCTCTCTTGAGCAGCCTGGTCCTGGTCAGTCTTGAACAGTCCTCTATTAAACGGACACCTAGACGAAGAGGCTTTCCTAAATGTGTGGGACTGCAGAACACCTGGCCCATGAATATCAAGTGTGAAAGATTTGCCTTATGGTCCATCACTCAAGCAGTCAATGAGGTACCCCACGGTACAGCTCCCAGGACCCAGGAGAATACCTGTGACGCAGGCCCCAGGACATGACCAAAATCTGACCACCTGTAAAACAGGCCCTGTGGGTTGTCATGTGGCTGCATATCTGTGATACAGCAGCCTAAAGAGAGTAGTGGCAGCACTTGCTAATGAAATGATACTTGATGCTTTTAATTTCTCTTTTTACTCCAACATAAGAGTAAGTGATACAAAAAAGACTAGTTAAGGGATAGGCCACACCTCCAGTCACTCTTGATTGCCAGCTAATGTTTGATTGGCAAGGAAAGAATGAGCATTAATTACATAGAAACTGAGTGGCCCACTGGATAGAAAGAGTTTCCTTTTTAACTGCAGAGCGACTGAAACACAGCAGCGCTCATCTGAGATTCTCAGAGTCATTACTGTCTACTTTCCCAAGTATGGTTGAAAGAAATGATAGAGAGAAGAATAAAATTATTTCATTTGTGTACCCCGTTAAACAGGCTTTTAAAAATATTGCCTTACTGGGGCCTGTGTTGTGGCCTAGGGATTAGGGTGCCACCTGAGATGGTTGCATCTCATATGAGCACTGGTCTGTATCCCAGCTTCTTCTCTTCTGATCAAGCTCTTTGCTAATGTACCTGAGAAAGCAGTGGAAGATGCCCAATTGCTTGGGCCCTGGCACCCACATGGGAGACCCAAATGAAGATCCTCACTCTTAGCTTCTGTCTGGCCCAGCCATGGCCATTGGGGCCATTTGGGGAGTGAACCAGTGGATGGAAGACCTCTCAGTCTGTCTTTCTCTCTCTCTCTCTCTCTCTCTCTCTCTCTCCAACTCTGCCTTTCAAATCAATATTTATTAAAACAGTAAAATAAAATACTGCCTTATTTTATAGTTTGATATTTATTTATATCTTTAAGGCTCTTCATTTAGTCTAAAAATTGTCTTTTAGAATTTCTCGAGATACAGATTTCTTGGTAAGAAATTCTTGTAATTTTTTCTTTTTTTTTTTTTAAACTGTTTAACTGTTTCTATTTTTGTTTTCATTCCTAAGAGAGACTTTTACTCTAAAGATGGTACCTTACTAGATTCAGGACACTCTTGTTGAATGATAAGTTAGAAATCATTTGAATATTCCCTTTACATAATTATGTTTTTCCTGGGATATTTTCAAAAGTTTCTCTCTGTCTTGGTTGTTACCAGTTGACTGGGATTTCCTAGGTGTGGCTCCTTTTGTATGTATTCAACTCAGGTTTTGGTGAACTTCTTTAATGCTTCAACTGAGTTCTTTAAACATATTGAGACAAATAATACCAATATACATCACTTCGTATCACCAAGTAAATGTCTGTGAGAATATTGGTTCAAGAGAAGCTATCTGACCCTTTTCTTTCCTTTTTTTTTTTTTTTTTTTTTTTCTTTTTGACAGGCAGAGTGGACAGTGAGAGAGAGAGACAGAGAGAAAGGTCTTCCTTTGCCGTTGGTTCACCCTCCAATGGCCGCCGTGGCCGACGCGCTGCGGCCGGCACACCGCGCTGATCTGAAGCCAGGAGCCAGTTGCTTCTCCTGGTCTCCCATGGGGTGCAGGGCCCAAGCACTTGGGCCATCCTCCACTGCACTTCCTGGCCACAGCAGAGAGCTGGCCTGGAAGAGGGGCAACCGGAACAGAATCCGCAGAATCCGGAGCCCCGACCGGGACTAGAACCTGGTGTGCCGGCGCCACTAGGCGGAGGATTAGCCTGTTGAGCCGCTGCGCCGGCCTGACCCTTTTCTAAATAGAATACTTCACTGACTTTTTGCATGATGTCAATGTTATAATAAAATATTCTCAAGGGCTACCTCAAAGAAGAAATATTTAAAAATCAATCCTGAACAATGCTCTCCAGTAAAGTGTATTGATATTGCACACAATAAGTCCTTATATAAAATTGTATAATTGCAGGAGATGGTTGGCACAGCAAGTAAGACACCAACAGAGAAGCCTGCGCCCCCTATCAGCGTATCTATGTTTGAACCTGGCTTTGTTCTCAATCCCTGGGTCCTGGCTAATGCACACCTTGGGAGGCAGTCAATGATAGCTGAGGTAGAGTCCCTGTCAACCATGTGAGAGACCGAGACAGAGTACCCAGGTCTGGGATTTGGTGTGGTCTACTCCTGACTATTGCAGTTATTTGGGAATGAACCGGCCACTGGGAGATTCTCATTCTCTCTCTTCTCTCTCTTTCTCTCTCTCTCTCTCTCCCTCCCTCTCTCTCTCTGTGTCTGCATTTTAAATAAATAAAATAATTTTTAAAAATCTAAAATGGCATAATATTTGAATATAATCTGTGCATATCTTCCCATATATTTCAAACACTGTCTACATGATTTATAATACCTAATGCAGGGGCGGAGCCAAGATGGCGGAATAGTGAGGGCGCGCACCGATAGTCCGGGAAAATTTAGTTTAATAAAAGGGGAGTTACGGTAGCCGCAGAAAATAGAACCAAACAAAAATTGCAGGGGAAACCCTTCTGAATGGAGCAGGCGTGAATCGGAGGACCTACTGGGAGAACAAGGTCGCCCACCACGCGGAAGCCAAGTTGCGGGACCCAGCCTCAGAAGCCCCAGGGTCTGCGCGACAGTGCTCCAAGGAGAGTGCACGCCACACAGAAAACAGCGGGGAGACTTGAGACGCTCAGGGCTCCGAGTCCACACATCGGCGCTGGAAGGGGAGGTGAGCTCAATAACCCGAGACATTGGTGGGGAAACGGGGGTCAGAATCTAGAGGGGGGCCGGAAAGTGCAGCAAACTCACTACCGGAAAGAAGGAAAAAAAAAAAGCTTCGGGTTTCTCTTCCCCTTAACCTTGCAAAGGTTACAAGGCTGCAAGACTTGAAGAATTCCCAAGAGACAAAGAGCAGGCCTCCTCTTTGGATTTACATATCAGTGGGGGAGAGTTAAGGAACTGAGTCACTACAATTCAGTAGCCTAGGCAACCCAGTGGGAGTCCAGAGGAGCCAAAGACTGGAAGCTAAATACCATCAATTCTGCACAGCCCTGCCCTGCAGTGTTACTTACCCCCTGAATAAATAAAATAAATAAATAAATAAAAAGAGAGAGATTTACCACGCATAACCTGAGGGTGTCACCTTTGCACACCCTTAACCTGGAAGAACCAGGCAGAGCTCTCAGGCCGCACCCATCTCAAGCCTCCAAGGCTCCTCCAACAGCAGGCAGTCCACTTAATGCGGACACAGTATATATAAAAAAAAAAAAAAAAAAAAAAAAAAAAAAAAAAAAAAAAACGCACAGTGACGCAAGAAGAATTAACTATGCCGAGTAACAAACACAGAAATAGAGGGAGCAAGATCAACGATGACACTATGATGCCTCCAAATAAGCAAAACACCCCAAGCCAAGAGTATGAAGATGATGAGATAGAAGAAATGCAAGATACGGATTTCAAAAAATTTATGATAAGAACATTTAGAAGTTTTCAAAAGCAAATCCTTGAACTACAGAAATCCTTAATGGACAAGATTGAAAATCTTTCTCGTGAAAATGAAATTTTAAGGAAGAGTCAAAATGAAACTCAGAAACTAGTAGAACAGGAAAGTGTAATAGTCAAGAGAAATCAAAATGAAATGAAGAGCTCAATAGATCAAATGACAAACACATTAGAAAGCCTTAAAAACAGAATGGGTGAAGCAGAAGAGAGAATATCGGACTTAGAAGATAGAGCACAGGAAAACATACAGTCAAACCAAAGAAAAGAAGAGGAAATTAGAAACCTGAAAAATATTGTTGGGAATCTACAGGATACTATTAAAAAAACCAACATTCGAGTTCTAGGAGTTCCTGAAGGCATGGAGAGAGAGAAAGGATTGGAAGGCCTTTTTAGTGAGATACTAGCAGAGAACTTTCCAGGTTTGGAGAAGGACAGAGATATCCTAGTACAGGAAGCTCATAGAACCCCCAATAAACATGACCAAAAGAGATCCTCACCACGACACGTGGTAATTAAACTTACCACAGTGAAACATAAAGAAAAGATCCTAAAATGTGCAAGAGAGAAACGTCAGATTACTCTCAGAGGATCTCCAATCAGACTCACAGCTGACTTCTCATCAGAAACCCTACAAGCTAGGAGGGAATGGCGAGACATAGCACAGGTGCTAAGAGAGAAAAATTGCCAGCCCAGAATATTATATCCTGCCAAGCTCTCATTTGTGAATGAAGGTGAAATAAAGACCTTTCATAGCAAACAGAAATTGAAAGACTTTGTGGCCACTCGTCCGGCCCTGCAAAAGATACTTAAAGATGTGCTACACTCAGAAACACAGAAACACGGCCATCAATATGAAAGAAGGGAAAGGAAGAACACCTACCAGTAAAAGAGCATGGGAAGCTCAAAGCATATACTAGAAAATATTTCCGGGAAAATGGCAGGGCAAAGTCACTACGTATCAATTGTCACATTGAACATTAATGGTCTGAATTCTTCAGTTAAAAGACACCGTTTAGCTGACTGGCTCACAGAACACAACCCAACTATTTGTTGCCTACAAGAAACACATCTCTCTAACAAAGAGGCATGCAGACTGAAAGTGAAAGGTTGGAAAAAGATATTCCATGCCAACAGAAACCAAAAAAAAGCAGGTGTAGCCATATTAATATCAGACAAAATAAACTTTAATACAAAAACTGTTAAGAGAGACAAAGAGGGACACTATATAATGATTAAGGGTTCAATTCAACAGGAAGATGTAACTATTATAAATGTATATGCACCTAATTACAGGGCACCGGTCTATTTAAAAGATATGTTAAGGGACTTAAAGGGAGATTTAGATTCCAATACAATAGTACTGGGGGACTTCAATACTCCACTCTCAGAAATAGACAGATCATCCGGACAGAAGATCAACAAGGAAACTGCAGATTTAATTGACACTATTGCCCAAATGGATCTAACAGATATCTACAGAACTTTCAACCCTACATCTACAGACTTCACATTCTTCTCAGCAGCGCATGGAACCTTCTCTAGGATTGATCACATACTAGGCCATAAAGCAAGTTTCAGCAAATTTAAAAGAATTAGAATCATACCATGCAGCTTCTCAGACCACAGCGGGATGAAGCTGGAAATTAGCAACTCAGGAAACCCCAGAAAGTATGCAAACACATGGAGACTGAACAACATGCTCCTGAATGAACACTGGGTCATTCAAGAAATCAAAAGAGAAATCAAAAACTTTCTGGAAGTAAATGAAGACAACAACACAACATATCAAAACTTATGGGATACAGCAAAAGCAGTATTGAGAGGCAAATTTATAGCAATAGGTGCCTATATCAAGAAATTGGAAAGGTACCAAATAAATGAGCTTTCAGCGCACCTCAAGGACCTAGAAAAACTGCAGCAAACCAAACCCAAATCTAGTAGGAGAAGAGAAATAATTAAAACCAGAGAAGAAATTAACAGGATTGAATCCAAAAAAACATTACAAAAAATCAGCCAAACAAGGAGCTGGTTTTTTGAAAAAATAAACAAAATTGACACCCCATTGGCCCAACTAACTAAAAAAAGAAGAGAAAAGACCCAAATCAATAAAATCAGAGATGAAAAAGGAAACGTAACAACAGACACCACAGAAATAAAAAGAATCATCAGAAATTACTACAAGGACCTGTATGCCAGCAAACAGGAAAACCTATCAGAAATGGATAGATTCCTGGACACATGCAATCTACCAAAATTGAACCATGAAGACATCGAAAATCTAAATAGACCCATAACTGAAACAGAAATTGAAACAGTAATAAAGGCCCTCCCAACAAAGAAAAGCCCAGGACCAGATGGATTCACTGCTGAATTCTACCAGACATTTAAAGAAGAACTAATCCCATTTCTTCTCAAACTATTCAGAACAATCGAAGAAGAGGGAATCCTCCCAAATTCTTTCTATGAAGCCAGCATCACCTTAATCCCTAAGCCAGAGAAAGATGCAGCACTGAAAGAAAATTACAGACCAATATCCCTGATGAACATAGATGCAAAAATCCTCAATAAAATTCTGGCCAATAGAATACAACAACACATCAGGAAAATCATCCACCCAGACCAAGTGGGATTCATCCCTGGTATGCAGGGATGGTTCAACATTCGCAAATCAATCAATGTGATTCACCACATTAACAGACTGCAGAAGAAAAACCATATGATTATCTCAATTGATGCAGAGAAAGCATTTGATAAAATTCAACACCCTTTCATGATGAAAACTCTAAGCAAACTGGGTATAGAAGGAACATTCCTCAATATAATCAAAGCAATTTATAAAAAACCCACAGCCAGCATCCTATTGAATGGGGAAAAGTTGGAAGCATTTCCACTGAAATCTGGCACCAGGCAGGGATGCCCACTCTCACCACTGCTATTTAACATAGTTCTGGAAGTTTTAGCCAGAGCCATCAGACAAGAAAAAGAAATCAAAGGAATACAAATCAAGAAGGAAGAAGTCAAACTATCCCTCTTTGCAGACGATATGATTCTGTACTTAGAGGATCCAAAGAACTCTACTAAGAGACTATTGGAACTCATAGAGGAGTTTGGCAAAGTGGCAGGATATAAAATCAATGCACAAAAATCAACAGCCTTTGTATACACAAGTAATGCCATGACTGAGAAAGAACTGCTAAGATCAATCCCATTCACAATAGCTACAAAAACAATCAAATACCTTGGAATAAACTTAACCAAGGACGTTAAAGATCTCTACGATGAAAATTACAAAACCTTAAAGAAAGAAATAGAAGAGGATACCAAAAAATGGAAAAATCTTCCATGCTCATGGATTGGAAGAATCAACATCATCAAAATGTCCATTCTCCCAAAAGCAATTTATAGATTCAATGCAATCCCAATCAAGATACCAAAGACATTCTTCGCAGATCTAGAAAAAATGATGCTGAAATTCATATGGAGGCACAAGAGACCTCGAATAGCTAAAGCAATCTGGTACAACAAAAACAAAGCCGGAGGCATCACAATACCAGATTTCAGGACATACTACAGGGCAGTTGTAATCAAAACAGCATGGTACTGGTACAGAAACAGATGGATAGACCAATGGAACAGAATTGAAACACCAGAAATCAATCCAAACATCTACAGCCAACTTATATTTGATCAAGGATCTAAAACTAATTCCTGGAGCAAGGACAGTCTATTCAATAAATGGTGCTGGGAAAACTGGATTTCCACGTGCAGAAGCATGAAGCAAGACCCCTACCTTACACCTTACACAAAAATCCACTCAACGTGGATTAAAGACCTAAATCTACGTCCTGACACCATTAAGTTATTAGAGAACATTGGAGAAACCCTTCAAGATATTGGCACAGGCAAAGAATTTCTGGAAAAGACCCGGGAGGCACAGACAGTCAAAGCCAAAATCAACTATTGGGATTGCATCAAATTGAGAAGTTTCTGTACTGCAAAAGAAACAGTCAGGAGAGTGAAGAGACAACCAACAGAATGGGAAAAAATATTTGCAAACTATGCAACAGATAAAGGGTTAATAACCAGAATCTACAAAGAGATCAAGAAACTCCACAAAAACAAAACCAACAACCCACTTAAGAGATGGGCCAAGGACTTCAATAGACATTTTTCAAAAGAGGAAATCCAAATGGCCAACAGGCACATGAAAAAATGTTCAAGGTCACTAGCAATCAGGGAAATGCAAATCAAAAGCACAATGAGGTTTCACCTCACCCCGGTTAGAATGGCTCACATACAGAAATCTACCAACAACAGATGCTGGCGAGGGTGTGGGGAAAAAGGGACACTAACCCACTGTTGGTGGGAATGCAAACTGGTCAAGCCACTATGGAAATCAGTCTGGAGATTCCTCAGAAACCTGAATATAACCCTACCGTTCGACCCAGCCATCCCACTCCTTGGAATTTACCCAAAGGAGTTTAAATTGATAAACAAAAAAGCGGTCTGCACCCTAATGTTTATTGCAGCACAATTCACAATAGCCAAGACCTGGAACCAACCTAAATGCCCATCAATGGTAGACTGGATAAAGAAATTATGGGATATGTATTCTTTAGAATACTATACCGCAGTAAGAAACAACGAAATCCAGTCATTTGCAACAAAATGGAGGAATCTGGAACACATCATGCTGAGTGAAGTAAGCCAGTCCCAAAGGGACAAATACCATATGTTCTCCCTGATCGGTGACAACTGACTGAACACCAAAAAGGAAACCTCCTGAAGTGAAATGGACACTATGAGAAATGGTGACTTGATCAGCATAGCCCTGACTGCTAATGGACAACTTAATACATTATCCCTCACAGTATTTTTTTTTTGTCTGTTCTACTTAATATGACTGGTTTAATTCTGTAATTATCACACAGTTATTCTTAAGTGTTGAAAATTAACTGAAATGTGATCCCTGTTAAACATAAGAGTGGGAATAAGAGAGGGAAGAGATGTATAATTTGGGGCATGCTCGGGCTGACTTGCCCCAATTGGTAGAGTTGGAAACATACCAGGGGATTCCAATTCAATCCCATCAAGGTGGCATGTGCGAATGCCATCTCACTACTCCAAGTGATCAATTTCAGTTCACAATTGATCATAATGAAAGGACTAAGAGTCAAAGGGAGCACATAAACAAGTCTAGTATCTGCTAACACCAACCGATAGAATAAATAAAGGGGAGAGTGATCCAACATGGGAAGTGAGATACTCAGCAGACTCATAGAATGGCGGATGTCCTAAATAGCACTCTGGCCTCAGAATCAGCCCTAAAGGCACTCGGATCTGGCTGAAAAGCCCATGAGAGTATTTCAGGCATGGAAAGCCAAGACACTCTGGCAAAAAGATCTCTGTGAGTGAGATCCCAGTGGAAAGAACAGGTCTTCAAAGAGGGAGGTGCCTTTCTCTGAAGGGAGGAGAGAACCTCCACTTTGACTATGACCGTGTCTAAACAAGATAAGAGTCGGAGAACTCAAGGGGCTTCCATAGCCTTGGAAACTCATAACTGGTGCATAGGGAGATTACTGATGCCATAGACAGGAGTGTCAATTGGTAAAGTCAACAACAGGAGTCACTGTGTACTTACTCCTCATGTAGGATCTCTGTCCTTAATGTGCTGTACACTGAGGCTTAATGCTATAACGAGTACTCAAACAGTATATTTCACTTTGTGTTTCTATGGGGGTGCAAACGACTGAAATCTTTACTTAATGTACACTAAACTGATCTTCTGTAAAAAAAAAAAAAAAAAAAAAAAAGAAAGAAATTATCTATTCCCAACTTGACTCTCATTGGGATTAAACATGACAATAGGTCTGATCTGATTTCATCATCATTTAAAAAAAATCATCTATTATTTTTCACTTTATGTTTCTGTGTGGGAGCAAACTGTTGAAATACTTACTTAAGGTATACTAAGCTGATCTGTATATTAAGATAATCGAAAATGAATCTTGATGTGAATGGAAGGGGAGAGGGAGTGGGAAAGGGGAGGGTTGTGGGTGGGAGGGACGGTATGGGGGGGAAGCCATTGTAACACATGAGTCGTACTTTGGAAATTTATATTCATTAAATAAAAGATAAAAAAAATACCTAATGCAATGTAAATGCTATGTAGACAGTTGTTATACTGCATTGTTTATGGAATAATGACAAAACGAAATCTTGTACATGTTGAGTGCGGCTCTAATGTTAGTTCAGATACGTTCATTCCAGGGTTGGGCCCACGAATGCAGAACTCACATGCACGGACTGAAATAAAGCAAGGTGAGGAAACAGAGAATGTGTGCATGTGCCTCTGTTCTCAGTGGTGGGATAAATGGCCTGTCAAGAGTTAAAAAGAGTCAGAAAGGCTTCATTTTGAGAATTATGTCCATTGTAGGATTTTACTTTATATGAAGTTCAATACAGTGATGAATTTCCTTATCCAAAAGTAGAAGTGCTTGAACTTCAATAGACATTTCTATATAAAAGTTATCACAGAAGGGGAACACTCACAGCCATTATGGAAAACAGAACAGAGGTTTCTAGAAAAACTGGAAATAGAACTACCATAAGATTCAGCAATCTCCCTACCAGGTATATATTCAAAAGAAATTGTTGAAAAGATATCACACTCATATGTTCACTGCAGCACCATTCACAATAGCCAAGACATCAAATCAGGTGTCCATCAAAAGATGAATAGATAAAGAAAGCAATGGAATAGTATTCGACCTTATAAAAGAATTAAGTCCTATAATTTGCAGCAATATATATGGAATTGGAACAGATTATTTTAAGTGAAAAAATTTATGTAATAAAATAACTTTGCTGCATGTCCTCACTTTTATGAAAAAGACAAAAATGTTGATTTTAACATAGAGAAAGGATAGTGGTTACCAGAGCCTGGCATGGGTTTGGGGGTGCTGCAGGTATATAGAGGGGATAATTAACATATACATGGGTGCAGTTAAAAAGAAGGAATAGCTTCTCCAATTCTATTGCACACTATGATAACTAAAGTTGATAAAAATGAATTGGTTATTTCTAAATAACTAACAGAGAGAATCTGAATGATCTCAACACAAAGAAATTATAAAAGTTTTAAAAGATTAATATACCAACTACCCTAATCTGATTATTACACATTGGTTACATGTACTGAAATGTTACACTGTACCCATAAATATGTACACTTATTGTATGCTAATTAAAAGTAAAAATATTATTGGCTGGTACCACAGATCACTAGGCTAGTCCTCCTCCTGCGGCACCGGCACCCCGAGTTCTAGTCCTGGTTGGAGCGTCAAATTCTGTGGTTGCTCCTCTTCTAGTCTAGCTCTCTGCTGTGGCCTGGGAAGGCAGTGGAGGATGGCCCAAGTGCTTGGGCCCTGCACCCGCATAGGAGACCTGTCTCCTGGCTTTGGATTGGTGCAGCGCGCCGGCTGCAGCAGCCATTTGGGGGGGTGAACCAACAGAAGGGAGACCTTTCTGTATGTCTCTCTCTCACACTGTCTAACTCTGCCTGTCAAAAAAAAGAAAAAAGAAAAAGTAAAAATATTTTTAACAGAGAGCTACTACAGAATTGTTGCAAGCCATTGACTTTGATTTTAATGACATTTGGATGGCTAATTGTGAATCCAGTGTGCTGGAAGTAAAAAACGCATTGGTAAAATTCAAAAAAATAACATAATATTTGAAACTATGATTACTGTATTTAACATATATTTTATGTTTTTTTCATTTTTAATGTTTTTATTTATATAAGGGGAACAAATTTAAGTATTTCATATATAGAGATTTAAGAGCATAATACATCCCATTCTTTGTTCCCTCCTTTTTTCCCTCCCACCCTCCCTTCTCCTTCCTTTCTTATTTTTCTTTTAATTTTAACAATGACATACTTTCAATATACTTTATAATTGCAATTTTAACCCTCCACTAAATAAATAATTAAAGAAGTCATAAGTAGAAAGACCACTGGTCCTCAAAAATACAGACAAGGGTCATAAATAATACTCAAATCTCAAAATGTCAATTTCATTCATGTATACTATATAATGTAGCTGTCAGTAAGATTCACATTACACACATGTTTATATGGCACAGATAGGTAAATGAACATGTGTTTATATACTCTGGAAATTATTCATCATTTGTATTTCATGCATTCTACCATTTAGAGTACCCTTTCACTTATGTAATGTTATCTTTAGTGGAGATTTGCTAGTTCTACTGTACATTAATGTAGTATTTTTTCTAATTTATCATTAGTAGTTTTGTATTTTGTTTTCAAAATGTTTTTATGCCTTGTGAATATGAAAATAGCATGTATTTTATTCTTCACAAAACAACTGGGGCTGGACCAGGCTGAAGTCAGGAGTCTAGAACTTCATCCGGGTCTCCCACGTTGGTACAGCATCCCAAGAAGTTGGACCATTTTCTGCTCCTTTCCCAGGTACAATAGTAGGAGCTGGATGGGAAGTGGATCATCAAGGACTCAAAGTGGAACCCATATGGAATGCTGGTGTTGCAAGTGGCAGATTAACCCATGGTCCACAATTCTAGCCCCAAGTTTCAGTACTTTAAAAGCTACATTTGACAACATAACTTTTTAAAATTTTATTTGGTTTTACCCCACAGATTTGAATTAAATCATAATGATTATTTTTCCAATATGATGTATTTACCAGGATGGGTTATTTAAAAGAAGTTCTACACTACTTCTGCCAACCATGTCACAATGTTCAATATTAAGATGTCTGGTTTCTTAGATCTCATTCGAACTCAAATGTGTTTGGGGCCATTTCTTGTTTTGTTTTTGTTGCTGCTTTTTGTTTGTTTTTGTGTAATTTTCCTAAACCAACACCCAGTGAAAAACAAAGTCTGAAACCTGACTCACATAGTCTGACAACAATGGAATGAACCTGCTACTTAAAATTCTCTAGAAAATACGCAATCAAATACCAACTGAACAACATGCTAATGAATGAATAGTGAGTCACAGAAGAAATAAAAAAAATTCCTGGAAACAAATTAAAATGACCATATAACACATCAACATTTATAGAATATGAAAAAGAAGAGTTAAGAGGTATGTTTACAGTAATTGGGGCTTACATCAAGAAATTGGAAAGGCATCAAATAAATGAGCTATCAATGCATTCAAGGATATAGAAAAACAACAAATCAAACCCCAAATTAGTAGGAGGAAAGATATACTTAAAATTAGAGAAGAAATAAAAAGTAAAACCAGAATAAAATAAAAAAGATCAGTGAAGTAAATAAAGGGCTATTTTTTTGAAAAAAACAAAACAAAATTGCTATACCATTGGCCCAACTAATCAAAAAAAGAGATAGAAGACCAAGATCAATAAAATCAGTGTACTTGTGTACTGACTCATAAACAGACCCAGGAATCCATTCATTTATTTATTCCTCCTTTGAATCTTACCCTTCATTCTACAAACACCTAATGGGTGGTGCTTCCCAAAGAAAGTGGCCCTCAAGTTGACTTTTGCAATGCTTACAAAAGGAACCTAGTTTTTGTGGTGAAGAATTTTGTAAAGGGTATGGTCATCACCGGCTTGATTAGCTTGAGATAATAAATGTAATTTGATTTGCTTTGAACTGTGGAACAGGGTAGGGAGGTATAACATCAATTCAAATCATGGTTGGCCTGATCTGCAATGTCAGAGCTGGGACTTCCTCCTGAAACGAGGTAACAGGAGGAAGGTATGAGCAGCCTTCTGTTTTAGAAGGAATCCCTCAGGAAAATCCCTAGCAATCAATGGTACTCAATCAATAACTCTCAAATGAAATAGTAAGTGATCAGGGCTGCATCTAAGGCAATAACAAACAGGAAAAAAGAGGACCATGATAGAATCCATAAAATGTTGAAAGCAAGGCAAGTGTGGGTTAAAAATGAGGGAAATCAAGTATGCCTATGAAAAAACAAAACAAAGCCTGGGTTTCTTGTTCAGGCTTTACAACTACACTCATCCACATTGACAGGCCTATATTTTGGAGGCACAAATGCTGATACGATTTATCCACAATTGGCATTTCTAGAAGCCACAGGAGGGGGAAGATAGGTGTTTGACAGAGTGGTAGAGACGATGTTGAGGACACTCACACCTAAGATTGGAAAGCCTGGGTTCTAGTCCCAGCTCAACTCCCAATGCCTGATAACATGCACACTGGGAGCAGGTTAACACTCAAATCCTTGGGTCCCTGCCACCTACTTGGGAGACCTGAATTGAGTTCCCAGCTCATGATTTCTGCTGGCCCGGCCTTGGATGTTGCAGGCGTCTGCACAGAAGATGTCTCTGGCTGTCCATCTCTCTGTCTTCAGTAAATAAGTAAATGCTATCCATTCATAGGGGGAGAGTGTACATTTTAAGACATATCAGTCTATAGCCTGGATGATCCCTCTGCAAATTTTTGGGTGGATTTCATTTTAAGTCATCTCTTCACAATTTCTACTTAAAAAATTGGCATATTGTCCCAGCATAAACATCTGCTTTGATTCAAACAGTTCATATAAAAAGCAACAACACAAACTTCATAATAATAGCACCAAAACAAAGCCACAAGCAACCCACAAATGATAAAACAAGATCGTCTATTTTTAACATTTGTTTTAATATCAATAGGAGCACATTTTTGAAACAAATAATACCAATTTTTCCTATGTTATTTTCAAATGCAAATGTGTAAAAACACTCTGAGGCAAGGCTTTGGAATCCTTCAACTTAATAAACTCCAGCTGCCTTAAAAAAAAAAAAAAAAAAGCTACTTATCCTTGCACCATTTGCCTGAACCTCAGCAGATCTGAGATGTGGTTAAATTGCTCCAGAGTCAAACTACAGAAAGAAAGCACTATGAAGATTTGGGGAAAGAGGGGAAATGTTTAAATCACTTTTTTGCTCATATGGAGGACAGTAATATAACTTCTGAAACTGTCTAGCACTGGACTATAAACAAGTCACTCCACAGTTAATCTTGTAAACCTGAAAAAAAAAAAAACTTTTATTGTAATCCCTTCTTGGCTTTAGAAGAGAAGGGAAAGGAATGTGCTTAGTTATCTTTCACACTCAGAGATACCAACCATTGCGTTCTGCTATCCATGTGGCCTAGTTTCATCAACTGTAGTGCAGAATATGCTAAGCAAGTATCTACAGCAATTTCACTGAGGGATCATCAGTCATCTCCCCCATCAAACTCATTCATATTTTGTATTTTTAACAAATTTACATTTTGACATAATTTTAGACTTTAGAAACACTTGCAAAAATAGTACAATGAGACCTCTTCTCTCTTTCAACCTGTTACATTTAATGGTATCTTATATAACAATAGTACAATTGCCAAGAAAAATGTTGATACAATATTATTAGCTCAATTGTATTTTTCAAATTTTACCAATTTTTTTTTTTTTGACAGGCAGAGTGGACAGTGGGAGAGAGAGACAGAGAGAAAGGTCTTCCTTTGCCATTGGTTCACCCTCCAATGGCCGCCGAGGCCTGCGTGCTGCGGCCGGCGCACCGCGCTGATCCGATGGCAGGAGCCAGGTGCTTCTCCTGGTCTCCCATGGGGTGCAGGGCCCAAGCACTTGGGCCATCCTCCACTGCACTCCCTGGCCACAGCAGAGAGCTGGCCTGGAAGAGGAGCAACCGGGACAGAATCCGGCGCCCCGACCGGGACTAGAACCCGGTGTGCCGGCGCCGCAAGGTGGAGGATTAGCCTAGTGAGCCGCGGCGCTGGCCAAATTTTACCAATTTTTCCACTAATGCCATATTCCTATTTTAGTAACCTGTTATATTTAGTTGTAAATATCATCAGTAATATGTGAAAATATCATGTAGTTTGATACGATGTACTGTATCTTTTTCTGGTAATTTTGACAGAAATGTACGAATTTAGCAAATCATGAGTCTAACCCAAATTGAGGAATATGTGAATAAATAACTCCTTAGGACTCTCCAAAAGCATGCACCAACCTCATGAAATACCAAATAGCTGTTTAAACTGGGGAGATTAAGAACTAGTGACATATTTTCTCACTCTGGGAAAAACAAATCAAATCAGAGAGGTGTTGGGGGCGGGGGGAACTGATCTAAAGGACCCAGAGGCCTAGGCAGGGTAGATCCAGGCAACACATGAGCACAGTTCTGTAAAAGATGGGTGTCCTTATCTGCCATTGTGTTTCCTAATCAAGAATCGACCAGGATGATCTTAAAGCTTCACTTTCTGTAGCTCCATCTTCAAAACACACTTCAAAATAGAATGTGGTGAAACTGACAGGCTTACATGTAGATTTTTTAGGCAGGTGTTTTAATCTCGGAAGTTTATATATTTTTTATTCTGAGAATAACCATGTTTTTCAATCTTGATTTATGGAACATCCATATTTTAGTGAATTAAAAACAAAACAAAAACAAATGACAAGTCACATGAATCATCCTGATTGCAAAGTGAACAAGAGGTAATTACAGCATATACAGTTTTTGTCGATAATAATGACACAGAATTTAGGTGGCCACAACTATGCATCAATGTCTAGGTGATTTGTGCATATTATCTTGCCTAAGTCTCATAAAAATCTATGAGTTCTAATTATCCCCATGATGTGTTTTGAAAAATTGAAATCGAAAGTGGTGAATTTCCTTCCAGGGTTATAACATTATTAACAGGTAAATCCAGAATTAGCAGAACTATAAGATTCCTATGACTAAGAATTTTAAATTATACCAAGATATTCTTTGAGACTTCATATGTTCATTGAAAATCTACTTAAATAAAAAGAAAACAACACACAGCCTTAATACTATAAAAGTTTCATTTTGAGTGATTCTAGTAACTTTGGGGAAGCTATTTGTCTGGTAGCTATTAATAAAACAAATTTAATTCAGCAGCCATCTTTATAGAAAATTCATCAGTTTTCATATTTATAGATTTTCCAGCTTCCTCACCTGAAGGGTTCACATAGCCCTTTGCTATTCGATTTTTTCTCTTGTATGTATTCCACTGATGTAGCTACTAGAGATTGTCTGCTAGTCTGCTTTGGGTGATGAACTGTCAGTGTAACTGAGGTCCAGAAAGCATCCCAATCTTGAATTCAAATAAATTTACATTATCGTTTCCTGTATCACTTTTAAGTTTTGTTTACAGCGAATTGCCCTAAAAGTTTATATGATAAAAAGGCTTCCATAGCCTTGGAAACTCATGACTGGTACATAGGGAGATTACTGATGCCATAAACAGGAGTGTCAATTTGTAAAGTTAACAACAGGAGTCACTGTGCACTTACTCCTCATGTAGGATCTCTGTCCTTAGTGTGCTGTACATTGAGACTTAATGCTATAGTGAGTACTCAAACAGTATATTTCACTTTGTGTTTCTATGGGGGTGCAAACTGTTGAAATCTTTACTTAATGTATACTAAACTAATCTTCTGTAAAAAAAAAAAAGAAATTATCAATTCCCAACTTGACTCTCACTGGGATTAAACATGACAATAGGTCTGATCTGATTTCATCATCATTTAAAAAATCATCTATTATTTTTCACTTTATGTTTCTGTGTGGGAGCAAACTGTTGAAATCTTTACTTAATGTATGCTAAACTGATCTTCTGTATATAAAGAGAATCGAAAATGAATCCTCATGTGAATGGAAGGGGAGAGGGAGTGGGAAAGGTGAGAGATGCGGGTGGGAGAGACGATATGGGGGGGAAGCCATTGTAATCCATAAGCCGTACTTTGGAAATTTATATTCATTAAATAAAAGTTAACAAAAATAATCAATATTTTTGAAAAATAATCAAGAAAAAGTAAAAGAAAAAAATAGAAGTATGGAGATGCTTAGCCAATTACTATTTCTAAATCAAGTTAACATTCATTTAATGCAATCCAGTCTTAAAATCATAACTGTATTTTTAACTGATAAACTTTATATTTTAACAAAGTTTAGCAAAACTAACTGGAAAACCACACATAAGCTCTGTCTCCACAATCTCACAGCCTTCCCTAATAACAGCTTGCTGCACAAGAGTGGTGCATTTTTAAAACTGAACCTACAATGGCACATTAGAAGTTTCAATAAGAGTTCACAGTATACATTGGAGTTTGCTCTTGGTGTTGGACTTTCCTTGGATTTGCAGGAATGTGTAATGATGTTTATTCTATTACTACGTTATCAACTGGAATGCTTTCACTGCCCCCCCAATCCTCTGTGTTTTGCCAATTCATCTTTGCCAATCATTAAACCATGATTAACCACTCATCCTTTTACTAGCTCCATAGTTTTGCCTTTCCCAAAATGTCATATAGTTGTAATAGTATAGTACATAGATTTTCAGGCTTAGCTTCTTTCAATTAGTAATATTCATTTAAAGTTCCTCCATATCATTTCATGACTTAATGGTTCATTTCTTTTTTTAGCACTGAATAATATTCCACTATCCAGATGCACCACATTTTATCTACTCATCTCTTAATATTCATTTTGGTTGCTTCCAAATTTTGGCAATTTTGAATAAAAACATTGTATGAGGACAGAGGCTTTTAATGCAGTTGGCTAAATACCAAAGAGTACATTTTTAAAAAATTTTTCACAAAATTATGCTTAGTTTTGTAAGAAACTCCCAAAGATCTTCTAACATAGAGTCATCACCCATGATCATATTTTCAGAGATCCAAAGGATCTCTACGATAATTTCTCCTCATTTGGTTTTCATTTAAAAAATAATCTGTGAGTTTAAAATGCATGAATACTCTGCTTCACATGGCATCGATTAGATGAATCAGGATCTCCTATGAGTGACATTCAGGCATTGATAGAAACAGGGACGGGGGTAGCTCTTTCCTGAGACATCGGGATTCCTCCAATGGCCACACTTAGCTGCAAGACTCCTGAGGGGCCTTGACAAACCATCCGTAGGCTGCCCAGCAGTCTGAGATACTTCCATCCTACCAACAGCCTCTCTTTCCATCCCAAGGGGTCAGACTTCTATCAACCTCCCACTTCTCCTTACACACATTTCTCTTAGCGAAATTCTTTCCTGTTCTTAGCATGTGTTTCTCAGAGGATCCAGACTAGCACATGGGTCAACAAAACATTACAGGCTGGTGGTTGAAAACCAGATTTATTTTTCTTCAGCAAGCATCACTTAGCACGTTAAATTTATGATCATTTTAACGTCAGAGTGAAGCTTTGCTTTGTTAACAACATTTAGAGATGGAGAGGGAGGGATGAGAATATTACTTTGTTCTTAGAATTTTATCTGTAAATCACTGTGAATCTGTTAAAAGCTAATTAAAAATTAAAATTAAAAAAATTAAAAAATAAAAACTATCTTGCACCACCACTAGAAATACAGGAACATTTTTTTTTTTCATTTAAACTGGTGTGTATTTCATGCAACCTTGAGAAAATCTGTGTTAATTCACAATGAATTTGACACAGTTATCTGCAACTGAGGGGGATGGTGAGAGTCATTTCCATGAGATCAGTTTTATCAAGCTGATTCTAGTTAAATTGTTTTCCATTTCAGCTACTTGTTTCCCCAAGATCAAGCCACATGAGTTGGATTCTCTCTCTAAGCCTCACTCTCAGTTGTGCCCCCTCCTATGAAACAAAACCACCATCAACAGCTAATGTGTGTTTTACCAAATACATCAACCCCACCCAGTCTTACTCATTCACCACAACCTAGTTTTTAAACACTGCTCAGATTCCTGCTTCAATCTTTTCTGCCCATTTTTGCTAGCTCTTCCAATAATTTTGGAAAGCCCAGAGGCCAATAAACAAGTAAACTTGGATAGCCACAAACCACAGTGCCCCAAGTGTAAACTACTGCATCTGCTTACTTAGCATACTTCAAGCTGGGGCAAAGCCATTGGTAGCTTTAACTGGAATCCTCTGAGGAACCCCCTCAGTATGCTGGGAACTCGACATTGGCATGTGCAAACGACAGTATCCCCCATGTGCGGACTCTGAAGAGAGCATAAAGCTAATTTCTCAGGTTGTTATAGGGGACTAGTACTGTTGCTACCAAAGTTAAAATTTCTTCAGGATCTTTGGGATCTAATCCACTCTTCTTTTGTGTAGGAGAGAAAGGGAATGAATAAGGAGGAAACTCACAAGATTCACTGCACTGTCCCCTGGTTTCTGACTTTTTAAGTGAAGTTGCCAAGAAATAAGCGAGCAGACCAGAAACGTCGACCTGGTATCAGCCATGTCCTTCCCTGCGTGACTGAACAGAAAGCGCTGTGTCATCAGGGGACCAGGCTCTTTAGATCTGTTTATTCTGTAGAATGCCCTGGGGAGCACGAGGGGAACAGCTTATGTAGTTAGTGCATACTCACACCCAAGTGATCCAGATTAATACAACTCAATTTCTAGACCTGTTCATGAGATCATATCCAAGCACCAGTCACCTCCACGAACTTCAAGTCTAGGAACTGCTACTCCAGGTCTAAGACATTAAATCTAGAAATTTATCATGCATCCAAGTCATCTAGACATCCTCCAATACAAAAATTACCAGGCTGCATTACTAATTTCTGATTAACTAGCCTTAGGTGAAGAAATCGATTTTTGCTCTTGGTTCTTCTCTCTAGCCTCCTCTGGTCTCTCTGCTCTCTTGGCTCTTCTCTCTTGGCTCATTTCTTCTTGTCTCTCTTGTCTCTCCTCTCTGTCTCTCTCTCTCTTACAGTCTCCTCTCTTTTTCCCTCTTCGCCCCTTCCCTCTGGTCTACTGAGTTTTCCCCCAATAAACCCTTTCCCTTAAAAAACAAAAAAAATAAATGGATTTTTAGCAAGTCCCTAACACTTGATGCTGTAAGGCCAGGGATGACGCATTGAGAACTAACACTCTGGGAATTCTAGGTCTCTCTGAAGGCATATTTAGTAGACTTGGGCTCACATTTCACTGGCAAAAAGGGAACCAGAATATTACCTATTTTCATTGAGCATATCAAACACATTCTATCCCAAACATATTCAGATTCTCTTAAATAGGAGAAAAGGAGAGAACAAAGCCCTGGAAATGATAGTACAGTGATATCCCATTATTTGTGGCTTGCCTTCCATGGTTTCACTGTTCTGTGTCCAATCATGGTCCAAAAATATTAAATAGAAAATTCCAATATAAATAATTTATAAGTTTTCAATTGTGAGTATTCTGAGTATGTGATGAAATCTCTGGCCATGCCACTCCACCAGCCTGTGATGTGAATCGTCCCTTTGCTCATCATAAGGTTGACTATCATCATATCACTGTGCTTGTCTTCAATGGCCCTTCTTTTATTTAACAATGGCCCCTCAATACCAGAGCAATGATGCTGGCAATTCAGATAAGCCAAAAAGCCTTAAAGTGCTTCCATTCAGTAAAAATGGCAAACGTTCTGAACTTAATAAGAAAAATAATTCTGCGCTAAGTTTGCTGAGATCTACGGAATGAATGCACCTGCTCTCTATGAAACTGTGGAGAAGGAAAAAGGAAGTGGTGCTAGTTTTTCTCTGACATCTTAAACTGCAAAAGTTACAGCCACAGTGCGTGATAAGTGCTTATCTAAGATGGAAAAGCTACCTTATGGGGTGTAGTGCTTTCTGTGATTTCAGACATCTAATGGGGTCCTGGGAAGTACACCAATGCATAACGGGTGACAACTAGGTTTTGGGGAAGCCTGAACCATAGGCAGCATCTAAGAGCCCCAACCAAATCAGACTGCCCTTGACTCTGAAAGCTGAGGGGGATCCACACTCTTTCAGGAACAGGCAACAAGTAGTATCAGCCGCAGCCACATACTCAGGTGAGCAACACTTGAATAGCCTCATTTGTATGAATATTCCATTATTTAAAGGAAAAACACGTTTCATAGCAGCAACTCTACCCAGCATTCAGATAGCAAGCAGGTATGTGAAGAGTTAACGCCTAACGGCCTCTTCCCTGGGCAAACTCTGCTCAGAGGGTCACTGGTGAGTTGGCTGCAGCAGTGAGGAGATAGGGGGTGTGTTAGCACTTTGATCTCATCTGGCTGCAACTCTTCTTTCTCAAATACCATTTTCTTCCTTTCTTTTCTCCTGGGCAGAGATCTCACACAATTCCTGGCTCACACCATGCAGCTTTAGATTCACTGCCAGTAGATTAGCTGAGTGACTGAGGGTGCACATACCTGTATAAAGTGCTCTAATACCCCTAATTCTCCTCTTACCTCCTGCACACTGTGCCTATTCGGAATGATTGCAATGCTTCCCATTTTGTAATGGTTGAATCTGAAAGGGAAGTGGGCCCTGAAATGCTTTAGTGCAGAGCAATTTTAAAAGATTTGAAAGCTTTTCCCTTGAAGCCACAAAATGCCCTGAAAGCTTCTGATCACTGGACCCTGCTCTATCCCACACAGATCTGACCAAGTCCCTCTTCTATCAGCCACATATACACTGAAAAATTCCTGTCTTTAATCATTAAGTCATTCCTACTGCTTCAAATGACTCCATGGCTCTTATGAAAGCTAAAATTATTTTTACTTGAAAAACTTCAGGCTTGTGATTTTTTGTAACTGAAAGAATAGTGCCCATCAGTAAAAATGACATAAAAGCAATGGTTTGCATCCAAAATATGTCTTATTGTGTATGTGTGTGTGTGTATATATATATATATATATAAAATGCAAGG
Source organism: Oryctolagus cuniculus (assembly GCF_964237555.1). Classification (NCBI taxonomy): domain Eukaryota; kingdom Metazoa; phylum Chordata; class Mammalia; order Lagomorpha; family Leporidae; genus Oryctolagus; species Oryctolagus cuniculus. The sequence goes on from NC_091436.1 coordinate 150,882,148, forward strand.
ACCTCCAATGTGTGCTGTTCTCATTCAGTTGAAAAGCAAAAAGGAAGGGACACAGTTGCTGCAGTGTTGATGACACTTGTGCTACAGCACAAGGCTCAGTGAAGGGATGATGGACAGTCACAGAGCCACACAGTTTGCTGCTGTATCTGCTATGTCTAAGACCTTTCACAGGGTGCAGTGTGGTATTTCGTTTCTTAGGCTGCTCAAATCTTTCCTTTAAATTGCCCACCCTGGCTCTGATTGCCATCCCTTCAGAGAGCCATCCTTTACTCTGGACATTTGAATGTTAACTGGCTTTTTAGGAAATGCAATCATAATCAGTAATTAGTGAATCCCATGTTAGATCTCTATAAAACACAGTTTTTCTTCCTTCTCATTTTTGGTCTTAAAATTATTTAAAAGGGTATATTCATCATTACCTTCTTAATTTTATAGAAGTAAAGTTGTAACATTTTTGGTGCTCTCTAACAATCAGCTCAATTCCTTTTATCAATGTTACCATTCTGTGCATTTTATGTAATATCTCATAAAGAACATGTCAGGGTACCAGCATTGTGGCAGAGTGATTAAAAACACTGCATAAACTGCCTGCGATGTGCATATCCCGTATCAGAGCACCAATTCAAGTCCCAGCTGAGCTGTTTCCAATTCAGTTCCCTGCTAATATGTATGGAAAAGCAGTGGGTGATGGTCCAAGTAGCTGGGCCCCTGGCACCCACGTGGGAGACCAGGATGAAGTTCCTGGCTACTGACTTCATCCTGACCTGGCTGATGCATTCATTTGGGGAGTGAACCAGCAGATGGAAGGTATTCTCTCTCTCTCTCTCTCTCTGTGCCTTTCAAATAAATAAACAAATCATTCTTTAAAAAAATCACACCATTTCTATTAGAATTACTTTGGATTAATTCATGCAGTAGCCACTCAGTCCATCAGTGTGTGTCTACTACACGTTACATACAGTGCCAATTGTAGGAGATACAAGAGGAACCAAACGAAGGAGTCAGAGTTGCAAGAACCCATGAGTTAACACTTATCCAGGAAATTGATAAAATTGATAAAAGTGTAAAAAGGGCATATTTAATGTTTCTTAAGTAAGCTCTGGAAATTAAGAGATAATTTAATTTCAGGTAATTTTCTAACTGTGATAGGGAGAGGTAAGCAACTAAAAAGGCTTCCTCTGGTATCCAGAGGGTACCCTCCCTTCTTTTAATTCTTCATTTATTAGTCTTACCACTCTCCTTCACTTTCTAATTCTTGGTCCCCAGCTCACAGACTGTTAATAAATAAATTGCTTCTTTATGACTGTCGTCTTACTAGTTGGAGGACTCTAAGCATGTGTAACACATGTCCACCCCTGGAATTCCTCCTTATTTATACTGGGGTTACTATCACTGTAAGAGCATAAGACACAATGATTGGATAGATGCACAGATGGATGAATGGGTGGGTGGATGGATGGATGCATGGATGATGGATGGATGCGTGGGTGATGAATGGATGCATGGATGGGTATATGGGTGTGGATAGGGGCATGAACACCTAGCCCATGCCTAAGGACAGTGCCTATCACATTGGCACATCATTGAAGTCACCACCATGGGTTATTTAAGCCATATGGCTTCTTCATAAATACAAATACATTTTGGGGGGTTTTAAAGGATTTCTGTAAAGCACAGTGCATGTGGAAAGACAATTATATTCTACCATAAAGAAAAACTCTTTGAAGTTATTTCAGAGAACATCCGATTTGACACCATGGTTTGCAGATGAGAAAAGGAACCATGATAGGGAAATATTCTACCTGAAATTTCATTTCTACTTAGAAAGCTTTTCCTAGAACCCAACATTCTTTATGTCCAGCCCAAGGCTCTTCCCAGTGCACAGTATGGACCACATTTGTAAACAAGTGAAAACTAGGCAACATCATGAATGTCTGACAATTCAGTGGAAACCTGAATGGACAGATGGTTCACCAGGCCTCCTGGAGACCAGCCAAAGGTCTGGGCAGAAAGAAGAACAGGGCACCTTGAATTTATGTTTGCTTAAGAGGTTGCAGAACGTTTACCCAGAATGGGTAGCAGATGCTGCAACTTCCCATCTGCCTTAGTTATGCAGCTGAGACTGAAATTCTGTGAAGCCATGTCCTCTGTAGCAATTCAGAGTGTTTAGTCTCCACCAAAAGAAAATTTAAAGATACAGAACAACATAAAAAAAAACTTGAAGTCGGAGAGCATCCGTGATGTCATTTAAATCTTATTTCATTTTCCTTAACTGTATGGGAAGAACAAGATTTAACACAGTGGCACACTTAGGAGAAGGAGCGAAGGCATGGAAGAGCATTAAGAAGACGCATTGCCCATGTTAAAGGAAAATCGCTCTATTTGTTTTTCTAAATGAATAGTAAAGCTGTATGGATATTTCCTTTAACATGTATCATCATGTATATGGAGGCTTTTTTTGTAACTTGGTAGACAAGTATAAAACTCTTCCTGCCCCCAAATTAGCTTACAGAAATTATAGCATTAGACAATCACTCCTTTGGAGTTAAAAAAAAATAATCCCAAGAAGTCAAAAAGCATCAGATGAAAATTTTTATAAAATCACACATTCTATCAATAGCAGTCACTATCTTAGGGCACACACCTTTAATGAGTGGGCATACAACAAAATTAGCAGTTTGTCACTGACAGAACTTCTTGTAGCTCTGAGCTCAACATCAGGTCAGTGAGCTCCACACATTTTCCCAGGTAACTGCTAAAATGCCTCTGCTGTTAAGTAGGAGATCTAGCTAACTCAAACTGACTCCTTGCCTCTGTGCTTAGCTCAGGTTTTGGTCTTTGTACCCGAAAGTTGAAGAGAGGAAGCAAGCTTCAAATGTGATTTTATCATCTCACAGGTTCTGTGTGAGTCTCCCATCGTTCCCCTATTGTCTGTTTTAGCAGTATCCTCAGGATAGCTTCCTGCTCATCAGAGAACTGCGAGGTCTTCCGGGCTTTGTAGCTTACCTGCCACTTGACTCTCAGCCAGAGATACCACAGTTCCCCCTATTCTATTCCTGAGCAAACTTGGGAGATTCACTCCTACAGAACCTAGTTCCAGGGCACGCCCTTTCCTAAGCCAATTATTGTGGCTAGCAGGGTGAACAATTCCGATTGACTGGGACCAATTGCAGTAAAGGATTGATGTGTCACAACTGCATGATGGCAGAGATGGATGGCTGCTGGGATGACTGTACTAGCTATTGTACAAGGACAAATTAAACAATCAGGAGGCCATTAGCCTGAGGCTGGCTCTGTACTTTGAGTTCCTATACAACAAAATACAACCTAACTTACTACATACGCAAGCCAAAACTGAACTTAGGGGCATAATAACCTAGTGTCAGCCAATCACAAAAAGCTATGCCTCCAAAAAGGCAGATGTTGGAACCTCAATCAATTAGGTGAGTTACCTGTTTCACTTTCTCATTCTGCCTGTAACATCTCACTGCCCAAACAGAGAGTGGGGTTCTCTGAACCCCTTCTGGTTCTGAGTGCTGCCCAATTCATGAATCATTCTTTGCTCAAATAAACTCTGCTGACTTTAATTGCCTAAGGTTTTCCTATTAACAAAATAAACATGATGGCTCAAATAGATGGGTCCCTGCCACCCACATGGGAAACCCAGATTGAATTCCAGTCTCCCAGCCTCACCTGGCCCAGCAATGACTGTTACATGCATTTGGAGAGTGAAGTAGCAAATTAAAGACCTCTCTCTTTCTCTCTCTCTTTCTCTCTCTCTTTCTCTCTCTTTCTTTCTTCCTCTCATTCAAAATAAATAAATACTTTTAAAAGAATAACATGTTTAAAAGTGCCTTTGCTTCTTCTGCGTGCAACATCTTTAGAGTGTAAAATCTGATGGCGGCGCCGTGGCTCACTAGGCTAATCCTCCGCCTTGTGGCACCGGCACACCGGGTTCTAGTCCCGGTCGGGGCGCCGGATTCTGTCCTGGTTGCCCCTCTTCCAGGCCAGCTCTCTGCTGTGGCCAGGGAGTGCAGTGGAGGATGGCCCAAGTGCTTGGGCCCTGCACCCGCATGGGAGACCAGGAAAAGCACCTGGCTCCTGGCTTCCGATCAGCGTGATGCGCCGGCTGCGGCGGCCATTGGAGGGTGAACCAACAGCAAAAGGAAGACCTTTCTCTCTGTCTCTTTCTCTCACTGTCCACTCTGCCTGTTTAAAAAAAAAAAAATTTTGAGACCTAAACCTACTGCTCATTTTTCTTTTATTTGTCCTTAGGTGTTGTTCCTAGGTGTTGAATCTTACTACAGCGTATCTCTGAAATGTCATAATATAATATGAATTTATGAGGTTAATGCTGTATAATGAATGCAGCAGACAGAAATAAGTAATACAGAATAATAACAAGAATACAGCATTCAGAAAATATGTAACCTGAAATTCTACTACTAACTAATGGTGAACTTTGGTCAAGTCATTGAATTTCTTGGAACTTCTGTGGTGCTTTCTTCCTAAATTGTGAATATTAATACCTTAGATGTCTAAAAGCAAAGGAGCAGGTATACTGATCTCTTGATTTCCATCAACCTGAAAATATCTATGATTCTTGGGGGAAAAGTCAACAAATGACACTTGAGAATGACATGGTTAATAATCCTATGATATTTCAAAATGTTAGTATTAACATAAATGGCCTATTGGTCTATTCATGGAAGGTAAACAAATTACCACCACAATTTAAGTTAACAAAAGGGCAGCTTTCATTTTAAAATTTTGGATCTTGTGTCTCAATCATTCTCCCTTGCTTTTGAAATCAATATAGTTGTAATTTTTGTTTTGTGCTCTGTCAGTATATAAGATGAAAATGTAGCTGTGACTAGGTTGAAAAATTATACAAAATTGATGACTCCTCCACTCTAAATGCATTGGAATTTAGGACATTGCTATTAGCTTGATTATTTTATTTAAAAGCTGCTTTTCTCTTCAGCTGTTTCCTCCATTGTTTCAAAACATGTGTTCAGTGTTAGGGTTTGTTGTAATAGAGGTAGTTTGGAACAGATATTTTAAAACAAATTGAACAGAAGGACAAGCTGGGCTGAGGACAAAGTGATCAAATGACTGTGTTCAGACTGTTACGAGATTCAAGTGCTTGGGTTCCCGTCATCCACCTGGAGACCCAGATGGAGTTTCCATTCCCTGGCTTCAGCCTGGCTTCCAGCTGTCGTGGGCATTTAGGGAGTGAATCAGTAGATGGAAGATCTCTCTCTCTGCTTGTCTAGTCTGTCCCTCTGCCATTCAAATACATATTTTTTAAAAAAGAATGTTACATGATTCAATTTTGAGATCTAAGGATTGTTTTAAATTACTACCAAAAAAGCATGCATTGAAGGCTAATTTATAACACATGAGCATGTAGTTAAACATCCAGCCATGCAAGTATTAGATTTATTTATCATAAACATTGAATACCATTTTGTGTCGAATGTTGTACTAGGAGCTGGCTGTCAAAGAATGAATAAACTGAGGCTCTTCCTGGCTTCATAGGGATTGGGGAATTTTTGGTAACAGCACAATGGATGATGTAATTATTCGACCTGAAGAAACCCATAGATATTTCACAGCTTTAAGTACCATCCTCAATATATGCCTGACGGCGAATTGGTGATATTTACCAGAGAAATAGTATGAGCCAGAAAACAGGAAAACACAGCTGGTGGAAAAATAAAGTTAGAAAAAAATGGGTGCTTGTCAATGTTTGAGGGTCATAAGAGAAGGTGAAATCCCGCCAGTTGCAACGACATCAAAGAAAGTGGAAGGCACAATGTTGTTAAGTAAGTGAGACACACACATACACACGCAAAGCAGGTATTGCCCATCCTCACTCATATGTGAAAGCTAAAAATTCATTTCATAGAAGTAGGAGTAGAATGGCAGTTCCTAGAGGCTGGGAAGTTGGAGGAGATGGAAAGAGAGAGGTGAAATAACGGGTATAAAAATAGTTAAACAAGAGAAATGAGTTCTAATGTTCTAAGTAGAGTAGTGTGACTATGGTTCACAACAAGTATTATATATTTTGTAAAGATATAGCAGAGAAGCCTGAGAGTTCCCAATAAGAGGAAATGATAAGTTTAAGAGAAAACAATGCTAATGGCCCTAATTTTACCATAATCCATTGCATTCATATATCAAATGATCACACTTCACATCATACATATGAGGGTATATCAAAAAGTTCATGGAAAGTGGAATTAAAAATAAGTATATTTAATGTGAAGATGTTAAAATCTATGCATATGAAACATCTTTAAAAATTCCATGGACATATATTTCGTGAAAAAATTATATATGGGTCTCAAAATGTTGGACATCAAAATCATTCCATTTTCCATGAGCTTTTGAAGTACCATCTATATACAATTTAAAAGAACAAATAAAAATTTTCAAAAAAAGTGTGGAGGTAACAGAAGCATCACGAGGCAGGATCTCTAAGTGAACAGAACGGAGTTTCAAAGGCTGCTCCTCTTAAAACAGCACACACAGATCTGGTATTGCAACAGCACGGAAGAGGCCCTCTGGCTGGGATTCAGTTGGAGGTTGGGGATATCTGGGTGCAGTTCCACAGAGTGATTATCCCACTGAACCCCCACGCTGAGTGGTTCTCAAGCAAAGAGGACACATTTAGGTCATCAAATCATTTTCAAACACTATGTCACTCAATTCCCCCACCGTGAATTATCCTGCCTTTTGCTCTGTTGCATGAGGTCTTAGCCACTTTCACTACATGATGAAACATTTGTGACACACGACATCTTGTTATTAGCACCTCAGATCAACCATTCCATCTTCTTATGAGATACCGAGGATGCTCACGTTGCCTGACAGGACTTCCTTGAGTGTCTGCTTTGTCCTCCTGAGAAAGAATCAGATTGCACTTACCCACCCATTTATCTCTTCATGAGCTTGTAGTTGGAAGCTGGTAATTTTTCTCTTCATTTCACCAATCTATGAGAATATAACCCAAAACACTGGTTAGAGTTTCAACAAAGAGCTCCCCATTTCCTGCCCAAGAGAATCACTGGGTTCCAAGTCCCTTTCTAAGGACCAGCGACTGGGTTGCAAGGCACTAGTCAGTGTGACATCCAGCATAGGAATCAGGCCTGAGTCTCCCACTTCTGCTGACCCAAGTCCCTTCTCCTCACCCTCCTAGTTTTTCTTAAGTAGGAGTCTTCCTCCTTAGTCCTAGGCTTTGATAATTCCTTCCAATCTCAACTTCTTCTAGGAGATCATCTAGTTTTTCACATAAATTGAATTCCTAGTGTCTTATTCTGGAAATCCAGAAAGCCTACAGTTGATAAGAAATATGAACCTCCATGAAATTTTGATGATCTGTGTTGCTCTATTTGAAATCAAGCCATGCATAATTAAAATCAGGATCATTACTTGTTATAGGATGATGAGTTTGATTTGGAGTTCTCACATAAGTAGGTATTGTGTAATTTGCCCCATTAAAACATGAACTATTGGCTGGCGCCGCAGCTCACTAGGCTAATCCTCTGCCTTGCGGCGCCGGCACACCAGGTTCTAGTCCCGGTCGGGGCGCCAGATTCTGCCCCGGATGCCCCTCTTTCAGGCCAGCTCTCTGCTGTGGCCAGGGAAGGCAGTGGAGGATGGCCCAAGTCCTTGGGCCCTGCACCCCATGGGAGACCTGGCTCCTGCCATTGGATCAGTGCGGTGCGCCGGCCGCAGCGCGCTGGCCGCGGTGGCCATTGGAAGGTGAACCAACGGCAAAAGGAAGACCTTTCTCTCTGTCTTTCTCTCTCACTGTCCACTCTGCCTGTCAAAAAATTTTAAAAAAAACATGAAATATTAACTAGTGACATTTTTCTTGGCATCCCCTTTCCTCTCAGCCCTTACCTCTATTTTGATTGCAAGGTTTGTGTGTCCTTAGGTACCAGGAAAGATGTGTGACTAGGGAACAGGGAAGGAAGAGAGGGAAGAAATATGACAGAGAGGAAGGATAAAGAGAAAGACAAAGGTGGCGGGGGGAGAAAGGAGGGAGAGATAGGAGGGGAGCAAGGGACAGAAAGAGGAAGGGGAAAATAATTTTTTTCTGGGCAAATTTCAAAAGCTTCTGTTAACAAGGTAAAACACTCATGACCTAAACACAAATTTTGGGAGGCAAAATGTTGAGGTTTTTCTCTTCCATCTACTCAACCCAAGACTAGAAAAGGAATTCCCAGGTTATAAAAGAGGCATGAAGGCCTGGTGATGTGGCATAGCAAGTAAAGCCACCACCTGCAGTGCCAGCATCCCATATGGGCACCAGTTCAAGTCCTGGCTGCTCCACGTCTGATCCCACTCTCTGCTATGGCCTGGGAAAGCAGTAGAAGATGACCCAAGTCCTTGGGCCCCTGCACCTGTGTGGGAGAACCGGAGGATGCTCCTGGCTCCTGGCTTCAGATCAGAGCAGCTCTGGCCATTGCAGTCAATTGGGGAGTGAACCAGCAAATGGAAGATCTCTCTCTCTCTCTCTCTCTCTCTCTTTCTCTGCCTCTGTATCTCTGTAACTCTGCCTTTCAAATAAAATAAATAAATCTTTAAAAAAAAAAAAAAAGAGGAATGCTACTCAAAATAAAAGGAGAGTTGGTAGATACCCAAAAGAGGGAGTTGATGTTCACTGCTTTGTGCTTGAGCCTTGGGGAGGCAACATATGCGAGGACAGTCTTTGCGTTTTAGGCAAAACATCTAAATCTGTCCCTGAGTGGGGTCCTAGGAGGGGCACAAGCCCAGAGAGAGGAAACACTGCCCAGACTATTTGTGTAGAATGGGCCTTACACTGGTTTGTTGGGATTTACAGCAAATGCCCCTATGCGTAAAGGTATCATAGAAAGGACACTGAGAATCACTATTGCATAGATAGAGGTCAGAAGACCAGCAAAACAAAGAACGTCTGAATCATACCTGGATTGTCAGGTGTCGCTCCCCCTCTTCGTGGAGGAACGACACAGGACCCTGCGCTGTTCTTTCGTCTGCTCGGCCCTCCCCGGGTTTGCTGCTGGTTCTTCCCGAGTTGGCTACTGTCCCTTCCACGGAGGTTCCCCCTGGCCACTTTCCCCACTTGCGCAGGGGAGCGGCACACCGCCAGCCGGCTCTCTCGGGGGCTGCACAGGTGTTCCTTCAGATAGATGTTCCCCTTAGATGTTCCTGGTGCATGCCGTCTCTCTCCTCCTTTATAGTCCTCCTCCGCCAATCCCAACTCACTGCCCACACGCCGTGCACGCTGCTCTCCTCCAATCAGGAGTAGGTCCTACAGTTTATCGGTTGAACTGGAGGCAGCTGCGTAGAAGCTGTTTCTCCCTTCTCAGCGCCATATTGTGGGAGAGCAGATGCATAGAATAAGTCCTAATTCCAGTAACTTAGTCCAGTCCGGGTTGCTCCCCACAGTCAGGTGAGTGGTGAGCATGGAACAGGGCCTAGAACAGGCACCCCTCCCTCCGGCCATGCTCCACTGGTAAAAGCAATCACAGGGCTACCCAGAGCTACAGTGCAAGCTGGGATATGAGTCCAGGGCTGTAATGCTGTGTTGGAGCTAACCATCCATTCCTTCACTAAGAGAGAGGGGAGAATGGATTTTTTTTATTTACTTATTTTTGCCACACACACACACACACACACATACAGAGAGAGAGAGAGTCTCCACCACACATTGCCCATTTTATCACCAAATTTGTGTACAAGCTTCCTTCCATACCTAAAATTCTATTGATTCCAGTCAACAGAAATAGAATCCACCTGATGACTTTATGCTACTGACATTTCATATCATCTGGATGACTTTCTCAGATTGAGACATGGTTCCCAACCTATAAAAATCAATTCGACAGAAATTCCCAGTCAGACAACTCAAGTATGGAAGAAACACGCTAAACTAGGAAACGTCTCAAATTCTGATGGCCAGAAATTGTGAAGAATCCCTGACCTGATTGAGTGAGGTCTCAGTTCCTTGTGGCCCTAATAGGCAGCCTTGGAGAAAGGTTCTGAATAACAGTAGTCAAATGCAGTCATTTGTAAAAGGAGCCCTTGATTTTTTCTAATGCTGGAGTATCCCGCTTTCTTGGTTTGCCTTTTGCAAACCAACTAATCATTGCTTACACACATATATATATTTGAGATATGTGTACATATATTTATATATATGTATATATAGACATCTCTCAAATATATATGTGCATATATTAATATACACTTATATATCATATATAATTATTATATATTATATTATATATCATATATACTATATTATAAATTATATATTATACATTTATATATACTATATAATATATATTTTTATATATACACACACATATATATTTGAGAGACAGAGTCAGGGACAGAGAGAGAGAGAGAGAAAGTAATCTGCCACACTGGTTCATTCACCAAATGCCTGCAACAGCCTGGGCTAGGCCATGCCAAACCAGAACCAGAGCCAGACTCAATCCAGGTCAATCCACGTCTCCCACATGGGAGGCAGGAACACAATTAATTACCTGAGTCCTCACCTGCTGCCTCTAGGTAGCTGTACTAGCAAGAAGCTGGAGTGAGGAGCAAGAGGTAGGAACCAAATCCAGCACTCTGACAAGGGACTCAGACATCTTAACTGCACCATGCATGTAATGCATTGATATAATCAGTATACAATATATAACACACATGAACAATAACAAGAAACACTTCTTTCATATGCCAAGATGTTTAATAATTGTCTACCTTCCAAGTTACCCCAGGAAAGTTTTACTAAATATTCTGCCACAGCATCAGAAGATTCACCAGCTTTGTAGGCTATGTCCTATTCAGCCCTTGCATTTTGACAGCTAAAATAAGGGCATGAAATTTCTCAATTTCAGTTACTCATTTCTTTATTAGTCAAGAATGAATACTAACTTCCCACTAATAAAGAGACTCCAATTTATTTCAATAGCCTAAAGGAGACAGAAGTTAGGCCAACACTGTGGCACAGCAGCTCCAGCCGACACCTGAAATGCTGGCATCCTATACCCAAGCATCAGCTGCTCCACTTCCAATCCTTGTCCCTCCTGATATGCTGAGGAAGCTGGTCCAAGTGCTTAGACACATGCTATCCACGGGGGAGACCAGGATATAGTTCTTACCTCCTGGCTTCACCCTGGCCCAGACCCAAACTTTGCAGCTATCTGGGAGTAAGCCAATGTTTGGAAGATCTCTTTCTCTCTCTGTCTCTGCCTCTCTGTCATCCTACCCAAGAGTAAATAAAAAATATTTTTAAAAAAATACAGAAGTATCTTTCTTACTGTAGCCAAAGAGAAAAATTATAGGTGAAGGGTGGGTCTATTCCACACATGCAGTCAGGAACCTGAGTGCTTTCCATCTTGTCTTTGTAGTGCAAGAGTGTTTGGCGGCCTGTGCCGTGGCTCACTAGACTAATCCTCCGCCTGTGGTGCTGGCACCCCCGGTTCTAGTCCCAGTTGGGGCACCGGTTCTGTCCCGGTTGCTCCTCTTTCAGTCCAGCTCTCTGCTATGGCCTGGGAAGGCAGTGGAGGATGGCCCAAGTGCTTGGGCCCTGCACCCGCATGGGAGACCAGGAGGAGGCACCTGGCTCCTGGCTTCGGATCTGCAGTGCAACGGCCTTAGCGGCCATTTGGGGGGTGAACCAACAGAAAAAGGAAGACCTTTCTGTCTGTCTCTCTCTTTTTCACTGTCTGACTCTGACTGTCAAAAAAAAAAAAAAAAAAGAGTGTTTGGCAATGCTTAGTCTCAGTTCTGTGCAATTTTGGATACATGGGGCTGGAAAAGGATATACAAGGTAGTAAAGATGAAGTCTATAAAATAAGTCCAAATTAACTACTCAAATTACAGTTATAATGTGGTCTGCAGTTGCAAGGAACGTCCTGGCTGGATAGCTATTTTCTAGCTACAACCCTGTCGCTCCCCCTCTTCATGGAGGAACGACACAGGACCCTGTGCTGTTCTTTTGTCTGCTCGGCCCTCCCCGGGTTTGCTGCTGGTTCTTCCCGGGTTGGCTACTGTCCCTTCCACCTCCGTGGAAGGGCGGTTCCCCCTGGCCACTTTCCCCACTTCCGCAGGGGAGCGGCACACCGCCAGCCGGCTCTCTCGGGGGCTGCACAGGTGTTCCTTCAGATAGATGTTCCTCGGTGCATGTTGTCTCTCTCCTCCTTTATAGTCCTCTTCCGCCAATCCCAACTTGGCTGCCCACACGCCGAGTACGCTGCTCTCCTCCAATCAGGAGTAGGTCCTACAGTTTATTGGTTGAACTGGAGGCAGCTGTGTAGAAGCTGTTTCTCCCTTCTCAGCGCCATATTGTGGGAGAGCAGATGCATAGAATAAGTCTTAATTCCAGTAACTTAGTCTAGTCCGAGTTGCTCCCCACACAACCCTATATGATGGCTGAAACAGGAGAAGAGAAGAATGGATGTGTAAGGGGGATTCCCAGTCTATTACTGTGAGTCAAGGGGAGAACAGGACAGTGAGCCTCTGCCAAATACGTTTCATATCCTGTATAGTTTACAATTTTAATGAGAAAGTATGCAAGGTCAATAGATAATTATAAATGGTCTGTGACAGTTGTAAACACAGTATCATGTTAAGGAACTGTGTAGTGAATGTAACTTTGCTTGAAGGACCAAGACGGCTTCTAAGAGAATCCTAAGGGATGAGTGACAGTTATCCAAGTTGAGAAGGAGGGAAATGAAGGGTGTTTACAAGATCTCACTGGCTTCAAATTCTGAAGATGGGATGTGGCTGTCTGGGAAAATCACAAGAATTGCTTCATGGCACATAGAAAATTTTATTTAAAGAATACATTTGGGGCAGCAGGAGTCCTGGTAGAGCAGGTTAAGCCACTGCTTGGCATGCCCACATCCCACACCATAGTGCCTGATCTGAGTTCTGGCACTTCTGCTTCCTGTCCAGCCTCATGCATGCTGGGAGGCAGCAGGTGAAAGCACAGGTACTTCACTGCCTGTTATCCATAGTGGGGGGAGGGCTGCTATGCAGTTCCAGTCTACTTGCTTCAGCTATTAGAGAGTGAACTAGTGGATGGAAGATCTCTCTCTCTCTCTCTCTCTCTCTCTCTCTCTGTGTGTGTGTGTGTGTGTGTCTGTGTGTGTGTTCCTCTCTCTTCCTCCCTCCATCCCTCTCCTTCTTTCTCTCTGTGTCTTTCAAATAAATACAAATAACTGAAGATATGTTAAGAAGAATGAATCAATAGACTGTGGGGAGGATGAGGGAAATTTGAAATGAGACTTGAGAAGCCACGTTATATGGGACATTGTAGAACTTATAATCTTATGACAGTGCAGTTAATGTTTAGCTTGAATTCTACAGGAGACATACATGGGTACTTCAAAAAGTTTGCAGAAACCTGAATTGAAAGATAAGTTTAAGAGCCGGTAGTGTGGCATGGCAAGTAAAGCCACCACCCGTAGTACTGACATCCCAGGTGGGCACCCATTTGAGTTCTCAATGCTCCATTTCTGATCCAGCTCCCTGCTGATGTACCTGGGAGAGCAGTGGAAGATGGTCCAAGTCCTTGGGCCTCTGCACCCACATGGGAGACCCAGGAGAATCCCCTGGCTCCTGGTTTCAGATCAGCCCAGCTCCAGGCATTGTGGGCATTTTGGGAGTGAACTAGCAGTTAGAAAACCTTTCTCTCCATCTCTCCCTGCCTCTTTCTGTTTGTAACTCTTCCTTTCAAATAAAATAAAATAAATCTTTCAGAAAAAAAAAAGATAAACTTAGCCTGGTACAATTTTTTTGGAAATCTGTGATTTTTCATAATACACACTTTGTATGAACTTTTTGAACATTCATTGTATACAGTCACCTCCTTGGAATACATAGGAGACTTGCTCCAGGACCCCCACAAAACCAAAATTCACAGATGCTCAACTCCATTATAAAAAAGTATTTGCATTTAACCTGCACACATTCCCATGTGCAATTTAATTCATCTGCCAATTACATATAATATCTGGTACAACACAAATAAAAAGAAAAACCTGGTTTACTGTGTTGTTTAGGGAATCCTGACAAGCCATGGCTACATGAAGGAGCACCTTTCCCAAATGAGCAGAAACCCACTGAGGGGGAGATCTGCAGAGCCCAGTCCTGGAGCCTGGTGACCTCGGCTGAGGTCAGCCTACAGATACCTCTCATAAGAAAGCCTGTGCGCTGTTCAGGATGCATTTTATCAGCATTACTTGGAAATTTTGGAAAAAAATTACTGTGTATATATACCATACATGTTTGATACAGGTGCACTATTTTTTTCTTCAATATTTTTAAGCCTGGTTTGATTAAATGCACGCATGCGGAACCCAGGGATACAGTGCTGATTACATCAGTCAGGCCGTCTCTGTTCCAGAAAAGAACACTGCTGCCTTCTTTTACCTTCAGCACAGGTGGCTGAGCCCCCTCCTGCCAGGGTACATCGCCTAATTCTCCTACGGGAGGAAATCCACGTATTTTCTCATTTTAGCTCTCCGCTTCTCTCTGCTGATAGAGAACTGATGTCATTTGATTCCAAGTAGAGACAGCAGCAAACCCAGTTCTGTGACAGCAATGACAATGCTCATCCAGTATCTCAGTAAAATGAATTTTTTTGTTGTGTCCATGTGAAGGCCATATTTGTAATCTGGCCAATAAGGATCCCTTGTAAATACAATTGCTTCTGGCTGCATTCTCATAAAAGCTGTTTAAATGTGTTTCCCCTGGGGCTGTAGGCGAAGAATACAACCCCTGCCTTTGATAAGGCTGTGGAGGGAAGAAGAAAATGTGTCCTATAAAACCAGAGGGCAGAGTGAAAAGCAGCAGGATTAAAATGACTGCTCAGTTGTATAACCACGGAGGTGTTTTTCTTTGAATTTATTGTGTTTTAGGTTTTTGGTCGGGTTTTGTTTGTTTGTTTTACTAAACTACTTAGAGCAGGTGGTCAGGGCTTATTAGGGCTTATTTTCCCTTGTTATTTTAAGTGAAATACAATGCAATTTTCTGTTTGTATCCTTCTTTTTTTTTTTTTTTAAAGATTTTATTTATTTATTTGAGAGGTAGAGTTATAGCCAGTGAGAGGGAGAGCATGTTAGGAAACTGGAGCAGTTTTAGCCAGGTGGCCACATGGCCCAGCTACCTGAGCCAGGCTCCACCCCCATCCTAATGGGATTCCCTGCTGCTGCTTCCCTGCCCGCCCTCAGGCAAAGTTTTAAAAGGGCCTGTTCCTGCTCTCTTGGCTCTCTCTTGGCTCTTCTCATTTGCGCTCTCTTGGTTCCTCTCCTCCTCTCCTCCTCTCTTCTTTGCTCTCTCTTCTCTCCTCACTAGCTCCTCTCCTCTGGCTCTCTCTCTTATAATTTCTCTCTTTTTCCTTCGCCGCCCCTTCCCTCCGGTCTTCTGGGTTTTCCCCAGTAAACCCTTTCCCTTACTCCGGTGTTCGGTGTGTTTTGTGATGGCTAACATTAATATATAACAGAGACAGAGAGAAAGGTCCTCCTCCCGTTGGTTTACTTCCCAAATCAGCTGCGCCGATCCGAAGCCAGGAGCCAGGTGCTTCCTCCCGGTCTCCCATGCGGGTGCAGGGACCCAAGCACTTGGGCCATCCTCCACCGCACTCCCGGGCCACAGCAGAGAGCTGGCCTGGAAGAGGAGCAATCAGGACTAGAACCCGGCGCCCATATGGGATGCCGTCGCCGCAGGCAGAGGATTAACCAAGTGAGCCACGGTTGGCCCCTTGTTTGTAACCTTCTTCACATGCACCGGTAGAGACAATGTTGAATTTAGCTTTAAATTCTGTGTTGTCCTTCAAGGAGAAAGAGTGAAACTTCGGGAGGGGGAATACAGCTGACTTTGGCTAACTTTGTATTAACAATTCCATATGTCTGTGATGCTGGGTCCCACCATACCCGGCTCACATAAGCCCTTTTCTTCTTCCTCCTGGGGAACACACCTTACTTCTACCTGCTGTCCTCAGGTAGCCCTACATCCCACCCATCAACATTCTTTTGAGTTGCTATTTACTCCTTGAGTGCTGACTCAGCGTCACCCACACCTCAACCTCATTAGGGTCCAGGGTGAGATCTTAACACCTGGGTCTCCAAAAGTCACCTAATATCAACATCAGCAGAGCTGCCAGCCTCCTTCCACCCTCCACCCCCGGCACACCATGAAGCCATCTTCTCTGCTGCCGCATTTCTTGAAGGCTAAGAGACACACTTTCTCAACATAAAATCTCTGAACTCAGAATCTGTAATACAGGGATGACAACTTAAACCGCGACTGTCAGGTGAAGGTCTTACTCAAGTTTTCCTGTGAATACAAGAATTGGTTTCCAGCTGTTCCAGGAGTTGAGGAGTCTTGACTGGCACAATATGCCTGTTACAAACAGACTTAAGTTCAACTTTAATAGAACAGACCCCATTTTCCTGTACAATTATTTAAAAAAAAGTCATATTCCACGATATGTCAAAGTCATTCTGAGTACATTAGTAATGCAAAACTAATTTTAAAATTAAATGTTAACATCTGAGAAAAAGCCAGGCGATAAAAATACTAAAACTAAAAATATGATCAGCAGATGAAGAGGTGGAAGTAACACATCCCAAGCTTTCATGAATTGGCTTTAGTTTTTCACCTGTGACAAACCACACTTACACTTCTAATTTTAGTAATTATTTGATAGGCTTCTTATTCTTCAGGATCTGTCATCATTGCCATTTGGCTTTCCTCAGACTAGTTTGACCCCAATCGATCAATTGATCAATCAATCAATCAATCAATCAGTAAATGTCTTCCTAAAAATATGAGCAGCTAAACATGGTAAGAGGCCCAAATAGATCCAAGAAACTCTAACTTCTGCCATGTTCAAGATGTGTTTTGGGCTGTGAGAGAGTTCAGTTATAAATACGTCCACATCCAGTACTCAGCCCACACGTTGCAGATGCTCAATAACTATATATTGCATAATAAAATTTTTATGGGCAGATAATGACAGCAAAAATTTAATGCTATCACTAAAATGCATCACACAATAGTCTCTCATGCACAGCGCTGGTCCTAAAAACCATAAGGTTTCTTAGCAGGAAGAGATGTCTGTTGGCTAAGCCCTTCTGAGATCACCTGGCTACAGGACACCCTTCTGTGGATAGTCCATGCAGTGAATTTGTGCTCATTTAGAAAATGCCCTCTTTCATCTAAGTAGATGCCAACCTACATTGCAGACTTGTTGGATGAAACATGGGTTCAGTTTTAGCCCCTTTTGCAAACAGTTGTCCAGAAATTTGTTCACTATGCATCCTGAACAACTGTAGGTGGTGACTTCAAAAGAGAGGAACTTCTGACTGAAAAGGCACTTAGCAGTGTTTTACGAGTACAATTAGTATTTTCTGAATCTTTCTCTTTCTCCCATTGGCTATAATCCTGATTTATCTAAAAATTTTAGTATCTTCATTATTACACCTCTTGTACCCATGACCTAGTGATGTGCTTTAAATATTATTTACAGGGACAGTCACTTACCACTGCACATAAGACACGCTTGGAACATCCGCATTCCATAACAGAATGCCTTGGTTTGGGTATTGTTCTGCTTAATGTTCCTGCTAATGCACCTTGCTAGGCGGTAGGTGATGGCTCAGGTTCCTAGGTTCCTGCCACCGTGGAGGACACTGGATTAAGCTGCAGACTCCTGGTTTCAGCTGGGTACAGCCTTGGATTTTGTGTGCTTTTCGGCCATGAACAAGCAGATGGAAGATCTCTCTCTGTCCCTGGCTCTTGGCCTTTAAAATAAAAAAATAATAATAATAACAATAATATTTTAAAGAGCCAATTAGACAAGAAATTTTAAAGAGATGATCAACAAATGTTTTTTCTCTTTGATGTCATATTTTGTCCCCTTTTCCTTCCTCAGCTTAAAAAAAACCTGTTCTCTCTCTAGTGAGAATACACAATCATAGTAAAATGTATATTCATATTTATACTTGGCACCTCACTAACTGCTCTGATTCTCATCTTTGCCCCCTTTCCTTTTCAGAGTCACCAGTGAGGAACGTATGACTAAGAATCCTGTTTTGCAGGCCGGCGCCGCGGCTCACTAGGCTAATCCTCCGCCTGTCCCGGTTGCCCCTCTTCCAGGCCAGCTCTCTGCTGTGGCCAGGGAGTGCAGTGGAGGATGGCCCAGGTGCTTGGGTCCTGCTCCCCATGGGAGACCAGGAGGAAGCACCTGGCTCCTGGCTTCGGATCAGTGTGGTGCGCCCGGCCGCAGCGGCCGTTGGGGGGTGAACCAACGGCAAAAGGAAGAACTTTCTCTCTGTCTCTCTCTCTCACTGTCCACTCTGCCTGTCAAAAAAAAAAAAAAAAAAAAAAAAGAATCCTGTTTTGCAAATGATAAAGTTGTAAATCTAAGAGATTCTGCGACTATCCAGGCCTTGTAGGTTATAATCCAGTCTGCATGCATCAGGTCTAATTCTCTATGGTAAACTCAATGAGAATAAACCCGACTGACTGTTTTCTTCACTTCCCAATTCGCACTTATTGAAATATTGGTCAAATTAATATCTGAAAAATTGTAATCCATTCAATACCTATTTCTTATAATGTGAGGTTTTAAGCAGAGCAATGACAGTCCTTCGGACCAAAATAGGATCAGCCCGAGTGCACAATGAGAACAGGCTTTTGAGGAACAAGGAAGGAAGCTGGGAGATCATAAAGAAGAACAATGACGACTCTGAAGATAGAACTGGTACCGTTTGTTGATGTTTGAGGTATGGAGTGAGAAAGACTGAGAGAAGTTAAGAATGACTGTAAAATGAATATTCAATTTTTTAACCATACTTTGCATTCTCCCAATAACTAAAACCCTTCTGTAGTATACTCTATTTTTGTAATTTGGACATTATCCTGTTAATTTTTAAATTAATTTTCAGTTTAATTTCTATATCAAGAATGAAATCTTAAGATCAGGAAAAATGAAGAATCTGGATTTTGTTACAGCTATGAAGATAGCCACCTGATTTGATAAGGAATTGTGGAGTTGACCATTTTTTTTTAAGGTAAACAAATTTCATATATTTCATATATACAGATTTAGGAACATAGTGATACTTTCCACCCTACCCCCTCCCCGCTCCTGCCCACACTCACACCCTCCTTCCTCTCCCCTCTCCTATTCCCATTCTTAGTTTTTACAATGATCTACTTTTAGCTAAGTTTATACTCATAAGATTAACCCTACACTAAGTAAAGAGTTCAACAAATAGTATGTAGGAAAAAAAATACAAAACACTGTTCCTCAACAGTTGAGACAAGGGCTGTTAAAAATAATCACATCTCAAAGTGTAAATTTCACTCCTATACATTACCTTTTACTCAATGAGAATAAACTCTACTAGTTATCACAGATCAGGGATAATATATGGTATTTCTCTTTTTAAGGCTGACTTATTTAACTGAATATAATGGTTTCCTGCATCCATTTGTCATTTGCAACAAAATGAAGTTGATTTTTTCTTGTTTCTTGGTGTTTTCCTCTCACTTACAAAATCATTGTCTCTATGATTTCATTTTTTCACACTTCTTAAGGTTTATTTTATGACCTGTGATCTCTGTTGGAGAGTGTTCCTTCTATGCACTTGAAAAGTAGTATATGTGTTCCAATAGTTTTGGGTAGTGTCTAGAAATGTCAGATAGATCCAATACACTGACACTGTTCACTTCTCTGTGCTTGCTGGTTTTCTGCCTACCAGCTTGTCTATTACTGAGATAGGAATGTTAAAAAGCCTCCAACCATAATTTCTTCCTTCAGTCATCTTAGCTTTTGCCTCACCCATCTTGAAGCCCTTTTGGGTGCATACACACTTGGGACTGTCCTGACTCTTTAATCTTTATATAACATCTCTCTATATCCCATGTAACAGAGAATAAAGAGAGACAAACTACAACCAGTGACAACCTCAAGAGGAGGGTCCCTTTCCTTGAGTTTTGGCTCTTAGAGGCATCTATAATCATCAGTGCCATTGCTAACGTACAGGAGAGATGAGAGGAAAACAGGTGGATTTCTGCATTCTCTATTGAAGTAGGAGTTTTGATTGCAATTCATCAACCCACACCTCTGCATGGACTCCTCCTAGAGCTCTGTCCACAGCACAGCCCTTGCTTCAGGCTGTCCAGCTGCTTTACCTGCAGGCCAGTGGATATCACTAGCAGGAGGATAGTTGCTAAATGCACCACCAATTCAGTGGTGCTTTGAATTCTGAAGTTCTTCTCAATGTGTCTGTGGCTGTTTATGTCTTTCCACATCTTTAAATAGCTGTACTATGAATTTTCCCCAGATTTTGTGCTCAGTGTGAGTCAGAAGAAACTGTGTTCACATCACTTGACCTGAAACTAGAACCTACATGTTTGTTTCACATTGATATAATGTGCTCTTGGAAGGCAAGGTCCCTCTCATCTGCATCCTTTTGTTTCCCAAGTGTCTAGAACCAATGGTGGAATGTGGTAGCACTTCCTGAAATATTTACTGCACAAATGTAACATTTCATTTAGCAAATGATTTCTAGTTTAGATTTTCTAAACTCAGGAAAATACCACCTCATGTTGTCTTTGTTGTATTCTGATGTCTTTGGAAGGTCCCAAAGCCAGTTTGTGCGTGCATTTATTTGTTCTAAACCCAAAATTGGATCCTCTAACCTGGTGAAAAAGACTCCCCACAGTTTTAGAAGACTACACAGGTGTCTTGATATGCAAAGTGGAATCTGAGAACTAACCAACATGATTTGCAATTCATTAAACTAATAGTTTCAACAGATAGAGAGGACAGGAGAGAGAGGTGAGGAGGGTGAGATATCCAGAAACACTAGGTGGAACAGCAGAGACATGTTTAGTCATGTCATCACCAATTTGAAAATCTGCAAATGTTGCAGAAGAGTGTATCATTTCACACGTAGTTAACTGCTGTGTAATCAAGTCAGTGAGGTCAGCACCCTTTGGAGTGTGTCAAAGGCTGCATCACAAACAGCTGACCAACCCAATGATTGTTTCTGTTGAGGCATAGTGAAGAGTGCTTTTAAAGTTCCACTTACATTTAGGCTAAATTTTACTAAACATCACAGTTAAATGGAACTTACGAAGTTCCTAAAACTAAAGAACTCATCTGTTTCATGAATTCCTATGCAAGATGGTCCACATTACTGTGACTCTGATGGCATTTTCAATTTATGAAAGTATAAGCACTGAGTTTATACAATAATTCAGAGGACTTTTTAAAGCAAAAAATATAATTCAGCAATTATTCCTTGGTGTGCAAATTGAAAACCCAGTAATAATAAAATACATTCAACAGAGTTCTCTTAAAATTGTCTGTTTTGTTGCACTCATCAATTCATATATTCAATAAACTTAAATGTCATAATTGAAGCAAGGAAAATATGAGATGTGCTCTCCCTTGGAATAAAAACTTAAAACTCTGAATAAATAAATAAAACTCTTCTTTATGGCATCAGTAATCACCCTAGGCTCTAGTCATGAGTTGCCAAGGCTATGGAAGCCTTTTGAGTTAGCCAACTCCGATCTTATTTAGACAAGGTCATAGTCAAAGTGGAAGTTCCCTCCTCCCTTCAGAGAAAGGTACCTCCTTCTTTGATGGCCCATTCTTAAATGGATAAATCTTTTAAAAATAAATAATAGTAATAATAATAATAATGTGGAGAATGTTTTCACACAGTGTCAATAAACTTGACCTTCTTGACATATTCTTTTTTTTTTTTTTTTCTTGACAGGCAGAGTGGACAGTGAGAGAGAGAGACAGAGAGAAAGGTCTTCCTTTTGCCATTGGTTCACCCTCCAATGGCTGCCACTGCCGGCGCGCTGCGGCCGGCGCACCACACTGATCCAATGGCAGGAGCCAGGTAGTTATCCTGGTCTCCCATGGGGTGCAGGGCCCAAGCACTTGGGCCATCCTCCACTGCACTCCCTGGCCACAGCAGAGAGCTGGCCTGGAAGAGGGGCAACCGGGACAGAATCCGGTGCCCTGACTGGGGCTAGAACCCAGTATGCCGGCACCGCAAGGCGTAGGATTAGCCTATTGAGCCACGGCACCGGCCTGACATATTCTTTCAAAATGTATTTCTTTCTTGTGAGTTATGTATATAAAGTGCAAAATGATTATGATCCATCTGCTCAAGTATGAGCACCCTGCCAAGGGGGCTGGAACAACAACCATACCATCACATTCAACAGGAGTTTTTCTCTTCATGTTCAAGTAGGAAAAAGTGCATATGTGGATCCGTATGTGCAAGTGCACCTGCATATAACCATGTCATGAATGCACACAGTTCACCCTTCCACCAAGTAATAGGGCTTGCATCAAAGATTTAAACTTTTAACTGTGCCGAGGCAGACATTTGGCCTAGAGATTAATACACCAGTTGGGATGCCCATGTAACGTGTTGGAGTGCCAGGGATTGAGTCCTGGCTCTAACTCCAGATCCCAGCTTCCTTCTGATGCAGACAGAGCCTGGGATGGTTCAAGTGAATGGGTCCCTGAAGTCCACATGGGTAATCTGTGCTGAGTTAAGGCTCACCACTTGCTGTGGATACGTGGTGAGCTGACCAGTAGATGGGGGATCTCTGTGTCTGTCTTTTTCCCCTTTCTCTTCCCTCCTCTCTTGCTCTCACTCTCCACCCTGCCCTCTTCTGTCATTCAAGTAAAAGAATTCTACTGTGTTACATTGATCTCATAAATAGGCGGTTTCATATATTTTGGTCAAACCAAATGCAAGGAAGATTACATGGGAGGGAAATAAGATTACAGCTGAGGTTTTGTGGTTTGGAGAGCCATTATAATTATTTTTTCATGCTTATTGTGCCACAGACTATTTAACTGCAACTTCAGGTTTAACCTTAAACTACAGAGTCATTAAGTTACATGGCAGAATTTCGATATATTGAATAAAACAAGTAGCGAAAGATATGGTCATCAGTTATTTTACACAGGACATAAAGAAATACCATCTAGAGGTTTCACTTAAAATATTTAAAATAAACCAATAAAATTAACTTTGGAAAACATGTGTTGAATTTAAGTGCACGTTTGAGTAGTGGGAGAGTAGCATTAGAAGCAGGTTGGGTCTCAATCCCTGTATTGCCACTTCACCAGCTGCCTCTTCAGCTTCTTTCAGATAAATTGAGGATAATTACACCCCTGTCAGCTGTCCTCAGGTTGCTGCAAGGTATAAATGAAGTAATGCATAAGAAACCACTTTCTTGTGTCAAGTGAAAGCACTCAGAAAATGTCAATTGCCAAGATGGGGTTCAGGAAAAGAAAGAAAGAAAAGGACAGAAAGGTATTGGGCAAAAAAAAAAAATTTAAAGGCCAGACAGAAACAAGCAAAACAAAATTAAAATCTACCCATTTTTAAGAGTTAAGACTATGTCCATCTCTAACATTTAAGATGGCTTAATTCCTTCTGTGAAAAATCACCATGTTCCTAAATTTGTATATATGAAATATATGAGGTTTGTATACCTTAAGTAAAAAGTTTCTGGGTTAAAAAATAAAAATAAGTAAAATTAATGTGGACTCAGACCCTATGAGATCCACTAGGTAACCTAAAAAGAAGTCCCAGTCATGAGAATTTTATTTTTTCCCCTTAGATGGGAGGAAGAGTGGTTTGGCACTGGTAAGTTGACATATTTTGAAAGTCAGCTTCATGGCTTAGCTGTAGGATTAGTAGCCCTGTGAGAAGCAGATTCAAATAGGAAACTGACCACACACATCTCCATGGATGGGATAGGTGAGAGTGACGGTCTTATTTTCAATCTGGAAACAGAAGTATGGGAGGCATCTAAATTATCTCACTTTAAATTACTAATTCCAGATTTCAAGTCTACATCAACTAAATGAACACACACTCCAGAAGACATCTCCATTTCAGACGTGAGAGTATCTTCATCGTGCCAAGCCCCACGAAATTTCCCTTCCCTGAAATGTGTACTGTCTGTCTTTCACAGCCACAGATGATTAGAAACGATGCCACTTGCTCTCTGAGAGACTTTGGAAGAGTTTGCTTGGCACATTGCGTTCCATATTGAAGACTGTAAGGGAAAAGGACAGCCTGACAAAGCCACGTCAAGAGAGTGCAGCTCTGCCGCCAGCCAAAGGTCAGGCTGTAATTGGAGGGGCTGTTTGCTTGTCAAGGGAAGGACGTTCCTGGTTTTATCTCCCAAGCAGCAGCCTTCACATGGAAAGTTCAAGTCCTGACAAAAAAAGTAAACTTGTTTTGCCTGTTCGCTGTTTTGTTTTGGATTGGTCAGCAGACAGCTGTGCAATTGTTTTGTTGACAGCATACATTTTTTGAATGTTAACTCTGCCCTTTGTTTTTGTTTGTGATCTCAAATTATATGGAAAACTGAGAAACTGAATCTATCTGGTAGGCCCTATAAAGTTCACTTGCAGTGACTTCCCAGATGTTGGATTTAATAGGTACAAGGTACAAAACCAACATAAATGGTTGGCCTACAAAAATGATACGCAATAATTGTCCACATAAAAATAATTTTAGTTTATAACAATTGATTTGATTAAAGATCCATGGGCCTTGATTCAGAGACCTTTGGGAAACACAACCATAAATTCAATACAGTAATTTGTGAGGCTGAGAGGGAAAACTACTTAGTACTTTAAGATTACACTTGGGCTTCTAGAAATGAAGCTGACTTAGCTTTCAACTTTAACCTCATTTAAGAGGGTTTTATCTTTTGCATAATGAAAGTGATGTATATCATTTTATTATTAGAATTCTATTTTGGCCTGTACATTTTTGTGTTGTTGTTGTCTTAATATGCTATTAACCTGACTTTGCTGGTCAGTATGCTGGTATTCACCAATGTTATAGGACTGTTTAAATTTTCATTCACAAATGACAACAATTGCACATTCTCACGGCAAAGAAAAAATCTAGCCAGACAGAAAAGTCAGGCTCAAGTTAGCAACTCTTTTTCATGCAACACTCCATCTCCTTTGAATCTTGTTGCAAGGGCTTGGCAATGGCTTCCTCCCTAGCCTCCATGCCCCCATTCATACCCTACACGTTCTATGTGCACACAGCACCAATGAAAGCCTGTTAAAATATAAGTCACGTCACCCACACATATGCTGAGAAAGCTCCCATGGTTTCCCATTGCCCCTCCTATTACCTCTGACCTGCAAATCTTCACCAAAACCGTTCCCTCCTCCTCCACTTCCTCACCTTCCTCCACACATCGGTCCCTCCTTGCGTCTCCCCAAGATCATTCATACTTTCACGGCCTTGGAATCTTTGCACTTGCTAACCCCCTTGCCTGGACCCCTCTCCCCTGGACACATACATACATATTTGGTTATTCCTTCACTCCATTAAAGACTCTTCTCAAAGGGGCTCCTGTATCCAAACAGTGGTCGCCATGCCTTTCGAGTCTTCACCTTGCTGAAGTTCTCCTAATAGCGTTCATCCTGAATACTGTGCTTTGTATTTGTTTGTTACTTGCCTCCCTCCTCAAATATGACCAGGACTTGTTTATAATTATATTCAGGAAGCACTTGACAAGGCATAGGTGTTAAATATTCAGAGTGAAACTCGCTCCATACAAGGAACCACAATTGACTCTTAAGTGTGTATTCCTCTAGATAGTTTCTAGATAAACAAAAAATTTTTTTAGAAATTTTTTTCAATGCTGTTGCAGTCAGAATTTCGGTATCTCTTTGTGTGCATCTTTTCAAACACTCTCTTTACCTACATGCAGAAATCCCAAGGCCCCTTCTGCCCATTTCAGATTAAGCTTTCTGTCTGTCTTTGATTCAAGGAGCTGCATTTCGATCTGTCACATCCCCTGGCTATTCAATTTTCCCAGGATGCACTGTATCTTTTCTACCTACTTGTTGTTATGCTTGCACTTTTCTTTAAAAAAGAAAAAAAAAAGTCTGCTGGAAAGACTTCTGCTGTCATTACCAATTTTCTTCCTATAACTATAACGTTGCCACTTTTGGTCTCCACTATCTCAAAGTTCCTTAGTCTTCCTAAAATCTCCTTCCACTCTGAAAATTCTGTTGAAACGCTTTCCCGGGGTCACCTGTCTAACTACTAAACCCCTAAGCTTCTCCCAGTATAATTTCCTGAATCTCCAAGGCACTTCTGACAACTATGGCTCTGAGGGTCCTGTGGCATCAGGGTCTTGAGCTGTGGAACTCTCCAGATACTGACATTAGCCACAGCCCACCTCTTGGAAATGAGCAATTGGCTAACTCTGTCCTTTCACTCTTTCGCAGAAAAGCAGTAGAATCTAGGTATTCAGTATCTCAAACACATGGGTCCCATAAATCCCTGGAATTTGGAAACAATTCTGCTCTGTTATACCCAACACAATAAGTATCAGGTGCTTGAACTAAATTATTTGGGCAGCAACTTTCCTATTCTGATGAAATAGCCCTCTGGTAAGGACCATCCCAGTTTAGATCTTTAGGGTTCCTGATGTGTCTGTCCCCAACCCATGAGCATTAGTGTTCAGTACCTTGTATGCTTCTCACCTAAGACTTGTTGCTTGCTATTTTCCTACTAAATCCCTTCTGGATTTTTCATTTTAGGTAGATTCCACTACCACACTCATTATGCAACTGATGTTACACAGTGATTATTAATCTGTACCTGACAAATACTTACCCATTCCGATGTTTTAGATGTTCAAGGTTTTTGCTGTTCTGGCTACTCTGTATGTTTTTTTTTTCTTTTCCTTTTCTTTTTAAAATTTTATTTAATATATACAACTTGCATACATTTCATGTATACAGATTTGCAATTCTTCCCACTATACCCTATATCCAACCCATGCTCCCACCCTTCTTCCTGCTCTTTCTCCTTTTCCCACTCTTAATTTTTATAAAGATCTATTTCCAGTTCACTTTACATGCAAAAGATTAACTGTACACTAAGAAAAAATTTCAACAAATAGTCTGAAGGGAAAAAGAAAACACTGTTCCTCAACAGTAGAGACAAAGGCTATAAACAAACATCCAGTCTCAAAATGAAGTTTCACTCCTACACATTACATTTTAGATACTTTATTAGTTACCACAGATGAGGGAAAACATTTTGTATTTTTCTTTGGAGGACTGAACAACTTCACTAAGTATAATGGTCTCCAGGTGCATCCATTTGTTGCAAAAAAACAAGATTTCATTTTCACCACTGAATAGTATTCTACAGTGTATATATGCCATAATTTCCTTATTCAGTCATCAGTTTAAAGACATTTGGGTTGATTCCATATATTATCTATTGTGAATTGAGCTGCAATGAACATGGGGGTACAGATAATATTTTTATATGTTGATTTCATATCCCTTGAGTAAATTCCCAGGACTGGGGTTGTTGATCTATTTTCAGCTTCCTGAGGTAGCTCTCCATACTGTCTTCCACAGTGTCTGTACCAGTTTACGTTACCACCAAGAGTGGATTAGTGTACCTTTTCCCCCACAACCTCACCAGCATTTGTTTGCTGATTTCTGTATGAGAGCCATTCTAGGAGCAGTGGTGTGAAGCATCATTTTAGTTTTGATTTGCAGTTCTCTGATGGCTAGTGATCCTGAGCATTTTTTCATATGTCTGTTGGCCATTTTAATTTCTTCTTTTGAGAAATGCTTGTTTAAGTCCTTTGCCCATCTTAACTGAATTGTTTGTTTTGTTGTTGTTGAGCCCTTTATAGATTCTGGGTATTCATCTTTTATCAGTTTCATAGCTTGCAGTTCTTTTCCCCAGTTCTGTCAGTGGTCTCTTCACTTTGCTGAGTGTTTCTTTGGTTGAGTCTTTCCTTTGCAGTCCAGAAGTGTCTCAGGTTGATGTAACCACAGGTTTCAATTTTGGCTTTGATAGTCTGTGCTTCTGGGGTATTTCCCAAGAAATCTTTGTCTATGCCAATGTCATGTAGGGTTTCACCAACGTTCTTTAGTAATTTGGTGGTGTCGGGTCAAAGATTTAGATCTTTGATCCATTTTGAGTGGATTTTTGTGGAAGGTGTAAGGTAGAGCTCTTATTTCATACTTCTGCACGTGGAGATCCATTTTTCTCAGCACCATTTGTTGATGAGACTGTCCTTGCTCCAGGGATTGATTTTAGCTCTTTTGTCAAAGATAAGTTGGTTATAGATGTGTGCATTGATTTCTGGAGTTTCTATCCTGTTCCATTGGTCTACACATCTGTTTTTGTGCCAGCACTAGGCAGTTTTCATTATGACTGCCCTGTAGTATCGCTAAAAATCTGATATTATGATGCCTCCAGCTTTGTTTTTTTCTATAAGATTGCTTTAGCTATTCTGGACCTCAAACGTTTCCACATGGATTTTAGCATCATTTTTTCGAGATCTGAGAAGAATGTCATCAGTATTTTATTGGGATCACATTGAATATGTAAATTGATTTCAGCAGTATGAACATTTTGACATTAATTCTTTCAATCATTGAACATGGAAGATTTTTTTTTCATTTTTTTTTGGTGTCTTCTATTTCTTTCTTTTAAAATGTTGTATGTTTTTTGAGTGTGTGGAACCTATCTGTCCTCTTCAAGGCTGTGTCCCTTTTGCACAACAAGTATTTGGACTTTATTACATTCTAAATAAACAGTTCTACTTGAACAAATAAAGGAATTAAATTAAAATGAATCTACACAATTTCTGTTCAAATTATTTTCTGTTTCTCAGTTCCCTCCTTGAAAGCAGCACTATAGGTTCTGTTTTATGAAGTTTCTGCCAGCTTCTACCTTACTTTATTTTCTTTGTTTTATTTCTACCTAAAAAATTATTTATTTGAAAGGCAGAGAGACAGAGAGACAAAGACATAGAAAGACATCTTCTAGGCCAGTGCTGCGGCTCACTAGGCTAATCCTCCGCCTTGCGGCGCCGGCACACCTGGTTCTAGTCCCAGTCGGGGCGCTGGATTCTGTCCCGGTTGCCCCTCTTCCAGGCCAGCTCTCTGCTGTGGCCCGGGAGTGCAGTGGAGGATGGCCCAGGTGCTTGGGCCCTGCACCCCATGGGAGACCAGGAGAAGTACCTGGCTCCTGCCATCAGATCAGCGAGGTGCGCAGCCCGCAGCGCGCCTGCCGCGGCGGCCATTGGAGGGTGAACCAACGGCAAAGGAAGACCTTTCTCTCTGTCTCTCTCTCACTGTCAAAAATAAAAAAAGAAAGAAAGAAAGAAAGAAAGAAAGAAAGAAAGAAAGAAAGACGTCTTCTATCCATTGAGTCACTCCCCAAATGCCTTAAAAAACCAAGACTGAGGCCAGCGCCGCGGCTCACTAGGCTAATCCTCCGCCTTGCGGCACTGGCACACCGGGTTCTAGTCCCAGTCGGGGCGCCAGATTCTGTCCCAGTTGCCCCTCTTCCAGGCCAGCTCTCTGCTGTGGCCAGGGAGTGCAGTGGAGGATGGCCCAAGTGCTTGGGCCCTGCACCCCATGGGAGACCAGGAGAAACACCTGGCTCCTGGCTTCGGATCAGCGCGATACACCGGCCATAGCGGCCATTGGAGGGTGAACCAACGGCAAAAGGAAGATCTTTCTCTCTGTCTCTCTCACTCACTATCCACTCTGCCTGTCCAAAAAAAAAAACAAAACAAAAAAAAAAAAAAAAAAAAAAACAAGGCTGAGCCAACAGGAAGCAAGAAGCCAGGAACTCCTCTGGGTCTCCAATGTGATTTGCAGGGACCCAAGTACTTAAATTACTACCTGCTGTGAGCTCAGGCAGACATTAGCAGGAAACTGGAATCTGAAGTGGGTGGAGCCAGGACCCAAGTCTGGCCACTTTCATGTGGGATGTGGACATCCTAGATGGCGTCTTTTTGCCCACTTCTTATTTCTCCATTTGTTTTCTGTGTGCAGCATAGTCAGCTTCATACTGGGAGGTCCTCCCTACCCCTTTATTTAGTTTCTTTTCTTTCTTTTGAGAGAGAGAGAGAGAGAGAGTATCAAGAACAGCGCACATGCACTGCATCACTCCCCAAATGCCTGTGATGTTCGTGGGGATGGTCAAAGCTGGGAGCTGAGAACTCAGTCTAGGCTTCCCATGTGGGCAGAAGGGAACCAATTACTTTAGGCCACCATTAACTGACTGCAGGGACTGAATTACCAGGAAACAGGCATCAAGGGCTGGAGACAGGCACTGAGCGCAGGCATTCTGATGTGGGCATCCAAACATGCAGCTTAACCACTGGACTCAATGCTTATTCCTAAACCCCTTTAGATGTTTTTCTTCTGACAATCAGATTGGGAACAACTGGGAACGGTAGCAGCACTATTGCACTTGTAATGTTTAGAAACAGATGTTTTCTTGCATTACTGGTGGAAATGTTTGGTGTCAGAACTATGGAAACCAACCTGACAGCATTAATTAAAATTGTAATACATATGAATATGTCCTCCATGAACTGAGCCACTGCAGGAATTTCCGTCATACTCAGAAATAAAAGTGACATTGGGGCCGGCGCTGTGGCACAGCAGGTTAAAGTCCTGGCCTGAAGTGCCAGCATCCCATATGGGCGCCGGTTCTAGTCCTGGCTGCTCCTTTTCCAATCCAGCCCTCTGCTATGGCCCGGGAAAGCAGTAGAAGATGGCCCAAGTCCTTGGGCCCTTGCACCCACGTGGGAGACCTGGAAGAAGCTCCTGGCTCCTGGCTTCAGACTGGCGCAGCTCTGGCCATTGCAGCCATCTGGAGAGTGAACCAGCGGATGGAAGACCTCTCTCTCTGTCTCTACCTCTCTCTGTAACTCTGTCTTTCAAATAAATAAAAACAAGTCTTTTTAAAAAAAGAAATAAAAGTGACATACACAAGACTTCCATTGAAGAGAGTACTCACAGACACTTGCTTATCATGGTTTAGAGCACTGAAAAAAGACACATAGTTTGAAAAATAATTGAACAAATAATCATACATCCCCACCACATTGCAGTCATAAACACATCCTGTAACAGATTAAGGTATTCTTGACTGAGAAAAGAAAGATGTAGAAAACCTTGCATATGATGGCTTCACTTCAGTAAAATGAAGTGATTATCAACAGATCCACCTATTTATATTCTTTATAGAATTATATGAGCAATTAGAAAATACAAATAAGCAATAATTATATATGACCTTTAAAAAGTGAGTTATCTGAAATATGAATGTAATTAAACACATTGGTATTGATGTGTGTAGTAAGGAAAGAAAGGGAAGGAGGTGATAAAGATTTAAAAAAAGACTAATTGTTTAAAAAGCATATAAATGTTAACATTCATTCATTTCCATAAAGCCAACAGCAAGCATTCAGGCAGTTCTTACTGCATAGCAAGCATTGTTCTAGTGCTCAGTGTGTTATTTAAACTTCTACTAACTCCAGGAGTTGGATGATATTATAACCCCATTTTTCAGATGCTGCAACTTTGGTCCAGAGAAATTAAGATGCCCAGTGAAGTCAACAGTCAGAAAGTGGAAGACTGTTTTTAAATTCAGGCAGTCTGGCTCAAGGGAACTTAGTCCTAACAAAAGACTTTGGTGCCACTAAATAAACAAAAAGAAATAAATAAATAAGCACGCACACAAACCAGTAATGAACAGAGTCCACAGGGCTACCAAACACTACCTTTTATTTGCTGAGGGGGAGATGGCTTCAGGGGTTTGGAATGTCTGGCCTGTGGGCCTTATAAAGCCCATAAAATCATTGGTCTGCTCCTGCCAAGGCAACCATGGGCAGGATTTAAAATTCAATCAATTTACAGCAGGCTAATTTTTAAATTTGATAATTTTCTATAGCCAATGAATGGTGCTATAAATATCCAAATGGCCCTCGGCAGGAAAATGTTTACCACCCCAAGAAGGAAATTATACTCTGATAGAATTGACCACCTGAAGAATGAGTTACAATAAAAAAGGAGCTTGGGACTTGAGGCTGAGTTTCCACCTTGCCACTGGAGGTTGCTAGACTGAGCCCGAGGTCTTCCCCGGGAGGCCCTAAGTCAATCGGTGTCCCTCAGAGACCCTGTCTCAATAAGCAACGCTCAGAGAGATTACAGCCTTGCTGAGTGAGTTCACACGAGAAGCCATTCTTCCTGCCCTGAGGAAGTCACTGTTGTGGTTCATCTCGGGAGACCCAGTGTCCACTGTAAACTCAGCCCCTGACGTTCTGATTTCTTCATCAGTATTTCTGTGAGTTCGTTAGGCCTGGCTTTGTCCTCCAAGGTCACCTCTGAGTAACCTGACAAAATGGAGAGTGCAGACTGGCTCACTGGAAGAAGCCTCGCTCCTGTGTCATCACCCAGGCCTTGTCCTGGACCCAGCTTTCCTCCCACCATTTGACATTTGTGGGCTGCGATGCCTCTCAGCAAAAGGCCTCAGCCCATGGAAAGGCCTGTCTTTAAAGATATGTCTTGATCTTGACATGCATCAAAATGCATATTCAGGCTTTAGAAGAGTAAAGCCTAAGGTGATTCTGAATGATGGAATGGAAAAGAGGCAAGTGAAAGATTCTTTCATTCTTAAATAGATTGAGTATGCAAGTAAATGCCTGGAGGGAGCTCTGATTGACAGACAAGATATATACTGGGACAGAGGTCAAAGGTGGACACAGAGGTTTCAGAATTGTCAATGCAGTCATTGTCACTGACGCATTCAGCCAAAAGAGGCCAGGAAGAGATGTGGAGAAAGGAGAGGAAGCTCCAGGGTCAAGGACAGAGTCTTCCGGAAGAAGCAGGAAGACTGGGTAAGAAAGGAAGATGAACAGGAGGAAGCAGCGTCTGTAATGAACAACCCTGCTCTGTAAGAATCAGGGGGATTGTGGGGAAACACGAATGGGTGGGTCGATGTTAGGTGAACACGAATGGCTCTGCATAAATACCACCCCAAAGGGTAAGGATGACAGAGGAGTCTGAGAAGGAGGTGACTGTACAAAAACAAAAACAAACAAAAAAAGTCAAGCTTTGTTTTAAATCTTGGTCAAACATATTGTTAATAATGATGATCACTACTAGGTCTTTTGGCTAAGATCAAGTGTGAAAAATGAAAATGATATACTATAGTTTTAATGATCTCGATGATCTTAAAATTTATTGTAAATGACTGAAATTGACATATTCTCATTTGATTTTTGTTTATAGCCCTTGACTATATCACTGCTGAACTACACTCTTTTTTTTTTTTTTTTACTTTTTATTTAACTCTTTACCTAGTAGAGCATTAAGCCCTTGACTATAATGCAAATTGAAAGTATGTTATCTTAAGGATGAAGCAAAAAAGGTAAAACCTGGTTAAAACAAATTATACTCCCTATAGGTGGTCAAGGGTGTTATGCTATTTAAAAATAACACATTAACTTGTGACTCTATGAGTAGAAGAATATACAAGCAAAGAACAGAAACTTTTCCCATCAAACCAACAGTCAAGTAACAGCCTGTACTCAACCACAGAGCGATAGAGAGGCAGCACTTGTACCTGTGATGTGAAGGTCAAATCACCAAAGGGCTTCTGGAATCCAATGTTCAGTGGAGACTGGACCTGAACATAACCCATTGGAAAATCTCAGTTTAGAATTCCATGAAATGAAAACATTAACATACAAATTTCAAAAGAGAAAAAGGCTTAGCCTATATAAAAAGAGAATTGTCATAGACATAACAGTTTTTTTTTAAGTTCTTCATGTATGAGCATTAATTTGTTCCATTTGGAAGGGCAGAGTGGCGAGAGGTCTAAGTAATAGTAAACAACTTTGGACCCCAACGACTCAAGCCACCCATTTAGGTGCTGAGAGCACAGTGTGGTTCTTCGGAACCACCACGTGACAGAACAGAGAAAGGGGGAGGAGGAAGGGCACTGCCTCCACACTGCACAATGCTGTCCTCCTCACCAAAAAGGAGGAAAGGGGCGGGAACCGTGGTGCCACGGGTTAAACTGCTGCTTGGGATGCCCACCTCGCCTATCAGTGCCTAGGACCCAGCCTCACCTTCCTCCTCCTGCACCCGGGAGGCAACAGATGATGGCTCAAGTGTTTGAGTTCCACCACCCACATGGGAGACTCGGGTGGGATTTCAGGCTCCCAGCTTCGGTTTGGCCCAGCCCTGGGTGTTGTAAGCATTGAGGAGTAAGCCAGGAGGTAGAAGATCTTTCTTTCTCTCTCTCCCTCTCCTTCTCTTTCTCTCTCCATTTCTCTCACTCACTTTCAGTCATTCTGAATTCAAAATCAATAAAATAAGTCAATAAATATTTTTAAAAAGAGGGAAGAGTAGCAGGTGTTTGGCCTAGCAGTTAAGACAATGGTAAGACACCCATCTCCCACCATAGAGTACCTAGGTTTGATATCTCATCTGGCTCCTGATTCGAGCTTCCTGCTAATGTGGACATTAGGAGGTAGCAATAACTGAAGTGATCAGGTTCTTGCCACCCACATGGGAAACCTAAATTGAATTCCAAGGCTCCCAACTTCAGCCTTGGCCACCATGGACATTTGAGGAGTGAACTAGCAGATGGGAGCTCAATATATAAATAAAAATAAACTTTAAAGAAAGAGCAAAGAGATGCCAGAGTATTCAGTAGCCTGGAAAGGGCACTACAGATTAGGAAAGACAGAATGCCACTGTGTTTGCAAACTTTCAGTGCTTTGTTAGTTTCAAAGAAAAATATTGAAGACATAAGAAATTTAATATTCAGTCATGCAGCAAACTATTTAGTCATGTGCAAACTATTGTCACAACTAGAACCTCAGTCTGAATTACAAGATACAAAGGACAACCAGAAAAATAAATCACCAGTAGCCAATCAACCAATACCTAGCGTTTCTCTTAGTTTTTTTCCCGATGAATGAGGATTTGTTGTGCTACAGGTTTACTGGAGCGCCCAGTTCGGAATGACACCTATGAGGGAGAGAAGAAGGCAATTACAACGCAGCTGAGTGCTAGGCCTCCTGTCATTCTGCAGGGAGTGCTGAGCTGACTCCAACCTTTAGAGATGGCCTGAATGAGAGGGCGGAGACCTTGCACACCTGCTTACGCAGTCACTGAGTGCAAGATGATCCTGGGAAGGGACAAGACAGGCCTCTTTGCACCTCAAGCAATTCCCAAGAGAGAGTACAATATGAACAGTCAGCAGAGAATGCACACAGTGTCTCCCCTGTGGGAAGAGGACTTCAGTGACAGGCAGTCACGTCCACTTGACCCACACTTGTACCCCTTGAATTCATGCGAATTGGAATTGAGGATTCTTGCAACAGGAAGTTGATTAGAATGACTCCCCACTGCTGATGTCAGTGTCATAATTGGTACATGTTTGTGTCTCCCTCCCCTACAGCCTATCCTAGATCCCCCTCACCTCTGACCAACACCTCTGTTAGAAGGTGACTAACTTCACATAATGATCCAGACTGTCATCCCTGAGCACTGTGATATTCTCACTCTATGTCCTCTTCAGTGTGGCTACTGCACTGTCCATTTACATTCCAAATAGGTCGGGGGAATACAACGAGGTGTTCCTATAGATCATTCTCATGCGAAACTGGCTCCTACCTGCGGCCATCATGCAACAGCAGTCCTGTGTCTTCCTGATGATCCAGGTCAACTTGACCCCTGCCAGTGTGGTCGCTCCCCTTGGCCCCCGGTTCAAGGGCCCTGAGTGACAGCAGGTGGTCCACCTGAACCTGTGGATGCATTTCTTGGTGGAAGTTCCTCTCTAGGAATATAATGACAGGGACATGGATGGTAAGTACAAATTACCAATACTGATGACAAACAGGGCCACCCTGTTACTAGGAACATAGGCTTATGAATTAGGGGGCACTGGAAGAGGGGGCAGAGAATCTAGAACAGCTGACTGCCTTGAGTTTGTTTTCCAGAGGATGTTCCAGGAAAATGTATCTTAAAATGTTGTATGCAGAGTGGACTGGGCCACCACAAACAAGGGCAGTTGTAAGAATTCAGTCTGAGTCATATATTTTAATGTATAACGTCTGAATCTGAGTTCACGTATGTAGGAAAGTCCCTTCTGCTCTTGCTGTTCTACATCCTGGGCACTCCTCTACCCTCACTTCAAAATCCCTAGCAAACATCTCAGAAAGACAATTTCTTCAGGGAACTCTAGCTTCCCGCTGTTGCCTTTACTTGTCATGAATAAACAAAGCATTCCTTTGAGTAATTCCCTCTTGAGACTGTTTAGAGACATCCTTGTGTCTGCTCACAATCCCTGCTTCCAATTTTAGTTCCAGGACTCATGTAATCTAACTGTTGGGGACATAGCATTGTCCCATGGCCTCTCCTGGTGACTTTCAGGTCAGAGTTTCATTTCCACTGCACAGTCATATGGCTCTCACTTCACCCTACCAAACAAGCCACTTCTAGCTGGCATGGTATGTAATAGAACTAGCGGATGCCATGGTCATGTGCTCACTGTGCCCGCCCCTTTTCTATAAAGCAAGTTCCTTGATCCAATGCAATGTTATATGGGAAACTATATTGGTGGAGGAAACACCTAGTCAATCCTTAAATACAGGTGTTGATTGAATCCTCACGAAAGGTAAATGCAAATATGCATTTAGAATTTGTGTCAATTCAAGATGACACATTTCTCATTCAATGATGGAATAGATCACGTATAATCAACTTGCTCCTAAGGGACTTGTTGGTCTTCCAGTGGGTATTGCCAAGATACTGAGCCGCAGAACACATGCCAATAAGATTAACAAAATCAGCCTTCCTGAATGAAAACTCACATCTTGGAGCCCTTGCACAGGTTTATCCCTACTTTCCTGAAGTCCTCTCCTCAGGTCTTCAAGTGCCAGCCAGTCTATGGATAGCCAATGAGAAAACCTGACTAGTTTTCACTGGATGGGTCATTTTGTGTATTTGCAGGTGTAGCGGTGGGTCTAGAATATGATATGATTTTTGCACATCCTTCCCCTTCAGATAAGGTATGTGCTAATGCTTCTTTCTAAGGCTACTTTTCCCAGAGAGTCCAAACCTTTTCCCTTCACCATTGCCTTTCAGGTTTCCCTAGGAATGTAGCTGTGGTGTAGAAGTGTTCCATTTTTAACCTAAATCAACATATTATATAAACTCAATTGTATCTCAAGCTTGTTTTTTCCCTTCTATCTTCTGGTTAGTAGAGACCAGCATAGGGCCCAGAGGGTAATTAGCCTAGGGAGAGATACCTGTGCAACACTGTTGGATAACACTGGAGTCTGTGTTGCCTGCTGCCTGGATGTACCCTTTTTGGATGCACCCCTTCCATAGTAGGATCCTTGTGCTGGACCTCTCTGATTCTTTGAATTGGTAGACCTAGAGACCCACATTGTGATTTCCTAAAAACGCTCAGAAATTCTGTAAGTTTTTCCCCTAGCCCCACAGGACAGGTACCTGTAAGATTGTGAGGTATGGTAGGGCTGCTTGTATCATAACATGCACCAGATACAGAGAGTGTTTATGTTTCAGATTCTACCGAAGGTTTTCATGCCACTTCATAAGCTAGTTGAAGACATACACACAAGTGTTAAATGTGCCTCTCCCATACACCGAAGAGGCCTATCCAATGTTGTCTTTTTTCTTGGTCATCACTGGTGTGACAATTTCCCGGTAGATAAGCCAGTTAGATGCAGAGCAATTGTTTGAGCCGTGGTAGTCCACTGTCATCTCCCAATGTCTTTTAGATTTTT
The DNA here is from genome assembly GCF_964237555.1 of Oryctolagus cuniculus. Classification (NCBI taxonomy): domain Eukaryota; kingdom Metazoa; phylum Chordata; class Mammalia; order Lagomorpha; family Leporidae; genus Oryctolagus; species Oryctolagus cuniculus. Next base: position 150,919,864 of record NC_091436.1, read on the forward strand.
TTAAAGAGCTGAATTGGTGAAGTAAATGTGGATCTGATGGAAACACCAAAGTCTGAATGCTTTATAGCCACCAAGACTGCAATAATTTCTGCCATTTCTCCCAGTATGTGATATGGCTTTATGTTTACCACCTTGACTTGAATGGACAAAGGAGTTGGTTTCAGGGAATTTAGATTGGCTTCCCCAGTAAGAGAGCTCTTCCTCCACAGCCCAAGAATCAACATCATGATTCTGAAAACTCAAAATATTTCTAGGCTTACCATAATTTGGGGACTAGAAAAGCAAACACTAAGTTTGTCTCAGAGTGAAGACCCTGTAACCTAAACCTGAACCGGAAGTCTACTATTTAAATTGGTCCTATAGCCTACCATTTCTCAAAAGAAGTGAATTTTTCCCTGTTCTCCATGCAGAGGTTCCTTAGTACACAACCATAGGGAATTTTGGGGAAGATATAGAACAATCAACACTGTATTAAACAGATGATAGTGAGATCTTGCAGGGTACCCTCTTTGGGCACCTGAACTCTCTTACTCTCAATAAACTCTGGATTTTAAAAGTGGCTAAAATATAGAGACTTGATGAGGAATTTTGGCTTTTTATTGAAGTGGCCACCCTGAGTTTCCTGATTATCCATTTTTATTTCTTTTGATTATATACACTGAGCATCATCAGTCTTCTTGAGTTGCCTTTTTGCTTGCCCTCAGAACGTCGATTTTCTACCTAAGCATCTGCGGAACACCCTGCAGGTCAAGTTCCCATGGCTGCCACTACAACCTCACTGCTCACAATGATCATTGCATCCACCTCACATGTGGTATTTAAACACTATCAGCTGCCCTCTTATTTCAGAATCCTACCAAATGCATTGCTATCAAGGAGCCCATTTTCTTTGAACACCATCTTCTATTATGTCAGACTTGTGGACAATCACCCCTGGGCTTCTCAACACTGTAGATGCATCTCCCAGCAGCAGAATTCTTGCCTCTCTAATATGGATTTCATGATAGATCTTTGCATGAAACATATTCAGCTGGAGGGTTTTCTGGTCTTCTATAATACATGCACTCTGAAATGTCCTTTCCATATGCCTGTTAATCTCTGATCTTCTGGCACAGCACTATTAGAATTTAATCTTACTTCCTATAGACCATCACTTTTGCTAAGTTTGCAAAAACCTCCTCTTGCGATATGTTAGTGTTGTCTCCTCTGAGTCCTGTTTCAAGAGAGAGCGCAAGAGTGCTCACTTTGAGTACCTTAGAATGCAATCCCATTTGCATCCTCCTGGCTCCTGCTATGGGCTAGCTCCATCTTGCAGTTCCTTCAGCTTGTGGACTTCTGAGCAGATCAGCACTTTTTTTTTTTTTTCAACCAAGTAATGTTTGACTTTGTCTAGATTAAGGCTTTTATGGCCAAGAGAAGTCATGAACAGACAACTGAAGGTAGCATACCATTTCTTGAAAGGCAGAACCCCCTGTATCATCTTTAGGCAAAGAAGGAGGAGCACAAACTTTTTCCATATGGAAGTGAGTCCTGTCTCAGGCCCACAACCATCAAGGACATCTAAAGAGTCAGGATATGGAGTGAACTGAAACATACATGACCATCCTGCATCTCAGGCTGACATTTCTTCCTAGTCAGGATCCTTCCCCTGGCATAGCTCACTTTTTAGGGTTTGGAATTGGACCTTCTCTAGGGCATAGTTACTTTTTAAGTGCACCATGGCTCTGATACTATTTTTTCCTGCTGACTGGCTATAAAAATTGAGTTTCTCTACTCATTACCAAAAGATTTTCTGGCTTTCGCTCTTCATTTCAAATTGCTGAGAGGAGCCATTGTGGTGCAGGTCTCCTGTGTGTACTGTCAGTGTGCACCATTCTTCAGCCATGAGAGAAACAGATGCTTCCTTCCTAAGGAGTGGACCAGGCAGTACTGTAGAGCATCCACAAGGACATCAAAGCAATAGGTTAGATGCTGCAATAAAGGGAACCAGGTAATCTTTGCAAATGGTGCCTTATATGAATGGCTTTAGCCCAGCAAAAACTCCACACCTAAAGTATATATGAGACACATATTAGTCAATCAATCTAGCAAAGCTTCCTTGACCTTCACCTTCCAATGAAGACAGTTATCAATAACTTGCCAAAACAGGGTACATATTCTACAATCAGGATCTTCCCCAAGAATTGGAATCAGAGTGGCATAAATCACATCTAATACCTGGTATACCAAAGTCCTTTTTAACATCCATGTATTCTTTGATATGGGAGAGGTAATACATTCCAAGGAGTTCTAGTAGAATTTCAAGCCTTTAGTAAGCCAAATGCTCCACATAATTAAATGCAGATTAGGGAGTTTTGCCTGAAAATCAGAGTAGAGGAGTGTAACATATGGCCTGGGTGTCAAATTTAAATGGATATTTGTAGAAAGAAGTGTGCTTATCTGAAGGCAATTGGCCATAAAGCCATGAAAAGAATATTCTGGAAGTGTTTCAAGGTCTAAACTCAGTGCTAGATAAATGACTTGGAGTATTAATGCTGAAAAATCTTCCTTCTTCTCTTCTATCGTCTTTATAGTTCCTTTGAAACCTCTGTAAGTTATATATGTGTATTCTGTGAGTTTAGGTTTTGAAATCTGGAAGAAATATTCTGTAATGAAAGGAGAAGAAGAGCCAAGATTTCAACTCAACCTTGAGAATGTGCTTATTTACAAAGTAAAATAGCTGATAATAGAAGACAGAGAAGCAGAGAGAAAAATAAGAGTATTCTACTTTGATGTAATGCATATATTTTCACTCATGTAATACTGTGCATACCCCACATATGCACTATTTGTTGATTAAAAATAAATAAAGCATAATATTTCAAAACTGAAATAGAAGCTGCCAGAAAGATGTATTAATTTATGTTCCTCATTCGTTGCAACCATGCCAGCCCCCTTACACATACAGTGTAAAGTGGAAGGTCATTGCCTTCCCACTCCAGTCATGAAATCTCAAAATCCCTACTTTTGTACTGCAATACATTAAACAATAAATATTTGGCCTTCACCCCAGGTTTCTAGTACACATCTCCTAAAACACTTGGAATCTACAAATCAGAAGAGTGTCTTTTGTATGCTAATGAGATGACTAGTGGCTGGAGTTTCTGGATAGCTTCATGACAGGGACTGGTTGCTAAAACAAAATGTCATCAGAGGGAGGTAACTTTCAGCTGAGCCCTTCCTCATCTCAACCTTCAAAATGTTGGCAACCTCAAGATTTAGCCGTATTCCTTTCTCATTCCTTTTGCTATTACTATAGAGAGCTCTTTGACTGTCTTTGATAACTGTTGCTGCATAAAATACAATAAAATATCTGGGAACTATCTCGAGGGTCAGCTGTAGGTTAGTCAGAGCTCAGTCAACCCAGACTTGACTTGGTTTGTCTTCAGTTGCAACCTGGCTCCAAGTCTGTTCATGATTTCCAGGCAACTTGGGTGGTCAGTTCACTGGGGCTACTGCAAGGCTCTATTGCAATAGGGAAAGTTCTTATTTAAGTACATTTCAAGACTCTATGTCACAATTGCTAACATCCCATTAGCCAAAGAAAGTCACATGCCAAAGTCCAAAGTCTCAGGTTAAGGAAGCAAATTTCTTTCCTGGAAGTGGATAGGAGAAGAAGTAGATAGTTTCTTAGCAGTGAGCTAATATTCCACATTAGTCACATCTTACGAATAATGACTCTCAATATTTATATCTTTTTCTTGTAACTTTTTTCTTCTCTCTCTCTCTCTCTTTCATCTCCGTTTCCACAGATGCTTGAAAATTAACGCACTCAACATGTGTCATGTTCTTTCTCCGTTCCTTTGTGTTTCCTTAGATCAAGGAATAGCATTGCCATTCACCAAGTTATATGATCCAACAACTAGGAGCTTCTCAATCAATATTTTTTCTCCTTAGCAACTCCCCAATAAATATAGTTAACCAATAAATAACATCTTTCTAATCCAAAATGTATATTTTAGTCACCAGATTCGTACAAGTGACCATCATATCTTGTAAATACTTTCCAATCTGTTTAATACTAAATTAATTTTGTCCCCTAAAACTCAAATTCTTGGCCGGTGCCATGGCTCACTAGGCTAATCCTCCGCCTGCGGTGCTGGTACTTTGGGTTCTAGTCCCAGTCGCGGCGCCAGATTCTGTCCCAGTTGCTCCTCTTCCAGGCCAGCTCTCTGCTGTGGCCCAGGAGTGCAGTGGAGGATGGCCCAAGTGCTTGGGCCCTACACCCACATGGGAGACCAGGAGAAGTACCTGGCTCCTGGCTTTGGATCGGCGCAGAGCTGGCTGTAGTGGCCATTTGGGGAGTGAACCAACGGAAGGAAGACCTTTCTCTCTGTCTCTCTCTCTCACTAACTCTGCCTGTCAAAAATAAATAAATAAATAAAACTCAAATGCTTTATCAACAATGAACACTTGTCATTTTCAACAAGAATTCTAGTCACTATTCCAACCCACTGACCGCACACACACATATCCATTCAATAACTTCAACAGGCTTATCTTGTGATTCTTTCTCCCTCTTAATGTATGTTCCAGCCATACTAAACCTTTTTCTATTTCTTGAAAGGTCATCTTTCTTCCTCTTTCATGGCCAACCATGCTATTTAATCTTTTAGAAGGATTATTTTCTCCTGCTTCACCTGCTATTTCTTCATCCTTCACAAGTCATTTCAAAAGCCATTCCACGAATTATAAAATTTCATTACATTCTGCACTCCTTTAAGGACAAATAGGAAAATTATGACTAAATAACCAATTGTGTTGTCTATTCCTTCCTATCCATCTGTGCTCCTTTTATTTTTAATTATAATTATTTTGCTTTATTTATTAGTAAGGCAGAGGGAGAGAGAGAGAGAGACAGAGAGAGAGATTGAATATCCCATTTGCTTGTTCATGTCCCACATGCCTGTAGTAGCCAGGACTTGGTCAAATCACATCTAGGAGCCAGAAACTCATTCAGGGCCTCCCACCTGTATGGCAAGGATACAAGTGCTTGATGCATCCCCTGCTGTCTGCAGGGTACACATTAGCAAGAAGTTGAAATCAGGAGCAGAACTGGACTCAGAACAGGTACTCACGTATGGAATGTGAGGCTCCCAAGTGATGGTCTAACTGCTGTGCCAAAGCACCCACGCTGGCATCCCTCTCTTAGTCATGCACTCATGTAGGCAAGCATTACGATGTCTGCCTTGCTCATTTCTGTATCTTTATATCCCAGCGCCTGGAAAGCAGTCCCTGATAATTAATAAGGAATCAATGAGCACTGATTACCAAATAAGTGACTAAAATCTAGATTACCATTGAATGGATCAAAGAAGAAGATTCATTATAGACTAATAAGGGCATTACACATTGATAAAAAGTTTAATTCCCTAAAATTTCACAATAATCCCTAACATGTGTGTGGCTAACAACAGAGCATCAACCACAATAGGCATAACTGATATAACTGCAAAGAACAAACAACAAGTGAATCTGCTCTTACAGTTAAGAGATTTCAGTACCCTCCATCACAAATGGGTAGATCCACCAAGCAGAAAATTAGTGTGGAGAGAGCTGAGCTCAATAACACCATGAGTAACTGGACATAATTGATATCCGACAACCACAGAAAGTACATTCTTCTCAAACTCTCTGAACCATTCACCAAGATAGATACAATCTCTGGGCCCCAAAATGCACTTAAACAAATTTATAAAATAAAATATAAAGCATCTGCTCTCAGATTATAATGGAAATAAACTGGAAATCAATAACCAGAACTAACATATTCTATCAAGATAACATTATCCTAATATCAAAACAAGGCAAGATCATCACAGGAGAAGAAAACTATAGACCAATATCTCTCATGAACACACATGGAAAAATTCTCAACAAAAGTTTAGCAAATCTTATAGAAAAATATATAAAAAGAATTATGTACCATGACAAAGTATAAGCAAAGTTGGTTCAAAATTCAAGATCAATTAATGTAATACAGCACATAAACAGACTACAGAGGAAAAGTTGAATGATCATACCAATAGATGCAAAAAATATTTGACAAAATTCGACACCCATTCCTAATAAAAGTTCTCAGTAAACTAGGAATAGAAAGAAGCTTCTTAAAGTTGATAAATATCCTCTAAAAAACACAATAGGATTGCCATTACTGATGTTAATGTACTTTGCATTTCTCTATAAAAACAAATAAGCTAGAAAATAGGATTTTGGATGTTTTTTCCATAATAAAATACCAGAAGTTTGAAGAGAAAAAGAATATTTACCTGATTAGACATTATACAGTGTATACATGCACTAAAATATCACATTATATACAATATTTATGTCTCTATTTTTTAAAAAAAATTAAAAACTTAGAAGAAAGCAACCTATAGTTAACATACTAAATGATGAGTAACTAGATGTTTTCTATCTAAGATCAGAAACAAGGTAAAGATTTCAACTTCCATCTGATTTTAGCATCATACTGGAAGTCTTAGCTAATGCAATAAGGTAAAAAAAAGTGAATAAAGGCACACAGATTGAAGAAGAAGTAAAGTCATTTTTTTCATGATTACATGATTATCTTTATAGAAAATCTGAAGGGATTGACAAAAAAAATCTGAAACTAATAACTGAGTATTGTAAGGGTTTGGGATGTAAGTCAATTATGTTCCAGCAATAGAAAAGTGGAATTTGAAATTATAAAGACAATTCAACTTTCATTAGCACTAACAAAATTGAAATACTTACATGGAAATTTAATAAAAGATGTATAAGATCTGCATAAGGTAAACTATAAAACTCTGTCATAATCGAAGAACAAAAAAAGGGGAGTCATTCCATATTCATAGAAAGAAAGACTCAATATTGTCAACTTGTCACCTCTCTTCATTTTGATCTATAAATTCCATGCAATTACAATAAAAGCCCCAGAAAGTTATTTTATGGATATTGACAAACTGACTTTAAAGTTTATAAAGAAAAACAGATCCAAAATAATCAACACAATATTGCAAAAGAAATAAAACGTTGAAGTCCAACTCCTAGACCATCTAACAAAAGATCATCCACCTAGATCAAGGAATCAGAATAGAGAACCCCAACACAGACCCATATGAAATATAGTCCACTTGTCTTTTAAAAGGAGGAAAGGCAATATAATAAATATAATTTTTTTCTTCAAATGATGCTGGAACTACTGGACATCCAAAGGCAAAAAAAAAAAAAAAAAGGCAATACACATTTTATGTCCTTCACAAAAATTAATTGAAAATGGGTCAAACCCTAAAGGTAAAGGGCAGAACCACAAAACTCCTAGAAGATAACTAAGGAGAAAACCTATGTGACTGTTGGTATATCAATGACTTGTTAGCTTAGACACAAAAGCCATATCCATGAAAAATAATTAACATAGTCCTCAAAAATTTTAAACTTCTGTTCTGGAAAAAATAATCTCAAGTGGATGAGAAGATAATTCACAGAAGAAAATATCTGCAAAAGTCATATCTGATAAAGGACTATTATCCAAAATCTACAGAGAACTCTGAAAACTTAAAAGTATAAAATAAGCCACCTGATTATAAAAAATGTGATAAAACTCTTAATAGGAACCTCATCAATGAAGATACATCAATATGAAACAAGCATGAAAGAGTGTTCCATGTCATATGTCACTAGAGAAACACAAATTAAAACAAAGTGTGATTCCACTGCCTATTAGAATGCCCAACACCCAGCCTGCTGACAGCACCTAGTGCTGGCCAGGATGTAGAACAACAGGAACCCATTCATTACTGGTGGGAATATAAAACTTCACAACCACTATAGAAAACAGTTTGATAATTTCTTACAAAAGTAAACTTAGTCTGCCCATATGATCCACCAATCATATTCCTTAGCTTTTACCCAAAAGAGTTAAAATTCGATATCCACAACCAAAAGTTTCTTTAAGAATTTAACAGCAAAAGTAGAAAAATGCATAAACATACTGTACATACAACATGCATGTGTATGTTTATTTAACAATGAAAGCAATAAAAACAAATGTCCTATCAAGCCATAACAATACATGAGCTAACATTAAAAGCATATTGCAAAGTGAAATAAGTGCATCTTAAATGACTGCATATTTTATGATTCCAATTGTATGACATTCTGGAAAAAGTAAAATTAAGGAATGTAAAAAAATTAGTGGCTCCTAGATGTTGTTGGTGAGAGGTGGGTCTAACAGAAGAAGCATTAGAGAATTTTTGGGTGGTGAAACAGTTTTGTGTGATTTAGTTGTGGATGCATGCCATTATACATTTGGTATGTTCTTGTAGAATATATAATACGAAGCATGAACCTTAATATAAATTATAGGGTCAAGTTAATAATCTATCAATACTGGTCATCAGTTGTATGAAACATACATGTTAGATGTTAGTAATGGGAGACACATATCTCCTATGTGGTGATGAAGTGGTAAATGGGAACTGCTTATTCCTTTGTGCAATTTCTCTGTACACCCTAATTGCTAGAAAACAAGAAAGTCTATTAAAATACAGTACTTTCATATTATAAATAGTCTTTAGTTACTATATGGGAAAAAATGAATCCCTTTCCCTAACACAGAGGATGTTGTGGTCCAAAAGGGTTTCATAGTAGTGGTGTATTTAACCAAAACACTGAACAAAGGGCGTAGAAAGTAGCCCACAGAAAAACAATCTGCTGTGGCCCGGGAGTGCAGTGGAGGATGGCCCAAGTACTTGGGCCCTGCACCCCATGGGAGACCAGGATAAGTACCTGGCTCCTGCCATCGGATCAGCGCGGTGCGCCAGCCATTGGAGGGTGAACCAATGGCAAAAGGAAGACCTTTCTCTCTGTCTCTCTCTCTCACTGTCCACTCTGCCTGTCAAACACACACACACACACACACAAGTAATATTCTTAGTCTCTACTGTTGGAAGATAAATTAAAGATGCTGAGAATGGATGGTTGTTTTCCAGTAGCAGTGCTTAAGCCACATTTTCTGGAGTCTACTGAATTCCTCTGCAGGATGGGTGTGCAGATGCTTAGCAGCTGTTCTGTGTATCAGACGGCAGCTTTATAACTGTCTCCCAGTGAAATAAATACAAAGTGTAGGTTGTAGAAGTTCCAGTTCTCACATCAACTGCATGCACTGGGAAGGCTGTAATGGCTACCACCTGATACGTGCAGAGAGCAAGCAAGGACGAAAAATGTTCCATGTACCTCATGCCTTTCTGAAAAATGATAGCTCTCCCACAAGACACACGGAAACAACTGCTTTCCTGAATATGTAATGTCTCAGGATACAGACCAAACCAGTCGACTTGACAGATAACAGCAAGGAGAGAAATATATGAACATTTCTCCATGGGCCAAGAAGCAATAATGTGTCTTACTAGAGTTACTGCCCCTATTAACACTGGATACAGGATATTAATTGTGTTAAGCTGGAGTTAGGAAAGAGAGCGAGAGCACAGCTCCAAAACAGCATGGCAACTGTCACTTCCCAGCTCAGCCTCCTCTAATTAAGTCTCAGTGGGGTCTTCTGTTCATTTCAGTAATGTGTACGTCTCAGGCTAAATGGCATTTCAACACACAGAGAAAACCCCACATCTTAACTGGTCACTAAACGGGTGCCTACGAACTGTCATACATGCCTCCAATGGCTGACTATCTGTGCACTGTTGCCAGCCATTGGGTTTTCTCTGCCCATTTAGTGCAGACCATCATGGTAGTGAAGGAATGAGCCTTAGAAGTAGGTCTGAACCAAATGCCAGCCACCTGGAGCTACCCAGAACATTATGTCTGGAAGCACCTGGAACAGGCTGATTGTTGTCTTGTTGGCCATGCCATTTTTGTAGTTATCAGTTTGGCTGGGTTGACAGGGAGTTGGCTGAGCTTAATATCTTTTCTTTGAGGACTCCTCCTGTGCTGAGAGAGAACACACCCATGCAAGTTATGCCAGCTGCCCTTCAGGGCTCCTCCTCATCACTCAGCTGCCGGCCTTTCTCTGTCTATTAACATTGTCTCCTTTGTTCCAATGTACATCTTTTCTTTCTCATCCCAGTGTTAAACTCCCTTTAGTATTCATTTCTCTTTTCCTGGACTTTCTCTGACCTTATTACATTTCCAAAGGTGGGAAACAAATAAAACTACACCTCAAATTGAAAAGCCACAAAAATTGGATACAACATATCATAGTAGATATTTTATTCCTTCCCTCTCCCAAATATTGATGTCTCAGGGGGAAAAATTCAATTTTTTAATGAAAAAAATCTATGAATTTAGGTGTAGAATTAACATTAAATAATTAGATTTATGAAGAAAGGCTGCCAGTTCCAACATTAAACAATAGACAAGGACAGATTTAATAATGGTGATGTACAATTGGGGCCATATATGGCTTGAGCCAGGGGTAAGTTGCTGATCTAGAAAGAAACGCCACACATCCCATCCACCCAGCATTTAGATTTCCCAGAGCCTAGCATATATCCCTGCTGTACTATTAATAAAACAAGTGAATCCTAGGAGTACATCTATTTTGCTACGCTATTATTCCATAGGGTGGTGTCCTGGGTTAATAAAGCCTCATTAACAATTGCTAGCAGAGCCCCTCCAGCTTTCCAAGAATTCATTTTAGTATAATGGGAAGAACATCACAATTTCCCACCCTCATCCAATTTCAAATGCCCTACAGCGAATAGGAGGTTGGAAACCCAAAAAGGTATGTGCTATCTGTTGCAATGTCAAAAACACAATCACTCTGGGGGTCACTGTTAGTTACTGAACAACCTGCGTGCAATTAAAAGTGCTGCCATTTTTAAAACCAAATAATCTTTTTTTTTGTCCTGTGGTGCACAGTACTCTATCCAACTAGACTAGAAGAGCCTACTGTTTTTGCTGTGGATTGTCTTAACTTCACACAAAGGTGGCAAGGCATTTTTTTTGGAAGCTTTCTATTGTAAGCATGAAATGGTTGCTATGCCACATTTTATTGTCACCATTAATTTAATGCCAGTGTCATATTGTTGGGGTGAATAAGATGCATATTTTCTTGGCACATGCTTTAAACATTTTCATTGAGAAAGCTTGATGATTATTAACACATGTTGTCTCAATAATTAAGAGGCAACTAGGTCATTAAGAGCTCATCAATCTTCAGAATTTCTCATCCCACAGGATCATATGAGAAGTTATAGCTTTGCTTTTCCATTGGAAATGAAATACATGCCAGTTTATATTTTAACTGCAGAACTACTTATTACTTTGGAGTGTGTTCTTTCATTCGGTTTAAAAAAGATGACATATCTTAAAACAATGGTCTAGATACAAATGTTTCTGCTTAATATGTATTGGAGGTGGCCAAAAAGTTCTAATTTTTTCCACCTTAGTTTCTTCTGCACATCAGTAATCAGAACATTCTGGATGCCTTGTCCTCTCCTTGTCATTCTCTGTAGGCTCCTCACACTCGCAGCCTTGTTATTTACTCTTCCTTTCTCTCCCACCAGTCTTTTTCCCTCTGGCTATGTCCAACTTTTCCTTTAAGAGGCCAGACCATTGTATGAGAAGGAGCTTCAAAAGTTTCTTGGAAAATGTACATTATGAAACAACTGTGTACAGATATCAAAGTTTTTACTTCAAAGTAAAATTTCATTTTCTACCATTTTTTGCAGTGGCCTTGTATTGCTTTAAAATCTTATTTTCTAAAGTGGTAAAGTGGTACGGGATTGTTACTCAAAGGTTTCTTAGCACCAAGGGCAAAGACTTTCATTTTATAAAATACTTAGTACTAAATGGTTCACTCTTACCAAACTGATTACTAAAAAGTCTTGTTGAAGCCTTTTTAGCCGTTTTAGCCATGTAGCACAGTAGAAAGAAAAACTGACAGCCTTTTCCTGTAGAACATTTCTAATGAAACAATGGTCTTGGAAGATGCAAGCCGGACATCTCAAGAGACACAAATATTCTGATTAGCCCAAGGGCAAACACAGCATAGGTCAACAGCAGGACACCAGCTTCCACTCCTGGCTTGGGGGGTATCAGCCGAGTGAAGTGCAGTATGGCCTTCACCTTGTCTGTTGAGCCCAGGCAGCATAGCCCAGAGTAGCAGCTGCTGTGAGGGTGAGTGTCCGTACTGACGGAGAGAAGGTTCAGCTCCAAGCTGATCAGACTCCTGAGCCTGCTACGAGAAAGCACCATTAGTCTCTGCTTCCCACCACCCTCATCAAGCTCAAGTCAGATGTATCCAGAAACACATTACTTCTTCCTTAGTCATCTCTTTGGCCCAACATCAATAGTGAAGCCACAAATCAAGTCTGTCTGGTATACTATTTCATTCAGGCAAAACACGAAAAACCTTGTCCCTAAATACTCCATAGTTCAAATTTGATTTTTTTAAGGGGATAAGTTTCTCTAATAGATAGACATTATTTTATAAAGATTATTAAGAAATCAAAGCCTGGTGCTATCTTAGTTAACATAATAAGCTTTGGTCTATGAGAAATAATTAATTTTCATAGAAGTTTTTATTGAAAGAGTATTAGGTCTCTGTGTTGCACCTCTATGTCTGAAGTTTCATGGAAATCCAGTTAAAAGACACACAGTGATGGGGCCAGTGCTGTGGCATAGTGGGCTAAAGCCCCTGCCTGCAGCACTGGCATCCCATATGGGTACCAGTTCGAGTCCAGGCTGCCCCTCTTCTGTTCCAGCTCTCTGCTATAGCCTGGGAAAGCAGAAGATGGTCCAAGTCTTTGGGCCCCTGCACCCACATGGGAGACCTGGAAGAAGCTCCTGGCTCCTGGCTTCAGAGGAGCCCAGTTCCAGCTCTGGCAGCCATTTGGTCTTTCCCTCTCACTGTCTGTAACTCTACCTCTTAAATAAATAAATAAAAATCTAAAAAAAGAAAGAAAAAGACACCCAGTGACAGTCAAATGCAAGATCATTCTTCCACTACTGTGTGAGTCAAGTCACCCGCAAACATGTACTTCAGCAATAGACAATCTTCCAAAACAAGACAACTTTAATATCCCAACTGCTTCCTTAGAGTGAAAAGTACTGAAATCAGTATTAAATAACCAATGCAAAGATCTCATATGTAAAAAAACCCAAGTCTGTTTCAGGATGGCTAGCAACAACTTCAGAGTACAGAAAATGACTGTAAACTGCATAAATATATCCCTATTAATCCACCATAAATACATTTCCAAATTAACTTCCCATTGGCTGGATCAAACTCAAAATGCCAACAATCAACCCAACGTCAATCAACATGATAATAAATATGCAGAAGTTGATTCAGAAATGAAATAGTATACTTTTCCAAATTTTCTATTAATATGTGATTATGTTAACAAATTTGCAGTCTTTCCCAAAGCCATGGAAAACTTTGATGCAAGAAAAAGCCCAGAAGTTTAACATTTAGTCTTAGAGTAGATTTGCTTCTGATTTTAAAATACATTTGGAAATCTGCAGTGAAGTAATCTCAAAAATTTTGATCCAAATATGTCATATCTACTTACTTTTCAAACATGTTAAGCACGTTTGTTGATAAGTATCCCTTTATCATCTCCAAAATTGAAACTATTGGAGCTCATGATGGCAAGGATCCAGAGGGTAGATTTCCTAGCTTGTTCTGACCCTTTCAGAGGAAACTTGGGATGCCTTGAGTATTGACATGTGAGCAAAGCCAGGCCGAAACACAACTTAGGAACTAGATCTTCTGAGGCGACTTGTGGGAATGTAACAGCAGAAGGTATCTAAATGGAGCCAAATGTTGCTAAGATTCAGCATCCAGATCTTTAGAACAGGCAGATGTCCTGGACAATGGACCAGAAGCCTGGAGATCTTATGGGCCTGTCAGTGTCCGGATGGCTCAAAAAGGCATGGCCCCCAGTGAGTCAATTCAAGAACCAAGATGAGTTGGGTGTGCAAGTTAAAAATTTGGAAACAGTCATGGCCTCTAGTCCCCAAAGTATTTCCACTCAAGGAGTCTGGCACAGCAAAGTAAATGAGACCACGGTGAAAGAACTGTGGGATTCAGTTTCGCTTCATGCTCATCTGAATCTCCTGTACCTGAGTCTCTGCTTAGGAAACCAGATATCAGCCCATTTCCATAGCTCCACTGGATGCACCAGGGGTTCTAACTTGTTCCTGGTAGTTCATTTATCAATATGTATGTTCTTGAACACTTATGATGCCAGACATTGTTGTATATGTAAAATCCCCAATCCTTGGCGTTTGTATTATAGTGTGAAGGCATAAAGATAAAAAATAAACAATTTAGATCATTTCAGATAAGTGCTATAAAGAAAATGAAATAAGGCATAAGGCACACCCATGGGTATGGGGATATTTTCTCAGGGGAGGATGATAAGGGAAGGTATATGTGAGGAAAGGAAATTTAATCAAGGTCTTAGTGATGAGAAGGACAACCAGCTGCCGGCCTAGAGGAAGAGTGTTGCCTGTACAAGGAGCCGCAAGTATGAAGTCTAGGGCCACTCTCTCTTTCAGGGACAGGCGCAAGTCCAAATACATAGCAAACAAGGCAGGCAAAGGTACAAGGGAAGATGTAGGGAAGGAGGCACGGTATCAGATTACAAAGAACTTTAGAGATCAAATTTTAAGACAGGCTCTTTGTGGCCATCATTGTGGCATAGCAGGTTAAGCCACTGCCTTTGATGCTGGCATCCTGTATGAGTGCCAGTTTGAGTCCCAGCTGTTCCACTCCTGATCCTACTCCCTGCTAATGCACCTAGGAAAGCAGCAGAAGATGGCCCAAGTACTTTGATCCCTGTCAGCCACATGGGAAATCAAGATGGAACTCTGGGCTCCTGGGTTTGTCCTGACCAAGCCCCAGCCATTGCAGCCATTTGGGGAGGGAACCAGTAGATGAAAGATCTCTCTGTGTGTGTCCCTTTTCTCTGTGTAATTCTGCCTTTCAAATACACGAATAGATCTTTTTTTAAAAAAAAATAGCCTTTTTAATTATCGAGGAAGGTTTTGGAAGTTTTAAGCAGGGGAATGATGAAATCCTGTTCTTTGAAATGGCCATTCTAACTTCCACATGAAAAATGTCAATATGGTTGACATCTGTTCCTTATGTCTGGGTTCACCCCCACCACCTTGATTTATGTTATATTCCTTCTGGGTAATTTCCCTCCACCTGATATGCCCACTAAGCCCATGGAGTCCCATTCCTTCCGGTTTACACTTTGTCTTATTGCTAGCAAAGCCCATTCAAATACTACAGAGAAATTCCTCAGTGGCCAGGGCACCACTGGATGGGGAAGGGTACCAAAGGGCATACTGCTCGATGGTATCTGTTCCCACTAAGAATATTTGCAAACCCAACTTTGATTGGAAGGAGAAAGCACTAATTTCTTTTTCAGTCTTCCTGATCAATGTGACACACTCATAGTTCTTTACTGCCAGGGCAGTGGTCAGTGGTTGCCATATATAAATTTTCCACTTGAAAACACTCATAATGCCACAAATCCACAGAACACAGGTATCAATCTCAAAGAAGACAGTTCTTGGGTTCAAGAAAATGCATAGTCATAGAACTCACAGTCTTAGAGACAACAAACTGAACAATTCCAAGGTATTTGTGTAAATAAAATGTTTTTCCAAATTCCTTGAGGATTCATAGTGTATCAGGTCTCCTAAAAATAGTGTGACATGGAAAAATGAAACTTAGTGATCTGCAAATTGCATATCAAAATAAAATAGATTCTAAAAAATATAAAATACTGAGGTTATTTATAAGGCACAATATTTAATGTTAACTTTCCAAAATTAAAAATGCAAAAGGAAATATAGCATTTAATATATATCAGCAAAACATAAAACTTGTTCAAGGATAGAATTTTCAGTTTCAGCTAACAAAAACCCAAAACCAGATTAGAACTGAAGGCCAAAAAGGCATATTGCAGCCTTCCTAAAGCCGGAGTGGATATTGGATTGAACAATGTGTATAAAAAATTGATGTTTTATACTCTCAGTACAGCAAGTTAATCCTATCAGGAATAAGTATTGATTTACATTTCACATCTAACTTTCTTAGCTTCTGTCAAATTTAATGAATGTTGATGCAGGTATCGATTTCTCTAGCAAAAGGAAATTAACAGGACATTGTCCAATTCTGACCTTTACTTAATGAGCCATGTATACATCAAAAGCCTTTTAGAACACATTGTTGATCAGCCACAGAGCTTCAAAAGTAGTCTTATGTACCAATAAATAAATAAATAAATAAACTCAGACTTTTAATGAGCCCCAAACTCATAATTACTGTAGAGACAGGGCTCAATAGAAATGCAAAAGGGGTCAGTTCCCTTGCCACAGTCTAGGCAATGAGAAGTCTTCAGTGGCTTACAAAATGTGGAAAATGGGATATGTCTCCTTATAATTCAAATACCGTCTTTTACAAGGCCCTGAGGCGAGTTTATTTAATAGCAATCCTGAATAAAACTTGCAGCCATGCACCTTTATGTTTAAAAATAAATCCCAGCACATGTTTGTTTAAATCACTACCACTGGAAAAAAATGTTGACTTTAGTTTTGATGTCTTTTGGGGAAAAATTTGGTTTCAGATCATTAGAACAAAATCACATGTATTTTTGTTAATAGGCTGTTTCGAATTATTCATTTATTTATTTTCCTCTAATGCACGCTTTGTCTAGACAATCAGGGTTAATGGAAGTAGTCAGATAAATGTCTCGGTTTTATAATCCCAAATAGGTGAAGAATTGGATCAATTGCTCCACTTAAGGTCATATTTCCTAATATACACTTTCAGGCATTTATTATATTTTATAGAACTGAGTGTCATTTCACATATTCAGGTACTAGATATTACTAAGTCTTGAATACAGGTGTTATATATAAGTGTGTAATGATATTTGTTGTAACAAGATTTTGGATAATCTGAAATGTAAGTTACTAGAATAGGACCATCAGGAGGTCTATAATTTTTGTTGAATTAATACATTTTGAAGCTCTTTGCAACTATCTACTTGACTTCCTGCCTCGTTTAGATTACAAATTTCTCAAATGCAGCAGTCCAGGGGCAAATGAAGTTCAGAGGCATTATAAAGCTGGCCAAAGAACAGAGAGATAGCCAGTGGAAAACGGGAGTCTGGCCCAAGTGGACAGCGATAATTCAGGAGAGACACAAAGTGTCTTTTAAAAGAAGGAGGTCACTCTTTGCTTGAAGGAAACATTTGATGAATAAATAACTCTGGTTTATTTAAAATTCGTGGAAAATAAAAAATACTTAAGTTTTACAAGGCTTTCAGATATATATGACCCCAATTACGGTATATCTGTGAATGAAACTCTACACAAACATTTCCCTTCCTCAAATATATCAATCTGGTCAATGTGTTCTGGATCTGAAGCCTACATGGATGAGAACGGCCTAGAGAGCATTTCATGATTTATTCACAAATAGCAGCCCTGATTATATTCAGGATATTATTATGAAAGGATCAGCTTTATTCAGATCTCTCAACTGTTTTCTTTTGTAATTTTTTTTTAGCTCTAGTTCAATAATGACTTGTTTTTAAAATCCTATTTTTTAGACTATAACTCATTCAATGTCCATGTACCTGCAAACAATGTAGGAAATGAACATATTTCACAACTTCATGTGGCAGTCAAAATTTTATAAGGAAATTCATTTGAATAAAACAGTTCTCATCAAAACATTGACCTGACTTTAGACTTATCCCTGTGTCTCGCCTAAATATAACACCGCCTTTAGCTATGTAAAAAGTAGTTGAGGTCAGTGATTCTTGACTAAGAAAATCCAGTCTATTTCTTCAATTATTATTCCCTTCAATTAATTTTCATTATGTTTCTTCAAAAGTAGACTAAAAGTATATTACATGTAGGGGAGAGATACGAAGCAGTAGAAGCAAATTATCAAATGAGTTTTTCAGAGTATTTTTCTTCAGAAGTCTTCAAAATAGGTTAGGAAATCTCATGGGATAGAACCATGTTCTCTGATGAAGCAGAGAGTGGATCACGTGTCATCTTGAGATTTTTTTCCAGTTCAGTGACTCTATAATTTTATTTCTTAAATGCACTAGCGATGTGCAAAGACCCTTTAAGAGCTATGGGATTGGGAATGAGTTTATTTTTGTACTAATGATACATGGTAGTCACATGATGTTCTTCCCTCTGCAGATCTTTGAGAGCTTTCTTGACATTTTCTAATTAACTCTCCTTGCATTTTGCAGAAGCATGCATAAGGCACATGTTATTATCCACATTGTAGGCATAGCAAAGCTGACTGCCTAGGGATAAAAAAACCAGTAAGTGAATCTATTCTTACAAAGCTTGAATACTCAAATTAACAAAAGATTTGCTGTACTTTTTACTAAGGCAGAATTTACAAAGATAGTAACTGCACATAATCTAAGACTGTGAGAGATAAAAAAAGGGAAAAAAATTTAACAGTTTTGGAAGAGCTGTCTGGATTCTTGTTCTAGCTTACTATCCATAGTATAAACACCCAAGGGAGATTTCTGAAAGCAGTTTTCAGGGTAAAAAAAATCATATCAAAGCCCAAATTTTCCATATCCATGGTGTAGATTCTGTTTATTTCAACTATTATTTTGTTGCATAGTCTTCTCTGGGTATCCATAGGAGGATGGATTCCAGGACCCCTGAGAATACTACAATATTTAGATATTCAAACCCCTATATAAAATGGTGTAATCTTTGCAAACAATGTATATACAAACTCCTGTATACCTTAAATTGTCTCTGGATGACTTATAATACCTAATGCTAAGAAAGCACAACATAAAAAATTGCTATGCAGTATTGTTTAAGGAATAATTACAAGAAAAAGTCTGCCTGTGTTCAATATAGATACAATTATTTTCTTCCTGAATATTTTGGATTCACAGTTAGTTGAACCTGCATATGCATTAAAACAGACAGTGGGCTGAGTGCATTTACAAAAAAAGTAAGTCTAGAAAGTCTCATTAATAGAAATTCAGGTATGGTGACGACATGGAAAAACATGAATAAAAATTGAAAGTCAAATTCTGGTGGACAAGGCCTATCTCTATTTGAATAGGACACGTGTGCAACATGCAACACAAATGATGTATTTTTTTTTTTTTTGAGAGGTAGAGTTACAGAAAGTGAGAGGTAGAGACAGAGAGAAAGGTCTTCCGTCTGCTGGTTCACACCCTAAATTGCCGCAACAGCTGGAGCTGCGCCAATCTGAAGCCAGGAGCCAGGAGCTTCTTTCCGGTCTCCCAAGCAGGTGCAGGGGCCCAAGCACTTGGGCCATCTTCTACTGCTTTCCCAGGCCACAGCAAAGAGCTGGATCGGAAGAGGAGCAGCTGGGACTAGAACCGGCACCCATATGGGATACCAGCGCCGCACGTAGAGGATTAAACCACTGTGCCACAGCACCGACCCCAAATGATGTATTTTTATCCTCACAATAAATTGATATGAATATAGAAACTGAAGTTCTAATGTAAAAATTCTAAGTATTTATTGACAAACAAGGTCTTTGCCTAGTTTTCTTTCAGGTTTTCAAAATAAACATGAAATTTTCGAAGTAGACATTTTATTAGGGTGAGAACGTCACCACTGAGAAATGCAGGATTCTCGTTGTAATCTAATCTTTGTTTTGAAATTTGAGCTAAATGCCAAAAAAATTCAGTTAAACAGGAAAGTCTCCTAGTTTTCATTTTATTGTTCCATTTAAAAAATACATGATTGAGGAAGAACCGTATAAATAAGCAGCTTTAATGATCTGGAGAGAAGTTTGGCCTAGTAGTTAGGACATCGGTTAGTGTGCCCCATATTAACGTGGCTGGGTTCAGGTCCCAGCTTTGGTCCAGATTCCAACTTCCTGCTAGTGTGGACTCTACAGGCAGTGATGAAGGTTCTAGTGACTGAGTTCCAGATGCCCAGGTTGAGTTCCTGCTACCAATGTAGGGGACCCGGAGACCTGCATTGAGTTCCTGACTCCCAGTTTTGGCCTGGGCCAGCACAGGCTGTTGAACGGGGTGGATGGGAACTCTCGCTGTCTCTCTTTATCTAATATAAATCAATAAAAAGGTTTTTTGTAAGACCTTCTTGATTGTAAGAATTATTTAGACTTACAAGCAGTAGAATCACAGGGACTTGCATTTTGTATTTGTGCAGTGATGAGAGAGGTATAGAAACATACACACACACACACACACACGCACACACACACACGAGTGACAGACAATATAGGTTAAAAAGAAGATAGATGATAGATGATTGTTGGAAAGATGATGGATAGATAAATGTAACTGCTAGGGAGAAAAGTGCCTCTTCAAGTATGGGCCAGTCACTGCAGAGTCAGCCCTTTGAGAGACAACTGTAAACTCTGGATGAGTGTATGAAATTTACTGCTTAAAGATACCATTGCATGAACAAACAGACACGAGTCTTGGAAGGAATATTTAGAAGGGAAAAGTATAGAATCGTGCCCCCTCCACAAAGGTATGTTCAAGTTCTATCCCATGATAGCTGTGAATATTGGCCTTATTTGGAAATAGCGTCTTTGCAAATACAATTAGTTTAGGATGAGATTTTACTCGTTTTTTTTTTT
Source organism: Oryctolagus cuniculus (assembly GCF_964237555.1). Taxonomy (NCBI): domain Eukaryota; kingdom Metazoa; phylum Chordata; class Mammalia; order Lagomorpha; family Leporidae; genus Oryctolagus; species Oryctolagus cuniculus. The sequence goes on from NC_091436.1 coordinate 150,940,511, forward strand.
TAATATATAAAATCTGTACATCCACAAACACAGGGAAAATTTCATGATGGACTCAGACCTCAGGCTTTTGATTAGGCATTGTTGGCAAGCACCAGAATCTAGGCAGAGACAAAAAAGGACCCCTCCCAAGAGCCCTCAGAGAGAGAAAGACCCAATGGACACCTAAATTTCAGGACGTTAAGAGAATACATCTTCTGCTTTAAGCCACCCCCTTTGTGGCAATTTGTTATGGCAACACTAGGAAAGTAATACAGAGGTAATATTGAGTTCTCTATTCTTTTTACCTGATAGTAGTTCCCAGTACCCCAGATGGAACAGCTAAATTGCAATGGGAAACCTTAACGTTGCTAGCTCGATGAATTGGAACAGAGTTGGGGTAAACATATCCCTTGGAAAGTGAAAGCATAAATTCCATAAAAGAGAAAGTCAGAGGGAGGGATCCTCAAATACAGAGGTATCCGATCTCCCCAGGTCTCTGACTGGTGATCCTGTGACCCATTCTAGATTCAAAGGCTCACAATGTGCAAACTACAAGCAGCCCTGGTAAGATTAAAATGTAAAGTGAAACTTGAGCTGTCATCACCTATTGGGGAGGAAAACATTTTAACTTTGAATGAAGCAAAGTTAACCATTTGCAAAAACAATTAGCACGTAACTCTGAAGAGGAGTATCATAAGTCTACATTCTTTATGAGACACCCTTCACAATGCCTGGGGTATAATCCAAACTGAGTTCATATAAGAAGACATAAGAAAACACACGACATTATACAGAACAGGTGATGGACAGAGACTAACTCCATGATGATCCAAATAGTGCAACTAGCAAATAAACAGTTATTATTAATAATGTGCCCAAGGCTGTAAAGAAAAATCTGCTCATGTTGATGGAAAATCCCAGTAGAGAAATGTAAACTATAAAAATAATGTAATGGGCATGCTGGACCTAAGAAATATACTTAAAACTTTCAAAATCCCCCATAGGTGTTTAACAACAGAATTGAGCTGACATCAGAAAGATTTCATGAATTGAAACACAGTTCAATAGAAATTAAGCAAGTAAGGAAAACAGAAAAGATCAAAATTGAGCAACACCTCAGGGAATTGTGAGAAAATTCAAAAAGATCTGCAGAATATACTCATAGAGTTGTGGTCTTATGAGAGGTGAGATAAATTAGAGCAAACAATATGCTAGAAGAAATAGCAGTTAGAGGTTTACCAAATGTAATTGAAAACAAAATTATGGATTCATAAAACTTGGCAGACATCAGGCAAAACTAATACAATGAAAATCTCACTTCAGTGCACACTGGTCAAACTATTTGCTTCTTCATATATGTTTTAAAACCACTGTACTGATTTCTAAAATAAAGAAGACTGGGATTTTGATCTAGATTATTTTGAATAGTTAAAGGATATTGAGAAGAAATTTAATTGTAATAATTTCAAAAGTCCTAATACATGACCAAAGTATAAAATTCCACTTATTTAAATGTTCTTTAATTATTCTCAGCAAAGTTTTGGTGTTTTCAGTGTATACGAATTCCATGTGTTTTGTCAAATTAAGTATTATCACTTCTTTTTTCTTTTATTTTTGATTAGCCTGAAAGACTTGGAATTGCATTGATATTTTCACGTAACCAATTTTGCTTGTGATTTTTCTCTATTTGTGTGTGTATTTTTTTGTATTCTGTTTCATTGGGATTTTGCTGTTACCTTTATTACTGACTTTATTCTGCTTAAATGTGGATTTAATTGTTTTTTTGCTTGCTAATTTCTAAAAGTGTTCTCTTGGGTAATTGCCATGAAATATTCTTTTGTGATGTAAACATTTAACATTATAAATTCCCCTCTGATCACTTTAGTTGCATTCCACAAATTCTAGAATATTTTATTTAATTTTCTTTCAGTTAATATGTTTCCCATTTTATCTTGTGATGTGTGTGTGTGGACACATGCACCCATGAGTATAAAATTGTATATGTTAATTAGGTTGATTATGATAATTATTTCACAGTGTTTACACATGCCACAGAAAAAATCAAGTTGTATACCTTAAATATGTCTCACTTTTGTCAATTTTACATCCATAAAGTGGAAATAAAAACCCACATGATTTTGGGATTTTTTAAATGAATTTACATTTTATTTGAAAAACAAAAAGGTAGAGAGGGAGAAGAGAAAAACAGAGGAATCGCTACCCACTGGTTCACTCTCCAAATGCACACAAACGCCAGGGCTGTGCCAGGATGAATCCAGAAGCTGGGAACTCAGTCTGGATCTCCCATGTGGATGTGACAAAAGTACCTTGAATTCTCACTGTCTGTCCCCAGGGTGTCCATAACAAGGAAGCTGGAATTGGAAGTGGAGCTGGGACTCGAACCTCAGCACTCCAATATGGGATGTGGGCATCCCAAGCAGCATCTTAACCATTGTGTCAAACACCCACCTCTGGTCTTGTTTTGTTTTGCTTCTTTTTTAGCTTTATTCTGCTCAGGTCATGAAGCATAGTTTGTATGCTTTCAATATTTTAACATTTGTTGAGATTCTTTTTATACACAGAAAATTATATAACTTGGCAAATATTGCATTCCATTTAAGGGTGAATATGAATTTGGAGTTGTTAAAAAAATAGTCTGCTGGAAGATCTACTTTACTTTTTTTATAATACTTTCTTCCCAGTGTAACAGTTGTTTTAATTTTTATTTACCTGTCTTCCAGCTCACCAATTTCTTTTATTGTACCCTGACCAACTTACTGGCTAGCTAACAGAATTATTCATTTATGATATTGTAGCTTTCATTGCTACCATGTTCTTTTGATTTCTTTTCATAAGTATGACGCCTTTGCTGAAATTCCTTATCTGCTCATGCATATCATTTAACCTTTCTACTAAATCATTTAGCTTATTAATTATAGTTAGTTTTAAATTTCCAATAATTCCAACAACTCGGCAATTTTAGGGTCTTTTTCTGTCAGTTGCCATTGCCTTTTGCCAATGAGTTGTTTTTTCTTGCTTTTGATTTTGTTAGTTTCTTAATAGTTTTTGTTGGGTATTAGACACGATGTGTAGAACATGGTACAAATTGATGTTAAACAGTATTTATTTCTGGAGATGGGTATGCTCCTTTTTCTGCCAGGCAATTACTATACTTGGTTCAATCATCCTAGTAGTTGTACTGTGTTTCATTTTATTTCATTTTCATTTTCTTTCAATCTACTCATGACATCAGATTTTTCTGGATGGTGGACAACCGCTATTTAGTGTGGAGTGATGAGAGCTTCCTTTGTATTCCTGCTCCACCTCCAGGCTCCAGCAAGGTATCTTTCCACTCTCCTGTCCCTTCCCCAGGGTATATTTCTGCTGATTTTCACTTGGTACAAGGATTGTGATGGATGCAGGGATATTTCCCAGTTCCTCTGTTCCAACTTCAGCCTCTCGTAGACAATAAGCACCCAAGAATCAAGAGCAGGCCATCTCAGCACTGCTGTTCCTTCCCCATTGACAAACCACCTCTGCCTAGCACTCAGTGAGAGTTTAGTAAGTGAACACTCTACCCCATCCCTTGCATGTAACACCCTGCCTTGCATTGTTGGATACGATTGCCCAAATGTCTCTATCCCACCAAAATTAACAGGTTAAATCCTCATGTCCAATGTGATTATATCAGAAGTTAGGGACTCTAGGAGATGATTAGGTCTTTAGGGAAGAGCCCTTATAAAAGAGACCCCAGAGACACTTGGCCTTGTATTTCCCATCTCGAGAACGGTGAGGAATACATTTCTGTTCTTCATGCGCCACCCAAACTACGGCAGCCTCTTACAGCAGCCTAAGTGAACTAAGATAGTCAGGGGAGGGAGGTGTCTTTGCTGAGACCGATTCCCCTGCCCATTGTGCAAGTGCAGGCGCTTGCACACCAGCAGCTGTCCTATTCCTCCATAGTAATGTGTGTTTTAGCACACAATGTATTGTGAAGGCTGGTTTTCTGTATTTCCTTTGGTGACAACAGGCTTTTGCCTAAAATCAAGGTATGGGCTAGACAGAGGATCTTTCTCTTCTTCCAAAAGAAAAAAGCTTTTGTCTGAAGTTTCAGCAGGGTTTGGGGTGCTCAGCAGACTAATCACTATCTCATTATCATGTGGACTTAGAGCCTAGACAGGCTTCTCCAGGTAGTTCTTCTCCATCGGTAAATCAAGTAGGACCTGCTCACCTATGCTACAAAAAGAGTTTCTCTCAAGTTGATTTACTGTATCCTAATCCTTTCTGTAGGAAGGCAGTAGAAGCCAATGAAGAGCTGCTGACAAATGGGTGCTGACTCCCTTTTGGAGTGATGCTTCCGAAGGTTTTAAACTAATATTTTAACTCATACTTGGTCTTTCATAATTAGTCAATAATTCAGTTATAATTTAGTTGCCCACTTTTATAACACCTGCCTCATTTTTCCATACTTGCCAATTATAAAATATCCATGTAATCCATCTCTCTTTGGAGGGTCTTTTCACCTGTTCATCTTCCGATTTGAAATCTTTGATAGACTAAAAGTAGGTGTTTGCTTTGTTTCTTTTAGATTAGGCATCTTTTTCTTACTGTTAGGGAGGAAGTAATTTTTTGTAGGTTTCTACATCCTTACTGGAATATAAATCTGATCAATATTTAACAAATACACTTAACCTTTGTTTTTTCCTATTTGCACCAAAGTATTCCACATCTGTATGAGTAAGGATGAACTATATTATACTCCAATAACAAATAACCTTAAATTATCCCAGGCTTTAAACAACACACACACTACTTATACATTTTGGGAGGGCAAAAAACTTGCTCAGATTTATTTTCTCATCAGAACCTAGGCTGACAGAACAGTCTTCACCTTAAAATTTTCAATTTATTATGGCAGAGAGAATTGAATTGTTTATGAGGTGAATAGAATTTTCATTACTGCAGAATGGACTCAATCATTTTTCATAAATCATTTTATTAAATTCACAAATCTCCAACTTCTTTTTTTTTTTCTTGACAGGCAGAGTGGACAGTGAGAGAGAGAGAGACAGAGAGAAAGGTCTTCCTTTTCCATTGGTTCACCCTCCAACGGCCGCTGCGGCCAGCGTGCTGCAGCCGGTGCATCACGTTGATCCGAACCCAGGAGCCAGGTGCTTCTCCTGGTCTCCCATGCTGGTGCAGGGCCCAAGCACTTGGGCCATCCTCCACTGCACTCCCAGGCTGTAGCAGAGAGTTAGCCTGGAAGAGGGGCAATCAGGACAGAATCCGGCGCCGCCCTGACCAGGACTAGAACCCGCTGTGCTGGCACCGCAGGTGGAGGATTAGCCTATTGAGCCAAGGCGATGGCCTCCAACTTCTTTTGAAACTAAACTTAAAAATCAGCATCAAGGCTTTGGTATTTAGAAGGGACTAAACTAATGAACAAAACTTCTTATAGACTTTGAGTCTAAAACAGGCCTCATCTCTGTTACACACTTAACCATGATACTGAGTATATGAATAGGAACACAGACCCCATGTCCGATCAGACTTTCGGATGTTAGAGTCAATTCTTTTCTCTGAAGTTAAGGTAGGATGAATAAATCAAAAGATTCCCAGAAAGTAAAACAGAACATTTGGTAAAATTTTTAAAATATGAATTTTTGAAAACACGATAGATTTAGTGAAAATCAGGTCAGGATCTGGAAGGTCGTGTTTACTTGTTTACTCACAAGTCCTCCCAGCTCTGGTGAGGTGACTTTATTTTGTGGTTTCCAGGAAATACAAAGCTATCCTAAGAGAGGGTCAGAAACTTGGGTTAGAAGCCAGAACAAAAATCTCCCAGCTGTAAAGGTTATTAAGCCTTACACTGAAACTCCAAAGATGATTTTGTACTTTTCCTGGAGTTTCTTAACTCTCATAGAAGATCTCATTAGTTTGAGGTGTCTTTTTTAGATCATATTGTCTTGGAGGGACAGATTTGTGCCTCATAAGGTGCTTTCCTATTGCAATATGTTACTTCTAACTGGAAAAAAATTAATAAGCAGCTTGCTTTTATTCAAGGCTTTAATCTATTTTTGACAGATTTGACATTGATGGTCTTATTTGATTACTACAACTCTAACCAGTAGGTCTAGAATATATTCTGATATTCCGTTTTCTCTTTCTGAGATAAGAAAGCAGAAACCCAAAGCTGTACGCCAGTATGTGGCACAAAAGGGATCAGAATTTGCTGTTCTGAACTTATAATCCTGGCTCAATTCTTTATGGTAGATTCACAGTTTGATGTGAAATCTTGGGATAAAGAGAATGAGTATCTAAATTTAGAATTTTGGGGGTAGGTATTTGGTCTAGTTGTTAAAATGTTACTTGGGCCACTTTCATCATATACCATAGTGCTTGGGTTCAAGTCCCGGGTTTGCTCCTGATTCCAGCTTCCAGTTAACGCAGATCCTAGTGGGTAGTGGTGATGGCTCAACTGAATTGGTTCCTGCCACTCACCTGGGAGACCTAGACTGAATTCCTCATTCTTGACTTTGGCCTGGACCAACCATGGCTGTTATAGAATCAATCTCTCTCCCTCACTCTTCATTTTGCCTTTCAAATAAATAAAAATAAAAATAAATAACCTTTATAAAAATTCCTCACTCTAAGATAAGCAAGAAAGAATCCTAGATCTTGTAGCCATAAATATTTGGTATCACTAAGCCCAATTAGAATATTACAAAATAACACAAACATATAATTTTATATACACACACACACACACACACATATATATATATAAACTCACACACAAATGTGTGTTTGTATTAGTACATATACTCTTCTGATATATACATATGTGAGTATATATTTGTTTTAAATAAAATATAACTTAATAGAATTTATTCCAAAGAGCTACCAAGCATCATACTAAATACCTATGTGCACTCTTAAGCTCTACTGTGAAATGCCTCTCAAATTCTATTTTCAAGAGCCTTCCATTCCAACTACCAGGTTTCCATCTTTGGCAATTGGGCAGGAGGTCAAGATTGTAAACGGATATCTTAATTCTTAATGTTTCATGGCCGGCGCTGCGGCTCACTAGGCTAATCCTCCGCCTTGCGGTGCCAGCACACCGGGTTCTAGTCCCGGTTGGGGCGCCGGATTCTGTCCCAGTTGCCCCTCTTCCAGGCCAGCTCTCTGCTGTGGCCAGGGAGTGCAGCGGAGGATGGCCCAAGTCCTTGGGCCCTGCACACCATGGGAGACCAGGAGAAGCGCGCTGGCCGCGGCGGCCATTGGAGGGTGAACCAACGGCAAAGGAAGACCTTTCTCTCTGTCTCTCTCTCTCACTGTCCACTCTGCCTGTCAGAAAAAAATTGTTAATGTTTCTAAAAAGTTAATCTGATAATTTGGTAGATCAGACAGACTCTAAAAGCCTAACATTTCTTAAATATCATAACCTTTGAGTTTAAATTTATCCTATTATTTTAAATTTGCAGCGTCCTATACTACATTCCTGAATTGAACCACAGGAGATCAGATATGCAATCTTCTGCCGGAAGTACTTTAAGTTTTTCCATTTCTCCACAAGTTTTGCAACTTGTAAAATAAAATCCACCCCCTCCTTTCCTTTTGTTTACTTACAACAGAAATCTGAGGCAAACAAAAACAAAAACAGACACACAAAACCTTGAGCATAAGACTTTGTGTCCTCACAGTGATTGGGCATGGCTGGGCTGGAGACACTACTTCTGCTGTTATGGTATTGAGTTTCTGACAGGATAATCCTGGCATTAGAAAAAAAGAATTCCATCTATGGAGCATTTGTGTGTGTGTGTGTCGGGGTGGGGGGGTAGTGGATTATCAGTGCCAGGCATGGTTTTCAGTTACTTTTTAACAGTGAGGTGGGGAGACATTGCCCCAGATGGTGGATGTAAAACGTGCCATAAATTTTAATGAAGCAAATAAGTCACTAATAACCCTACTGCCAACACGGCTGTGTTTGGGGCCGACCTTAATAAAGGAAAATTAAAAAGGCACATGTAGCCCTTAAACAAGTGCCCAAGAAGCCCAATATGATTTACTCATTCAGCTATTCAGCCTCTGATTGCACAGCCCCTGGTCATCTGCTGGAGTCCAGCTGCATCATGTAAAATAAATAAATAAATAAAAAAGTTTATTGACCCACCAGATGTCCCAGCCTGCAATGTGTACTGGCAGATTTCAGGTCACCCAAAGTTCAGGCAAGTTTCCTAAAATAAATAAATAAATAAATATATATTACATATTATTTATTTATTTGTAGCAAGGTTACTTTGGAAATCATATATGTGTGTGTTTTTTTCTTTTCAGCTAGAGCCTAGAGATAACTTTCTTGCTCCCTTTACATTGTGAACTCTCAGCTAATAATTTTTTTTAATAAAGCAAATCTAACAGATAGGCTATTGGTTAAACATTCTGGGAATGGGCATATGGGACCTTTTCATTTTTCATTAAAAACCTGGCAGAGGATTCCTGAGGCTAGGCATCATTAAGTCTTCACCAACCCAAACAATTAACTTGGATATGGTAACTGAACATCATTCGCTAGTTGAGATAGCTGATGTCAAGAGTGGTCCCAGGACTTGCCAACAACACATAGAGTTTAGAAGAGAGACAGCCATTCAATGTAAGCCTTTTAAACTGCAGGATGCAAGTGAATACATTATACATATCACACACACACACACACACACACATATATACATACATGTATATTTAGTACATGTATTTAAGAATTCCTAACATAACTCTGCACTATTAAATTCGCATAAAATAAGAAAAATGGATAAAAACAAAATGAATGTTTTTAAAATATATGCCTAAGTGAGATTGCTTCACTATTATAGCTAACATCTAAAGGCAGAATATATAGTAAGGCAATCATTATATAGCAAGGCATCGTTAATCCTGGTGGATCTCAAATAATGTTTATATCATTAATTCTAGTGTGCCAGTTTCTTCTCAGATCAGATTATGTCATTTTCCACCATCTGAAGTAGTTGAGAAAGAGTTCAAGTGAGGTGGACAAGTGTCAGCTCTGCCACCTCTTCTTTTGTGTTGCAGTTTTGTGATTTGTATCATCTGAACCCAGAATTACTCTTCAGTATGCTTTTAAAGCCTCATGGTCATTTCATAAGGATTTTGTTAAAATCCTAATTAATTAGAAGCATTGCAAATTGCAATCTATCACACACATTTGAAAGCCAACAATGGTGTGAAGATACCACTGGCAGTGTGTCTGCAGAGTGGGCTCTGCCTTCTGATGGCTCACCTGCTCTGTGACACACGGGGCATCCCACAGACCGATGCAATGGGGCTGCAGAGTAAATTCATTCACATGCTACGCGCACATCCCTTATTATACCTGAGCTTTCAAGTATCTCAAGGTACAAGTAGCACTATCAGAACACCAGAGCCTTCTGTGCAATGTCCTGTCACTGACACTCCGCCTCTTCCAGGAAAACACTGTTTTTCAGCATGGTCCAGTTACTTTCCCAAAATAACCCCCAGTTTCAGATGCTGTTAAATTACATATTCCTGAACTACTTGATACAGATTAGAAACCACTTGAAGCTAAGACAACACAAATAAAATTATAGTAGACGTATAGAGAGTCAAAACAGTAAACCCTCTTAATTTGAGACTTTAGTGCCAGATAAAAGGAAGCGGAAAGTTCAGATTATAAATACATATATGTATATACTTTTGCAATCCAAGTTTCAACATGAAAATTATATAATTATTGGGTGTGTACCAGGGACCAAAAATGCATGCTTTGTTTTTTAAAGCAAGATATTTTTTAGCTCATCTGATTTTGTATTTTTTCAAAAGTTGTTATTTATATAATGTGAACACATTTCAGGTATTTTATAAATACAGATTTAGGAGCAGAGTGGTACTTCCCACTCTACCTTCGCTCCTGGCCGTGCTCCCTTGCTCCCTTGCTCCCAGCAAACTCGTTTGTTCACATCACTCTGATTTTATCATTAGTCCCAAACAAGAAAAATATGTCTCTCATCCACTCAGAAGAGTAGTTTGATTAGATACTCGATGCCAGGCACATACACTTGTATCAACACACAAACTCAGCAGCGCAGCAAGAACAACAAAACAACAACAACAAGCCCTGGTTTTACCAGCCACCATTACAACTGTCAGTACAAATGAGAAACACTGCTCTTTGAAGTTAAGATGTGGTGCTTCAGACATTTTTCAGCATCATTATTGATTGCATTAACACTCAAGGTGGAAAAGCTAAAGTAAGTTTCCGTGTCTTATAATTTTGTAAATTAAGAAATCACTTAAAAGTATGGAGTATCTTTTTGTCTTTCTCATTCACTCTCCCCAAAGGTCACCCACCCACAAGTCTTTGAGTTAAATTTCACCAAAGCATGAATGTCCCAGGTTCCTTCATTTCCTGTTTAAACACAAAAACATTATCTGTGTTTGCAAGGCATGCTGATGAAAATTCAGAATAAAATATGCAGTTTCTTAAGATGTTTTACTTCAATCACTGATATTTCAGAGGGTGACAGACCTACACAACATTTTTAATGTAAAAGTAACTTTTGATACAAAAGTGACTTTAAAGCAATTTTAGTAAAATGAATTCTATATCTGGGTGACGAGGGAGAGAGAGAGAATACCCGTTCACGGCAACTGCCTCCTATGTAGAGACTGGAGACCTTGATGCCAATGCTTCCACAACAGATGGACCTCATCTGACTTTTTGGGGGGTCTCACCCCACGCCTAAGAAAATGAGAACTAAACTGCATTCCAAAAACTGTACTGAAAACCCAAACATCACTGAAGACAGTCAAAGCTGCAAGGCCCTCAGAAGCTCTGGGGGTGGAGGTTTTAAGCCTCACTTAACAATATTGTTCTGACACTGGAGCCAGGTGAAGATGGAGGGACAGTGTTGGAGCAGGGTGTGCGCTCAGAGCCTCGTTCATGGGGGATTTCTCACACCTCCCCGCTGGACATGTTTAATTAGCCAGGGCCTGTTGTGTGTGTATTCAGTAGATTCGGATACAAATGGAAAAAAAAAAGGTCTTTTCATCTCTTTTTATCAGTAGTCTCCCAAAGCCAAGGCAGGTGTCTGTGGGATTAAACATAATTACAAAGGGAGCGCAAGCAGCCAGAAGAAGGGAGCTAGATAATAATTCCCAACAGAGCTGGAATTTGAGAACGGGAGCAGGTGCTGCAGGAGGCCCCATGGATCCAACTAATTTGAGCCACGATGTTGAGCAAAGGCCCCCATATTCATCCTTTGAACGGGGAGGGCACTGGCAGGCTGTGCGCACAAAGACGGGATGCCGGGATGGCCGGCCTCGGCACCAGGGCTGCCCGGGTAACCAGGCCCTGCGTCTCACTGCCGCCTTTGTTGGGCGGCAGCCACGGGAAACAAAGTGCCACTTCTTACCATTGTGCTGGCACATGCATAATATCCTCCTCTTGGCTTATCATCATGAATTAGCAATCACTCTATTATTAGGCGGAAGAGCAGCAGCAGGTGACAAAGCCTCAGAACTTCTGGTTTGTCCGCTCGGAGCCCCTTCGTCGGGTTTTTCAGTGTGGGACTGACCTCTTCAGCTAGTGCACTCCCATTGTGAAGACAATTCTATGATCCCATAGAAAAGCGGTTTCCTTCTCAGTTTGGAGGGCCTGCCCCGCGGGTTGACTGGAGCAGGGACTAACGGACTGAAAGAAATGTGGACAAAAAACCCCTTCTTCAACTCAAAACACCTGGCGGCCAAGGAGCCCACGCAGTGCGCTCTCAGTCCCCCACGGCGTCTGTCCGGGCGCGAGCCTCCCCAGCGTATTCCCTGCACTGAAGATGCTTAGGGAAGGAAACTTGGTGGATAATGCCACTGTGTGTCTAGCAGTGCCCACGCATCGTCCCGGTTTAGCCAAGCAGGGGGAACTGGACGATTTCTCTCCTTACGACCCTAGGCTTTCTAAACTCAACTAATGGAGAAGAATTCTAACAGTAATAATCGATTGTTTTAATGAATCTTAGAAGTTTTAGCTGTTATTTATGTATTAATTTACTTAGCTGACCTCAGAAAGCTGAGAACCTTGTTTTAATAGCTGGGCTAGTTTTATATTATATATATATATATATTTTTTTTTTTTCAGAACTTGGAAGAAAACTTGAATGCCAGCATTCCAAATTATAATAATATAACAGAAGAAAAAAGTGATTTTTTTCCAATGTGTCACGGGCTGCCATTTACTCTATAGTGGTATATATCACTCTAAATAGGAATATTCTATTCATACAAACGAAATTCTTTTTTGATATTTCTTGTCCTGTCAACTAAGAAAAATGAAGTGAAATGATTGACAGTTTTTGATGCATTAAATTATAAAATGACTTTTATCATTTGTCAAAGTACACATTTCATAAAAGTACCCAGGTCCAGCTTTTTTCTTAAGTTCACACACACAATCAGGGCTGTATTTTCATATATATATGTATATATATATATATATGTATGTATGTGTGTGTGTATATATATATAAAATCAAGGATATTCTAAAATACCTGGAAACATAGGGCTCAGCTATGCTAAGCAAAATGGTAATATGCCAGAGACATTAGGACTTGGGGTTTGATGAACATATATATTTAGAAGAAGAAAAGGGAGTCACGACCTGAACCCATCATTAGTATTCTGGCATTTCAGAATATATCAAGGCATGTCAAGGACAATGGGGATACATTTTTTTGAAAGACAGAACATTTTTAAGGGTACTGAATAAAGAGAGACTCATTTAGAAAGTTGATTGTAAGAATATAGAGTAAATTGAGGCTATGTTTTCAATTATAAGCAATGTACTATATGGAGAAAAAAAACCTCTCTAAGGAAAACATTTGGTTGTACTGATTATAAGCAAGGATGATAGTTCATTATCAGTGAAAGAATTGGAGACAGAGATAAGGTGATCATCAAGGAAATTATCTTCCAAGTTAGCTACTGAGTGATTTTATAACAGGATTTAAGTAATAAAAATAAAATTAGCCCAATGATAGAGCCAATCAACTACTTGGGGTTCTGTAAGCAATACAGTGAAAAGCAGTTCTGTGTGGGGCCTCATAAACCAATGCAAAATCAGTGACGGAGCTCTTCTTTTCCTTAAGGGAAGGTATCATTGGGGGCCAAACCAGCCCATCTGGGATCTGCTCAGTAGTGGCAATGAAGGGAAGAGAGGACAGATGAGGTGGTGTGACTAGAACGACAAGTTCTACTGCAACAGGTCATCCCACACGAGCCTGGGAAAGTCCCATAGAAAACTAGAGTACTAGCAGAAAATGTCAGAAACCTTTGAACTGGGGGCAAACCACCATTGAGATCTTTTCAAATAATAGGTCCCTTGCCAATTCTGGCTATTAATCTGAAGGAATCTGAAACAGGGCAGTTTTTGTTTTCATTTTTATTATTAAAATTATCCTAATCACACTGACAGCTTGGTCATACATGAGAAAACTTGGTTGCTTGCAATTGAAACACATATGGTTTGTTCCTGAAATATTTATAAATATTTTCTAAAAGAAAAGCTTTGACATCATGAACTGTCTTGTCCTAGTAGAAATAATTTGGTATGTTTAATATTTAAATTTTATGAGTTATGATCATTTTAGTGATAGTCTCTGTAAAGCATTATCTCAACCCTGGGAATAGAACGGGGGATTCTCGGTATGCATCCTGGGAAAGTAGAGGGATGTTCAATTCAATTCATTCAAACTGATCACTGTGCTGAACTCAGAGCTGTGAGTGAGTCTCAGACTAGAAAGTGTTCAGGATGCTGAAGAGAAGTTTTGGCTTTGAGATAGGAGAGGATGAGAATTTTTAAAGGATTATGTATTTAAAATGGAGAGAGAGAGAGAGAGAGAGAGAGAGAGAGAGAGAGAGAGAGAATGCATATGAATGAGAATAAGCTTCCACTTTCTGGCTTATTCCCTAAATGACCACAACAGCCAGGTCTGGGCCAGTCAGAAACCAAGAGCCAGGAACTCTCTCTTAGCCTTCCACATGGGTGGCAGGGGGCAAGCACTTTGGCCAGCTTCCGCTGCATTCGCAGGTACATTGGTAGGGAGCTAGATTGGAAGCACAGTAGCCAGGGCTCAAGTGTTTCAGTGTGGGATGCTTGCACCCACAAGCAGTGGCTCAACCAAAGGCACTACAATGCCCACCCAATGACAAGGATTTTTATTTGTATTTAGCCATGACCCAATGAAAAGGATTTTTATTTGCATTTAGCCATGACCCAACAACAAGGATTTTAGAGGTATTTAGCCACCTACCTCATTTCATAAGGACAATGTCAATTAACTCAGAAAGTAAAATTTAGCAATAATAGCAGGCATCTTGGATATCAAGAAGTGAAAAGGATGAATTACCAGGAATCGAGGACTCAGCTCTAGGCATACCCTAGAATAGATCTTCATGTGCAGCGCCTCAGTAAAGCATGAGAAACCTAATCAGATCAAGTACCAAGAAGAAACAGTATTTTGGAGATTATATTAAGAAAATTCTACTGCTTAATTCTATATAGACACATACACCTAAAAGAAAAAAAGTAAAAAGCAGTGCGGTACATTCAGACTAACTATAACCCTTGTTGCCAAGACACTTTGAAGGGTGGCAGGGTTGCAATTCTTACTTATGTAGGGACAGCATGGATAGCACAGGAGGCCCCAGGCCCACAGCTCCAGCTTATGAGGTGATAGTTGCAAGAGGAGGCCTAAAGGGTCAGAGACAGCAAACGGTCTATTCCATGTGACCCACAGACTTCTGCACATCATTAATACATGCCTGTCTGTGCTGTGTTTGAAAGCAGCACCTACTTTCCTCTTATTTTTTCCATTACGTTCACATGTATTTCCTTTATTTCTTCTTAAATTTTCTTTATTCCCTATTTTCTAATTTTGCTCCTGTCATTCCTATATTTCTACGAGCTTAATGGACTGCTCCCTCCCTCAGGTATTCTTTAGGGTTAGAATCAAGACACATTGAGCAGAATTTCTTATCTTTTGGAGTATAAAATTGCATTTTCAAATGTAGTTACAAATTCAAAGTCTTTTATTTCCCAAGTATAAGATAATGGAGAAGTGGGGGCAAGTTCTTACATTACACAGAAGAGGGCCGGTGCTGTGGCTCACTTGGTTAATCTTCCGCTTGCGGCACCAGCATCCCATGTGGGTGCTGGGTTCTGGTCCTGATTGCTCCTCTTCCAGTCCAGCTCTCTGCTGTGGCCCGGGAAGGCAGTGGAGGATGGCCCAAGTGCTTGGGCCCCTGCTCACCCGCATGGGAGACCAAGAGGACGCACCTGGCTCCTGGCTTCGGATCAGCATAGTTCCAGCCGTGGCAGCCATTTGGGGAGTAAACCAAAGGAAGGAAGACCTTTCTCTCTGTCTCTCTCTCTCACTGTCTAACTCTGTCAAAATAAAAAAAAAAATACACTGAAGAGAAACAGTGATGGTGTCAGATGTCCTGATATCTGGAGCAATTTGGATTTCTTAAGGAAACATTCTTTTGGAGCTCAAATAGAACTTACAAATCACCTGGTGCAGATCATGTTTTAACATGTTCACCCACTTTCTGTACCTTAGAAAAATCATTCAAAAAGGAACCACAATGTAAAACAGCAGTTTGCCCTGGCACAGTACATGCATAGGAATCACTGAGCTGCGTACCACACACTGTCAGGGGTTGTCTGTTGTATAAGGGGACTCAAATGCAGGTAAGAATTGGAGCACAACTGGAGCCCACTTGTTCCATTACGAGGAAGCAAACAATCATCTAGGCGGGTGTACAAAGCCACGATTTCATCCATGGACTCTGCATATTAATGACATTCTGCTGTCATCCTGCTATTTAGCAGGGGTGATTGATCAAATTGCAAGCTGGGAGTTTCATAGAGTAGCAGGTGTTAAAGTCAAAAATGCAGTGTGCAAAGGCTCAGAAAATATATCATTCCATCTTCCCTGCTACTGAAAGTTTTTCTTGTAAAGTATTATAATATTCCTATGATATGTGGTTATTAATAATGAATAATACCCTTTTAATTAAAGTTACTAGAAAAGACTTAATTAAGCTCTCATTAGTAAGGTTTGCCTTTAAAGAATAGTATAACTTTTCATTGTGGATTGTTCGTGATTTAACCAATCTGCTTTATCTATTATGATTTAACAAGTTCTATGAATAGACATATATTTAACATCTAACTCCTACTGTCTGCTCACTCTGTGATTAGGTCATCACCCAAAAATGAAGCATTCAAAATTTGCTTGGGTTTTCCTTAATGTATTACATTTTTCCACACTCATGGCAATGAATCCAAGATTCTGTGGAACTTTGGAGCATTGGAATTGGACTTGATTCTCTAAGAGATGCCTGGACCTCTTTCCATCACTTCCAGATCTTGACTGAAAACTCTGGCAGATGGAGTATTCATGTATCCCCTCTTTCTTAACCTAAAGATACAGAAGCAAATCAAAATCAGCCTCCATATTAAAATATAAACTTACAATAAATCTTCTCCTTATGGTGTGTTACTGGTAGTCTAGGTTCTAGCACAGCAGGTAAAGCTGAGAACTGAGACACCAGCTTCCCATGTGGGTGCCTGTTCCTGTCCCAGCTGCCTCACTTCCTATCCAGCAGCAGAAGACGGCTCAAGTGTTTCATCCTCTGCCACTCATTTGGGAGACACAGATAAAAGTCCTGGCTCCTGGCTTCAGTCTGTATCACCCTTAGCTGCCACAGCCATCAGGGGAGTGAATCAGCAGATGGAAGATCTCTGTGTCTGTCTCTCACTCTCTGTAACTCTGACATTCAAATAAATGAATAAATCTTAAAAAGTAGCATAACTGCTCATAGGTATATCTATTCTTACATCAATGGGTAAATGCCCTAGAATCTTTAATGTAATCAATTACCATATAGGATGATAAATAGATCTAATGTTTGGAGTATAGATAAACTATTGTTTTCTATCTTTGTCTCCATTTTTCCCACCAAAATGCAAATCCTTAATTCAGGAAGTTATATTTTAACTTAAAATTAATAGAGTTAAACCAAGTAAACCATTTGTTAAGCCATTTTGTTTTCAAGAACATTTTACTACTAAAATTTCCAAACATATACCAAAGTAAATAGAATAGTATAAAGGACTCTCTGGCATGCAAAGCATTCCATGGTCATGTTATACATACCATTCCTTTCCCAGCCCATGAATAACCCTTTTCTCTAAGGATCACTAGGTTCCTTTTATTTTAGAATATTATTTAGAAACCACAATACTGTATTCCTTATACAAGTTTATGGATTTACTCCCCTGATTCAATGGTTTCACTAATCCTGCTCCAGTAACAAGCATTTTAATTACAGAAGTTTTACCGAGTCTATTTCTGGTAGGTACAGATGCTCTCCACCACAACTAGCTCTTTTTCTTAAGAGTTTTCCCAGGTTTTCTTTTTGTTTACTTCCCAACGAAACTGCAAAATTTGCATGCTTGCCTACAGAAATTAAACACAACATTGTATTAGGGTAACATTAAATTAATTATCTATTTTTCACAGGTGGATATGCAACTGTAAGATGTGTGTCTTTCTATATTATTTTGGAATATATTTTGTTATTCTAAATTTTATTCCTATATTGATATTTACATCACAAAAGTCATGTGGTGTTTATACTGTTCTAATGAAATAGGATACTTTTTTTTCTATTACATGTTAGCTATTGCAGGAAAATTTAATACTTATGGGTGTCATATAATCTTAAGAAATAATCAGTAAGTTAGTCTTTCACATTTGTAAAAACATTAATAGTTAAAGTTTTAACACTGTTTATGCTTGCATTATGCCAATAAGACATCATTCCTCATTTCTGGCAACCCAGCAATATAATCTCATGGAAGTTGTGCAGATATTTCCTGTATTTCCTGTTTGACAAGAAAAATGTATGTTCATAGCAACAATGGCAAGTTCCTTCAATAGGAAAACAAAACAAAAACTGAAAACTACATTTATTTTCATTTAGCTTATTATTACCTAAGAACGTATCAACATCCATCTCCCTTTTTCTATTTCATAGTCAATCATGCCAAGGAATTCTAAATTGGTTGTATTGACAGTGCAGCTTTTCCCAATTGTAACTACAAACAGCAAGCCTTTTTTTTTGTCATCATTACTGTTTTCTTGTTTTGCTTCAACAAAATCATTATGTCCTTCTTTATTGTGCTACATATTAGTTTGTGGTATGTAAAATCAATAATGTCATTACATATATTTTAAATGTTAAATTGGTGGCTATCTGTACACAGAAGGAATCAAGGTGTCCTACAAGATGGTTAGTATATGAAATTGCCAATACTTGACTACATGAATTCACCATTAGGATATATTTTATCCAAAGATATGGAAATTTTATGGGGTTAAAACTTTTACATAAATTCACTTGTATATGTACATGAGTATATAAAATATAGAAAAGGAAATATGAAATTATATGAAAAACAAGAAAAATAATTGTTCTAGGAATGAAAGCCACATTAATTATTACAGTAGTGTACTCAATTTGGCTCTGAATTTTTCTGAAGCTAGAACAAATAGAAAAACTAAAAAAATTAATGGATCAACCTATTAAAAAAACCTTCATTTTCAGAACTCTGAACTACACAACACATTTCCAGATGCCATTTGCTACAGTAATCAGCACAGAAAACACTCACATGCATTAATCAGAAGGTTCAGGAAAATTATTTATCCTATTGAACACTATTGTTAACAGAGGAGTGAGAGAGATAAAAATAGTATTCATTATTATTGTTGGAAATAATTCTAAGCCATTTTAATTCCTTGACCTAAGATTAATTAAATGCTTTGAACATTTAAAGTCTTTGACAAATTACTGACAGCACTATAAACATCAATTCTCTTTATACAGCAATTATTTTGTGTCAGAACACTTTCCATTTTTGTTACTGAAAAGCATATTTTCTATTTGTAGACAAATGTTACATTGTAAAATATGGACTTCAAAATGGGAACCTGGAAACCACTAAAAAGAAGCAGAATACAAGTTGAGGCCAGAACAGGGAGTATAGTTCTCTGGCTTTGTGGAGTTCCTAGAATTCATCTGAAGTCACCGTGGCCTCTTGCAGCATAGCTCACTGGGCTCAGTTCATTTCCAAAGCTTTTGTTTTCCAATGGACCTAACTGAGAATTCTGATTATTTATTTTGATGTCTTAAAGTTATCTCACAGCAATTCTTGAATAATTTGGATAATGGCACAACATTGACATATGTTCCAATTTATGAGATGAACTCAAGTAATCTACTTTTCGATAAATACATTTGCCTTTTATGTAGCAGGCTGCACAATGAGGACGTATCAACTGATGGAACAAAGACATAAGCCTCAGCCATTCTCACTTATTGCCCAAAAGATAGATAAATATTGGAATTTATTCCTTGTCCCTGAATCTCAATTCAGTCTCACTTCCTATTGTCTTTACACCCCATCTCCACATTCTTCCCCAGATTCCCAGGCTCAGCGGCCACTTGAAAGACCACTATAGAGGAATTCACCTCTGCCTGCTGCCTCCTAGTTCCACCCCCACTCCTAGCCCACCTAAGATAGAAAAAGCCGGGCCCTAGGGTCAGGCACTCTGCTCTATTCTAGTCTGTGCACGCCAGCAGTTGGTCAGCCACCTCTGCAGATTTTTTTTTCTCTGAATAAATTTGGTCTGGCTGTAGATTCGTACCTCTCTGTTCTGTGTCTCTTTTCCTAACATTGTTGAGAAGGTTCCTCACATCAGAGGATGTCCTATCTAGTTGGAGAAACAGAAATATAAATATTTAGTATCAATATAAGGTGCTTGATATTTGAATAAGACAATAATAATAGCCTTGCTTCTGAGAGTAAAGAGAACTTCCCAAAGCAGGGGATATTTAATCCACTTCTACAAGATTATCAGAAGTTTACCACATTTTAAAACCCAAGTGAGGATATTTGGTATAGAAGTCATGAAACATTTTTTTAAATATAGGAATGAAAAACAGAAGGAATCTCAGTGAACTATAAATGGCAGACTGAATTCTCAGATGTGAAGGTCAAGGCAAGGTAGAACATGAATTTGAAAAAATCATCACTGCCTGTGCTTGTTTTGCACTGTGTCAACTGAACTAGCCTGGGATAGCATTTGCTAGAACTACTATCTCCGGTGGTTGTGAGTTAAGACTGACCCAAAGGGAAGTATGCAAGAGTGGGAATGCAGGGTGAGTAGGATACCGTTACTTGAGAAGTATGCTTGGTGCCAGTTGCAGCTGCAGCTCCCATGAGGGTTACTGACCCCAGCATAGGGCAGTTGCAGCTCCACTACCAGGGGCATAGGCCACAGCTTCCAACAGACTTCACTGGCTTCCCAAACTATATAAGATCTAATCTCTAAAATCAGTCCCTTAGGCCACATCACTTAGTGATTATGCTTCCCTTGTTGAACTCTGATACCAGTGCTTTCTATTGTTTAAAAACTATAAATCAAAGTGTCATGAGCAATAATTTTCCTTCTGAAGAAGTCACAGAAGTGAGAGTGATTTTTTTTTATATTTACCAAACTGTTGAGGAAGTAGCAAAGATGTATTCCAGCTAACTCTTGTTAGGGCTTTAAGGGACTCAACTCTACTTAGAGGAAGATCTCCATGAAAAGCCCAGCCCTCCTCTAAAGAAAAGCAAGGGGAACAGCCAGGATTCCAGTGCCACCTTCATCCGGGGAAAAAAACAAAAACCAGGAGCTGAGGTTTCTCAAGTGAAGACTACATATCTTTTCATAGGATCATGTATTTACATGCATGAAACAATAAACAATGTCCTACTGATGCCATTAGATGTTGTTTTGCCACGATCTCCTCTGGGAGTCCACCATCTCCTACCATATTTGTAGCCAATGCCTGTGTTGATGTTTCATAAGCTTACCTAATACAGCAGTCAGCAATCAGGGGCTGGTTCGAAACACCTGCCTTTCTGGCAGACAAACTCAGCTAATAGCTAAGCTCCAGCTCCATTATTGGGTTTCTTTGGTTTCCTCAACCAAATAACAAAGTTGAGAAATGTGACGTGAAGACACCTGCTTCAGGTCTGGAACTATATTGCCTCAGAGTTGTTCTTTTTGGACTAGAAGAAATAGAAGACAGATGACCATTCTTGATAGGTCTTATGATGGAGTAGGGGCGGGCAGTGGGGGCCAGTCTCAGGAGTTTGCGTTCCTTGTTCTTGATCTACAGACTGGCAGAAAAAAAATCTGCTTGCCTTGACAATCAACATACAGACAATGTAGCTCTAATGATTCCAATCAAATTTGCTGCCATATTTTGTTAAGTCAAAATCAAGAGCACAATTTAAAAAAATCAGTGAAGATTATTGTATGGTAAAATAGAATGTCTGGCAAGAAAAAAAGTCTCTGAAAAAAGAAAAACTTAATTTCGGAATGGCCATAACTCTCCTAAAACTAAATGACAACAAAATCCAATTTTCAGGTTTTTTTTTTTTTTCAAAACACCAGACAATTTCACTCATTCCCAGTAGAATAATGACTCTGCTGTGAACAAAACAATGTCTAGCTTCTTTTAAGATAAACATTTCCAAGCAGAAAACAGGGAATTTCAAAATTAAATCATGTGCCCAAGCCTTTCTTCATTAGCAGTCTGTATGTTATTTTCCAAATGAATGAGATCCATGGAAACAAGTTACTGACTCCCTACTACGAGTGTCACATTGAACAAATCAATAATCAGGGGAAACAAATACAAATATGAGTTGTATATGTTAAAATATCCTACCATAAGCACATAAAAGCCTTCTTTTTGTACACTGTGTGCATTAGAGTTTAAATTAAAAATAGGATGATGATGTTTTATGAGGGCCAGTAAGATATAAGAATACTTCTGTTTCTTCCAAGTAGTCTTCCTAAAGAACTGAGGCTGGAATATTTTCCAAAAGAGTGATGTCTATGAAGGACTAGTTTCCCAGATCAAAACAAATATCAAAAAATTTGGAAAGTGCTTTTTGCCTTTTACTTTAAAAGTCCTCCTACTACTTATTGGTTGTAATAATAAGAAATGTAGTCCCTAAATTTCCACTGCAGTGTCAATTAGAATAGCTAAACATCCATATATCCATAGGGTAGGTATTTCGTTAAGATACAACTTAAGATACCCATATTCCTGGAATTGAGTTCCAGCTCCACTCCTAATTCCATCTCCCTGCTAATGTGCATCCTACGAGGCAGCAGTGATGGCTCAAGTAGATGGGTCTTTGTCATCCATGTGGGTGACCTAGTAGGAGTTTTTGGTCCCTGAATTTAGCCTGGCCTAGCCCTGGCCATGGTGGATAAGTTGGAGAATGAAACAATAGGAAGACCTCTGTCTACATCTCTCTCTCTCTCTCTCTCTCTCTCTGTGTGTGTGTGTGTGTGTGTGTGTGTACCTTTCAAATAAAATGAAGGTAACTTTTAAAAAATGAAAAATAGAGTGACAAGGGCAGAGGATAGCTGTGGAGAATTTTAGTTTTAAAAGGAATGCTCTATCCAGCACTGAACAAAAGGCAATGTTACTATCCTAGTTTTTCAAGCTTTTTTTTTTTTTCCCCACATAGACAACATGCTTTGTAGAACACTGTACAACTGTGTGCCCCTGGGGTAGAGAGAGAACCAAGGCTGGCTCATCGAACTGCTATCTCCGTCACACATAGCATGGACTGCCTGGGTGTAAAAAGCACCTGTTTTAGGTAAGGGACACCCAGGAGACTGAACCCATAAGAATGTGAAGAAAAGCAGGAGAATAGAACGAAGGATAAAAGAACTCTGGTTTAAAACAGCATCATCAGTGAGCTCAGACCCATGGGTCACAGTACTCTGGGTGGTGCGAGGGGCTAGGGCTCAAGGAGAAATCTCATCTACGAAAACTGGCATTCAGCCTTGGCCCGGTGCAGGGACAGAAGGCCCTTTGTTGAATCAGGCAGCCAGAGGGTACCTTGTGCTGAGCAAGATCTGGATTAAGGGTGTGCACACTCGCTTGTCACAAATGTTTTATTGTGTGTCTGGGCAAGTCATTCTCGCTTGTTAAGGAACAACCAGGGTTTTGTTCTGTATGAGCTTAAAATAAACCAGAAAAATCAGAAGGGTTAAGGGTGGGAGGGAGCAGGAGGCGGAAGAGTTCATGTTTATGGTTTGGTTTTGTTTGGTTAGCTACTGAGCTTTTGAATAGGCAAGCTGGAGATTTTAAGTCTAAAAGTCTTCTGTATTTCTAATTTGAAAGTGCCATTTATACTGATGGCTTAATAAACTAAATTGGAATAAGAAATTCACTTGCTATCTCAGTATAAAGTGTCATTTTGGTAATGTGCAGAACGCACAGTGTGTCTAATACACCAAAGAGCTCAGTAAAGCAAATGAAACTAAAGATGGAGAGATTTTTTTAAATTTGTATTTATTTGTTTGATTTTATTTGAAACCAAGGGCAAGAGAAAAATACAAAGGCAGAAAGAGTTCCTATCTGCAGGTTTACTCTGTAAAACACCCACCAAAGCCCAGACAGGGCCAGGCAAAAGCCAGGGGCAAGTACCCAACTAGTTGAATTGTCACCTGCCGCCCCCCAAGATGTACACTAGCTGGAAGCTGGAATCAGAAGTGGAGCCATGACTAAAACGCAGGTACCCCAAACTGGGGTATGAGTGTCCTGGGAAGTGTCTTAACTGCTGTGCGAATGCTTGCCCCTTTAAAAATAAAATACTTGCTTATTTTCATTTTATTTGAAAGAGAGGGGGAGAATTTTGAGCATAGTTTTCCATGGTGTTGTTTTTGTGTGTACGTGCCCTTTAAAAACTTCCCATTTGGCTGGCGCCGCGGCTCACTAGGCTAATCCTCCGCCTTGCGGCGCCGGCACACCGGGTTCTAGTCCTGATTGGGGTGCTGGATTCTGTCCCGGTTGCCCCTCTTCCAGGCCAGCTCTCTGCTGTGGCCAGGGAGTGCAGTGGAGGATGGCCCAAGTGCACCCCATGGGAGACCAGGAGAAGCACCTGGCTCCTGCCATCGGATCAGCGCGGTGTGCTGGCCGCAGCGCACTGGCCTCAGCGGCCATTGGAGGGTGAACCAACGGCAAGGGAAGACCTTTCTCTCTGTCTCTCTCTCTCACTGTCCATTCTGCCTGTCAAAAAAAAAAAAAAAAAAAGAAAAAAGAAAGAAAAGAAAAAAACTTCCCATTTGCAGGTATTTGAAATACTAGTAATGCTATAAGAAGCAAAAACTTTTTTTTCTTTCCAGGGCTGGCATTGTGGCATAGTAGGCTAAGCCTGTGCCTGTGGTATCAGCATCCAATATGTCCCAGATGCTTCTGTTCCACTTCAGCTCTCTGCTGTGGCCTGGGAAAGCAGTAGAAGATGGCCCAAGTGCTTGGGTCCCTGTGTCATAGCGGGAGATGAGGAAGAAGCTCCTGGCTCTGGCTTCTGATCGGCTCTGCTCTGGTTGTTGCAGACATTTGGGGAGTGAACCAGTGGATGGAAGACCTTTCTCTCTGTCTTTCCCTCTCTCTGTCTGTAACTCCGCCTCTCAAATAAATAAACAAAATCTTTTTCAAAAAACCTTTTTTCTTAAACTACATTTTCTTTCCTTCATTCCAACCCTTTCTATATCTCCCGCCTCCTCCCAGGGCCACATGATCCTAATTGAAAACCACTAATGGTTTTCACATAACCAGAAAACCTAGTGCCTTACCCTAGCCCTGTTTTAATTTTGCTGCCATCTGTACTGGTACAGGTTCATTGTTCTCTCTGGACCTTGATTTCCTTATCTGTTAGCTCTGGATACTAGAGCTGCCTTCTCATCTGTTACAGGGTTTTTTTTTTTTTAATTGATTTATTCATTTTTAATTTTTTCATATATATAAAGAGAACAGACCTCATGTATTTCATATATATGCAATGCTAAGCCCATCAGGCTTCCCACATTTTTTCCTCCCTTTTCCCTCCTTTCATTCCTTTTATTCCCTTTTAATTTCTATAGCAACACACCCCTAATCCACTCAATAGTCACAGGCGTAATCCTTTACCAAACTAAGGATTCAACAAGCATAGAAAAACCTCTGTCCTGCAGGAGTATAGACAAGAGCCACAATCATCAAATCTGATAGTGTTGTTGAGACGGAAAAAAGGATAATGAAGTTTAAGAAACTTAGTGAAAACTGAACAAGTAACAGGTACCATTACACGTGGAAGGCCTTCAACTTTGAACTATTGCATATACCAAAGAAAGCACACAGGGAAGGAGGATGTGTGCAGATCACTCTGGAGAGGGCTGGTATTTGTTGTGAGTTCATATTCCACCCCTAGGGGGCTCCACTACTCTGGGCACATGAAAGGAGCTGCCAGGTGAAAACTTGGAAAAGCTTAAATGTGTGTTTTGCTTTTAGGAAAGCATAGGTTCTAGGGGCTGGCTTAAGTCTGAGAAAGCTAGAGCATGCTGTGAAAGAAGATGGAGATGACTTCGGGAGACAGGCAAGTGTTTGCTCGTAAATAGATGCAGGGCGTGATGGATAGCAGAGGTGGACTGCTCTTGCTGCCTATGTATTAGGACCATTTAGAGGGATGGTGTGCAGGAGGCATTTGCTAAATAACTGAAAATATATGCTAGTTTCTAACAGATGCCAGGAGAACCAGAGGAGCTACTGGACTAGAGATACACCCTCCCAGTACTTGCAAGTTCTCTAACCACGACCAGTGACAGTGCCTCAACACAGAAAGCAAGAGGTTTAGCCATCTATAGAACCCAGAAGGAAGACATAATGTAATCAAGTGAGACTGTTTGCATTCTCTCTTTTCAAGTGATGTCGGGGCACTCTGTTACATCTGCTAGCCTGAGCTGGAAAAGATGAGCAGGAGAAAGAGCAGAAAGTAGAAATCTGTCCACTTGTCCTGGTGTCTCTTCTGAGACCAGGCAAACACAACCCAAAGTTGACAGAGAGGGATGAATCATGGTTTAGGACAAAGACTGAAGCGTTGATTACTATTGTGGCCTGGACACATTCCAGCTACCGAGGCAACACTGTATTTAGTGACTTCAGGTGATTATAGTAGCGACTACCTGAGAGTCAGTACAGAAGTCTCATGGATTGAGCATATTTCCATTCAAAGACAGCAGATAATCATGCACCTGCCCATTTCACCTTTGAATAAGCTTCAAAGGGACCAGAAAGGCAAAATAACATTCCAACCTGATTGTGTTTCTAAGTAGCTCTATTCATTGTATTATTTATACAATATGTATAGATACATGAGATGATGTCTGTTTCAGGATGCTCACTTCAATGAAATAAAATGTTATAATGTATCTTTTGGCACATAAATTTCTAGCATCATTTTGAAATAAACTGTGGACCTCAAGAAATAATCTAGGTCTCACATCAATTTCTCAAACCTAAAATTACTAATGAATAGTCACTCAGCACCTATATTACACTGACTGTATTAAATATTGCTAAGAAACATGGAAAGGAAGGAAAAGGCAAATTTCCTACCCTTGGATTAATTCACAATATCATTGTGATGTTAGAGCATATAATAATGTTTTAACTTGTAACAATGGCACAATGAGCTTCCTCCAAATAATAGAGTTCAGTAAATGTGCTGTAAGAACAAGCAGCGAAATGACCACAGTGCTCCTTAGAATGCATGTGCTGGTGTGTCGGACTCTTCTATCTCCAGATCACAGAACACGGGTCCTGGAGCAGCATGCTTCACATTTTATTTCATTTACCAACATGCTCATCAGCAATGAGCATTACACAGTCTCTTTGCTAACAGCACAAGACAGGCATTACACTTAGCAAGATGGCATAGGCATTGACCTGCTTAGCACAATAGGGAACCAACTCAAAGATGAACTCTGCAGGAGCAGAAGTTTGCCAGTTGATTAGAGGAAGATGTCTTGATACAGGTTGTATTGTGTCTCCTTGAAAATTCCTATGTAGAGACACTAAAACTCCAGTACCTCAGAATGTGCATTTATTCAGGAATAGGGGACCGAGAAAGGTCCTTGAAGATGTAATTAGTTATGTTGAAGAATAGATGGCATCTTTAACACACAATGGCTTATTAAAAAGGAGAAATACAGACCCAGACACGCACTGGGAGAAGCTGGGTGAAGACCTCAGTTCTGCCGACAAAAGCTAAGGAACTGCTGGAAGGTGGCACAATAGGAACTGTGCTTTAATTCTCTTTAACGCCTGCACCATACACAGAACCCAGAACAATCCATGACATTTTCACAAAACAGCAACAATCATTAGTCTTTCAGGCGCGAGTCATCTTTACCAGGAACCTGACCAATGGTAAGGAAGCAGTATTTCAGTCTGAGAGCCTAAACCATGTAAGTGAAGGTACTCCCTTGCCCTTGTTATTTAAAGTCTAAACATGTGCCATGGGTATGGATTTTAATCTATCCACTCAAGTGCAAAAAATATCACATTATTTTCTAAATAAACTCATTTTTGCATCTAAAGCTATGGCGAGAAATCCAACTACATGTACATTTAAGAATGCTTCCCCTGTCCTTCCTAGGACCAACAAAGACGGGACAGGTGCTGCCCCTCAGGGATAGAGTCCAGACACCTCCCTTCTGCTGTCTTTCAGCTGCTCACTACATAGATTTCTTCAGAAGAGGGAAACTCCAAATTCATCACTGTTGAAACCAATGAGCTCGGTCATGGTTGGGAGCTCAGGCCTTGCAATTTTCTCTTTGCAAGTGCACCTCACAAACTTGCTCTGTCCTGAGGACACAGGCGGGAGCAGGATGCTGGGCTGCCTTCTAACCCATGTTAGGAAAATCGTTCCAGTCTGCCAGGCTCTCTCCCTCCTGCTGAGAGCCACTCTGTTCTCACCCTCCAAGCAATTTCCTGTCCTTACCCTGCAGGGTCAACCCTGCAGAAGGGTTCTCCTGGGCTCTTATGGAAGTCTAGACAAGGTCAGTGTGGCTTCCTCTGGGAAGGAAGTCAGAAGGAAAAACTCTGGTTCTCACCAATTATTTTCTCTGAATTCACCCTGTTACAGACTTTCTATCTATTTCCAGCTCTCAGCACTAAACAAGCTGACATTTTCACAGATACTCATTGGTGATCAGTCACTGAGACTGTCGTGTAGACCCTTGTTTAATACACCTTCCTTTCTCTCTCTCAAAAAAAAAATAATAATAATAATAAGCTGCCTGGAGCATACAGTGATGGCTACAAAAGAACAATGGCAGAGTCTGGACTGTTTTACTGGCCTGGGAGTTGGATTTTCCTTAGGAAGCAACAGGGACTTAGAACGCCCTCTTAGACATCCTGATCTCTAGTTGGCAAATCACAGGCTCGTGTGTGGGGGCTGCCATCACGCATCAGGCAAATCCTTCATGGCCCAACCGAAAGCTGCTTCCCAGATGTGTGTAGCTCCGCCTGCACCACGTCTACTAAGACAGCCCATACAAACTGCGGTCACCTTGAGTTCACATGAAATGGGAAAATCAATTAGAGGGAGCCAAAGCCTAACGTGAGGAAACCCCTCTGGTCTCCATTTAATATTTCCCTACTTATACTTTTCTTTAATCAAACACTGATGAGTCTGGCTAACTTTTCCAGACTACTCCCTGTCTCTGCTCATTCAGCCAACCCAGCAAAAATAAACAAAGGCCTAGAATTCCTCAGTTGTTGCATTTTTCAAGAGTTCAGCATTGTTAATTACACCTTGGCAAATTGGCCCTAAGGACCCTAACTAGGAATACAGAATTTCTAGAATTCTCTCTGGATGTCTCCAAAAATCTACAAACATGTGTGTGTGTGTGTGTGTGTGTGTACACACATGCATTCATACGCATAGGCAAATAGACAAAGACTTAATTTCAGGACTGGTGTGCAAAGAATTGGCCCCAGTGACCGCTTGATCACTGTTTGGACATTTGGTACAGAGGAGCAGCGAAAGCCTCCGTGTCTGCAGTAGCTCTGGCAATTAGCTCTGAGTGAGACAGTCATAAATAGTAATTAGCCATTCCCTCAGTCATCTCCCAAAGCTTTAAAACAAATCTACAGAGAAATCAATGCATTCTTTTCTGAAGACCTGTTCCAGGCGCACCACCCACTCACCATCATGTCACAGAAGCTAAGAGCAAGTGCAGCGTGGCTGCCACTCCCCAGGGAGCCTGTGCAGAGTTCTAGAAACAGATCAGTGAGAGACGGGGGTCAGCGGGCAGGGAATGAGCACCACGTGACCCGAGGCCAAACACGTGTCAGAGCAGGGGCTTGTGGGCTGGAGAAAGCCAGCCATGCAGGAGGACACTGGGACAGCATCCTGATTAACAGGGAGGGAGCCCTGGCCATGCTCTCCCTCCGTGTCCCCTGTGAAAGGACCTCCCTTCATCTTCCTTCAGCCACTGGAGGGCGCTCTGAGTCCTAAATGAAGCCAGTAAGTGGGGGAAGGGGGACACAACACAGACAACCTAGCAAGAGACCTTGAATTAATTAGTCCCCATTCCTGTTCTTGAAAGAGTGGACTCTGTGGCACACTGGGTTAGGCCACTGCCTGTGATGCCAGCATCCTTTATGAGTGGCTGTCCCAGTCCTGGCTGCTCCACTTCCGATCCAGCTCCCTGCTAATGTGTCTGGAAAGGCAGCGGAAGATGGTCCAGGTCCTTGGGCTCCTTCACCCATGTGGGAGACCTGGAAGAAGCTCCAGACTCCTGGCTTTGGCTTGTCCCCACGGTGGCCACTGCAGCCATTTGGAGAGTGAACCAGTAAGTGGAAGATCTCAAAGAAAAAAGAAAAAGTGGATTGAGGCCCTGACCAGAATAGCAGCGTGTTTTTAGATAGTTTGTGATGGGGAAAATTAAGCCTTGCATCCAATACTCAGACAGCATCCAATCTATGATGTGTTCATAGCCTTGATATGACCATTGAAACTTGAACAGTCAGGGTTCTGGAACGGGTCTTGTGAGCTTACCTGGCTAGTTGCCTTGGCTTTACTTACTTCTCTTCTATTCTACTTCAAACTGATTTATGTACAGCAAAAGTCTGAACTCAGCCTTTTCAGATCAGCCACCTAGACCCCTATCTAATCATTCATGGGCACTTAATCAGGGTGTTGTCAGAAACATGGTTCAGGCGTTACAGTGTAATGACAAAGATAAGTGGTGTTTCCCCAAATCCTAAGAAGCCCTTTTGTTACCTAACCCAAGCCATGGGAATGAAGCATCTTCCAGTGCTGTGTCTCACCTGATACCATTACTTTTCCAGGGAGACAGGCTGCCATACTCACTACCTCCTGAATACACATTTTCTACATGTCGCTACACACACACACACACACACATACATGTGTGCTTACATGTACGCACTATGTTGATAAACTACTCCCTCCTTCTCAAGGCAGCCTGATGTAATGACAGAGGCATAAGTCAGACCCCTGTGCTAGAACCTTAGCCTTCTGTATGTGAGTTGTGTGCACTTAGGGTGGTTCTGTGGCTGCCCTAGGTCCGGAGTTCTCAGCCTTGTGTATACGTTAACATCACCCTTCCTCTTCACCAGATGGACCTTCATACATCCAGGAAGGAACAGGACTGCAGGCAACTCCTTCATTAAGTCTTTACTGGGGCAAGTATTTGGCACAGCAGTTGGGATGCCACTTGGGATGCCCACATCCATATCAGAATGCCTGATCCTGCTCCTGAATTCAGCTTCCTGGTGATACACACCCTAGTAGGCAACAGGTGATGGATCAAGTGCCGGGTCATTGCCACTCACAGGGGATACCCAGATTCAGTTCTGGACCCCTGGCTTTGACCTGGCCCAGGCTTGGCAGTTGCAGGTATCTGAGGAGTAAACCAGTGGAAGAAAAGATCTCTGTTTAATCTGTCTCTCATTGTGTGTCCCTGTCTTCCTGCTTTTCTCTCTAGGCTTGTCTTTTAAATTAAATGAAAACAAACAAAAATTAAATGAAAACAATAAATAAAAAATTTAAAATTATTTAATTAGGTCCATACAATAAAAACATAATTGAAAAATACTTTTACTTAAGCGTGATACAAGACACCCAGGCCCTGTTGCAGACTCCTGAAAGCAGCGCTGTCAGGGTACAGGTGCAGGTGATTTTTAAGAAGTGCCTCCAGTGATTCTTTTGCTATTGATTGACTGCACAATCAATTAACTGTGATTAGGTTGCTATCATTGGTGTTATTTTCAATGCTGTTTGCTGGTTGTCTCTAGTGAAGTAGAGTAGAAGTTACCTGTGTGCTCCATTCCACCTGGAACTCCTTACCGGCAAATCAGACTGCTTAGTGCTCGGCCAACGTCTGGCATGGGAGAGTTGCAGTTGTAAATGAACCATTCCACTACTTGGAATGTTCCCTACCTTTCCTCCAAACCAAACCTACCTCTAAGTAGGTCTCAAATTCCCACTTCTCATCTCAACAAACTCTTTCTCACCAGAAATCCAAGCTCTGACAGCACAGATCACTCACCTGGCAGCTACTTAGAGCTGAGTTTACAGTGACCCCCTCCTTCATTGTATCTGTTTATTTTAACTATGTTGGCTCCTCTTCATTTATATCTTGTCTCTCCAAATAGACATTATATTTTTTTAACCTACTTCTTATCCCTTACAGAGCTTAGCATATAAGGTATATGCTAAGTATATAAGTATGTAAGATGTAGCAAATATTCAGAAAAAAATAAATCCTTTGGTAAAGCGAGAAAAAAACCTACTTCAGTTCAACAAAAATTAAAATGCAATGGAAATGGCAGCATTTGCAAACCTTGAGGAAACATCTGAATTTCATGTTCATGTTAATTTGTTTTAAACAAGTGGCTGCTTTGTTGGTTAACATGTTGTGAGCGCCAACTGCCAAATGGACAGTGAGATGGTGCAGCCAGCAGAAGCTGGGGAGTTTGGTGCCATGGGCTGTGGACCTTGAGGGAGTCAAGTCACCTGCATTGTTTGCAGGGGCTATAGGAGAGGGCTGCGCCCTGGTCTATGAAGTAGTTTCCGGCCCTTACAGTCTCTATTTGTGACTCTAAGCTTTCTAAATATAGTGTGCAAACCTACAGGACTGGATAAGGAAAGGGAAACAAAGAGTGAGGAGGAAGCGTGATCCGTGGGCCTCTACTGCCCTCCTCAGAGAGAAGGGTGGCAGTGGGGCTGCAGGCTGCCTGGGCGGCAGGGAGAGGGGCCGCTCTGCAGCCAGGGTGTACACAGCAAGGCTTGGCCTGGAAGCAGGCTTCAGTGTGGATTCAATTAACTCTTTCGGAGACAGTGATTCACCTCTAACAGGCACATGTACAAATTGGAAAGCTAATCAAATCAACTTGACAATTATTCAAACCAAGATTGAGGAAACAATGTCTACATCTCAGTTAAAAGTAAAAGGGACTCTATTTAGGGATATAATTCAAGCTGGTTTCTTATCTACTTCTCTCTCTGATGGCTCTTCTATTACGGTGTTTTATACTTTTGATAAAGGAAACTGCTGTCTCCTGCTATTTCGCTGCTTACTAAAGGGCCCGCCTCGTGGGAGGCTGCCTCTGGGGCCTCAGTACCTCCCACAGCTCCCTTCTCTGCCACAGCACAACTGGAGGTCAGGTCCTTTCCTCCACTCTGCCTGGACACCCACCAGCCCCGTAAGCTGATTCCCTTCTCACCACACCTCTGTGTATAAATGTTAAGTCGATAGTAAAGACATCCCTCTCAAATCACCACTCTATGGAACCAACTCCAACACTTCCTGCCAAAATCAATCTTTATAGGTATTTGATTAAACCATTAAATGTGGAGGATTGGATATAAATATTCTCCTTCCTTCTAGCACTATCCCCAAATCACATAAAATAAGAAAAAAGCAATAAAAAGGCAAAATGTAAAAGAAGACATGTAATAAGGCAGAAGACAGCATCAGAGAAGGGATTGTGTCTCTGATAAAGAGGGACCTCTGTTGTGCTCAGTGGAGGAAATACTGATAAGGCCACTTTTGTTTTTCAAGAGGGCTTTCTTTACAGGGCAAACAACGTATAAAGAAACAAAATGTAATCAGACAATAGATTAAGCTTCAGTAGCATGTGAGGATGTAAGAAAATAAATCCTAATGTAGCATAACAAGTGGCTTGAAATTGTAAAACCACATCAACCAGTAACTGTACACATATTTTCATAGATATGAAGTTAGTGTCAGAAAACAAATAGCTGGCAGAAGAGAAAATGATTACCCTTTGGGAGCCAAATATTTTATGCTGTAGCATTTATATGAGACTCCTCTTAGCAATATACCTATAACATTTAAGTAAAAAAGGAAAGAAAAAAAAGAAATTTCATTGTAAGCAGGAGGTGGGGTAGCACCTCATCACTCTCTATTCTAGCAGACCTTACTGGATTTTGGCTGGTACTTCCCTTATCATAAACCATTTTGTGTATCTGTCTACTTTGCCTCACCCAAGATGAAGGGAAGTCCAGTGCCTTTCATTGTTACACCCCTGCCATGCTTTGTCCCTGCCAAGGGTTATTGCCAAGGCTGTTGACATGCCTTTGGGGAGTCTGGCTGTTATTAGAGATGCAATGATTCCAGAAGTCATGCAGCAAATTGAGTATTCCTATACAACAAAGAATTGTCTGGCTTAAAGCACTTGGAGGAATAGCAAGTAGAATTGTCAACGTGCCAGAGATGCTGAAAGGATTAAGACTTGTTAACTTCTAGCTGTTATTTACAACTCAGAATGGATGAGTTGAATGGGTCCCTTAGGTGAAGCAGTGCACAGATCTTGTTGGGACTTGGGAACAAGAAACTGATGAACGCATGCTGTAGCAAGTTCACTCCACCCCCAGAAGGTCCTGATTCTGTCGTTCAGTAGAAAATGTATTTGTGTAACACTTTCAGAATGTTCTAGGGCTTCTATGAGGTTTGGGAATCAATACAAGTTTCGAATTTACTACTAAAGCAGGTTGAGAACAGGAAATGGGACAAAAAGAGAACTTAGAGTCCCTGAAAAAAAAATATTCCATGCTCTTACATGTTTCTAGGAGTGAAACTCATGATCATCTGAATTTACCAAAAGGCTGTTTTTCAGTGTTGAGTTTTGCTCAGTTAAACTCAGAACTGTTGTCATCAAGTAGGGCCCATGCAGGTTCAACGGTCTCACTTAGCTAGAGGCTGCTGGACGCCAACAAAACCAGACTATCAAGGCATTACATTTACTTTCAAATTGCTAAGAAAACAGGTTTTTCCCTTAGTCTACAGATTTTATAGACATGGTGGGACAAGGGTGTTGTAATTTCTCCTTAATCCAAGAATAATTATGTCTCTGTTTTAAACAAGCTGTTCCTAAGGGTTCTATAATAAGATCTGCAACTTTCAGCCCTGAAACATTTGCTTACAGCTGATTTTTCAATACAGCTTAAAATGAACTCCAGCCTAAGACATGAGGATTTATGTGGTTTATTGAATGCTATACTGTCTGGTCACCAAGTAACGGCTGCATGGCCAAGTGATCACTTGAATAATTGCTCAGTTATCAACTGAACTAATGATGGAAGACAAAAAAGCAATGAACTATTTTTACCTATCTAAATGAAAATATTATTCAACATGTAATAATGGGCATCAGTTACATGGACAAAAATTAATGCCAAATAATTTATTTGCTAACAGCAAAAATCTAGAAATACTATAAATGTTTCACAATATAAAGTTGATTAAATGAATTACATGTTGTTTCAAAGACTATATAAAGAAAAAGGGAAAGAACCATAATATAATTTTAGAACAAGGGATAAAAATCTCTATTTATTTATTTTTAGTTTCATGAAACATACATAAACTATATATATAGTTTATGTGAATGTATATATGTATACATATATACAGACACACATAAATACACTCACACACAGAGATCACATGTACCAATAAACCAGTATTTCTGGGCCTGCAGTGCCAGAATCCCATATGGGTGCTGGTTCAAGTCCCAGCTGCTCCACTTCTAATTCAGCTCTCTGCTATGGCCTGGGAAAGCAGTAGAAGATGTCCAACCCTTTGGGCCCCTGCACCCACATAGGAGATCTGGAAGAAGCTCCCTGGCTCCTGGCTTTGGATCAGCCCGGCTCTAGCCATTGCAGCCATTTGGAGAGTGAACCAGCAGATGGAAGACCTCTCTTTCTGTCTCTGCCTTTCAAATAAATAAATAAATCTTCAAAAAACAACCCCAGTATTTTGGATAATAACATTATGGGAAATTTTCTTTCAATTTATTTATTTGGAAAGGCTGGGGTGGGGGAAGATGGAGAGATAAATCTCAGCTACTAGTTTATCTTACTAAATTTCTGCAACTGCCAGGGCTGAACTGGGACTAGATGGGGGCCCCAACAGGGGAACTCAATCTATGTCTCCAATGTGAGCAGTAAGAACCTACTCACTTGAACCATCACTGGGTCTTCATCACTAGGGTCTTCATTAGCAGGTACCTGAAGTCAGGAGCCAGAACTGGGCATGGCACCCAGGTTCTCTGATTTGAGACACAGATAACTGTATCTTAACTGCTAGACTAAATGATCACCTCTAAGGAAAATTTTAAATTTTTATACCTTATTATATTTCTTCAAATACTGTGCCATGAGCATGTATTATATATTTTTAAATTAAAAAGTAAACTCCATAACGTCACAAGCTCAGTGACACTCACAATCTCATAGAGAACACTCTCCAAGCAAGCAGAGGCAGAGGCAATTGCTTGGATTCCACAGAGACATAGAGGTCTGATTCAATTAGGGAAGGAAAATCATTACTTTTTTTCCCCCCTCTGAGACAGTTTTTATATGTTGTCAGAATCTCAGGTAAAGTAAAATACACCACATGGAATACTAAATCAAGAAGAAGTAGTTCCATTTTAAAAGGGTGTGTTTTGAATGTATTATTGTAAGGGAAGTTAAACACAGCACATTAGACTTTGGTAATAAAACACAGCACTTCTTGCTCTATGCCTCATGGTCCCCCTGCTCTGTCCTCATGCTTCTGAACAGGAAAATAAATCAAATTATGCCAACAAAAATCATAGCATTCTCCAAAGAGGGGCCCTGTCTCTCCCTTTTTTTTCTGTGTTTTGCTTAAAGAAAGCATATGAGACCCTCTCCCTGGGTCGGTCTAAACATAAAGCCTTTGGAAACACCAGGCACATGCCCCTTTCCAAAGTCACGTACAATCCCCATTATGTTCGAGAGAGCTATGTGGAGAAATGAGGAAAAACCATTCCCCATTATGTTTTATTACATTTTTATTTTATGAACAGGTCTCTTGGATGATAAATCAGTGCTACTGCAAAGCCATAATTCTTGGGAGAAAACCTCCATGGATTTCACTTCTTTGTGCTATTATGATGTCATCAAAACAGAAAAATCAAAAAAGACCAACTGTAAACCTAATGTTTTTGACCTGTGGCGACTATTGTGCTATGGATGACAACCTAATAACATGCCAACTTCATCATTCATAATTAGCAACAACTGCAGGTTTGCTAAAAAAAAAAAAGAAAGAAAAGAAAAAACTGCCTGAGTTAATTATCCCTGTATTTTATGACTATCCACTCAGCTGCTGGCAGCTAGATAACCCAAAATCAAATCAAATCACACCATCCATCCAGTCTCAGGCACCCAAATGCTTCCCGTCACAGTTAGACGCCTCAGCCTCGCAGCTGGCCACACTAAGGGCCTTAGTGGTCTTTGCTCCAAGAGAGGAAGTACAGGGATGCCTAGCTCATTTGTCCTGCTCTTTATCATTTGTGTATTGCTGATGCTACACTGTAAATATTCCCTTTCCTGTATTTTCGTTTGTATTTCAAGTCCATCCTTACCTCCATACTTCTGTTCAGGTAACTCCCTCAACTTAAAGTCTCTTCCTTTCTGTTTATCTCAGCCAGAACTTTTTTTCCTCCATGAATTCTTTTACCCAAATATTTTGCTCCACATTATTTTCTTCTTCCTTCTCCTCCCATTTGTTTGGATTAAAATTTATTTTTTACAGAAGTTTTAGGTTCAGAGGAAAATTGGTAAGAAAGAGTTCTCACATACTCCCTGTCTCCCTACATATCCAATCCTCCCCAGTATTGACATCCCACACCCAAATGGCATGTTTGCTGCAACCAAAGAGTCTAACCTGACACATCCACATCACCTCAAGTCTCCAGTGCAGTTTAGGGTTCACCAGTGGTGGAGTATGCTTTACAGACTTTGACAAGGTCATAGTTGTGTAAATCAACCCACTGCGGTGTTTAACAGTAGTGTCACTGACCTAAACATCCTCTGTGTTCTGCCCATTCATCTCTGCCTCCTCCTTATCATTCCTGACTTAATGGCTCATTCCTTTTTAGTGCTGAATAGTCTTCCATTCTCTGTACCCTAGTTTATTTAACCACTCATATCTCCATAGATTCCCAGGCTGGGCAATTATGAATAAAGCTGCATTAAACATTCACATGAAGGTTTTCATTTGTGAAGATACCAATGAGTGTGATTATTGGGTGACAGTAAGCTTAGTTTTATCAAAAACTACCAAATGTCTTCTAAAGTGACTATTGCAATATGTGTTCCCACGAGCAGTGAATGAGCGAGCGCCAGTTGCTCCACGCCCTTGTCAACACTGGCTGTTACAACAGTCTGGATTTTGTCTATCCTAATAGTACTTGGCAAAAATCTCACTGGACTTTAATTTGCAATTCCCTGATGACATATTTATGCTGAACATCTCTCCAAATGCCTACTTGGTATCATGTATCCATTTGGGAAAAGTGTGTGTTAAGGTATTGTGCCCATTTTGAAAGTCAGGTTGTTCATTCCTTATTTTACTGAGCTTTAAAAGTTCTTTACATATTTTAGATAACATTGCTTTATCAGAAGTGTCTTCTGTAATTTTTTGCCCAAGTATTTGGCTT
This sequence comes from Oryctolagus cuniculus, assembly GCF_964237555.1. NCBI lineage: Eukaryota > Metazoa > Chordata > Mammalia > Lagomorpha > Leporidae > Oryctolagus > Oryctolagus cuniculus. The sequence continues at coordinate 150,978,506 of NC_091436.1, forward strand.
TTCTTCTCATTCTCTTGAAATTGTTGTAAGTGGAACAAGTTATTAATTGTAATGAAGTCCAGCTTATTCATTCATTCATTCCTGGATCTTATCTTTGGTGCTGTATAATCACATTTAAAGTTACCCAGGTTTTTTTATATATGCCATCTAAGAGTGTTATAGTTTTGTATGTTATAGCTAGGTCTGTAATCCATTTTGGTTTAATTTTTCAAAGGATGAAATCACTTATTTTTGGCATATGGGTATCCAGTTTTTTACTAGACAGGCAGAATTATAGACAGTGAGAGAGATTGTGCCAAAATAAACTATCTTTTAATTTTAATTTTGCACAGACTGTTTTATTTAAAGATTTATTTATTTGAAAGAGTTACAGAGAGAGAAGGAGAGGCAGAGACAGAGTGAAAGGTCTTCATTCAGTCGATTCACTCCTCCAATGGCCACCACCGCCGGCGCTGCGCCGATCCGAAGCCAGGAGCCAGGTGCTTCTTCCTGGTCTCCCATGGGGGTGCAGGGGCCCAAGCACTTGGGCCATCCTCCACTGCCCTCCCAGGCCACAGCACAGAGCTGGACTGGAAGAGGAGCTGCCGGGACTAGAACCCAGCACCCATATGGGATGCTGACGGGTAAAGTTGCCACCTATAGTGCCAGCATCCCATATGGGCCCTGGTTTGAGTCCCGGCTGCTCCATTTCCAATCCAGCCCTCTGCTGTGGCCTGGGAAAGCAGAGGAAGATTGCCCAAGTCCTTGGGCCCCTCAACCCGTGTGGGAGACCTGAAGAAGCTCCTGGTTCCTGGCTTTGGATTAGTGCAGCTCTGGCCTTTGCAGCCAACTGGGGAGTGAACCAGTGGATGGAAGACCTTTCTCTCTCTCTCTGCCTCTCCTTATCTCTCTGTAACACTTTCAAATAAATAAATAAATCTTTAATAAAACAGTCTGTGCAAAATTAAAATTAAAAGATAATTTATTTTGGCACAAAATGCTTCTGAAATCCATGCATTGTTTTCTCATAATGCATATTTTGAACTTTTGAAGACCTCTAGTATAAATGGATTTCAAAAACTTTTGCACCAGAATAATCTTAAGTTTCCATTGCCCATGAATATTTGATACATACACATGTGTCTCCATTTGTTCATTTATTTGATATTTTATTGTTTTCCTCATATAGTCTTTAAATATATTTTTATTACAGTGATTCTTAAGTATTTCAATTTCTTGGATGTTAACTTCAAATTCCATTTATTCATTGCTTGTTTGTAGGAAGACACTTGACTTTTGTAATTAACCTTGTATTCTGTAACAGATATTAATTCCAATTTTTCAACATTTTTCAGACTTTCTCCATAGATTATCATCCATTCGGTGAACAAAGAAAGTTTTATATCTTCCTTCACAATCTATATACATTTTCTTTCCTTTTCCATTTTATTGTATTAGCTAGGACTTGCAGTGTGACGTCAAAAGCAGTGATGAAAGTGGACATCTCTGCTTTTTCCTGCTCATACTGAGAAAACCACATTCCAACAAATAGGTTTGATGTTAGTTGAAGGATTTTTAAGATGACGTGTATCAAGTTGAGAAAGTTGCCCACAAATTCCAGTGTACTCAGAATTTTTATCAAGACAGTATGTTGCAGCTTGCTAAATGCATTTTCTGCATCTACTGATATGATCATGAGAGTTTTCTTTTTGACTTGTTGATATGATGGAATACGGATTTGACTATGTATGCAGAAATAACTTTTCATATGTGACATAAACTTCTTTGGTTAAGCTACATTATTATTTTGGTAATTGTTAGATTTGATTTGATTTTGATAAACACTGCATTCATGTTCATATAGACATTTGTCTATAGTTTTCTTTCTTTAAATTTTTACTTCTTTTTTGAGATAAATTTATTTATCTATTTACATAAAGGGAAATATTTAATGAGTTTCATATATACAGTTTTAAGAGCGTAACAATATTTCACAAACTACCCTCCCACGCTCCCTCCTTCTTCCTTTCTTATTTTTTTAACTTTTACAATGACATATTTTCAATTTAATTTATAATCACAAGCTTAACCTTCCATTAAACAAAGAATTCAACATGTAGTAAGTAGAAAAACCACTCGAGAGTACAGACAAGGGCTATAACTTATAGTGTCTTTGTCTCGGTTTGGTACTGGTTCATGCTAGCCTCATAAAATGAATTAGATATATTTACTCCATATATCTTCCAAAGGATATTATAGAGAAGTGGAACTCATCTGACCTGGAGCTTACCACTTGGGAAGGCAATCCTAACAGAATAACTAATTCAATTTCTTTAAAAGGTATAGGCCAAAGTGAATTTCTTGTTTTTTCTTCTTCAGGCAGATCTTGTCCATTTCATCTTACTAGTCAAATCTGTAGGCTCTTGCTCATAATATTCTTTTGTTATCCTTCTAATATCCATAGGATCTGTAATGATGCACTTATTTTATGATTTTGATTATTTTAAATCTCTATTTTTCTCTCTGTTATCCTGGATGGATGCTTATAAATTATATTGAACTTTTTCAAGGGACCAGCTTTTAGTTTTGCATTCCCAGTTTCCATGATTTCTATTCTAATTTTTATTGATTTTTTTTCTTTTTCTTACTTTAAATTGAAGTTGCTCATCTTTGTGTTGTTTCGTATGGTGGAAGCATAGATTATTTATTTTAGATATTTCTTAATTTGTGAAACACATATTCAATGTTGTAAGTTTTTCTAAGCATTGCTTCTGCTGCATCCCACAGATTTTGATAATTTAAATTTTCATTTGTTTCAAGATATCTAAAAATTCTTTTGCTAACTCTTTTTGATACTGAGGTATCTAGAAGTATGTTGTTTATTAGCCAAGTATTTTATCATTTCCCAGCTATATCTTTCTGCTATTGATTTCCAGTTTACTTCTACTGTGATGTGAGAGCAGACATTTTCTAATTTCTGTCCTTTTTGTCAATGTGTGCTTCATGGTCCAGGATGTGTTCTATATCGGTGAATGTTCAATGTGAATTTGAGAAATGTGAAATGTAGTGTTTTCCTTGAAATATTCCACAGATGTCCATCATGGTTAGCTGATTGATCCACACTATTGAGTTCAACTGTATCACCAATTTTAAGTCCACTAAATCAGTCCATTTTGGATAGAAGGATGTTAGAGTTAAAATATAACAGTGGCCATCTCTTTCTCTATGCAGCCTGTCAGTTTTTTCCCTATTTTGTGATGTTCTGTAATTAGTCATTCCATACTAAGAATTGCTACACCTGGCCGGCGCCGCAGCTCACTAGGCTAATCCTCCGCCTAGCGGCGCCGGCACACTGGGTTCTAGTCCCGGTTGGGGCGCCGGATTCTGTCCCGGTTGCCCCTCTTCCAGGCCAGCTCTCTGCTGTGGCCAGGGAGTGCAGTGGAGGATGGCCCAGGTGCTCGGGCCCTGCACCCCATGGGAGACCGGGAAAAGCACCTGGCTCCTGGCTCCTGCCATCAGATCAGCGCGGTGCGCCGGCTGCGGCGGCCATTGGAGGGTGAATCAACGGCAAAGGAAGACCTTTCTCTCTGTCTCTCTCTCTCACTGTCCACTCTGCCTGTCAAAAAAAAATAAAAAATAAAAAATAAAAAAAAAAAAGAATTGCTACACCTTCTTGAACTCTTAATTCATTTATCACTATGTACTATGCCTCTTTTTTTCCCTAATAACTTTTCTTGCTTTAAAATGTGCTTTGTTAGAAATGAATATATTGTATAAGTATACAATGCTCTCATTTCCTTTTAACAAGGTCAGCATGTATATCTCCATCTCTCTACTAACAAATTGCATGTTCCTTTATGTTTAAAATGACCTTCTGATAAAACAAAGATATATAATTGGATCTTATTTTTTATCTAATATGGCAATCTCTGCTTTTTAATTGGTATATTTAGATGATTCACATTAAAAGTGATTGCTGATGTGATTGTATCAATACATCGTGTTTGTGATTTTTATGATCATTTCCCTTATTCTTTATCTTCATATACTGTCTGCCTTTTGTAATCTTGATAATTTATATGATTCTGTTTTCTCTCCTTTTTATAGTAAGCTTTTATTTAATAAATATAAATTTCATAAGTACAACTTTTTGATTATAGTAGTTCTTCCCCCCATATCCGCCCTCCCACCCCCAAATCATCCCACCTCCTACTCCTCTTCCTATCCCACTCTTCATTAAGATTCATTTTTAATTATCTTTATATGCAGAAGATCAACTCTATACTAAGTAAAGATCTCAACAGTTTGCACCCACACAGACACACAAAGTATAAAGAACTGTTTGAAGACTAGTTTTATCGTCAATTCTCACAGTACAACACACTAAGGACAGAGGTCCTACGTGGAGAGCAAGTGCACAGTGACTCCTGTTGTTGATTTAACAATTGGCACTCTTATTTATGACGTCTGTGATCACCTGAGGTCCTTGTCATGAGCTGCCAAGGAAATGGAAGCCCCTTGAGTCCACCAACTCTGCCCTTATTTAGACAAGGCCACAATTAAAGTGGAAGTTCTCTCCTCCTTTCCCAGAAAGATACCTCCTTCTTTGATGTCCCTTCTTTCCACCAGGATCTCACTCACAGAGATCTTTCATGTAGGTCATTTTATTTTTATTTTTATTTATTTATTTTTTTTTGCCACAGTGTCTTGGCTTTCCATGCTTGGAATACTCTCATGGGCTTTTTAGCCAGGTCCGAATGCCTTAAGGGCTGATTCTGTCTCTTCCTTCTCAACATAGCAGTCATGCTTCTTGCTTTTCTTTGTTCAAGTGGTAACTCCACAGTTTGCAATACATACATAAACCTATTTCAAGTCTACTTTCAAATACCTCTATATACTAGATATACCAACACCAACGCACAGGCAGTGTAAGTACCTTATGATGATCAAATATTCCTCATTCCTCCCACCTCTGTATCAATGTTGTGATTCTTATATCTAAGCATTCATAAGTTTAAACACATATACACACAACTGAATATATTGGTCCTATCATCTTTTTAAAAAAAAAAAAAAGTCTATTACAACACTTCAGAATCAGATCAATTGAAATTGTTATTATCTCTGGCACTGCGGCTCACTTGGCTAATCCTCTGACTGTGGTGCCAGCACCCCGGGTTCTAGTCCTGGTTGGGGTGACAGATTCTGCCCCGGTTGCTCCTCTTCCAGTCCAGCTCTCTGCTGTGGCCCAGGAGGGCAGTGGAGGATGACCCAGGTGCTTGGGCCCTGCACCCTCATGGGAGACTAGGAAAAGCACCTGGCTCCTGCCTTCAGATCGGCACAGCACTGGCTGTAACAGCCATTTGCGGGGTAAACCAACGGAAAAAGGAAGACATTTCTCTCTGTCTCTCTCTCTCTCTCTCACTAACTCTGCCTGTCAAAAAAAAAAAGAAAAAGAAAAGAAATTGTTATTATCATATTCAATTTTCCTTTTCTGATGCTCTTTCTTTATTTTAATCAAAGTTTCTAATATACATAACTTTCCTTCTCTATATAGAACTTCTTTTAACATTTCTTGGAAGGTAGGTCTGTTGGTGAAAAATTCTATAATTTTTTTGAGACAGTCTGTGTCACTTTCTGTTTTGATGGGTAATTTCATAGAATACAGAACTCTAAATTATTGAGTTATTTTACTGTGATGCCTTAAAAATTCACTACATCTTTTTTGTGGTACATGAGTTCTGAGGACTAAAAGAATATAATTCTTACATTTTATTCCTTAATAGATTATTATTTTTCTCTGAATTCTTCCAAATATTTTTTACCTTAGATTTTTTTAAAGTTCTTTTTTAAAATTTTATTTAATTTATTTGAAAGGCAGAGAGATAGAAACACAAAGAGATCTCTTATCACTGGTTCCCTTCTTAAATACCCACAATATCTGCGGTTGGTCCAAGTCAAACCAGGACCCAGGCACTCATTCCAGGTCTCCATATGAATGACAATGACTCAACTACTTGAGTCATTAACCTGCTGTCTCCCAGGGAGTGTATTAGTAAGAAGCTGGAAAAAGGTGCAGAGCTGGGACTTGAACCAAGCACTCTGATAAGAGATCTGGGTATCCCAAGTAGCATCTGAAACACTAGGCCAAATGCCTATACCTGTTTTTGACTTTCTCCAGTTTGGATATGGTGTGCCTACATATAGTTTCTCTATAATTTACTCTCTTTGTTAATCTCTGAGTTTCCTGGATCTGTGGTTTGGCAATTGAGTGAGATTCTCAGTCACTGATGTTTCAAATATTTCTTCTCTCCTTTTCTCTCATCCATTTTCTGGAAATTTCATTTTGCATGAGTATACCTTTTGTAGTTATTCCATAATTCTTGGATGTTTTGTTCTATTTTCTTTCATTCCTTATCCTCATTGCTTTCTAATTTTGGAAGTTACTATTGTCCTATGATCAAGCTCAAAAATTTTTTCTCAGACTGTCCTGTCTACCAATAAGCTCTCAAAGGCATTATTTATTCTTATTACATTTTTAATCTCTAGTAATTCTTCTTGATTCTCTTTTATGTTAGAATATGCATTGGTTTCTAAAATTTATAAATTTTAAAGGTATTTTTCTTTTAAAGATTTTATTAAAAATCAGTATACATACCAAGAAATGCACATAAAATAGAGAGATCAATGAGTGTTTTGTCACCTGATCACACACATCTGATCACACATACACAAATTAAAAACAAAACATTACTAGCACCCTAAGTCCTCATTATTCCCCCTCTCCATTTCTTTTCTTTCTTTCTTTTTTTTAATGAGTTAGTGAGAGAGAGAGACAGAGAGAGAAAGGTCTTCCTTCTGTTGGTTCACCCCACAAATGGCTGCTACAGCCAGAACTACACCAATCTGAAGTCAAGAGCTAGGTGCTTCTCCTGGTCTCCCATGCTGGTGCAGGGGCCCAAGTACTTGGACCATCCTCCACTGCCTTCCTGGGGCACAGCAGAGAGCTGGCCTGGAAGCGGAGAGACCAGGACCAGAGCCCGGTGCCCACATAGGATGCTGGCACCATAGACGGAGGATTAACCAAGTGAGCCACGACGCCGGCCCTCCATTTCTTTTTTTAATGTGTGAAGTAAGAGTATAATGTTATTTCCATGGTATGATTCCATGAAGCAATATTTACAGCTTTATACTAAATGATATGACATCCACACAATTTTCATCCTTTCTCTATATATTAACTACCACAAGTAAAAGAAAACATGAAATTTTTCTTTTTTTAGTCTGAATTATTTCATTTAGTATAGTTGCATCCATTTTGTTGCAAATGTCAGGATTTCATTGTTTTATGACTCAGTGATATTTCATTATGTATCTATATATATCACATTTTCTTTATCTAGTCATCATTTGATGGATATTTACATGGATTACGTAGTTAGCCATTGTGATTTAGCTACTTTAAAGATGGAGGTTCAGGTAAATCTTTCATATGCTGATTTTTATTTCCTTTGGATATATCCTAGGAGTGAGATATCTGTGTTATATGTTACATCAATTTTGATGGTGAGAGTGGGTATCCTTGTCTGGTTCCAGTCTTAATGAAATGCACCCAGCTGTAGGTCTGTAATATATTGCCTTTATTATGTTGAGGTATGCTCCTTCTATGCACAATGTTTAAAGCTGTTTTTAGATCAGGAAAGAATCGTAAATTTTATCAAATTCTTTCTCTGCATATTGGGATAAACAAATGTTTTTTTTTTCTTCGTTGTGTTGATGTGATGTATCACATTAATTGATTTGCTTATGTTAAAGTATCCATGGGATAGGTGGATGATCTTTTTCATGTGCTTGATTTGCTGCTATTTTGCTGAGCATTATTTATTTATTTATTTTTATTTTTTTGACAGGCAGAGTGGACAGTGAGAGAGAGAGAGAGACAGAGAGAGAAAGGTCTTCCTTTTCCGTTGGTTCACCCCCAATGGCTGCTACGACTGGTGTGCTGTGGTAAGTGCACCACACTGATCCGAAGCCAGGAGCCAGGTGCTTCCTCCTGGTCTCCTACGCGGGTGCAGGGCCCAAGAACCTGGGCCATCCTCCACTGCACGCCCGGGCCACAGCAGAAAGCTGGACAGGAAGAGGAGCGACCAGGACAGAATCCAGCACCCCGACCAGGACTAGAACCCGGTGTGCCGGCGCCACAGTCAGAGGATTAGCCTATTGAGCCGTGGCGCTGGCCTGTTGAGCATTTTTTAACCTATCTTAATGAGGGATATTGGTCTATAGTTCTTTCATGTTGTATCTTTCTCTGATTTGGGAACTAAAGTAATGCTGGTCACACAATCATTTTGGAAGAGCCCCATCTCTTTCAATTGTTTTGGATAATTCAAGAATTGGGATTAGTTCTTCTGTAAAAGTTGCATTTTTTTAGGAGACTATTACTGATTTAATCTCAGCCTTGGTTATTGATTTATTCAGGTTTTCTATGTTTCTGTGCCTCAATTTTGGTAAATTATGTGTCCAGATATCTATCCATTTCTTCTAGATTTTCCAACTTGTTGACATATAGGTGTTTATAAATATTACTAATTATTCTTTGTATTTCTGTATTATCAAATTTATCATCTCCTTTTTTGTCTCTGATTTTGTTAATTTGGGTATTTTCCCCTTTTTGGTTTTATCATTTTTTAAAAATTTTATTTATTTGAGAGGTAGAGTTACAGAGAGAGAAGGAGAGACAGAGAGAAAGATCTTCCATCTCCCGGTTCACTCCTCAAATGGCTGCAATGGCCAGAGCTCAGGCTATCTGAAGCCAAGAGCCAGGAGCTTCTTCTGAGTCTCCCATGCAAGTGCAGGAGCCCAAGCACTTGGACCACCTTCCACTGCTTTCCCAGGCCATAGCAGGGAGCTGGATTGGAAGAGGAGCAGCCACAACATGAACTAGCGGCCGCGGCCGTATGGGAGACCAGCTCCTTAGGCAGAGTCTGAGTCTACACCACAGCACCAGCCCCTAGTTTTATCATTTTATTTTTACAAAAATACAGCTGCTCATTTTACTGATCTTTTATATTTCTATTTTTTATTTCTATTTTGTTTATTTTTTCTCTAATTTTATTGAGATTTTTGGATTTGGATTTGGTTTGTTATTGCTTTTCTAGGTCCTTCAGATGCACTGTTGACCTATTTATTTGATATTTTGATGTAGCACTTACTGCTATAAAACTTTCTCTTAACTTCTTTTGTTGTATCACAGACATTTTAATAAGTTTTGTTTTCTTATTTGTTAATTTCAGGGAATTATTTTATTTCCCTTTTGATTGCTTATTTTGGCCACTGTTCATTCAGGAGCATGTTGATCCTTCTCTAAGTGTTTGTATATTTCCTAGAGTTTCTGTTGTTAATTTCCAGCTTCATTCCAATTGTGATCAGAAAGGATACATTATATTACTTCAGTTTTATAAATTTTCTGAGACTTGTTTTATGGCCTAGTATGGTCTACCCTAGAGAATGTTCCATGTACTGGTGGAAATATTGTGTATTCTGCAACTGTGGGATGATAACGTTCTGTATGTATCAATGTGGTCTGTAGTGTAGATTAGTTATGTTGTTCTTTTATTTTTTATCTAGCTGATCTTTCCATTGATAAAAGTGTGGTATTTAAGTTCCCCATTACAATTGTATTGGAATTTATGTCTCTCTTTAGATCCATTAACATTTGTTTTATAAAACTGGGTGACCTGGCATTGGGTGCATATTCATTTACTATAGTCACCTCTTTTTTTAAAAAACTTTATTTATTTATTTGAAAGTCAGAGTTACACAGAGAGAGGAGAGGCAGAGAGAGAGAGAGTTCTTCCACCGATGGTCACTCCTCAATTGGCCGCAACAGTTGGAGCTGCACCGATCCAAAGCCAGGAGCCAGGAGCTCCCTCCAAGTCTCCCACAAGCGTGCAGGGGCCCAAGGACTAGGGCCATTCTCCACTGCCTTCCCAGGTCACAGCAGAGAGCTGGATCAGAAGTGGAGCAGCCAGGTTTCAAACCAGCACCCATATGGGATGCCAGCACCTCAGGCCAGGGCGTTAACCCACTGTGCCACAGCACTGACCCCAGTCACCTCTTTTTGTTGAACATATCTTCTTCATTGCATAGTGACTTTCTTTTTCTCTTTTTACTGTTTTTATTCTGAAGCCTATTTTGTCTTATATGAGAATAGCTGCTCCTGCTTATTTTTGATTTCCATTTGTATGAAATATATTTGTGAATTCTTTCACTTTCATGTCTGTGTGCATCTTTATTAGTGAAGTGTGTTTCTTGTAGGCAGTATATAGATTGGTCTTGGTTTTTTTAATCCATTCAGCCAGTTTTTGAGAATTTAATCCATTTATATTCATAGCTATTATTGATAAGTAATGAATTGGTCTTGCCATTTTCCCATGAATATTCCTATCTTTTGTTTTTGATTTTCCTCCTTTACCAAGAGGCTTTCCACCCTCACCCTCACATTCTTTTGTGAGGCTGCCTTTCTTTTTTTCTTTTTTAATTTTTGACAGGCAAACAGTGAGAGAGAGACAGAGAGAAAGGTCTTCCTTTTTCCCTTGGTTCACCCCTCCAAGTGGCCGCCACTGCCGGCGTGCTGCGCCAATCCGAAGCCAGGAACCAGGCACTTCTCCCCAGGGACCTGGGCCATCCTCCACTGCCCTCCCAGGCCACAGCAGAGAGCTGGACTGGAAGAGGAACAACCAGGACAGAATACGTGCCCCAACCGGGACTAGAACCCAGGGTGCCGGCGCCACAGGCAGAGGATTAGCCTAGTGAGCCATGGTGCCAGCTTCTTTATTTCTGTGTGTTGTGCATCCTTAAGTATGATTTGTAGGGTTGGTCAACTGCTTACATTTTTTTTTTTTTCAATTTTTGCTTGTCTTGGAAGTTTTTTTATTTCATCTTCAATTCTGAATGAGCACTTCCCTGGGTAAAGTCTTTTGTGTTGACAGGTTTTTTTGTTGTTTTTGATTTTTTCTTTTAGGACTTGGACTATACCTACCCATTCTCTTCTGATTTGTAGCATTTCTTTTGGGAATTCTGCTGTTAATCCGCTGGGAGATCCTTTAAAGTTGGTCTGGTATTCATCTCTTGCACATTTTAGGATGTTATCTTTATATTTTACTTTTGACTGTAATGTGTCATGGTGAAAATCTTTTCTGATCACATCTATTGGGAGTTCCATGTGCTTCCTGTATTTGGATGTCCAGATATTTCTCCAAATTGGGGAAATTTTATATGTTATTAATTCACTGAATAGGTTTTCTAAGCTATTCCTTTTGCCCATGCCTCTAGGAACTCCTATGACTCTTATATTTGGTCATTTAATGGTATCCCATAGATCCCAAACACTGCTTTCAGTTTTTCTAATTTTTTTCTTATTCTCTCCTTTTTTCGCACTTAGTCTGACTGACATTTCAAAAGAGCTCTCTTCTAGATCAGATATTCTTTTTTCTGCTTGCCAATTCCATTGTTGCTATTTCCCACTGTATTTTTATTTGACTTGCTGAATGCTTCATTTCTGATATTTCTGATTTTCCTCAATATCCTTATCTTTTTGCAGAATTTCTTGACCATGGCATGCATGGATTTCCTTATTTCATGGAAGTGCTCCTCTGTGTACCTGAATAACCGTACAGTCACTCTTTCAAATTCCTCTTCATGCACTTCCTCAATCTCCCCTTCATCAAAGTTCAATATTAATATATTTTTGTGTTTCTTTTGGGGGATAAAATTGCCTTCCTTATTCATGCTGCTTGTATTTCCATGTTGGTTTTTACAGATCTGGGGGATCATTTGCTGCTTTGAACCCTAGAGAATTTTTTTTTTTTGATTGAAGGTTTTACTCTTGGAAATGTGCCTGTCTGGGTCAGTGGAGTGCCTGACACTAGGCTGGAGTTCCAGAGATGTGAGCTGGGAGCTCTGGCCACCATTTATGGGTAGGGTAAGAGTCCTGAGTGACACCAAGTTGAGCAAGGTGCAGCACCTCTGGCTACAGTGAGTTGGGGGAGGGAATGTTGAAGCTGGCTAATGTGTTCACAGTCCCAGGTTTTCTCTGTGCCAGGGTGAACCAACTGCTTCATGGCTGAGAGTGAGCGCACACTGTCTGTGCACTCTCCATGCACCCAGGCATGAGTACCATACGGAGCACTGACACACTCCTTAGTGTTTCCCCAAAGCCCTCCATAAGACATGTCTCCAACATGCAGGGAGCTCTGAGTCTCTGCATTCAGACCATGTGAGTGCACAGGAAGCCAGGAACAACATGTGTCCCTCTCAGCTCAGTGGCCTATGCCAAGAACTCTCATAGCCACAAGGTGTGGGACTCCACTGTCTGCCTTGCGAGTTGCCCGATCCTGGCCCAACCTGCCTGCCATTCCCCTAGTCAGGGCAGAGGTTGGCTCTGGCTCCTCCTTACCAAATTGGTTCTGGCTCTTTGGTGAGAGGAGGTGGAGAAAGCAACTTGGCCTCTCTTTCACAGAGCAAAACAATTACTCAGCTCCCAACTAGTTCCCACGCTGCACTTAAAGCCACTGAAGACCTGAGTCAAAGCCACCAGTGGCAGGGACCAAGACGGTCTCCTCTCACTCAGCCCTGGGAAGATGGTGCTTCCAGCGGGGCACTGGCCATGTACATGCAGAGGTCACTTGCAATATGCGGCCATTGTGTGTTTGTCCTCTTTCCAAGCTGCTCCATGTTGTCTCTGTTGTGTCCATTCTCCACTGAAAATTTCTCTAAGTCAGCCCTCTGGGAATGTAGTCCTTCCTTTGTTTCTCTGGTCTCTTTCTGGGGCTGAGGCCATGCAGGATCTCAGGGTTCAGCCATCTTGGATCCTCCCCGGATTCTTTCTTAGAATTTCCATCTCTCATGATGCTGCTCATCTTTTCTTGCATGTTGTCTACTTTTATCATTAAAGCTCTTACCGCTGGCGCCATGGCTCACTAGGCTAATCCTCCGCCTTGCGGCGCCGGCACACCAGGTTCTAGTCCTGGTCGGGGCGCCGGATTCTGCCCAGTTGCCCCTCTTCCAGGCCAGCTCTCTGCTGTGGCCCAGGAGTGCAGTGGAGGATGGCCCAAGTGCTTGGGCCCTGCACCCCATGGGAGACCAGGAGAAGCACCTGGCTCCTGGCTCCTGCCATCGGATCAGCACGGTGCGACGGCCGCAGCGCGCCGGCCGCGGCGGCCATTGGAGGGTGAACCAGCGGCAAAAGGAAGACCTTTCTCTCTGTCTCTGTCTCTCACTCCACTCTGCCTGTCAAAAAAAATTTAAAGAAAAAAAAAAAGCTCTTACCAGTGTCCTCATCTGATAGTTCCAAAGTTCCTGTTGTGTTTGTTTCTGGTTATGATGCTTCTTTCTTCTCTTCAAACTGTGTTATTTCCTTTTAGTATGCCTTATGATTTATTTTATTGACAGGAGGGTATGACTTCCTGTCTTAAAAGAACTGTGTCAAATAGTCTTTTGATAATGTAAGTGGTACGTTGTGGGGCAAGGGAGGTGTTTCCTACTCCTTGATACATGTCAGTCTTTTAGGGGACCTGTGCCTCTAAACTGTAAACCTCACCAGGGCATCCCATTGGTGTTTTTCTCCTGCTTAGATGGGACAGGGTGGCTTCTAAGAAGGGCTGGAGTTGAGTATCCCCTTTGCTTATGTGGAAGACTAGAGCCGGCTGGAGTCTGGAGTTATTCCCTTCCTGCAGGCAGATTAGGTTCTTGAAGAACAACTCAGTAGATTAGGATGCGGTGGAACGGTATCTTCTGCTTTAAGAATAACAGTACTCTGGTGTATTTCAGAGTGCCTACTTTTCCAGCTCCCTAGCCTTGAGCTTCAGGGTGCTTTTCTGCCATATTTACTGTGAGATTCTTGGAAAGCCTTGCAGACCTTGGAGGTAAGACTCACAACAGTGTACTACAGTCTCCACTGTGATTGGGTCAGAGTTTCTAACTCCCACACTTATCACACAGGTCCTCTAGAAACTGGCCAATTACAGCACACGTGTCCCTGCTCCTGCAATGACTCTTGCTGAAGCCTCCGCTCCAGTGGACTGTGATTCTCTCCACCCATCGCTTGTCCTCTCCAATTTCTGGGACAGCAGTTCTCCTCTGACCTCACTTCTCAGAGATCCAAGAAACTGTCTTCATTTTTCATCTTATCCAGGTTTTTTATTGGTAAGACAGAGTGGATACTTTTAATTTCCTTACATGCGAGATTGAAAATCAAAAGTTCTGTTCTCTTCCCTACTGACATTTCTATCCAATTTCTGATAAATATACCAAAGAGTTTGTTTTGAGTAGGTTGCCTGATAGTACTACCTCTAAGTGAATATGTATATTAACAACCAGATGCTAAATTTCTTTTGTTGAGGAAATATTATTTTTCAGCTGTGCCCACAATGCCCTGTTCTTTTCAGCATGTATCCAATAAATGATCAATCATTAATTAGTATTTGTTAGTAGTTTCTAATCTATGAGCACCCCTTTGGTACGTCAAGAAATATTGTGACTGTCTCTCCAGCCGTAAGTGTAAAATACTCTTGATTATAGAAACGTACAGTAATAGAGGCAGTCACTGTGCCATAGTAGGCTCAGCCTCCACCTGCAGCACTGGCATCCCCTACCGGCACCAGTTTGTGTCCCAGTTGCTCCTCTTCCAATCCATCTCTCTGCTTATGGCCTGGAAAAGCAGCAGCAGATGACCCAAGTGCTTGGGCACCTGTATTCCCTTGGGAAATCCAGAAGAAGTCCCTGGCTCCTGGTTTTGAATCAGCCGAGCTCTGGACATTGCAGCCATTTGGGGAGTGAACCAGTGGATGAAAGATCTCTCTCTTTGTCTCTCCCTCTCTCTGTCTGTTACTCTGCCTTTCAAATAAATAAAATAAATCTTTTCCAAAAAGAAATGTACAATAATAAAACCTACCAGAAATTGGTGGTGCATTTATGAAGAATATGCATGTAATTAATCAAAAAATATTACAATAATAGTAGATATATAGTAGATTTGTAAGACTAAAATTTATTATATCTATAACCAGTGATACTTTTTAAAAACGTGATACAGAGAATTCCTTGCACAAACTGTACAACTTAACGTTATTTCCTCATCCTCATGATTCATATCAGATTACCTAGAGTTCAAATTTTGATCTTGCTACTTACTAGGGACAGAGATTATTGGAGGTTGAAGGGGAGAAAATGAGAGTTAATTTAACTTAATATGAAGCTCAGTTTCTTTCTATGAAAAACAGTGATTATACTTACCTTGTGAGATGTTTGTGGAAATTAGATGACAGAGTTTGTAAACTAGCTGGTACAATCCCAGGAAGACAGTAGGTCAGTCTGAGAATGTTAGTTTTCTTCCCAATTTTCTCATATCTTCTATTTTGAATTAATTCCCAAGCAGACTATTTGTCTTTATAGATATATTCAGAAGGTTTTTGTCGATAGAATGAAAAAATTAAAAATCTCTGTAATTCAGTCATTTCCCTCTCAGCTTCAGCTGTCAATAAACTCCAAGCCAAATGTACTGCCCAAGTATTTTCATCTGCTCAATTCCTGTTCCTGCCAGGCTACACTATTTTGCATCTTTCATAGATACGGGTCAGGTTTTAATGAAATAATCTCAGTTTTCTCCAGATATTAAATTCATAAATATCTATTTGGGTATAAATCATACATATGCATTAAAGCATAAGAAAACTCATGATTTATTCTCAGCTCTCCTTCTAACGAGCTTATATGCTTAGGCATGTAATTTAATAGTAATAGGTCTCTGTAAAATTAAGTCAATTCTGTGACCAATTACCATGCAATTATCTTCATCGTTAAATAGAGCCACATCGAATGAAGACACACCATGCTCTATATAATTTTATTTCTGTTAATTTTCAAAGACAGAAAATGAATGTGCATCTCAATAAAATGTCTACTAACACTCCTCTTAAACAATCTTTAGGGTACTAAAACCTTTATATATACATATATATATATATATATACATATATATATTAAGTATGGCTACATAAAATATATATTTAAGTCTCTACAACCAATATGGTTTGTCTTTTAATGAAGAAAACACACTTTAAAGTCCCCTTTAAAAAATCTGAACTTCCATTTGGGACATTTAAAGCTGTATTTTTGTAAAAACACTCACTAGTGGAAGGAATATTGGATTCATGGAGAAATAAGAAAGAGTGTTAGGTGAATGTTTGTACTTAGAGCACAGAATCACTGCAAAGGCAGGTATTATTTTCATAAGAGCCTTAAGTAAGCTGACAAATATTTACATATTTCTTAAAAATATTTTAAAAACTAAATTATTTAATTATAGCTTATTATTTATTTTATGAAAAGAAAAAATCATGTTTCACAAAATAGATGGTAAAATGAACTCTGTTTCCATTAGCAGTGATAAATTCATAAAAATTTATCAATAATTTCTCTATATAAATGCATAATATATTTTCATGCCTTGATATAATTTACTTAGTCACGTAGTATACCATCTTGTTAATAAATATTTATTTGTCTTGATGTTGGGTTCTTTTAAAATTTTTTATTTATTTGAAAGGCAAAAAGAAAGACATATTCTCCATTGGTTCACTTCCCAAATGCCTTCAACAACTGGAGCTGGGCCTACCTGAGGCCAGGAGGTGTGAATTCAAACTGGGCCTCCCATTGGGAGGTAGGGACTCAAGTATTTGAGCCATAATTCGCTGCCTCCCAGAGAACAAATCAGCAGGAAGCTGGAATCACAAACGGAGCTGGAACTCAATAGCAGGCAGTCTAGTATGGGATGCAGGGGTCCCAAGCAACACCTTAAACATGATGCAAAACACTCACCATCATGTTGGTTTCTAAAATTACTAAATTTTCCTTTGTTATTATTTTAAATTATGGAAACAAAAATGAAATCAACTTAGGATACAAATGCATTTATTAATTCAATTCCCAGTTGTAAGGTGCCTTGATTTGCTAAGAAAAGCAAGCATTTCCAGATATAATACCTAATGCTAGAGATTTTTATTCATTTATCACTTGTTAACTGTCTACTATAGGCCAGTGTAATGACAAATGCCCATATAGCTTTTCTGTCATTTATACTGAACCAGTATGAGGATACTACAAAAAGCTCATAAAATATAAGGTATATTTTCCAGGAGCTTCGTGAAGATTCTTTATGTGTTTATATGTCTTCAAAAAGACCATCCATCAGCTAATTTGTTACTTATGACCTTCCAAGTGCACAATTTTCTGGGTAGAAAAGTAGAGTGCATCTATACCACAACAAATTTTTACTTATTAGAACCTATTTATTCCTTAGGCGGCTACTGGTAGGAATTGAAATGTGCAAAAAACCAGAGAGTCCTCATGAAAGTAAAAGAAAAATTATTTGTAACTTCCACCCATAATAACATGACTTTATCCTTTTTCAGTAGTTGTCTCATTTTCTCAAAATGACTTCTAATATCTTTAAAACAGATTCAGTAGATTAGTTTAAATTACAAGGACAGGAAACATCAGAGATTAACATTATATTATACAGAATAGGCTAATTTAAAATCTGGCTTTCTCAAAGAAAATAAAAGATGTATAAGAAATACTTTAAAAGCGTGGTCTCTTTTTCTCCTGTACTTATACTTATTTCAAGACACATGAAGTGTTCCAAATACCAATGGAATTCTGGCAATGCTCAGGTATGTAAATTATGGGTAAGAAAACCCAGGGTTAATTCATAATCCACCCGAGAATAATGTTTTCAAGGGTTCCATATGCTACTTCCTATGCTAAATGTCTTCTTTTCACACATGCTAACATTCTGGATTCATTGTAGGGTATCAACTGCAGGAAGAGAATTTCACCATTTTCTTTGTCATTTGATATTTGTGAGTTAAGAATAGGGTATTGGATGTGAGGTATTGGATGTTAGGGGTAGCATATTGGAGAGTACTGACTTAGAAAACCATCTCTCTGGGATTAACTAGTTTCATAATGTTAATACATCACTTTTCTGACAGTTATAATTTACTCAAAATGTTCGTGTTTACAAAATGTGATCTTTTTTGAATAAAGCAAAATGCAAACTAGATGGTTATTTTTGGATAAGAAAGAAAAACTCAGGGCCGGTGCTGTGGCGCAGTGGGTTAATCCATGTGGGCACCGGTTCTAGTCCTGGTTGCTCCACTTCCAATCTAGCTCTGCTATGGCCTGGGAGAGAACTGGAGGATGGTCTGGGTCCTTGGGCCCCTGCACCCATGTGGGAGACTGGGAAGAAGCTCCTGGCTCCTGGCTTCGGATCAGCACAGCACCGGCCATTACGGCCATTTGGGGAGTGAACCAACGGAAGGAAGACCTTTCGTCTGTCTCTCCCTCTCACTGTCTGTAACTCTGCTTCTCAAATAAAATAAATAAAATCTTTTAAAAAAAAAGAAAAGAAAGAAAAACTCTGAAGAATACAAACTTCCTTGTTTTCTCAGAGCCTATGGATTAATGTCCTTCTTAGTCCTTGTCCAGTAGAACTTATAATTTTTTGTTTCAGCCAGGAAGGCCTACAATCTGGCCTAAATAGAGCCCACGGGCTATTGATGTGGTTGTTCACTAAAAATGATGGCATAATGGTTCAAGTGTGTCATGAAACTGACCCACTGGAATAATCAAGTCCCCAGGAAAGAGTGAGGTAAGCAGAAGAGAATGCACATAATTCAAACACCTCACTCCTGCAGCCCGTTTTCCTCACCTTCCAGTTTATCAATGTACTTGGCATCTGTCTGTAGTCCCACAAGGTGTTGTCAGCTCTTTCATCAGGGATACACAACTCTGAAGTACATTCCTTCAAAGTCCTGCCCTGAATGCCCTCACCTAATTTAATTCATTACATATGCATTGTCTTTTACAGACATGGCACATGCATTCTGAGAGCTTTGAGGTTGAACAAGACAGAGTTTCTTTGTGATCTGTCTTTTAACTTCAGGACATTGTCTTGCAGGCTCAGCCTGGTTGAGCAGGAGCAAGCTGTGATCATTCTCTTGGTTCTGAGCCAAGTTCTTGTTCTCCCAGCCCCAATTTCTTTCCAGATAAAGACTATGGTGAGTCAAAGAGGTAAAACTTCATGACTTAACAGATATGTGATGATTTTGAAAGTATCTCTGATGCACAACAGGTATTTATACAGACTAGAGTTATCCATTATATATATATATGTATATTCAGACCACACCCTTATTATAAGTTAGAAATTCTTGCCAAATATCAACTTGCATTTCTTCTCAGATGGGACAGGGAGACGATTTGTGACTCCATCTCTTGCTGCTGTGTGTGTGTGTTTTTCTTCATTGTAATGATTTTACCAGAGGAATGCTTTAATCAGACTAAGTGAGGTCACGGCTGAACTCTTCATCTTACCAAACTTTCCTTGTGTTTTTGAATTAGTAATATGTTTTCATCAAAAGACGGTAAATATTCTACCAATGAAACTGTGCTTCTCTCAATTTTTGATTATGATGATAGTATTGTTGGTGTTGTCACGGTGGAGATGATGGGCATGATGGTGACGGTGATGGCAGTGGTGTTGGTGCTGGTGGTACCGAGGGTCCTGGTGGTGGTGGTGGTAGTGATGTTGATGGTGATAGTTATTGTGATGATGTGATGGTGGTAGTGATGATGGTGGTACTGGTGGTTATTTTTGTTAATGTTGCTGTTATTAAATAGTGGATGCTGAAATTATTATTACTTTTGTTGCCATTATTATTTTAGTGTTGTATCTCTATACTTTTCCTCAAGTTGAGGTTGGACTGTATAGTTTCCCTGAATTTGTTAATGACCTTTGAAATCATGTTGTTTCTGTTAGCTAACATTCATCCCTCCTATAAAATGTTTTCCATTCTGAAATTTGCTTTTAGTCAGTTATCTCATTTCAATGTGATCTGGTCATGAAAGTGTCTTTTCACTCACCTCCATCAAAAATAATATATCCTGAAATTCTCTGAATGTCCTTCTTGTTTCATTTCTTTTAGCTGTATTATTTCACCACATGAGCTAGATCCTCAGAGAAAAGAGAGAGATGTTATATTATTAGGTTTCATAGCAATTGTCAAAATACATACATACAAATACATGAAAGATTAACTATATAACCTACATAAAATATAAACTCCTCAATACATTCTTACAAAGTATAGTAAATGAGCTTTAAAAAGTTCATGGAAAATACATATTATGATGAGATATGCATGAGTTTCAACAAAGAATTTGGATTAAAATGAAAGTAAATTTATCTCTAAATTCCATTTTCCATGAACTTTTTGAAGTCCCTCTGTAAACCCTGGGAGACAACAGTGATGGATCAAGTAGTTGGGTCTGCCACTCACGTGGGAGACTGGATTGAGTTCCTGGCTCCTGGCTTTGGCCCAGCCTAGTCCTGGATGATGCTGACATATAGGAAGGAGCTCTCACTGTCTGCCTCTCCCTTTTCCTACCTCCTTCCCAAATAAATAAATATTAAAAGGAAAACTTTAGGGCTGATGCTGTGGCACAGTGGGTTAAAGCCCATGTCCTGTAGTGCTGGCATCCAACATGGGTGTGGGTTTAATTCCTGGCTGCTCTACTTCTGATCCAGCCCCCTGGTAATGTGCCTGGGAAAGCAGCAGAGGATGGCCCAAGTCCTTGGGCCCTTGCACCCACGTGGGAGACGTGGAAGAAGCTCGTGGCTCCTAGCTTCAGCTTGGTCTATCTCGGGTCCATCTCCTGCCGTTGCCGCCATGGTGGGGGGTGTGTGTGTAAACCAATGGATACAAGACCTCTCTCTCTCTACCTGTCTCTCTCTCTCTCTTAACTCTGTCTTTTGACTAAAATAAATATTTGAAATAAAAAGAAAACGTTAAAAAACTCTCTCTCATAAAAAATTTAAAATTTCATAAATGACAAATATGAAAGTATACCAGAGTTGTCAGAATGTGCTGTCACTTGTACAACAAGGGACAGGCTGTAGGAACACTGTGTGTGGGACAGTGCTTCTCATGCCCCAGTCACAGGGTAGAACTTCCACGCAGTCACATGCATGCATATTGGACTGGTGTGGTCCAGGGAAGACTATGACATTAAACAATGGAAAATGCCTGTACATCATCTGCCATCCATTTCTGAGGAAAGCACACAACAGAAGGAGACTGGGTTGCTCTCCTTCAATTCTCAACAAGCAAATTCATTCCTGCTCCCTCTACTGCAGGAAAAGACTGAAGTGGAGAGGCCAGGAATGTCCCAGCAAGAGTTGCCCTTTTTTATATAGAAGAAAATATTAGGCATGAGGAATCAACATTAACTCCCTGACCCACCACACTCCTTTGAAAACAATCCTGTACTTTTCCAAGTGGCTGGCTTCCAAAGAATCTCAGCTAGAAGGCATACACAAAACAAACACACTTCCAAAAGAAGTCTGGAGGTTTCAGCGAGGAGAGAACAGTGCTCCAGGGTGCTGCTCCAACATCTGGCAGAAATGCACAAAAAGCAGTGATCCTCTCCCCGAAAAAGGGGCAAGAATTATACATCCCCCTTCCCTGATTGCGACGCTCTTGCCACACCACAATCTTGGGTCCCGTTCACTATATAAACTCTTGTTTGCAGACAACCACATGGCATTTCACAGTGCTATCAAATTCTGTCTCAAAAAGGACTACCACAATTTTACAGGCTGGGCCACTAAAGTATATGTTACTATAAGAGTCCACAAGAAGGAGTCATGAAGATTGGGTTACAGAAAACACAGTAGAACCACTTCATGCAAAATCTCCACATCTTTTGCATGTTTTCCTGCATTTCCATTTTCTGTTAAAAATCTACCTTTATCTTATAATCCTTTGATTGGCTAAAAACTACATCATAGGATTTGTGTTGTAGAGGATATTAAACATTAAATTACATTAGGGATACTTTCTTTTTTCTTGACAGGCAGAGTTAGACAGTGAGAAAGAGAGAGAAAGGTTTTCCTTTTCCATTGGTTCACCCCTCAATGGCCGCTGTGGCCGGCGCACTGCGCTGATCCGAAGCCAGGAGCCAGGTGCTTCTCCTGGTCTTCCACGAGGGTGCAGGGCCCAAGCACTTGAGCCATCCTCCACTGCCCTCCTGGGCCACAGCAGAGAGCTGGACTGGAAGAGGAGCAACCGGGACAGAATCCGGTGCCCCGACCAGGACTAGAACCCGGGGTGCCAGAGCTGCAGGCGGAGAATTAGCCTAGTGAGCCATGGTGCCGGCCAATTGTGGATACTTTTTAGCATCTTGTGTTATTTTGATATTTTGGTGTAACCATACACATATAAACCATAGACTTAAGCAACAATCTCAGTTTATTGCAATTGGCTATAATTTTTACCTTTCTGATACTCATATTTTGACAACTTGACCACTAACAACTATTTTCTTATGCTGACCTCTTTGTCCTTTCAACACAACTACAGTCATTTCTGAATACATGTTTGCTTTCTTACAATAAAATATTTCAGGTCCATAACTATCTGTTGTGCCTCAAGACATGGTAGTAGCTACTCTCCCAGGAGTCCTAGCTGCCTTGGTAAAGGATATCAGTGCTCAAAACCTGGGCTCAAGAGAAGCATGGGAATAATGCCCTTTGAGTACTGCAGCTGGCAGAATAAGTGAATTAAAAAAAAGAAGTGAAAAAAAAAAAAAAACTTAGGGAGAGTATTTCCTCTAGATTATGAGTTTATATTGACAATTTCAAATTGTTTCTCTCTTCTGTGTCTGCTTTTCTATTTATCTTGCTGTAACATAAGTGTTTGATAACCCAGTTTTCTTTCCTTCTGAAGTAGACTCTACTTTCTTTGGCCCAATTGTCACCGAGCCATTTCCATACTCTGGGTCCTACCAAGCTCCTCTCGCACTGAGCGTACCTGACATGCTCGCCTATCTTCCTTCATTGCTTTTCCGCCAACACATCCCTGAAGGATTCCAATGTGGATGGGTTGAGTCTGTCAGTATCCTTCAAAGACATCATCTCTGATTTTGAGGAAATGGAGATGTCACCTAGCCCAGGGATGACAGACAATCTGAAAGCAAATGTGTCGAACTATACACTTAATGGAAGATATCAGTGAAACACAGAAGAAAATAAAATATCGGTTCACGCGGTTTTCTCCTCTAAACTCCACTCTCTCCCCTTTGTAGTGTGGTTTGCCCATTTTATTACTTTGTCACTAGTGTTTGATTATGAGGACAGTGCAGTAGCAATTCTATATTTGCCTTTTATTTAGATTTCTACCATTTTCGTGAGACATTATTTCAGATTCCCACTTGTATCTAAGCAAAAGGAATTCAGAATATTATAGCAATGAAAAGTATGGTGTAAACATATAATTTTCCATACATTAAAACACACAAAACTTGAGTAAATATACACTAGCTGAAGAAAGAAAATAGTCAACTTAGAAATTCAAGATGTGGCCAGCGCCGCAGCTCACTAGGCTAATCCTCCGCCTGTGGTGCCAGCACCCAGGGTTCTAGTCCTGGTTAGGGCGCCGGATTCTGTCCTGGTTGCTCCTCTTCCAGTCCAACTCTCTCCTGTGGCCCGGGAGTGCAGTGGAGGATGGCCCAAGTGCTTGGGTCCCTGCACCCGCATGGGAGACCAGGAGGAAGTACCTGGCTCTTGGCTTTGGATTGGCACAGCGCCAGCCATAGCGGCCATTAGGGGAGTAAACCAAAGGAAGGAAGATCTTTCTCTCTGTCTCTCTCTCACTGTCTATAACTCTCTCCCTGTCTCTCTCTCTCTCTCTCTCTCTCACTGTCTAACTCTTCCTGGCAAAAAATAAAAAAAAAAAATTAAAAATAAAAAAAAGAAATTCCAGATGCATCAAATTATAACTTCATTTATCAGGAAGGAGATTCACAGATTCTAAATTGGAGCACCAGAGAAAGAAGTCGGATGCTTGCTTTTAAGTAAAATCTGACATGTCTAAAGGTCGATTATTTTTACACCAAGTAACTCGAAGATATTTGAAAAGAACACAGCACCTCAAGGTCAAAATATGTTACTATGAGGCAGTTTGGCATGCACATTTCCTGAGACACTTGAACCCTATACTCCCCTTGGAATGGAAATCATTCAAAGCTATGAGCTTGGCTGAAAGATGGGGCTTCACATCATGTATGTTTTCTCATATGTACAAATTATCCAATGGACTTGGCCCGGGCAGCAGACATTAATTTAGCTCACCACGCATCACAAATTATAACAGAGTGGGCAACTGGGATATCTTCCAGGGTTATGTGTGTGTTGTACGGTGATTTGGCACTCAGATATTTTTCTCAGCTTCTGCTCATCAGCAGTACAAAGTGGATTCATCCTTATGATTCCTCTTGTCTGCAATTCTGACATCCCTGGGCTTACCTCATTCAGCACATTGTTCGTAATGTAGTCTGTATGCAGGAAGGCTCAGTGTGCTGCAGAAGATGCCCTACACCCTTGGGCCTTGCCATCTGAGCAAAAAGTAATTCATTAGGGACGGTAAACGCATTGCGCCCACTTTGAGTGAAACCTCTACACAGGTGCATGTCCCCTGGGGTATTTCTGGGTGGTGTCACAGATGAAGCAGAGCTGGTGTTAATATCAGTGTATCTCACAAAAAGCAGGTATAATCCGAATGATTGTCCAGAAATCCCCATCATCATCTGTTAAGTTGTGAGAGCCCTTGGACTCTTAAAGAACATGATGCATTTTGCATTTGTTTCTGTCTTCATTTGGGATTTGGCCCTCTTTGCCCTTCAAAATTTGAGACTAACAGATCTAGTTTGAAGAAGGAAATGTAAAGCATTGAGAAAAAGCTTTTCCTCCTACTTAGTTGAATGCAGTTATTAAAGGGCAAAAGATATTATTTCATACTGCAGTGTGTGTATTTGCCATTTGTTTTACCAACCTGTACTCTAGATGCTAAGGACATGCTGGTGAACCAAATGTGAAAATCTCACTCACCCCTTGTGATACTTGGATTCCATAATATCCACTACAGTTCATGCTTCCCCAAGGAGAGTTATTTTCTGTTATTGTTGTTTATTGTTTTTACCTGGTTTCAAAAAATAAGGTAACAAGTTAGGTTTTTTTTTTTTTTTTGCTTTTATTTGTAAATCAGTTGTGTTTGTTTTGTTAATACAATACCATCATGAGAGGACTAGAAAGCAGTTGTCTCACCAAGGTCATTTTAGCAGACTTGTGTTCATTGCATAGTCAGTTATTCTTAACTCTAGCCAAATACAACCCCCCCCACACATGCACACAATGCCTCCTCACACTGACCTGGCAACTACTAAGTGTTTACTATAAATCTCCGGACCTGACTAAAATTGTTACATTGGCTCTGGAATCAACTTTTGTGTTAACCTTCAACCATTGACCACATTTTCCTATGTTTGTCCAGTTTGCTGAATCATAGGAAAAAATCATTATCAGGCCTCCCACTAATAGAGTACTAGCCATCACAGTCTCATCACAGTCCTACACTACTAATGAAAAAAAAAAAAATAGTAAAACGAGAGATTATGTTTTTACCGTCAGCGTTCTTCTAGCATATCCTCATGTCTGAAATGGCTGTGAGGCTGCCTCCCGGGCACAGAAGCAGGCAGCTCACAGTGAATAGCACAGCAAGTGCCAGTTGATACATTCTCTGGGGTTAACTGCAAAGGCCCCTCCTTTATCAGAAGATCAGCCATTCTACTACAGAATTCTTACTGTCCGGTCCATTCTGTGCAGGGAACATTTGGGTTGTTTTTGACAGCCATATGTGCTCCGTTTCTGCCAGGATCTCCTTCCAACTGTGTGGCACACAGCGTTTGAATCACCACACTGAGCAAGCACCAGCCTGCCTTTCTTTCATAATTGCCTTTCATTCAGTAAACTGTGAGATAGGGAAGACCACAGGAGCTCATAAAGAATATTTAGGACTCCTGGGGAGATGAAACATTTCTGATAAGAACATATTTTGCATTCTCTCCACTTAGACCGTGAATTACTGCTGAATACATCCTGTGTTACTATAGTAATTGATTTACAAAATAGCTTTTATGTAGTGCACACAAACTCACTCTTTTGCCAAATGCGAAAGACTTTCAAATGCAACAGTTTGGTGGAGCAGAGAACCTGCTGAGCTGAAAAGCAAATACAGCTACCTGATTAATTGATTCTGACCTCATAAATATTATACTTTGGGGTCTCTAATGGAACTTCCTGAGGGTAAATTGTATGGTTCACCTCATTCATTTATATCTCTGGCTGACAGATGTACATTGTAAAATGTCACTGAATATGCTGGCAATAAATAAGGTATAACATCAGCATCTTGATTCTGTGGTGGGATTTTTATGGAACACTTTTGTTAAATGATTCCAACAGTAGTAAAAACATTACAATGTTATTGACTAGACGTAGCCCTTCTGTTTTAACCAGTTGACCAGCAAGTCATGTTGATCTTTACTTACAGCTAAAATTTCTGCACTTATCAAGCAGGTTTCTCTTTTAACATATGCTATCTCTCCTGCATAACTGACAATTGTTGACTGTTAGATAGAAATTCTAGGTGTCCTGATTGTTGCATTATTAATATTTTTATTTACATAGAGACTGAGGTAAAATTTCAAACTTGAAAATGAGGCAAAACTCAAGAAATATCTATCACAAATTGAAAGTCTACTTAGAATTTAAAATTTTAGCTTCATGGCAATTACAATGTTGCTTTATTTCATTTAAAGGATCATTTATAATGTTAGAAATTTATAGACTAAGAGGAAAAATAACACCATTTTATAAAATAATATAACAACATATTTAATACTAATATAATTTGCATTTTCTCAGGAAGATATAACATCTGCTGTGAAAATGTATTCTACAAGTACTGTTAGCTTAAAAAATATCCAAAAATTAGTGAACATTAATCTTTTCAATGAAAGGGTGATTATACTAAAGACAAATTAGCTTCAAGAAAAGACTAATAACAAAACCTGCATTTCTGCCCAATGGAACAGTTTGAACATACATAAGATGCCATTATTATTTTTTTGTTTTAAATTCCTGGAACTCAAGAAAATAGAAGAAAATCCATTTTTCAAAAGTCAAATTAGAAAAGACATCTAGTTCTTTTCATGGTTAAAAGATTGAGAATATCTTAATATTATAGACAAAATATCTTATTGTTAATTTGGTTATCAACATTTGGGCACAGCATGGATTTTCTTTGTTTCATCATAATTGCCTACAAGTTATTTAATTATCTTCAGAAATTTGAAAGGAAAACACTTTTAACCCTCTTCAAATGAGAAACAGGAATACAGAGAAGTGAGGAAGCCTGAGTATGGTTTGAAGAAGCCAGTGGTTGAGCCCATTATTATCAAACTTCAGGATTGAATTCAGTCACTCGTATGTGCTCAGTCTGCCTTTTACATTAACTTTAGCCCAGCTAAACTAGCAACCACAATACTCTGAAAAATCCACCAGTAATTGCTGGTGTGATTTGTGAATTTACACTTTAAGTTTCTGAGTAAGAAGCAAATGGAAAAGTACACGGCCTTGGCTATAATGGACACAACCACATTTGGCACAACCACTGATACATGTGGCATGGAAGTTTCTAGATCTCACTAATGTAACAAAAAGTAACTAAACTGTGTGCCATTGACATATTTCCAGACTGGCTTGACTGACTTTTATACATCTGCCTAACGGTCACTTCTGTCTCTTGCAGAGGGAAGCTGCCACATCCACATTTCTCTTTATCTTGTTTTGTTACTTTTTTTCTTCCCTTTAGAGATGAAGACATATACCTTTAGGATTATGAAAAAAAAGATACTAGACCTATTTATTGAAAAATCTAGACTGCTAGATTAATCTATGGATAATTATAACTCAATACATTTAACTAAAAATATTCTGATTTTTTTCAGATATGTATAAATATAAACTCTATGCTCTATAATCATATTAAATTTCAATTTACCAGAAGTAGTTAAAACATTTCCATTCTCTCTAAATGTCAAAATTCAGGTGGGCAAAATAGCACTGGGTACAGAAGTCTTTATTTTTTATAGCATTCACATGTTTATGAATCTTTGACCAGCCCCCCGACAGCATATAAGCATCACTTTTATTAATGTCTACAAATGGACTTTATTTTTTAACAATTTCTACTACAGTATTTAGGTGGAAAATGTAATTGATACTTTGGTTAAAATCATGAAATCGATCATTTGGCAAATTGATTTGAAGAAGATTAATCTGCTTTTGATTTCAAGTATCTAGCACAAATCCCAGCCAACTATGTTTCATTTTATTTTGATTTGTAGCCTGTAAAGATACAAAGATATAAAAATAGTTGTTACATTGTACAGTAGCTTTTTGTTGTACTCTTAGATGGGCACTAACTGAGCAGCTTTGAAAAGACCTGTTTCCTTTAAGCTCTCCTCAAAGAAATTTTGAGGAGATCAAACAATGTATTAGTAGGCTTCTGTAAACTATCACCTGACTACTAAAATATAGGGCAGGCAGTCACAAAACAGCTCAATCTGAAGCACCATTTTGCACGACCCTTGTACCTTTGTAAAATTCTCCCACAGTTGAGTGATCCATAACTCTGAATGGTACATTCATTTTTTAAGGGTTTGGGAGTTAATGAAGCAGAGGTCCAGAGTTATAACAGTTTTATGGGTATTTCCAAGGGTGTTTTGTCAAATCTCCATAAAAAGAAAATGCCATATTTTTTCTAGAATCCCTCCAGGACTGCAATATACATGGGACAAATAGCACTGCAAATCAAGACCTCTTCTAATCCAATAAAATAATTTCTCAGCCATTCATTGGTCTGCAATTAATCTCAACATATTTTTGAATCATTCTTCTTTCATTGCCACCTATAAAGGGTAGATTTGCTACTCTTCTTTTCAGACACACCGTAATGAGATGTTCTCTAAATTCAAATGTCAAATACAAAACTGACTCTCCGCTATGAAAGCAGGAGCTCATCTTAGCTCCACATTTTAATTTATCCTGGGACCAACTAAGGCAGATGGAAGAAAGAAAAGGAGAACGGTTTTGCATTCCAGTGGCAACTTAATGCTTTGATGAATCCTGCAACCTTCACACACACACACACACACACACACACACACAGGAGTTTTAATTCACTTGAGATACTTTGCCTCACATTTGAAGCTTCACATTCTGTGTCTCCAACACTTGGATTTCCTTTCTGCATAGTTCCACTTATTTTTCTTATGTCCTCCAGCTTCTGTTTCCTCAAATGTAATAAAAAATTAGCAATAGTATAAAATTTAAGGATTTTTTGAAGTCTTACATGTTTATTTATTTGAGAGAGAGAGAGAGAATCTTCCACCTGCTTCTTCACACTCCAAATGCCCCCAAAAACCAGGGCAGGTTCAAGCTGAAGCCAGGAGCCTGCAACTCCATCCTGGTCTCCCACGTGTGTGGCAGGGGCCAAGAATGTGTCCATCTGCTACTGACTTGCCAGTCACATTGGTGTGAAGTTAGATTGGAGGCAGAGTAGGTAGGACTCGATTGGGCACTCTGATATGGAGGCAAGGGTAACCACAGCACTGGTCCCTTATGATTGTCATGATGATTTACACATGAGATAATTCATATGGTGTTCTTCAAATAGTGTCTGGAATTTAGAAAGAATACAAACAAAAGCCATTATTATTATATTAAGAATATGATTGTATTAATAATCTAATTATTATGAACAATCAAAAAGATGAAGAAAGAAAAAATAAAAGGGAGGAACATGAGATCAAATGAATTGGAAAGAAATCTTGTGTCTTTAGAGATCAATATAAGAGTGAGGATAAGGGGCTGGCGCTGTGGCGCAGCGGGTTAAAGCCCTGGCCTGAAGCGCCGGCATCCCATATGGGCGCCGGTTTGAGTCCCAGCTGCTCCTCTTCTGATCCGGCTCTCTGATATGCCCCGGGATAGCAGTAGAGTATGGCCCAAGTCCTTGGGCCCCTGCACCCACATGGGAGACCTGGAAGAAGCTCCTGGTTTCTGGCTTCGGATAGGCGCAGCTCTGGCTGTTGCGGCCAACTGGGGAGTGAACCGTCAGATGGAAGAACTCTCTCTCTCTCTCTCTCTGCCTCTCTTCTCTCTGTAACTCTCTGACTTTCGAATAAAATAAATAAAATCTTTAATTTAAAAAAAAGAGTGAGGATAAAACACAATGCTCAAAGGTCTTCCCTATTCCAGTCTTCCCCCACCATCCTATTCTCTTTGATCCATGACGTCACTCATACATAACCAGCTGCTTTTTCTAAGCTTGCTTTTGCTTCCTAATACAACCAACACTTTGTATATTCTATTTCTTTTCCTTGGCGCCATATAATTGCTCATTCTATAACCCACAGAACAATAATTGGCAGGCTTGACTGATTTTATACACAAGTACACATTTCATCCTCTAATAAATTTTATATAGCTTAAAGCAAAAGAACCTTACTGGACTTCTTGTCTCCGATCGCACCTATAAATATCACGGAATTGAATCAAAATATTTGCTTTATTTATTTACGTGACCAACTAGTATATCATGCTTTTTCAAAATTTATCTTTAAAAACAAAGATTTTGACACTATTTTATCCACTTTTTATTTATCATTATAGTTGTTTTCGAATAATATGGACACTTACCACTGAGAAGGGAGAACATAGTTCTCAACCTGGCTGCATTTTAGAATCATGTAAGAAAGTTAAAAAAGAAAGAATTGGAGTGGGCATTTAGCCCAGTGTATCAGATTTTCACATTCCATTGCAGAGTCTCTGGTCCAAATCCCAACTCCTATTCCTGACTCCAGTTTCTACCCAGTGCAGACCCTGGGAGGCAGCAGTTATAGCACAAGTAATTGGGTTCAAGCCACCCTGACCACTGGCTGCAGGCTCAGCCCACCCCAGGCCACTGTGGATTGTCACCTTCTGTAACTCCACCAAAGAGTGATTTTGAGTCCCTCCCATTATCATAGGGCACAACAGTAAAGCCAATAAGCGCAACCCTGGTGAAGTAATAATCTGTAGACTTTGTGGCCAAGGACATGGAGATCTCCACTGAAACTAGAGTAAGCAACCTGAGGGCCAAATCCCTTTTAGCCAAGCAAAGATTAACAGTGTGATATAAAGCATTTGGCTTTGAGATCAGACAGATTAGAAATTACATTCTAGGCCTACTGTGTATTTACTGTGGGCAAGTCTCTTTGCTTGCATGACCTTTAATTTCTCATGTATAAAACGAGAACAATAATACCAACATTAAAGAGAAGCTGTGATTATTAAGAAAATACACATAATTTGGCTGCCAACTCCTAGCACATTAATTCCCTGAAACCCCTTGTGTGAACTCTTGGAACTATCTTCCTTCAAGTCCTAAAGCACATTAGATGATTCTTAAGAAATATATTTACCCAGGGCTGCAGTGAAATCACACTGACCTTACTTCATGAAGGTAACAAATCATGACTTGCTATTTGTGAGTTTCATCCTTGAATTCTGCTTATATCTATTTGCCAGAGACTTCTAAGTTTATAGGTTGCCCTTTAAAAGACACAGAATTACTCACGCCCTTAAAAAATCCTGGACTTGCATCAGCCAGAAACGTTGAGATTCACTCCTTCCCACCCGCACACCCATCTTCATTTACCGTCTTTCATCCTTTATACATGACACTTTTGGCACAGTGCCTGGAAGGGAACTCATGACCCATAAAGTTAACTTACCTCGGGAGTAGTAGACAAACAGGCTTAATTTAACCCAGAAGACACCAAGAAATAATAACTTGGAAATTTAGAACAGGCTGAGCTAATGCATGGGCTGCCTTGAGAACTATCATTTATAGTAGAAGGTACAGCACTCAGGCCGGGGTTAGCTCACTCGGTGGCAAGGAGCCAGCAGCCACGTTTCAACTTTAATTATAACATAACTGCTAGGTTTCTGCTCTACATATTCTAGGGAATTTTATTGGCCAAGTGTGTCCATCTGTCTTGTTCCTAAGCAAGCCACCATGAGTAAACTTGTGACTCAGGCAAAGGTAGCGTAGTATGTTCAGGGCTACTTCACATCACTCCCCACTAATTCTTCCCAAAAGAGAAAATCATAAAATTATAGCCTCATTATGTAAGTTTGGATCCTTAGGTATTCTTAACTGGAACAATTGTTTTAGTGTATTTGAGAATTTATGAATGTATTTTTAAGAAAGTGAGGTCAGGGTAGGGGCTGGTACAACTGATTCTGAAACATTTTATTTCAACAACTTATCTCTGCCACACAATTCAACACTTCTGAAGAGGAAAATGGGAAAATTAAGAAATACGAGTGACCTAGAGTCCAAGAGAAACCATGGAATCTGGTGTTGTTATTATGAGGCTGTCTTTTCCAGTCTACTTGACTTCACAAATCTGCATTCACTCCAGAGGTGGAAGGCAGTTACTATGAGGAAGAGCCACTCAAGAATCTTCCCTCGTTGACTTAACAGCAGACACCAGTGTGGGCTAATGGGAACTTCCATAGTTGACTGGTGCTTCTTTCTCTTTCACCTTTGAATGGCTTTGAACTGTGATTGTTTTGACTCTTTCCTACTCCTAAATGCAGCCTGTGTAGGGGACAAGCAATGTCAAGGACCAACCACGCAGAAGGGATAATGTATTCTCCTGAACCAAGGGGAGCTAACACCGGGCTAGAGAAAAGCAGGGATTGAAAGAGAAGGACACAGCATTTCTCCTTCTTATTGCTAATGGCAGTTCATTATGATTTTCAGAAAGGGGTATCTTTGCTCAATAGCTTCCCTCGTCCTAAGTTGAATGATACCTGCTAAATATGAGATAGTTTTCAATTGTGGACTAGAATCAGAAGGAGACATGTACTAGAGTCTAGAGCCACTCATTCTTTTATTTAAAAATATTTATTCAGCCCCTGCGGTGTGCAGAGGATACTGCTAGATGCTAGCAATCTGAAGAATAAGAACAGGAGAATTCCAAACAGCCATATTTCAGAAGGGACATAGATATATACAGTTGGCCCTCTCTATCCATAGGTTCTGCATCTATAGATTCAACCAACCATAGTTTAAACATATTTACAAAATGGACTGGTGCTGTGCCTCATTGACACTGACATCCCATTTCAAAGTGTTGGTTCAAGTCCCAGTTTCTGTGCTTCTGATCCAGCTTCCTGCTAATGCACCTGAGAAAATGGGATGATAGCCTGAATTCTGGATCCCTATCATTCATGTGGGAGACCAAGAGGGAGTTCTTGGCTCTTGGCTTCAGTCTGGCTAAGACCTAGCTGCTGCAGCCATCCGGGGAGTGAAACATTAGCTGGAGGATCCCCATGACCACCCCCCCAACTCTTTTGCTCTGCATTTCAAATAAAAATAAAGAAATAATATTTTAAAGATTATTTTATTTATTTGAAAGGCAGAGCTACAGAAAGAGAAAGGGAGAGACGAGAGAGGTCTTCAATTCACTGGTTCACTCACTACATGGCCACAACAACCCTGGATGGGCCAGGCCAAAGCCAGGAGCCAGAAGCTTCTTCCGTTTCTCCTACAGGGGGCAGGGGTCCAAGCACTGGCTGTCTTCTGCTGCTTTCTCAGGTACATTAGCAGGGAGATGGATTAGAAGCCATGCAGCTGTGCCACAAACTGGCACCCATGCGGGATGCTGGTGTTGCAGGCAGCAGTTTTACTTGCTACACCACAAAGGTGACCCCAACATAAATATCACTCAAAAAAAAAATAGAAAAACATGCATCTTTGCAGTTTGCTTTCTTGTAAATATTTCATTAACAATACAGCATAACAATCATTTATTTACTATTTACATTGTTTTAAATATCACAAATAACATAGAGATGACTTAAAATATACAGCCGATTATGTGGGTGATAGGCAAATGCCGGGCCATTTTACATCAGAGGCTTGGGCATTCACGGGTTTGTTAAGCGGGTATCTACAAATACTAATGGGAATTGTATTAATATGGATATGTGTGCAAATACACATAAGGACATTTGGTATATACAATGCGGACTTGATTTTCATATCATGAGCAGGAGAGAAGGAGTTATACTGTGACTTGTTCAGATAAAATAAGCAGTAATGTGATCTTGTCAAGAGCTATTAAAGCAGAAGGAAGAACCCATAAAAGATCAGTACAAAGTGAGATTAACTTTGGATGGGACCAAGGATGTTCCTAAAGAGATGTTGTGATCACAGCTGGAAGGAGAACACTTTAGATCCTGGGGGACTTCCTCAGGTTAACACAGCAAAAACAACTCTACAAACGACCCCCTGGTGTCTCCATTTAAGGCTGAAATGGTGACACGTGGGTCCTAGGCCTTGCTGTAGTCACCACCATAAATCAGTGTCAACTTCAGGAAAGTAAAACCAGAGAAGCATCTTGCCTTCTTGTCCCCAGCCTGCCTTCTTAACACAGCCAACTGCACTGAGCCCTTAGCTGGAGCAGACATCTGGGGTCCAAGCTGCAAAGAACACAAAGTAAATGATGTGAAAGAAAAGGAAGGAGGCGGCTCAACTGGATCTTCAAGGGTGGCGAAATCCCAGCAACAGTTTCTACACTGAAATCCCAGAGCCCACTCTTCTCCGCTGTCCCTGTGTCCTGTACATGCTCCTGAGAAGCAGCAGTTCGTGGCAGGGGGTGGGAGGTGGGGAGCAGGGCCAGGGAGGCCAGGCCATTCATCCCAGTCCAGTCCTCACTGCACCACTCATTTTGTTTAAACATTGTGATCCTATGAATTTTCATTAGTGGAAAAGAATCCACAGATAAAAAAAAATGTAAAATACTGTTATAGGCTAGCAAGCAGAACACTAAGGGTCAGGACAAGTGGGATGTAATATTGGCTCTGAGACATCATGTGTAAGTGGAGATAATATCAGGTTCTTTGTTTTCCACGTAGGAGTATATAAACAATCAAATAGGCCAATGTGCATTAAAGGACTTTGTAAAACTAAAAACTGTGATACCAATTTAAACACAGCATTTATAGCACTTAGCAGACTGCAGGTCATTTGTTTATGAACAGTGTTTCCCTGGTGGAGCTGAAGGCTAATCTTTTCCTCACTTACTCTGTAACATCCGTGATGATGTGCAAGGTGAACAGCCCATTGCTGCGATGCTACTCCTTGGTTCCGTAGTTTTGGAAAGGTTGTTATCTTGCACTGCATCATGGTATAATGGGTTAAACTGCATCACCTGCATCTGCTACATGTTCCTGTTCTGCTACCAATCCAGCTTCCTGCTAATGTGCCTGGGAAAGCAGCAGCTGCCACCCACATGGGAGACTTGGATGGACTTCCAGACTCTTGGCTTTATTTTGGCTCAGCCCCAGTCCCTGCAGCCATTTGAGGAGTAAACCAGCAGATGGAGACTGGACTCTTTTCTCTCTCTCTCTCTCTGTGTGTGTGTGTGTGTGTGTGTGTGTGTGTGTCTCCCTCCTTCTGTCACTCTTGTTTCAAATAAATAAAAAGATTGTTATCTTGCTGTTGTTCCTTTACTCTGATTTAGCAACAGAACTCTTTTTTTTGGGAGGGAGAATGTGGTAATGAACTTTTATTTAGAATGTTACCATTATTATTATTTTAAGAATAAAGCAGGCTGAACCAGCTGAAATGGGAGGGGGCCCTCCTGGCTGGGATGCAGAACACCTGTGAGGACCCCCAGAGCTCAACTGGTCATGACTGAATTATTCCCAGTGCATATATTGCTGGGTTGGCACCACCTTCCAGATGCATATTTCGATACTGAAGCTTTATTCTGTCCTCTAAATAATGTCATTGTTTTTCCATTTTGTTTTAAAGCAGTGCAGGTCACTTGGAAATCCATAGTGATATTTTGGGTTTTACTTATTCATTTTTATTTATTATGGAGAGAGACAGAGAGAGAGAGAGAGAGAGACAAAGAGAGAGAGAATTAATATGAATATATCTAGGGCTATTCCATCTGAGAAACAGATAATTAATTATGGATATTTAATCAGCTGCTTCTCTCCCCAAATGGCCAAGAGGCAGAAACTCAATCCAGATCTCCACATGGGTGGCAGGGACACCTGCCATCACTTGTTGCCTCCCAGAGTGCACTTTTGCAGGAATCAGAAGCAAAGCTGAGTGTGGAAACAAGAGACTCCGACATGGGATGCAGGCACCCCAAGGGCATCTCTACCACTGTGTCAAACACTTGCCTCAATGTTAACATTTCATTACAGTTCTAATTTTACACCTTGTAATGGATTCACTTTCAGTTAAGAAATTACCTTTTCCCCCCTGCACGTAATGCTGACAGTGCTAAAAATTCATAGCTAGAAAGGTGTTCAGTTCATTCTAGCTAAGCAATCATTGTTTTTTCCTTTAATCTCACCATTTTGAACTGAGTTGACCAGGATTTGTAACTGTGTTCCTCTTTTTTTTTTTTTTTTTTTTGACAGGCAGAGTGGACAGTGAGAGAGAGAGAGACAGAGAGAAAGGTCTTCCTTTGCCCTTGGTTCACCCTCCAATGGCCGCTGCGGATGGTGCACCACACTGATCCAAAGGCAGGAGCCAGGTGCTTCTCCTGGTCTCCCATGGGGTGCAGGGCCCAAGCACTTGGGCCATCCTCCACTGCACTCCCTGGCCACAGCAGAGAGCTGGACTGGAAGAGGAGCAGCCGGGACAGACAGACTCCGGCGCCCCGACTGGGACTAGAACCCGGTGTGCCGGTGCCACAAGGCAGAGGATTAGCCTAGTGAGCCGTGGCGCCGGCCAACTGTGTTCATCTTAACAGAACCCAAGTGGATCTGTTGATGCTTCCTGAGTGAGACTAGACACCTTGCTCCAAATTGGCATATTTTGTGTCTGACTTATTTCCAAGTCTCCTTCTCCAGTGTTTTCATCCACACTCTAAGCTATTTTTTAAATCTTTCTTATTAAACCCTTCCGTTGAACTTAATGAGATTTTTCTATCTTGTAAAATTCACAAAATCAGAAACTCCAACTAAATTTATATCCTTAGTACACTTCCAATTATTCAAAACTAAATTTAACTAGATAAACTCTAAAAGAACTAACCCATCCCCCATAGTTCATTTTACACATTTTGTATCTATAATATAGTTAATTACTATATCACATAATAAAGTATTAGAAGATAAATTTATTGTATTACTCTATTGTTAAGGATTTTTCATACAAATACATGTTTCAAATGTTAGTATTATTGATTGGAGAAGCACAGCAGGTAGGAAATGTCACATTTCATATTTCTTTATATATATATGTATGTATATATATATTCTTAGCTAAAATTATGGTTCTGCACACCAGTTGCTGACTAAGCTGGTTAAGTATCAGTCACTCCTCCGGGAGGACAGATGCACCTTGGTGTTTTATTAAAATTCTGCTGATACTGGTGAGCTCACTTCCTTTAGATAGGAATACTTCATCAGTATCCTAGAAATGCTGGCAAATGTTTGGCATTTTGAGTGCAGCTTAATATTAACTTTTGATCTTGTATTTAACTGATGCTATTTAAGAAGTGTGATACTAAGAATAGGAAATAATATTTAAAAGTAGTTCATCCCTGAGGCCTGTGAGACCCTCAGTGACACGTTTTAAAGTTTGATCAGGAAGTTCTCTAACATTCTGTCTCACCAGAGACTCAAACAATCTACGTATCCTTCATCTTCCAAACATAAAAAGACCTTCTTTTGTAAAAACGGATCTGTATGTACTATATTTTAAATTAGATTTATTAGAACAATCTCAGTATATTGATTTCAACAGTTTGCATCACACAGAAACACAAAATGTAAAGCACTTGTTTGAGTGCTAGTTATACCATTAATTCACATGGTACAACACATTAAGGACAGAGGTCCTACATGGAGAGTAAGTGCACAGTGACTCCTGTTGTTGATTTAACAATTGACACTCTTGTTTATGGCATCGGCAATCCCCTGAGGCTCTTGTCATGAGTTGCCGAGGCTATGGAAGCCTCTTAAGTTCGCCAACTCCAATCTTATTCAGACAAGGTCATAGTCAAAGTGGAAGTTCTCCCCTCTATTCAGAGAAAGGTACTTCCTTCTTTGATGGTCCGTTCTTTCTGCTGGATTCTCACTTACAGAGATCTTTCATTTAGGTCATTTTTTTTTTTTTTGCCACACTGTCTTGGCTTCCCATGCCTGAAATACTCTCATGGGCTTTTTAGCTGGATCCGAATGCCTTAAGGGCTGATTCTGAGGCCACAGCAGTGTTTAGGACATCTGCCATTCTATGAGTCTGCTGTGTATCCTGCTTCCTATGTTGGAACTGAATATTCATGTGTTTGTGAGTGTGTACACACACCCACAAACACAGTTCCAGAGACCTCAATTCATTTATAATATTCCCCTGCTCTGGTAGTAAATTGAAAAAAAAATTCTTTCCTCACCAATTTTTTTTCCATTTTTTCAATCAATGTTAATGTGCAGTTCACCTACTATGTACTGAGCATCTCATCAGTTACTGGGTAGTTATCAAGAGAGATATGGCCATTTAACCTAGGATTGCTATTCACTTGGCAAAATAGGCAATGCATCAATCAAAGTAAATATGGTCCTTGAAGGACATGGAGTGGAGAAGGATCCTGCAAAAGGAGCTAGTCCAGCACAGCCTCTAAGGCACCTCTCACAGCACACAATGCTCTCACAGAGAACTGGGATGAAAAGGACCAGCAAAGCTTGCAAAGACGAGCACCCTGGGAGTGGCAGAAAACAGCGCAGTATTTTCTGACATCCCACCCACTACTGTGGCTGGAAGAGGAACAGGTGGAATGAGCCAGATGGCCAGACCTTTTAGGACCTCCAGGCCCAGGATGAGGCGCCTAAATCTTAATCAAAGTGTGAGGGAGGCTAAGGAGGGACATGCAGAGATGTGACTTCTGTTTTTGTGTTTCCTCCAGCTCCTGGGTGAAGACAGGATTGGCAATGAGACCATGCTGTGCAGTCACAGGGACAAATGATGCTACCTTAGATGGGATGGGGAGCAATAGAGCCAGGGAAAGATGGAAAAGGGATGGAAAGAGGGAGGAGGCAGGAGACAGAATGAGAGAGAGACTCTACTTTATTTATTTATTTATTTATTTGACAGATAGAGTTAGTGAGAGAGAGAGAGAGAGATGGAGAGAAAGGTCTTCCTTCCGTTGGTTCACCCCCCAAATGGCCACTATGGTCGGAGCTATGTTGATCCAAAGCCAGGAGCCAGGTGCTTCTCCTGGTCTCCCATGGGGTGCAGGGCCCAAGTACTTGGGCCATCCTCCACTGCCCTCCTGGGCCACAGCAGAGAGCTGGACTAGAAGAAAAAATTCTAGAGCAAGTGGGACTAGAACCCTGCACCCATATGGGATGCCAGCGCCGCAGGAGGGGATTAACCAAGTGAGCTGCTCCCTCTACTTTTTCTTAAACAAAATGACTTTGTAAAAAACACAGGCACATAATTCATGTGTGTGCAAGAGACAACAGAATAAGAAAATAAACCCAAATTCAATTACTCTGAATTAGATAACTTTCTCAATATGTAAGCAATTATATAGAATATTCACATGCACAAATATGCATGTATTAATATTAGGCTCACTTTCTCCAGTTTTTTTGTCATTGTGGAAATCCCACCAAATTTTTAATTGGGTATTTTATAATTTAATGATAGGGTCGTATTGCAGTTTTCCCATTCCTTCCCCATAGAAGGGTTTTCACTTGTCAGGTTTTTTTGGTTTTTTTTTTTTTGTATTTTTTTTAGATTTTATTTTATTTATTTGAAAGACAGAGTTACAGAGAGAGGTAGAAACAGAGTGAGGTAGAAACAGAGAGAGAGATCTTCCATCTGCTAGTTCACTCTGCAGATGGCCACAACGGCTGGAGCTGCGCTGATCCAAAGCCAGGGGCCAGGAGCTTCTTCCAGGTCTCCCATGTGAGTGCAGGGACCCAAGGATTGGGCCATCTTCCACTGCTTTCCCAGGCCATAGCAGAGAGCTGGATGGGAAGTGGAGCAGCCGGGACTAGAACGGGCACCCATATGGGATGCCAGTGCTTCAAGCCAGGGCTTTAGCCTGCTGCATCACAGCACCTGCCCCTACTTGTCATTTTTTTTGCAACCTTAATCAGTGCTATTTTAAATGACCTCATTATAGACTGTTGTCTTTATTTATATTTTTTAGAGACACTTAGATTATGAATCTATATTTCCATATTGTGATTTTTAAAAGCTAGAAACATTCCCATGTATAACACTAGTTTATAAGAACAAGCTTCACTCCATGTATCCAGCAAAGCTGCCATCATTTTTTTCTTTCTGGCTATCCATGCCTTCATCACTGCAAATCCTTTATATGACAGCCTCGCCCACCAAGCACACCCACACTAGACTTCTAATGAGGAGCAGGTCACATAAAGACGAGGTGAAGAGTCCATTCTGGGAAGGTGGGAAGAGTTAGCCTAACTTTGAGAGAAGGAAATAGGAATAAAATCCAGCAAAGCAAAAGTTTGCTTTTGAACACATCAGGTTTAAGATGCCTCTGCCACTTGCAAGTCGAGATTTTAGGCAGGCAGGTGGATATGGATGTAGAGTTGCAAGGGACATAGCGGGCTAGATGGAAGAATGCCAAGGTACAGAAAGTATCTGCAGCCATGGGGTTGGAGGACACCACTCAAGAAGAATATAAGGAAGGAAGATGGGTTGCTCCCTAGCCTGAACGTTGAGGATCTTTAAATGCAGAAGTTACAGGAGAGACTGTGCAACAAACTGATGAGGCACCCCCCTGCCCCGCCCCAGCAGAAAGAGGTAAACAAGCCGCTGTGAAATTAGGAAAGACAACTAAGTGCTTGGCATTCCAGTAACATATCACGTCCTTTCAAGACAGAAGACGCAAGAGCACTTTAAGGTGCATGTCAGAGTGGAAAGCAGATTGAAGTGTACTGAGAAGTGAGAAAGGCACACTGAACTCTGAAGAAAGTCTACATCCAGAGAAGGTGATCCTATATTCTCTTCTTGAATCTTGGAAGCCCAGAAGGGAAGATGTGCACACACAAGTATACAGGAAGGGACCAGTGTTCTGGTACTCACCTCCTTCCCCCTCTCTGGTTCCTGGAGAAGGCTGCTGTGACAAGTGATCCTGTACCCTCTACATGGCCATGGGTGGTGGCGTTGTGAGGCATAGACGGTCTGGTCATCCTCCTAGCTCTTTTTCAGCCCAATGTGTTAGAGAAAAGGCATCAAAAGTCTGCAAATCTGCCATGGAGTCCATGAGGATGTAAGGAAACCAGAAACTACAGGGTCAAAAGTCTGGATGAGGACTTGGATGTCATACATGCATAACCTTTCAGTGATCTGTATGTAGTCTGACGGACAGCTGTAAGGAGTCAAATCAGCAGGACAAGGCAGCTGGACCCTTGCCTAGCCTAAACTGTCTAAACAGCCAGCTCTCTGTAATGAGACATTGTGTTCCTAAAAATCACCATGCCACGAAAACAATCACAGCATAAACCACAGGGATTCCTAGAGAAAGGAGGTTTGGTTTGGTCACAACACTCAAATACCAGAAAACACGCACACACACACACACACACACAAAAGAAAGGAGGAAAATCATTTGAACTTAATAAAAATGGTAGCACAGTTTCACACACGGTAAGTGGTTAAGAAACACATAAATACTATAATAAATACAGTACTTTGCCTTGAAAAAGACCTGAAATCTGCCCCTTGGAAGTGTGGCAGCTTGGGAAGTATTGAAAAGACAGAAAGTTGCAACCTTGAATAATGATGGCAGTGATGGAAAATTGGGAAACTATAAACTGAGGCATCTGGCAGACA
This sequence comes from Oryctolagus cuniculus, assembly GCF_964237555.1. Classification (NCBI taxonomy): domain Eukaryota; kingdom Metazoa; phylum Chordata; class Mammalia; order Lagomorpha; family Leporidae; genus Oryctolagus; species Oryctolagus cuniculus. The sequence continues at coordinate 151,020,400 of NC_091436.1, forward strand.
CTTGAGATGTGTGTATTTTGTATATTCCTACAGGGCTTAGTTCTGCTGAGTAGTTGTCTGCATTCCTCTATAGTTGTTTTTTTTTTTTTTTTGCTGAAAAATTTAAGTGTAAACAAGTGAAACCAGGATTTATGCTCAAACTTCTCTAATACATCAGTCGTGCTTTCAAAACAAGACTTAGGGTGGAACTGACCTTCCGAAAAATTCATCAGCTGCACACAGCCACATATTAGCAATTGTCAGGCAGGGCACTTTCAGGGACCAGCAGCAGAGTCTAGGGGCCTTTCTGTGCGAGGCCAAGCAGACACGTAGAACCCCTTGCACAGCCAATCTCTGTCTGAAAGAAGAGAAGGAAGAAGTGAAGAGTAGAATTGGGACTAATTATATCGAGGGACTGAGGAAAATCTGACGCAACCATAGTAGAATTATTAGACTTTTCTAACTTCTAATCCAGGGGTCCAGATTTAATCTCATGATCCCACTCTCTGCTGACTATCAGAGAATAGTGTATGTTAGGGACTTGAACAACACAGGATCAGTTTTAGAGAAATAAAGGAGATACAAAACTGCATATTCTCTTCAAAAGCATGAATGGGTGTAACTAAGTGAATGTGTATAGACAATCATTTTGATAAATGCATATAAGGAGTTGAGAAATGGGCAAATAACTGAAATGAAATACATAAGTTCCACAGATTTTTGGGAGTAGTTTGTGTATTTTAAGGTAAGACTATCCACTTGGCTATTTCTTTTATTCAGCAATTGCAATGTGAACAAGAAGACAAGGAATTCTTCAGCCAGCGATATCCAATCAGTTTGCCAAGTTAGTGTAAAGGGAGATTTTCTCTTTGATGGAGCACAGTTGTTGTTGAGAGAAGAGAAAAGATGGCATCCAGGTAGCAAAATAATTCAAGGAAGAATCAAATCTTCCTTCCTGGTCCTGCTGGAGAAGAGATTTGAAAAACAAATAGACACCTCTTGAGACACCTCAGGAAAGAGCGACAAGGAAAGGAATGTTTCAAGAATTAAGAGCCTTCGAGGGCTCTTTTCTCATCATTGATGATGATCTAGAGAGCACCATGGAGGCCAGGAGGGGAATCTAGGCAGAAATCTGCATCATATCAGGCATCACGCAGAAAGATAAGAAGAGAAAGAGAGTAAAAGAGCAATGTTCTGGAAGTTTGGCCTTCAGGAACTGAATATGGTGAACATGGACCCAAGAACTCATGAGAGGAACGTGCTAAAGTGCTGAAGTTCAACTGTCATGCTGAGTAGCACCAGAGATTGTTTCCTCAGAATGGCAGCTGCCATTAAGGAAGGGAAAAGAATGAGACTTTGTTATTCACTTGGGTCCGTGTCACACTGTAGGTTCGTGATTGATGTCTCTGGGTCGCACAACTTTATCAAGCTGGGTTCACCAATTGAGAAAATTGAGAATCAGAAAATATAAGTATTTTTTTTCCAGATTCATGAATAAAATTGACAATATTCAACGCCAACCCTAATATCAAAATACATGCTGTTTAATATCCACTAAGATCTTTGACCCTACATAGCACAAGGGTGATGTTGGTAAAAATGAAAGTTATTGCAAATTAATAGAAAAACAAAAAAGATACATTCTGGTCTTAATAGAGCATTTAAACTGTTAATACATAGAGTGCAGTTCATTCTTTTTTTCTCATTTATTTTTGATGAATGAACTACTGAAAAATATGAAAAAGAAGTGGTATTAACACATTCAGACATCTTAGACTAGAAGATCTGAAAAGGGAAGATCACCATCTATTTGGGTGAACTTGGTACAATGAGGATTCTTAGAATCATTAAAATGTGAACTGTCTAAGCCTAAAATAGTAGCTGTGACATTTCAATTCATAAACATTATTCACTGAGTGAATGAATTAATGAACTTGTGAATAACCAGGCTTCGGTCAAGGCAACTCCACTTACTAACCATTTGATATTGATCAAAGTAGACTATTTAAACTCATTGAATCTTATACTTTCTTGAATTTGTGAAAATAATGAAGTACCTACCTATACTTCAAGTAAAGAAGAAAAGGACAGAAACTAGCCTTTGTTGAACTGATTTCACAGATAGGCTTTTTCCCTTAATCACTGGGTTATCAATATTCAAGAGCTTTGTAAGCTTTTATAAGTGGTAAATTTACTAAATAATTTGTACATGAGCTTCTATTGAATACTCATTGGTCTAAACAATATATGAGTACCTTTGGAACTTGAATGACATATTTACAATAAGCAAAAGAAAATAAAAGATATTGTTATATCATGGAGAGAGATCACCAGGCCATATGTGTGTATTAAGAAAAGATGAAGTAACCGGCACCGCGGCTCAGTAGGCTAATCCTCCGCCTTGCGGCGCCGGCACACCGGGTTCTAGTCCCGGTCAGGGCACCGGATTCTGTCCCGGTTGCCCCTCTTCCAGGCCAGCTCTCTGCTGTGGCCAGGGAGTGCAGTGGAGGATGGCCCAAATCCTTGGGCCCTGCACCCCATGGGAGACCAGGAGAAGCACCTGGCTCCTGCTTTTGGATCAGCGCGGTGCGCCGGCTGGCCGCAGCACCGACCGCAGCGGCCATTGGAGGGTGAACCAACGGCAAAGGAAGACCTTTCTCTCTGTCTCTCTCTCTCACTGTCCACTCTGCCTGTAAAAAAAAAAAAAAAAAAAAAAAAAAAAAAAAAAGATGAAGTTAAATTTCTAATAAACATAAACATATGCCAATAGAGGCAAGATCCTAGTGAGTCCTTATACTTAATTAGAAATGACAGAGCAGGGCCGGTGCCATGGCTCACTAGGTTAATCCTTTGCCTTTGGCACCGGCATCCCATATGGGTGCTGGTTCTAGTACTGGTTGCTCCTCTTCCAGTCCAGCTCTCTGCTGTGGCCCGGGAAGGCAGTGGAGGATGGCCCAAGTGCTTGAGCCCTGCACCCACATGGGAGACCAAGAAGAAGCAACTGGCTCCTGGCTTCGGATCAGTGCAGCACCAGCTGTAGAAGCCATTTGGGGGGTGAACCAACAGAAGGAAGACCTTTCTGTCTCTCTCTCTCTCTCTGTCTATAACTCTACCTTTCAAATAATAAAAAAAAGAAATGACAGAGCTAAACTATTTCTCAGCTGTGCAAGCAATAGACTCCTGTACTGAGTCTCAAGAGTTCCAAATCAACATGTCACTACAGCATAAAATACAGGTTATTTTGTTAAAAGTTGAAGAGACACTCAAAGGTAAAACAAGAAACGGTGTTAAGACCTCCTTAACTACAATCTAATTTTATAAACTTCAATATACATTATGAAGCTCATGTCCTCCTGGGAGGTTTTGAATTATTTCTATCCCACAGTCCTCTTTCTAAAATTGAGTTTTGATAGAATTGTAAATAAAAGTAGGACAAACTCGGTCAAAACAAGAACTAGTTCTTGTTCCAATGAGTTTATCACCAAAAGGCACAACTAAAGTACAAAAGAAAAATGAAATAGGTATGTAGAAGCTAATGGCTTGAGTGTAATTATTTTTAGACTGGGAACCTGGAATATAATTTCTTAAAATAAAAAATAGATGAAAACAATACTAAAGGGAAACTTGTATCTAAAGAGTGGTACTTGTATGTTAAGGGCAAACCTATTAACATACAGGAGGATGATTTTAGCTGCAATAGGATCAGTTCCCTCACGTCATTAACTGGAAATTAATACCAGAACTTAGAAGTAGTAGTTAAGGTACTATGATGTGGGGACCTTAATCATTAAGCTAAATACCTGCTCCCCTACCTCCTTTTATAAATCTGACCTTCTCCAAAGTACTGTGAATTAGATATGGTAGCTTGCCTAAGAAGACAATGAAAGTTGCATGGTGTGAAGGATTGGTTCAACATTCACCAGTCTACACATGTGATACATCACACTAACAAACTGAAGAACAAAAACTATATAATTATTTAAATAGATGCAAAGAAAGAATTTTACATAATATAACATCCTTTCATCGTGAAAAATCTTAAGCAAATTGGGTAAAGAAGGAACATTCCTCAACACAATCAAGGTAACTTATGACAAACGCACAGCCAGTGTTTTATTGAATGGGGAAAAGTTGGAAGCATTCCCATTAAGATCCAGAACCAGCCAAGGATGCACACTCTTTCCATTGCTATTGAATATAGCACTGAAGGTTTTAGACAGAACCATTAGGCAATAAAAAGAAATCAAAAGGATGCAAATTGGAAAGGAGGAAGTTGACATATTTCTATTTGCAAATCACATGATTCTATAAATAGGGGAACCAAAAGACTCAACTAAGAGATTATTGGAACTCACAAAAGACTTTGGTAAAGTAGCAGGATATAAAATTAACACACAAAAATTAATAGCCTTTGTATATGCAGACAATGCCATGGCTGGGAAAGAACTTCTAAGATCAATCAATTCACAAAAGCTACAGAAAATTAAATACCTTGGAATATATTTAACCAAGGAGATAAAATATCTCTATGATGAAAATTTCAAAATATTAAAGAAAGAAATAGTAGAGGACACAAAAACCAGAAGAATCTTCCATCTTCAGAGATTGGAAGAATTAATATCACATAATGTCCAAACTATTGAAAGCAATTTACAGATTCAATGGGATTCTAATCAAAATACCAATGACATTCTTCTTAGATTTAGAAAAAAATGATGCCAAAATTCATATGGAAATACAAGACACTGCATAGCTAAAGCAATCTTATACAATAAAAACAAAGCCAGAGGCATCACAATACCAGATTTCAAGACATACTACAGGGCAGTAATAATCAAAACAACCCAGTACTGGCACAAAAATAGGCATGTATGGAACAGAATAGAAATTCCAGAAATCAATGCATAACCAACTTCTCTTTGACAAAGAAGCTAAAATCAATCCCTGGACAGTCTCTTCAACAAATGGTGCTGTGAAAACTGGATCTCCATGTGCAGAAGTATGAAACTAGACCCATACCTTACTCCCTACACAAAAATCCACTCAATATGGATCAAAGACCTAAATCTACAACCCAATATTATCAAATTACTAGAGAACATTGGGGAAACCCTGCTAGACATTGGAATAGGCAAAGTCTTCTTGGAAAAGACATCAAAGCACAGGCAGTCAAAGCCAAATTTACAAGTGGCATTACATCAACCTGAGAAGCTTCTGTACTGTAAAACAAACATTCAGCAAAGCAAAGAGACAACCAATAGAATGGGAGAAAATATTTGCAAACTATGAAACTGATAAAGGATTAATATCCAGAATCTACAAAGAGCTCAAAAAACTCAACAACAATAAAACAAACAATCCAGTTAAGAAATGGGCAAAGACTTTAAAAGGCATTTTCAAAAGAGGAAATTCAAACGACCAACAGATACATAAAAAAATGCTCAGGATCACTAGCCATCAGAGAAATGCAAATCAAAACCACAATGAGGTTTCACATCACCCCAGTTAGAATGGCTCTCATACAGAAATTACCAAACCACAAATGCTAGCAAGGATGTAGGGATAAAAGTGCCCTATTCCACTGTTGGTGGGAATGTAAACTAATATAGCCATTGTGGAAAACAGTATGGAGATACCAAAGAAATCTGAAAATAGATCTACCATATAACCCAGGCATCCACTCCCGGGAATTTACCTAAAGAAATGAAATCAACATATGAAAGAGTTATCTGCACTCCCCCCCCCCCATATTTATTACAGCTCAATTCACAAAGCTAAGATATGGAATCAACCCAGATGTCCATCAGCTGATGAATGGATAAAGGATTTATGGTATAAATACACCATGGAATACTACTCAGTGGTTAAAAAAAAGATAAAATGAAATCCTGTCTTTTACAGCAAAATGGATGGAACTGGAAACCATTATACTTAGTGATTTAAACCAGTCCCAAAAAGACAAAGACCATACGTTTTCCCTGATCTCAGGTAGCTAATAAAGTACCTAAAATATAATCTACAAGAGTGAAATTGACACTTTGAGATTCAAATATTGTTTACAACCCTTGCCTTGACTGTTGAGGAACAGTGTTTGTTTCCTTCATACTATGGGTTGAACTTTTTATTTAGCATAGACCATGCACTTTACAAGTGTAAAGTAAACTGAAAATAGACTTCTGTAAAAAGGGAACCTCAAGGTACATTGTCCTATAAATCTGAAGATGGGATTGATTCATCCAACATACAAAAATCACTAGGGGGCTAGCAGTGGAGATACAGTTGGTTGTTCCACCTTATAACTTACGACAGACAATTATTTATCTTAAGCTACTGCCAATCTCATGAATGAAAGCATACTTCTTGTTGAATTTGAGGTATTTTTTCTTTATGATACATTATTGATTATGACTACTCATGAATGAATTTATTGTCTAATCAATGCTCTTTTATGAGGAACTTGATTTCTAGCTGAGTAGTGTAAGATCTGTCTTAAATATAATACTTACACCTAACTACAGTGATGTATACATATAAACAAATTGCTAAACTCAATGAATAAATAAATTCCAATAGGATTTTTATGCTTATGAAACCTAGAGTAAATAATGAAATATATTCATCAAATATTTAGGAGAAAAGACATGAACACAAAGGGAATAAATTACTAGGTGAAAAAAAGTCACGAAATAAAGAACAAAATAAAGTTTCAATAGCAGATCTTTACACATAAAGGGAGCATCAGTTCCACAGCTGGTGCTGTGCGGATCTGAAGCCAGGAGTGATACTTCTTCCTGGTCTCCCATGCAGGTGCAGGGCCCAAGCACTTGGGCCATCCTCCACTGCCTTCCCGGGCCACAGCAGAGAGCTGGACTGCAAGAGGAGCAACCACAACTAGAACCCAGTGCCCATAAATACAATATAATAAAAAAAGGGAACATATATTTAACTGCATTTAATGACGTTATTCTCCAGAAAATCTTAACAATAAAACTTGCAAATTATTTATGCTAATAATTATCGAATTATTTCATATTGTTCAGTTAATCTCAAGAGTAAAGTATTTTGAAAATTAAAGATATTTCATAATGTTAGTGATGAGTGATGGAGGAAGGAAACATCATTATATTCTTAGAATAATAACCATGAACTCTATCAAATCTGTTTTCCATATTAATAGCATGAGAATTAATGAGAATTGTGTTGTAATAATTATCACACTTCTGCTATGACCCTCAGAATCGAATGTATTAATAAATTCCTTAAAAATAAAAATAAAATCTTGGATAAGAAATAGAAAGGTGCCTCAGTTCGCTGTACAGTGATTGCAAAGTTGGAGCTTGAATCCTGGAGCTCATATTCAGTCCCTCACGGTCTCCAAATCAAATCATCCACGCTGACTCTGTAAAGCCTGCCCCCACAAGTCACCTTCTAAGAATCCACTTGAAATTATAAACCCTGCATCCTACACAATTACTTTTATGGCTTCCTAGTATATTTCCATATTTTTATATTTTTTTATTTTAAAAATATTACAGATGATGCAGAAAAATAAAAAGAAGAGTTTAATGGGCACACATAGATTTAATAATTCCAACACCTTCCCATAGTCATTTCATATGTACTAGTATGGGAAATAATATATGTAATATTACATATGAACATACATACTGTTTTTGTGGAAAATAGGTGTGGATATAATAATATCACATGACATGCGATTCATGACAAAGTACATAAAGTGAGGAAAGGTATATAATTTTTTTAGTATTGTATATCTCAGTGAAGACATTTATAAATATCTGTATACCAAATAACATGGCCTACACATATTTTATACAATACATATATTAATGTCCACAGGAGAGAAAACATGCAATATTTGTGTTTCTGTGTTTCTGTTGTCTCTCTTAGTGCAGTGATCTGCAGTTCCATCCATTCTTACAAGTGTCAGTATTTCATTCATTTTGATGACTGAGTAATATTCCATTAAGTGTATATAAAATTTTTATTTTAATTTTATAGTATATATTTATTACATTATAATTTTTCATCTATTATACAGTATATTTTTTCCACATTCTATATAGTAGTCACATTTATTTTTTCAATATCTCCGTATTATTAAAGCTAGCATATTTTGCTTCATAATCTCTATTGTTTCATATTCATTAAAGTTTTTTCCAATTTTAAGAACTTTGATGGACAGTTTCCCAATCAGTACTCTTTCCTTCTTGTTAATTATTTCCTGAGGTTAAAGGTCTAGAAGCTGGATTTTAAGAACTTAAAAATTATATGAAATTGTATGACTTTTATATGCATTGATGAATGTATTTCCAAAAGCATCTAATCAATTCAAATTACTAACAATATTATATAAAAATGGCAAATACGTTGCTTGTTGTGTGTGTCTTTCTTCCATAACCCAATAGACAAAAATAAACTGAACTCATCAAACATTTATTCAAAACCAATCAGCCACTATGACTGTAAAATAATTTATAAGATTAGTCCCATTTACAATAGCTACAAAAAATTTAAAATACCTTGGGATAAATTTAACCAAAGCTGTGAAAGACCTCTACAAAGATAATTACAAAACATTAAGATATATGTATAAAATAAACTGAAAGTAGATCTTAGTAAAAAATAATGAATAGGAGAGGTAGGAGATACAAAGATGGGAGTGTGAGTGGGAGAGTGGGTAGGGTGGGAAGAATCACTAAAGTTCTAAATTGGTACTTATGAAATGAATGAAGTTTGCATACCTTAAATAAAAGGTTTCTAGGTTTAATAAATAAATAAAAGAAGAAACAAAAAAATGGAAAAAGCTTCCATGCTCAGGGATTGGAAGAATTAATATCACCAAATGTCCACACTACACAAAGCAGTTTACAGATTTAATGTGATCCCAATCAAAATAGCGAAGATATTCTTCTCAAATCTGGGGAAAAAAAGGACCCCTAAAATACATTGAATCACAAGAGACCCTGAATAGCTGAAGCAATCTTAAACCATCAAAATAAAGCTGGCAGCATCCACATACCAGATTTCAAGACACACCACAGGGCAGTTATAATAAAAACAGAGTGGCAATGCACAAAAATAGACACGCAGTTAAGAGACCCCAGCAATTAATTCACACACCTATATTCAACTAATCTTAGAACAATGAGCTAAAATCACTCATTGGAGAGTGGACAGTCTCTTCATCAAATGGTGTTGGGAAAACTGGATCTGTGCATGTGAAAGTACAAAACAAGACCCCTACATTACACCCTGTACAAAAGTCAATTCACAATGGATCAGGGATCTAAATCTAAGTCCTGAAACTATCAAATTAATACAGTAAACATATGGGAAACACTGCAAGACATTGGCATTGTCAAAGACTTCTTGGATAAGACCCAGAAACACAGACATTGAAAGCAAAAATAGACAAATTGGATTACATAAAGCTAAGAAGTTTCTACATAACAGAGTAAATACTAAGAAAAATGAAAGGGCAAGTAACAGAATAGTAGAAAATATCTGGAACTATACATCTGATAAAGGAATAACATCAGGTTAATATAAAGAATTCAAGAATCTCAATAATGACAACAAAAACAATCAATTTTTAAATGGGCTAAGGATATGAACAGGCATTTTTCAAAGGATGAAATATAAATTGCCCACAGACACATGAAAAGATGCTCAGGATCACCAGCCATCAGGAAATGCAAACCAAAAACCACAATGAGGTTTTACGTCACCCCTCACCGCAGTTAGAAAGGTTTTCATCCAGAAATCAACAAACAGCAAATGCTGGTGAGGATGTGCAGAAAAAGGAACTCTAATACACTGTTGGTGGGAAGTGACCAAGCGTAATCATTATGGAAGACAGTATGGAGATTTCTCAGAAACTTGAGAACAGATCTACTATATGACCCAGCCATTCCACTCCCGTGAAGTTGCCCAAACAAAATGAAATCAACATATGAAAGAGTTATCTGTACCTCCATGTTGATGACAGCCCAGTTCACCATAGCTGGGCTATGGAGTCAACCAGAAGTTCACTAACTGATGACTGGATAAAGAAATTTTGGTATATATACATGATGGACTACTACTCATCTATAAAAAGAATGAAATCTTGCCTTTTGCAACAAAATGAATGCAATTGAAGACCATTATGCTTAGTGAAATAAGCCAATTCCAAAAGACAAATATATTTTCCCTGATTGCGGTAACTGATATAGAGAGTACACAAAATGCAATGCATATGAGCAAAACTGACATTTTGAGACTTAAGTATTGCTTATAGCCATTGTCTATACTTTTGAAGAACAGTGATTTTTCTACTTAACTACTTGTTGAGTTATTTATTTAGTGGAAGGCTAAGCTTGTAATTGTAAAGTAAATTGAAAGTATGTCATTGTAAAAACTAAAAGAAAAATAATTAAGCAAGGAGGTAGAAGGGTGAAAGTGAGGGGGTTGGTTAGCCTGTGAAGTATTATGCACTTAAAACAGTATATATGGAATACTTAAAACTTGTTACCCTTATATAAATAAATTTATAAAACAAAAAAAAATGATTCTGGAAAAAAAGTGAGTAAAATAGGCTTATGGGGCCTGGATAATTTTGACGCAAATCATTCCATAGAATGAGTCAGAAGGCAGAGATTATGTGCAAGCAGGGCACATGTGTATTTGATGAGTAAATTATTTTAATAGAATTTAAATTATTATTTCACAGCTAGATTTACATTGCAATGGGCACAGTAAACAGGCAAAATCTCCCTTTTCAAACCAAATGAAGGGAGAGAAAGTTTTACTAATAACTTCAAGTTTTATAGATAAGGTGGTCATCATGTTGATGCTAAAGAGAGCACATAGCTTGCCTCGTGGGCATTGTCTACCTTACAGAAAAACCACTATCAGAACATGCCTGTGACTATGGATTTCTAGCTTAGACCACCAAAGATTAGGAATAGGACTGCGCACTGCCTTAGCTTGAATCCTCTTAAAGGTCTCTTCTGCTCTGCTTTAACAGAAACCAGGAGGAAGAGGAAGCTAGGCATCAGATAGGATGTAAAGATAGGCAGCAGGCCAATTAATGGCTGTTTACACAGTGATCTGCCATCAAGGAGACCCAGCAGGCCAGTCCTCTGCAGATGGCATTGATTTTTGATGTGGAAAGCCAGGGCTTCAGATGGACACACATGTCAGCTTCCAGAGAGCCTTGTAGCCCTGCCAGCCAAGAGCTGGGTCACTGGAAACAGAACTGCCCTGGAGCCAAAGGGCTCCCAGGTCAGAGCTAAGCAGAAAAAAGTCCTTCACTCAGCCCAGCTTCCAAAGTAACTGCCACTGTTGAGGGGACGGCCAAGGAGGGGCAGGGATATTACAGGCTTCTACTCAGGCCAACTCTCCTCCCAGACCAGCTAGGTAACAGAAGTCAACAGAGTGCCTTCCCTAAAGGAAGTTCACACCTGCCTTATGTCTCTTGCAGTACCTCATGTGGAGAGAGAGATCTGTATCTCATACCTGGCCAGGCCTTAATGCCTACCTGATTATTATCAGAGCCCTTCTGTCAGTTTCTATTTGCCTCTCAATGGAAAAACTTGCTCATGGTTTGGACAGCACCTCTAATAATAAGTCTGTCCTTTGTTTTAGACCTTGTGAGTTTAATATGCTTGTTAAATTTATTTTCTACAGACTTGATACAGTGAAATTCTAGATGGCCATGAACATGGAAGCGTGGATGGTCAGATGAGAGCAGTTTGTGCAAGCTTGCACTGTGTCCCCTCCAGAAGCCACCTCCTACTGGAACCCTATCTCCACTGCTGTTCCCAACAACACCCCTTATCAGCATGGAGCAGCCAGAGAGATCATCACTCAGCTTGCCTAACAGAAGTTGGGGTCTTTTCTTCTGGGAGGAGAGGTGGGATGTGAGGAGTCAGGTGGGTTAATAGGCAGTCAGGGTGGTCCCAATGGAAATTTGGGGTGCAAAGTGCATGCTTTCCCTGAAAAGTTGTCTTTAGCAGAGTCAAAAGTGCCTGCCCTCCCACTCCTGGGGAGCTTCCAACCTTATCATGAGAACAGCAAGGGAGTGGTGACTTCACCCTTCTGAGCTCCCATTTTACTTTAAGCAAATTAGGTATCCCACCCGTCTGATGGCTCTTTCTTTTATCATCAGCAAGCCAGACAGGATAAAATATTGCAAATCAGGTCTTTTTATGGGTTTTGTCCCCACCTTGTAAATGAAAGTCAAGTTTTTTCTTCCTCAAAATTGTGCTTAGAAACCCCACTACCACCAGCCCCTTCAGCTTTTGTTTTTCTTCTTTTGGAGCCCCCACTCCAGGACGTGCTGGCTGGAGGTCTTTGACTCTAATAAATCTTGGTTTTCAATCTCAAAAGAAGTAAATTAAATCAACCAAAGGAGCACTATGCTGGAGAAGAAACTGAAGGAAAAGCAGGCTACAGTTTTTCTGGCTGTCTCCCATCATGGCATTAAATGCTTAGGCTATGTATCACGAAGGAGACAGAAGAATCACAGAGAAACAACCACAGGGAGAGAAAACTGCTGACCGAGCAGCAATTTTGGCAGTCTTGATAGGTTGGAATTCAGGGGCATCCAATGTAATAGATACTTACTGCTTTATGTCAAGTCTCCCTCAGGGGCTGCAAAGTAGAATTAAGGACTGTGCTTTAAGTGCAAGGATGGACTAGCAAAAGCCCAGCAAATCCTAAAACTCAGCCTTTGCAAGATTAATGTGATATTTCTCTAGAACACTGAGTTAGTAGAAAGAATGTTAAACTACATTGTGAGAAAGATATCATCATCTACAGCCGTCGGAGACACTAAAATATGTATCCAGGGGTGGGGAATTGTACTAGCGTTTATTTAATCTGCCTGTAATTGACATCCACATCCCAAATCAGAGTGCCTGGGTTCAATTCCTAGCTCTGCTCTTGAACCCAGTTTCATGCCAATGCAAGCCCTGAGAAGCTAGCATGATGGTTCAAGTAATTGGATTCCCTCTGTCCATGTGGGAGACCTGGACTGAATTCCCAGATCTTGGTTTCAGCCTGGCCAAAGTCTTGTTACAGGAATTTGAGGAGTGAACCAGCAAATAGGATCTTTTATTCATCTGCCTCTATCTCTTGGTTTTTCAAACAAAAAGGAAATATATGCAATTCAAGGTACGTTACTTGATGAGTTTTGTATAAAAGTACGTATCCATGCAAACATCATGACAAGAAGGAAATAGGACGTTTCTATTATCTGTAAATTCCCTTCAAGATGCTTTGTAGAAAAATCTCACTATCACTCTTCTAGGTCAACACTGAAATGCTTTCTGAAACTGCAAATTAGTTTATGTAAACAGAATACTATGCATATCCTATTTTGTGCCGCATATTTTTTATTGTGCTCTTTTAAATCATTGGCACGATCCATTATCTCATTGTGTCAAAATTTGCTTTTCCACCCAAGTGTTGCACATATTAGTTGTTTCCAATTCGGAGGTTTTGTAGCCACAGCAACTGAGCTATTGTGAATTGAGCTACTAAAAACATGGGGGTGCAAGTAACCTTTTCATATGCTGTTTTAAATTAATTTCAATCTATTCCCAGGAGTGGGATAGCTAGGTTATATGGTAGATTTATTTTTGCTTTTCTGAAGAATCTCCAAACGCTTTTCCATAATGGTTATACCAATTTGTATTTCCACCAACAGTGTACTAGGGTAACATTTTTTCCACATCCTCGCCAGCATTTTTTGTTTTTAATTTTTTTAGATGATAGCCATTCTAACTGGGGTGAGATAAATCTTCATTGTGCTTTTCATTTGCATTTTCCTGATGGCTTGTGGTCCTGTGCATTTTTTCACGTGTCTGTTGGCCAATTGCATTTCATCCTTTGAAAAACATTTGTTCAAATCCTTTGTTCATTTCTTAACTGGATTGTTTGTTTAGTTGTTTAGTTTCTTGAGCTCTTTATAGATCCTGGATATGAGTCATTTATAGGATGCAAAGTTTGAAGTATTTTCTCACATTGACAGTTGCCTCTTCACGTTGTTAACTGGTCCCTTTGCTTTGTAGAAGCTTCTTAGCTTTATGTAATCTCATTTGTCTATTTTTGTTTTAATGCCTGTCTTTACATAAGTTGTGTCAAAGTCTTGCAGCATTCCCACTTTCTTTTACTTCAGTCATTTGATTGATTTAGGTCTTAGGTTTAGTCAGATTATCTCTGTTTCCAGATTACACAATCCTTCATATAAGAGAACCAAAAGACTCTACTCAGAGACTATTAAAAGTCCTAAAAGAAATCAGCAAATTTGCAGGATGTAAAATCAATATACATAAATCAATAGCATTCTTATACACCAACAGTGCTCTGGCTGAAAAAGAACTTATAAGATCAAGCCTATTAAAAAAAAAGTGTAAATATCTTGGCATAAATTTAACCAAAGATGTGAAAGATCTCTAGAATAAAAATTTTAAAACAATAAGGAAAGAAATAGAAGAAAACACAAGAAAATGGGGAAAAATTATGTTCACGGATTGGAAGAATTAACATCATCAAAATGTTCTCACTACCCAAAGCCATTTACAGATTCAGTGTGATCCCAAAAGCATTCCTCACAGTTCTAGAAAAAGCAAGGCTAAAACTCATATGGACACACAAAAGATCTCAAATAACCAAAGCCATCTTAAATAATGAAAACAAAGCCAGTGACATCACAATATCAGATATTAAGACATACTCCAGAACTGCTATAATCAAAACAGCCTGGTACTTGAACAAAAATTGACCTGTGGACCACTGGAGCAGAATTAAAACCACAGAAATTAATCTACAAATCTACAAAAGTAACCTTTGGCAAAGTGCTAAAATCATTCCCTAGGGAAAACAAAGTCTCTTCAACAAATGGTGTTGGAAAAATTGGATTTCCACACATAGAAGTCTGAAACAAAATCCCAACCAAATACCCTAGACAAATAAAGTCACACTTGATGAAGAATCCAAACTGAAGACTTCATCTATTTCTTTTTAAAAATTTTTGTTTTTGTTGTGAGTTAAAACTTTTTTTTCATGTGATATCCAGTTGTTTCAGCACTAGAGTTGAGAAATTTTACATTACATCCATTTAGTTACCTTAGTGTCTGTAAGGAAAATAAATTCACTATATGCATGTATTGATCTGTAGACTTTCTATTCTATTGCTCATATATTTCTCCATGTCAATATCATACTGCTTGATCAATTGATAGTCTTAATTTCAATTCTTAAAACAATATGTCCTTAAACTATTTTCAAAATTGTTGTCATATATTCTTACAATTGTATCTATGAACTACATGAAATTTGTTCTATTTATATTATAAATAAAATTATTTTTTATTTATATGAAGAGGAATTATTTGGTACTTTTTAGACTTTTTAGAATTTTAAGTGACATATAAAAATTATATAATATTTCTATACATATATGTGTTTGAGTGTGTGTAAAGTCCAATCATGATCATTATAACTATTTTCCTCATAAATTTTAGAATCAGCTCATCATTTTCTATTTTTAAAGCTTACTAATATTCATATAGGATTTTGTGGAATTTATAGATTAATTTGAGGAAACTTGATACCTTAATATTGAATCTTCCAATTCATTATCATGGTAGGTTCTCTACTATTTAGACTTTATTGCAACACTATTTTGCATATTTCAATGATGAACCCTTAGACACGTATTCTATACTTGATCTTAGCCAAAAGGCCAAGAAGCAATAGACACATATTCTTAAATATATACCAAGATGTTCCATGCATTCTACATGGTATTGCAAAAAGAAGCATTTTATACTTCAATTTGCAATTTCTCATTGTTAAATTATGAAAATATAATTTATTTTTATTCTTATTATTGTTTAAATATCCTGAACCTTTGCAAATTTTAAGTATTAGTTAAGTAATTTCTTGTGAATTTCTTAGAATTTAATACACACACAAACATGGCATATGTAAATTTGGTGGATTTTACTTTTTGACAATCTATATCCATTTTATTTTTATTGAATTATTACAATGGTTTCTAGAATAATGTTAAATGTAAGTGAATAGAGCAAGCATTTTTGTTCTATTTTCAATTTTAGCAAAGACTTGCTTAGTTTTTCATAATTAAATCTCATATAATGTTAATTGCATGTTTTTCAAAGAAGCATTTTATCAAAATAAGCAAGTCACCTTCCATTTCTAATTTCTGAATATATTTATAATAAATAGGTATGAATTTTGTAAAAATACCTTTTAGGAATTTAATAATAATATTGTATAAATTTCTCCTCTCTCCTGAAAATATACTGAATTACATTGATTGATTTTTTAAATGACAAGCCAAGACTGTGCACCTAACATAAATAGAACTTCATCATGATATATTGATTGCCTTATTTATGATGATAAATTTAATTTTCCACAGCTCACTTAAGGATTTTTATGTCTATGTTCATTAGTGATTTTGGTCTGTAAATTTCACATAGTATTTTTGTTTAGTTTTGAATTATAATAAATGAATTAAATAATTTCACTAAATGTCTTCACACAGTGCCTACACTTTCATTCCTGGTATTAATAATTTGCCTTTTTATTCTTAATTGGTTAGTGTAGCTCAATGTTTATAAATTTTATTGAACTCTTCAAATAATCAGCATTAGGACTGATGTATTCTTACATAATTTTTCATTCATTTTATTATATTTCATTGGTTTTCATCTTTTAAGAATTCCTGGCTTTATTAACTTCAGATTTAATTTTACTTTCTAGTCTATCTTCTCAAGGAAGAAACTTAGTTAATTTATTATTAGAGCTTATATTTTCTAAGAATTTATATTATAAAATTTCATCTAAGCCTTGCTTTAGTCATACCATGAATCTGATATTACTATTTTATTAATCTTTTGTTAAGTATATTCTAGTTGACCTTCAATTTCTTCTTTTACTGCTAGCTTGGGTGAATTTCAAATGCATGGAGATTTTCTATACTTTGCTATAGTTCTTAATTTAATTGCACTGTGGTTGGATAGCATACTCTGCATGAATTCAATTCTTATTATTATTTATTTTGCATTCAATGTATCTTTTCCTGCTTAGAGCAATATTCTGTATTAGATCAAACATATTGATATCTTCCCTATTTTTTTATTTGTTTAATCAATTATTAAGAGAGGAATGTTGAGAATCCCAACTAAAAGTATAGATTTGACTATTTTCCTTACAGTTCTTCAACTTTTCTTCATGTATAAAGATAGCTATTTTTTAATACTGAATACATATTTAATAATATGACCCTTTGAGGAATTGATCGCTTTCTTCCTAAGAAATTATCCCTTTTCTTTTCTTATTAATCTTTCTCTTAATGTCTAGCATATTTGGAATTGATATAGATACATACAGTCTAGTTTTATTATGAATCATGTTTACATAATAAAACAATTATTTTACAGTTAACTTTACTGAGTTTTCATATACAAAATATTGTTTTTGTAGGCAGCACGGATTTGAACCTTTTACATTTTATTTTGTTGGATGGTATGCAAGTTTAGATTAGATAATGTTAGAACATATAATACAGTTTCAGTGTGCTATCTTGCTATTGTTTCCATTTGTCTTGCCAATTCTTTAGGCCATTTTCTTTCTTTCTTTCTTTCTTTCTTTCTTTTTTTTTTTTTTTTTTTTTGCCTGTATGAAGTTTTACACTTTGTACAATCAGTTTATCTCCTTTGTTCATAGCTATTCCTTTTCTATTAGTTGTTTTAGGTTTACAATATCTATCTTTTGATGATTACCATCTAGTTTGATACAGTATTGTATCACTGCATGGGCAACATAAGAACTTTATAATAGTATGTTTTCACTTCCTTCCACCTCTCTTTTGTGGTATTTTGTCATCTATTTTGTTTTCATGATATTTTATTATTTTTAATTAACTATCTTTCAATAAGGTGCATAAGAAAATACATACTTAATATAGATTTCCAGACACACAGTAGTCCCCCTGTTATCCAAAGTTTTACTTTATTCCATGTTTGGTATCTGTGGTCAACCATAGTCTGAAAATAATAGAAGAAAGGTCTTTATTTCACTGTCATTCATATATTAAGGCATTGCAGTTTACAGTATTCTGGGTTGACTTTTCTATTCTCTTAAGATTTGGACTACATGTTGCCATTGTCTTCCAGCCTGAAGGGTTTCTAAAGAAAAGTCACCTGTGAGAGTAATTGGAGATCCTCTGAAAGTAATCTGGTGTTTCTCACGCACGTTTTAGAATCTTTTCTTAATGCTTTATAGTGGAAATTTTGACTACAAAGTATCATGGTGAAGATGTTTTCTGGTCATATCTGTTAGGAGTTCTATGTACTTCCTGTACTTAAACATTCCTTTCTCCAAATTAGGGAAGTTTTCTGTAATTATTTCACTAAGTAGGCCTTCTAATCCCTTCTCTGTTTCCACACCTTCAGGCACTCCTAAGACCCATATGTTGGATCATTTGCTAGTATCCCTGAGATCTCCAACATGGTTTTTATGTTTTCTAATTTATTCTTCTTGATTTTTCATCAGACTATATAATTTTCAGACATTTTTCTAAAAGCTCAAATATTCTTTCTTCTGCCTCACCAAATCTGTTGTTGAGGCTTTCCACTGCATTTTTTATTTGATCTATTGAAATCACCATTTCTAGTATTTCATTTTGATTTCTTTTTTTTTTTGCCATGACCAAAACCATTTTTAAACCTTTTATTTCATGAATACAAACTTCATGCATTTCTTAATTATAACTTCAGCAATATAATGGTTCTTCACACTGCGCCCACCCTTCCACCCCTACTCCCACCCCTCTTCTTCCTCCCTCTCCTATTCCTAGTCTTATTTTATACCAATATCTATTTTCAATTAGCTTTATTCACAGAAAATTAAGTCTACAGTAAGTACAGAGTTCATCAATTTGTGTGATAAAAGAGAAAAAAAAAGAAAAAGTGTAAAAATGACAAAGAAACTGTTTCTTAACAGCTGAGACAAGGGCTGTTCAAAGTCATTGGATTTGATGCTAATTTTACTTTTTTTTTTTTGAGAAACTTAATTAACTTTAAAGAAGCACTCCAGAACGATATATCTTTGCGATCACTTAGACATAACTGTAGCTTATGAGACATAAGAGTATCCTTCACTTAATAACTTAAGAGAAAGTAAGTCTTTAGGAACAAGTTTTGTCATTAATTAAAGAAGCGCCTAAGAAAACAAACAATGGAGTTGGACACTTTGGTCTAACTAAAATTTATGAGACATACATATATCCTCCACTTAATACACTAAAATGGAATAAATCTTTGAAAATCAGTTTTATTGCTAACTCTCCTAATACAACTCTTTGAGGGCAGAGGTCCTTCATGGTGGGTTAGTGCACAATGACATCTGTTGTTAATTTTACAAGTAACACTCTTATGTATGACACTAGTGATCACCCAGGGATCTTGACATGAGCTACCTAGGCTACAGAAGCCTTTTGAATCCACAGACTCCTTCAGTATTTAAACAAGACCATCAGCAAAGTGGAAGTTCTCTCTTCCCTTCATAAAAAAGTACATCCTTCTTTGATGACCACTTCTTTCCACTGGGGTCTCACCCATAGAGGTCCTTCATGTTGGACACTTTTTGCCACTCTAGGCTTTCCACACCTGATTTCTCTTGTGGATTTTTCAGCTAGACCAGAATGCCTTAAGGGCTGATTCTGAGGTCAGAGTGCTACTAAACGTGATTGTCATTCTATGAGTCTGCTGTATGGACCACTTCCCATGTTGGAGCCCTTGCTCCTTTTTAATTCTATTATTATTACCAAACATTTAATCCTATTTATATGATTACTTTAACACTTAATCTTATATATATATATGATCATTTTAACACTTATTCCTATCCATATGATTATTTTAACACTTAAAATGCTATTTTTACCCCCAGCTTAAGAGGACTTGGGGTCCCATGGCAAGATTTTAAACTGTACCCTTAGGAGAAATTCTATAGGACTGCATACAGAATTATACCACTTATAGTTATAAACTTCATACACTTCCTCATTTTAACTTTAGGTGATTTCTTTTTAAAACCTCAATTTCATGGGAAAATTTTTCATTCATATCATATATTGTTTTCTCTAGTTTGTGGATTTGCTTCTGGTTGCTTTTGAGTAAACCTATGATCAATTTTTGAATTCCATCTCCTGTAATAACTCAATCTCTTCATCTTCACATTCTAGTATCAAAATGTGACTGTGTTCCTTTGGGATGGGGGGTCATAGTGTCTTTCTTATCTTCGTTTCTTGAATTTCTGCATTTACTTTTAGGCAACCATCCCTTCTCCTCTAAGCTAAGGAATGCCCAGGTTTTAGCCCCAGTGTGTTCAACACTCATACACACTGCTGTAAGTACTGCACATATGATCAGTGCAGTCTTTCCTGTGAGCACAGTTCCCTCTGCTATGAGCTGCTCTGGGCAACCAAGGGGCTCTGAGAGTGCACTGCAGCATTCTGTGATTGTCCAGAACCCAGCTACACCCTGCATCCTCTCAGTCACAGTGTTTTCTCAGTCTCAGCTCCCAGGGCTCTCAGGGTCATGGAGTGTCAGTGCAGCCACCCTACTAGTTTGTCCTGTCCACATTGAGACTGAGGTGTTCCAAGAGCTGCTGCCCATGTGTGTTCCAGCCCCCTGGATCATGTCTGGTCCTCCCAGCCAGATTCTATGTCAGTGAGGAATGCAGGTTTTTCTCTCTGGTAAGATCTCTGGATCACAGGTGCACAAAATATCCACCAGCGACAGCCCTGCTCACTTCACAAAAGTGCTGGTTGCATAGGAAAATCCTATAGGTGCCACTTCCCTTCCAAAAGGATGGTTCCTCCTCCCTTCCTGTTGCCAAGTGGGTGCAGCTGACACTGTGGAGACTGTCTCTTTTGTATGTTCTTGAACTGCTGTGGTTGGCCCCATCATCTGGGTTGAAGGCAACATCAATAATTGCAGGGTGCATGCTCACAAGCTGAAGCAGCCACTTACCTGCCTGTGTTCAAAAATGGCACCAGCCCTACCATTGCTGGCTGCAGGTAACTATTGTAGCAGGTACAAGAGGAGAGAGAAAGAGACGTGATGCTCCCCTCACCACACATGAGTAGGCACCCTGCTGTTGAGGGATCCAGGCTGAACACAAAAAGGTGCAGTTCACTAAGTTCTCTCCCACTGTATCAACAGTGGTGTGGGTCCATGCAGTTCAATCTCACCTGATTTGCCAGGGCAGGCACCTTCTTCCCTGGTTCTAAGGTGCTGACTCCATGCACCTTGCTTCATGTCTGCCAATTTCATTCTTTTTTATAGCTTAGTAGTATTCCATCATGTATATGTACTGCATATCCATTATCCATTCATCTGTGCCTGGATGTTTAGATTGTTTGCATCTCTTGGCAATTTTGAATAGTGCTTAAATGAACATGGGAGTGCAGAAGTCTCTACAACAAATGGATTCCATTTCCCTTGTATATACACCCTGGTATTGGATTGTTAGATCATATGATAGTTATATTTTTAAGTTTTTTGAGAAACCTCCACATTATTTTCCACAAGGGCTGTATTAATTTACATTGTCACCAACAGTGTGCAAAAGTTTCATTTTTCCACATCCTGTCAATACTTATGCCTTGTCTTTTTGTTGATAGCCAATCTAATTGGAGTGATGTGTCATAGAGGTTTTGAGTTGCATTTCCCTAATGATTAGTAATGTTGAGCATTTTTCCATATTTCTGTTGGCCTTTTGAATGTCTTCCTTAAAGAAATGTCTGTTTATATCCACTATCCATTTTTAATTGGACTGTTTTTTGCTATTGTGTTTTTTTGGGTTCTTTATAGATTCTATTAAGCCTTTTTCAGATGTATAGTTTGCTAATAATATCTCCCACTTTTTGGGTTGTTTCTTCATTTTAGTATTATTTCCCTTACTGTGCTTTTTAGTTGGGTAAAATTTCATTTGCCTATTTTTTCTTTTTTTCCTGTGCTTTTGGAGTCTGATTTAAAAAAAATTTCCTCACTTATTCCGATGTCCTGAAGTGCTCTGTCTATATTTCTTTTCATAGTTTCAAAGTTTCAGATCTTACATTTAGATGCGTAATCCATGCTGAGTTATCATTCCACATGATGAGACAATGGTCTAATTTAATGCTTCTGTATATCGGTATCCAATTTTCCCAACACCATTTACTGAAAAGACTATTATTTTCCAATGCATGCTCTTATTGTCTTTTTCAATAAAGATATCTCCAAGATATTTGGTGTAGATGTACGTGTTTGTCTCTAGAATCTCTATTCCATTGGTCCATGTATCTGTTTTTACACCAATGTTATGCTGTTTTAATTATACCTTTGTAATATATGTTAAAATCAGGTGAGGTAATGCCTCCACCATTATTTGCTTTGTCTGTTTGTTTGTTTGGTTTTTGTTTAAGATTGCTTTGGCCATTAAGAGTTTTGTAGTTCCATCAAAATTTTAGTGGACTTTTTTCTACTTCTGTGGAAAAAATGTCAGGGTATTTTGGTAGAAATTATAATGAACCTCTAAATTGCTTTGAATAATATGGATATTTTCATTTTATTGATCTTTCTAATTTATGAACAAAGAATGCTTTTCCATTTCTTTGTGTCTTTTTTGAATCTATTTCTTCAATGTGTTATAATTTTCATTGTAAAAATGTCTCATCTCTTTGGATCAGTGTATTCCCATGTATTTTATAATTTTTGTAGCCTCTGGAAAATGAATTGCTTTCTTGATATTTTCAGATATTTCACTAGTGTTTTGTAACAAGGTTATTGATTTTTGCATGTTGACTTTGTATCTTGAAACTTTACTGAATTTGTTCATGAGTTCTAGTTGCTTTTTTTTTTATTTTTTTTATTTTTGACAGGCAGAGTGGACAGTGAGAGAGAGAGACAGAGAGAAAGGTCTTCCTTTGCCGTTGGTTCACCCTCCAATGGCCGCCGCGGCCGGCGCGCTGCGGCCGGCGCACCGCGCTGATCCGATGGCAGGAGCCAGGAGCCAGGTGCTTTTCCTGGTCTCCCATGGGGTGCAGGGCCCAAGTACTTGGGCCATCCTCCACTGCACTCCCTGGCCACAGCAGAGGGCTGGCTTGGAAGAGGGACAACCGGGACAGAATCCGGCACCCCGACCGGGACTAGAACCCGGTGTGCCGGCGCCGCTAGGCGGAGGATTTAGCCTAGTGAGCCGCGGCGCCGGCCTCTAGTTGCTTTTTGCAACTAAGTTTTCTATATTGCAAAGGGGCCACTTATCCTCCTTTCTGATTTGGATGTTCTTTCTCTTGCCTATTTGCTCTGGCTAAGACTTCCAATATACTGTTGAATAAAAGTGGTAAACGTGAGTGTCCTCATCTACTTCCTAATCTTAGAAGAGAAAAAGCATTAATTTTTTCCCCATTCAGTGTGATGCTAGCTTTTAGCTTACTAGTTATATGGCCCATGTTATGTTGAAGTACATTCCTTCAAATCCAATTTGCCAAGAATTTTTATCTAATTCACTTTATTCATCTATTGATATGATTGTATTATTTTACCCTTCATTCTGGTGATGTAATGTATAATGTTTTTTTGGTTTGCATATATTGAACTATCCTTGAATCCCTGGTATGAATCCAACTTGTTTATTGTAAATAAGTGTTTAAATGTACTGTTGGATTTTATTTGCTAGCATTTTTTGAGAATTTTTATATCTACATTCATAAAGGATATTGACCTATAACTTTCTTTTTTATTGCAAGCTTGTTGAATTATGGTGTAAATGTAATGCTGGACTCGTATAATCATATAATGAGTTTGGGGAATAAGCACTGTGGCACAGCTTAACCTGCCACTACTTGAGATGCTCACAGCCATATCTGAATCCCTGATTCACGTCCTGACCACTCTGCTCCAAATCCAGCCTCCTGCTAGTGGGTAAACTGGGAGTCAGCAGATAATGGCTCAAGTGCTTAGGTCCCTGCCACCCATGTGGGAACCACAGATGGAGTTTCAAACCTAGCTTCAGCCAGACCCAGCCCTAACTGCTGTGGACATTTGGAGAGTGCACTGGCAGATGGTAGATCAATCTCTCTCTATTCTCTCCCTCTCTCTCTTTCCCTCCCTCCCTCCCTCACCCCTGGCCCCCTCACTCTGCCTTTCAAGTAGATGAAAATGAATAAATTAATCTTAAGATATATATATATATATATATATCCACATATAAGTGAGATCATGTGATATATGTCTTTCTGTGCCTGGCTTACTTCACTTCATAACCATCTCTAGGTTCCATCTATGTTGTTGTGAATGACAAGATTTCATTCTTTATTCATAGATGAGTAGTATTCCACACATAGTAAGAGAGAGAGAGAGAGAGAGAGAGAGAGAGATTTAAGAAGAATTTCTTTATCTTCCATTTTTTTGAAACTAATTTAAGAAGAAGTTGTGTTAGTTCTTCTTAAATGTTTGGTAGAATTTAGCAATGAAGCTATCTGGTCCTAGGATTTTCTATGTTGGAGGACTTTTTTTTAAAAGAATTATTTATTTATTTGAAAGTCAGAGTTATATATATATATACACAGAGACAGACAGACAGACAGACAGAAATAATCTTCCATCTACTGGTTCAATCCCTAGATGGCTGCAACTGTTGGGGCTTGGCCGATCTGAATACAGGAACCAGGAGTTTCTTCTGAGTCTCCAACGTGGGTACAGGGGTCCAAGCACTTGGGCCATCCTCTGCTGCTTTCCCAAGTGCACTAGTTGGGAGCTGGATTAGAAGTGGAGTATCCGGGACTCGAACCTGCACACACATGAGATGCCTACACCACAGGCAGTGCCTTCACCCACTATGCTACAGCACCAGCTCTGGAAGACTTTTTGTACTGATTCAATCTCACTACTCATTAGTGGTCTATTTGGGTGTTCTATTTCTTTATGACTGAATCTTGGAGAGGTGTTTTTGTCATGGAATTTGTCCATTTCTTTTAGGTTATCAAACATTTTGCCCCTTAGCTGGTCATAGTAATCTCTAACAGTTCTTTGTATTTCTATGGTGTCAGTCATAATGTCTTCATTTTCAGCTTGAAGTTTATACATTTGAATCTTTTCTCTTTTTTTCTCAGTGAATTTAACTCTTTGTTGATTTTAACTTTGGAAACAACCAGCTCTTTGCTTCACTGGTTTCTTTTGTGTGTTTTTAGTCTCTGTCATTTATTTGTGTTATGAGTTTCATTATTTCTTTCCTTCTACTAATTCTTTATTTGATTTGTTCTTGTATTTTGAGTTCCTTAAGTTTTGATGATGAGTTGCTTATTTGAAATCTTTCTGCTTTTTTGATGCAGGCATTCACTGCTATAAGCATCCCTTTTAGTATTGCTTTTGTTTTACAACATAGTTTTGATATGTTGTGTTTCCATTGTAATTAATTTCAAGGAATTTTTCAAATTCTTTAATTTTTTCCTTGAGTTGCACTTTGTTCAGGGTAAGTTGTTTAATTCCTACGTGTTTATGTGGTTTCCCAAGTGTTTCTTGTTGCTGAATTCTACTTTTACTGCGTTGTGATCCACACATAACTGGGTAGAAGTAAGTCACAGGCCCTGCTCACAGTCACATACAGCGTGCCTTCCTGGAGGTTCCTCCTAGGATGTGCCTCCACAATAGTCATAATATATCCAACTAAAGCAGAGAGACTTAAAAGTGTACATGTGACAACAGGAGATATGTAAAAGATCAGAAAATTACCTATGCTTAATAACAGAAGTGAAAGGGACAATATTTGACCAAATACTGCTTAAAATTCTAAACCATTCAAAGGAACTATTTCAAAAAATTTTATAAACACTAAGTAGGAAAATATAAGCACGTAGACACATTATATTCAAATCAATGCACCTTGGAATACTACACGGCAGAAAAAAGAAAAAGAAATCCTGTCCTTTGAAACAAAATGGATGCAACAAAAACAAAGCCAGAGGCATCACGATACCAGATTTCAGGGCATACTACAGGGCAGTTATATCAAAACAGCCTGGTACTGGTACAGAAACAGATGGAGAGACCAAAGGAGCAGAATAGAAACACCAGAAATCAATCCAAACATCTACAGCCAACTTATATTGGATCAAGGATCTAAAACCAGTTCCTGGAGCAAGGACAGTCTATTCAACAAATGGTGCTGGGAAAACTGGATTTCCACATACAGAAGCTTGAAGCAAGACCCCTACCTTACACCTTACACAAAAATCTACTCAACATGGATTAAAGACCTAAATCTATGACCCGACACCATCAAATTATTAGAGAACATTGGGGAAACCCTGCAAGATATAGGCACAGGAAAAGACTTCTTGGAAAAGACCCCAGAGGCACAGGCAGTTAAAGCCAAAATTAACAATTGGGATTGCATCAAACTGAGAAGTTTTTGTACGGCAAAAGAAACAGGAACGTGAAGAGGCAACTAATAGAATGGGAAAAGATATTTTCAAATTATGCAACCGACAAAGGGTTAATAACCAGAATCTACAAAGAGATCAAGAAACTCCACAACATCAAAACAAACAACCATCTTAAGAGATGGGCCAGGGACCTCAATAGACATTTTTCAAAAGAGGAAATCCAAATGGCCAAGACACATGAAACAATGTTCAGGATCACTAGCAATTAGGGAAATGCAAATAAAAACCACAATGAGGTTTCACCTCACTCCGGTTAGAATGGCTCACATACAGAAATCTACTAACAACAGATGCTGGCGAGGATGTGGGGAAAAAGGGACACTAACCCACTGTTGGTGGGAATGCAAACTGGTAAAGCCACTATAGAAGTCAGTTTGAGGATTCCTCAGAAACCTGAATATAGCCCTACCACATGACCCAGGCATCCCACACCTTGAAATTTACCCAAAGCAAACTAAATTGGCAAATAAAAGAGCTGTCTGCACCTCAATGTTTATTGCAGCTCAATTCACAATAGGTAAGACCTGGAATCAACCCAAATGCCCATCAACAGTAGACTGGATAAAGAAATTATGGGATATGTACTCTATAGAATACTATACAGCAGTAAAAAAAATGAAATCTGGTCATTTGCAACAAAATGGAGGAATCTTGAAAACATCATGCTGTGAGAGTATTTCAGGCATGGAAAGCCAAGACACTCTGAAAAAAAAAAAAAAAAAAAAAAACCTAAATGAAAGATCTCTGTGAGTGAGATCCCGGTGGAAAGAACAGGTCTTCAAAGAAGGAGGTACCTTTCTCTGAAGGGAGGAGAGAACTTCCACTTTGACTATGACCTTGTCTAAATAAGATAAGAATCGGAGAACTCAGAGGGCTTCCATAGCCTTGGAAACTCATGACTGGAGCATAGGGAGACTACTGATGCCATAGACAGGAGTGTCAATTGGTAAAGTCAACAACAGGAGTCACTGTGCACTTACTCCTCATGTAGGATCTCTGTTCTTATTGTGCTGTACATTGAAATTTAATGCTACAACGAGTACTCAAACAGTATTTTTCACTTTGTGTTTCTATGTGGGTGCAAACTGTTGAAATCTTTACTTAATGTATACTAAACTGATCTTCTGTATATATAGAAAATTGTAAATGAATCTTGATATGAATGGAAGGGGAGAGAGAGGGGGAAAGGAGAGGGTTGCATGTGGGAGGGAAGTCATTGGTGGGGGAGCCAATGTAATCCATAAGCTGTACTTTGGAAATCTATATTCATTAAATAAAAGTTAAAAAAAATCAACAGAGGAAATAAAAAAAAAAAGAAAAGAAAACGTCATGCTGAGTGAAATAAGCCAGTCCCAAGGGGACAATTATCATATGTTCCCCCTGAGCAGTGACAATTAACTGAGCACCAAAACAGAAACCTGCTGAAGTGAAATGGACACTGTGAGAAATGGACACTATGACTTGATCAGCCCTTGTCTGACTGTTGAGGGACAACTTACTACTTTATTCCTTTAGTATTTTTTTGTTCTACTTAATACCATTGGTTGAACTCTTTAACACACAATTATTCTTAGTCATATAAATTTAACTAAAAAATGATCCCTGTTATAGATAAGAGTGGGAATAAGAGAGTGAGGAGATGCACAGTTCGGCACATGCTCTCTCAGACTTACCCCTAATGGTAGAGCTAGAAATCTGCCAGGGGATTCCAATTCAGTCCCATCAAGGTGGCATGTACCAATGCCATCTTACTAGTCAAAAGGATCAGTTTCAGTTCATAATTGATCATAATGATAGGATTAAATGTCAAAGGGATTACATAAACAAGACTAGTGTCTGCTAATACTAACTGATAGAATTTAAAAAAGAGAACAATCCAACATGGGAAGTGGGATACACAGCAGACTCATAGAATGGCAGATGCCCTGAACAGCACTCTTGCCT
This sequence comes from Oryctolagus cuniculus, assembly GCF_964237555.1. Taxonomy (NCBI): domain Eukaryota; kingdom Metazoa; phylum Chordata; class Mammalia; order Lagomorpha; family Leporidae; genus Oryctolagus; species Oryctolagus cuniculus. The sequence continues at coordinate 151,048,859 of NC_091436.1, forward strand.
TAGAATCAGCCCTTCAGGCATTCATATCTGGCTAAAAAGCCCATGAGAGTTTCTGAGGCATGGGAAGCCAAGACACTGTGGCAAAAAAAAAAAAAAAAAAAAAAAAAAAAAAAAAAAAAAGCTAAATGAAAGATCTCTGTGTCTCTGTGAGTGAGATCCCAGCAGAAAGAACGGGCCATCAAAGAAGGAGGTACCTTTCTCTGAAGGGAGGAGAGAACTTCCACTTTGACTATGACCTTGTCTAAATAAGATCGGAGTTAGTGAACTCAAAAGGCTTCCATAGCCTATGCAGCTCATGACAAGAGCCTCGGATGATTACTGATGTCATAAATAAGATTGTCAATTTGTTAAATCAACAACTATAGTCACTGTGCACCTACTGCCCATGTAGGATATCTGTCCTTAATGTGTTGTACTATGCAAATTAACAGTAAATCTACTACTCAAACGGTACTTCATATTTTGTGTATTTGTGTGGGTGTAAACTGTTGAAATCTTTACTTAGTATATACTAAGTTGATCATCTGTATATAAAGATAATTGAAAATGAATCTTGATGAAGAATGGGATGGGAGAGAGACTGGGAGATGGGATGGTTGCAGGTGGGAGGGTTGTTATGGGAGAAAAAAGCTGCTATAATCCAAAAGTTGTACTTTGGAAATTTATATTTATTAAATAAAAGTTAAAAAAAGAAAATATTATACTTAGTGAAAGAAGACAGTCTCAAAAGGACAAATACCATATGTTCTCCCTGATCTATGGATCTATGGCAATTAATAGAGCACCTAAAAGGTAATATAGAAGTGAAATTGACACTTTGAGGTACAATGACTTTAAAGAGCCCATGTCTGGACTTTTGAGGAACAGTTCTTTTTTTTTTTTTTTTTTTTTTTTTTGTACTATTTGCTGAACTCTTTACTTAGTATAGGGCTAATCTTATGTGTAGGAAGTTAATTGACAAATATCTTAGTAAAAAATAAGAATAGGAATAAGAGAAAAAGGAGGAAAAAGGGTAGGAGTATGGGAAGAATCACTAACTTCCTAAAGTTGTATTTATTAAGTGCATGAAGATTGTATACCTTCAAAAATGTTTCAAAGTAAAAAAAAAAAAGAAGAAATAAAGGAAATATTCCCTTCAAGGAAGTAATTATCTGAGACAAAAGTGTACATTTCAACTAAAACTGTGAACATCAAAATACAATAGAAAGATAAGGTTAAATCACTGTAATCAATAAGTATTCTATACCAGCTAATATCTAGCCTTTCAAAGAGAAGAAATGTGAGAGATAAAACCAGTAACATTCTTAGAATAAAACAAAAGAAAATCATCATGTTCTTGGAGTAGGCAAAGATTTCTTAAACCATCCTACAAAACACACTTAATAAGTGAAATGACTGATGAGTGGACTTCATTAAAGAACTTCATGAAAATGAAGACTTCTGTTCATCGCAAGACTCTGCCAATGAGTAAAATGAAAGGCATGGCATGGAAAATGTGTATAAAATTCCCTAAACAATAAAAAGGCAAACAAATCAAATCTTTAAAATGGGTAAAGGAACTTTTTAAAACATTTAATGTTATAAAACGTTAAAATTTTAATCAGTTTTTTTTGTAATTTAAAGCATAAAAGTTTCATGCATTTCACATATACAGATTTAGGAACACAGTGATACTCCCCATCCTAAAGTGATTTGTAGATACAATTTTAAGAACATAATTATATTCCCTTCCTCCTTCACTTGTCTCACCCTCCCTCTTTCCTTTCTTTCTTTTTTTTTAAAGGTTGATTCTATTTATTTGAAAGTCAGATTCACAGAGAGAGAGAGAGAGAGAGAGAGAGAAAGAGAGGTCTTCCACCAGCTAGTTCACTCCCCCACTGGCCGCAACGGCCGGAGCTCTGCTGATCGGAAGCCAGGAGCCAAGAGCCTCCTCCAGGTCTCCCAGGAGAGCTCAGAGGCCCAGGGGGTTGGGTCATCCTCCACTGTTCTCCCAGGCCACATCAGAGAACCAGATCAGAAGTGGAGCAGCCGGGACTTGAACCAGCACCCATATGGGACACCAGCACTGCAGGTGGTGGCTTTGCCCATTATGTCACAGAGTGGCCTCCTTTTCTTTCTTTTTTATTTTAGTTTTTGATAACATATTTTAAATTACATTACAGTAAAAAGTTTGATACAGCATCAAATAAAAATTTCAACAAGTAAAATGGGTAAAGGACTTTAATAAGCCTTTCTCTCACTGCATACTTTCATCAAAATCCTCGAATAGATTAGCAAAATATGGTGCATTTATGTAAAAATATTACGTGGCAACTAAAGCTAGCATATACTGCTGTATCCGACGGTCCAAATGACTGGACATAATATTGAGTAAAATACAAAAACTAAACACAAAAACATACAAATGTTTCCACTTACATAAACTTCCATAATATACAAAATTGAATCACAATTAAATCAGTCAGATTAGTGATGATGTACACGGGAGAGTAGTTTCAACCGGGAACTAAAATGTGAATGATTTTTCTGCCTCTTGTCTTGCTCTACATTCCAATCCAGATGGTTATTATGTGGGCATATATATATGCAAAAATTTAATCAAGCTTCATACTTAAGGTATGTTCACATCATGCATTTTATATTTTAATAAAAAGCGCATGAAAAATGAGATTAAATAATACAAAATAGACTTAACAAATTGCCATACCACACAAAGGTACAATTTGCAAAAAGGTAAAATTAAAAGAAATAAAAGGAATTAAGTAACATGTGTTTGTTTTTTCCCTAAAAATAAAATGAAAGGAATATATCAAAATGATAGAAAAATGTGGAAAGAGTATTTTAAAAATATTTTTAATAAGTTGTATACTATCAATTATCACTGTTTTCACAATGTGAGTACTATTTATATTAGAAAGATTCTTCATCCTCCCAAGCATAAACTGTAAATTTTCTGACACTAATATTGATATACTGTGGGCTTAGAAAAAGTCTGACTCCAAAATAACACATTTTCCATGCATTACCCCGATTTATGATCTCAACATCTCATAAACTAGGTATAGACACTATTATTAGTGTCATTTTACACATGAAGAAACTGAAGCTTAAATGGGTTTAGTAACTTGCACAAAGCCAACGAGGTACTTAGGGTAGAGCTTGTCATATTGAAAACACTCAAACTAAAAAAAAAATCAAGAAGGATTCTAACCTTCTTTGTCTATGTCCTGTGTTATTAAAAACCATTTGACTTTCAGCTAGAACTCTTAGGAATGTAATGCAAAGTTGGTATTAGCTCGTTACTCATTATTATAGCATTTGTTAGCGTATTGGTCTTAGCAGCTGTTTTGATCTCATCATCTTGTGGCTAGTCCCTGGACCTATCATGTACCTACCATTGAGCACCTACCAATGTACAAGGTTTCCAGGTGAAAGGAATGTGTTGGCAAACAACAGAGAAAATGTCCTCCTCTCACACAGCTAACATTCTGGAGAGTGTGAGAGTGATAAAATACTCGTAGTGGAGTAAAAAGAAAGAAATTTCAGGACTCCTTCAAAAAAGGGTAACCAGGGAAACCTCTCCTAAGAGGCAGCTTAAATTCAAGACTCAGCCTGTCAAGCAAAGCCTTAGAAAAAGTATCCAGGAAGAGGAGCAGCAAGTACAAAGGTCGCAGGCTGCTGGGTAAGTTTTAGGAATTCTGCATTTGTGAGCAAACATGCCCATTAAAATCCACATTCCAAAAATATGTGTTCTGTGTTGTACTTACAACATTGTCTGTGCACACTCTGACTTGAAAGTCAAACGTGCGTATTACTAGCACTTCTCAGGGTCTGCTGTACTACCCTCATTTGCATTCTAACTTACCAAGCCAAAGGTCAGAACCACTCATCCCAAGAGTCAGTTTAGTGATCACTTATTTTTAATTGAGCATGTCTGTTGGGATACAGCTCCACCTAAGTGATTTAAAAAATAGTATCTCTGACTACATACACTATTACTGATTCTAAGTTCCAAACTCGCACATAATCCTTAGTATCTTGTTAAAGTGGAAACTCTGGTTCTGGAAGGCTGAGCAGGATCTGGGACTGATTCTGCTTTTCTGACAAGCAGCCAGGTGATGTCTGTGCTGCCAGTTTTTGAACCACATATTGAGAAAGATCTTCAAAGACTTCTAACAATTAAAATATTTCTATTTCCAGCACTGTTAAAGAGCCCATAGATTTTTGTTCCTGCTAGCATGAGACTCTGGGCAAAATGGCACAGATGTGCTGATTCTTAACATGGCTCTGGTTGTGATAATTAACTTAAATAGCATATGCAAAAAGACAGAACACTTTATATAGATTAAGTGCACACTTAATATTATTTTTATCTGGTGGAAAATTAACTGCCTCAAATAAAAACTGAATTACTCGTGATGGCACTATTAAAATCAAGCCTTTGTAAAGAAAGTTCTTAAATACTCTGGACTTAACATGTCTTTATGTACGAAATGGGATCAGTTAACATATGGTGCACTTTTTTTGGTGTTCAGCATTGTGCTAAACAGTAAGAGAACAGAAGCAGTATGCAAAAGAGGTTCTTCCCTCAAGGATCTCCAATACACTTGAAAGAGTGGGAAAATAATTCAAGAGAGAACATAATTGCTTGCTAATTAGTATGACAGCACATTAAATTACTACAGGGGATCAGAGGCAAGCAAGATCAGTAAGGTGTGTTGTTCAACATTCCACTACAGGCAGCCCTGACAAGGGCGTGGAGACCAATCTAAGCCACGGGCTTCCTAGATGTCTTCACTCCCAGGCTGACTCACAGTGTACAACAAGGTTGAACTGCCATCTTTTCTAAATGTCCTGTTTTCTACCTGCAGCAAAAGCTGGGGAAGAGATGAGGCAATGTAGATATACAATAGTATTCTGTATTGACCACACACACCAATCAAGACTCAGTGGAAAAAACTACAGAGCTATAGTTCTCTAGAAGTTCCCAAATATACATGCTCAGGGATGGATGAAAGATAATGATGATAAATATATAGATAGATGATCGGTAGGCAGATAGATAGCTAGACACAGTAGATGATCAATAAGATACACAGGTAAGTAGGAGATGATAGATTGATACACAGCCAATAGATGATAGGTGAGATAGATACCAAGATAGATCAGTAGAAAATAGATGATAGGTAGGCAGGTAGGTATGTAATTAGATAGATAGATAGATAGATAGATAGAGCTAAAATATTTAGATAGTGGGGCCAGTACTGTGGCATAGCAGGTAAAGCCACCAGCTGTAGTGCCAGCATCCCATATGGGTTCCGTTTTGAGTCACAGCTGCTCTACTTCCAATCCAGCTCTCTGCTGTGGCCTAGGAGAGCAGTAAAAGATGGCCCAAGTACTTGGTCCCCTGTAGTCATGTGGGAGACCCGGAAGAAGCTTTTGGCTCCTGGCTTCAGATCGGACCAGCTCCGGCTGTTGTAGTCATTTGGGGAGTGAACCAAAGGAAAGAAGACCTCTCTCCCTCTCTCTATCTTTCTGCCTCTGCCTCTCTGTAACTTGGCCTTTCCAATTAAAAAACTGTATATATTAAACTCCAAAACTCCTTATTCTTTTGTCTTCTTTTCTTGTCATGCCTCTTGGTTCCCAATAAGGACAGGTGCGGGGCACTATGAGGGCTTCGTATTCCACTTCTTTCAATCACAAGAGAGGGTTGGGGTTTGATAGCCAAGGCTGGCTTGTTTGGCATCTCCACATCTTTACTTGATGATTCCCAAAATCAAAACTGATTTCTGTCCAAGTATGAGTAAAGTGTGATACTGTCAAAATTATAGGAAGAAATCTATTACTTTTAACTTAGTACTTGGTATTACACTTGCATTTCTATTATTCTTTCTCCTTATGGCACACACGTGACATATTTGTGTGTATGTGTGTGTACATACACTTCCCTTCAGATTCCCTAGCTATTTATAAAATATAATTTGGGCTTGAACATAATTGTATAGTTTTTCTACTCATCATTTTGCTTTCCAGCACTTAACATAATCTAGCAAGTCCCATAAAAAAATCTTGTATTAATTCTGGAAAAACAGTCAAAACTTTAGAGGAGCAAATTGGGGAGGGAAGGAAGGTGAGGAGATTCTACGAAAATGAAAGAGCAGGAGGAGCTTCCAGAGAAAAGGACATTAAATTACAGCAGTTAGTGCAAATTGAGATGAAACGTAGAATAAGGATTAATAGAATAAATAATGTCATATAGGAGATGATGCTAATTGCCAGGCAATCACTGAATCTGAGATAAGGAAAAATATCCTCAGTGTTTTATTTCAGAGTGACACATAAAATAAATAATGCTTAGGGAAAATGAAACCTGAATATATGGAAATTTGAATTTCTTGGGATAACATAGGTTTAAATAACTTGCAGAAATCCTACAGTCAATATCATGTTGAATGGGGAAAATTTGAAAGTATTGCTAATACGAAGATCTGAAACCAGACAAGGATGCCTATTCTCAACGTTTTTATTCACTATAGCTCTGAAAGTCCTAGGCAGAGCAATTAGAATTCTAAGGAATCCAAGATGATACTTCTATTTAAGAAAGTTAAATAGCAGACCCTTTGAAGCAGTAGAAGCAAAAACTGGACCACCATGTGTTCTCAGCACCTTTTGACTATATATCATTCCATCTGAAATTGCTGGAAGATTCTGAAAGAACATTTATTTTTATATGTGTACACTAGGCTTGAAGATATGTGTGGTTTGACAAAAGTCTTCAGAAATGTGTTTTGTTTCACCATTTACCTGCCAAAGCAAATGGTGAATCTAATAGGTGGGCTTGGACTGATATAATTTTGGCCTCAGATCTGGAAAAATCTAATCTTATCCCAGTGTTGCCATCCATCACCTAGTGTCAGCTATACTCTCTTCTACATGGCATCTAGCAACTTTCATTTGAAAAGAAAGATGGTTCATTACCTGCCCTGCTTGGTGCTCTGAGCTATAGACTCTTGCCATCTCTTGTCTGCAGTTTCTCATGTAACAACCTAAAACATGTTGTCATTCACCACACTGGCCTGTGGGGTCTTTCTTTCACAGTTTCAATCCTGCTCACTCATCTGCCTTGAATTCCCTTCTCTATCAACTTCCCTAGGTGCTACTGAACAATTAATCTACTTTAAGATTAAGAATACTCTTTTATTTCTACAGTCCTTATAACTCTGACTCCTATTGATCAATTAATCCTTTAGGTTCATCCTAACTCTGACCTCCTTCACCATATTCCAGGGTACAATTAGCTGTTGGTCTCTCACATCCATACCTTCAAGGTTTATGTATGAGGAGACTTTAGAAAGTTCGTGGAAAATGCATAAGCAGATTCCTCTAAAGGTTCATAAAAATTAAATTTAAAAAGTTTTTTTGGTGAAAAACACTTTTGAATACCATTCATATTATCAAAAACCAATGAATGGGTCCAAAAATATTTTGCAGGAAAATAAACATATCCTTTGATTCCATTCTCCAAAAATCTTTTGAGGTATCCTCATATAACCCCATCAATTACTATAAATCATAATAAAAGGTACACTAATTTACAAATGAAACATTTGAGATAATTATAAAACAGGGAACAAACCATAAACAACTACACTTGTCTCTTTCAACTAAGCTTTCAACTAGACTTGTATCTTTCTTATCTTTTTCTACTTCACAAAAAGGCCTATTATCCAAATGATTTTTGCATGCTGTAAAAAGTTTATAATCACCCTAGCCTTTCCCATATATATCTTGCCCACCTCTACCTCAAACACAGGTCAAATTTTGGGCCATAAACACTTCGGTAAATTCTCATACAAAATCTTGATATCCACAAGGGATCATTCATTATGTCCCTTTCATTTTCAACAACTATCAATTTTATAAGGCTATTTATTTTTATACATAAACCTCTCCCCTTAGGGTTACATTTTACCTCATTTTCATAGCTTTAAATTAATTTGTTTTGGTTGTATCATTTACTGAAAATATATATTGTTCTTGTGCTATAAATCATAGTCTCTGCTCCAAGACTCTTAAGATAATTGGGAAGAGAGAACATAGGCGGAAAAATTATTTTAGATGTTCACATAAAAGCTCTTACTGTATAACAGTCATTTAGTGATTCATTGATTCATCTGACAAAAAATTCAGAAAAGGCCTACTATTGGCCAACGTGGGATCTGTTAGTAAGAATGAGAATCAGAATTACTTCTTTGTGAAACTTATACTCTAGTGAAAAACAAAAATGATGATGTAAGACATTATCGTAAAACTTAATATTTGCACAGGAGGAAAAGTGTACTGTGCTAATGAGGCGTGTAGAAGGCACAACAAACCCGGCCTACAGGCTCAAGAACAAGTCCCTTTTCAGTTAAGATTAGGTTTTTCACAAGCAACAGAGATCTGAAACAATCATGAACGTAGAAATTCTAATACAAACTTGTGAGTAGGGTTGTACAGCAATACTGAGTGAAACTGCTGCTGATCCAGGTACTTCTCACTAAGGATCTTGCTGCTAGAACACCCTTAGTGCACTGTCTTATTAGAACAGTTAAGGTTGTAGCAATCATGTTCACATTCCAGCCAATGAGAAGGTTGTACCTTCTGAATGTCACACAACACTTCAAGTAACAGAACACTCACCCCGTTCCAATGGAGGCTTAAATGTGTCAGTTCCCTTTTGAATAGTTAAAAATAGAGCTCCTAAAATAAAGAATATTTATCTTACAGTGAATATAAATATGCCTTGAGGGAAATATAACATGGATCAAGAGGGTAAAGAATTATGATACTGTCTCAGAATACAATCTATAAGAAAACATTATCTTCTTTAGCTTAAAATTTTAAATACTGAAATTCAGCAATATAAAGCAATCCAATTAAGAACAAATATTTCTCCAAAGAACAAATAGAAATGACAAATAATTCTATTTAAATATGTTCAACAGAGGATGGTGTTGTGGTGTAGTGGGTAAAGCTGCTGCCTATTATGCCAGCATCCATGGGTGCAGGTTCATATCCTGGATGCTCCAATTCTGATCTAGCTCCCTGTTAATGGCCTGGAATAAGCAGTGGAAAATGGCCCAAGTGCTTTGGCCCCTGCCAACTCTGTGGGAGATCTGGATGAAGTTCCTGGCTTCAGTCTGTCTCCGCCCTAGCCACTGTGGCAATCTGGAGGGTGAACAGCAGATGATAGGTCTCTGTCTCTCTTTGTCTATAATCTGACTTTCAAATAAATAAATAATTATTTTAAAAGAAAAAATATGCTCAACATAATTTGTCATTGTGAAATGCAAATTAAAACAAAGAGATACCACTGCACACCTATTAGAGTGGCTAAATTCCAAAAACATGATAGTACCAATTGCTGGCCAAGACGAAGAGCAAAAGAAATTACCACTCATTGCTTGGGCATGCCAAGGTACAGTTCCTTTGGAGCATGGCTTGACAATTTCTGAACAAGTTTCACATAATTTTAGAATATGATCCAGCAATGTGCTCCTAGATTATCCAACAGTCTTGAGCATTTATGTGGGTACAGAACTCTGCACATGAAACTTCCTGGCCACCTTACTCATAATTACCCTGATCAGCACACAACTAAATGACTTTCAATAAGTTAATGGATAAAGAGTGTGATGCATCCATAAAATAAAATATTACTCAGAGATACAAAGGATTAAGCTATAAAGCCATGCCAAGACAAGGATGAACCTCACATGCTAAATGAAAAAGATCCATCCAAAAAAGGTACATATTGCATGATTTCATTGCTATGACATTCTAGAAAAGATAAAGCTATAAGAAATGAAAAACAGATCAGTGATTTCCAGGAATTTTTAGGTGGGAGGGATAGAATGTTAATTTAAGTTGCTTCAAAAAGCTCTGGAAAATGGAATTAAAAATTAAGCTCGGGGTCTGTACCGCAGCTTAGCAGGTAAAGCCGCTGCCTGCAGTGCTGGCATTCCATATGGTTGCAGATTAGAATCCTGGCTGCTCCATTTCCCATCCAGTTCCCTGCTAATCTGCCTGGGAAAGCAGCAAAAGATAGCCAAAGCCTATTGGGTCCCTCTACCCATGTGGGAGACTTGGAAGAACTTCCAGGTTCCTGGCTTCAGATCAGCCCAGCTCTGGCCATTATGGTCAATTGGGGAGTGAACCAAAGTATGGAAGACCTTTCTTTCTGCCTCTTCCTCGCTCTCTCTGTAGCTCTATCTCTTGGGTGAATAAATAAAATCTTTTTTAAAAAAGAAATATATAAGATGAACTTGGAGAATCCCATGATGTCATAATATCAGGGAGTATTTGAAAACGACAAGGATAACAACAGCAAAAAAAAATATAAATGATGAGAGCATGCTAAATGATTATTGGAACCAACTGAAAAGGTTTTCAATGGCTAAGGATGAAAAACATTGAGCAAAATAGACAGATGAAAATAAAATGCTATTGAATTGGAATCCAAAATAAAATCTTATGTATGTATATTAATGTATACATATTTCCAAACTCATATAAATAAATGAGTGAATATAGAAATAAATGGGAGAAAACAAATATCTCATGCAGAGACCCAGCAGTGCATAGTGACTTCCTGCCAAATAGTACATCTGGGAAGATGAGGAAAACGAGTAACTTTGCAGTGCATCAGTTTGACAAATAAGACCTTAACCAGATGATCAAGATCAACAATTGATATCAACAGTATTAAGCCACATTGATAGCATGTACCTTTAGTAAGATATAACAAAATTGAAGCTTCATCTTTGTCCTCCCCAAAACACAAAACCCAGTTTAATCATCTGAAAAATACTAAATTCCAGCTGAGGAACATTCTAAAAATACCTGATCAGTACTCAAAGTTGCCAAAGTAAGAAAACAGAAGAAAAATAGAAAAATCACAGCTAAGAGTTTACCATGATACATGATGACTAAATATAATGTGGTATCCTGGGTGGGATTCTGGGAAAAAAGAAGATATTAGGTGAAAACTAAGAAAATATGAAAATATTTATGGCAATGTATCAGTATAGGGTCATTAATCTAACCAACATATCATACTAATGTGTAAATAATAGAGGAAATTGGATGTAGAGTAAATACCTCTTTACTTTCTCTCTTTATCTTTGCAACTGTGTTATAAATCTACTTAGTATTTTTTTGTTTTGTTTTGTTCTAGTACTATTGGTTGAACTCTGTAATTAACACACAATTATTCTTAGGTGTTGAAGTTTTAATTGAAAAGTGTTCCCTGTTAAATATAAGAGTGGGAATAAGAGAGGGAGGAGATGTACAATTTGGGACATGCTCAATCGGATTTGCCCCAAATGGTGGAGTTAGAAATGTGCCATGGGATTCCAATACAATCCCATCAAGGGAGCATGTACCAATGCCATCTCACTAGTCCAAGTGATCAATTTCAATTCACAATTGATCACACTGATAGGTCTAAGAGTCAAAGGATCACACAAACAAGACTAGTGTCTGCTAATACTAACTGATAGAATCAAAAAGGGAGAGAACGATCCATCATGGGAAGCAGGATACACAGCAGACTCATAGAATGGCAGATGTCCTAAACAGCACTCTGGCCTCAGAATCAGCCCTTAAGGCATTCGGATCTGGCTGAAGAGCCCGTGAGAGTATTTTAGGCATGGAAAGCCAAGACACTCTGGGGAAAAAAAAAAAAGAAGACCTAAATGAAAGATCTCTGTGAGTGAGATCCCAGTGGAAAGAATGGGGCCATCAAAGAAGGAGGTACCTTTCTCTGAAGGGAGGAGAGAACTTCCACTTTGACTATGACCCTGTCAGAATAAGATCGAAGTCGGCAAATTCAAAAGGCTTCCATAGCCTTGGCAACTCATGACTAGAGCCTAGGGAGATTACTGAAGCCATAAACAAGAGTGTCAATTTGTCAAGTCAACAACAGGAGTCATTGTGTACTTACTTCTCATGTGGGATCTGTCCTTAATGTGTTGTCCAATGTGAAGTAATGCTATAACGAGTACTGAAACAGTATTTTACACTTTGTGTTTCTGTGTGGGTGCAAACTGTTGAAATCTTTACTTAATATATACTAAATTGATCTTCTGTATATAAAGATAATTGAAAATGAATCTTGATGTGAATGGAATGGGAGAAGGAGCGGGAGATGAGAGGGGTGCGAGTGGGAGGGAAATTATGGGGGGGGAGCCATTGTAAATCATTAACTGTACTTTGGAAATTTATATTTACTAAATAAAAAAAAAGAAAAAAACTACTTCAATAAAATTTTTACAGAGATAACTGATTCTTTAACTACAACTTAAAATAATTAAAATTTTTAGATTTTAAAAATTAAAGTAATTTTAAGATTTTTTATAGCCATGGTTACTATCAAAGCCTCAGAAATGTCAATAATTGCTTTTGAGTAATTACATTTAAGGATAATTACTTATTGTTTTACAAAATTCTTCTTAAGAAACTATACATTAACAAATGGAGTTAACAATGATAGCAGTGATATAATATTGAAGACATTTAGAGAAAGTTGGCCAAGTTATCCAAAAATTTAGAATCAGCTTCATAGATGTTATGTGGAAGATTAGTACATGGTGTGTAATGGGTTCTATTATCACTAGATGAAACGTTAATGCTCACATGACCAAAATGTGACATTTTTATTATAACCCATAAAGGAAACACACTTCTTATAATTGAACATTTTGTGTATATGAAATTGTATGCAGTAAAAGAAATAAATATTTCAAGAATATAGAAAAGTTTAGTTTAGGATTTTATAAGGGGCCACACATTTGAAATATTGAAAAGCATGTATGATAACTGAGAAAATGAATTGCCAAGTGGTTTTCGCCCCAGTGGTCTCCTAGGAGATAAAGCAAGCTGGGAAAAGCTACTTCTCCTTATTCCAAAGAACCTCCTATGTCAGAGAAAAGATGCTCTCTGCTCTCTGCAGGGCTCTGTTTCAATGAAAGAGATCAAAAACATACTTTGCTTACAAGCATGCGTGTGTATAGGCAATAAAGGGGGCACATGTTAAAATGAAATAATTTCATTTCAGGATATGTTTCTGTATTAAGTCACAAAGCCAAAAAGTGACATATGACAATGTGAAATCAAGGTTTTGGTACATCCGTTCTAATAAGATTTATAACTGTTTTTAATTGTATGCTGGGCTAACAAGATTTATATCTGTTTTTAACTGTGTGCTGGGAAGCACGCGAGTTTTCACAAATACCTGATTGTTCTGGCATTTTACATGTAAGGTTCTTACCACTTGATAACTTATCTGTCACCTTGATGATACTGATTTAAAATTCAAAACTCTTCAAATGGTCTACGTCATCCATCAAAGGACATTTTTTTGTAAAATTAAATAAGAACCTGGCCTAGACTGGCATGAATGAAAAGGCAAGGAGGCACAGGAGTAATCTATGCAGAGGTATTATGTAAGAATCTGGGGTTGGAAGGGAAGAGGGAAGCCACAGCTAGAAGAAAGCCAAGAAGAAAATCAGAAAATCTCATTTTCGTGTGATAGGAGGAAAAATGAGACCACAAAAGTAGAAAGAGTGACAATGTTTAAGGTAGACAAATCAAAACCCAAATCTCACTTTTATAATTATGTGGGTAAGAAACATTAACACTTTGAGGTTGTTGTTTGCTCACGAATGAATATGAGAAATTAATTATTATCTCACCAGGTTAATAAGGATATTAATGGGGTGAATGAAAAATTCTTTTTTAAAAAATATTCATTGATTTATTTGAGAGGTAGAGTTACAGAGAGTAGGAGAGACAGAGAAAAAGGTCCTCTACCTGCTGATTCACTCCCCAAACGGCTGCAACAGCCAGAACTGTGCTGGTCAGAAACCAGGAGTTTCCTCCAGGTCTCCCACATTGGGTGCAGGGCCCAAGCACTTGGGCCATCTTTCCACTGCTTTCCCAGACCACAGCAGAGAACTGGATTGGAAGAGGAGCAGCTGGGACACAAACTGCTGCCCACATGGGATGCTGGCACCACAGGCAGACACCCAGCCCACTACACCATAGCGCCAGCAGGGATGAATAAAAAGTTCTGAGTTTGGCCCATTATACACAAGAGATGCTCAACAATTGTTATTTCAATCTTTATGAACACTTATTTTCTCTAAAGGAAAATGCATCACAGAAATCAATACAGAATTTCAAAAGGAGTGATTAAATAGTAGTATGACTCCAAGAAATAGCCCTATCCATAAAGACAGTCACAGTATTTCCATGGTGCATTTTATGAGAGATCAACTTTACTAATAGCCAACAAATTTTTACAATATTCCAATTTTACTCAGAGAGTTGGCTTTGACCTCACTGTGAGAGTCATATTTAATGAGGGAAGTGTGACTGCACGCAGGGAAAGGATGGTATACATTAACATCACAGATCCTCAGAGGAGAATCTTTGTTACTCGTTACTTCTTGCCATTCTGCTAGTCTCATCTGAAAATATTCACCCAAAACTGAAACTCAGACAGAATTTAGAAAATCCAAGTATATTAAAAGGATCAAACTAAAGGAACTGGAAAAGAAATTAAGTAATATAATATGTCTGTGTAAAGGATGTAAAAACTCAGCTGCTCTTGGATTTGTTAAATTCCTGTTTTCCTTTTAAAATACTTTTGGGAATAGGCAAAACCAAAAGGTGTTTTACTAAGCACTTTTTCCACTCATGTAGAAATGTCCCAGAGGAAATTTAATCTCCATGTTTCTGATACTTTCACACTTAAAATCAAAGAATTGTTTTGTAAGGGTTATTTGATATATTAAGAGGGTTTGGAGCTTTTCTCCAAGGTTTTCACATTGTTTTTCTTGGGGAAAAATGCAGTCACACACAACCAAGGGAAAGCTAATTCATACACCACGAAGTTCAAATTTAGTTCAAAATTCTGATGCCAAATAATCCAGAGAAAGGCCTTTCCTGGTTGAAAAATAATAACAAATTTTCCACTATAAAATTTCAAACACCCAAAAATTTATAAAATACATATGAAATGTTCTTTATTACAAGACTAATTTCATACACATTGTTATATAAAGAGGCAGTTCCTTATAAAATGGAAATAAGAAAATCACATCATGTGGTATATTGATAACATTAACTTAAGATGCATGAATGATGTCATCATTATTATGAATGGAAATTCAAAGGGTGAATGAAAGAGAATGGTTCTGTTAGTTCTATGGTGTTTTTTTTTTTTTTTTTTGTCTTAAAGAAGCAGGAAAGTTGATGCAGTTCTACCATCAACCACAAAGATGTTTAATCTTCATTTTAAAAAAAATCATATGGCTTGGATTTTTCTAATCTTTAATCCAAAAGTTTCCAGACATCATCATCTATTGCCTGGACTACAAAATTAACCAGCTCTCTGGTCTTTGCATAGTATGCATAGTAGGAAATGACTTGAAAAATCAGAGAAGAGAGTTTAGGGGAACAAAGAACAGCTGAAAAATACTGGAGTAAATCCAAGAAAGGAAAGTGCTGTGGAGATAAACCACCAAATTTCTAGTCAACCCTTAAATTACATAGACACAGGGAAGATTCCGAAAGTCAAACTAGGGGTAATGGTTGAGATTTTGGATTATCCTATGTCAGAAAAGACAGTGTTTAAAATTGAGTCTAGGGGCAATTGTTGTGGCATAGAGGGTAAAGCCACCACCTGTGACACCCGCATCCCATGTGGGTGCTAGTTCATGTCCTAGCTGCTCCACTTCTGATCCAGCTCCCTGCTAATGGCTTGGGAAAAAGCAGCAGAAGTTGACCCAAGAGGTTGGGCCCCAGTATCCACGGGGAGATCTGGAAGGAGCTCCTGGTTGCTGGCTCTGGATTGGCACAGTACTGGTTGTTGCAGCCATGTGGAGAGACCAGCAGATCGAAGATCTCTTGTTCTCTCTATCTTTCCCTCTCTCTCTGTAACCCTGACTTTCAAATAAATCTTAAAAAAAAATTTAGTCTAGTCAATATCAACATTAAAAAGAACCAGGGTATCTATAATGTATTATTCATAAAATTCAGGTTATAATCCAAAATTACCAAAGATTTATGAAAAACAAAAAGATGGGCCGGCGCCATGGCTCAATAGACTATTCCTCCACCTGTGGTGCCGGCACACCAGGTTCTAGTCCCAGTCGGGGCGCCGGAGTCTGTCCCGGTTGCTCCTCTTCCAGTCCAGCTCTCTGCTGTGGCCCAGGAGGGCAGTGGAGGATGGCCAAGTCCTTGGGCCCTACACCCGCATGGGAGACCAGGAGAAGCACCTGGCTCCTGGCTTCGGATCAGCGTGGTGCGCCAGCCCCAGCGGCCATTGGAGGGTGAACCAACGGTAAAGGAAGACCTTTCTCTCTCTCTCTCTTTCTCTCTCTCTCTCTCCCTCACTGTCTACTCTGCCTGTCAAAAAGAAAAAAAAGATGATCTGACACATGGTCAAGAGATATGGCAATCAGTGAACTGAGCCAAAAATGATATAGATGGGGAAAAATTGAAAGGATATACGAATCTTTGTAGATATAAAAATATAAAAAAGACATTTCATAGTGGATATACTAATAAAATTATAGAAATGAACAATATATGAAATAAAATAATCTGAGTTAACAGCAGATTGTCAATAATGATAGAAAATATTTGAATATATAACAATAAAGATTATGTACTTGGAAGAAGAGAGAAATACAATTACATACTTTACTGAAGGCCTTTAAAAACTATGTGAAAGATATCAAAACTATGCAAAAGATATCACAAGCTATTGAAATCCCATAAAAAAGACTAGAATTTGTGTCAGTTCCCATTGCTTCAAATCTTATTATTAATATTTTTAATTTATTTGAAAGGCGGAGAGACAGAGCAAGAGCATATGAGAGAGAGAGAGAGAGAGAGAGAGAGAGAGAGAGAGAATCTTCTATCTGCTATTTCACTCCCCAAATGGTCACAATGGTCAAGGTTTGGCCAGGCTGCAACAAGGAGCCTGGAACTCCATCCAGGTATCCCACATGGGTGGCAGGGGCCAAAGCACTTGGACCATTCTCCACTGTTCTCCCAAGCACATTAGCAGACTAAATGGGAAGTTGAGCAGGTGGGACTTGAACTGACACTCACATGGAATGCAGGTATCCCAGATCATGACTTGACCTGCTGTGCCACAATGTCGGCCACTTGCTTCAAATCAAAATAACTTGAATTTCCTATTTGGGAAGCTAGTCCCTTCTTCCAAGAGCATAATTTATACATTTCCCTGGAGTCAGAATTTGAAAAGAATCCAGTAGGAGATGGAGTAATTGTAGGCCTAGTTGATCTTTCCTGCCAATAAGATAAACCAGCAAGTCAACTATAACATGTATGATCTATAAAGTATCTAGTAACACTGAATCACTATCCAAGAGTAAATAATATATGATTGTATATTCACTTCTATTCTCTAAATTCTGCACAAAAGCATCTCATCACTATACCTGGAAGCAGACAAGGAAGAAAAGCCTGAGAAATGTAGCTCAGATTGGCTACAAGGAATAGATAAAGTAGACACATTTCGAAGCCATCACAGTCTTCTTTGCCAACTTCACACCCACATACAAATCTTTAATTTTACTTCATTTTAAAATATAGTCATATTTCTACCTTGCATTATAAATTATCTTGCATACAGAACAAAATTAAGCTAACACTTTCCCCCAAAGAGAATCTGAAGTTCTTTTCTTGTGTTTAGATGAATATCATTTAATTATTCTGGCCCATTCACAGTTTGATATCTTGTATCCAAAATAGTGAGATAATAGAAGATATAAAATATGGAAAGAAGAGGGGAAGAAAACAAAAATAATTTGGTAATGCAAGCAATCAAGTTTGTAATGATACTTTTCATCATATTTGTAACTATGGTTCTCACTTCTGCTCATGGTCATGAAGGTGGTACTTATAAATATCCTATTCTTAAATTCATCGCATATCCCCTTTGCCTTCAGAGAGAACCCTACCTCGCTATGGTACCTTGCCTTGTGAGGTACAGGCTTTCATCCCCAAATTATCTATTTTTTTTAAAAAAAGACTGATTTAGTTATTTGAATGGCGAAGATACAAGAGAAGGCCACAATGTTCAGGTCTGGGTCAAGCTGAACTCAGGAGCCAGGAGCTTCTTCCAGGTCTCCTATATGGGTCCCAGCACTTGGGCCATCTTCTACTGCTTTCCCAGGTACAATAGCAGGTAGCTTGATCAGAAGTGGAGCAGCCAAGACTTGAACTGGCATATATATGGGATGCTGACACTGAAGGCAGGGGCTTAATCTTCTATGCTATAGTGCCCATCCCAATTATCTATGCTTTTAACAGCACTGGCTGAGTTGGTTTTCTGCGCTTTTCCAATGACTTAATCACAGAGACTTTAGAATACTAAGAGTCATTCCACAGAATACCTCAGACATGCCCTTACTTACCTCATACTGAATAGTACCACCACCACCACCCCGCCCCGGCAAAGTTCATGTCCACTGGGAACTTGTGAACATTGTTTTATTTGGAAACAGATGATTTGCAGATGTAATCCAGTTAAGATGAGTTCATACTGGATTGGGTTGGTGCTACATCTGTTATGACTATTGCTCTTAGAAGAAGAAATTTTGAACAAAGAGACACAGGAAGAAAGTCACAACAATGAATACAAAGTCTGAAGTGATGTAGCTACAAAGCAAGGAATGACAAGGAGTGCCAGCACCACCAAAAGCTTTGAGAGTCAAAGACGGATCTTCTGGAGCATTCAAAGAGAGCTTGGCCCTGATGTCACTTGTTCTGCACTTCTAGACTCCTTCACTGTGAGAGATAAATACATTGTTTTAAGCCACCAAGTTTGTAGAATTCGTTATGGCAACCCTAAGAAACGAGCACACAAACACTTTCTGTAGTAACAACCCAATTTTCCCTTTGATGCCAGGAACAGCTCCCCCCACCAATACAGTAAATTACATTTCTCTAGTTACTCATTCACATGAGGCTTTCAACATGGACAGTCTGACTCAACAGCATCATTGCTGCTTCTCCGAGTGGAAACACTTCTCCCTTTAGGCGCTAAGAATCACAGAGTGCAGATTCTAAAGAGATGGGCAAAAATCTTACAATAGCACACTAAGGACAAGAGTGAGCATTCATTGCAATGTATATCCTTTGAATTTTGACACTATGTGTGTGTGTGTGTGTGTGTGTGTGTATCACAGATTTGGAGAATATACTATATTTTGGGAGACCACCCAATTTAGAAAATTTAAGCTTCCAAAATGCTAGTGCACTAAATGTAATTTCACTAAATTGCCAAGCCCAGTGATTCGAGATGATGAGGAATACTGTAAGATAAATGCACTCCATAGGCATAGTCTCATTACTTGAGTTCATCAGTTTGAACTGAGTTCCTTGGTCAGAGGCAGCAATTATGGAATTTCTTGACAGTATACTAGGCATTTCATGGGTTTAAAAAATATACTTTGGCAGAATCCAGAGAAGAGAAGTCTGTATTTGGAGTGAGCTTCTATTCCAGTGAAAGCAAACCCATGATAGGTGTAGTACAATGTCATCAGTCTTCTAGTAGGTAATTGATGACTGAATGGACCAGATAATGATGCCTCACAAGGACTCATTGTTAATCTCTGCTATTTACAGATTGGTATTTAGAAGTTAGAGCTCCACAAAACTTGCTGAGTCTAAATCCACACTGCTGAACTTGAGCATCATCTACATCCCTGCCTTTGTACCCAGTTCCTTCAAAAGTCATTTGAGCAATGACAGAAGTAGATGGATCATCCTATCTACTTTACAGACGAAACAATCATCAAATCTTGCAACCACTTGTTGAACCTGCAGAACTCGGATGTGTCTACATTTTTGCTGGAGAAGCCTATACGTATACCCCTTTCCCAGACACTCTTGTCATCAGGTTCTTTCCAAGTTCCTGACCATTCTGCCAAACCATTAGCTACAATCCAAGAATCAGAGGGGACTTGTGATTCTGGCAAGTGTTTCTCCCACATAAAATAAACAGAGAGTTACTGCTTGAAGTTCTTCTTAATGAGAATTTTTCCTTTTTTGCAGAGTGGGAATATAGTGTTAAGCTGTCTACTTTCAAGAGATGCCAGCATATCACACAGAACCATCTGAACACTTATTCTCAAGTTGATCATGGGACATTCTCCACGAGGGCATAGGTTTAAACTGAAAGAAAGGAGAAAATGAAGCAACTGCAGGAGTCAGGAGTCACTGGCATTGGAGCTGCTTTCTTCATTCAATTTAATTATATTCTTCCTTCTCCATTCCTTGTCCTCCCTTGATCGGACCCAACCTTACATATACCATTCCAATGGTTGACAGATCAGGCTCTTGTTTTACCTTGGTGCGTTAGATGACATTCAGTGCATTATGAGTAGCTCATATCACTAGGTAAGTGGTCACTCTTGAGACTCTATTCAAAACATTTTTCAAAAAATAGTTATGTCCTAAGCATGCATAGTCTTGGCCCCAAATCCCAAGGTCTCTCCACGGTCATTCCTATGTAAACACACACAAACACACACACACGTATATGTATATGTATATGTATATGTGATGGAAGTATATATATGATATATATATATATATACACATGGAAGTATGTATTTATGTATGATGATGATGGAAGTAGCATAGAGACCAGCACAGTTGCCTTAAATCTAGCACTTTGCTTGGTCATTTGTGAAATCATCCCAAGTCACATGGCCAAAAGGTATGCTTCCTCCCAAATCCAAAGAAGTCTACTAGGAACTATGTTCCTTTCTGAATAATAGGAGAGATTAGATGCAGCAACTTTTTTGTCACCTTGGAATAAATATCATGCCATACGCAAGACCACTGTACCTTTCAGAAATTTCACCAAGATGGCAGGCTCCATAGTTTTTGGTGAAAATTATTTCCTGTTTGCTGGCATGCAAGTATTTAGAGTAGTTTTTACTTGCTTTTTACTGGGTCCTATGAGAAAATAAGAAAAGAAGAATGGACCAATTTGAAGTCTTTGGTATAAAAAAGTATAGTTCCATGAACTAGATAGGACATAGAACTGAAAAGTTCATATAGCCCTTGAAGCATTCCCTACATATCATGTTTACTAACAGATACAGACACGAAAAAGTATTTGTCGTATCAATAGCTATTTAGAAGATACAAGAGGATGGGTTGATTCAATTGAACCATGAAACAACATCTGGAACAGCAACTGTAATTGGAGTTACTGCCTAAACAACTTTATACTAATTCATTCTTTATTTATTTATTTTTTTGACAGGCAGAGTTACACAGTGATAGGGACAGACGGAGAGAAAGGTCTTCCTTCCGTTGGTTCACCCCTCCAATGGCTGCTATGGCCCGGCGCACTGCATCTATCTGAAGACAGGAGTCAGGTGCTTCCTCCTGGTCTTCCATGTGGGTACAGGGCCCAAGCACTTGGGCCATCCTCCACTGCCTTCCTGGGCCACAGCAGAGAGCTGGACTGGAAGGGGAGCAACCAGGACAGAACCGGCGCCCCAACCAGGACTAGAACCCAGGGTGCCGGCACCGCAGGCGGAGGTTTAGCCTAGTGAACTGTGGCACCAGCCTACTAATTCATTCTTATTCTCTAAGATCAGCTTGTCATTTGCACAGGCCAAGTTAGTGAGTTGAATGAGGATGTGGTAAAGATCACCATTCCTGTTTCTTAAAAATGACACAATCTCTATAATCCCTCCAGGAATGTGGTTATATTCTAGACTTGCTCTTTTCAGAAGTAGAAGTTCAAGAGCATGACAGCAACTTCTGGTGAGGGCTTTTCTATTTTGTCCTAACATGGCAGAAGGGCAAGCAAGAATACATGAAGGAGAAAAAAAAATGAGGAAGATTCACTTTACAACAACCCACTCTCAAATAATCAGTTCCATAAAGGTTGGGGGCCTCACTAATCAATGCTCTGACATTATCAAAAATAACAAAAGAGATACCATGAAACTGGGAATTCTGTTTATGTGTCATAAACAGAAATTATGTAGGAGCAGACTTCAGATTTCATTTCAAAATTCAGCTCTGTAGCTACAGAAGGTAAGTGTGTTTGTTTGATTGTTGCCTGTTTTTTAGGGAAGTCCCAGAAGCTGTCAGCTCTTTTATAGGTTTATTGAGGCAAGAACTGAAAACACTGAGCTGATCATTTTCCACTACATTTTCTAGCACTTAGAATAATCAATTTACCTTATCATATGGTTTATTTTCACACACAAAATATGTTTTGTAACAGCAAATACTTGGTGACCCCAACAGTTTTCTTCAATATGCACTTGATTATAATGTCTATAGATCATAATTTGCATGAATTCATTCTCGCTAAATTGCATAAGCTAGTAAATCCCCTTTATCACTAAATCTAGTCATTGCTAAATAAATCTGATCAGAGAATCAATCACAGATAAGCCAGAAACTGCTGATAGAACTCATGCTTATGATTTTTCTTTTGTGGAACTAGTCTGGATACAACTAGGAATGTACAACCACTAGAAGAGATTGACCTTCCCGGGCTGGGGGAGCGAGTTAAACAGTCCCTATCTTTTCAAGCATAAGTCCATTGAGTGGATCATCAGTGGAAGATGAATGTAAACTAGAGAAGACAAGGGACAAGCTGGAATTTACAAATTACAGAATTTGCACTGCTTATTGCTGCATATAAAATACCTAAAATCCAATGGCTTAAAACTAAGGATAATAGCTACCTATCATCTCACAGTTTCTATTGGTCAGAAATTCAAGGGGCAGCTCATCTGGGTCTCCTAGAAGTTTTCAGTCAGGTATGGATGGGGCTTTTGCCATCTCAGTGTCTGCCTGGGGCTGGAGTAACCACTTATGCAATGGCTCATTAATGTGCTTCAGTTACTTGCAGGCTACTGGAAGGGAAACTAATTCTCTTACCCCACGGTCCTCCTCATAGAGCTACTTGAATGTTCCTATGACATGCCATCTGACTTTCCGAGACTCATCCACAGGAGAGTGAGAATAAAGTTACAGTGACTTTAATGATTTATCCTCATAGGCTTCATACTATGAATTGAGTATGTGTTCATCCAAAATGCATATGTTGACTTGTAACTCCTAGTGTGATGGTATTAGCATATGGGACTTCAGAAATAACTAAGTCATGAGGGTAGAGCCCTCATGAATGGGATTACTGTACTTAGAGAGACCCAGTGAGGTCCCTAGAGCTCCGTCTGTCCAGTGAGGCTGCGGGAGAAGCCTGCAGTCTGCAATCCAGAAGAGGACCTTCATCAGAAATGGACCATGTCGGTGCCCTGATCTCAGATTTCCAGCCTCCAGAACCGTGGGGAATATGCCTTCAAGGTTTAGCCAGCCAGGATCTGGAACTCAGTATTCAGACTAAGATACCATACACTATCACTCCTTTCATATTCCACTCATTAGAAGCAAGAATCTAATTCCTCCTCATACCCAGTGGAGAGTGAAATTAGGTTTCCCTGTTGAAAAGTGGCAAAGAATTGTTGGAAATATTTTAAAGCATAACATAATCTTATCAGCAATTTTATGTTTATGTATTTACTCAAATGAGAGAACGTCTCTAATAACGTAGAAGAGATTTTTGAGAATGATCACAGATTTTCTTCGAAAATAATGAAACACTGGAGTTTATACAATCATCAACAGGAGAATGGTTAAACATACTGGTACATTTGTTCACTTTAACACTGTTAAAAATTAGGCTAATTAAAACAAGCCGTATATGTTTCATGTCCTATGTTTAAATCTATGTACGTAAGATTCTAGAACAGCTACACTGTCTTATTATAAATAAAAGCAGAATAGCGATTGTCCCTGGGGACTGGGAGATAGGAACACACATGGAAAGGGTTAAGGGTTTCTATAATTCAATTATGCTCCATAACTTAGTAGGGGCATGAGAAACATTAAGGGTTTCTATAATTCAATTATGCTCCATAACTTAGTAGGGGCATGAGAAACATTTATCAAAACTTAAGATGGCTGGAGCCGCTGCTCACTAGGCTAATCCTCCGCCTGCGGTGTCGGCACTCCAGGTTCTAGTCCTGGTTGGGGCGCCAGTTCTCTCCCGGTTGCTCCTCTTCCAGTCCAGCTCTCTGCTGTGGCCCGGGAAGGCAGTGGAGGATGGCCCAAGTGCTTGGGCCCTGTACCCGCATTGGAGACCAGGAGGAAGCACCTGGCTCCTGGCTTCGGATAGATGCAGTGTGCCAGCCGTAGCGGCCATTTGAGGGGTGAACCAACGGAAGGAAGACCTTTCTCTCTGTCTGTCTCTATCACTGTCTAACTCTGCTGTGTCAAAAAAAAAAAAAAACCCTCAAGAATGATATGCTTAATGTTTGTGCATGTCATTCATATAAGATTAAATAAGTATTAAGTACTTGATAATAATGTGCATCTCACATGTTTTGATAGAAAATATACTTCTACCTAAAAGTTACTTTAACATGTGTAAAAATATAATAATGGATGGACATAGAGACAATGTTATATATGTAGCTTGTGTTAAAGCAAATACAGCAAAGTACTGATAGTAGGATGTAAGTAGTTCATATATGAGTGTTCACTGTTCAGTTGGTTCAACTTTTCCAGATGTTTGAAAATGTCTGTTAAAAATGCTGGGAAATGTGCTGGACAGGTTTGGCTTAACCTCTTGCAATTCTGCCATCAGGATGAGAACATGCACTGGTTCACCTGCTGAGTTAAGGAAGATGAGAGACTCCTGGAGCAGACCCGACCCCAATCACATCTTGCAGGCTGAGCCAGGAGAAGCTAGATCAGCCAACCCCCATCTGTACTGCAGATGAGAGTGAAAAACTAAACCATTGTTGTTTTAAGTTCTTGAATTCTGAGGTAGATTTTTACATAATATTATTGTGGCAAGAACTAGGCAAATCACTAAGGTAATTATTTTCCCACATTATCACTCTGGAGAAAAGTGTTTATATAAAAATGTTTCATTATGGGCTGTGCAGAGGAAACTAACAGCAATAATCCATGTCTCATAGGCTCTTTACTATTGAAGACATAACAAGCGTGTGGGCAAATGAGTAGCAAGTATGAAGATAATGATATAAACACATTGACTATACTCAAAAGGATAGAATGGCCAAAGAATTGCTCTTCAGTTTTAAGGGAAGTCAGCAACTGATAAGATATGATTGAGTTTAAAACAACTTGCGATTAGTTTTGCAAAGGTTTAGGTCAGAGTGAGTGGATGCCCCTCCCAAGGTCCCTTTATTAAGAATTTTTAGGGGCCAGCACTGTGGCATAGTGGGTAAAACCACCACCTGCTTTGCTGGCATGCCATATGGGTACCAGCTCGAGTCCTGGCTACTCCACTTCTGATCCATCTCTCTACAATGGCCTGGGAAAGCAGTGGAAGATGGCCCAAGTCCTTGTACACCTGCACCTACCTAGTAGACCCAGAAGAAAACTCCAAGATCCTGACTTTGGATTGGCACAGCTCCAGCCATTGTGGCCATTTGGGGAGTGAACAAGTGGGTGGAAGACTCTGCTTCCTCTCTCCCTCTCTCCCTCTCTCCCTCTCTCTCCCTCTCCCTCTCTCCCTCTCTCCCTCTCTCCCTCTCTTTCTCCCTCTCCCTCCCTCCCTCTCCCTCTCTCCTTCTCTCCCTCTCTCCCTCTGCCTTTTAAATAAAATAAGTAGAAGAATTTGTAATTCTATAGTCATAGTATTGTGCAATCCAGAGGCAGCCTGCCTATGGCAGCACGACATTCAATTATATTCTACTACGTGACCTGCGATGCCTTGAGTGCACATTGTAGGGAACCGCCTCTGAGACTGAGAGAGGAGAAAGGAAAGCTCACTTTCATTTATCCCCAGCAGCACATCCAGGTCCATTTACTTGGTCCTGCAAGTTAATTATGAACAATTTCTCATTTTTTACGCTGCATCCTCTTTCTGTGTCCGTTCGTTCTTCTCTCAAGATAGAACACCGGAAACATAATCAGGGCTGAAAAGTTGCAAAGCATGATCCTCTCTCATTGTCCATGGAAATCAAAAAACTCCTTTGAAAAACCACGGAGACATTTTAAGGGTCTATGAGCAGTCATGATCTTGCCCCAAGGGCACCGCCTCCAAGGCCTGCCCCTTTAACTGGGTTCACCCTGGACAGTTTGGGATCTGAAGAGCTTCTTGTCTTGAAGGGCGACCATTCGTCCCCACCAGAGGTCTCCCATCCCACTACCTGCAAATAAATCAGAGCGTTTTTACTGCTACAATAAAGGCTGACCTTTGTACTCCACACCTTTATTTCAGCTTGGACAAGAAAAACAAGACTAAAAAAAATCAACTCCATGATTTCTGGCTCACAGCCCCTATGATGAGGGTCTCCTGAGTAGCCCACTTCATCAATCCTTTAACCAGAGATGGAATTAAGCCATCAACTGCAAGATCTAGGCAGGGTTGTATCCTAGTCAAAATCATAACCCAAGTGTCAGGGCCCTTCCCTCTGAACGTTCAGTCCCTGTGTCCTCACTACCCTGTCCTCCCCACTGCTTCTGCTTTCTTGTACAGAACCATGAGGATCTGGTTCCAGGCAAGTCCCTCCGCCTCTGAGACCCTTCCTGATTGTAGGCCCTGAGCTAGATATTTACTGGTTTTTGAAAATCACCACTGTGTATGAATTACAAGTTAAAGGTATACATTTATTTGTATCTCTATATAAATGCATATATGCAGGACAGAAGAATATATTAGCAATCAGATAGACCTAGGTTCATACCTGGGTTTTAGTAGTTAGTGTCTGTGTAATTTTGAACAAATACAATTCTGAACTTTGTCTAAAAAGGAAATGTTGTCTTCTTAAAGTTATTGTGAAAATCTAAAGTAGTAGCATGTAAAGTGTCCAACTGCGAGTGTAATATTTATGTCATGGTAACTGTACATTATTTTTTAAAGATTTATTTATCCATTTGAAGGTCAGAGTTACATTGAGAAGGAAAGGCAGATTAAGAGAGAGGTCTTCCATCTGCTAGTCCACTCCCCAGTTGGCCTCAACAGCCAGAGCTGCACCAATCCAAATCCAGAACCCAGGAGCTTCCTCCAGGTCTCCCATGCAGGGGCAGGAGCCCAAGGACTTGGGCCACCCTTCACTACTTTCCCAGGCCATAACAAAGAGCTGGATTGGAAGCGGAGCAGCCAGGTCTCGAACTGGTGCCCACATGGGATGCCAGCACTACAGGCGGCAGTTTCACGGCTATGCCACAGCGGCTGTACATTAGTACAAACCAGTTACAAACTGCAGTCCACCATATAGTTAAGAGTAACATGGGGTCACAGTCCAGGAACTTTGAGAGTACTGGCTCACTGAATTCTCTGAGCTTTTCCAGCAGGCTTATCTACTCAGGATTACCTTACTTGTAGTTGTGAGTCCTCTCTTTACTTCTTTTGTTCCTGACTTGTAGAGCATCATAGAAACAAATTTTATTTTCAGTTTATGCACATACGTGGCTTATGAAGCTTGCAAAAAATCTTAACATGCAGCAGACTTGAAGACTTAGTGAGATAGTGAGTTTTTAATTTTTTTTTATCTGGGCCGGCACCGCGGCTCACTAGGCTAATCCTCCACCTAGCGGCGCCGGCACACCGGGTTCTAGTCCCGGTCGGGGCGCCAGATTCTGTCCCGGTTGCCTCTCTTCCAGGCCAGCTCTCTGCTGTGGCCAGGGAGTGCAGTGGAGGATGGCCCAAGTGCTTGGGCCCTGCATCCCATGGGAGACCAGGAAAAGCACCTGGCTCCTGGCTCCTGCCATCGGATCAGCGCGGTGCGCCGGCCGCAGCGCGCCAGCCGTGGCGGCCATTGGAGGGTGAACCAACGGCAAAGGAAGACCTTTCTCTCTGTCTCTCTCTCTCTCACTATCCACTCTGCCTGTCAAAAAAAAAAAAAAAAAAAAAAAAAAAAAAAAAAAAACACGAAATTTTTTTATCTAAGGAATAGAGATAAGTCCGTTTAAATTTCAGATTGTATAAAAGTCCTTGAGCAAACTACTGGGATGTTCTGCTTTCCTGTGCTCTCTGTTCATGCACAAATTTTCACTTATTTCTCATTTTGTTAGGGATTATTTATTTGCTATTTATGGATGCAACAAGGTTTCAACATCCATCTTAAAGTTTTAGGCAGGTACTTTATTTAACAGTGATGATTTTTCCCAAAGAGAAAAGAACTACTTAAAGAAAGCATGTTAAGGGGCTGGCACTGTGGCATAGTAGATTAAGCCTCCACCTGTGGCACCAGTATCCCATATTGGCACTGGGTCTAGCCCCAACTGCTTCTTTTCTGATCCAGCTCTCTGCTAATGGCCTGGGAAAGCAGTGTAAGATGGCCTAAGTGCTTGTGCCCTTGCACCCACGTGGGAGACGCAGAAGAAACACCTGGATTCTGTCTTCAGAACAGCCCAGTTCAGGCTATTGTGGCCATTTGGGGAGTGAATCAGAGGATGGAAGACCTATCTCTCTGCTCTCCATCTCTATAGCTCTGCCCCTCAATAAATAAATAATTATTAAAAATAAAAGCAAGCTAATGTTTTAAAAATTATTTTATCTCATTAATTTATTTAATTTTTAACATTTAAAACAGTTTCCATAGCTTTTTCTTTTTTATTTATTTATTTATTTTGACAGGCAGAGTGGACAGTGAGAGAGAGAGACAGAGAGAAAGGTCTTCCTTTGCCGTTGGTTCACCCTCCAATGGCAGCCACTGCTGGCGCGCTGCAGCCGGCGCACCGCGCTGATCCGATGGCAGGAGCCAGGTGCTTCTCCTGGTCTCCCATAGGGTGCAGGGCCCAAGCACTTAGGCCATCCTCCACTGCACTTCCGGGCCACAGCAGAGAGCTGGCCTGGAAGAGGGGCAACTGGGACAGAATCCGGCGCCCCGACCAGGACTAGAACCCGGTGTGCTGGTGCCGCAAGGCGGAGGATTAATCTAGTGAGCAGCGGCGCCGGCAACAGTGTTCATAGCTTTTAAAGAAACAATTATACATGTCCACTTGAGCAGCACATTTTATAGGCAGTAATGCTCAATATTCAATCCAAGCAGTGGTGGAGGGCAATATTTGTTGGAAAGGAACTTTCACACACCCCTCACATCCAACCACATAAGGGGTGATGGGTTCAAGTCAGGACGACCAACCAACCTTTCCTCCTACAGAAAGGTGCTCACGGGCTTACTCCTCTCCCTATCACTAACGTTTTCTTCTTAATCAAAACACTTTGCTGAGCTGTAATTGAGAAGCAAAATTGTATAAAGTTAAGGTGTCCAAATTTGATGTTTTGATACACATACACAGTGTGAGATGATTAAAACAATTAAGATAATTAACACATCCAGCACCTCACACAGTGATCCTGGGAGGGCGGTATAAGCACTTAAGATTTGCTCTATGTGCAAATTTCAAGTATACAATACACGAATGCTAACCATAGTCACCATGCTGTACATTAGATTTCCAGAATTTTGTTCATCCCGCACAACTGACACTTTGGACTCTTTTAATATTTCCCCATAACCTCCCCCTACCTCCACCAGTGCCTAGCTACAGTCATCCCATGCGCTGCTTTTTGTTGTTTTTTTTTTTCCTGATAATTACATGTGCTGCACACCTTTTCACACATTTGTTAGCTGTGTCGATGCTTTCCTTGGAAAAATACATATTCAAGACCTTTGCCTCTTTTTAGTCTAGCTAATTGTTTGTTACTGAGTTGTTTGAGTTCTCTATACACAATATTTTGGATTATCAGCCCCTTATCAGATGTATGATTTTCAATTATTTTCTGTCACTATGCAGGTTGTCTCTTTCCTATGCTGATCCTTTCATTTGCTATGGAGAAACATTTTAGTTCCACGCTATCCAAATTGTCTATATTCTTTTTTTTTTTTACTGCTGTGCTTTGAGGTCATAGCTGCACCCCCTGCCACCCAAGCAAAAAAAAAAAAAAAAAAAAAAAAGTCAAGAAACTTCTTCCTAATGTCTTCTAGTGGTTTTGTGTTTCAGTTTTATATATAGCATGACATAAGAATCCAATTTTATGCTCTCCGTGTGGCTATCCAATTTCACTTTTTCCTTCTTCTTTTAAAAATTTATTTCAGAGAGAGAAATTTTCCATCTGTAGTTTCTTTGCCAAATGCGAGAGCAGTCAGGGCTGGACCAGACCAAAGCAGAGAGCCCAGATTTTGATGTGCGTTTCCCACATTGGCAGCAGTGACCCAACACAAGAGCAATTACTTACTACCTCCCAGGGTGTGCGTTAGGAAGAGGCTGGATGGGAAGCGGAGTAAGGACTTGATCTATAATAAAGGATTAGAGCAGCCCAAGCAGCTTCTTAGCACTGAGCCACATGCCCATCCCCCACACCAGAATCATTTTTTAAAGGCAGTTTTTTCCACGAAGTGTCCTTTTTTTGGTCCATCTGTCAAAAATCAATTGTCTGTGAATGTGTGGATTTTATTTCTTGGATCTCTATTCTGTTTTATTGGTCAAAATGTCTGTTTTTATGCCAGTACCATATTATGTTGGTTGCCATAAATCTATTACATACTTTGAAATCAGGAATCATGATATCTCTAGCTCAATATTGCTTTAGCTATCAAGTTCTCTTAAAATTCCATATAAATTATAGTATTGTTTTTTCTGCTTTGTGACAAATGTCACTGGAATTTTTTAAGGAATTGGAATAAATCTCTAGATTGCTTTGCTTTTTTTTTTTAACTTTTATTTAATGAATAGAAATTTCCAAAGTATAGCTTATGGATTACAATGGCATTTTCCCCACCATAACTTCCCTCCCACCCGCAACCCTCCCCTCTCCCGCTCCCTCTCCCCTTCCATTCACATCAAGATTCATTTTCAATTCTCTTTATATACAGAAGATCAATTTAGCATATATTAAGTAAAGATTTCAACAGTTTGCACCCACATAGAAACACAAAGTGTAAAATACTGTTTGAGTAATAGTTGTAGCATTAAGTCACAATGTTCAGCACATTAAGGACAGAGAACCTACATGAGGAGTAAGTGCACAGTGACTCCTGTTGTTGACTTGACAAACTGATACTCTTGTTTATGGCGTCAGTAATCTCCCTAGGCTCTAGTCATGAGTTGCCAAGGCTATGGAAGCCTTTTGAGTTTGCTGACTATGATCTTATTTAGACAAGGTAACAGTCAAAGTGGAAGTTCTCTCCTCCTTTCAGAGAAAGGTACCTCATTCTTTGATGACCTGTTCTTTCTATATGGGGTCTTTTTGTTTTTGTTTTTGTTTTGTTTTTGTTTGTTTGTTTGTTTGTTTTTTGCCAGAATGTCTTGGCTT
Source organism: Oryctolagus cuniculus (assembly GCF_964237555.1). NCBI lineage: Eukaryota > Metazoa > Chordata > Mammalia > Lagomorpha > Leporidae > Oryctolagus > Oryctolagus cuniculus. The sequence continues at coordinate 151,080,282 of NC_091436.1, forward strand.
TCCTTGCCTAAAATACTGTCATGGGCTCTTCAGCCAGATCCGAATGCCTTAAGGGCTGATTCTGAGGCCAGAGTGCTATTTAGGACATCTGCCATTGTATGAGTCTACTGTGTATCCTGCTTCCCATGTTGGATTGTTCTCTCCCTTTTTTATTCTATCAGTTAGTATTTTCAGACACTAGTCTTGTTTATGTGATCCCTTTGATTCTTAGTCCTATCAATATGATCAATTGTGAACAGAAATTGATCGCTTGACTAGTGAGAAGGCATTGGTACATGCCACCTTGATGGGATTGTATTGGAATCCCCTGGCACATTTCTAACTACCATTTGGGGCAAGTCCGATAGAGCATGTCCCAAATTGTACATCTCCTCCCTCTCTTATTCCCACTCTTATATTTAACAGGGATCACTTTTCAGTTAAATTTCAACACTTAAGAGTAATTGTGTATTAATTATAGAGTTCAACCAATAGTATTAAGTAGAACAAAAAAATACTAAAAGGGATAAAGCATTAAGTTGTTCATCAAGAGTCAGGACAAGGGCTGATCAAGTCACTGTTTGCTTTGCTTTTAATTATATAGATTATTCTGATCCATGAACACATCTATCAGTTTATTTTTGACTTCTTGAATTTATTTTGTCAATGTTTTAAAGATTTTGGTAAACAGACCTTTCATGTCTTTGACTGAGTTTATTCCTGTGTTTTATTCTTTTTAAATCTATTATAAATGTGATTACTCTCTTATTCAAATAATTTTTTGTTAATTTGTAAAAATGAAATAATTTTTAGACATTGATTTTCTTTTGCCTTGCATCTTTACTGGTACTTTTTTTTTTTTTGCTAATTCTAGTAGTTTTAGTGTGGCAATTCTAAGGTTTTCTATATAACAGATAATGTCATCCCCAAAAAGATAATTCTAATCCTTCCTTCCTAATTTGGGTGCCTTTTATTTCTTTTTCATGCTCAATTGCTCAAGCTAGCATCTCCAATATTATGTTGAATAGAAGTGATAGTGGCATATTAGTCTTAGTGAAGAGCTTAGAGGAAAAGTCCTTAGTTTTTCAACATTTAGTATAACTTAGCTATGGGTTTGTCAAAACATTTTCAGGAAAGGCATGAAAATAATTTTTCTTAATCTTTTATCTCCTAATTCTTCTGATATTCATCATTTTCAATTTGATGACAATTGCAAAAGATACAATCATTTAGTGTAGCTTATTGAACATTCTTATAAATTTAAATACAAATATATACATATACATGTAAGTATATCTCAAGTGGATTTAAAGGAAGCACTCTGGGTTGGAGTACAACTTTCTCAATGTTCCAGAATGGAAGTTCTAATAGATGGACATTAGCTAGTATAAAATAGCTTCCAACAAACACAACAGGTAAAGATCACCTTAAAGTCACAAATAAAAGGAAATGAAGAATCATAGTTTGACAAAAACACCTTATTAGCATATTAGTGTTCATGTTACAACAATAAAACAGAAATGAGCAACTGCTGAAAATATTTTCAAAACTTTTCAATCTTATATCATCATAGAAAATACATGCATAAAGTTGCTCAAAAGTATTTCTTAAAGTTCTATTTAAATTGTCAGTAAAATAAATGAGAGGAAGTCCCTTCTCAGCTGTGTTGATTTTATAAGCACTAAATTAAAACTCCATTGTTATTTTTGCTTTATGCTTACTGAGGTCATGACACAGACTATCATAAAGTAGAATTAAATTCAAGATAATGAGACAAAATATTTGAGCAAATCACATTTAAGCATACAACATAATAGGCTGGCAGAATTACCCTAAAACTGTATGTACAACTCATACTATCTGAAAAAGATAATTAGACACCAACAGGAAGATTTTCATTTGACCCAGGCTCATTGTTATTTTCCATTGCCAATTATATAATAGTAAAAAATGAATCATGTGTAAACCTTTCACTGACTAATTTCTAATATAAGTTAAATCTGACTGGATTTTACATGTCATTGAAACTTTAATATAACTAGAAACAAAGAAAAAGAGAAATATCATAAAAATTAATATTTTGGATTCTATTCTCTCTATAGATATGGATTCATCACCCAAAATGCTTTATTCAAAAATTAAGAGGGATAATATACCATTCAGTCCCCAGGAATGTTATAATTTGTTCTTTTTGTATCACATAGAGATGTTTATGACTTTTAATATATTTAATGTCATCCTGTCTTTTAAAAAAATCAAACTATCTGATACTTTTTGGAAATGCAAATCCATTATTATTACAAATCATTAATTAAAACATTTATTTAACATATTCTAAAGACATTTTTTTATTTTTGATTGATAAGGAACAGATAATATATAGAATCATACCACTGAGACAAAAACCCTAGCCACATAAATTCTAGGGGAGTTATTCCATACAAATTCCTTATACTCTTTATATAAAAAAGAAAATAAATTAGTACAATAAGTCTCCATCGTTAGATATTTAAAGTGAATTAGAGGGGCCAGCACCGTGGCTCACTTCGTTAATCCTCAGCCTGCGGCGCCGGCATCCCAAATGGGCACTAGGTTCTAGTCCCAGTTGCTCCTCTTCCAATCCAGCTCTCTGCTGTGGCCCGGGAAGGCAGTGGAGGATGGTCCAAGTGCTTGGGCGCCTGCACCTGCATGGGAGACCAGGAAGAAGCACCTGGCTCCTGGCTTTGGATCGGCACAGCGCCGGCCGTAGCAGCCATTGTGGGGTGAACCAACAGAAGGAAGACCTTTCTCTCTGTCTCGCTCTCTCACTGTCTAACTCTGTCTGTCAAAAAAAAAAAAAGTGAATTAGACATATATGAATTTTCCAACTATCTGAGCCTAATTTGAGGTTAACAAATCAAATGTCCCTTTTCAAAAAAGCAAAGTATAAACCCTTCTGTTAATATTCAGAAATACACATACACTCAAATTCCATAAAAATATAAGGGAGAGACTACAATTATTTAACTCAGAAATTCCACTGACCAATGAACAATAAAGAGGTAGCAATTACAACTTCAGGGAGTAAAGATACAACTTCAAAGGATCTTGTATCTCATTTTTATTGGTAGTAGTATGATTTTTTTCTATAGAGATCTTTGAGAATGTACTATATACTATTCTGGAAAGCACTTACTAGGCAGAATCCTTATGAATGTCAATGAAGGTAATGTATGTGAAAAGAATTATAATTTTAGGGACCACAGACAATTAAAGAATTGATGGGCCTTACATTAAATGGCTCCTCAACTGTGTTACTTTTGAAGGCTGACATTTGCTTTGCAACTCTCTTTCTTATTTTACTGGCCATCTCACACATGTACTCTTTATATCAATCAAGCCCCCACTTTCTTCTAACATAAAATTTGCACTAGGCAAAAAAATCATAAATTTAATAATATTTCCTACTAATTTGGAGTATCTATTCAAACTGAGAATGAAAATTACTTGAAATAATTGGGAGTTGGGATTTTTTTTTCAATGCACATCTTTCCATGTACTCAAGTATTTCTGATTCAGAAGGTCCAAGGTGAGGGGAAAAGGATCTGGTGTTTTTTTTTTTTAAACAACTTGAGTAATCTAGGGATCATCCACAGTTAAGAGTTATAGCTCTAATTTATTAAAAATTTAAAGTCATATGCTTAAAGATAATTATACATTTAGCCTAAAAATATTTTGAGGACTTTTAAGTTTTTTCTCCCTCTTGCCAAATTATTTTACCCTTTCCAGAAACACAATCAGGGCATTTTCTTTTTAGAAGGCTTGTTCATAGAATAGCAACCCCATCATGTGGCATTTTGCTGAAATTACTACTAGAGGCAATGTAGGCTGGAATGTATTTTTGAAAACCAAAAGCAAACTAAAAAAAAAAACATAAATTAATCAATTTATTCAACATTCATTAAGCTGCTGTTATATGGTAGGTATCATGATAGGTGTCCAACAACAAAAAATGAAAATGAATATTGAAATCTATTCATACCTTTGTTGAAATCTATACAACTTCACACATAAATCCAGTTGAACCCCAATTTATGGGTTAACAGTTTCTTATTCAAATTACCAATCACATTATTTTAATTAAAAGTCCTTGATTTGCAGCAGCTTGAATTTGCTAAAATGTTTGTTTAATTGGTGCTAGAACAAGAATTGGGATTGCCATACCAGGATAACCTATCACCCCACATATGGCAGCTTCTTCTCCCTTCTCGGGGCATATTTTCTCAATATCCAAGAAACTCCCAGCAATCAAATAGAGCAGCAGCCTTCAAAATTCTTTCAAAAAAAAAAAAAAAACTAAAGAGTAATAACCTTAAAATTAAATTAGCTGATACTGAAACTCAAGAGCACTGATTGGATTTTTTTAAGTCAGTTTTTCTCTAGTACCTCCAAACCTATGCAATACATAGTTTTGCATAAATGACTTTGCCATTACCAAAAGCTAAAAACACACACAGCTTGGTTTGGATATATAGGAACAAAAGGACTAATCTTCAAAATAGGCAGAAAAGGATTACCATTCAAGATAGGCATTTTTTTTCTCTTTTCTAATATCATATTATCATTGTCTTCCATGGACAATGAATATTAAGAAAATGATGTTTATCAATGAGAAGTAAAGCTCATAGACATGATGATTGTCCTAAGAAATAAATTTTTCCACATTTCTGGTTAAAAATCCTCCCTAGTTTTGTTGCTAAAATAAGATAATTTCATAAAAACTGATATCCTAAAAGCATTCATTTCCTCCCAGAATTTTAAAAGGGCTTAAGATATGATTCATAAACTAAAAATCCCCTATAGGTGATAATCTATAACTTCAAAATTACAATAAAACCATTGAATTTATGGTGATATTATTTGCCTTATTGGCAATTCATTTATCATTTAAAGTAAGATTTCCTGATAAAGAAGTGGTGTGAAAATTTGCATTTTCTATTCACAAAAACCAAACTTTTTTAATCCCTCAATTTTATGATTCATAAAGTCAAAATAAATATAGTCACTCTTAGTTCAAATATTTATATGGGTATACTTTATTCAAATGTTTGAGATCTAGCATTTTAGTTACAACTATATGTTACTTAATTGTTTACTAAGTAGCTGGCACTAAAACCCAAAAATTCCTCCAAAAGTATTATATATTCTAAGAGTAAAAGTGCATAATACATGAGTAGATCTACATTGTCTGATACAGTAATCGCTAGTCACAAGTAAATATTAAATATATAAAATGTGGCTACTATGAGAAAAATAAATTTTAAAGTTAATTTCAATTAATATTACTTTAATTAACCACATGTATCCAGCTACTGCCACATTGGGCCATGCAGACCTAGAATTTCAAAATTATTTAATTGTATGGCTCCTGTTTGCAGCTTATCATTGGAGCAGAGCTAAGCCTGTGAAATCTCTAATTCCATCCTCAAAACACAGAATACTAGCTGAGGGAGCATATGTATACCTGTAGTTCTGAGATTATGTGCCCTTCAGCAACGGAGAATTATTAGATGAAAAAAGTCAATTCAAGACTTTGCACACATATGCCTTGAATTTTGCAAAGAAAAAAAGATAGAAAATATTTTATCCAAGGGTTGGCAACAGTGCAGTGGTTAAGATGCCATCTGGGGCACTCACATACAATATCAAAGAATCTGAATTCATACCCCAGCTCCGATTCAGATTCTAGCTTCCTGCTAATGTGAACCCTGGGAGAACCAAGTAGTTGGGTCTCTGCCTGTCACACTGGAAATTCAGATTGAATTCTCAGCTCCTGACTTTGGTCTGGCCTAGCCCTGACCATTCCAAGCATTTGGGGAGTGTACAATAGATGAGAGACCTCTCTCTTGCTCTAATAAAATAGTCATTTTAAAAAGACAATGCTTTCTCCACTGTTAAAATGAATTACATGAAATAAATGCATTGTATAAAGTCATACAAATAATGGTTATCCCTAATTGCCAAGAGGGAAGGAGTGAGACTTGGGCTTCAGCCATTCATCACTTTTTTGTATTTCCCTATCAGTGCAGAGGCAGATGCCTCTACAGACCTGTTATAGTGATCATGTAAAGATAAATTTGGTCTCTTCAACCCAAAGGTCTCCCAGAGTTCACCTTACTCTACCATTTTCATGCAATGCCAGGTTCACAGTGTGTAAGGATATCTTTTGCCTTTCCTGTCCTTGTCCCCAGTCCCTGCCCCAGGCTCAGTTAGTACCAGGTTCAACTTCAATCCTCTCTATGTTTCATACTATCTTCTTCTCAACTGTGGTCTGTGGAGTTTACTTCTCTAGAGCCTAGAATGAGGACTAATTTCTAATCCCCACTAAAATCCAGCAACCGGAATTCTTCTTGTAAACGTAGCGTGGAAGTTCATGCTGCCCTCTGTATACTATTCCAAAGACTCCAGGAGACGTTTGTCCTCCTGCTTCCAGTCTTCCTCCATGAACAACACCTCCCAGGCCCCTGTTGCAATCCACCCATCCTGGAGATTCACCCATCAGAGGTGGGCTCAGCCAAAGGACAATCATTCTGTCTTGAAGGATCTAAGGTTGATTGCGTAGAAGTATTCAGGAAGCTGAAAGGCTAAAAATGTTCCAAGTAGGAAATGTTCTGGGGCATAACTAGCACAGGCAATAAGAAAGTGACCCCAGCATGGGCTGATTCTGAGGACACAGAATGATGACATAATGTACTACTCATGGAATTTCTTGTCAAAAGGCTCGAGGTGGTACGGTACCTGTGATATGGGACCAGTCAGGGAGATAAATTAGGTTCATAAACTGGAGGCCACATCCGCCTTGCCCCCATATAATCTCACCTGTATCCACCCACCTGTCAATCAGACTATGTAACCATTTCCTTTTGGAAGTGAATAAGAGGCCTGGAGAGTGCTGGGCCCGCTCTCTCACTTGCCAACTCTCAGCTGCTCACTCGCTTGCTTGCACCCTCTGGCCTGCTCCGTCTCTCCTCATGGACCCCTGCCATGACAGGTATGAAGGTTCCCATTTACCCTTCTGGGCCCACTCTCCCTTAATAAAGCCCGCATGTTCCTCTCACTTTCTAAATAAACCCTAACGTTCACCATGCTGCATGCTGTGTTTAAAGCTGTGCTTAGAATTCTCTAAGTAAAAGGCAAGAGCCTGAGATATTAATTTTAGGCTAACCTAGCCCACAACACCTGGAGCAGAAGCAATTAGAAAAATAAAATTCCTAAAAGTGTGTGTATACAAGGAACTGGGGCTAACTGATCAAGACAGGATTTATACATGCATTGTAGTGTTCATGAATCACTGCCATTTATACCTGTACCCTCTAGAAAGCCCCATGTCTATCTGGATATAAAAATTTTGACACTTTCAGTGGGTAGGGACACTTGTGAATATCTTTCAGAAGCTTTCCTCCTTTAATGCAAATATTTGCCAAGTGCTAGAAGTGCAAATGATAAGTTCCAGGGACAATGACATGGTCCTACTTCTCAAGTTTCTTTAACCTATTTGTGTCTTCATACAGATAAAGACTCAGTATGACACCTTTTCTTTCTCCCTTCGGTTACCTGTGATCTGGGTCTGATTCCATGGCCGAGGTGGCCAGTCACATGGAAGAGAGGAAACCACAACCAGTGAGACCAGAGCATCCCTTCCAGCATCCATCCCCATCCTGGGAAGTCTTCCTTCTGCTCTGCCCTTTAGGTTAGCAAGTTCAGATATCCACGAGACAGCCACCTCTGATGCTGATCTTGAGTTCCCTGAAACTCTCAGACTTGGAGGGATACCAAACCATCTTGTCAGCCCTCTGAATCTGGCACCTTGGATATCCTTGGAAGTAGAACTGTACCGGCAGCCAGTAAATGAGTCCCAGAGATAACAAGTCAGGCAGAAATTGAGGCAAGGGATGGATGTGGGCGCAGAGCCATCAGGAACTGCAGCCCTGGAACTGCAATATACGCACAAAACGGATGCTGCATGTTGACTAAGAAGTTCCTTCAAGGAGAAGTGTCCAGCAACATGTTCAGACTGAGTTCTCCCTTCTCAGTCATCATCAAGACAAGTCGCCCTGGGATCCAGTGAGCAAGAAACTGCTACAAGACACTATGGATCTGTGCAGCCCACATCATGACCAAAGAATGCATTCCTCTACAGAGACTGCCTTGCCCTAAGGACTAGCACAGTTATACACTGAAGAGCAGCTTTGTGGTGACTCAAATGGAGACTGAGCCTTAAAGCCATGCTAAGGGCTTCCTATTGAATACTCCCCTGCCTTAGCAACCTAACTACTAATGGCCTGCAGTCCCATCGCCAGAGCAGCCCAGTGAAGACTTCTCAGCTCGCCAGAGTCCACTCACTAGAGTCCTGGATCCCTAAGCTTCAGGCCTCAGGGAAAACTGGAGACAAAAATTTAGCCCCAGTACAAGTAAGAAAGAATCCCAGAGAAACCAAAGCAGGATAGGATGTCGAAGGTGATACAAGGTTGGAAATACCTCCCCCAACCAGAGAGAAGAGCTACCTGGTCATGCCAGGGGATTAGCAGACACCATGAGCAAGCTTCTCCAGGCCCTGCCTGAAAAGGGACAGACTCCTCATGAAAGTCACATTGGAAAATGGATAGGGACACTTCACACCGAAGAAAAAGGCAAAGGAAAGGCAGTTTCATTCAGGAAACCACATGTCAGTCTCAGTGCAGAGGCCAAGACCACAAAGAAGCAGAGCCATCTTTATGAACGATGGCAGCCAGAAGCTCAGGAGCTCACAACAGCCATGGAACAGATCCTGGAGAAGAAACTGGGGCTTAGGCATCGTGTCACAGCTGAAAGAAAATTCAGAACGAGGGAGAATCCCAGTCCCAGGCTGAGCCTCCAAGTGAGATTTCCCGAGACCTAACCCTAACCCTAACCCTAACCCTAACCCTAACCCTAACCCTAACCGGGATCGCGCCTACCCTAGCAAAGAAAACGACAAGTGCCACACCCCACACCCCACATTCAGTAAGCTGTCTCCAACAGCTGCTTCTACAGATGCAGGGCAAGCATAGACAGTCCCAAAAGATCCAGGAACTGACTGCTATGTCCAAGCTATCTCATTTGTATACCACATCTCTGCCACTCACCAAGTAATTGAAGCCACTGACAGCACTACATAAGGTGCTCTCGTCGGGGACTTAGCTCTTCTATCCACTCAATCTGAAGAAAGCTTTACAAGCCCTTCCGGATAGCAGATTTTTCTCAATGGAAAAACTGTAGTCCATGTTAAGAAAGCATATTGTCTGTCTTGTGGAAAACAATACTGTGTTTAGTTTTGATAACTTAGGTTACTAAGTGTAAGCATCATAGCTGTTAAATGATTGGCAGGATAATAAAGATTATATGTGTGTGTATATGTTTTCAAATACATATGTGTATAGTTACATATAGAGATGCATGTTTTTAATTATTTTACTTATATATCTCATGTATAAATCAATATATAAATACCTTAATGTATTTTTAAAGGTTTCCTATTTCACATGGGTTTATATATAATATAGAGGCAGACTTCAGATACAGTGAATGTGCCTATATGTATTCAACAAAAATGGCTTCAGTTATGATTTTTTAAAATATAACCCAATAGAAATTTTAGTGAACTGTTACAAAGTGGATGGAAAAAATTAAGAATCCCAAACTGCAGGTTTAATTCTAGCCAAACAAAATTGTTTCTAAACATAATTCCCTATACTATTGTTAGAGAATGCATTATGTTAAAGGCCTTTCCCACTCCTTAGTTCAGGATGAACTGGTAGTACAAGATGCATTAGAGGCTTCAGATCTTGGAACTGCTCAAAATACTAAATATGGTGTAGAATTACCCCTTTGTTTTAGGGACCTTAGTGCACCATGGCTGAGTTAGACTCTGACTTCCTGTGGTATTGGTTTCCTCTTCAACTTCCGGTGCAAAGTAGCTGTCTCCTGTTGCTTCCACCAGTCCCTACAGAGAAGTCTACTCTTACTGCTCTTTAGAAAAGATGGACATGGATCAGATTACAAAGTTCTAGGCTCACACCCAGTGGATATTGACTTTTTATTTTCCTGTTTCTATGTAGACATTTCAATATCAATTTTGTTGTTTGAGGAATGTAGGCATCCACTAGCCAGATGTGATTATTGAGCACTTTAAATGTGACCCATCTAGGGCTATCAGCTGTGGCATAGCAAGTAAAGCCGTCGGCTGCAGTGCCGACATCCCATATGGGCACCGGTTTGAGTCCCAGCTGCTCCACTTCCAATTTAGCTCTCTGCTATGGCCTGGGAAAGCAGTAGAAGATGTCCAAGTCGTTGGGCCCCTGCACCCGCATGGGAGACCCAGAAGAAGCTCCTGGCTCCTGGCTCCTGGCTTCTGGCTTCATATCAGCACAGCTCTGGTCATTGCGGCCAACTGGGGAGTGAACCAGCGGATGGAAGACCTCTCTCTGTCTCTCTCTGCCTCTCCTTCTCTCTCTATGTAATTCTGACTTTCAAGTAAAATAAATAAATCTAAAAAAAAAACGTGATCCAACTCAACTAAGACATGAGCAAATGACAGACATACACAGATTTTTTAAAACTGTGTGAATAAATTTTAACTATAATCATTTTATTTTAATTATATGTAGATAATTAATACTGCTATAATACAATATTACCAAAAATAATATCCTATATTTCTTTATATTCTTTTAATATGACTGAAAAATTTTAAAATTATAAATGTGGCTTTTGTTTTATTTATATTGAACAACACTAAAATAGATAATTCAGAAAGAATTAATAAGAATTACAATTAGCATAGCACACACGAAAATGTTTCTCTTCACAGTTAATCAAACTAAATAAAACTAAAATAACAATTATGTTTCAAATTGGTAAGATATAAAATAAAAGGAGTACCCACTATTAGCAGTACAGGCTTAAACATTACTTATGTTATATAAATTGTTAAAATCTTTCTAGAAAAAAATAGAAATACATTTAAAAGACTTTAAAATATTGATTCCCTTTTCACCAAATAAGTTCACTACCAGAAGGTGCTTATAAGGAGATAATCATATTGACACACACCAATTTCTATGCAAAAATGTTGGCTATGACTTTTTTTTATTTTAGAGACATCCATATGGCAACACATTAGATATTAAAAATAACAGATTGGGACTTGCGCTGTGGTGCAGTAGGTTAATCTCCACCTACAGCATCAGCATCCTATATGGGTTCTAGTCCCTGCTGCTCCTCTTCCAATCCAGCTCTCCGCTATGGCCTGGGAAAGCAGTAGAATATGGCCCAAGTCCTTGGGCCCCTGCACCCGCATGGGAGACTAGGAAGAAGCACCTGGCTCCTGACTTCGGATCGACATAGCTCCAGCTGTTGCGGCCATTTTGGGAGTGAACCAGCGGAAGAAACACCTTTCTCTGTAACTCTCTCTCTCACTGTCTGTAACTCTACCTCTCAAATAAATAAATAAAATCTTCAAAAAAAAGAAATGTTCTTTAAAAATAACAGATTAAAATAGAATATCTTCATGATGGAATATCATCTATATTCCTGATCATAGCACATTAATAATACTAACAATAATAGATGCTCATTCATTGAAATACAGAATTACAATCATATATACTGAGGCTCACATTCATGAGTTTTTTCTTTAATACTGCCTTTTTTCTGTTGTTCTTCTTAACAGACTTCTAAAATGGAGTGTTGATTATTGGAAATGAAAGAAAAAAAAGAGTCCAATATGGGTGTGGTATCTTCTACTTTCATTCAATATATCTTTTATATTTTCCAGTTCAAATCTCCTAAACTTGGAAATATCTTTAATGGGCATATATATATATATATTTTTTTTTTTTGACAGGCAGAGTGGACAGTGAGAGAGAGAGACAGAGAGAAAAGTCTTCCTTTTCCATTGGTTCACCCTCCAATGGCCACCATGGCTGGCGCGCTGCGCTGATCCAAAGCCAGGAGCCAGGTGCTTCTCCTGGTCTCCCATGCAGGTGCAGGGCCCAAGCACTTGGGCCATCCTCCACTGTTGTCCAGGGCCACAGCAGAGAGCTGGCCTAGAAGAGGAGCGACCGGGACAGAATCGGGTGCACCGACTGGGACTAGAACCTGGTGTGCTGGCGCCGCAGGCAGAGGATTAGCCTAGTGAGCCACGGTGCCAGCCAATTGGCATATATATTAACCAATCCTGACGGATGGGGCCTTCTGGGAGTGAACCAGCAGATGGACGCTCTTGTTCTTTCTCTCGCTCTCCTCTCTTCTCTTTCTTCTTCTCCCTCTCCCTTTCTTCTTCTCTCTCTGTAACTCTACCTTTCAAATAAATAAACCTTAAATCTTAGCAAGATAGATACTGACCTTAATCTATTAACCCACAGCTCAACTGATGTTACTATTACTGCCTAAAGTACAATAAAAATCCTTATATATAGTATGTCAAAAGTCATATTCTAGAAAATATTCTTAAGCCCTCAAGTTGGTGAAATGGTTTTTTTAACCACAAACTTAATAGCTAAATCTCCTTTTGAATTTAAAAATACATTGCATGAAATAGTTCTAAGTAAACAATTCAATGAGATTTGGCGACGTATATAAATCCTACAAACATCGTTTGAAGCAATGATTTGACATTATCAGTATTATTGTGTTGTGTTGTGACATTTATCTCCCAACTTGTCTTGTGATTTCCTCTTTGATTCATGAATTCTTTAGAATATAATTTGTAAATATTTTGTGATTTTTCAAGATAACTTTCTGTTTATTATTTCTAATTTAATTTTCTTGAGTACAGACTATATGCTCTGTAAAATTCAACTTATTTTAAGTTGATTTTGTTTATTTCTTTGAATAGCCTTGTTTTCTTAATACTTTATGCAACTTGAAAATAATGTGTCTTCTGCTCTTGTACTCTTCTGAACATTTCAGTTAGGTCATGTTCATAGTGTTGTTTAGGTTTTCCATAACGTCCTGATTCTTCTTTAAAAAAAAATTTTATTTGACAGGTAGAGTTACAGACAGAGAGAGTAAGAGACAGACAGAAAGGTCTTCCATCTACTGGTTCACTCTCTAAATGGATGGGGCTGGGCTGATCTGAAGCCAGGAGCCAGGAGTTTCTTCCAGGTCTCCCACATGGGTGCAGGGGCCCAGGCACTTGGGCCATCTTCCACTGGCCATCAAGCAGAAAACTGGACCAAAAGAGGGGCATCTGGGACACAAATTGGTACCCATATGGGATGCTGGTGCCACAGCTTAGCACCTAGTAGGTGCTTAGCCTCCTATACCACAGTACCAGCCCACTGATTTTTCTTTTGACTAAGCATCTCAGTTATTGAGTATGAAAGCAGAAAAATCAAAATTCAACAATAGTTGGTCCCATTTATTTTTCCTTAAGTTTCTCTCCACATTTTTTCAAACATTTAGAAGTTATATTATGGGTGCATTTACTCAGGATTATCGTGTTTTCCTGATGAATTGGTATTTTTACTAATTTAATTAATTTATTTTAAAGATTTATTTTATTTATTTGAAAGACAGAGTTACAGAGAGAGTTAGAGACAGAAAGAGAGAGAGGTCTTTCATCCACTGGTTCACTCCCAAGATGGCTGCAACTGCCGGAGCTTCACCGATCCGAAGCCAGGAGCCAGGAGCTTCTTCCGGGTCTCCCACACGGGTGCAGGAGCCTAAGGATTTGGGCCAGCTTTTACTGCTATCCCAGGCCATAGCAGAGAGCTGGATTGGAAGAGGAATAGCCGGGACTAGAACTGGTACCCATATGGGATGCCGGCGCTTAAGTCCAGGGCTTTAGCCTGTGGCACCACAGCGCTAGCCCCCAATTCATTATTTTTCATTCTTAATAATATTTTTGTTCTGACGCATGAAGTATTTACTGACCAATCTTTTTATTATTAGTAACTGGAGATTACATAATTTTCCATCCTCTTGTTTTCAAACTATTTGTGTTCATATTTCTAATGTGTATTTCTTTGTGGATAGTATGCAGTAGAATTTTGGTTTTTATTTCAAATGACAATGTCTGCCTTTTAAATGGGGGATTTAGTTCCTTTACTTTTAATTAACTATTGATGTGGTATGAGGGGGTCTTCAAAAAGTTCATAGAAAATGTGCAGAATGAAAAATGGATTTCAAATTTTTTTGCACCAAAATAAACATGTTTTAATCTTGTCTTGAATTTTGTGAAGAGACTTCATATTTAAAATCTGTCCCATTGATCCTTTATTTCTTCCTGCCCTGTAACTTTGCAGTTAATGTGGCTTCACTGATTATTTTTTTATTATTTTAATGTATTCTTTTGGCATATTAGGCTACTATCTTTTTATTTTTGTCACTTGCTTGGGAGTTTACAATAGCATCCATGACTTCCTATATTATTTCTTCAAATATCATATTAGTTTGTGTACAATATAAAAACCTTACAAAAGTACACTTCACTTTACCCTGTCAATACACCGTGCGATTTCTGTGATATGTCTTCCTTCCACATGTGTATAAACATCATAGTACATTATTATTTTCTTCAATTTTTTTTACTTTTAAAATTATCAAATATAATTGGCATTATTTTAATTTTATCATATGGTGCTTTGAATTTCAACACATGTGTATATTTGTGTAACCACTTTCTTATTTTTTTTAACTTTTATTTAATGAATATAAATTTCCAAAGTACGACTTATAGATTACAATGGCTTCCCCCCCATACCGTCCCTCCCACCCGCAACCCTCCCCTTTCCCACTCCCTCTCCCCTTCCATTCACATCAAGATTCATTTTCGATTATCTTAATATACAGAAGATCAGCTTAGTATACCTTAAGTAAGGATTTCAACAGTTTGCTCCCACACAGAAACATAAAGTGAAAAATAATACATGATTTTTTTAAATGATGATGAAATCAGACCTATTGTCATGTTTAATCCCAGTGAGAGTCAAGTTGGGAATTGATAATTTTTTATTTATTTATTTTTTTTACAGAAGTTCAGTTTAGTATGCATTAAGTAAAGATTTCAACAGTTTGCACCCACATAGCAACACAAAGTGAAAAATACTGTTTGAGTACTCATTATAGCATTAAATCTCAATGTACAGCACATTAAGGACAGAGATCCTACATGAGGAGTAAGTACACAGTGACTCCTGTTGTTGACTTTACCAATTGACACTCCTGTCTATGGCATCAGTAATCTCCCTATGCACCAGTCATGAGTTTCCAAGGCTATGGAAGCCCTCTGAGTTCTCCGACTCTTATCTTGTTTAGACAAGGTCATAGTCAAAGTGGAGGTTCTCTCCTCCCTTCAGAGAAAGGTACCTCCTTCTTTGAAGACCTGTTCTTTCCACTGGGATCTCACTCACAGAGATCTTTTTGCCAGAGTGTCTTGGCTTTCCATGCCTGAAATACTCTCATGGGCTTTTCAGCCAGATCCGAATGCCTTTAGGGCTGATTCTGAGGCCAGAGTGTTGTTTAGGACATCTGCCATTCTATGAGTCTGCTGAGTATCTCGCTTCCCATGTTGGATCACTCTCCCCTTTATTTATTCTATCGGTTAGTGTTAGCGGGTACTAGACTTGTTTATGTGCTCCCTTTGACTCTTAGTCCTTTCATTATGATCAATTGTAAACTGAAATTGATCACTTGGAATAGTGAGATGGCATTGGTACATGCCACCTTGATGGGATTGAATTGGAATCCCCTGGTATGTTTCTAACTCTACCATTTGGGGCAAGTCAGCTTGAGCATGTCCCAAATTATACATCTCTTCCCTCTCTTATTCCCACTCTTATGTTTAACAGGGATCACATTTCAGTTAATTTTCAACACTTAAGAATAACTGTGTGATAATTACAGAATTAAACCAGTCATATTAAGTAGAACAGACAAAAAAACTACTAAGAGGGATAATGTATTAAGTTGTTCATTAACAGTCAGGGCTATGCTGATCAAGTCACCGTTTCTCATAGTGTCCATTTCACTTCAACAGGTTTCCTTTTTGGTGTTCAGTCAGTTGTCACCGATCAGGGAGAACATATGGTATTTGTCCCTTTGGGACTGGCTTATTTCACTCAGCATGATGTGTTCCAGGTTCCTCCATTTTGTTGCAAATGACTAGATTTCGTTGTTTCTTACTGCGGTATAGTATTCTAAAGAATACATATCCCGTGATTTCTTTATCCAGTCTACCGTTGATGGGCATTTAGGTTGGTTCCAGGTCTTAGCTATTGTGAATTGTGCTGCGATAAACATTAGGGTGCAGACTGCGTTTTTGTTTGCCAATTTAAACTCCTTTGGGTAAATTCCAAGGAGTGGGATGGCTGGGTCGAACGGTAGGGTTATATTCAGGTTTCCGAGGAATCTCCAGACTGACTTCCATAGTGGCTTGACCAGTTTGCATTCCCACCAACAGTGGGTTAGTGTCCCTTTTTCCCCACATCCTCGCCAGCATCTGTTGTTGGTAGATTTCTGCATGTGAGCCATTCTAACCGGGGTGAGGTGAAACCTCATTGTGGTTTTGATTTGCATTTCCCTGATTGCTAGTGACCTTGAACATTTTTTCATGTGCCTGTTGGCCATTTGGATTTCCTCTTTTGAAAAATGTCTATTGAGGTCCTTGGCCCATCTCTTAAGTGGGTTGTTGGTTTTGTTTTTGTGGAGTTTCTTGATGTCTTTGTAGATTCTGGTTATTAATCCTTTATCTGTTGCATAGTTTGCAAATATTTTTTCCCATTCTGTCGGTTGTCTCTTCACTCTCCTGACTGTTTCTTTTGCAGTACAGAAACTTCTCAATTTGATGCAATCCCAATAGTTGATTTTGGCTTTGACTGCCTGTGCCTCCCGGGTCTTTTCCAGAAATTCTTTGCCTGTGCCAATATCTTGAAGGGTTTCTCCAATGTTCTCTAGTAACTTGATGGTGTCAGGACATAGATTTAGGTCTTTAATCCACGTTGAGTGGATTTTTGTGTAAGGTGTAAGGTAGGGGTCTTGCTTCATGCTTCTGCACGTGGAAATCCACTTTTCCCAGCACCATTTATTGAATAGACTGTCCTTGCTCCAGGAATTGGTTTTAGATCCTAGATCAAATATAAGTTGGCTGTAGACGTTTGGTTTGATTTCTGGTGTTTCAATTCTGTTCCATTGGTCTACCCATCTGTTTCTGTACCAGTACCATGCTGTTTTGATTACAACTGCCCTGTAGTATGTCCTGAAATCTGGTATTGTGATGCCTCCGGCTTTGTTTTTGTTGTACAAGATTGTTTTAGCTATTCGAGGTCTCTTGTGCCTCCATATGAATTTCAGCTTCATTTTTTCTAGATCTGAGAAGAATGTCTTTGGCATCTTGATTGGGATTGCATTGAATCTATAAATTGCTTTTGGGAGAATGGACATTTTGATGATGTTGATTCTTCCAATCCATGAGCATGGAAGATTTTTCCATTTTTTTGGTATCCTCTTCTATTTCTTTCTTTAAGGTTTTGTAATTCTCATCGTAGAGATCTTTAACGTCCTTGGTTAAGTTTATTCCAAGGTGTTTGATTGTTTTTGTAGCTATTGTGAATGGGATTGATCTTAGCAGTTCTTTCTCAGTCATGGTGTTGCTTGTGTATACAAAGGCTGTTGATTTTTGTGCATTGATTTTATATCCTGCCACTTTGCCAAACTCCTCTATGAGTTCCAATAGTCTCTTAGTAGAGTTCTTTGGATCCTCTAAGTACAGAATCATATCGTCTGCAAAGAGGGATAGTTTGACTTCTTCCTTCTCAATTTGTATTCCCTTGATTTCTTTTTCTTGTCTGATGGCTCTGGCTAAAACTTCCAGAACTATGTTAAATAGCAGTGGTGAGAGTGGGCATCCCTGCCTGGAACCAGATCTCAGTGGAAATGCTTCCAACTTTTCCCCATTCAATAGGATGCTGGCTGTGGGTTTTTTATAAATTGCTTTTATTATATTGAGGAATGTTCCTTCTACACCCAATTTGCTTAGAGTTTTCATCATGAAAGGGTGTTGAATTTTATCAAATGCTTTCTCTGCATCAATTGAGATAATCATATGGTTTTTCTTTTGCAGTCTGTTAATGTGGTGAATCACATTGATTGATTTGCGAATGTTGAACCATCCCTGCATACCAGGGATGAATCCCACTTGGTCTGGGTGGATGATTTTCCTGATGTGTTGTTGTACTCTATTGGCCAGAATTTTATTGAGGATTTTTGCGTCTATGTTCATCAGGGATATTGGTCTGTAATTTTCTTTCAGTGCTGCATCTTTCTCTGGCTTAGGGATTAAGGTGATGCTGGCTTCATAGAAAGAATTTGGGAGGATTCCCTCTTTTTCGATTGTTCTGAATAGTTTGAGAAAAATGGGATTAGTTCTTCTTTAAATGTCTGGTAGAATTCAGCAGTGAATCCATCTGGTCCTGGGCTTTTCTTTGTTGGGAGGGCCTTTATTACTGTTTCTATTTCTGGTTCAGTTATGGGTCTATTTATGTTTTCTATGTCTTCATGGTTCAATTTTGGTAGATTGCATGTGTCCAAGAATCTATCCATTTCTGATAGATTTTCCTGTTTGCTGGCATACAGGTCCTTGTAGTAATTTCTGATGATTCTTTTTATTTCTGTGGTGTCTGTTGTTACGTTTCCTTTTTCATCTCTGATTTTATTGATTTGGGTCTTTTCTTTTTTTAGTTAGTTGGGCCAATGGGGTGTCAATTTTATTTTTTCAAAAAACCAGCTTCTCACTTGGCTGATTTTTTGTAGTGTTTTTTTGGATTCAATCCTGTTAATTTCTTCTCTGGTTTTAATTATTTCTCTTCTACTACTAGATTTGGGTTTGGTTTGCTGCAGTTTTTCTAGGTCCTTGAGATGCGCTGAAAGCTCATTTATTTGGTACCTTTTCAATTTCTTGATATAGGCACCTATTGCTATAAATTTGCCTCTCAATACTGCTTTTGCTGTATCCCATAAGTTTTGATATGTTGTGTTGTTGTCTTCATTTACTTCCAGAAAGTTTTTGATTTCTCTTTTGATTTCTTGAATGACCCAGTGTTCATTCAGGAGCATGTTGTTCATTCTCCATGTGTTTGCATACTTTCTGGGGTTTCCTGAGTTGCTAATTTCCAGTTTCATTCCGCTGTGGTCTGAGAAGCTGCATGGTATGATTCTAATTCTTTTAAATTCGCTGAGACTTGCTTTATGGCCTAGTATGTGATCAATCCTAGAGAAGGTTCCATGCACTGCTGAGAAGAATATGAAGTCTGTAGATGTAGGATTGAAAGTTCTGTAGATATCTGTTAGATCCATTTGGGCAATAGTGTCAATTAAATCTGCTGTTTCCTTGTTGATCTTCTGTCCGGATGATCTGTCTATTTCTGAGAGTGGAGTATTGAAGTCCCCCAGTACTATTGTATTGGAATTTAAATCTCCCTTTAAGTCCCTTAACATATCTTTTAAATAGACCGGTGCCCTGTAATTAGGTGCATATACATTTATAATAGTTACATCTTCCTGTTGAATTGAACCCTTAATCATTATATAGTGTCCCTCTTTGTCTCTCTTAACAGTTTTTGTATTAAAGTTTATTTTGTCTGATATTAATATGGCTACACCTGCTTTTTTTTTGGTTTCTGTTGGCATGGAATATCTTTTTCCAACCTTTCACTTTCAGTCTGCATGCCTCTTTGTTAGAGAGATGTGTTTCTTGTAGGCAACAAATAGTTGGGTTGTGTTCTGTGAGCCAGTCAGCCAAACGGTGTCTTTTAACTGAAGAATTCAGACCATTAATGTTCAATGTGACTATTGATACATAGTGACTTTGCCCTGCCATTTTCCCGGAAATATTTTCTAGTATATGCTTTGAGCTTCCCATGCTCTTTTACTGGTAGGTGTTCTTCCTTTCCCTTCTTTCATATTGATAGCCATGTTTCTGTGTTTCTGAGTGTAGCACATCTTTAAGTATCTTTTGCAGGGCCGGACGAGTGGCCACAAAGTCTTTCAATTTCTGTTTGCTATGAAAGGTCTTTATTTCACCTTCATTCACAAATGAGAGCTTGGCAGGATATAATATTCTGGGCTGGCAATTTTTCTCTCTTAGCACCTGTGCTATGTCTCGCCATTCCCTCCTAGCCTGTAGTGTTTCTGATGAGAAGTCTGCTGTGAGTCTGATTGGAGATCCTCTGAGAGTAATCTGACATTTCTCTCTTGCACATTTTAGGATCTTTTCTTTATGTTTCACTGTGGTAAGTTTAATTACCATGTGTCGTGGTGAGGATCTCTTTTGGTCATGTTTATTGGGGGTTCTATGAGCTTCCTGTACTAGGATGTCTCTGTCCTTCTCCAAACCTGGAAAGTTCTCTGCTAGTATCTCACTAAAAAGGCCTTCTAATCCTTTCTCTCTCTCCATGCCTTCAGGAACTCCTAGAACTCGAATGTTGGTTTTTTTAATAGTATCCTGTAGATTCCCAACAATATTTTTTAGATTTCTAATTTCCTCTTCTTTTCTTTGGTTTGACTGTATGTTTTCCTGTGCTCTATCTTCTAAGTCCGATATTCTCTCTTCTGCTTCACCCATTCTGTTTTTAAGGCTTTCTAATGTGTTTGTCTTTTGATTTATTGAGCTCTTCATTTCATTTTGATTTCTCTTCACTATCACACTTTCCTCTTCTACTAGTTTCTGAGTTTCATTTTGATTCTTCCTTAAAATTTCATTTTCACGAGAGAGATTTTCAATCTTGTCCAATAAGGATTTCTGTAGTTCAAGGATTTGCTTTTGAAAACTTCTAAATGTTCTTATCATAAATTTTTTGAAATCCGTATCTTGCATTTCTTCTATCTCATCATCTTCATAATCTTGGTTTGGGGTGTTTTGTTTATTTGGAGGCATCATAGTGTGTTCGTTACTTGGCATAGTTAATTCTTCTTTCGTCACTGTGCATTTTTTTTTAATTTTTTTTTATTTTATACTATGTCCGTGTTAAGTGGACTGCCTGCTGTTGGAGGAGCCTTGGAGGCTTGAGATGGGTGCGGCCTGAGAGCTCTGCTTGGTTCTTCCTCGTTACGGGTGTGCAAAGGTGACACCCTCAGGTTATGCGTGGTAAATCTCTCTCTATTTATTTATTTATTTATTTATTTTATTTATTCAGGGGGTAAGTAATACCGCATGGCACGGCTGTGCAGAATTGATGGTATTTAGCTTCCAGTCTCTGGCTTCTACCCAAAGAGTCTGTGTAGGCTCCTCTGGACACCCACTGGGTTGCCTAGGCTACTGAATTGTAGTGACTCAGTTCCTTAGCTCTCCCCTGTTGATATGTAAATCCAGAGAGGGGGCCTGCTCTTTGTCTCTTGGGAATTCTTCAAGCCTTGCAGCCTTGCAACCTTTGCAAGGTTGGGGGAGAGAGAAACCCCCAAGCTTTTTTTTTTCCTTCTTTCCGGTAGTGAGTTTGCTGCACTTTCCGGCCCCCCTCTAGATTCTGACCCCCGTTTCCCTGCCAATGTCTCGGGTTATTGAGCTCACCTCCCCTTCCAGCGCCGATGTGTGGACTCAGAGCCCTGGACGTCCCAACTCTCCCCACTGGTGTCTGTGTGACATGCACTCCCCTTCCTGCACTAGCGCGCAGACCCTGTGGCTCCCTCAGCACCTGTGGCTCCCGCGGCTCGGCTTCCACGCGGTGGGCTACCTTGTTCTCCCAGTAGGTCCTCCGATTCACAGCCACTCGATCCAGAAGTTTCTCTGCAATATTTTCCTGGTTCTTTTTTCTGAGGCTACCGTAACTCCCCTTTTATTAAACTAAATTTTCCCGGACTATCGGTGCGCGCCCTCACTATTCCGCCATCTTGGCTCCGCCCCCTGTAACCACTTTCTTAATCAATATACAGAGAACTTCCCAAAAAAGTCTCTTGTGTTATCAGTTTGTATATATACCCTGTGATGGTGCCAACTTGACTAAACCACAAGATGCCCAAATACTTGGTCAAAAGTTATCCTGAGTGCGTCTGTTTCCAGGTGAGATTAACATTTGAATCAGTGGGCTGAGCAAAGCAGATGGTCCTCCAAACTGGGGAGGACCAGTCAAGTTAGGGTAAAAGTAAAGCAAAAAGACTGACCTTCCCCTGAGTAAGGGAGATTTTCCTTCTGCCCAAAGTCCTTCACGCTGGTACATCATTGGTTTTTTCTGCTTTCAGACTTGAACCGACATACTGGCATTTTCCAGATCTTGTGCTGGCCTGCCTTTGGACTAAACCAATACCATCAGTTCTCCTGGGTCTCCAACATGCCACACCTGCCAATCTTGGTACTTTTCAGCCTCTACAGTCATCAGAGAGAATTTCTTATGGTAAATATCATTTTGTGCATCCCATTGTCTCTGTTTCTCTGGAGAACACTAGTATACACACACACGCACACACCCTTAAAAATCACTATGCAGCATTCATTCAGCATTTTGAGAATGTCATATAAATTGCACATTAGTACATGTAGCTGTTTGAAATTTGCTCTGTATCAAAAAATGTGAACTTCTTTCATATACAATAGTGTCTTTGAGATCCAGCCACATTGTTGGGTGTAACAATAATTTGTTTAACAATAATTTCGGTATGTGCAATGGTTTGTTTATTCATTCACTAAATGTAGGTCATTTACCTACCTTCCCGTTTTTGGTAACTTTTTTTTTTGACAGGCAGAGTGGACAGTGAGAGAGAGAGACAGAGAGAAAGGTCTTCCTTTACTGTTGGTACAACCCCCAATGGCTGCTGCGGCTGGCGCACCAAGCACTTGGGCCCTCCTCCACTGCACTCCCGGGCCACAGCAGAGAGCTGGCCTGGAAGAGGGGAAACTGGGACAGAATCTGGCATCCTGACCGGGACTAGAACCCGGTGTGCTGGTGCTGCAGGCAGAAGATTAGCCTATTGAGCCGTGGCGCTGGCCAGTAATTCTAAATATAGATGCTTATGAGAATGTATGCCAAGTATTTTTCATTTCTTGAGTTCAAATGGGATTGATGGGTCACATGGTATATGTATATTTAATCTCATAAGAAACATCAATTTTCCAGCATGATTGCACCATTTTTTCTCTTACCAGCAGTAGTATGGGTTCCTTGTGCTCTCTATCCTTACCAGCAATATTATCTGTAATTTCTAAAATAATTGTAGACATTATATATATATATATATACATATATATATATATATATATATAAAATGTCGTACTTCATCCATCATGGTTCCAATTTGGAATCTCCTGATGGCTAAGGTTGTTGAACATCTGTCTATGTGCTTATTTTCCATCAGTTAGCCTTTGGTGAAATATTAACTTATGTATTCTTTTTTCCCATTATGTTGTATATTTTCTTATTATTGAGTTTTGACAAATCTTTATATATTCTGGAGCATGTATGTCCTATATGTGATCTGAAACTATTTCCTCCCAGTTGATGGCTTGTCTTTTTATTCTGTAAAAGTGTTTTTTACAAAGCAAAATGTATTAAATATTGATTAAGAGTATTGATTTTTATTGGTTGTGATTTTAATGTCATGTGTAAGAAACTCAGTGAATCCCAGGCCACAAAAATATCCTAAGGTAAAATAATATATAAAAAAGAAAACAAGAGAGGAAAAAAGTCCTTTTGTTTTTCCTGACTCACTTCATTCTTGCATGTGGATCCAGATTTCTACACTGTAATGTTTTCCATCAGCCAGAAGAATTCCCTCTAACATTTCTTATATGCACATCTGCTGTTGACAGATTCTCAGCTTTTGTTTGCTGAAAAATCGTTTTTCTAAAACTTAAATTTTGAAGACTATTTTCACTGAAATGAAATTGCAGGTTGATTTTTTTCCAAAAAATGTTAACTCTGTTGTTCTACTATTTTATGGCTTGTTGCTCTTTTTTGTGAGAAGTTTAAAGTCATTTTCATATACTGTCTCTTGTATCTAATATATGGAGTTTTTTTCAAACTGGCTGCTTTTAAGAATTTTCCCTTATTATTTGATTTCAGGAACTTGATTATGACGTGAATTTTGTCTTCCCTGTGTTTACAATGCTTAAATTTGTTGAGCCACTTATATATGTGGCTTGTTTATCTGCATCAAATTTAAAATAATATCAGCCATTAATTTGAAAAACATTGACTTTTCTCTCCATTTTAAATTCCAGTTACAAACAAGCACTTTGGCTTCTTCAATGTTTCACCAAATATTACTGAGGTTGTTTTTTTTTTTTTTCTAACCTTTTCATTGTCATTCACATTCTCAAACTTACTCATATTTTCTTCAATAGTATCTAATACCTAAGGTCATCCAGTGAATTTTTAATTTTGAGTATATTCCTTTCACATCCAGAAATTCCACATGGATGTTTTCACATTTTAAATTTCTCTCTTTATTTTCTTGTTATTTGTCCTAATACTAAGGTTATGAAACTTTGCTGTCTTTCAATGCTGCAAGTGTTCAGTAAGGTCTCTATGCTCTAGCTGGAATTCAAACACCACCTAGCCCATTACATATTTTAACTTATATAATCACACTTCAGAAAGTCAAAGGGAAAGTAGAATTAAAAGTATGAGTTTATTTAGTACAAATTTTGCTTTGGTGAAAAGTTTTTGTTTCCATAATAGGTGGAAAATATGTATTATGAAAAAACTATGCATAGATTTAAAAAATATTTGTTCCCAAATGAACTCATACTTTTGACTCAATTTTTCCACATTTTATTTAATTTGATAGAGAAACAAACAGAAATCTCTCCTCTGCTAGTTTACTCACCAGATGCTTATAATAGCCAGGACTAAGCTAAGCCAAAGCCAAGAGTCAGGCGGCAGAAACTCATTCTGGATCTCCTAGAGATACAGCCATTCAAGCCACCACTTGGACCTCCCAGGGTGTACGTTAGCAGGGAGCTCGATACCAGAGCAGACCTGGGGCTGGAACCCAGGCACTGTGATACAGGACACATGTATCCCAAGTGCTACCATAACTGCTACACCAAATGCCCAGCTTCCACAAGCTTGTGAGGTACCCTTGTGCTTTTCCAATAGTTGCTTTTGCAAGGCTGTGTGAAGTTTCAGCCTACGGCTGTACAGCTTGATATTTTGCAAAATTTTTCTCAGAATAATCTACTTCTCAATACTCTGCCACACATCAACCTTATCTAACGGAAGCACCCATTGGCCAGTGTCTGCCAACAGATTGTTTTGATATTTTGTTCAATCTTATAGCTGTTTATGGCAGTGAGACAATCTGAATGACACCAGTGACTTAAACCTGATTGAAAATGGTTGCTCCTAGTAACTACTATTTTGTGCAAAGAAGTAAAAGAGCAGCTTGAAATATCCATGAAAACAGAGAATACATTTTAAAAGGAGGCTATATAAGTAACTTTATAACAGAAAATTCTTCCTTCTTCTGAAAAAAAGAAAACTGGAAAAATCTAGTTAACTGTTGTGTCTGTTCATATTAGAAGAAATAATATTGCAAGCTTACCTTTGAAATAGTGTACTTTCTCTGGTATAAAAAAATCCAGCATCTTCATTATGTATCAAATTGCAAGAAAAAATTAACATTAGCTTGAACAGCGCATATCGGAATTGCCCCTTGCAAAGTAAGTATTGAGTCTATAACTATCTGAAAGCATTTACACGGACAAGGTTTTCTAAAGTCTTTCCCAACATAGCCATCCCCTTCTTCTGTCTTAGGCAAGAATCTGAGTGATTACAGACAAGAGACTAGATTCATTTCAAGTTGCCAGATGGACAATGCAGTTATCTGTTTATGAAGTTCTTAAGTATCTTTGCCTGGTTGCATGTGCCTGGGAAAATAAACATATACAATGGCCACACTCCATTCTCATTGGGGTGAAGATTTGAGAGCGGAAATAAGAATTCTGCAGATCATCAAACTTTGAAAATGAATGTCAATTGTTGACACAAACATGAAGGTATTTACTATTACTAATTATTTCATCTCTCTTGCAAATAGTTTGTATAAGTTAAATACCTCTAAACATAGAATGCATTTTTAAGTAAAACTACAACACCCTATTTGTTAGTCTACTTGCAACTTGATAACTTATTTATCAGCTTGCTTGTTTCAAAGTATTTGCAATGTTTTTTTCATTTTACCTGTTCTTAATGTTAAATTATTAATATTCTTATAAAAATGCTTGATGCTTTCTAGGCTCATAATATAACTTTTTGTATGGCAATCCCTTCCTCATATTTCAAAAATGCATTAAAATTTAATTTTACATTTGTTAGGTCATTGTTCAAGATGACATGGTTTTTATTTATTTGTATTACAGAACTTAATCTGGCTTTCCATTGTGAATATGAATACCAACAACAACAAAAATAAACTTATTTTGCTATTTCCCTTGAAAAATATTTTCTTATGGAACAGTGTTCAAGTAAAATAAGCACTTTGCTTCTTTCAAATAAACAAACTGAATAAGAACAAATACTTCATCTCCAATATAATCTCCAATAACCTTACAATAGTTTTCCATTGACTCAACCCTAAATAGAGGTTAGTCATGGAATTTTGGCTAAGTATGGGCCAGTGTAGTGCCACTACATGAGGCAGTATGAGAAAAAGTCAACACCTTTTACTGGTCCAGACCACTGGGAAGGAGCAGGCACCAAGCAGCTATTCTGAGCCGCAGATACCTAGAGAAATTCCACTCTGTCACGGAAGATCTATTCACCAGAGACCACGGAATGCACTGATCACTGGGAAATTCGATAGAAAAGCATGCAGTGGCCCACACATCATATACAAGGATACTTCAGAAAATGTATGGGAAAATGTTATTAAAACATAAATTTGTTTTGTTGTAACTTCAATGGACAACCTATAATGCCATGACATTTATTTAGTATAATCTTAACCCTCTGAGTTGCTTTTAAAGTAAGCAGTGCTTCTAATTTAGAGATAGAAAAATGAGCCCTTGAGAAGTCAAGAAACCTGTCATTAGAAACAAAATTATTGAAATTAAGGTGCAAAATTTGAAACAATCTTTACCTTTAAAGTTCAGAGTTAATACTCTTAAGCTCTATCTTCTCCATCCTTCAAAATGAACGAATGAGATGGTGAATGAATAATATCATCTCATATTAAATGTCTGTCATATCCTTTACATGATCTAAATTATTTTAGATAGAGTAAGAACAAATTAATTATGCCTTGAATGTAACTATTAAAATAATGAATATTACATAGTCTGAGCCATGCATTTTTCAACCCAGAAATAAAAGCACTACCTTAAGTAGAACTGAGGGTCAAATATCTACAAAATTTGAGATTCACTGCCACTAATTTCAAAAGTAGTAAAATTGTATCAGAATATCTGTGAAAGCAGCATCCATGCTATGTCATCACAAAGCAGATGAAAACACTTTGTATCACTTTCTCAGAAGTGTGGTTGTCATAACATTAAACTCCATCCCTAAAATATGTGGGCATTAATTCTGTGACAGCCATCATGGAGTTTCTCCGTCATCAACACCTCTTTATTGGTTTGGAGACTCAATGCTAAGAAAAATAAATGTAAAAGAGATTTGGGAGAGCAAATGTTGTGCATTTTACTCTGAAAAGTGTCATCTCCCCAGTTAATGTCCAATCATGGAAGTAGAACAGGAAGAGATGTAGTAATAGGGGACACTCAGAATTGCAGTGCTAAAAATCCTTTATCAGATCAATGCCAGCAGTCACAATTCTGATAGAATTAAATAATTCAGCTTAAATTCTCTCGATGGGGAAATTCTAGACATAAAGGATTATATGAAGCCTTACAATTTAGTCTATTGCACAAGTTTAGCCAATACAAAGCAAAACAAAGCTTAACACTTGCTCTCTTTACTGACATATGTAAGTCTAGAATACTACTTTCCTGGGCATGTTTATATTGAGTAAAACACAGGAAAAGCAACATGTAGTCAATGAAAGCATATAGAGCAGCAAAAATGTGCAGGTTTCTTTAAAAAGTAGTAGAAGGTAGAGCAGTGAAAGCTATTTCATTCAGAATATATTTTCCAATCTCAGTAAAATGACAAAAATATGGTAGTGTTGATAGCAATGAAGATTCACACACACATATACATCACAGAAGACACGCATATATACTATAGATAGATGGACACATATATAATAGACACAGGCATTTATGGTATAGGTAGGCAGATATAGATAGATACAAATATATGTTAGGTATATATATTTTATAAAGATAGATTATAGAGATAGATAGGAAGGAAGGAAGGAAGAAAGGAAGGAAGGAAGGAAATAATAGTAGGAGTGATGTTCAGGAACTCTTTGCATTATATCTAACTTTTCTAGAAACATGAGACTACTTACAAGTATATGTGTGTGTATGTGTGTGTGTGTGTTTTAATTATAAATTAAACTACGGAAAGATACTTAGCAAGCATTTGAGGAAATAAGTGATTAAAAATCCCCCAAGTGAATTTATTTTAAAAGATCTCTAAAAATAAAAATAGAGAGCTGCTAAAAATTAAAATGTCAGATACCTTGCCAGTAAAAACAGCCCTGATTCAGTAGGAGAAATGACTGATGAGGTCCTGACTAGTGGCCCTTCCTTATAAGAGCATGTTTAAGAATTTAATCCTACCCATGATGAATCTTAAGATAGTGAATTTAATTACTCTGATGACAATGAAGACATATTAATATAAAGTGAGTGAATTATTTTTAAAAAGCTAAAAAAAGCACATAAGCTCTCAAGAAAGAGACCTTACATTTAATTACACTGGCAAGACCTTGAAGTGGGTAGATAGTGTCATCCCAGGTCAGACTAAGATCTGCAGAGCACAGACAAGACACGGAAAAAATAGAAAATATTGAAAGCAGATGTCAGAGCACAGTGGTTTCAGTGAAAGAATTACCATTATTTTGAGTGGACAGAAAGAAAAAAAATGAAAGCCCGATATCCTGGGTCATTCAGAAAGCCCAGGGTAGCCATTCTGCAACCTGATATTAAATATACTCCTTACATTTGTTGCAATGATCAAAGGTGATGTAGTTCATTCTTTTTCTCAAGGAATAAAACCCTCTTACTATCTGAAGTATTCTGCTCACAATAGAGTGGCCTAGCAGAGAACAACAGGATCTTATGCTTACTGAGCAACTCAATGTTGAACGTGTTTCCCTACTTATTCTGTAACACTGACAGCACCTCTCACATGTAAAAAAAAAACAGAATTGAAGATTAATGAAGCTAAGAATGACATTAAGTCTATTAAGTCTTTATTTTTCTAGTGAGAGTTGTCTTCCATTTAATATTTTTTTCTTATTTCCACTTAAGATGAAGTTTCCGTATCTTCTATAATATTGCTAAGATCAAGTCTAACTATTAAATTCTGAGAATCAAATTATCAAAGCATTTATACACAGGAGATTTGAGTGGATATTGCTTTTGACCAGATGTAAGGCAAAGAAAACAGATCCGGCTCTTAAGCAACATTTGGTACAGGACATGGGACTATAGTATCTTGACTTGTAACTCCATAAGTTTCTTCTCTGAGAAATTCAAAATTTATGATCTCATTGAAAAAAATGAAATGGAATCAGCTTTATTCTGAGGACTGAATGTCTTGTTGCTTTGTTATTATTTAGTTTAAAATTTGCTCATCCTTTTACAGTAAATGGAGTTAGCAAAGGACATGGAAAAATGAATAAGCTTTGGAATCAGGGAAATTCAGACTTCCACATCCCAGCAGTAACGTTATTAGCAGAAACACTCATACATGTTCCTGAGCTCTCTCTTGTTTTATCTGCAAAAAAGCAAAGTAGGCTGGCGCTGCAGCTCAATGGGCTAATCCTCCATCTTGCGGTGCTGGCACACCGGGTTCTAGTCCCGGTCGGGGTGCCGGATTCTGTTCCGGTTGCTCCTCTTCCAGGCCAGCTCTCTGCTATGGCCAGGGAGTGCAGTGGAGGATGGCCCAAGTGCTTGGGCCCTGCACCCGCATGGGAGACCAGGAGAAGTACCTGGCTCCTGGCTTCGTATCAGCGCCGCGCACCAGCCGCGGCGGCCATTGGAGGGTGAACCAATGGCAAAAGGAAGACCTTTCTCTCTGTCTGTCTCTCTCTCACTGTCCACTCTGCCTGTCAAAAAAAAAAAAAAAAAAAAAAGCAAAGTTTATTTCCCACCCTCCGTAGGGGTAATATTCAGATTAAAATAGATACAAGTGTAAAGTATCTAGAATTGTAACTAACTAGAATTGATAAATAAAACATGCAAATGTTTAATATTTTTGTCCTATATATTTGTTGACTAGAATTTCAAATATAACTAGATGTCCTATTAAAACATTATGCTAAATCTGGCAAAATTATACCTGGCAGAAGTGAATGTCTGAGAAATACGACTCTTTCTCCTTTCCCTTCAGAGTCCTTAAATCTCAGGCTTAAGCAATCTTCCTCTAACGTGCATTTGCTGGGGTCAAAACCAAAAGAGAATCCATACCTTAGATGCTTTGGTATGGGCTTAAAATAATAAGGTAGCCAATCACATTAGGGATAGATTCTACCAAAACAATTACAGGTAACTAAAGTTAAGATAAAATCATAGCATCAACTTAAATGAACTTCTATGAACACATGTTCTGATAGAATGAAATAATAAAACAATAAAGAACAGGAATAAAGAGAAGATGTTTAAGTCATCGCATTGTTATTGAAGAACCTAAGAATATACTTACAAACATACATGGAAATGGAATTAAAAGATACAGTAAAAAATCAATTCCTATTCTTTCATTTTAACATATTTCAAATAGGGTAGAAAAGCATAAAGACGGATATAACAAGCACATACAGATTTACCAATTTTAAATTTTCCTATATTAATTTCATACGTAAACATACATATACACATATGTATTATTTTTGAAAGCAGGGGTGGATATATTAATATCACATAACATGGGATTCTTGAAAAAGATATATAAAATGAGGGAAGAAGGATATATTGCCTTGTAAGGGGTACAATTCAGTGGAGGCAACATGTATAATTATCTGAATAGTAAGTAATATGGCATGCACATAGATTTTTTTTACCATATATGCATCAATTAACTTCCATATAAGAGAAAACGTTATATCCGTCTCTTTATATCTGCCTTATTCACTTAGTATAAATTATTTATTTATTTGAGAGACACAAAGATATAGAAACAGAAAGAGCTCCCAAGTATTAGTTCACTCACCAAATGCTCACAATTACAAAGGCTGGGCCAGAATGAAGCTAGGAACGCAACCCACGTCTCCCAGGTGAGTTGTAAGACTCAGATACTTGAGCCACTTTGCTGCTTCCCAGAGTCTACAAGAGGAAGAAGCTGGAGTAGACAGCAGCAGGTGGGGATCAAATGCACGAACTTTGAAATGGGATGCAGAGTTCTTAACTGCTTGGCTCAACAACCATTCTATGGGCAAAACAATTTGAAATGTATGCATATGAGGGTTTTTCAAAATGTTCAAGGAAAATGTGCATTAAGCAACACAGGAGTGGGCATTTAGTCTAGTGATTAAGAAGCCTGCAAACCACAACAGAGTGCTGGGGTTTGATTTCAAGCTTCCTGATAATGCAGACCTTGGGAGACAGTGGTGATGGATCAAGTAAATTCTAACTTTGTGGGAGACCCAGAATGTGTTCCCAGCTCCCGGCTGCATCCTCTGGCCAACGCTTTGTCCTTGGTAGGCATTTGAGAAGTGAACCAGCAAGATAAGAACACTCTTGCTCTCTCATTTACTCTCTCCCTCATTATTTTTTAAAAGAAAAAACTTACTGAATTTCAAAACGTATTTTGCACCAAAATAAGCTTATTTTTCAATTCCATTTTCTATGATATTTTAACCCAAAACAACTGCAGTATCTAAAGTAGCTACAGTGTTAAATGTGTTTGAGAAGATACATTCAATTCCATACAAGTGGAATTTCAATAGTTTTCATTCCCAATGTTAATATTCAATTTTGAGAGCAGGATCAAGGAGCTTTTCTCTTTTTGCTTCCTTGAGATAACCATATAGTTGGAAAGTCCACTTGCCTACACTCTGCCAATCCCATGTAAGAGATGCTTCCATATACAAAAATAAGCAGACAAACTTAGCTAATATAAACCTCATTGGAACAATATAATATTCTCCCTCAGAACTACCTCATTTTACCAGCAATGACCTCCAATTTGTCAAGTCCAATCTTACAGTCCTAATTAAACAAAACACTCAATGACTTGACTTTAAACAATTAAAGAAAAGCTTTAGGTTATGAAACTTTTCAACCCATTCTTAACAACAAAGTTTCTTTGCCTGCATAGTCTTATCTTTAAACTAATGATAACACCTTCTTCTTCACATGGGTAATTATTAGTATTAAACAAAACACAGCACTGAATTGGCCCTCATCACCAGCCAGAAGCTGGGCATAAATTTATGAATACAACATAGTCCCATTCCTGTATATTTATGTGTTATATTATTTATGATTCATATTTGGCTGAGTAGCCATTAAACAATATTATTGGACTTATCTTGTCGAAAAGAGAACAAATTTTCCAACAAGGAAAAGGGTTTAGATATATTTTTCTTTAGAATTGTGTAGGAGTATAATAATTCTGAGTTATCATACTAAAAATTCAAGGGAAAAATATCCTTTAGACTCAGAAAATAATGCATCAAAAGATCATGTGATCCTACGGGAGGACAAGCTTGCAAAGATCAAAAAACAGCCATCCTCTAATGCATCTTGTTAACTCTTCCTTTCTTGCCCTAGCCTGAAACCCCACTTTCACCCTCATTCTTCTCCCAGAGCCATGCCATCAGTGCCAAAGAAAATCTCAGCAAAGTCTGCAGCTACAGACTCATCTAGAGAATGGAAGGCACTTTTGGCTTGTGTAATAATTAAGAGTGTCTTGAAGGCCGGCGCCGCGGCTCACTAGGCTAATCCTCCGCCTAGCGGCGCCGGCACCCCGGGTTCTAGTCCCGGTCGGGGCGCCGGATTCTGTCCCGGTTGCCCCTCTTCCAGGCCGGCTCTCTGCTGTGGCCAGGGAGTGCAGTGGAGGATGGCCCAGGTGCTTGGGCCCTGCACCCCATGGGAGACCAGGAGAAGCACCTGGATCCTGGCTCCTGCCATTGGATCAGCGCGGTGCGCCGGCCGCAGCGCGCCGGCCGCGGCGGCCATTGGAGGGTGAACCAACGGCAAAGGAAGACCTTTCTCTCTGTCTCTCTCTCTCACTGTCCACTCTGCCTGTCAAAAAAAAAAAAAAAAAAAAAAAAGAGTGTCTTGAAAAAACTTCATGTTAAGAACAGTCATTGCAAAGAACAGTCTAAAGATACAACTAAAGTTATAGGCCCTGAGAATGGGTCTTCCCTGGAAAAGCAATGAAAAAACAAGACAGCCAGTAAAGAAAAGAGCACATAAGAACTAGATTTGTCTCTTAGTTTACACAAGAGGATTTCTGATATGAACAGACTGCTAAAGTAACAAATTGTTTTGGCTGCAATCGTCC
Source organism: Oryctolagus cuniculus (assembly GCF_964237555.1). Taxonomy (NCBI): domain Eukaryota; kingdom Metazoa; phylum Chordata; class Mammalia; order Lagomorpha; family Leporidae; genus Oryctolagus; species Oryctolagus cuniculus. The sequence goes on from NC_091436.1 coordinate 151,113,827, forward strand.
TCCGTATATTTTCCTTGATTAATCTGTTTTAATTAAATCCTTACTCTCTCAATAATAGCAAGACATAACAACTTCTTGGAAATCCACCTTCCATTGTCTCAAACAAGATTCCAGAACAGTTGAAGTAAAAATCCCTAGATGCAAGCAGAAAAAAAAAAAAAAATGCTATCCCAATGTTCCCTGGATTATCAGTCTGTTTTTCACAAACTTGCTCCTGGATTCTGCCACATTGTTTGAAAAATATAATATCCACAGGCTATGTTTGCAAGCTAAACTGATGAGCCCATCATGAAGGCCAAGTTCAGTAAAAAATCAGCCAAGCTAGACAAGAAGATCTGACTGTTGTAAAGGTTGAACCAGATGTTTGTATAGATCCAATCCAATCATACGGCATAATTTAGAAATCAGTTTATATGAAACAGATGGCCATATCCTGTCCTTGTGTGCTCTTAGTGTTCTTATTATATTCCTGATTCTGACTCTAAGTATTATTTATTTTTGTTTGCCTTTTTTTTTACTGACAATCCCTGTAAAAGTCAACATTTGTTCTTATGAATATTTTATAGGTGAAAAAGACAAATAAAGATGCTAGGTGTGGTCAAATTGGACAAATATTAGATTTCTTTCCAGTAGATAGTTTCCAGAAACCCAAAGTTTATAAGTGACTGGGAAGAAAATAAAGTGCTTAGAAATATCTCCTGGGGCAGGTAAGGGGGTTCCATGGCATCATGGTCTCAGTGCACCCACACTTAGAAATGACTCACCTGGGAAATAGATCTGGAAATCATCCTGACCTTGGTGCTTATTTTTCTCTCTGCCTCAAATGTTCTGCCCTCCTTCCTTTCCTGATCCACAGGAAAATTACTCCGTCCAGTATCTTCCCTTTCTTCTACCCTATCAAGATGACAGCCTTCACTGCCTGCAATATCCCTTCCTAACACTCAAAATCAAGTTGATTGTTGCATCTTCACTCTATGGATCTCCCAAACACTCACCTTGGTAACAGTTCCAACCACATGGAACAAGCAGTGTTAGTGTTGATTTTGTCTTCTTTGTTTCAGATCTCTGCTAGAACACTGGGAGTTGCCAGAGGGGTGAGATCCCTTCTTGTTATACTTTCTGTTTTCAATCCCTTCTGCAGAGCCTGCATTCAAAATTTAAAAAAAGAAAAAAAAAAGAATACCTGAAGAGATGACTTCCGGCAAAGGCAGGTAATTTGCTTTGGATCAAATAACCTTTTGAGAACAATTAGAATAAGTATAAAAGTGTTTTAATGTGAGAATGCATTGGGGTCTCAAGAAAAGGAGAATTTTCACAGTTCAGGATCCAGAAAAGTAGAGAAATCCAGACAGGTGAGCCCTGCCTATGCAAAAGAATTTACCTCTAGGGGAAGGAGGCATGGGATTGGATCAAAGTTGTTACCACCTACAGAGGCTGGAGACAGACATTTGAATTCAAGGCATCCCAAGGACAAAGAGACCATGTGAACCTCCCATGTCTGGGTTGGGAAGCAGTAGAACTAGATCTGAGGAATAAGGGTAAATTTACATAAATAGCTCTCATAAGATTTGAAGCCCAGTTACAAATCATATTATTCTGGCAGAATTATGAGTTATCAATACCAGAGCTCTCTGTCTAGAGCAAAAGTCAGTCATCTATGGAGGAAGAGAACCTCAAATTATCCATGTGCATTTCATAAACAGGTTCTAGCATCAGTCAAACATCATCAGGCATGCCAGATACAACAATTGATAGAAAAATTAAGAGAGTAGGAAATTGTTTGTTTAAACTTCTTGAATAAAATAGTTACCAGACAAGGACTTTAAAATAAAATAATCATGAATGATAGGCTTAAGGATCTGTTAAGTGTAAGATGGGACATTTTTGGTAAACAACTAGGAAATATTAAGAGAAAGTATTTGGCGGCCGGCGCCACTGCTCACTAGGCTAATCCTCCGCCTGCAGCGCCGTCACCCCAGGTTCTAGTCCTGGCTGGGGTGCTGGATTCTGTCCTGGTTGCCCCTCTTCCAGGCCAGCTTTCTGCTGTGGCCAGGGAGTGCAGTGGAGGATGGCCCAAGTCCTTGGGCCCTGCAGCCGCATGGGAGACCAGGAGAAGCACCTGGTTCCTGGCCTTGGATCAGTGTGGTGTGCCGGCCACAGTGGCCATTGGAGGGTGAACCAATGGAAAAAAGGAAGACCTTTCTCTCTCTCTCTCTCTCTCTCTCACTGTCCACTCTGCCTGTCAAAGAAAAAAAAAGAGAAGAGGAGAGGAGAGGAGAGGAGAGGAGAGGAGAGGAGAGGAGAGGAGAGGAGAGGAGAGGAGAGGAGAGGAGAGAAAAAAAGAAAAGAGAAGAGAAGAGAAGAGAAGAGAAGAGAAGAGAAGAGAAGAGAAGAGAAGAGAAGAGAAGAGAAGAGAAGAGAAAGAAAAAGTATTTGACATAAGAAAAGTCAGGAAATAATATTCTGGCCATGATCTTGATATTGGGGGCAGTTGTGTAAGTGTTTGCACAGACAAAAATTCAATGAGCTATTCGCTTAAGATGTGTCAATTTTACAGTAATCTTTGCACATATTCGTATAAACCCATGATGAGTACATACAGATTTGCACAAAAATACACTACGCAGCAAAGACAAGATGGCGGAATAGTGAGGGCGCGCACTGATAGTCCAGGAAAAGATAGTTCAATAAAAGTGGAGATACTGTAGTCTCAGGAAAAGGCTCAGGAAAAAATTGCAGGGGAAACTCTTCCGGATCTAGTGGATGTGACACAGAGGACCTTCGGGGATAACAAGGATGCCCACGGCGTGGAAGACCAGCTGCAGACTATGAAAAGTGATCCCTGTTAAATATAAGAGTGGGAATAAGAAAGGGAAGAGATGTACAATTTGGGACATGCTGAAGCTGACTTGCCCCAAACGGTAGAGTTAGAAACATACCAGGGGATTCTAATTCAATCCCATCAAGGTTGCATGTACCAACGCCATCCCACTAGTCCATTTGATCAATTTCTGTTCATGATCATAATGATAGGACTAAGAATCAAAGGGATCACATAAACAAGACTAGTGTCTGAAAATACTAACCGATAGAACAAAAAAAAAGGGAGGGAAAGATCCAACATGGGAAGCGGGATACACAGCAGACTCATAGAATGGCAATGTCTTAAACAGCACTCTGGCCCCAGAATCAACCCTTAAGGCATGTGGATCCAGCTGAAAAGCCCATGAGAGTATTTCAGGCATGGAAAGCCAAGACACTCTGGGAAAAAAAAAAATGAAAGATCTCGGCTAGTGAAATCCCAGTGGAAAGAACAGGTCATCAAAGAAGGAGGTACCTTTCTCTGACGGGAGGAGAGAACTTCCACTTTGACTATGACCTTGTCTAAATATGATAAGAGTCGGTGAACTCAAAAGCTTCCATAGCTATGGCAACTCATGACAAGAGCCTAGGGTGATTACTGATGCCATAAATAAGAGTGTCAGTTTGCTAAGTCAACAACAGGAGTCACTGTGTACTTACTCCTCATTTAGGATCTCTGTCCTTAATGTGCTGTACATTGTGATTTAATGTTATAACTAGTACTCAAACAGTATTTTTCACTTTGTGTTGCTATGTAGGTGCAAACTGTTGAAATCTTTACTTAATATATACTAAACTGATCTTCCGTATATAAAGAGAATTGAAAATGAATCTTGATGTGAATGGAAGGGGAGAGGGAGTGGGAAAGGGGAGGGTTGTGGGTGGGAGGTGCGTTATGGGGGGGAAGCCATTGTAATCCATAAGCTGTACTTTGGAAATTTATATTCATTAAATAAAAGTTAAAAAAAATTAAAAAATAAAATTAAAAAGAAATCATAATAATACACTATGAGAAATTATTCAAAGTTACAGTATTCTAAATATAAACATGGATACCCACTGTCAAAAGATTAAATATATTCTGGTTTATTCAATGTAATAATACAGCAATAAAAATGCATGATATACTGTTTTATAAAACTTGCATAAATCTACAAAAATAACATTGAGTGAGAATCCAGACTCTGAAATTTTCTAAGTCTAAACACATTCTTAACTGGAATAGGAGTTACTTTCATGTAGAAGACAGTGATTAAAAATATGCACAAAGAATAATCTAGGATATGCTGAAGTTGTTTCTTGAACTAGGTGGTTATTCCATTGTATTTATTTTATGCTAATTCACTGAGCTGTATGTTTATGATTTGTGCACTTTTCTCTATGTAGGTTTTACTGCATAAAAACTTACATGAAATTATAAATAAAGATAGGCATTCAATAAATGTTGTTGAAAGAATTAATGCATGAATGAATAGATCAATGAATCTTGTTTCAAGGATTTACAGCCACTAGAGAGAAAAGGGTAACGGAACAGGTACTGGGAAATGAATAACCTAACAATGTCACCTGGATTTATTGGGATTTATGTCACTGTTAAAATGAGGTGACTATTGGGCACTTGAGATAAATGTCTTTCAGGATATTACCTAATATTTGACTTAGCAATAAATTCTTTCTGTTATTATGACCTAAATTACTCTTGCAGTTAACATTCTATTTGTCTTTGGTCATATTTTACTTCTCTGTTTCTAAAACCAGCTCCAGATAGGCCACCCTGAATAAATAGGTTTTTGAAAAGGAAGAACAGGAGGAAGGCTGATTATCAAAGCAACAGCAATCCAATTTGTTGTGATGCTTAATGGTACTTCCTGAATAAGTCATGAAACTGAGACATACAGACTGTCAACTCTGGTACCAACTATTATGATGAGGATTCTGAAAGCTCTGGAAAACCTGAAGGGCATTTTCCCAAAGAGTTCAATTATTGTTTCCTGATAAACAGCACACTAAGAGCATCTGGTTTCATATTTCTTTGGTGACTTTTGACTTGACTTGGTATGTCACCACCTTCCTCCAAATATTGGTTAATTACTTGCATTCTTCAGCTGCTTCATAAACCACATGTATTATTCGACATTCTAATGCTAATATAAAGATGTTAGCTTGTCTTACAGAATGTATGTAGGGCTCTGTGGTTTGCAGACTCATGAAAAATATTGCTGTGTTTAATCACCACGGGAATTATGTACTATAGGGAAGTGTCCCAATATTGGGAAACATGTTAGATCAGAATGTTTGAAGAAAAAATAATGAAAATTTTCAGGATGAGCAGCTGTTAGCACCTGTTGAAATTGCGAGACACATTCTAAACTGTTCTCCAAACATACTTTGAACGTGAACTCTCTTGATTCCTTTAGGCCCAAGGATCTGGCAAAAGCAAGTGGACCAGGGAAGTGGCCAAGAGCACCACCTGGTCCTAGGGCTGCCTTGGACACCTACTCATAGGCTATCAGCCACAAAGTCTGGTACTTTGTGACTAGCCAAAGGATGGAAGACCACTCTTTTTACAAAGAAGCTCACAAGTTTGGTGATTGATGACAGTTTCTTGACAAGGGCAAAGGGGACTATAAAAATCACTAAGGATTGATGTTATCAGCAGGGACTTTAGTGGGAAACCAAGTGCCAAGTCAACACTTTGGCTTAGTAGTTCTATCTCAAAGCGGGGAGGGGATTCTTTGCCCTCCTCTCAGGGTGCCTTTGGAAGACAGAAATAAAAAGTAAGTAACAGGCTCTTCATAGTATTTTGAAAATAAATTACAACTAAGGCTAATTTTAGTGGGTTAATCTGAATTAGTGTAACCCATTATATGAACTACCACCCTCAGAATTTGTCTTGTTAGCATGCCACTAATATTATCATTTACTTATTTTTCAATTATATAACATGCTTGCCTTGAATATATCAGATTCATCATAAATAGTATTTTCAGAATCAAGAGCTTACTAGGCTATCTACATTATTTCTAACAGAAATAAATATACAGTATACAGTATAAAAGCTTAAACATGTACCAATCATTCTACCACTGAAAATCAGCTTATATGTCAGTGATACAAGGACTATTTCACTTCAGAAAGCTTTTTTGTATATCTGGCCTCAGCTAACAGTTCATTCCAACCCTCCTTATGATATATGAACAATAGAGATGTAAGAAAAAATTCATATTCAAAATCAGATCTTAATTTAATACCAGTTTGCTGACAAGCTAGATGTAACATAGATGGTTAACTTAGTCTCTGCATGTGCTTTATCATTATACAATGAAAGGACAGGGAACTTGCAGTAATATGAAACTAATATGAAACAAATATGATTATGATTTCAGAACACCCATTAAAATTCCTGTAACATAATACAAGCTCAATAAAGGTAAATAGTCTTTTCATTCTCTCTTCTTTAGCAAAGACCAAACCCTGCAATCTTTGAGACTTGCAATTTATCTTGAATTTTCTTAATTATACATAAGAGGTATTAAGAGATTGTATGCCAATTCATAACAAACACATTGCCTATATTATATCATAGTGATGATTAGTGATTCTAGCAATCATGTGTTTATGATTATATTGATATATTGTTCATCCTTGTATATATCACACTGCTTCATAATTAATTGTTAATACATTCTGTCTGTCCCACTATCATGGGATGGCTGGGTACAGGTTCTTTTTTCTAATGCAAGAAAAAATTCAAGGATGTTATGTAGATAAAAGTTAGCTAGGGAATAAGATTTATTTGTACACAAATCAAAAAAGTACACAGCTAAGAAGGAGTACATGCATGCTGGAGAATGAGCTGTGCCTATTGAACCTGGAGCCATCCTTTCTCAGATCTCCAGGTGGTATCCAGGACAGGATGTCAGCACTGCTCATTTTCTTGTAATTTTTAGAAGTCTTGAAAGTGTCACAGCATCAGGTACATGATAGGAATAGGAGTGTCAGCCATAGTAATTTTATTGTAAAGATATTTCAATTAGTCAAAGCTCTTCACAGGGACACATTCGGCAGCCACATTTGGTTATTTTTGGCATGCACTTGTTCTGGGTGGTGGTTTCACAGACACAAGGGGAAGGAGGTTTGGGCTTAGCAGGCAGGGCCACAGGGAGGGGCTGCCAGCCTCAGCTCAGTTCTGCCATCAACCTCCTTGCTATACCATCATTAGATTACAGGCATGTTGAGGGAAAGTTCTGGGGATTCAGTTATATCTGAATATCTGGAATCTGTCACTTCTTTCCTATCACATCGTCACTGTCATGTTCAAAACACCCTGATTTCTAATGTAGATACTGTATTAGTTTCCCGCACGGCCTCTTACTTGCTCCACTAAACTCATTCTTTCATGGTATAAGCAAAAGAGCTTCTTTTAAAGACACTAAACATCTCTCTCCCACATCAGACATTCTGGTTACGTCACACATTACATCTCAAATCCTTCAACATAACCCCACAGCATTATATAATCTCACCCCTACCAATGCATATGACTTCAGAGAATTGTACTCCTTCCCATTCTACACTTTAAATATAATATATTCATATATATGTTTAATGTGTGTATTTAGCATTTCACAAACCATAATATTTGTTGTCACTTTGAGGCTTTTGAACTCCCTGTGATTTTTGTCAGGCATGCTTTCTCCCTGCACAAGTGAACATTGTTCTTCCTTCAGTTGCTGTAGTGAAATTCACTTCCCTAGGACATCTCCTGAACATCTTAGGATTCCTTGAACTTTGACACTCTCATTCCATAAGGACATAAACCTCTCTGTTATGCTCTCAGCAACTACAGCTGTGCTGACACATGCATATATCTTGAAGGAACACAGTCTAACGAACCCGTTCATGGTATAAACATACAGTAATAATCTCCTCCTCTCCCCACTTTTTACAGAAAAGTTATTGAGCCAACCATGCACATATATTTACATAATTAATTCTACTCTAGGTAGAACACAAGAACAAATCCTCATTTTATAGTCTCCAAATGCTACCATTTCACACTTTGTCATGCATCCCTCCACCCAAGCCAAATCCATGCCTTCCAATTCTATACATATTTCTGTATCAAATGTCCACAAAGGAGGCAGAGGAGCTTTAGACGCAGAGAGCCTCACCCTAGCTATGTACACCTGCTGGCCTCCCCACCAAGTCCTGACGGGAGCACTCCTTCCTCGTGTGTGATAGAGTGAATCTCGAAATGGATAAATTTTCCTGCCTGCAACTCCCAGGGGGCTGAGGTGTCAGTTCCAAAGTCACTGATAAAGAAATTCTCTAATGATAACGACAAGCCTGACACTGATGGAGCCTCCCCATCTGGTGTGTTTAGGGGAGCAATCATGGATGAGGGGAAGCAAACGTGATTTCCTGGTCCCTGGCCACCACCACATCGTGTTAAGGTTTCTCTCCCTTCCACAGCTCTGTCATCCTCATCTGAGTGTGACTTGAAACATCAACTGTTTCACAGATTTTGGGCCACTTCTAAAAGCTTGCTTTTTCTCTTTTTGACTAATTTAGGCTATTGTATTGATTGGGAAAAATGCTGTCCCTTTGGATGTACAAAGAAAGTTCATTACAGAGAAGAAAGTTTCATATGCAGTTTGTGTCACATTAACATCCCCTCAGAGGCCATTATGGTGTCTAATGGAGCAGCTAGATACATTTTAAGTCAGCAGCATTCTTAAATGACTGCGGATGCTCTGCTCAGTGGTCCTTAGATGCTCTCCTTTTTCCAATTGGATACACTGGAGGGGTAGAGGCATACCTAAGCACCTAACTTGATCTAATATCTTCAATGTACTTCCAGTTTCTTGTTTCTTCTAGCAAATTATTTATAGATTCCATATCCTATCACCATGAATAAAAGCACACACCTACCCTTTTGTCATTCTACAATTACTGCTAGGTAATTTTAAAACACTAATGCATGATGGCATGGAATTAGCTATCTGACCACAGCTAACGTAGTCTGACGTCAGCCAAAACATAGGAAAAGACTTTTCACTGATGTTACTGTGCATCTCCTGATGGAGAAAAATAGTGGGAATATCTTTCCACTCATATGCAAAGATTTGTCTGATATTAATACATAGCATATTTTTCATAAATTTAACTGGAAATATTTAGGGCAATTAATGTAGCTTGTAAAAAATGGATACTAAATATAAATACTAGCTGATTCTAAATATAAATACTGGAGGGCTTTAACTGAGAATTGAGAAATAAATATCCTAGCCAAGCACCTGAACTAATGAAAGAATCTGAAAGAGAACCCAAGTGTCCTGACTCCTCATTAGTTATTAAGTCAAGACAATAGCCTGCATCTTTGGTTTGTGGTGTAAAATAGTGAATTAACTAATTTGTTCTTTAGTATGATCAAAAGCACTGGGTATATTAGTCAAATTAAAACCCCTAAAATATTAAGACTTCACAGTATTGTTAGCACTTTTTTAAATATAATGACCATGTTCTGTGACTTCTTCTACAGTTGTATGATCTAAATCTGTAAATGTTATTTGTAGTTTCATGATTGTTTTAAGGTTTATTTTTACAGTCTTTAGAGTAATTACAAAAATTTACAAAAAGGTATGATGCTAGATGTTTATATAGAATAACCTTTCAATAAACTATATGATTACTATATGTTAAAAATTACTCACAGCTAATTTTTAGTTCCAGGCTGATAACCCCATCACTACATGAACTCATCAGTTGCTATAATTTAGAGTAAAGACTTCTTTTAATAAAGTTGTGAGCAAAATATATTCATGCTCTACATGTGGTATATTTTCATTAGTATAACTTCTAGTAAAAGAGATATGATTATTATGAAGTTATAATTAACTTCAGGCTTTCCCTTCCTTGGGATTGCCTTTCTTATTATTTCTTTCCAACAGCAACAAAGGTTTCTACAATTCCTACTGGAACTTGCTAAGGCTTAAGAAATGTATATGAGCATCTGTGATTGACAACACGGACGTGATAGTGTTCACTCTCTAGGAACATTCAAGACTGACTTTGTGTTTCAGCACTTTGGCAAAGCTAAAAGACATGGCCACAGTGAGTCTACCAAGCATGTGAACTGCCATTATTTATAATAGAATCAGAAGAGGTTCACATGGCACACTGGGTAAGTATATCAGCTACCTTGTTGAGTCATCACCTGGACTACATGCTTACCTCTCTGCTTAACATGTCTGTGACATTAGGCAATGTCACTAAGCTAAGAAATTCCTTAGCACTAACCAATTCTAAAATATAGGTAATGATACTACTGAACACCAAAGATTTCTGACTAAGTGAAATTGATATACTTAGAGACTCTAGAACATGGTACAAAAGAAGTCTAAACTATTATTTTTGGAATGAAGTTCATAAATTAACCAATTCTATTTCCTCTCAATAAAGAAATTCCATCTGAAATCTCCCAAAACAAACAGCAATCAGATTCAGGTAAAATATTTACATTATTAGCAGACTTGCTACTTATAAAGTATTCCCTTCCACATCTTGACAATATTAAGCATACAAATCCTATTGTTGTATAGTGTTAATACTGGTTTCCTCGAAAGCACTACTTTTCTTAAACTATGATAAAGTTCACATGATGACAGCCCTTTAAATATTGGAAGCATGTGGGCCAGTGTTGTAGCATGGCAGGTAAACCCACCACCTGCATTGACAGCATCCCATATTGACGCTGGTTCAAGTCCTGGCTGCTCTATTTCTTTTCCTGCTCACTTCTAATGTGCCTGGGAAAGCAGCAGAAGTGGTCCAAGTCCTTACGTCTCTATACCCATGTGGTGAGTCCTGGAGGAAGCTCCTGGCTCCCTGATTTGGTCTGACCCAGGCTTGCTATTGTGGCCATTTAGGGAGTGAACCAGAGGATGGAACATTTCTCTCTCTCTCTCTCTCTCTCTCTTCTCTCTCTCTCTCTCTCTCTTACTCTTTCAAATAAGTAAAATAAATCTTTAAGAAAAAATTGGAAGCATTTATCCTATTCCTTACATAAAATTACCATTTATGCTACTATTACCTTGCTACTAGTAATGCAATATGACTAAAGTTTTAGTAAAGCTAGTCACAACCAATTAGTTTAAACACAGAAATAATTGGTTTGGCTGGCGCCGCAGCTCACTAGGCTAATCCTCCACCTTGCGGCGCTGGCATACTGGGTTCTAGTCCCTGTCGGGGCGCCAGATTCTGTCCCGGTTGCCCCTCTTCCAGGCCAGCTCTCTGCTGTGGCCAGGGAGTGCAGTGGAGGATGGCCCAAGTGCTTGGGCCCTGAACCCCATGGGAGACCAGGATAAGTACCTGGCTCCTACCATTGGATCGGCGCGGTGCGCCGGTTGCAGCGCGCCGGCCGTGGCGGCTTTTGGAGGGTGAACCAATGGCAAAAGGAAGACCTTTCTCTCTGTCTCTTTCACTGTCCACTCTGCCTGTCAAAAAAATAAATAAATAAAAAATTTTAAAAAAAAGAAATGATTGGTTTATGTTCAGTAGCCAGAGAAGAGAAAGAGGATAAGCCATAAACACATAGGGCTATATTAAGTAATGTTCAACATTTCTTCCCTACTTTATTATTGGCTTTATTTTTAAGACTTCATTAATTTATTTGAGAGTTAGAGTTACAGGGAAAGGGGGGGGAAGGAGGGAGGGAAGTAGAGAGAGAGAGAGAGGTCTTCCATCTGCTGGTTCACTCCCCAGTTGGCCACAACAGCCAGAGTTGAGCTGATCCAAAGCCAGGAGCAGAAGCTTCTTCTAGGTCTCCCATGTGGGTGGCAGGGGCCCAAGCACTTGGGCCATCTTTCACTGCCTTCCCAGGCCATAAGCAGAGACCTGTATCCAAAAAAGAAGCAGCCAGGACAAGAACAGAACCCATATTGGATGCCATCACCACAGGCAGAGGCTTAGCCTACTATGCCACAGCACCGGTCCTCTATTTTAATTTTAATTTTAGTTTTAATTTAAAATAATGTAATTTAATTTAATTTTAATTTCAAAGTGAGACTATCATCGTAGGTATCTGCTGACATTCATACACATGATTATAAAAGTGTGACATACGGGTATGCCAATTATATTCTCTAAATTTTACAAACTATAACTTGTATATTTTCTACATTGCTTGCTACTGGTAATTCCCATAAAAAACTGTTTTATGCCTTTATTATTTATAAGGCTGGTTGGGGTTTTTTTTATAACAGTTTATTTAACTGTAAAGTACATTTTCTTCACAACATATTTTCCTTTCAGTATATTAATATAAATAACATCCACTCTTGAAGATACAGGAAGATGTTTTCCATATTATAAATAGGAAAGTTACATTTGAGAGGACTTCAAAAAGTTTGTGGAAAATGGAATTAAAAGATGAATTTGTTGGTGTAACATATTTTTTTCTTTTTTTCTTTCTTTCTTTTTTTTTTTTTTTTTTTTTGACAGGCAGAGTGGACAGTGAGAGAGAGAGACAGAGAGAAAGGTCTTCCTTTTGCCATTGGTTCACCCTCCAATGGCTGCCGCAGCCAGCGCACCGCGCTGATCCAATGGCAGGAGCCAGGTACTTATCCTGGTCTCCCATGGGGTTCAGGGCCCAAGCACTTGGGCCATCCTCCACTGCACTCCCTGGCCACAGCAGAGAGCTGGCCTGGAAGAGGGGCAACCGGGACAGAATCCGGCGCCCCGACCAGGTCTAGAACCTGGTATGCCGGCGCCACAAGGTGGAGGATTAGCCTAGTGAGCCGTGGCGCCGGCCCAGTGTAACATATTTTGAATTCCATGTATAGTTTGTCCATAATATGAATTTTCCATGAACTTTTTTGAAGACTTGTCACATATATATATATATATAAATAAACATGCAATCTCTAAAGGTAATAATACATAATTATATAGCATCTTTGAAGACCCCATGTATAAATAATCTCTAATAATATATAATTATATGTATATTACTTTTGAAACTTCCATATATATATACATATATACAGATATATATATATATATATATAAAATCTTTATTTTACTCTACTTTTCATTCCCTTTGGTTGACTTCTTACTTTCCTACAACATTAAATGATGTATGTATGCAATTGTTAATATTTCTTCTTTTCCTACTACTTTTTAAATTTTCTTTAAGCTATATCCATTAATCTTTGTGAATTCTTATAGGAAAACCTATTAGATATTTCTCTTCATGGTCTGTCTTCTCAAAAACATTCAATCATCTGAGCTTTAATGCAGCATATCCCTAAAGACAATTTTAATATCTACAGTTTAACATATTTTTCTCCAACACACCATATTCTCTAGTTTTCTTTGTTCATACAGATTTGATATCCACAGACTGTACTTTAGAGAATCACAGGTCCATTTTTTTTATTGTGCTGATTTAAGTAGCTCATGCTTACCAATGCCAACTTTGATTTTTCTTTTCTTGAGAAAATAATAACCATCTCTTGCAACACCACCAGAACTATTTAAATTGCACTGGAGTTGTTTTTATTCCATTTGGTAGTAATGTATTGCTGCAGTGTTTTGCTGATAGATTTCTAAAACTTGAAATTCACACACATCACACAAATGTTGCATTGCTGTTAGAATAGCAAGTATTTTACTAATGTGTAAAACATTGAACTTTCATTTGTAAGTCTTATACAGTAAGTGTTATTTGCACTAAAGGAAATGAATGAAAAGTCAAGATAATATTAAATACTAGACAAGTTTCAGCATCTGAATGTTTATAAATATCTGAAACTCTGAAAATTTTGCACTGTAAAAAGATGAACTCAAGAATTGATAATATATTACTGAGGTTAGAATTTGAAACTCTGTATTTCTTTATCTTGCCTAAAATTCTTCATTTTTCCATGCTGGAAATAGAACTTCCAGCTCTCAGATTAATATAAGAAATTATCTAAATAGAGACAATGTCACTCAAAATGTTTTCCAGTTCAAGATATAGGGAACATTGGAATGAAGTATACCATTATTTCAGCAAAATAAATTCTAAATATTGATTATTTGATATTTGTCCCAATGGACAGCAAAAGAGATCGGTTACAATTCTGTTGACTTGATTACACACATGTAATCTTTAACAGCTTCATCATCATGTACTGAGGATTCATTTGCATATGACACCTTACCTCTGTTGTAGCACTTAATTTAACATTCATGGCAATCAAGTATGACTATACTAAGTTTACATGGAGAAAACTATAGCTCAGCAAGGATAAGTACCAGTAGAGACTAATTTGCTGGATGAAGGATTTGCAGTAACTAGGGTTTGCCCCTAGCTCATGGATTTCTGTCATTCCTACAGTAAGCTCTCTACACTGTTGGAAATTGTCTCCTATGACGTCGATGCCCAGGGCCCATGTCTTTCCCTGATGGGGCACTTTGTCTTCTCTCTGATACTGGTATCGCAAAGCAGTCTCCTGTCCCATGCCATTTTTTCAAAATCCTCTCAGAGATCCTCAAGGTTTTCCCGTGAATGTAAGTGATGCTTAAAGATTTACTCTTTTTTGTCTAAGAGTGAGAGCAGACATTTTGCGCTCTCTGAAGAAGTCAGATTTATCACACACGCGCCGTCCTGGGACGCGCGGTCTTGGCTGCCGCAATCAGTCATGCCTGCGTGCGCTCAGCACCCTTCTTGTTAGGTCTGCCCGTATTTCCACACACTGACATTTATTCACGTCAGCCTGCGCCCCAGCAGCAGATAGTTTGTCTCTTTGATATGTTATTGGCTTCCAGTAGCCTGGCAGTTTTCCCTGTGTAGTTTTAATACATACTGATGAGTTTCCTGAACTATTATTGACTCTCAAAAACTCCTTACAGCACCCCGAAGGCATTTCACTGTATTTTTCCTAATTTTCAATATGGGTCTCTTGGTCTCTAGAGATTTCTTGGGTCCCAAAAGTGATGGGGGAGAATTATTTCAGAATTCAAAAGGCTTAGGAAAAGTGGTATTTTTAGCAAATATGAAGCTAGAAAGGCCGTACACAGAATTAAATTTCTTTGATTTAATTATGGTTATGCGAACTCATTCTAATAAACTGGTTATTTAATGCTTACTAAAATCACAACTAGCAGCTGTAAATAGCTTTGATTTTTTTTGACAGGCAGAGCAGACAGTGACAGAGAGCAACAGAGAGAAAGGTCTTCCTTTTCCATTGGTTCGCCCCCCCCCCAATGGCCGCTGCGGCTGGCGTACCGCGCTGATCTGAAGCCAGGAGCCAGGTGCTTCTCCTGGTCTCCATGCAGGTGCAGGGTCCAAGCACTTGGGCCATCCTCCACTGCACTCCTGGCCACAGCAGAGAGTTGGACTGGAAGAGGAGCAAGCTGGACTGGAAGAGGAGCGACCTGGACAGAATCTGGCGCCCTGACCGGGACTAGAACCCGGGGTGCTGGGGCCGCAGGCGGAGGACTAGCCTATTGAGCCATGGCATCAGCCATTTTCAGCAATTTAATCAATATAATGTAAAATCATATAGCATAGGCAATGAGACAGGATTACTAAAAATGTAATATTGAAAACCAATAACTCTACATGTGTAAGTAATGCTTTTTAAAAATTTTGTTTATAATTTGAAAGGTGGGTCTGGGAGAGGGAGGTGGGAGAGAGAGAGAGACAGAGAGCGAGAGGAGACAGAGAAAGAGAGAGGAAGAGGGAGAGAGAGAAAAATATCTTCTCTCCACTGGTTCACTAGCCAAATGCCTACAATACCCAGGACAGACCCAGGCTGAAGCCAGAAGCTAAGAAACTCAAACCAGGTCTCCCATATAGGTGGCAAAGCCTTAACCACTGAAGCCATCAGCTGCTGCATATCAGGGAGTAAGAATCCATAGCAGAGAGCTGGGACTCTAATTCACACCTTCTGATATGGAATCCAATGTCGCAACATTGTCTTAAAATACTATCTAAATGCATGCCCTGGGACTACATTTTTGAAAACGTGAAGAAATTTCATCTATTTCATATATACAAATTTCGGAGCATAGTGATACTTCCTGCTCTACCTTCCCTCCCACTCAGGATCCCATCCTCCCTTCTACAACCTTTCTTATTCTTTCTTTTAATTTTTAATAATGATATACTTTTGGTTTACTTAATAATAATAAGATTAACCCTCCACTAAATAAAGGATTGAGCAAAAAGTAAGAAAAGAAGGAAAACAATGTTCCATAACAGTAGACAAGGACGGTAACAATAATCAATCAAGAAGACTTTGCCTATGCCAATGTCTTTCACAGTTTCCCCAGTGTTGTTCTCTAGAATTTAATGGTATGAAGTCATAGATTTAGATCTTTGATCCATTTCGAGTTGATTTGTGTATAAGGTGTAAGGTAGAGTCTTGTTTCATACTTCTACACATGAAGACACAATTTTCCCAGGACCATTGGTTGATGAGACTGTCCTAGCTCCAGGTATTGATTTTAGGTTCTTTGTCAAAATTATTTAGTTGTAGAGGTGTGGATTGATTTCTGGAGTTTCTGTTCTGTACCACATGTGTTTTTGTGCCAGTAACAGGCTGTACTGATTATAACTGCCTTGTAGTATGTCTTGAAATCTTATATCATGATGCCTCCTGATTTGTTTTATTGTTTAACATTGCTTCAGCTGTTTGTGGTCTCTTGCATTTTCATATGAATGTTAGCATCGTATTTTTCTAAATCTGAGAAACATGTCATTGGTATTTTGATTGGGATCACATTGAATTTGTAAATTGCTTTCAGTAGTATGGACATTCTGATTAATATTCCAATTTCTGAACATGGAAGATTTTTCCATTTTTTGTGATTTCTTCTCTTTATTTATTTGATGTTTTGTAATTTTATTTGTTGAGCCTTTTCACTGCTTTAGTTAAGTTTATTCCAACTTAGATTTTTTTTGTAGCTTGTGAATGGGACAGAACTTACAAGTTCTTTCTCAGCCCTGGCATTGTCTTTGTATACAATGGCTATTGACTTTTTTGTTAATTTTATATCCTGCAATTTTATCAAAGTCTCTATGAATTGCAATAATCTCTTCATGACGTCTTTTGTTTCTCTAAATATAGAATCATGTAATCTGCAAATAAAAACCACAATGAGGTTTCACCTCATCCCAAGTAGAAAGGCTATCATCCAAAAATCAAAATATAGTAAATTTAGGTGAGAATATGGGGAAAAAGGTATCCTAATACACTGTTTGTGGGACTGTATACTAGTACAAACATTATGGAAGACAGTATAGAGATTCCTCAGAAAGCTCAAAATAGATCTACCATATAACTCAGCCATCCCACTCCTGGGAATTTACCCAAATGAAATGAAACAAGCATATGACAGAGTTATTTGTAACTCCATGTTTATTGCAGCTCAATTCACAATGGTTAAGATATGGAATCAACCCATATGTCCATCAACTGAGGACTGGACAATATACACACACACAGACACATACACACACACATATAATGGAATGTTACACAGCCATTAAAAAATAAAGTTCTATCTTGCACAATAAAATGGATGTAACTCGAAACCATTATGCTAACTGAAATAAACTCATTCCAAAAAGCCAAATATTATGTTTTCTCTGATATGTGGTAGTTAGTATAGACTACAAAATATATAGG
The DNA here is from genome assembly GCF_964237555.1 of Oryctolagus cuniculus. NCBI lineage: Eukaryota > Metazoa > Chordata > Mammalia > Lagomorpha > Leporidae > Oryctolagus > Oryctolagus cuniculus. The sequence continues at coordinate 151,131,367 of NC_091436.1, forward strand.
AATGAAATGGACATCTTTCGATTTGTTTTAGTTCTTCTTTGTACTACTGTGGGACTGTGATCTTTCTACTTTTTACATGTTGAATATTATGATTAAAGGACATTAGCCTGAATTTATACAGTGGATTGAAATTATGCCTTTGCATAATAAGGAAAGGGGTTGATGGAGCAAGATGAGGAGTGGGAGAAACATGGTTACCTTCTTAAAGTTATATCTATGACATACATGAAGTCTATTTTGTTTATATTAATAAAAATTTTAAAAGGAAAAAAATAAATACAATTTTACAGTATCTGTCAAAACATAAAATCTTTCACAAATACATTTTGGAGAGCCCTCTCTTTATACATAATATCATGTCACAATCCCCCAACTCATGCTATCATGATCCTTTCACATGTTTGGTGCCAAACATCCAGCCTATGGGGCATAAAAACATCACAAAATCATTTGGTTGGCCCCTTCCAAGGCAATCACAGGTGGGACTAGAAATTCAGTAAATCTATAGCAGGCTAATTTTTAAGTTGATAATTTTGTATGGTCCACAAATGATGTTATAAATATCTAAATGATCTTTGGCAGAAAAAAAGATTTCCTTCCCTCCTGTGACACATTAAGCCAGAATTCTCATTTATTTCTTCTTTGCTTGATCTTATTACTGTGTGACCTGTTTGGTCTCTTTAAAATCTTCAACTCAATACATTTCACTGTGGCCCAGAGATTTTCTGTCTGAATTCACACCTTGCTTAGTTTCAACCCACAGTGCTTTGCTTTACACCCCTCCATAGTACTACATAAAACCTTATATTTCTAGATATTTTTATACATTTCAGAATGTTTTGCCTTATCTCCTGCCCCTAATATATATATATATATATATATATATATATATATATATATATATAAATTTAGGGATAGAATTGTACATTTAGCTTTGACAGCCATTCTAGTAAGTTAATCTCTTAATCACCCTCCTTACTCTTTGGTAAATTGTTTTCATTTATCAACTTTTTGTTTTGAATGCCAAATCTCAGATAGAGCGGCAAAAGTTGAACAGTATTCTCATGAGATTAAATACAGAAAAATTGGTAACTCCAGGAAATGAAACTTGGATTATACCATCTCTGCTTGAAGCTAATTCCCTAGCTTTACACTAGCACATAAAACACCCAACTAAGAAGAAAATCACCTCAAAATTAGGTCCATGATAGATCTCTGAACTAAGAATTTAATGCCTCAAAGAACAGTATAAAAACAGAAGTCCTCTGGTACTTATGAAAATATTCACAGGCACAGTTAGAGTGTCTGCTCCCTTCCCTTCAGCCATGTGGACATACATGCAACTAACAGGTCAGACCCAAAGAAGAATCCACACAGAGTTCATGCGACATATTTATGGTTGCCAATTATTTTCTTGATTAGCCATTCTCTACTGGTAAATTCTAACATTTTGCAATTTGCTTTCTCAAATGACAATGTAGAATTGAAGTATTCAATTTTGCTTTTAGGAAACAAAAAAGAAACATATTATATGAATCAAAATGTTTCACATGAAACTTTGACTTGGAAGAAACATTGACCTGATCTTTTTTATATTTATCCTTATTTTTAATTTTTTTATTTAAGGTAAAAAAATTTCATGTATTTCATATGTACAATTTAGGAACACAGTGATACTTTCTGCCACGCTCCCACCCTTCCTCCTCCTTCCTCTCTTTTTCACTCTCTTAATATTTATAATTATCCACTTTATGTTTACTTTATACTCATAAGATTAAACCTACACTAAGTTTAGAATTCAAAAAATAGTAAGAAATAAAAAAAAAACACTGTTCCTTAATAGCAGAAACAAGGACTGTAAACAATCCCTGAACTTCAAAATGTCATTTTCACTCTTATAAATTACATTTTTGGTACTCTATCACTCCAAACAATTAATTTTGTTTCCATAGGTGGCAAAGAGATATCAACTTTTTTGAACAACTATAGTTGTTAAGAGTTGGATCCCTGATGTGTGGCAGAAAATGGTGCAATAAGGATAAATTCCTAGTGTTTGGTGCTTATCAGTGGCAGTAGAAACTGTAGTCACTTTTTCCTCAGATTTCAGAGGACATTATTCATAAATCATTTTTTCAGCAGTCCCAATGGCTGTGGGAGCAATAACATATCCTTCAATAGCTAATGGCCCTGATTGTATTAGCCAGGGCAGCTCCCAATGTTTGCAACAAAGAGCACTGACCTAAACACAAATCAGTCCAGTAGCAGCAGAAGAATAATGAAAATGTTTTTTTGCGGAGAAATAAAGGTAAGATGTTTGAATCAGCAATAGCAGTTCATCATACTATCAGAAAGATTACAAGACCTCTTTAGGGGCCAGCATTGTAGCGCAGTAGGCTAATCCTCTGCCTGCAACGCTGGCATCCCATATGGGCAATGGGTTCTAGTCCTGGCTACTCCTCTTCTAATCTTAGCTCTCTGCTGTGGCATGGAAAAACAGTGGAAGATTTCCCAAATCCTTGGACCCCTGCACCGCATGGGAGACCTGGAAGAAGCTCCTGACTCCTGGCTTCAGATCAGCTCAGCTCCAGCGGTTGCAGCCATTTGGGGAATGAACCAGCAGATGGAAGATCTTTCTGTCTCTCCCTCCCACTGCCTGTAACTCTATCTCTAAAGTAAATAAATAAATAAATAAATAACTTTAAAGAAAAATAAAGACCTGTTTATGAAGCACAATCCCATACTACTTCCTATCACAAATTAAGAAATATTCATCAGCTCAATCTTAAGTACAAGACAAAATTAACAGAAAGGGTGCATAATTAAGGGTAAAAACATTAAACATAAGGAACTAAAGCTTTATCTGTGTTGCTATTAATTCCTCTTATGAAGGAGTTTGTGATTGCTCTACAAAAGTCAGTATTTTTACATGTAGTGACCTCCAAATCTATGCTGTTGACAACACATTTCTAGATTTTTTTTTTTTTTTTGACAGGCAGCTAGACAGTGAGCACCCATATGGGATGCTGGTGCTGCAGGCAAATGCTTAGCCCACTACACCACAGAGTCGACCTCCTGATTAATATTTTTTCTAAAAATGTCATCGACAAGACACATGTCAGAAATGATATGCACCTTGAAAAGTAAAATAGGGCTATGAACTACACAGACTATACATTTTTTTTCTGAATAACATTGTCCAAGATTTTTTTGGTTTGAGGAGTGAGACATTAAAAAAATATATAGCTAGTGCATAATCAATACAAACTTTAAATATCAAGTGTCTCTGAAACTTTGAAACCACTCATTGAGCTGGTAAGACAGATTTGGGAATCTGCCGAAGCTTATAGAGTAGGCAAGATGAAATACCAGCATTAAGGCTGTGTGAAGCGGTGGGTGTTTGACACAGCAGTTTAGACCTTCCTGGGAAGCCTACATCCCATATCACAGGGCTGCTCCTGGTTCTGATTCCAGCTTCCTGCTTATGCATACCCTGAGAAGCAGCAGGGGATGGCTTCTGCTACCCATGCTGACTCCTAGGACAAGGCCCATTGAGCTCTGCTAGTTTGCTAGGGCTGTCACATCAAAGTGCCACAAAGAAATCTAGATGTTGCCTGATGGCTCTGGATGCTGTCAGCTCTCCTTCTGAGGGATGTGAGGTAAGGACCTGTTCCAGGCCTGTCTGCCAGATTAAAGGTAGTCATTCTCATGTTCACATGGTGCTCATTCTACGTGAGGGCTTATATCCAAATGTCTCCTTCAATAAAGACATCGGTCACATTAGAATAGAGGCCCACGCCACTGATGCGTGATTTCCTCTTAATGGAGTAATTACACCTGCAGAGACCCTATCCCCATAAACCATATTCTGAGATACTGGGGTTTAGAATTTTAACATACAAATTGCAGGAAGGGCACAATTAAATCAAAAACAGACATCAAAATTCCACCATCGAGTAAAAATTTTCAGACATAAAACAGGAAAATGTAAATCTTCAGTGGAATATATAGAAGTCAGTAGAAACAGAAGCAGATAATGACAGAGATAATGAGGTTAGCAGAAAAGGACTTTGGAAATGATATAATAAATGTGCTTCCAAATTAAAGGGAAAATATTATCTAAACAAAAGAGAAATGAGGGGCTGGCACCTATAGTGCAGGCATCCCATATAGGCGCCAGTTTGAATCCTGACTGCTCCTCTTCTGATCCAGCTCTCTGCTTATGACCTGGGAAAGCAGGGGAAGAGGGCCAAAGTGTTCGGACTCCTGCACCCACATGGGAGACCCAGAAGAAGCTCTTGGCTCCTGGCTTAGGAAGCCCCAGATCTGGCCCTTGCAGCCATCTGGGGAGTAAACAAGTGGATGGAAGACCTTTCTCTCTGTCTCTCCCTTTCTCTGTCTGTAACTCTACTCTTAAACAAATAAAATCTTTAAAAAGAGAGAAAGAAATAATAACCATGAATTAGAAAACAAATAAATTAAAAATTCACTAAATATTATTTGTAGCAGATTAGACATTGTAAATGATCAAAATAACTAAAGACATAACAATAGAAAATATATAAAATGAATCATAGAAAAAAGTACTAGAGGAAAAAAATTCAGTGATCTATGAAAACAATATTATAATCTATGTAAAATAGGAGTCCCAGGAAAAGTGAGACAGGTGGAAAGAAAAGAATACTTGAGGAAATAATGGCATAATTTTTGAAAATATTATAAAAACTGTGAAGCAACTAATCCAAAGTTCAATGAGTCATAATAAAATCATACTAAGTCATACCACAATAAATTTCCCAAAAATTACTATGATAAAGACAAAAACATGAAATAATTCAAAAAAAAGATTATTTAAAAGAAAATCAACCATACTGAAAATCATACATCAATAGAATGACATAATAGAGTGCCAACAGAATAGGTGAGACACTCAACCAAAACTTGAGACCCAGCAAAAATACTTTTCAATATTGACTGCTAAGTTATAATTTAATAACTAAAAGAATTTAATGCCAGAACACCTGTTGGAGAAGAAAGTCCTTGAAGCAGAAGTACAACAGGAAGGTATCTTGGAACTACACAAACACAAGGAACGTTCTAGAAACACTAAATAAATAGAAGCATAGGAGCACATATTTGGCCTGGTTTATCCAAGTGCCTGGATTTGGTGCTCATCTCTGGCTCCAGACTCCAGCTCTTTGCTGGTGTGGATCCTAAAAGGCAGCAGCGATGGCTGAGCTCCTGCCACCTGCAGGAGACATGAATTAAGTCCCCAGCTCCTGCCTTTGGCCCAGCCAAGTACTGGCTGTGTCAGGAATCTGGGGAACTCCGTCTTTCTATCTGCCACTCTGCCTCAAATAAAAAGTAATTTTAAAAAATAACAAATAGTTTTTGCTATTTGAATTTCTTAAATCTGAGCATCCAAAACAAAAATAATAACTACTAAGAGAAGTATATGTATTCAAAAGTAAAATAAATGAAAAAATAAGTCATAGGAGAAGCAGGGATTGAAATATAATATTTTAATGCTCTCACATTATATGGGAAATGCTTTGTATTATTTGTGAATATATTTTGATAAATTCCAAGGCTGGCATTGTGGAATAGTGGGTAAAGTTGCTGCCTCCAACACCAGTGTCCCACATGGGTGCCAGTTTGTGTCCTGGCTGCTGCACGTCTGATCCAGATCTCTGCTAATGGCCTAGGAAAAACAGCAGAAGATGGTCCAGGTGCTTGGGCTCCTCCCACCCATAATGGGAGACGCAGACAAAGCTCCTGGCCCTTGGCTTCAGTCAAGGCCCAGTCCTAGCTATTGCAGCCATTTGGGGAGTGAATCAGCAGATGGAACATCTTTCTCTGTCTCTGTCTCTCTGTAACTCTGACTTCCAAATAAATAAATAAATCTTTTAAAAAGTATAAACATAAGAGAAGGCGCTGTGGTGCAGCTGGTTAATGCCCTGGCCTGAAATGCCGGCATCCCATATGCGCACTGGTTCTAGTCCTGGCTGCTCCTCTTTCCATCCAGCTCTCCGCTGTGACCTGAGATAGCAGTAGAAGATGGCCCAAGTCCTTGGGTCCCTGCACCCACGTGGGAGACCCGGGGGAAGCTCCTGGCTTCAGATCAGCACAGCTCCGGCCGTTGTGGCCATCTGGGGAGTGAGCCAGCAGATGGAAGACCTCTCTCTCTGTCTCAACCTCTCTCTATAACTCTTTCAAATAAATAAAGCAAATATTAAAAAATTATATACATAGCATAAATTCTAGAAAACCACTAAAATCAGAAACAGAAATACTATTTACAATCCAACATTGAAGTTAAGAAGAAATAGTAAAACAATAATTAATATATCAGAAAGCAGGAAAAAAAAAACAAGATAGAAATGTGACAAACAATAAATAGCAAAGTGGTAGATAATATATGGACATTGGTAAAAAAATTAAATATAATTAAATATTCCAATGCAAAGACAAAGATATGAAATGGGATTTTTTAAATACTTTAAATTTTTAGAGGTCAGACACAGATGAATTTTGAAAGTTACACTATGCAAATACTAATCTTAACAAAGCTGATGTTTCTATATTAATATTCAACAAAAAAAACAAAGAAACTTTAGAACTGAACAACTTCCAGGAATAAAGAATGACATTTCATAATGATTACAGGGTTATTATTCAAGAAGTCTTCACAAATAGTACATGTGTTTAACAATACAGAGTCAGGCCGCACGGGAGACCAGGAGGAAGCCCCTGGCTCCTGGCTTCGGATCTGCATAGTGCGCAGGCCGCAGCGGCCATTTTGTCTATAGCTCTACCTGTCAAAAAAAAAAAAAAAAAAAAAAATACAGAGTCAAAGTACTGAAATGAAAACTGATAGAATTCAGTGAAAACATTGTCACAGCTAAAATGAAAGATGAAAATACTCCTAAGTAATTGATAGAAAAAGTAGGTAGAAAATAAGTCATAAAAGACCCAAACAATATCTTAACTAATAGATGTTTACAGAACATTAAATGCACATGTTACACATTATTTTCAAATGCACATGGAATATTTACCAAAATAGATTACATTCTAATAAATGCTTAGGGGTTGAATTCATATAAAATCTTAATTTACATTATATTATATTATTTTAAAATAAGAATGTCTGAAGAAAATCCTCAAATAGAAGTTAACATGCTTTTTGGTAACTCATAAGTCAATGGCGCAAAGAAAATTGGAAAATTTTATTTATTTCAAAATAAATAAAAATGAAACAAAATAGCAAAATTTGAAGGATGTAACTAAAGAGGTAGTTTAGATGATTGCACTCTGGATAAGAGCAGTCAAGAAAGAAAGGATGTTTCACCTACAGCTTAAGAGCGAGATAAGGATGACAACTTGCTTATCAGAAAAAATGAACGTAGGAAGATGGTAAAAGCAGACTAAGGAAGAATGAATACAGTACAATCCAACATACAGAAAACTCTAAACTATTCACATTTATCTGAAATGATAGCAAATACATCATTAGTTTTCCAGATTCAAGGGATCAGATAGGGTTTGAGAGAGGTATTAGAAATTAATACAATGGAACTTTTGGTGTCAATGTATCTTGATTGTTGTAACAGTTGCATGAGTGTATAAATGTGGTAAAACTTACCAATTTTACACTTTAAATATGTAAGCTCATTGTCTGACAAGTATACTTCAAAAAGCTGTTAAAGAGAATAATAAAGTTGAAACACAGATAATTTTAACAAATAAGAATACACAAAATTAGCCAGCGCCGCGGCTCAGTAAGCTAATCCTCCCCAGGGGTGGCGCTGGCACCCAGGGTTCTAATCCCGGTCGGGGCACCATATTCTGAACCGGTCACTCCTCTTCCTGTCCAGCTCTCTGCTGTGGCCAGGGAGTGCAGTGGAGGATGGTCCAAGCGCTTGGGCCCTGCACCCACATGAGAGACCAGGAGAAGCACCTGGCTCCTGGCTTTGGATCAGCGCGGTGCGCCGGCTGCAGTGGCCATTGGGAGGTGAACCAACAGAAAAGGAAGACCTTTCTCTCTGTCTCTCTCTCTCTCACTGTCCACTCTGCCTGTCAAAAAAAAAAAAAAAAAGACAGAAAGAAAGAATACACAAATTAATATCCAGTGGGCTGGGCCAGTGCCGCAGCTCACTAGGCTAATCTTCTGACTTGCGGCGCCGGCACACTGGGTTCTAGTCCCGGTCGGGGCGCCGGATTCTGTCCCGGTTGTCCCTCTTCCAGGCCAGCTCTCTGCTGTGGCCCGGGAGTGCAGTGGAGGATGGCCCAAGTCCTTGGGCCCTGCACCCCATGGGAGACCAGGAGAAGCACCTGGCTCCTGCCTTAGGATCAGCGCGGTACACCGGCCGCAGCGTGCCAGCCGCAGCGGCCATTGGAGGGTGAACCAACGGCAAAAGGAAGACCTTTCTCTCTGTCTCTCTCTCTCACTGTCCACTCTGCTTGTCAAAAAAAAAAAAAAAAAAAAAAAAAAAAAACCAGTGGGCTTATACTAAAGTTAGAGTAGTATGCTTCAAGTAATAGGAAAATAATTTCATATGCAAATACAGAAATTCAAAACTAAATATTTCTTAAACAAATAAAATTTGATGATATAAAATAAAAATTTCTTTTGAGTTTAGTACAGAAATTAAAAATCAGGGACCAGCACTATGACATAATGGCTAAGGCTACCACCTGCAGAGCCAGCATCTATACATATGGGCGCTGGTTGAAATCCTAACTGCTCCATTTCTGATCCAGGTCCTTGCTACTGCACCTAGGAAAGCAGCAGAGGATGGCCAAGTACACACTTGGGAGACTGGTAAGAAGCTCCTGGCTCCTGGCTTCTGATCAGCCCAGCTCCAGCCATTGTGGCCATTTGGGGAGTGAATCAGTATATGGAAGATATCTCTGTCTCTGCCTCTGCCTCCGCTTCTCTCTAACTCTGACTTTCAAATGAATAAATAAATCTTAAAAACATAGAAAATTAGCAAATACTGGCAGGAAATAATTATAATTAAAATTGTCCCACACAAAAATAGGGCATAAAAAGCATTCAGTATTATATTTTTATAATCTTTAGGAACTACCTCAACTTGCAGATCAAAAGAATACACACGTTTCAGATAAATTTGACTGAGAAGCACTGTAGCTTATCAACAAAACTGTCTAATTTTGAGAGTTAAGATCTTTTTCAAAATCATAATAAAGTGCTCTTCTTTTTTTTTTTTTTTTTTTTTTTTTTTTGAAAGGAAGAGTGGACAGTGAGAGAGAGACAGAGAGAAAGGTCTTCCTTTTGCCATTGGTTCACCTTTCAATGGCCGCCGCAGCCGGCGCATTGCTTGATGGCAGGAGCCAGGTGCTTCTCCTGGTCTCCCACGGGGTGCAGGGCCCAAGCACTTGGGCCATCCTCCACTGCACTCCGGGGCCACAGCAGAGAGCTGGCCTGGAAGAGGGGCAACCGGGACAGAATCCGGCGCCCCGACCAGGACTAGAACCCGGTGTGCCGGCACCGCAAGGCGGAGGATTAGCCTAGTGAGCCGCGGCACCAGCTAATAATAAAGTGCTCTATAAACAGTACAATATCCGGCCAGTCTCAGAATTCTTATATTATAATTCAATAGCAGAAGAACATTAAATACATTTTGCAATATTGTAAGAGAAAATATGTTCTGAGAATTAAATATATGAAATTAATAGTCAAGACAAGGGCACAAATATTCTGAAACATGCAAAGGCTATGCAGATATATCACCCAAAAAAAGACCACTGTCACTTTGTCAATGTTGTATGGAACAAAAACCAACGGCACCTGTTCAGAACGTAGAGCCAAGTGCAAACCATGGCGTTTCATTTGTAAAGGAGGGTGAGCCAGCCCTGCAGGTTGGGGGCAGATCCAAGTGCTCCGTGCAGAGAACTGCTTGGCCTCCTCAACCCTGTAAAAGCACCTGTTCAGCAATCCACTACTGTGATACTGTGTAAATACCTAAAAGACAAGAACACATTATATTAAAGAGATACCTATACCACCATATTTATAGCAGCACTGTGTACAATAGCCAAAATACAGAATCAATCAAAGTGTTCATTGTTAGGGAAAAGGATAAAGAAAATGCATGTGAGTGTGTGTGTTTATGTGTATACAATGGACTATTATTCAGCTGTAAAAAAGAATGAGATTCTACCATTTGCATCAATGTGTATGCAACTGGAGGACATCGTCTTGAGTGAAATAAGGTGGACACAAAGACAAATGCTAACTGTTCTCCCTTATATGTGGGAACTAAAATGAAAAATGAAAAAATAAAAGTGAAAAATCAAATACTTGTATATATATATATATCAGTGTTACAGCAAATATAATTTTGTCAAACTTTGCTTTATATCTTTGTCAAATCGATGTTTAAGGATGACACACTATTATTTTTTAATCTGTACTGAATTTAAACTTACTGTAAATTAGTGAAATGTACATCCTTTCATTTCATTATTGTCTATAGCCCTTGCTTACATTTCTGCTGCCATATAGTCTTTTATTTTTTCACTGTTTACTTCTTGAACACTTTAATTAGTGGATTATTAAGTCTCTGACTATAATGTAAATTAAACATATATTATCTCTAAAAGTACAAAGAAAGAGAGAAAAAGAGGAAGGAGGAAGAGGGAAGGAAGGGCAGTATCATTATACCATCAGAATTGTGTCCATGAACTACATTGAATATGATCTCTTTGTATTATTATCACATTACCATGACAATTGATGAGAATCATGTGGTAGTAATTATCATCCAATTGCTGTGACCCTGAGAATCTAATGTATGGACAAATTCCTTAAAAAATAAAATTTAAATTTAAAAAAAAGACAAAGAGAAAGAAACCAAAGAACAGAGAAATAGAACAAAATTGAGCAGGAAGTTGATGTAAGCAAGCAAAAGATTTAACTTGTAAAATAAAGAAGAGAGCTGCTTTGTAAAGAAAAATGTTATATTCAAACAAAAAAGCTGCCATGAACCATCATGCACTAATAATCAGAATCAAAATATATTTGTAAGTAGCAGAGAGAAATTGAACTGAAAAATAAAAAGAAACAAATTATGAGATATTATTTAATGTTTTCAGCTTTGACAAAAACTGAAGATGCAGAGTAAATGACATTCACTTATATGTGCATTTATCTATTTCTGATGGATGTTAACACAGGCATATGTTGGGGGGTGTGGGTTGTGGATTTATGAAAATAAACCTACACATACAAGCTTCTTTAAAGTACCCAAGGGTCATTATTATCACCATACAGTAAGTCATACTTACAAAAAAAAAAAAACTATCAAGAAATTCAAGTTTAAATATGTAGGCAAGGACGAGCATTGTGGCACAGCAAGTTAACTCACTGCCTGGGACCCAAAATATCATATCACAGATGTGGGTTTCAGTCCTGGCTGTACTAGTTCACTTCCAGCTTCCTGCTAATGCCCCTGCAAGGAAGTGGGAGATGGCCCAAGTGCTTGGGACTTGCCACCCATGTGGGAGATCAAACATTTAGAAAACTGTGATAATCACCTATATGTATCCAATACAAAGAATATTTCCAAAACAGTAGTTCTGGAAAAATGCAATGTAACAATTGAATCAATTAAAATAAAAATTTTAAAAATGAGAGTTGGGTAATTGGCCTAGCAGTTAAGATGTCGATTAAATACCCATGTCTCATGTCAGAGTATCTGGGTTCCAGATCGGGCTCTGCATCCAATTACAGCTTTCTAATAAATTGGACTCTTTGAGGCAGAGGTGGTTTTCAAGTAGTTGGGCCCTTCCATTCAGATGGGAGATTTGGATGGACATCTCAGTTCCAAGAACTGGCCATTGTGGGCATTTGAGGAGTGGACTTGAGCTCACTCTTCCCCTACCCTTCTCTAATTAACTAAGTTAATTTTAAAATTAAAATAAAGTGAATTATACATTGAATTCAAGAAATGAGAAAGGGAATAATAATAATGGAGAAAACTATTTTTGATAAAATGCTGTTTATAATACCGTTGGTTTGATAATTAAATTAAGAAGTATGGGCAATGCGGCATGTCTTGTGGCACAACAGTTAAAATGCCACTCGGGATGCCCACATCCTGCATGAGAGTACCTGAGCTCTAGTTCCCACTCCACTTCCAATCAATTTTCCTGCTACTGTACACCCTGTGAGGCAGCACATAGTGGCTAATGTAGTTGGGTTCATGCCACCATATTGGAGGTGTGGAAGCCCCAAGATGGACTTTATAAAAAGTAGGGGCAAGCTTTTGGTGTAGGGGTAAATACACTGCTTGTGATGTTACATACTTCAGTGATGCGCCTGGCCAAGCTCCACTTCTGATTCAAGCTTCCTGCTAAAGCACACTCAAGGAGCCAGCTGGTGAGGGCCCAGGTGCATGGGTCCCTACCACCACCAGGGGAGGCCAGAATTGAGTTCCCAGCTTCTCTGGCTTCTGGCTGTCCCACCTCAGGTGTTGTGCATTTGGGGGGTGAAGCAGTGGATGGATGATTGATTTCTCTCTTTCTACTTCAAATAATTATTTTTTAAAAAATGTTTATTTACCTAATACCAGGGCACCTGGATATTTAAAAGCAATGTTAATAGATCTAAAAGCAGACACAGAATCCATACAGTAATAATGAGGGATCTCAATGCCCTTCTTTCATCAACTGACAGATTAACTAGACAAGAAATCAACAAGAAACAACAGAGGTAAGGTACACTATGGACCAAATGGAACTAATTGATATCTACAGAACGTTTCACTCCATCGCTAAAGAATGCACACTCTTTTCATCAGGACATGGAAATTTTTTAAGGATAGACCATATGTTAAGCCATAAAGCAGGTCACAACAAATTAAAAAAAAATAAAACTGAAATCATACCATGTATCTTTTCTGACCATGATGGAATGAAGCTAGAAGTGAACAACTTAATAAGATTCAGAAAACATGATAACATACGGAGACTGAACAACACGTGAACAGTGGGTCACATATGAAATCAAAAGGAGGGCCAGTGCTGTGGCATAGTGGGTAAAGCCACCACCTGCAGTGCCATCATCCCATATGGGTGCTGGATTGAGTCCCAGCTGCTGCACTTCCAACCCAGCTCTCTGCTATGGCCTGGGAAAGCAGTAGAATATGGTCCAAGTCCTTGGGTCCCTGTACTCACATGGGAGACCCAGAAGATGTTCTTGTCTCTTAGCTTCAGATCAGCCCAACTCCCGCTGTTGAAGCCATTTGGGGAGTGAACCATCAGATGGAAGACCTCTCTCTCTGTCTCTCTCTGCCTCTGCCTCTCTATAACTCTGCCCTTCAAACAAATAAATAAATCTTTTTAAAAAATAAAAAGTGATATTAAAAATTCCTGAAAATGAATTAAGATGACAACATATCAAAATTGATGTGATACACTAAAAGCAATGTTAAGAAAAAAGTTTGAAACATTTAGCACCTGCATCAGGAAATAGGAAAAGCATCAAAAAATGATCTAACAATACATCTCAAGAACCTAGAAAAATAAGAACAAATCAAACACAAAATCAGTAGGAGCAAAAAAAATAATTAAAATTAGATAAGAAATAAACAAAACTGAGTCCAAAAATACAAAAGATCAGTGAAACAAACAGTTGGGTTTGTTTTTTTTTTTGAAAAATAAACAAAATTGAAACACTACTGGTGCAACAACTCTACAAAAAGGAAGAAGAGCCAAATTAAAATCAAGATGAAGAAGATGTTACAACAGACACCAAAGAAATGAAAAGAATGATCACAAATCACTGCAAACAGCTATATACCAACATACTGGAAAATCTAGAAGAAATGGATAGATTTCTGGAAACATGGAATTTACCAAAATTGAATCATGAAGACATAGAAAACCTAAACAGACCAATAATCAAGAAGAGACTGAATCAGTAATAAAGACTCTCCCAACAAAGAAAATTCTAAGACTTGAAGCTTCATTGCTGAATTCTACCAAACTTTTAGCAAGAACTCACTCATTTATTCTCAAATTATTCAAAAATATTTAAAGGGAGGAAATCCTCCCAAACTCCTTCCAAAATGAGAAAAACATATGACAAAGAAAGAGAACTATAGACCAATATCACTGATGAACATAGGTGCAAAAATCCTCAAAAACAAACAAACCTACCTAATCAAATCCAACAACACATCCAAAAGATCATTCACGTGGACCAAGTGGAATTAATCCCAGATATGCAGTGATGTTTCAACATATGCAAATCAATAAATGTGAAACATCACAGTAACAAACTGAAAAATAAAAAGGATATGATTATCTGTATAGATGTAGAAAAAGCATGTGATAAAAAAGAGCACTCTGGGGCCAGCCCTGTGGCATGGAAGGTTAAGCTACCACCTTCAGCACCAAAATACCATACGTGTCCTGGTTTGTGTCCTGCCAGTTCCACTTCTATCCAGTCCCTGATAATGTACCTGGGAAGGCAGCAGAAGATGGCTAAAGTCCTTGGGACCCTGCCACTCACATGGGATAAACACACAAAGCTCCTGGTTGCTGTTTCACCCTGGCCCAGCCCAGTCCATTGCAGCCTTTTGGGAGTGAACCAGTAGATGAACGATCTGTCTCTCTCTTTCTCTCCCTCTCTCTTTCTCTCTCTCTGCATGTGTGTCTGTGTGTCCTTCTCTCTTCTATCCATACCTTTGCTTTTCAAATCAATAAATAAATCTTTTTAAAAAAATCCAACATTCTTTCACAATAAAAACTTTGGGTATAGTAGGAACATTCCTTAACACAATAAATGCATTATTTGATAAACACATAGCCAGCATCATACTAAATGTAGAAAAGCTGGAAGCATTTCTATTAAGATCCAGAACCGAACAAGGATGTCAATTTTCACCATTTCTATTCAATATAGCTCTAGAAGTTTTAGCCAGAACTATAGGTAAGAAAAATAATAAAAGGGATACAAATTGGAAAGCAGGAAGTCAAATTTTCCCTGTCTGTAGACGACATGATCCTATTTACATGGAAACCAAAAGACACCACCAAGAGGCTATTGTAATCCATAAGAGAGTTTGGTAAAGTTGCAGGATATAAAAACAACACACAAAAATCGATAACTTTTGTATACACATACATGACTGAGAAAGAACATCTAAGAACAGTACCATTCACAATAGAAACAAAAATTTAAATACCTTGGAATAAATTTGACCAAGAAGATAAAGATCTCTACAATAAAAATTACAAAATATTAAAGAGAGAAATAACAAAAAACAAAAAATGAAAGAATATCCCATGCTTGTGGATTGAAATAATGAACACCAAATATCCATGCTACTCAAAACAATTTACATATTCAGTGAGATCCCCATCAAAATAACAATGACACTTCTAATATCTAGTAGAAATAATGTTAAACTTCATATAGAAACAGAAGAGACTGAATAGCTAGAGAGCAATTTTAAACAATAAAAATAAAGCTGGAGGCATTATGATACCAGATTTCAAGACATACTAAAGGGCAGTTATAATCAAAACAACCTAGAAATGGTACAAAAACAAACATGTAGACCAATGGAAGAGAACAGAAAGCCCAGAAATCAATCCACACACCTGAAATCAACTAATCCTTGACAGAAGAGCTAAAATCTGTCCCTGGAGAAAGGACGGTCTCCTTGACAAACAGTGCTGGGACACTGGATCTCCACATGTGGAGTACGAAATGAGACTCTATCTTAGGCCTTACACAAAAAAAATCAACTGAAAATGGATCAAAGATCTAAATCTATGACTTGATACAATCAAATTACTAGAGGAAAGCACTGGGGAAACTCTGAAAGATATTGGCATAGGTCTTGGAAAAGACCCCAGAAGCACAATCAAAGCCAAAATAGACAAATGGGATGACATCAAGCTAAGATGCTTCTTCACCGTAAAGGAAGCCCTCAACAAAGTGAAGAGACAATGAACATAAGGGAGAAAATATTTGCAAACTATGCAACTAATAGGGCATTAATATTCAGGATGTATAAGGAGCTCAAGAAACTCAACAATAATTTAAAAAAACAATCCAGTTAAGAAATGAGCAAAGAATTTGAACAGGCATTTTTCAAAGGATAAAATTCAAATGACCAAGAGACACATGAAACAATGCTTAGGATCACTAGCAATCAGGGAAATGCAAATAAAATCAATAATGTTTTACCTCACCCCAATCAGGATGACTATCATGAAAAAAATTTTCTAAATGCTTGCAAGCATGTCAGGGAAAATGTAATCTAATCCACTGTTGGTGAGAATGTAAACTAGTACAGCTATTGTGGAAGACACTATGGAGATACCTCAGAAAGCTAAACACAGATCAATCATAAGACCCAGCAACCCCAATCCTGGGAATTTATCAAAGGGAATTAAAATCAGCATATGAAAGAGTTGCCTGCACCCCCATGTTTATTGCAGCTATTCACAATAGCTAAGTTATGGAATCAACCCAGATGTCAATCAATCAATGACTGGATTTTAAAAATGTGGTATATATACACAATGGAATACTATTCAGCCATAAAAAATAATGAAATCCTGTCTTTTTGCAACAAAATCAATGCAACTGGAAACCATTATGCTTACTGAAATAAGCAAATTCCAAAAAGGCAAATACCATGTTTTCCCTGGTCTGTGGTGTCAGAATATAAAAAATGCAATGTATATGAGTGAAATTAAAATTTTGATATTTGATTTTTGTTTACAGCCCTTGTCTCTACTGTTGAGGAACAGTACTTTTTCCTTGTTACTATTTATGAATTCTTACTTAGAGGAGGGTTAAGCTTATGATTATAAAATAAACTGAAAGTATTTTGTTTTAAAAAAATTAAAAGAAAGAATAAGAATAAGCAAGAGGGAGGGTGAGGGTGTGGGTAGGAAGGAGGCTAGAGTGGGAAGTATCACTATGCTCCTAAATCTGTATATATATTATATACATAAAATGTGTTTACTTAAAAAATAATAAATTTTTATAAAATGAAACCAGAGAATTCAGAACCAAAGATTCAGGGAATCCAACATTTAAAAGAACATTTCAAATCAGTTTGGGGTATACTATTTCAATGCCTATTTGGGGATGATCATTTAATCATTGAGAAGAAAAACTGAAGTGTACTTCTATATTTGTTCTAGACCAACTATAAATGAGTCAAATTCTACTTGTTAAATAAAAATCATTATGAGTGCCAGAGTTGTGTTGCAGCAGATTAACCAACACTTGCAACATTGTTATCCCATAACAGAATCCCAACTGCTGCACTTCTGAACCATCTCCCTGCTAATGTGTCTGGGAAAACAATGGATAGTGGTCAAGTACTTGGACACTACCGTCCATGTGGAAGACATAGGATGGGAGATCATCCCACTCCTTGGAATTTACCCAAAGGAGTTTAAATTGATAAACAAAAAAGCGGTCTGCACCCTAATGTTTATTGCAGCACAATTCACAATAGCCAAGACCTGGAACCAACCTAAATGCCCATCAATGGTAGACTGGATAAAGAAATTATGGGATATGTATTCTTTAGAATACTATACCGCAGTAAGAAACAATGAAATCCAGTCATTTGCAACAAAATGGAGGAATCTGGAACACATCATGCTGAGTGAAGCAAGCCAGTCCCAAAGGGACAAATACCATATGTTCTCCCTGATCGGTGACAACTGACTGAACACCAAAAAGGAAACCTCCTGAAGTGAAATGGACACTATGAGAAATGGTGACTTGATCAGCATAGCCCTGACTGCTAATGGACAACTTAATACATTATCCCTCATAGTATTTTTTTTTTGTCTGTTCTACTTAATATGACTGGTTTAATTCTGTAATTATCACACAGTTATTCTTAAGTGTTGAAAATTAACTGAAATGTGATCCCTGTTAAACATAAGAGTGGGAATAAGAGAGGGAAGAGATGTATAATTTGGGGCATGCTCGGGCTGACTTGCCCCAATTGGTAGAGTTGGAAACATACCAGGGGATTCCAATTCAATCCCATCAAGGTGGCATGTGCCAATGCCATCTCACTAGTCCCAGTGATCAATTTCTGTTCACAATTGATCATAATGATAGGACTAAGAGCCAAAGGGATCACATAAACAAGACTAGTGTCTGCAAATACTAGCTGATAGAATCAAAAAGGGAGAGAACGATCCAACATGGAAAGTGAGATACACAGCAGACCCATAGAATGGTGGATGTCCTAAACAGCACTCTGGCTTCAGAATCAGCCCTTAAGGCATTTGGATCTGGCTGAAAAGCCCATGAGAGTATTTCAGGCATGGAAAGCCAAGACACTGTGGCCAAAAAAAAAAAAAAAAAAAAACCTAAATGAAAGATCTCTGCGAGTGAGATCCCAGTGAAAAGAACAGGTCATCAAAGAAGGAGGTACCTTTCTCTGAAGGGAGGAGAGAACTTCCACTTTGACTACGACCTTGTCTAAATATGATCAGCAATGATTTTTAAAAATTGAATGACATTCTTTGGAAAACTTACTGATTTCCTTAAAATCAAATGATTACATATGAAAAACATCTGGTAAACTAATAGACTGTCATAAAATAGTTTTGAAGATATAAATATATAATTTTATTGAATGTTATGGCAACCCAGTATAATTTAAAATGTACATTTTTTTTTTTGACAGGCAGAGTGGACAATGAGAGTGAGAGACAGAGAGAAAGGTCTTCCTTTGCCATTGGTTCACCCTCCAATGGCCGCCGCGGCCAGTGCGCTGCGGCCGGCGCACCGCGCTGATCCGATGGCAGGAGCCAGGAGCCAGGTGCTTTTCCTGGTCTCCCATGGGGTGCAGGGCCCAAGCACCTGGGCCATCCTCCACTGCACTCCCTGGCCACAGCAGAGGGCTGGCCTGGAAGAGGGGCAACCGGGACAGAATCCGGCGCCCCAACCGGGACTAGAACCCGGTGTGCCGGCACCGCAGGCGGAGGATTAGCCTAGTGAGCCACGGCGCCGGCCCTAAAATGTACATTCTTTTGACTGAGCAATACTAATTCCGAAATTTATCTTCAGAGATAGTCTTATAAGTGGAAAAATGCATAAATATAGTATTTTAATTTAAAAAATATAAAATGAAATTCTACAAATATGAATTAAACAACTTATGCTTTGCTAGGCTAACAAAATTCCCTTTAATTGCCTGTTTATTTATATACACATTTCCTGAAAGATAATGGTTGGGAAAAAAGGAAGAAGAAAAAAATAATGTACACTGTTCTCAAGACTGATCAAGATGAGGGTACCAGTGGACTCCAAGCCTGGGGAGAGCTCACTCTCAGCTTCCTAAGTAGCACCTGACCATTCCGTGGTAGAAGGGACATATAATATATTTTTAAGTATATACAAGAGCTTGTATATATAAACTCCCTCAAGCATAATTTTTTAATAATATTCACTTTCCACATAACATAAGCAGACAGGTAGCTAGCAAGGTGGAGCTGTAAGTCACCAGTCTCAATACACTGAAGCCTGGTCTGCACTTCCCAAACACTCCACTTTTCATTCAGCAGAAAAACACACCTTCTGCAAAACTGTCCCCTCAGAACCGGCACAGCTGCCAGCTGTGTCCCAGCAATGATCTTTAGTTCATTGGGATGTCATTATAGTAAATTATCATGGCTGACACTCCCATCCCTACCATGTGCCTGAATTCATGACTCTTGCTCCTATTTCCAAAAAGGAGCAAGAAAATGGGCAGTTTTCAAGCCCTGTTCTAAACTCTCCCCCTGGTAAATAGTCCATTAAATCTGTGCCCAAGACAACACCTGCCATGCCTCCAGACCAGAAAGCTTGCTTCTCTGCTGACCTTTACCTACCCCTTATCTTTAAATTCCTTCTTGTATCAGAGACAAGAACCCAGTCCCAGCCACCACACAACACATGAACTTTTTAATGACCTCTCTATAAATGCATTTCAAGTTTTTGGTATCAAATAAACTTATTATTTTAATTTTATATTCCACAAACACTTTAAGGTACCATTCTGTGTATTATAATTTTATGATTATTTTCTACTTAAGACCATTATCCATGAAGTCAAATACCATGCATTTTCTCTAAGAAGATAAAAATGTTAGAATATCTTCTGTGTTCTTTATGTTTTATAAGCAATTCATTCCTGGCAGGTAGAATTTCCTGCTTTGGGGGGAAATGAGCTCATAGAGAGCCAGTTCCTATATTTAAAAAGTCAAGTTATCTTTTTCTTATTTCTGGTAAGTCACAAAATGAAATTTTTCAGGACCTCTCAACAATGGCAACTGGGACATTTAAAAGAAGAGTGACCATTTTATTCTTTTTAGTATTTTCTTGTTCTACTTAATACCATTTGTTGAACTCTTTAATTAATACACAATTATTCTTAGGTGTTTAAATTTAACTGAAAAGTGATCCTTGTTAAAAATAAGAGTGGGAATAAGAGAGGGAGGATATGTACAGTTTGGCACATAATCACCCAGACTCACCCCTAATGGTAGAGTTTACTAGGCAAAGTGATCAGTTTAAGTTCATAATTGATCAAAAAGATAGGATTAAGTGTCAAAGGGATCACATAAATAAGACCAGTGTCTGCTAATAATAACTGATGGAATTAAAAAGGAGAAAACTATCCAACATGAGAAGCAAGAAACACAGCAGAATCATAGAATGGCAAATGCCCTAAACAGCACTCTGGCCTCAGAATCTCAGAATCAGCACTTAAGGCATCAGGATCTGCCTAAAAAGCCCATGAGAGTTTCGCAGGCATGGAAAGCCAAGACACTGCGGCAAAAAACAAACAAACAAACAAACAAACACACACACACACACACACAGACAGACCTAAATGAAAGATCTCTGTGAGTGAGATCCCGGTGGAAAGAACAGTCCTTCAAAGAAGGAGGTACCTTTCTCTGAAGGGAGGAGAGAACCTCCACTTTGATTATGACCTTGTCTAAATAAGGTCAGAGTTTGTGAACTCAAGAGACTTCCATAGCCTTGGCAGCTCATGACAAGAGCCTCGGGTGATTACTGATGTCATAAATAAGAGTGTCAATTGTTAAATCAACAGCGGGAGTCACTGTGCACCTACTCCCCATGTAGGATCTCTGTCTTTAATGTGTTGTACTATGCGAATTAATGGTAAAACTAGTATTCAGACTGTACTTTATACTTTGTGTGTCTGTGTGAGTGCAGTCTGTCGAAATCTTTACTTCCTATATACTAAGTTGATCTTCTGTATATAAAGATAATTTAAAATGAAGCTTAATGAAGAATGGGATGGGAGAGGGAGTAGGAGATGGGATGATTTGTGGGTGGGAGGGTGGCTATGGGGGAAAAACTGTTATAATCCCAAAGCTGTACTTTCAAAATTTATATTTATTAAATAAAAGTTTAAAAAAAAAGAAATGTGACCAATGGAAACCTATGCCATCCCCAGTCCAAGACTGAATGTTGATTAATGCATCGGTTCCCATTCCCCAAACACCTATGTTTACCAAAGCTGGGCCATATGCTCTCAGAAAAAAACTGCCCTACTTTCCTGAGAATCAATTGAAAATGAACTAGAGCATGAATAATAACTACTCTTGCCTTGGGAAACATTCAGGATTATTTTTATATAATTCGTGCCAATGATTAAAACCTAGGGACTTTTCTACCTATTATACAGGATTCCACCACTACAAAGGTAGAACATGGAGTATTTGCAATTCTAATTCTCAAACTTGGGCCAAATTATTGTAAGTCAAATATGGATCTATAGAACACAATACACCTATTTCAAATTCATTCTACTAAAACTATTTTTCTTTCTTTCTTTTTTTTTTTTTTTTTTTTGAGGATATCCAGGGCTTTATTTTGTAATGCAGAGGTCACACCGTGGCCCCAACCCCACTTCCCACCCTGCACTTCTTAAATGTTTATCACTCTAGGAGACCCAGCAATCCCCTTCATGATCTTTTGAAGATCATTGAACTGGAAAATTACACCTTTATTTCTCTTAAACAGATCAATAGCATTACTTACAGAATTCATTTTACATAGATAGCAAAAGTTATACTAAAATTTTCACTAAACTAACTTTATATTTTCCTTGCTTCATAAAACTATTTTTCATTCCAATATAGATGGGACAAGATGATAATTTATAGAAAATGAAAAATGAAACCAATATTATCACACTTAATGTTTTGCCAGTTATATTTGTCAGTCTTCTTTTTCTATTAGCAAAAGATTAATTTGTGAATTTTACATTTTAAATTGCAAACTACTTAATATTTTGATATTTGTGATTCCCTTCATATACACATAAAACAAGGGGAAAAATCAATGATATTAACCACAAAGGCATTTTTACCTACTATGATCACTATCTGGGTCAAAATTAAACCACAACAATTACTGATGTTTTCAGTGTATGATTTCAGGATATCATTATAGCTCTCTGTCATCCACTATAATCAAGGAAAGGGCACTTTCCTAATCAAATATGTTTTGGTGTTGAGAAACTGTCTAAGTACACAAGACAAGCACATGAACTTTGACTTCTATTATAGGGGATGGTGACATGATTAAATGAGACACCTCTCTGGGGGAAAGTGATTGGAGAGCTTGCAATTACAGGGTTCTGGGTTGATTCACAGGCAAAATCCAAGAACTAGGAGAGGGAGTCCTTCGATACAGACTTAGGAAACTGGAGTCTTATGTCTGGGGATTAAGTAAGCAGAGCAGGATGAATTACCACATCAGCCAAAGTCTTGTCTATACACAGAAACAGAAAGATTCTAATATGAACAATTGCCAGCCAAGTATCAGAGAACAAAAAAACATGCTAGTACTACTATTACTAACAGATGCAGAGGAATCACAGAAATAGTTAGTACCCGAAAAAGTTACAAACCCTAGTCCTTGGGAAATGAATGACGGAAAGCGAGGGGGATGGGGATGAGGGGTTTTATCAGGCACAGGAAGATTAGAAGTAATAAGCCTTGCCTTCTCCACCTTCATAGCCCTTATTGGTTGAAGCTATGAGGAAACCAGCCCCCATTGGAGCAGTGTTTTTGATAGGAGACATAATAAGTTTGGACACTTGCAGTGTCACCCAATAATCAGCTTCCAGTGGCACAGCTCAAAGGGAAGATTTATTTACTTGTGATAAGTAAAGGAGACAGTGGGAAGGCATATTTCCCTGGAGACACTACTTCCCTGAGAAGCAGTCTGCACTCATAGAATGGCAGCACTCCTGCCTCAGAATCAACCCTTGGGACGTTCGGATCTGGCTAAAAGGTCCATGAGAGTCTCACAGGCATGGAAAGCCATGACACGGTGGCAAAAAAAAACAATCTAAATGAAGGATCCTGGCGAACAACACTCCAGCAGAAGGATCAGGCCATCAAGGAGAGAGGCGCCTTTCTCTGAAGGGAGGAAGGAACCTCCACTGTGATACGGCCTTGACTAAACAAGTTCAGAGTCGGTGAACTCAAGGGGCTTCCATAGCCTAGACAGCTCATAGCAAGAGTCTCGGGTGATTGCTGACGTCATAAATAAGAGTGCCAATTGTTAAATCAACAACGGGAGTCACTGGGTACATACTCCCCTCGTAGGATCTCTGTCCTTAATGTGTGTGGGTTTTTTTTTTTTTTTGGGGGGGGGGACAGGCAGAGTGGACAGTGAGAGAGAGAGAGACAGAGAGAAAGGTCTTCCTTTTGCCGTTGGTTCACCCTTCAATGGCCGCCGTGGCCGGCGCACTGCAGCCAGCGCACTGCACTGATCCGAAGGCAGGAGCCAGGTGCTTACCCTGCTCTCCCATGGGATGCAGGGCCCAAGGACTTGGGCCATCCTCCACTGCACTCCTGGGCCACAGCAGAGAGCTGGCCTGGAAGAGGGGCAAGCAGGACAGACTCCGGCGCCCCAACCGGGACTAGAACCCGGTGTGCTGGCGCCGCAAGGCAGAGGATTAGCCTATTGAGCCACGGCGCTGGCCCCTTAATGTGTTTTACTATGAAGCTTAAAAACAACACTACTAGTCGAACAATACCCTATACCTTGTGCGGTTGTGTGAGTGCAGCCTGTTGAAATCGTTGCTTGATCTTCAGTATATGAAGGTAATTGAAAATGAAACTCGATGAAGGGCAGGATGGGAGAGGGGAGGGGCATGGCAGGGCATGGCAGGGAGGGAGGTTGTGGGGGGAAGCCACAACAATACACAAGTTGCACTTTGTAAATTCACATTTATTAAATAAAAAAAAAACTGTATAACAAACAAAAAAAGAAAAAAAAGAACTTAATACTTCACCCTTTTAGTATTTTTTATGTTCTACTTAAAACTATTGGTTGAACTCTGTAATTAATACACAATTACTCCTAGGTGTTTAATTAATGCTATAACTAGTACTCAGTATTTTACACTTTGTGTTTCTGTGTGGGTGTAAACTGTGGAAATCTTTACTTAATATAGGCTAAATTGATCTTCTGTATATAAAGATAATTGAAAATTAATCTTGATGTGAATGGAAGGGGAGAGGGAGTGGGAGAGGGGAGTGTTGTGGGTGGGAGGGAAGTTATGGGGGGGAGCTATTATAATCCATAAGCTGTACTTTGGAAATTTATGTTCATTAAATAAAATAAAATATTAAAAAAAGAAGCAGTCTGCAAGAGCTTTTATCTCATGGTTTACGGGGGAGCGGCCAAGACATGGAAAAGGAAGAGGACAAGAGCCCCTCCTACTCCAGAAACATACATTCTCACACGTTGTATGTTCTTGGAACATCCTCTGAGAAACAAGCTCCAGGGAATAAACTGTTTCGGATTCTCTGCCACTGTCCCTGTGGCCTCCTTTTGCCTAATTCCCACAATCTGTATACATTTTGAAAAGCACCAGCCCAAGAAGCACAAACAATGGAGGAGGGGGGCTTGAGAACTCTGAGACAAAATCTCAACAACCAGCCCTGCTTGCTCCTTTGACTACTTAGAAAATGGATATATACATATATAGATACAGATATAGATACACATATAGATATATAGACATAGACATACATAGAGAGAGACACACACAGAGAGAATGGAATATTACTGTTATAAAAAGGCATGGAATACTATCATTTGAATCAAAATGGTTGCAACTAGAGGCCATGATTTTTAATGAAATAAGTTGGACACAGAAAGATGGATATTGCATGTTCTTTATATGTGGGAGCTAAAATTTTTAAAAATTGGGAAAAAATTGAAAAGGAAGGAAATACCTGTGTATATCAGTTTTTCTGCAAACATAGTATTTTGTCATTCTTGGGATCAATTGTTGCCCTCTACACATTACAGAATGCCCATTCAACAAAAATTTTAAAAAACTAATAATTTATGCTTAACCATAACAAGAAGGTACAAAATCCCAAAAGTTTGGGGCATAGGAATTACTCCTTAAAATCAATAACAGTCCAATTCTAGCATAAAATATTAAGGGGAAGGAAAAAAGAAGATATCAAAACAATTCTCCAGAGGTTTGTAGTTTTTAGTTTCAATACTTCTCACCTGTTTCTAGATTTTACTTAGCAGTCAAATAGAGGAGTCTTTGGTTTTCTAGTTTATTTTTTTTTTAAGTTTTCTGGGAGATGCTCACAAAAACAGGGATGGCCTCAAACCGTCTGCACTTCTGCTTTCCCTTGAACATGACCATCTCCATGCTAAGTATGCACTTCCACTTTGCACGTAGATAAAGCTTGTTTTTCTGTTGTCCTTTACCTATCCTTCATCCTGGGATTCCTTCTTATGTCAGAGACAAGAGGTCAGACCCAGCCTCCCCCAAGAGTTTGGCCTCACCACTGCCACCAAGAGCAGTGCTGACCATTGGTTTCTTCAGATTGGGTAGAAGTAGAAAGGTTGTGAAAGGGAAAACCATCAGGAGACAAACACCAAAATGGAGTCAGACATTGTCTTACAGGGTCGTGGAGCGTGGATCTATTTTTGGCAATAGATCTTTTTTTTTCCTTTTTTTTTTTTTTTTTTTTTTTTTTTTTTTTTTTTTTTTTTTTTTAGACAGCCAGAGTTATACAGTGAGGAGGAAGAGAGAGAGACAGAGAGAAAGGTCTTCCTTTTTCCATTGGTTCATACCCCAAGTGGCCTCTACAGCCAGTGCTTTGTGGTCAGAGTGCTGCGCCAATCAAAAGCCAGGAGCTAGGTGCTTCTTCCTGGTCTCCCATGTGGGTGCAGGGCCCAAGCACTTGGGCCATCCTCCACTGCACTCCCGGGCCACAGCAGAGAGCTGGCCTGGAAGAGGAACAACCGGGACAGAACCGGTGCCCCAAAAGGGATTAGAACCCGGGGTGCCGGTGCCGCAAGCAGAGGATTAGGCTAGTGAGCTATGGCGCCGGCCGGCAATAGTTCTTTTGATGCTATGTTTATTTGATATATGAAAGAGGATTCAGAAAAATTACATCTTTGGTTTGAGTTGTAGCCTTTGTCATTTGAAACGGCTTCTCTACTGCATGATTAATATTTTTGCTCCACAATTCAATCTTTTCCTCACAATAATCACCTGATTTCTGTAGTGTCTTTGCTTTCTCTGGCTTGCTTTATTTTTTTGCAATATTTTATTTTGAATTTCTGAAGTTTGTTGATGAGACTTCAGAAAACTATTTAACTTGATGTAAAATTTTGTTTTACTGTTCTATCCGATAGAATTTTCCTAAACATATATGCTTGTATTAAAATATTTTCATATTTTGTTTTGTGGTATAAACATGTCATATAAAGTTTTCTATGTGACATCAGTTTGGTTTGGCTAGGGTGCCTCTGCCTTTATTTCTTCCAGTAGTAACTTAAGCAAGTTTTTTTTTTTTTTTTTTTTTTTTTTTTTTTTTTTTTTTTTGGTGAGATGTGTTTTTATAAGCAGCAAATAGTTGGATCTTATTTTCTAATCCATTCACCTAGTCTGTATCTTTTAACTGGATAATTGAGGCCATTTACATTCAAGGTGACTACTGATAAGTAACTTGGCCCTGCCATTTTCCCATAAATATTGCTATCATTTACTTAGGATTTCTTTTGTACATTTATTAGGGGGTTTTCTGTCTTCTCATTCTTTTTTTATTTCTTTTTTTTTAACTTTTATTTAATGAATATAAATTTCCAAAGTACAGAATATTGATTACAATGGCTTCCCCTGATAACGTCCCTCCAACCCGCAACCCTCCCCTTATCCACTCTCTTAAGCAAGTTTTTAGTCATCACATTTCTATAGTTTACCTTTCAAAATTGTGAACACACTTTTACTTTTTTACATAAAAACTTTTGCTGGAATCAACCGACTCTTTTCTTTACCAGAGTTTAGCATTATTAAAACTCTTGTCATCTGTTCATCTATTTAGCTATCTGATGTTCATAAGTTTATATTTGATTGTTAACTTCTAACTGCATTTTAAAAAACTGGCATTCTCTTTTCATTTCATCAGCAGTTTATCAATTTATTCTTTAAAAATAGATGTCATAGTAGCCTCAATTTCTCTCCAGCAAAAAAGTCTTTTCACTTGTTTTGAGTCATCTGTTAATTGACTAGCTATGGTCTTCAAATATTTTTTTCAACTTTTATTTAATAAATATAAATTTCCAAAGTACAACTTTTGAATTATAGCAGCTTCCCCCCATAACCTCCCTCCCACCTGCAGCCATCTCATCTCCCTCTCCCATCGCATTCTTCATCAAGATTCATTTTCAATTATCTTTTATATACAGAAGATCAACTTAGTGTATGTTAAGTAAAGATTTCAACAGACTGCACCCACACAGACACACAAAGTACAAAGTACTGTTTCTACTGGGATCTCGCTCACAAAGATCTTTCATTTAGGTCATTTTTTGCCACAGTGTCTTGGATTTCCATGTCTGAGAAACTCTCATGGGCTTTACAGCCAGATCCAATTGACTTAAGCACTGATTCTGAGGCACAAGTGCTGTTTAGGGCATTTGCCATTCTATGAATCTGCTGTGTATCCTGCTTCCCATGTAGGCTCATTCTCTACTTTTTAATTATATCAATTATGATTTGCAGCCGGCGCCGTGGCTCACTAGGCTAATCCTCCGCCTTGCGGTGCTGGCACACCGGGTTCTAGTCCCGGTCGGGGCGCCGGATTCTGTCCCGGTTGCCCCTCTTCCAGGCCAGCTCTCTGCTGTGGCCAGGGAGTGCAGTGGAGGATGGCCCAAGTGCTTGGGCCCTGCACCCCATGGGAGACCAGGATAAGTACCTGGCTCCTGCCATCGGATCAGCGCAGTGCGCTGGCCACGGCGGCCATTGGAGGGTGAACCAACTGCAAAAGGAAGACCTTTCTCTCTGTCTCTCTCTCTCACTGTCCACTCCTGCCTGTCAAAAAAAAAATTATGATTTGCAAGCACAATTATGATTTGTGTAAAGTGTAAACTAGGGTCTTGCTTCATGCTTCCGCATGTGGAAATCCAGTTTTCCCAGCACCATTTGTTGAACAGACTGTCCTTGCTCCAGGAATTGGTTTTAGATCCTAGATCAAATATAAGTTGGCTGTAGACGTTTGGTTTGATTTCTGGTGTTTCTATTCTGTTCCATTGGTCTATCCATCTGTTTCTGTACCAGTACCATGCTCTTTTGATTACAACTGCCCTGTAGTATGTCCTGAAATCTGGTATTGTGATGCCTCCAGCTTTGCTCCTAAAGATTGCTTTAGCTATCTGAGGTCTCCTGTGTCTCTGTATGAATTTCAGCCTCATTTTTTCCAGATCTGAGAAGAATGTCTTTGGTATTTTGATTGGTATCACATTGAATCTATACATTGCTTTTGGGAGAATGGACATTTTGATGATATTGATTCTTCCAATCCAGGAGCATGGAAGATTTATCCATTTCATGGCATCCTCTTCTTTTTCTTTCTTTAAGATTTTGTAATTCTCATCGTAACATCTTTAACATCCTTGGTTAAGTTTATTCCAAGGAATTTGATTGTTTTCGTAGCTATTGTGAATGGGATTGATCTTAGAAGTTCTTTCTCAGCTGTGGCATTGCCTGTGTATACAAAGGCTGTTGATTTTTGTGCACTGATTTTATACCTTGCTACTTTGCCAAACTCTTCTATGAGTTCCCATAGTCTCTTAGTAGAGTTCTTTGGAACCCCAAAATAAAGAATCATATCATCTGCAAAAAGGGATAGTTTGAGTTCTTCCTTCCCAATTTGTATCCCTTTAATTTCTTTTTCTTGCCTAATGGCTAAGGCTAAAACTTCCAGAAGTATGTTGAATAGCAGTGGTGAGAGTGGGCATCCATGTCTGGCACCAGATCTCAGTGGAAATGCTTCCAACCTTTCCCCATTCAATAGGATGTTGGCTGTGGGTTTTTCATAAATTGCTTTGATTATAATGAGGAATATTCCTTCTACACCCAATTTGCTTAGCGTTTTCATCATGAAAGGGTGTTGTATTTTATTAAATGCTTTCTCTGCATCTATTGAGAGAATAATATGTTTTTTCTTTTGCAGTTTATGTGGTGTATCACATTGATTGATTTGCGAACATTGAACCATCCCTGCATACCAGGGTTTAATCCCACTTGGTCTTGTTGGATGATCTTTTTGATGTGTTATCGAATTATATTGGCCAGAATTTTATTGAGGATTTTTGCATCTATGTTCATCAGGGATATTTATCTGTAATTTTATTTCAATGCTGCATCTTTTTCAAGTTTAGGAATTAAGGTGATGCTGGCTTCATAGAAAGACTTTGGGAGGATTCCCTCTTCTTCGATTGTTCTGAATAGTTTGAGAAGAATTGGAGTTAGTTCTTCTTTAAATGTATGGTAGAATTCAGCAGTTAATCCATCTGGTCCTGGGCTTTTCTTTGTTGGGAGGGCCTTTATTAGTGTTTCAATTTCTGTCTCAGTTATGGGTCTCTTTAGGTTTTCTATGTCTTCCTGGTTCAATTTAGGTAGGTTGCATGTGTCCAGGAATCTGTCCATTTCTGATAGATTTCCCTGTTTGCTGGCATACAACTCTTTGTAGTAATTTCTGATGATTCTTTTTATTTCTGTGGTATCTGTTGTAACATTCCCTTTTTCATCTGTGAATTTATTGATTTCAGTCTTTTCTCTCATTTTTTAGTTCGTTGGGCCAATGGTGTGTCAATTTTGTTTATTTTTTCAAAAAAACAGCTCTTCCTTTTGCTGATCTTTTGTAACATTTTTTGATTCAATTATGTTGATTTCTTCTCTAATTTTAATTATTTCTCTTCTCCTACTAGTTTTGGGTCTGGTTTGCTGCAGTTTTTCTAGATCCTTGAGATGAATTGAAAGCTCATTTGTCTGGTGCCTTTCCAATTGCTTGATGTAGGCACGTATTTCTATAAACTTTCTTCTTAACGCTGCTTTTGCTGTATCCCATAAGTTTTGATATGTTGTGTTGTTATCCTCATTTACTTCCAGAAAATTTTTGTTTTCTCTTTTGATTTCTTCTATGACCCAGTGTTCATTCAGGAGCATGTTGTTCAATCTCCATGTGTTTGCATATGCTCTAGGGATTCCTGAGTTGCTAATTTCCAACTTCATTCCCCTACGGTCTGAGAAGTTGCATTGTATGATTCTAATTCTTTTGAATTTGCTGAGACTTGCTTTATGGCCTAGTATGTGGTCAATCCTAGAGTAGGTTCCATGTACTGCTGAGAAGAATGTGTATTCTACAAGTGTAAGATGATAAGTTCTGTAGATATCTGTTAGCTCCATTTGGGCTATAGTATCAATTAAATCTGCTGTTTCCTTGTTGATCTTCTGTCTGGTTGATCTGTCTGTTGCTCAAAGTGGAGTACTGAAGTCCCACAATACTATTGTATTGGATTCTACGTCTCCCTTTACGTTCCTTAACATATATTTTAAATAAACTGGTGCCCTGTAATTAAGTGCATATACGTTTATAATAATTACATATCCCTGTTGAATTGATGCCTTAATCATTGTATAGTGCCCCTCTTTTTTCTCTAAACAGTTTATGTTTTAAAGGTTATTTTGTCTGATATTAAGATGTCTAAGCCAGCTCTTTTTTGGTTTCTGTAGGCATGGAATATCCTTTTCCAACCTTTCACGTTCAGTCTGCATGCATCTTTCTTGGAAAGATGTGTTTCTTGTAAGCAGCAAATAGATGTGTTTTTTTTTAATCTGTTCAGCCAGTCTGTGCCTTTTAACTGGAGAGTTGAGGCTATTTACATTCAATGTGACTATTGATAAGTAGTGACTTTGCCCTGCCATTTTCCCAAAGATATTTCTAATATATGCTTTGAACTTCCTGTGATTTTTTACTGGGAGATTTTCTTCCTTTACCTTCTTTCATATTGATGGCCGTGTTTCTGTGT
Organism: Oryctolagus cuniculus; assembly: GCF_964237555.1. Lineage (NCBI taxonomy): Eukaryota > Metazoa > Chordata > Mammalia > Lagomorpha > Leporidae > Oryctolagus > Oryctolagus cuniculus. The sequence goes on from NC_091436.1 coordinate 151,162,772, forward strand.
TTCTGTGTGCAACACATCTGTAAGCATCTTTTGCAGGGCTGGATGAGTGGTGACAAATTCTTTCAATTTCTGTTTGCTATAAAAGGTCTTTATTTCACCTTCATTCACAAATCAGAGCTTTGCAGGATATAATATTCTGGGAAGGCATATTTTTTTCTCTTAGTACTTGGGCTATATTTTTCTATTCCCTCCTAGCCTGTAGGTTTCTGAAGAGAAGTCTGCTGTGAGTCTAATTGGAGAGCCTCTGAGAGTAATCTGACATTTCTCTCTTGCACATTTTAGAATCTTTTCTTTATGTTTCCCTGTGGTGAGTTTGATTACAATGTGTTGTGGTGAGGATCTCTTCTGGTTATGTTTATTGGGAGTTCTTTGTGCTTCCTGGCTTCCTGTACTCGGATGTCTCTTTCCTTCTCCAAACCCGGGAAGTTTTCTGCTAGAATCTCACTAAAAAGGCCTTCTAATCCTTTCTCTCTCTCCATGCCTTCAGGAACTCCTAGAACCCGAATGTTGGGTTTTTTAATAGTATCCTGTAGATTCCCAACAATATTTTTTAGATTTCTAATTTCATCTTGTCTTTGGTTTGACTGTATACTTTCCTGTGCTCTCTCTTCTAAGTCTGATATTCTCTTTTCTGCCTCACTGATTCTGCTTTTAATGCTCTTAAATGTGTTTTTCATTTGTTCTATTGAATTCCTGATTTCATTTTGATTCCTCCTTAAGATTTCATTTTCACAAGAGAGATTTTCTCTCATGTCCTGTATGGATTTCTGTAGTTCATGTATTTGTTTTTGATAACTTCTAAATGTTCTTATCATAATTTTTTAGTTCCTTTTCTTGCATTTCCTCTATCTCATCATCTTCATAATCTTGTATTGGAGTGTCATGTTCATTGGAGTATCATGATGTCTTCCTTGTTCTTGTTTCCTCAGTTTTGCATTTGTTGTTTGGCATTGTGAAGATATTCTTTGGTTTCTTCTTTTCTTTTCTTTTTTTTTTTTTTTTTTTTTTGCTGTGGTGGCTTTTCTCATTATACTATGTCTCTAGATTAAGTGGACTGTCTGCTTTGGTGAATCTCTAGAGGCTTGTGATGGGTATGGCCTGAGAGCTCTGTTCAGTTCTTCAGGGTTAAGGGTGTTCCAAAGGTGATACACCCATGTTTGGCGTGGTATATTCTCTCTCTCTCTCTCTCTCTCTCTTTCTCTCTCTATTCAGAAGGGAAATAATTCTGCTCAGCTGAGCTCTTCACCTTGATGGCAGTCAGTGCCTGAGCGCTAGCCCCAGTGGTTAAAATGTTCATCTGCTCTGTCCCAAGGACCACACAAAGGATCTGTGCAGTCCTCCATGTAAGCTCAGATTCCCTGCAATGACTCTCACCAGGTAGCCAAGGCTGCCCAAGCTTTTGGTGTCTCCCAGTTAGACTGCTCACATCTCAGCCACACCATGAGTTCTCCCATACACTCTCAGTGTTTTTTTTTTTTTTTCACAGTCCCAGTCCCTAAGCTCCACACATTCACTAGGTCTTAGTCTCCTGTTATTACTCCCTACCAGAGTTAGGTTTTGCTGCATGGTTAAAGACAGGCGCAGTCCAGAGCTGGCACAGCTGTTATGTATGTCCAAAATGGCACCTGCTCTATTGTCTTGCACACCTTTGTAATGTGATTGGAGAGAGAGAATCGTGTCTGTACCATCCCTTTTACTTTTTTCTCTCCTCTACTTAGGCTGGTGTACTTTCCCCCACAGGGTTTCAAGCCTTGTTCCCTCTAGGCTCTTCCTGCCGCTTTTTGTCTCAGGCTACTGCGGTTTCACCTCACCTTTCTTTCCAGTGCTGGTGTGGAAGAGACTCTCGGCAGCTGTGCTCTGAGCCATGGGTGCCTGTGTACTCCACGTAGATCCATCATGTCCCTCTAATTCCAGAAGAGTTTCCTTTGCCGCTTTTTCCCCTAGCTCTTCCCTGAGACTACACTATATCCACTTCTATTAAACTATCTTTTCCTGGACTACCAGTGAGCTCCCTCCCTATTCCACCATCTTGGAGCCAATTCTCCCGGTCTTCAAATATTTTAAGGGATGAGTTTAGGTTGGGTAAAAATACCTATGAAGAATGTGACTTGCTGGCTGTTTTGCTGTCAAAACTGAATACTAGGCAGGTGTGGGTGCAGTGATTAAGCCACCAATTGTGACTCTCACATCCCATACTGGAGTGTCCGTGTTTGAACCTAGCTGCTCTGATTTCAGCTTCCTGCTACTGCACATCCTGGGACATAGTATTAATGGCTTGGGAACTTGGGAGAGCTGGATGAAGCTCAGGGTTCTTGGCTTTGGCCTGGCCCATTCCCCTCCACTGTAGGCATCTGGAGAGCAAAATAGCAAATGCAAGTTCTCTTTGTGTCTCTGTCTTCCTCTCTCACTTTTAATGTCTCTGCCTTTTAAAATGAAAAATGAAGGGGATGGCATTATGGTACAGAGGGTTATATCTCCACTTGTGATGCTTCTTGCTAGTACTCCTGGGAAGGCTTCAGATAATGGACCATGTGCCTGTGCCCCATCGTCCCTGTGAGACATTCAGATGGAGTTCTTAGGTCTATTGTGGCCATTTGAGGAGTGAACCAGAGGATGGAAGGTCTCTCTCTGTTCTTTCAAATAAATCTTTTATTTTTTTACAAAATGAAAACCAAATAAACAGTTTTTAAATTTGAAATGGCCATTTTAACATAAATACAAACTGAAACACTAACAGATTTCAGTTTATTAGATAAGATTTTAAAATGATTCTGATGGGAGCATAGGCATGCACTGATTAACAGGATTGAACAGGACAGAAATTCGCTGAGAGAAACAGAAACCTGAAAAATAAAGAGTTCTTTATATAAATCAATTGTATAAATAATAAAAACAGATTTTCAAAAGTGATGAAAAGGGTGAATATGAAACATTTATTTTAAATCCTCAGGTCGTATTCCCCTCAGATTCTTTCTTTAGCATTATGATGGAATATAATAAAGCTGCATGAAATTATAAAGCTCTACTAGCTTTTCATTCCTTATGGATAACTTACCTTGACCTAAGTCTAGCTAGATTCTTTATCTTTGAAGTTCAATAACTTTATGGCTATGGTTCAATGTTAGTCAAATTATATCCACTTTTAAAATTCAGATACTCTGAGTTTTAATTCAATATTTTGTTAATTACTACTTTCACATCTTCCCTAAAACATATAATATTTTAGAAACTTATTACACCCCAATAACAATTTTTCCAGCATATACAATATAGAAAAAAGTACATTGTTCTTGTATGCAATTTATTTCTCTAAAGTCATTATTATTATTTTGTACCAATGGAATTACATATTTACCTTTTTCTTTTCTTTTTTTTTCTTTCTTTCTTTTTTTTTTTTTTTTTGACAGGCAGAGTGGACAGTGAGAGAGAGAGAGACAGAGAGAAAGGTCTTCCTTTTGCCGTTGGTTCACCCTCCAATGGAGCTGCAGCCAGCGCGCTGCGGCCGGCACACCGCACTGAATGGATGGCAGGAGCCAGGTGCTTCTCCTGGTCTCCCATGGGGTGCAGGGCCCAAGCACTTGGGCCATCCTCCACTGCACTCCCTGGCCACAGCAGAGAGCTGGCCTGGAAGAGGAGCAACCAGGACAGAGTCCGGCTCCCCGACCGGGACTAGAACCCAGTGTGCCGGCGCCGCAAGGTGGAGGATTAGCCTAGTGAGCCGCAGCGCCGGCCCCATATTTACCTTTTTCATTACTGTTGAAAATCTGTTTTTTATTATTTATACAGTTGATTTATCTAAGAAAATCTTTATTCTATAAGGTTTATATTTATCTCAGCAAATGTTTGTCCTGTCCATTGTTGTTTGTCAGGGCATGCCTATGTTTCCATCAAAATCATTTTGCTGTTATCTGATAAACTGAAATCTGTTTGTGTTTCAGTTTGTATTTATTTTAAAATGGCCATTTCAAATTTAAATAACAGTTTTATTGAGATATGCTTTACATGCCTTAAAATACACCATTTTAAAGTGTTCAGTTAGGTAAGTTTCAGTATATTAACATAGTACCATGATCACCACTAAGTAATGTAACAATGTTTTCATCATCCCCAAAGGAAGTCTCAGACACATTAGCACTGATTTACTCTTGTCCCATCCTCATAGTGCTTGGAAATCACTAATGTATTTTCTGGCCCTATAGATTTGCTCATTCTGACATTTCACAGCAACAGAATCATGTATCTGTAGCGTTCTGTGTCTGGCTTCTTTTATTTTACATAATGTGGTCTTTCAAGGGTCAAGGTTTCATGTCTCAGCATCTATTAATATTTCACTGCTTTTAATAGCAAATAACATTCCATTTTATTTCTTCAATCTTCATTTGATGGACATTTAAACTGTTATCATTTTTTGACTGTTGTGACTAATACTATTATCAGCATCTATCTTCCAGTTTTTCTATAAACACAGTCTGAATTCTCAAAGAGTAGTCATAGAGTCACTTTGTTGAGTGTTTCCTTTGCAGTGCAGAAGCTGAGCTTGATGTAATCCCTTTTGTCAATTATGGCTTGATTGGCTGTGCTTCTGAGGTCTTTTAAAAGAAGTCTTTCACCAATGCTAATATCTTGCAAAATTTCCCAAATGTTTTCCTCTAGTAATTTGATGGTATCAGATGACAGATTTAGATCCTTGATCGATTTGTGAGTTGATTTTTTTTATGGGGTGTAAGGTAGGGATCTTGTTTCATACTTCTGCAGGTGTAGATCCAATAGCAACTCAATTCACAATCATTAAGATATGGAATCAACCCAGAAGTCCAGCAACCAATAACTAAATAAAATATTGTGTGTGTGTGTGTATATATATACATATACATATACACACATATATACATATATACACACACATGTGCGTGTGTGTATATATATACATATTATGGAATACAGTATAGCACATATATATACATATGTCTCATATATATACATATATATACATATACACACACACACACACACACACATGCTACAGAATACTACTCAGCCATAAAAAGTAATTAAATCCTGTCTTTTGCCACAATATAAATGCAACTGGACACCATTATGCTTAGTGAAATAAGACAGTCCCAAAAAGACAAATATCATGTGTTTTTTCTTATATGTAATAGTTAATCTAGAATGCAAAAAAAGTATAGGAACAAAACTGACATCTTGTGATTTAACTTTTTTTAGCCATTGTTTATACTCCTGTGGAATTGTTGTCTTTTAACTTTTCACTTGTTGAATATTATAACTAGTGGTGCATTAAGACTAGGATTATAGACTCAACTGAAATTATATTAAAAGGTTAAAGAAACAAAGAAAGTAAGTAATGAATGGAATTGATGGAGAGGGAGAGAGAGAAGGAGGAAAATATGATTACATTCATAGAATTGTACGTATGAAATATATGAAATATGTTTGGTTTGTATTAATAAAATATTTTAAACCTACAAAATACCTTTGCTACGTCTCTTAAATTTACTCATATAATTATTTTTATTATTATTGAAATATTTACATGTATACCATTACAATCAGAGGTCTTTTCTTTTAGCCTGGAGGATTTTTTTTTTCTTAGTATTTCTCATAGGGGCTGGAGCAGTGGCGCAGCAGGTTAAAGCCCTGGCCTGAAGCGCCAACATCCCATATGGGCACCAGTTCTAGTTCCGGCTGCTCCTCTTCCAATCCAGCTCTCTGCTGTGGCCTGGAAATGCAGTAGAAGATGGCCCAAGCCCTTGGGCCCCTGCACCCCTCTGGGAGACCCAGAAGAAGCTTCTGGCTTCTGGCTCCTGGCTTTGGATCGGTATAGCTCCAGCCATTGCAGCCAACTGGGGAGTGAACCATCGGATGGAGGACCTCACTCTCTCTCTCTCTCTCTGCCTCTGCCTCCGCCTGTCCTTCTCTCTCTGTGAAACTTCAACTTTCAAATAAATAAATAAATATTTTTAAAAAATAAAAATTTAAGGAATTCTGTAATCAACACACAATTATTCTTAGGTGTTGAAATTTAACTGAAAAGTGATCTCTGTTAAATATAAGACTGGGAATAAGAGAGGGAGGAGATGTACAATTTGGGACATGCTCAATCGGACTTGCTCCAAAGGGTGGAGTTAGAAATGTGCCAGGGGATTCCAATACAATCCCATCAAGATTTCATGTACCAATGCCATCTCACTAGTTCAAGTGATCAATTTTAATTCACAATTGATCACACTGATAGGTCTAAGAGTCAAAGGGATCACACAAACAAGACTAGTGTCTGCAAATACTAACTGATAGAATCAAAAAGGGAGAGAACGATCCAACATGGGAAGTGGGATACACAGCAGACTGGTAGGTAGAATGGCAGATGTTCTAAACAGCACTCTGGCTTCAGAATCAGCCCTTAAGGCATTCAGATCTGGCTAAAGAGCCCATGAGAGTATTTTAGGCATGGAAAGCCAAGACACTCTGGAAAAAAAAAAAAAACCTAAATGAAAGGTCTCTGCAAGTGAGATCCTAGTAGAAAGAACGGGCCATCAAAGAAGGAGGTAGCTTTCTCTGAAGGGAGGAGAGAACTTCCACTTTGACTATGACCTTGTATAAATAAGATCGAAGTCGGCGAACTCAAAAGGCTTCCATAGCCTTGGCAACTCATGACTAGAGCCTAGGGAGATTTCTGACGCCATAAACAAGAGTGTTAAGTTGTTAAGTCAACAACAGGAGTCACTGTGTACTTACTCCTTATGTGGGATCTCTGTCCTTAATGTGCTGTACATTGTGATTTAATGCTATAACTAGTATTCAAACAGTATTTTACACTTTGTGTTCTATGTGGGTGCAAACTGATGAAATCTTTACTTAATATATACTAAATCGATCTTCTGTGTATAAAGATAATTGAAAATGAATCTTGATGTGAATGGAATGGGAGAGCGAGCGGGAGAAGGGAGGGGTGTGGGTGGGAAGGAAGTTATGGGTGGGGGAAGCCATTGTAATCCATAAACTATACTTTGGAAAATTTTATTTACTAAATAAAAGTTTTTTTTTAAAAAAAGAAAGAAAGAAAGTATTTCTTATAGAGTAGGTTGCTAGCAACAAGACCGCTGACTTTTTGTTTGTCTTGATATGTTTTGTCCATTTTATAATATCAATTTTGCTGGATATGGAATTTCAGTTGATGGTCTTTTACTTTCAACACTAGACTTCCTCATTTATACTGACTTATGACCTCTATAGTTAGCTGTTTTTTTATTATTGAATATCTTTTGTGCATCATAAGTTTTAATCCACTCTCAAGGTTCTTTCTGTCCTTTGATTTGACATTTGGCTGATTATGAATCTATGCATGAATCTCTTTGAGTTTATATGTTTTAACTTTTTATGTTAAATTTAGGAGTTTTTTGGTTATTATGTTTTGAAATACTTTTCCTTTTTCTCTTCTCTCATTTCCTCTAGTAGTCACATTATACTTGCTGATGGTATGTTTGATCATGTCTCATAAACCGCTAAAGCTATGTTCATTTTTATGCATTCATTTTCTTTTGTTTCTCAGAGTGGATGGTCTCAATTACTATAACTCTGAGATTACCAATTATTCTTCTGCAGGTTCAAATTTTCATTTGAGCAGCTTCTGTGAATTTTTCATTTGTTATGATACATTTGAATGCCAGAATTAGTGTATTGAAACACACACACACAAACACACACACACTGTTATTTTGATATTTCAATTCTTTAGTTGTGGTTTACTTTAGTTCTTTGGTCATGTTTATAATAGCTTATTTAATATTTTATATAATTAATTCAGTGGAAGAGCTTCACCAGGCAAAGTTTATGGAAATAGTTTTCTCCTTGTTTATTTGTTAGATTGTTCTGTCCTTTGCATATTTTCTTTCTTTCTTTTTTTTGACAGGCAGAGTTAGACAGAGAGAGAGACAGAGAGAAAGGTCTTCCTTCCATTGGTTGACCCCACAAATGGCCGCTATGGCTGGTACACTGCAGCCAGCGCACCACGCTGGTCCAAAGGCAGGAGCCAGGTGCTTCTCCTGGCCTCCCATGTGGATGCAGGGCCCAAGCACTTGGGCCATCCTCCACTGCACTCCCGGGCCACCGCAGAGAGCTGGACTGGAAGAGGAGCAACCAGGACAGAACCGGCGCCCCAACTGGGACTAGAACCAGAGTGCCGGCACTGCAGGTGTAGGATTAACCTAGTGAGCCGCGGCGCCAGCCATATCTTATTTCTTGATGTTGAAAACTGTTCAATTCAAATAATAGAATACAGTGGCTCTGGAATTTGATTTCCTCATAGACAGAATTTGGGGTCAGAGTGTTTTACTGAGGTACTGATGACTAGGCTGTTTGTTTCCTTAGTTATATATTGACACTAATTTCATAAAGTATGCATTCTCTGTCAGAGACAGTCAATAGAATCTTTTCTTGATTATCTTAGTAATTGGTCTATGTTTGAAAAGAAAGCTTCTTAAATACCTTGAACCAATAAGTCTGGTATTCTTCCCCATATTTTCTATCATTGTCTTTCCAGTATTCCAGGTATTTTTGCTATTCAACATGTCTAAATTGCTGTAAAAAAAACATCAACAGAACTGTTAGTTTCTAAGACTTTACTTTCCAATTCTGTAAATTTGATGGTTCATATTTATATTTCGTCTTTGTATATTTTTAATATTTTATTTATTTGAGAGGTACAGTTACAGCCAGAGAGGGAAAGACAGAGAAAAAGGTCTTCCATCCACTGGTTCACTTCCCAAATGGCCATAATGGCCAAAGGTGGGCCCATCTGAAGCCAGGAGCAGGAGCTTCTTCTGGGTCTCCCTTGTGGATGCAGGGCCCTAGGTATTTGGGCCATCTTCCACTGCTTTCCCAGGCCATAAGTAGAGAGAAAATCAGTGGAGTAGCAGCCAGGACATGAGTGGCACCCATGTCTGACACCACAGGCAGAGTCTTAGCCTACTAAGACAGAACTTTGGCCCTTTGTCTTTATATTTTTTGAATTATTTAATTTTGTTTAAGGAATATAACTTCATGCATTTGATATATTCATTATTTGGGAACAAGATGACTCTTCCCCCTCTACCTCCCTCCCACCAGTACTCCTGCCCTTCTTCCTCCTCCCCAACCCTTTCCCAATCTTACTTTTAATTTTTCAATTAATTTTTATACTCATAAAATTAACCTAACAATAAGTAGAGTTCACCAATTAGTACAAAGGAAAAAGAAAAAAAATCAAACAAACTAGAAAAAATATATTATTCCTCAACAATCAAGGCAAAAACTGTTCAAAATGAACACATCTTAAAATGTCAGTTTTCCTCCTATAGATTACATTTTAGGTACTCTATTAGCACAAATCAGAGAGAGCATATGATATTTGTCTTTTTATGACTGTCTTATTTCACTAAGTACAATGGTTTTCAGTTGCATCCATTTTCTTGCAAATGAAAAGATTTCTATTTTTTACAGGTGTATTGTATTCCATAGTGTATATAAATACTATAATTTCTTCATCCAGTCCTCAGTTGATGGTCATCTGTGTTGATTCAATATCACAGGTATTGTAAGTTTAGCTGAGATGAACATGGAGGCACAGATCCTTCTTTCATATGCTGATGTCATTTCCTTTAGATAAATTCCCACGAGTGGGATGGCTGAATCATACAGTAGGTCAATATTCAGCTTTCTATCTCCATATTGTCTTCCACAATGGTTGTACCAGGTTTCATTCCCGCCAACAATAGATTAAGATACCCTTCTCCCCATTTCCTCAGGAGCATTTGCTGTTTTTTTGATTTCTGTGTGAGAGCCATTCTAACAGGGGTGAGGTAAAAACCTCATGCTGGTTTAGACTTGCATTTCCCTGAAGGCTAGCAATCCTGAGCATTTTTTCATGTGTCTATTGGCCATTTGAATTTCCTCTCTTGAAAAATGTCTGTTCAGGTCCTTTGCCCATTTATTGACTAAGTTGTTTGTTTTGTTATTATTTACTTTCATGAGTTTTTTTAGATTCTGGATGTTAATCCTTTGTCAGTATCATAGTTTGCAAGTAGTTTCTCCCATTGTTGGTTGCCTCTTCAGTTTGCTTAGTGTTTCTTTTGCAGTGCAGAGGCTTCTTGGTTTGATACTATCCCACTCGTTAATTTTGGCTTTTATTGCCTGTCCTTCTGGGGTCTTTTCCAAGAAGTCTTTCTCTGTGCCAATGTCTTCTACGGTTTCCCCAGTGTTCTCTTGGAATTTGATAGTATCACGTCATGGATTTAGGTCCATGTTGAGTGGGCTTTTGTGTAAGGTATAAGGTGGGGTCCTTGTTTCATACTCCTGCATGCAGAGATCCAGTTTTTCCAGCATCATTTGATAAAGATACTGTCTTGGCCCCAGGGACTGATTTTTGTTCCTTTGTCAAAGGTAAGTGGGTCATAGATGTGTGGATTAATTTCTGGGGTTTCTATTCTATTCCATTGGTCTACACGGCTATTTTTGTGCCTGTATCAGGCTGTTTTGATACTGTGTTTTGCATGTAGTAAGTATATCTTGAAGTCTGATATTGTGATGTTGTTTTTATTGTCTTTGTTTTTATTGTTTAAGATTGCTTTAGTTATTCAGGGCCTCATGTGTTTCCATATGAATTTTAGCATCATCTTTTCTGGATCTGAGAAGAATGTTCCTGGTATTTTGATCGGGATGGCACTGAATCTATAAATTGTTTTCAGTAGTATGGACATTTTGAAGATCTTGATTCTCCCAACCCATGAACATGGAAGATTTTTCCATTTCTTTATGTCTTCTTCTATTTCTTTCTTTAATGATTTATAATTTTCATCATAGATATCTTTGATGTCCTCCATTAAGTTTATTCCAAATTATTTAAATTTGTTGTAGCTATTGTGAATGAGATTGATCTCTGAAGGTCTTTCTCAGCTATGACATTGCCAGTGTATAGAAAGGCTATTTATTTTTGTGTGTTGATTTTACATCCTGCTATTTTACCAATCTCTTTTATGAGTTCCAATAGTCTCTTCATGGAGTCTTTTGGGTTCCCTATATATAGAATCATGCCATCAGCAAATAGGGGTAGTTTATTTTATTTTTTTCCACCTACTAATTTGGGATTTGGTTTGTTGTTGTTTTTCTAGGTCCTTGAGATGTACTGACAGCTCATTTATTTGGTGACTTTCCAGTTTCTTGATGTAGGCACTAACTGCTATACAATTGCCTCTTAATACTGCTTTTGCTGTATCCCATAAGTTTTGATATGAGGTACTGTCATCTTCATTTGTTTCCACAAATTTTTTTGATTTTTCTTTTGATTTCTGACTCATTGTTCATTTAGGAGCATATTGTTTAGTGTCCATGTATTTGCATATGTTCTTGAAATTCTTGAGTTGTTGGTTTTGCGCTTCAATCCATTGTGATTAGAGAAGTGCATGGCATGATTTTGATTTTTTTTAATTTGCTGAGATTTGCTTTATGGCCTAGTATTTGGACTACCTTAGAGAGTTCTGTGCATTGCTGAGAAGAATGTGTATTCTGCCACTGTGGGGTGAAAAGTTCAGTAGATGTAAGTTAGGTCCAATTGCTCCATAGTGTTGATCCAATTGCTCCATAGTGTCGATAAGCTCTGTTATTTCTTTAATGATTTTCTGTCTGGTTGATCTAACTATTGATGAAGACGGGGTGTGGAAGTCCCCCCTTACTATTGTATTGCAGTCTATGTTTTCCTTTAGATCATTAATAGTTCTTATAAAGTAGCCAGGTGCCCTGTAGTTAGGTGCATATACATTTATTATTGTTGTGTTGTCTTGTTCTATTGATCCATTAATCATTATATAGTGTCCTTCTTGGCCTCTTTTAACAGTTTTTGTGTTAAAGTCTACTTTGTCTGATAGGATGGCTACACCTGCCTGCCCCCCTTTACTATGGAGTATTTTTATCCATCTTTTCACTTTCATTCTACATGTATCTTTGTTGGTGAGGTATGATTTTTGTAGGCAGCAAATAGATGGATCTTGTTTTTTAATCTATTTGGCCAGTCTGTATCTTTTAACTGTAGAGTTGAGGCCATTACATTCAGGGTAACTAACGATTAGTGACTAGTTGGCCCTACCATTTTCCCACAAATGTTCCTATCATTTGCTTTGGATTCCTTTTGTGTTTTACTGGGGGATTTCCGTCTTTGCATTCTTACATGATGATAGCTTTCTTTCTGTTTCTGTGTGTAGCACATCCTTAAGCATCTTTTGTAAGGCTGGACAAGTGGTGACAACCTTTAATATCTGTTTGTTATAGAAGGTATTTATTACACCTTCATTTATCAATGAGAACTTTGCAGGGTGTAACATTCTGGGTTGAAAGATTTCATCAAAGAAGGAGGTACCTTTCTCTGAAGGGAGGAGAGAACTTCCACTCTGACTACAACCTTGTCTAAATATGATCAGAGTCGGTGAACTCAAAAGGCTTCCATAGCCTTGGCGACTCATGACAAGAGCCTAGGGTGATTACTGATGCCATAAACAAGAGTGTCAATTTGTTAAGTCAACAACAGGAGTCACTGTGCACTTACTCCTCATGTAGGATCTCTGTCCTTAATGTGCTGTACATTGAGATTTAATGCTATAACTAGTACTCAAACACTATTTTTCACTTTATGTTTCTATGTGGGTGCAAACTGTTGAAATCTTTACTTAATATATGCTAAACTGATCTTCTGTATATAAAGAGAATTGAAAATGAATCTTGATGTGAATGGAAGGAGGGAGGGAGAGGGAAAGGGGAGGGTTGCGGGTGGGAGGGAAGTTATGGGGGGGAAGCCATTGTAACCCATAAGCTGTACTTTGGAAATTTATATTCATTAAATAAAAGTTAAAAATTTGGCTATATCTTGCCATTGTCTTCTACTATGTAGGGTTTCTGATGAGAAGTCAGTGGTGAGTCTAATTAGAAATCCTCAGAATGCAGTGGAGGATGGCCCAGGTGCTTGGGCCCTGCACCCCATGGGAGACAAGGAAAAGCACCTGGATCCTGGCTCCTGCCATCGGATCAGCACGGTGTGCTGGCCGCAGCGCGCTGGCCGCGGCGGCCATTGGAGGGTGAACCAACAGCAAAGGAAGACCTTTCTCTCTGTCTCTCTCTCTCACTGTCCACTGTGCCTGTCAAAAAAAAATAATAATAAAAAAAATAAAAAAATTAAAAAAAAAGAAATCTTTAGAAAGTTATCTGGCATTTCTCTCTTGTACATTTTATAATCTTTTCTTTATGCTTTACTGTGGAATGTTTGATTACTATGTGTCATAGTGAAGATCTTTACTGCTCATATCTGTTAGGAGTTCTATGCCCCTCCTGTAATTGTATATTCCTTTCTTTCTCCAAATTAGGGAAGTTTTCGGTAATTATTTCACTAAGTAGGCCTTCTAGTTCCTTCTTTCTTTCCATACATTCCTAAAACTTGTATGTTGGATCTTTTGATAGCATCCCATACATCTCCAACACTTTTTCTAATTACTTCTTCTTCTTTTTGGTCTGACTATAAAATTTCCAGAGTTTTGGCCAGCACCATGGCTCACTTGGCTAATCCTCCACCTGCAGCGCTGGCACCCTGGGGTTCTAGTCCCAGATGGGGCACTGGATTCTGTCCTGGTTGCTCCTCTTCCAGTCCAGCTCTCTGCTGTGACCTGGGAAGGCAGTGGAGGATGGTCCAAGTGCTTGGGCCCTGCACCCACATGGGAGACCAGGAGGAAGCACCTGGCTCCTGGCTTCAGATCAGCGCAGCACGCCAGCCACAGCACACTGGCCGTAGCAGCCATTTGAGGGGTGAACCAATGGAAAAGGAACACCTTTCTCTCTGTCTCTCTCTCTAACTCTGCCTGTCAAAAAAATAAAATAAATAAATAAATAAATATTTCCAGAGTTTTTTCTTCTGTCTCAGATATTCTTTCTTCTGCATCAACTCTGTTGTTAAGACCTCCCACTGTATTTTTATCTGATCTATTGAATTCTTCATTCCTAGTATTTCATTTTACTTTCTTTTTAAGATCTAATTGGGGAAAAAATTTTATTCATATCATATATAGTTTTCTTTAGATTGTGAATTTGCTTGTCATTGCATTCGAGTAGTTTGATTAATTTTTTGACTTCTAATATTTCCTCGATCTCTTCATCTTCACATTCTAATATTAAAATATTGTAGTGTTCCTTTGGGAAGGCTCATAGTGTATTCCTTATTCTTGTTTCTCAAATTTTTGCCTTTATTTTTAGGCATTTGTAGAAATTTTTTTTGTCTGATGGCTTTTATCTTTGATCTGTGTCTCTGTGACTTAGTGGGACATCTACACTTTCAGTGAATATTGAGAATTCTGTGCTGAGTATGGCCAGGGAGCTCTGTTCAGTGCTCCAGGTAGCTCTCCTCTGGTTAACTGGATGGAGAAGAATGGTCACCTATGTTCATGTAACCAGCCCTCTCCTTCCAGCTGAAAAATGCCCAGGTGTTAGTCTTCAATGTGCTCAGCTCTCATCTGCACCTACTGTATGAACTGCACATATGATCTGTGGAATCTTTCCTGTGAGCACAGTTCCCTCTGCAATGAGCTGCTCTAGGCAACCAAGAGACTCTGAGAGTGTGGAAAAGTACTCTGTGGTTGCCTGGAACCTAGCCACATTCTGCTTCCTCTTATGTAGTCACAGTGTTTTCTCATTCTCAGCTCCCAGTGCTCTCAGGGTCGTGGAGTGCCAGTGAGGCCATTCCACCCTGCTAGCCAGTCCTGTCTGTAAGGAAACAGGTGTACCCAGAGCTGCTGTGTATGTTCCAGGAGGACCAGATCTGATATTGGTGGGGAATTTGGGTTTTTCTCTCTGGTTATATATGTGGTTCACTGGGCACTCAAAGTACCTGCCTGCCACAGCCCCACTTGCTTCATGAATGTGCTGAGTGCATGGGAGAGCCCCAGAGGCAGGACCTCCCTGCCATAAGGGTGGGTCTCCCTACCTCCCATTGCCAGGTGAGTGCAGCTGGCACGGTGGTGGCCTTCTCCCTCAGTTTCTTCTGAATTGCTAAGGTTCCCCTCAGCGACTGGGTGGAGGGCAACCCCAGTAATTGTTGGGTGCATGCACACAGGAGCTGGGGCAGCTGCTACTTGCCTGTGTCCACAAATGGCACCAGCCCTCCCACCACTGGCTATAAGTCTCTGTTGTAGCAAGGAGGGGGAGAGGGAGAGAGAGGTTCTGCTGGCCCCTCCCCCACCTCTTGGGGATCTTGGCTTGGGGGAGGGGTGGGGAAGGGCTCTTTTGTTGCATGTCTGCTCTTTCAGCATGGGTCCAGACCATTTATTACTGCTTTTGCCAGATCTCTCACTGTAGCTCCCCTGTAGCTGTACGCTGAGAGTGTACTTCCTCCCCCCTTTTCAATATTAGTTTCACCCAGCTTAAATCAGACTGTCCTGTCACTATTCTGCCATGTTGGAGACCATGTCTTTATATTTTAACACTATTGTCCTGCTATATTTCTCGTCTTGTATTTTATCTTCCCCTTTTCCTTGGAGGTTATGGAAAGTATTGAATTTCCCTGGCCCTCAACGACCTCTCTCATCATTAGTTAATATTCCTCAAAAAAACACAACCCCCAAAGCAGTGTTCAAATTCCTGCATTTCCTCTAAATCTTGGCCTAGTAACTCATATTGTGAAGAACTAGGAAATTTTGAAAGCCAAGAATTTTACCTCTGGGTCTTTATCCTAAGAAAATAACCTAAATATGGACAAAAGTACACATAAAGATGTTCAAAGCAAAAAAATCATAAGAAACTATTTGAAGAAAGTGTTAAGTGTTAAACCTACACAGAAATATGCATTAATTTGTTGGAATAACCTGGAGCCATTGTTAATTATATTTTTAAACAACACTTATAATTGAATAAAGTACTCACAATTTAACATTAATGAAATTTCAAGATAAATATGATTTACCTGGTTACTTCCTAAAATGAAATTTCAGGGTAAAAATGGTTTATATAATTATTTCCTCAAAATAATTTATGTACAATACCTTTCAAAACAGGTCAATGAAAATATTCTTAAAGATGTGGAAACAGGTGATCTGAATTTTCTTTTTTATACGTTTCTAAAAATGTAGTGAGAAATCAATCATATTTCAAATGAAAAAGTGAATTTGAAGTAAAAGAAGGTTCTGTTTATTTGTATGTGTTTAGGAGAAGAGCAGCTTGTCCCCCATTCCTTTTTCCAACTCAACTGGGTTGATTTTTTTTTCCTTCTACTCTCACCTGTGCAGTTGACATATTTGTTTCCATAACTGTCAGACTGTCATAATATTTTCTTTAGAGAGGCTGGCTCTGATGCATCTTACATCTTTTCATATCTGTCATTGCAACAGTAGAGATGAATTCATAATGAAAATTTAAGCTCTTGGAAAGGTTACAAACACCTTGCTTCTGGGTTATAACAACTGACAGCATGTAGTATTCTACTGAGGGTGATGACAAGGGTCTGGATTCTCTCCATGTAGACTTGGTCTTCAGACATAATTTACATATAGCAGCAATATCTGAATATGAGCTGTTTTCAGAATTCTTAAAAATAATAGCTATGCAATTGGATAATAATTGCAATATGCTCTGAAAAAGTGATTTCTGGATAGCATTTATGAGTGCTATTATCATCCAATTCTATAATAGTTTGATGTTTTGACTATCATTTGTTACAATTTTTCTAACAGAAATGATTCTTGGTTCATTACATTAATTATATGATGACTTCTTGTTTGCAAGCCAAATAATTAATCCTCCATGAGGAGATCTGTTTTAACTTAACTAATCTTTTTGCAATTCTCAAATAGTCAGTGAGTCATTGCCTAAGAGACAATTGGTTTCAGGAACTCCACATTATATCTTACAAATGTTGGGAAAACATTGCTCTGTATGCCACTGAGAAAATATGCCTTCACAGATTGCACTGCAAAGAGACTCTATGTAAAGTCAAATGGCATAGCTATATTTAGGCAAGGGAAAATATAAAATGACTGATCAAACTTAAGAACTAGAAATCAAGTCCTGGGAAGACATTAAGACAGGAACTGACATTTGTTAAATTTCAGACAAGACAGACTATTTAGTAAGCGGAACTGAGTGAAGAATAAGTTGTGCATTAATAAAATATTTCTCTGGCTAATTTTTTTTTTGCTTTCCTTTGGAAAGATGTCCAAGACCAATACAGCAAGACTTGCTGCAGAAGGAAAATGTCCAATATAAAGTGTCTTGTTGATGAGCTGAGCTCAAGTGCTGTTGATATGAACAATGACTGTGCAGAGATTGATCTCATGCAGACAACATTAGCTAATTTCAAGTTTTTTGGCACTACTATAAGTTAAGTAGGTTATTACAAGTTCAAGGAGACCTGTTCATGTCAGCTGGAGAGAAATGGAGCACTAGATCCAACTATTTGGATGTACACCTGGCATTGCTAGGCTATGTCAGAACTAGACTCAGTGCTGAGTTCAACATGAGAAAGATCAAGGAGCCAAATAAGTGAATTTATAGTCTAAAGTGAAAACAGAAGCAGGAACTTTGTTATAGTGCCATTATACAAGCATGCGGCAAAGACAAAGAGGTAAAGATGGTACTTGATCTCAGAGATAACATGGACACATAGGGCTTATCTGTATCACAAAAATTATCTGATGTGTTGATCTCAAGCCCAATTCCAGCACCTCTGAATGGCAGTTCATGCATTAGGGAAAGAGAGCATTGGTTATTTAAAAGAGAAGACAAAGATGAATGACTTTGGAACAGCTACAAGTCATTATTTCTTGAAACAAGTCAAGATAGTGGAGGGAAAATTACTTCAGTATTTCCTTCTGCTAAATATATTAAAGATCTAATACCTGCTGGGTACTGAAATGGTCTTAACCTGGATGGAGGTAAATATTATGGGTCTGTGACTTGAAAAATAGTTGGAAACTCACCTCTAATAGAAATGAAGCTTCCAATCTAGTTATATATTCAAAAGTTATTGGCACTGCTAGTAGTGCCTTCAGCCTTTCTGCACATCACATTCATGGCCATTTCTCCATTGATAGAAGCTTCAGCTGGCACGTGTATTACATGTAGAAGGGTGCCCAGACCCTCGACTAGACATTTATTCATCACATACTCCCATTAATGAAACAGGGCTGTCTCTCACATTGCTACAATTCATGCATACAAAAACCCAGGAATTTAAGCAAAAGCTACTCCACTCACAATTATACATAATAACTGATTCACAAAGTGTTTGATATTTCTCCACAAAATTTTGAACTCTTCTGATATGGATGTCTATTTTCCCAGAAGAAAAATTCTTCTCCCAGAGGACAGCAATGATATTTCCACCATATTGAACATTGGGGCACATATTTGTCCATTTGAGTCCCACATGTAACCGAACTTACAAAGATGTGGATTACTTTACTGGATATAGGGATTCCCTTACACTAAAGAAATTGGTTTCTGTTAAATGTTGTGTGTCAGGGTGCTATAAATGGAAGTCAGTGTCTTCTCTGGGATACTTCTTAGTATTTCCACTTCAAAGAGTAAAAGTTAATGGAAAATTACAGCAACAACATGCACCTCCCTCTTCCCCGGCCCAGATAAAAGGCATTCCCCTGAAGATTCAAACCCTTCAGAAATGAAGTCTGGGTCACCAAATAGAGAAAGAATTCCAATTAGCTGAAGTCTTTGGTTGAGTTAAAAAGAAATAGAATGGGTAGCAGGAGGAAATTATATCTATATTTCAAGGATTCATGATCAACTACAGAAATCAGATTGTAAAAGCTATCAATGGTTAATCATTTGCTATGTGTGCTCACACATACACAAGTATACACACACATTATTAATGGGTGTCCTAAATCCCAAGGCATTGATGAATACTTCACCCAACATCCAACATTTAGGTTACCTTCCTACTGCAAATACGTCTCTGTGAAACATGCTTGTGTGTAAATCTGACCATATTCATTACATAAGATATAATTTTGAGATATAAAAAATGTATATACTTGGGGGTGGCACTGTGGCTAGTGTAGTGGGTAAAGCTGCCACCTGCAATGCCAGTATCCCATATGGGTGCCGGTTCGAGTCCTGGCTGCTCCATTTCCAATCTAGCTCTCTGCTATGGCCTGGGAGAACAGTAGGGGATGGTCCAAATCCTGGGACCCCTGCACCCACGTGGGAGACCTGGAAGAAGCACTTAGCTCCTGGTTTCGGTTTGGTGCAGCTCCAGCCGTTGCGGCCATTTGGAGAGTGAGTCAACAGAAGGAAGACCTTTCTCTCTGTCCCTCCCACTGTCTGTAACTTTACCTCTCAAAATAAAATTTTAAAAATAATAAGTTTAATTTTACAAACACATTTATGAGCAAATGTTGTATATATTTTCTTGAACTTTGAGTGCTTTTTTTAGTGTTTAACAATTGTAAAAAATCATTATATATTATTGAAGATCCTTTTATATTATAATTCACTGTACACAATTTAATGGTTTATTATTTGCTTTCTGTTTTTCATTATTTATGTTTTTATTTTGAAGTAAATAAGTATATCTTCCTTTCATTTTGAAATTCACTTTTATTTCATAGAAGGAATACTAAGTTGAGTCCTTCAACAACAAGTTAAGTAGTTATTCAAGTTCAAAAAAATAAGATAAGTACTTTTCAGTCTTCCTTCCTGGCACTTATCACTTCTACCATCTTATACTAACATGTGCATATCTTGTCCTTCTTAGTTGCCTGAAAGTCCTTGAGAGTGAGCCAATGCTTTTTTCATTTCTAAATATCCCCAAAACATAAAGAAATAAAACATTTTGTTAAATGTAAAAATAAGAGTTAATAAATATGTACTTTATCAGCTCCATAAAGGCTTTTCTAAAGGTGCTAAAAATTTATTTATCCTAATATATTCTTTTTTGCTTATTTACATTTTGATAACAAAATTCTATTTCTTATACACATCAAGATAAAAATAATATTAAGCCAAGAACTCACATTATACCTAGGAGTTTCAAAGATAAATTTAAGCAACAAGTGTTTTGCAAAAGACAACTACAATAATTATCCCATGATTTGGGCTTGTGCCACTTGTTTATGTATAATATACAAGATGTCCTATAAGCATTTGATAAAGAAATTCTGTTATGTGTACCTATCATACGTGATGGAAATATTCTGCAAAATAAATCAAGGGAATCCGAAACTGCAGATCACTGGGCAATATTTGCAGGATGAGCAAGTTACTGCTCTTTCCCTTCTGGAAATTCACCTTGGATTAAGTTTTTCACAGTCACTCAGAAGCTGAACTCTAACCAAAGTTAATGCATTGAATAAGAAAAGCATAGACAATTGTTGAGGTCAAGGTTGAGATTATCACAACCATTACATAATTTCCATTTTGGAAAAAAAGCTGTATTTTCAAAAAAAAAAGGCTAAAATTTTTGAAGGAAGGAAAATATTCCTAGTAATCACTATGATTATCATCTTCATGCTTGCATTTTTAGCCTTTTGGGAGCTGTAGAAAACTGATTGCTGTATGAATAACTCTAAGCCAAATATTATGACTCTTATTAACATCCTCAAGCAGGTAAATTCCTGTTTTCTAGGATATGGAATTAGGGATATGGAAGTTTGATTGAAAAGGTATAGCTTTGCTTACAAATCCATAATGAATGGCTGAGTCCAGTGAGGGACAGGACGTGCTGCTTCTGTTGGCAAATAAATCTGGGATAGAATGAAGGGTCCAAATCCTCAGTCTGATCTGTATATCCCCATGTTTCCCCGTCATTAGTTTCAGGGTTCCACTTTTTTCAATCAATGCTCAAACTTAGTGTATGCTTTAAAAAAAAAAAAAAATCAAGGCTCAGCTTGATCTATCTTGTCGATCCTATCCTTTAGTGTCATCTGTCATCTAGGGCTTTTTTTTTTTTCTTTTTTTTTTTCTTTTTTTTTTTTTTTTACTTGAAAGTTAGAGTTACACAGAGAAAAGGAGAGGCAAAGAGAGGGAGAGAAAAAGACACACAGAGAGAAAGAGTCTTCCATCTGCTGGTTTACTCCCCAATTGGCCTCAACAGCCAGAGCTGCTCTGATTTGAAGCCAGGAGCCAGGAGCTTCTTCCAGGTCTCCCAAATGGGTGCAGGGGCCCAAGGTCTTGGGCCATCTCTACTGCTTTCCCAGGCCATAGCAGAGAGCTAGATTGGAAATGGAGCAACCGAGACTCAAACTGGCACCCAAATGGGATGCAGGCACTGCAGGCAGCAGCTTTAACCACTACACCACAGCGTCGGCCCCCCCAGGGCTACCTTTTAATCCACCTTTTTTCTTGAATGAACAGTTCAATATCTTAAGATGTCATTTGCATACTTAGATTATCCTATGCCATCAGTCATCCATTCTATAGAAAATCTATAATTTAAACTCTTGCCACGATATCCCAATTCCTCTTTTCCATTCAGAATCCAGGAACTCCCTCTATTGAGTAAATTTTTCCTCTAAAAGCATCATTTGCGCTCTTTGTCATTCATTTGCCCTAATCTAGTCTTTGTCAACCATTCTATGTAATCTCTTCTCAGGGTCTCTGTTCCAGGAACTCTTTCCTCCAGAAAGAACAGAACACACCACTCTGTGCTACCTTGTTCTTCATTAGCAACTCCATTACCGAGAAATGC
This sequence comes from Oryctolagus cuniculus, assembly GCF_964237555.1. Lineage (NCBI taxonomy): Eukaryota > Metazoa > Chordata > Mammalia > Lagomorpha > Leporidae > Oryctolagus > Oryctolagus cuniculus. The sequence goes on from NC_091436.1 coordinate 151,184,496, forward strand.
ATGTTCCTTGTTAAATCTTGTAGCTCAATACTGACCTAGGAGCACTTGCTAAGTGAAAAGTGAATTTAATTCTCACTCTTATCCATCTGACACAAGGAAAACATTATTAGAATGCTTTAATGTCATTGAGTTATTATTTCCCTCTGCCTTACAGTGAGCTTTGTGTTTCTAGCCAAACTACCTACCTGGTGTTTCATCCAGAACTCTTCCCACATGCACAGAGATACAACAAATATGACACAAAGCAGAGTCATGACAAAGAATTTCCAAGTGATCCTCATAAAGCTATTTTCATCTTCTCACAAACCTGGGATGGTTAAGAAAAAACTGTTAGTTATGATGCTAAACAGATAGTTCATACGGTAAAGATGCTAGTGCTATATGGATCTTGCCTTTAATTAGTTTTTAGAAAGAATAGCAATATATCACATATTTTATGTGTTTCAAGAGGACTTCATCCCTGAAATACAATACTATGCTTAATATGGTTTGGAAAAGATATAAAATGAGATTTCTTTGCTTTGATGTAATAATATATACATGACAAATCTTGAAGTCAGCTATGTATCTGGTTTGGAACTAGAATTTATTACATGTAACACTGGATAGTAGCTTAGTAGGCAAAATAAATTGATTAATATTCATTCATTCAGCAGACAGTTCTCGCATGCCTCCTCCCTGCCAGCCATTCATTTAGCTGCAAGAGCTACAGCACTGAGCAAGACAGAGTAGATTTGGACTTCAGAGTCGTAACTACAGGTTTATACTCCAGTGGAGAAGAGAGAATAAAGAAAAACACAAACAAATGAGATAGTTTCCAATAGTGGCATGGGTTATAAAGATAACAAATCAGAATGTGATAAGGGAATGATGAGAAATGTTAGATAAGGTTATGGCAAAACTATAAGTCCATGCTCAAAGACAGACTTTCAGAAATAACTGATAATGAACTTCCAAAAACAGCCATAAAACTGGACAATGTAGGCAAAACAATAGTATTCAGGCTTTGGACAGGTCTATGACTCTTAGAAGGAAATTGATCCCTAAATCCATTCACCCAGCTTTGGTCCTAAGGGAAAAAGAAAGGGATACTTAGTGAAAAAGCCTAGATTAGGGCTACCTTGTAGCTGATATTTGAAGAACAAGGTATTATTCCTCAATCACAGAAATCACAGAAAATGACCTACAGAAATGAGAATTTCCCTGGGGTGTTTTATCACCTCCCAGCTGACATGGGAAGAAGATTCTAAGAGAACCAGCAGTGAAAAGCCCTGGGCCAGTGATAGCCAAGACAGGCCAGGAAACCTGGAGTTCAGACTGAGCAACCAGGAGAGAAGGTCATTACCTTCTGCACGTTAGACTGGGAGTACAGAAGAGTCCCCTCCCGAGACGGTGGATCCTAGGAATAGGGATACGTATTTTAATTTCTATGAGATTTCCTCCTTTACCAGTTTCTTCATTATTTTTTCATGAGTATAAATCTAAAGAAACTGCTCCCCTAATTGATATTACAAAAATCACCTATTTAGTCTCCAGTGAGAAAAAAGAAAGTTTTTGATCTTTTAAGGAAGTTTACTATAATGAAAAGTAGAATATTATTATTCATTTATAAGTATATTGGAAAAACAATTATTTTCAGACTTTAAATCACTTTCTAAAAATTATCAGTACCTGGTAGAAGTTACCTTTATGGAAAAGTTACCTTTATGGAAAAAGGGGATTGACAAGGACATGCAAACCTTGTTGACTTTGGTCATGATGAGCAGAGGAAGATCTCCATGTGGTTGGATAGAAGACACCTGGAAGGCAGAAAGATGAACCCAATTTATAGCTGCATTCTTTTGAAGTTTGGATGGCTTACTATATCACTTACGTTAAATGTTTCTACACTTTGATGAGTATCAGACTTTCAATTTAACAAGATGAAATGTCTTAAGGAAATGCAGCAATTTTCATTTGTTTATTTCCAATTGCCTTTCTACATACATGTCACTCATGTTCAGTATTAGTAGGCTGCTATTTTAAAACATCACACTCTCAGACCCTAAAACAGCCTGTCCCAGAATGCTACTGAAATGCCTATGAAAACACACTAAATATTTTATCACTTCACTAAAAATTAAAATGAAAAACTTATGATTCTGAAAACAAACTCAGTTGAATAGAATCTACCCAAAATGAGTCACAGAACTTCAAAAAGGAGTCTATAGAGGTACAGGAAGTGTATCACGACTCTTATAACCTTTCATAAACAGACTTCTTTTATCAGAAAAGCTGGGAGGGATGGGTATCGAGGCACAGCAGGTTAAGCGGACTCTTGGGATGCCCAGATCCCATATAGAAATGCCTGGGATCAAGTCCTGCCTTTGCTTCCAAACCAGCTTCCTGCTATGTGCGACTTGAGAGGCAACAAATGACAGTTCAAGTCCTTAGGTCTCTGCTACCCAGATGGAGTTCCTGCCCTTGTATTTTTCCTGACCTAGCCACAGATTTTGCAGGCATTTGGGAAATGAACCAGCACATGGAAGAGCAAAAAATCTCTCTCTAACTTTTTCTGTCTACTTTTCTACTAAAGAAAAATGAATAAAGGTTTTTTAAACAAAAAATTTTCAGTGTCTACAAAGCAAAACACCGTTTTGAACTTAGAAAAGACCTATAAATAAGGACTGGAAATTCTCATTCAAATAATCAGTTGTTAGGTAAGTGTTTGAAATCAACATGGATATGGGAAAAATACCACAAGCAGCAATGACCATTAAAACAGGTGTTGAGTCTGGAGGTGTGGCACATTGCGTTAAACCACCGTCTGAAGTGCCAGCATCCCATTTGAGCACTGGTTCAAGTCCCAGGGGCTCTGCTTCCTATACAACTTCCTGCTAACACACCTTTGAAAGCTGCAGAGATGGCCTAACTTTGGGCCCCTATACTCACATGGCTCCTGGTCTCAGCCTTGCCCAACCCTGGCCATTGCAGCCATTTGAGAAGGGAACCAGTGGATGGAAGATCTATCTCTCTTCTCTCTCTCTCTCTCTCTTTGACTTTTAAGTAAATAAATAAATCTTTTTAAAAAATAGATGTCTATGAATGCTGAAACACTCTCTGTAGTTTTAAAGGAAGTAGTGAGCTACAAACTGCATATCAAGCTGAAGGCAGATATTTTCAAGATTCACCTATGAAAACTTTAAATCAAACAGAAACTTTGATGATAGAATGAATAAAACAATTGCCTTCAAGACAGAAAAGGTAGAATATTAAGGAGCAATGAGCACTAAAGCAGGTTAGACATCAAGTTAAGTCAAAATAAATATTTTCACCTAGTGACAAAGTGAAATGCCAATGTCAAAAATGGAATTCAGTCACTCAGAACTTCCTGACGGGGCTAGCATCTGTTCAAGGATGCTAACAGTGCCATTTCAGTTATACTCATGTTAAAAGCTTCATCTAGAAGGAAATAGTTGTCTCAAACAGTGGATGAAGTCCTAACCTTTGTACAAATAGTGTGTCCTCAGAATAAAAGAAAAATAGGAATTTTTTCAGAAAAGTAAGAAATTTCCAGACCTTTAGTAATCGGTCACTCAAGTGTAGATCATATCAGTAAAGCAATATTGATGCTTCCTCTTATCAAAGCTTAGATGTTCTGCTGATAAATCTGCAATGCCAGCCTTCATAGTTGTCAACCTCATATTTTCAAGAAAGACAAATACTGTTTACCAGATGACTGTCTTTTGAAAATACTATTACGTTTCTTTTTCAAAGCGAGAAGGCAATTCTGAATGTTGTCATTCAAACAATTGTACTTAGGCTTGTTGGGCCGGCTACAATATTAGGGAGACAATAGTTCTTATTATACGAATCACAACTCCATGTGCCATCCATCAATAACAATTACAGTGACAACATCTTGCCTGCAACATACACTTGGCATTTCTCTAAGTAACACTCACAAGCATATTTTGAAAGGAACCAAAAGAGAGTACAGTTGCCTACATTATGATTGTTATGGCTGAAAAAATATAAAAGCAACTGCTTTGTAGAAACAATTTCGGTCTAAATAAATCTAAATAATGAAGAAAGATTTTAGTCTACAAAGTCATTAACAAGCCTAAAAGAATTGTCTCTGATTAGTGTATCTTCATTAGTTCTCACTCAACTAGGAAATCTGTATTATCTTCACATCTACAAATCTTTAAAAAATTAAATCTCCCGAAGTCACACAGCTAGCAAGCACTGTGTCAGTACAATGTTAAACCTCTTAGACCCAAAAGCTGCAACCCTAAGAACAGTGCTGCCCTTGCTTCCTCCCTCCCACATCTACATCTCTAGATTTATTTTCAAAGAATAGCGTGTTCAAGTGAACTTTTGAAGATATCTTAGGTGCTACTTTAATTGGGTAAATGTGGGGAGCAAACCGGACTAGACTGTTACTGGAATTAAGACTTATTCTATGCATCTGCTCTCCCACAATATGGCGCTGGGAGAGAAGTAAACAGCTTCCGCACAGCTGCCTCCAGTTCAACCAATTAACTGTAGGACTTGCTCCTGATTGGAGAGCAGCGTACTCAGCCGAGTTGGGATTGGCGGAGGAGGACTATAAAGGAGGAGAGAGACGGCATGCACCAGGAACATCTATGGGGAACATCTAAGGGAACCCGTGCAGCCCCCAAGAAAGCCGGCCGGCGGTGTGCCGCTCCCCTGCGGAAGTGGGGAATGTGGCCAGGGGGAACTGCCCTTCCACGGAGGTGGAAGGGATAGTAGCCAACCCGGGAAGAACCAGCAGCAAACCCGGGGAGGGCCGAGCAGACGAAAGAACAGCGCAGGGTCCTGTGTCGTTCCTCCACGAAGAGGGGGAGCGACATAATGGTGCCGTGACTCGGATATGAAGCCTAGGCAGGGTTTAGTGTCGTTCCCCCACGAAGAGGGGGAGCGACATATTGGTGCCGTGACTCGGATAGAAAACCTAGGACGGATAGGAAACTTAGGACGGATATGAAACTTAGGAGGGAAGAAACGGGAAGAACTGGGAAAATATCGGAGAGAGAAACTAGCAAACAGCCTAGGGAAATTACCGGAGAGAGAGACTAGCAAACAGCCTAGGGAAAAGCCGGACGAAAAGGGTGCCGGAAGAAGCTATTGAAAGCCTAGGCATAGACTCGGATACGGACTACGGGGGGAAGCTGGGAGAAATCTCTAAGGTCGAAAGCGAAAGTGAAAGCTAGAACAAACAGACTCGGATGCGGACTGTGGGGAGAGGCCAGGAGAAATGAGGGAGGAGTATTGTTGGAGGAAAGCTTGGGGAAACATACCGGGTAGAGAAAAATGTTAGGGAAATTGAAGCCGTGGGGGGCAGGCCAAGGCGGAAACGAAAGCCACTTTGGGGTTCTCAAGTTAGCCCGGGAATAGGGGGCGAAAAGTTGAAGCCAGAAGCTGAAACGTGAGCCAGGTTGGGATCCGTCTGGTTAGCCCGGGGAGCAAAGGACGGGAAGCCAAATCGTGGGGCGGAGACGTACGCTGGGTTGAATTCGCCAGGCTAGCCCGGGGAACTTAGATTGAATCCTAGTGGCGGAGACGCAAGCTACGCTGTGTTACTCGCGGAAGCCGCCGCGTGCAGAGAGAGCACGGGGCGTGAATAGATAGGGAACGCTGGCGTAGGCCGTGGTTCAGACGCGAAAGGGTTAAGCGTGGAGACCACGGAGCGCGCGAAGCCGAGCCGCGCAAAGCCGGGAAGCCGCGCAGATGAGAGACGCGGGCTGAAGCGGCTCGGCGGGAAAGCCGCGGAGAAATAGCCTCGGGGCGGAGCCTGCCGGCAGCGCGAGGCGCCGGGAAGCTGCAGGGATAAGAGAAACAGAAGTTTTAGAAGTAAAGTGAGAAAAATAGGAATGCTGGAAGATAGAAGTAAAATGGGAGAAATAGGAATGCCCGGAGATAGAGAAATAGAGAAATAAAAAGGCCTCCCTACAACACTGCAATGTGAGAGCTTGGATTCGGTCTGCCTAATCAAGTGAGGCGATGAGCACCTGGGCGGCTAGCCGCAGGTCACAGAAGACAGGCACGAATTAACATCAGTAAAGCTTCCCCACAATGCAACAATTAGGAGGCTTGGATTCGGTCTGCCTGATTTAAGGCGGTAAGCACCAGCAAAGCTCGACCAGAGTATGAGCTGCAGGTCACCGAAGATAGGCACAAACCAACACTAATAAGTCTCCCCCACAATACGGCAATGAGAAGGCTTGGATTCGGTTTGCCTGATAGGTTTTGTAAACACCTGCAGGCAGTTCTAGCAGAGCAGAGCATGCGCTGCAGGGCACCGAACACAGGCACGCATCAGCGCCTAAAAACCTCCTCACAACATGGCGAAGAGAGGACCCGGATTCGGTTTTCCTGATTGATAGGACTTGTAAGAGCCTGTGGCAGCTCTAGCAAGTAGAGCAGAGTGTGTGCCGCGGGACACCGAAGACAGGCGCGTATCAACGCCAAAAATAAAAAGAAAGGGGGATCTGTGGGGAGCAAACCGGACTAGACTGTTACTGGAATTAAGACTTATTCTATGCATCTGCTCTCCCACAATATGGCGCTGGGAGAGAAGTAAACAGCTTCCGCACAGCTGCCTCCAGTTCAACCAATTAACTGTAGGACTTGCTCCTGATTGGAGAGCAGCGTACTCAGCCGAGTTGGGATTGGCGGAGGAGGACTATAAAGGAGGAGAGAGACGGCATGCACCAGGAACATCTATGGGGAACATCTAAGGGAACCCGTGCAGCCCCCAAGAAAGCCGGCCGGCGGTGTGCCGCTCCCCTGCGGAAGTGGGGAATGTGGCCAGGGGGAACTGCCCTTCCACGGAGGTGGAAGGGATAGTAGCCAACCCGGGAAGAACCAGCAGCAAACCCGGGGAGGGCCGAGCAGACGAAAGAACAGCGCAGGGTCCTGTGTCGTTCCTCCACGAAGAGGGGGAGCGACATAATGGTGCCGTGACTCGGATATGAAGCCTAGGCAGGGTTTAGTGTCGTTCCCCCACGAAGAGGGGGAGCGACAGGTAAATTACATCAGATTTAGCAAACATTTAAAGGTAACTTTTAACTGCAGAATTTTAGAATCAGAGTGGATTGTCAAGACTATCTAAACTATCTCTAATTTTACTAAAGAGAAAAATGGAACCTAAAACATAGAAGGCCTGCAGTAGGGCAGGATCCCCGTTCTCATGAGCGCCGCTTTACTCTTTTTCAGTGAGAGGTGATGATGAGTGGCTAGAAAAAGTGCTTCTGTCATTTGCACACATCTTGGATGGTCACAATCGGTGTATCACAATGTAGTATGCCACCCAAACACTTGTTTTTTATAGAAATTGGCAAATTTTTAAAACACTCCTTTTTTCTTTTCTTTTTGCTCTCAATCAACATATGCAAAATAATACTGAGCTGCCTATGTCCTGATGCCTTCAGGCCCAGTACATATAATATCATGGTAACGTCCCATTCAACCTTGCTTCCTGTTGTTCTGATTTGAAAGCAAACACAAGGCAAGGATGTCATTGTTAAGTTCTGTGTGAAATAAGACTTTCCCACCATTGAACTGCAGGTGCTAAAGAAGATTCCTGGAAAACTTCATGCCTCTCCAAGGTCTTACGAGAAACCTGGTTCCAATCATGTCTCTTTCAATTTTGGATAAAATATTTAACTTCAGGCTTATGTTTTTTTAATGACAGTGAGAGGGAGAGAGACAGAAAAGTCTTCTTTCTAACCACTGATTCAGTCCCTAAATACCCACATGGCCAGAGCTGGGCCTCTTTGAAGCCAGGAGCCAGGAGCTTCATCTGAATCTCCTACACTGTTACAGAGGCCCATGCACTTAGGCCATCTTCTATTGCTTTCCCAGGCCATAGCAGAGAGCTGGATCAGAAGAGGAGCAGCAGAGACTAGAACCGGTGCCACAGGATGCTGGTGGGATGCTGGTGCCACAGGCAGAGGATCTACTGTGCCACAGAGCCAGTCCCTAGATTTTTTTTTTTATTTTTTTTATTTTTTGACAGGCAGAGTGGACAGTGAGAGAGAAAGACAGAGAGAAAGGTCTTCCTTTGCCGTTGGTTCACCCTCCGATGGCCGCCGCGGCCGGCGCGCTGCGGCCGGCGCACCGCGCTGATCCAATGGCAGGAGCCAGGAGCCAGGTGCTTCTCCTGGTCTCCCATGGGGTGCAGGGCCCAAGCACCTGGGCCATCCTCCACTGCACTCCCTGGCCACAGCAGAGGGCTGGCCTGGAAGAGGGGCAACCGGGACAGAATCCGGCGCCCCGACCGGGACTAGAACCCGGTGTGCCGGCGCCGCTAGGCGGAGGATTAGCCTAGTGAGCCGCGGCACCAGCCCAGTCCCTAGATTTATAATTATTATTTTTTAAAAAAGCTTTCCACCTATAACATGGAGAAAAATATTTGTAACATTTTTCAAAAGATCTTTGTGGGAATAAAACTTGGTAATACTTATGAAAATACTTTGTACAGTATAGAATACAAAAGTGTTAGTTTTAGTCTCTGTCTAGTAATGATAGAGATATTAATTGGTAAAACCTATACAAAATAATTTTAATATGAAGAACCCTAAATATATATAATTTGCTTTGACTTAACTATTCCACTTTTAAGAATCTATTCTAAAGATATAATCAAAGGTATGACTAAAAGTATACATATAAAGTCATTGATATCAAAGTTGCTAGTTTTAGCAAAAACAAAGAAAAGCAGATGAATCTGGAAACAATTACCAAAACTAAAAAAATCATTCAACCCAGTTATGAAATCATACAGTGATCAAAAATCATGTCTTCAAAAATTAAATTATACTACTACCGAAAGTGTACTCTATAATATTAGTAAAGCAAGCAAAACAGGAAATTGTATTAATAATATGATTATAAATATACATTATAAGTAGATGTGTGGGTGGAAAGGAATTATAATAATGGTAACATAAGTTACATATTTATCTCAGGACATTCAAATTATGAGACATTTATAGTTTATTATACTTCTCTATTCTTCTCAATTTTCTATAATCAACTTATCTTATAGTCATAAGTAGGTATTAAGAATATTCAATGATTAAAAAAATTCCACAAGGATGTATTTTCAGTAACACCTTTAAAAGCTTTAAACACAATTATAATTACTATTCATCAAAGGCCCCAATATATATGCCAAGCATTGTGCTGAGTATTTTACACGTGCTGTTTCCAAAGTCTGTAAGGTAAGTACTATAACTTGATATGTGAAAAAACATATATCAATTTAAGCATTTTGTCCAAGGACACAGTATTATTAAATGGTAAAAGCCTCACTATTCTGGTCCGTATGGTTCCAAAACATATTTGTTTAACTACTATATTTTCTCAAGTAATAAAATAGCAGAATGTGTGATTAACATGTTCTTCACAATAATTTACTCAGATTAAGAATAATATGTAGGAAAAGCAATTCTACATTCCTTATTTTCAATGAATATATGGTTTATATGGAAAAAATACACAAATAAACAATTCATGTACTACATAGGAAGACTGATACAGCAACATGAATATTAATATATATCTTATATATTATACTGAATACATAATAAACACATAAAACATGTTATATAATACAAAATAATATATGCTTTCCTATTAACACTAACTAATATATTATGTTATACATACATTTCCATCATATATAGAAAGGGGAGGTAATGTAGCCTGATGTTGAAAACATGAGTTAGGGAGTCAGGAAGAGCTAAGTGGAAATCCTGGCTCTATTGTTTAATTCGAGAATCTAGACAACTTCTCTTTGAAAAGCTTCAAGGCAATGGTAGCAACAATAATACTTTACTCATTGGATGTGGGAATATTCAATGAGATAACAGATGTAAGGCAGTTAATATCAGTAACAGAGTGACTCGTGCAACATTTCAGATTTTTTGCTTACTGTTGAATGGGATTTCTGTTTGTTCTCTTGTGTCTTTGAATTTTTCACATTTACTGACTGTTGTTTCTATTCTTACCACATCGGAAGTATCACGCTAAAGTACCATGAACCGCCAGTCTGTTCCCCCAGAGTTGTGGTTGTGGTAAAAAGAGCTCCCAAGGGGGCTTACGTTGTGCTGCGATGCCAGCATCCCATATGGGTGCTGGTTCCTGTCTCAACTGCTCCACTTCCGATTCAGCTCGCTGCTAATGGCCTGGGAAAGGCAGCAGACGATAGCCCAAGTGCTTGGGCTCCTGCCACCCATGTGGGAGGCCCGGATGAAGCTCGTGGCTCCTGACCTCAGCCTGGCCTGAGACTGCCATCGTGGCAATCTGGAGAGTGAACCAGAAAGTGGAAGATATTTCTCTTCCTCACCCTCTGCCATAACTATGTCTTTAAAATCAGTAAATGTTAATAAATAAATAAATAAAGAAGAGCGCGCACGGTTGACCAGGTACAGCTCTGAAGCCTAGGGAAGCAGCAGGCTAATGTGTGTGCTGTCCCTTGAGCTTTCAATGACTAAAGAAGCACTCAGCTCAGGTCCCTGAGTTCAGCCCGTCACACCTCCTCCTTGTAAGACAAAGGTTTCACTTACTTACACAGGGCAAAGGGAGGGTGACCAGGAGGCCCATTAAAAAAAGAAACAAATTTTGGGGGCTATTACTGCAATTATCCTGAAATCTTAAGAAATAAGGAAAAGTAGATTTTAATATTTATTGGCCTAGACAGGAAAACAGAGCTGATAGCAACACACTTATTAAAGAATTGGTTCTTCCCCAATACTCTCCCATATGTTTATGAAGAAAACCTATGTACCCAGATAATTAATCCACATAAGAAAATATTTTCAGATAAATAAGACTTATCTCTGTGTGATCTCTGCACTATAATTTGTTTTTAAAAACTTTCTATATATTTCTGTTTAAATTCTTAAAAAGAATCTAGTAAATCCAAGTAATATATATAGCACATTTTTTGCAGAATAAATATAATGAATTATTTTTCTTAATTCAAAATTACTTTATGCAATCTTCATCATTTATATGCAAGGTTAAACAATGGAGTGAATATTGATGTTCTCACGAAGTGTTGTCTTATTATAAGGATTTGTTGCTATACTACATGGCCTCATGTGACTCCTGTATGTGACTAATTATATTCATTTTTTAAAGTCATATTAGCTCTTGCTTCCTCCTTTTTGTTTCCACTGTCAATTCATGCCTCCAATTTTTCTGCTTCTGATCTGAAAGGACTAGCATCTGGCTTTCAAGAAAATCCAGAGAACAGAATCTGAGCAAGAACTTAAGAGATTTGCTTCATTACCCAGCATTTACAATATCCATTATTTCCAGACTTCAAAAAAAATGCTTATATATAAAGTCTCAATTATTTCCAAGTGCTTGTAAATAGTTGAAATTACTAAGTTAGTGACCCCTAAGTTTCTTTGAAAGAGAGTAAAGAATTGTGTTGTGTATATTAAGAACTAAAAACACTTCAAGGCAAGCATTAGGCACATAGAAATGGCAGTTCCTTAGGCTATATTACCAAGATGCTATTTAAATATTAAAGAAGGAAATGACTGTCCCAAACATTTGATTCCACTTCTAAAGATATGAAGTTTAAAGCTTTTGCTGAGAGATTCTCCTCTCCTCCTGTCATCCCAGCTAATGAGCAAAAGGACAGCTGGTAGGAGGCCTTTGCAAATATGCCTCTCCCCTTATGTTACATTAGCCCCAGGAGTTAGCCTGTCTTCAGGTTACAAGGAATAGTCTTTGGTCGAATCCCTGGATGTGTGGAAAAGATAACATTGACAAAAATAACAATATTTGAAATGATGCTGGGAAGAAAGGCCTTTCTTGAAATTTTAGATTCAGAAAGCAGTAAAACAACACATATCCTTCCTGGATCCCAAGAGTTAGCATAGCGAATGAAACACCCCATTCATAGGACTGCATGGTTTTGCTTTCAGAAGTTGGTGTCTCATACTAAAGCATTCCTTTCTGGCAAGAGACGAATAGCTTTAAACTCAGCAAAAGAAAAGTGCCTACAAATATGGAGTCATTCATATTTGACAACCTAAGATTTCTAAAAAGGGACAAATGGAAAATCTACTCTGCTACAGCGACTTTATGCTTCTGTGACTGTAGTTTGCAAAGAAAAAAGGCACATACATGTTCATTCATCACTCAGTCCCAAAAGACATCTCCACATGTTTTCCTCTATGGGGCCTCCTTGCATGCTGCATTGTGGAAGAGCTAAGTGAGAGCAGACTTTTCAGCCATGTACAAGTCTTCCATAGAAACAGACTGGAGAGTGCAGCCTGCACAGGAGCACGGAGGCCATGATTCAAGGGAGAAGTTCTGTGCCCACCCCATGGGACTCAACTTCTTCCCACACTTCACCAACTTGCCATAGATACCAAACTGAATCATAGCCACATTTTTAACCGTTCCCAAATAAAGTTCCATGGGGATGCCATGACATAAAAATGTGGTAATAAAGATCTCTGACCTGTGTGATAGGGTGGGAAACGGTAGACTGAATCTCTAAGGACAGAAAGAGACCACGCAGGTAGGTGATAAGGATAAAACCATACATGGTTCCTAGCCACTAGGAGTTTAAGTTTCACAAATACTTTCGAAACTCCAGTCACATCAGACTGAGAACACAATGCACATGTAGCTCAATGCTCCATTTAGTAGTAAAAAGAATTCTAATCTTTCTTAGGAAAAGGACTTCTTTCCTTGGGTTCTTATTAGTTGACTTAAAACAACCAAGCAATTTGTAATGGAGAAAACAAACAGATCATTGAAGAAACAAACTATATCACTTATATCACAGCTTGCTCTATCAGACCTTATTGCTGGTATTATTCTGGAATTTTCTCGTAGATAATATCTGATTGAACTAGTGCTTTTTACTGAAACACAGGGCCGTGATTATAATATACAGATTTCCAAAACCACCTAGGTAATTATAGTCCTGCATAGCAGAGACTGTTCTTTATCCTCTCCAAAGGAAGTTTCATTATCCCTGTATTATCTTGCATACAGAAAGAATTTCCTGAAGGTGACCTTTTTGTAGGTGGTAACCATAGTAACAGATTTCCAGCTGCTCACACTCTGACACCAACTGTGCACTGTGAATGTTCCAGGGATGCTCAGGATTGATGTTTTGGGTTGCCCTCCAGAGACAGAAGCTGCATAAATACTCATCCATTTGAGAGCAAGATGTTAAAAGAAACTGAAAGCCATATTCCCTGATCCCTTGCTAATCAGAAAGAAATAATTTTCCCCAAGATCTCAATAATACACTGACTTGGTGACTATCAAAGTACAAATAAAAGGTGTGGATCTTTCAGAGATAGTGGAAAAATAAAATTTGTTCTTTACATTACTGTTAAATAGGGCATTCAACAGATCAGGGAATGAGCAAGGGACATTCCTTTGTGGTATATTCTTTGAGTCAATGCACCTCTGAATGTCCTGAAAGCTATAATGGGAGTTGCATGCTCTCGTCAGTGGGGAACTGGCATAGCTGTGTAATCTAAGAAACTGTGGAATCAGCACTTCATTCAGAAAGGGTTGGAAAACTTTCGAGGTAATAGGGAACTTGGAAGGTACAGCTGTCGACTAAAATCAGTTAGTAAAACACCAGAATGGAGGATTCAAGTAGGAGGTCATTACAGACCAAATGAAAATGCTAGCCCCTTGACCATGAGTGTTGAGAGCACTTTCTAATATCTATATAAGTGAAATGTTGCAAAGGGTCTGTGTTACCCTTGTTTCCTTAATTTTTAGAGATTGCTTCATTTATTCTCAATAAGTAAGTTTATCTCTGGCCTTCTTTATAAACAAAAAGACTGAAATTCCTCATGTTTTTGTCTGAGACATTTATTGAGGATGCCAAGAAATTTTCAGACTTAATCCAAGGTCTTCTCTTCGAAACACAGTAGTGATTCAATTGTTTTTGATACAACCATACTTCCTCTCTGGGTAATTTTTAGGTTTTTTGTTCCACATTAATAAATGCATTTGCCTGTGCACTGTTACCATTTCTATCCTCACAAAATAATTTGACACAGACCAGGTTTTGCCCATTGGGTCATTTTTCAAGCTGCAACTTTGTTGAGGTTGATTTGTTCTGAGAGGAGGAACGTTGTGGGAGCAAGAGGCGCAGAGTCACCACACAGACACCAGGGGTCGGGTGAAAGTGGGCCTGAGGCAAGCAGCCTGCAGACTCGTTTATTTCAAGTTGCTACAGCAGCTTATATAGCCATGGCAGCCAATCCGGTCAAGGGCAGTGTATGCCCTAACCAATCACACCCGGTTGCCAGGCAGTTTCCAAAGCCATCCAATCACAGCCTGTTGCCAGTCAGGCTCTGTTGCCAGGCAGATTCTGAAACCATCCAATCACAGTCTGTTGCCAGGCAGGCTCCGTTGTCATGTAGTTTCTGAAGCCATCCAATCACGGCCTGTTGTCAGTCAGGCTCCATTGTCATGTGGTTTCCAAAGTCATCCAATCACGGCCTGTTTCCAGGCAGTTTCTGTTGCCAGCGGCCGTCTTGGCATGGCCTTCTCATTCCACCACACAACTTGCTTTTTAATCATTGCTCATTATTGTATCCTGGACCTTGCATTTTTACCAGCTTGTACTTCGGTTCACTGCTATTCAAAGTTTCTCAAAATGTGATTCACCGTGAGACCCATGTAAGGTTACAAGAAATGACACATTAAAAAAATACTCATTGTGAAATACCAACTTAAGAATTGTAACACTATTTTTGTTTTTTATAATTTTTATTTAATAAATATAAATTTCCAAAGAACAACTTTTGGATTATAGTGGCTTTTTCCCCCATAACTACCCTCCCACACACAACCATCCCATCTCCTTCTCCCTCTCCCATCCCATTCCTCATCAAGATTCATTTTCAATTATCTTTATATACAGAAGATGTACTTAATATTTGCTAAGTAAAGATTTCAACAGACTGCACCCACACAGACACATAAAGTATAGAGTACTGTTTTAGCAGTAGTTTTACCATTAATTCACATAGTACAACACATTAAGGACAGAGATCCTACATGAGGAATAAGTGCACAGTGACTCCTGTTGTTGACTTAAGAATTGACACTCTTATTTATGACGTCAGTAATCGACCGAGGCTTTTGTCATGAGCTGCCAAGGCTATGGAAGCCTTTGAGTTCGCCAACTCCAATCTTATTTAGACAGGGCCATAGTCAAAGTGGAAGTTCTCTCCTCCCTTTAGAAAAAGGTACCTCCTTCTTTGATGGTCCGTTCTTTCTACTGGGATCTCACAGAGATCTTTCATTTAGGTTTTGTTTTTGGGTTTTGTGTTGTTTTTTTTTTTTTTTTTTTTTTTTTGCCACAGTGTCTTCGCTTTCCATGCCTGAAATACTCATATGGGCTCTTCAGCCAGATCTGAATGCCTTAAGGGCCGATTCTGAGGTCAGAGTGCTGTTTGGGACATCTGCCATTCTATGAGTCTGCAGTGTATCCCACTTCCTATGTTGGATTGTTCTCTCTTTAATTCTATCAGTTAGTATTAGCAAACACTAGTCTTGTTTATGTGATCCCTTTCACACTTAATCCTATCCTTATTATCAATTATGAACTGAAACTGATCACTTTGACTAGTGAGATGGCATTGGTACATGCCACCTTGATGGGACTGAATTGGAATCCCCTGGCACGTTTCTAACTCTACCATCAGGGGTAAGTCCGGGTGAGCATGTGCCGAACTGTACATCTCCTCCCTCTCTTATTCCCACTCTTATATTTAACAGCGATCACTTTTCAGTTAAATTTAAACACCTAAGAATAATTGTGTGTTAATTAAAGAGTTCAACAAATAGTAAACCCTATTTTTGAAAAATATCTTTTAACTTCTTAGTTTTCTTAGCCAAAGTTCTACATTTTAAAATGTCAAAACAATCTTGTAAGACTACTATCAAAATAGAGCACAAATTTTAAAGTTCTCATATAATAAACATATTTGTCCTTAGACCTCGTGTGAGAAACACTTAACCAGGCCAAGCAGATGCATGGAGTTGAGATCAATAGAAGACGTATTAACTTCAAGATGGTGAATGGAAATGGATAGTGAGAAAGAGAAGAAGACATGAATATAACAAGGCCTACATTTGTAATCTGATGTTATCATATGGATGTGCCTGTTTATTTGAGATAACAGACTTTGTAATTGATACCCAAATTGTAATCATGAAAGAACCCTTCAAACATTTGGTCACAACTGGTGGTCCTAGCTGATGGGTCTCAGGTTTCACTGTGGCCATTGTACAATAGGGTGGAAGCTGCAGCTATAAGAGGTTGCATTTTTTTAGCTATTTTTTTTATTTTTTGTTTTGTTTTTTAGTTTTTAACAGATTCAGTGTAGCTCATAGATACAATTCTAAGAATGTAATGATATTGCCTTCCTCCTTTCCTCACCATTTTTTTTTTTTGGTTAGTTTTTTCAGATAACAAATTTTTAATTTACATTACAGTCAAGGGCTTGATGCTGTACCAAATAAAAGTTTAACAAATAAAAACAAACAGATGCTAGTTTATTAAGAATATAAGCAGGGTTATAAACAATAGCCCTGTATTTTTCCTAGAAACCTTTTATTTAAGGCATACAAACTTCATGCATTTCATAAATACAACTTTTGGAGCATAGTGATTCTTCAAACCTTACCTGCCCTCCCACCCACACTCCTACCCTTCTTCCTCCTCTTTCTCCTATTTCCATTCTTATTTTTTACTAATATCTATTGCCAATTAACTTTATACACATAAGATTAAATGTATAATAAGAGTTCAACAAATAGTATGAACAAAAAACTGTTTCTCAACAATCGAATCAATGACTGTTCAAAGTCATCACAACTCAAAGTGTCAATTTGACTTCTAAAGATTACTTTTTAGGTGCTCTATTAGTTCTCTATTAGGGAGAAGATATGATATTTGTCCATTTGGGAATGGCTGATTTTACTAAGTATAATGTTTTCCAGTTACAACCATTTTGTTGCAAACAACAGTATTTCTTTTGTTATCACTGTATAGTATTCCATGATATACATATCCCATAATTTCTTTCTCCAGTCTTCAGCTTTTGGACCTTTGGGTGGATTCCTTATCTTAGCTATTGTTAATTGAGCTGCAATGAACATGAGGGTACAGATAACTCTTTCAGATGCTGATTTAATTTCCTTTGGATAAATTCCCAGGATTGAGATGGCTGGCTCATATGGCAGGGTCTATGTTCATATTTCTGAGGTATCTCCATACTGTCTTCCACAGTGGCCATACCAATTTGTACTCCCACAAACAGTGGGGTATCTTTTTCCCCACATCCTCACCATTGCTTGTTGTTTGTTGATTTCCATATGAAAGCCATTCTAATGGTGGTGAGGTGAAACCTCACTGTGGTTTTGATTTGCATTTTCCTGATTGGTGATCTTAAGTACTTTTTCATTTGTCTATTAGCCACTTTGATTTCCACTTTCAAAACACTCCTGTTTAAATCCTTTGCCAATTTTAACTGGGTTGTTGGTTTTGTTTTTGTGCAGTTTAATGAGCTCCTTATATATTCTTGTTATTAATCCTTTATCAGTTGTATACTTTGCAAATAAATTCTCCCATTCTGTTGGCAGCCTCTTCACTTTGCTGAACATTTCTTTTGCAGTGCAGAAACTTCTCAATTTAACATAATCCCATTTGTCAAATTTGGCTTTGATTTCCTGTGCCTCTGGGGTTTTATCCAAGCATTCTTTGCCTGTGCCAATGTCTTGCAAATTTCCCAAATGTTCTAAATGTTCTCTAATAATTTGATAATATCGGGACATAGATTTAGGTCTTTAATCTATTTTGAGTGGATTTTTGTATAAAGTGTAAGGGAGGGTCTTGCTTCATACTTCTGCATGTGGAGATCTATTTTTCCCAGCACCATTTGTTGAAGAGACTGTCCTTGATCCAAGGATTGATTTTAGTAACTTTGCTGACGATAAGTTGGTTTGTAGATGTGTGGGTTGATTTCTATAGTTTCTATCCTGTTCCATTTTTTATCCATCTGCTTCTGTACCAGTACCATGCTGTTTTGATTATAACTGCCCTGTAGCATGGCTTGAAATCTGGTATTGTGATACACCCAGCTTTGTTTTTGTTGTGTAAGATTGCTTTAGATATTTGGGGTCTCCTGTATTTCTATATGAATTTCAGCATTGTTTTTTCTATACCTGAGAACAATGTACTTGGTATTTTGATTAGTACTGGTATTGCACTGAATCTATAAATTTCTTTAGGCAGTATGTACTTTAGGCAGTATGATGATATTCATTCTTCCAGTCCATGAACATGGGAGATTTTTCCATTTTTGTGTGTCTTCTCCTATTTCTTCTGTAAGGTTTTAAATAATCATTGTAGAGATCTTTGACATCCTTGGTTAAATTTATTCCAAGGAATTAGCTGTTTTTATAGCTATTGTGAATGGGATTGAATTAGAAGTTCTTTCTCAGCCATGACATTGTGTATACAAAGGCTACTGACTTTTGTGTGTTGACTTTATTTCCTGCCACTTTGCCGAACTATTTTATGAACTGCAATAGTCTTGTAGTGGTGTCTTTTGGATCCATTATATATAGAATCATGTCATGTGCAAATAAGGATAGTTTGACTGACTCCTTCCAACTTGTATCACATTTATTTATTTATTTATTTATTTTTGCCTAATGGCTCTGGCTAGAACTTCTAGGACAACACTGAATAGCAATGGTGAGAGTGGCCATCCTTATCTGTTCAACTCCTAGTGCAAATGCTCCCAACCTTTCTCCATTCAATAAGATGATGGCTGTGGGTTTGTCATAAATTGCCTTGATTCTTTTGAGGAACCTTCCTTCTATATGAAATTTGCTTAAAGTTTTCATCATGAAAGGATGTTGTATTTTATCAAATGCCATCTCTGCATCTATTGAGATAATCATATGATTTTTGTTTTTCAGTTTGTTAATGTGATGTATCACATTGATTGATTTGAGAATTGTGAACCATCCCTGCATACCAGGGATAAATCCCACTTGGTTGGTTGGGGTGAATGATCTTTCTGATGTGTGTTAGTTTGGATTTATTGAGGAATTTTGCATCTACATGCAGCAGAGAAATTGATCTGTAGTTCTCTTTCCCTGTTGTATCTCTTTCAGGTTTAGGAATTAAGGTGATGCTGGCTTCAAAGGAGGAGTTTGAGAGGATTCCCTCTTTCAACAGTTTTGAATAACTTGAGAAGAATTGAATTAGTTATTTAAATTTATGCTAGAATTCAGCAGTGATGCCATCTGTTTCTGTTTTTGTTGTTGTTGTTGTTGTTGTTGGAAGGGTCCTTATTACTAATTCTTATTCTCTGTTGGTTATTGGTCTATGTTTTCTATGTCATCATGGCTCAATGTAGATAGGTTGCATGTGTCAAGGAATCTATCCATTTCTTTTAGGTTTCCAAGTTTGTAGACATATAGCTCTTTGTAGTAATTTCCAATGATAAATAGTTAGTTCTGTGGTGTCTGTTGTTACATTTCCTTTTTCATCTCTAATTTTATTGATGTGAGCCTTCTCCCACTTTTTTTGGTTAGTTGGTCAATAGTGTGTCAATTTTGTTTATTTTTTCAAAAAAAGCAGCTCTTCATTTCACTGATATTCTGTGTTTTTGTTTCAATTTTGTTTATTTCTTCTCTAATTTCAATTATTTATTTTCTCCTACTAATTTTGGGTTTGACTGCTGTTGTTTTTCTAGATTCTTGACATGAAGTGATAGCTCATTCATTTGGTGCCTTTCCAATTTCTTGTTCCAGGCACCAATTGATCAAACTCTCCAAAGTAAAACATAAAGAAAAGATCTAAAAGGTGTATGAGAGAAATGCCAGATTATTTTCAGAGGATGTCCAATTAGACTCACAGCATACTTCTCATAAGAAACCCAACAGGCTAGAGGAGAATGACAAGATATAGTCCAAGTCCCAGGAGAAAGAAACTGTCAACCCAGAATATTGTACCCTGCAAAACTCTCATTTATAAATGAAGGTAAAATAAAGACCTCCATAACAAACAGAAATTTAAAGAATTTGTCACCACACATCTAGTCTTACAAAAGATGTTTAAGGATGTTCTACATGCAGAAACACAGTAACATGGTCATCAATATGAAAGAAAATGAGGGCAGAAAATCTCCCCGTAAAGGCACAAAGGAAATCCAAAGTAATCAATAGGAATATTTATGGAAAAGCAGATGAGCCAAGTGGTTACTTATCAATTGTTACCTAGAATGTAAATGGCTTCCTGTTCTCCAGTGAAAAGATGCAGGCTGGCAGAATGGATTAAAATAACAAAACTCATCTCTTTGCTGCCTACCAGAAACACATCTCACCAACAAAGATACATGCAGACTAAAAGAGAAAGAATGGAAAAAGATATTCCATACTAACAGAAACCAAAAAAGGGCTGGTGTAGCCATCCTAATATATAAAATAGACTTTGATACAAAAACTGTTGGCCGGCGCCACGGCTCAATAGGTTAATCCTCTGCCTTGCGGCGCCGGCACACCTGGTTCTAGTCCCAGTCGGGGTGCCGGATTCTGTCCCAGTTGCCCCTCTTTCAGGCCAGCTCTCTGCTGTGGCCCGAGAGTGCAGTGGAGGATGGCCCAAGTGCTTGGGCCCTGCACCCCATGGGAGACCAGGATAAGTACCTGGCTCCTGCCGTCGGATCAGTGCGGTGTGCCGGCCGCAGTACGCCAGCTGCAGCGGCCATTGGAGGGTGAACCAATGGCAAAGGAAGACCTTTCTCTCTGTCTCTCTCTCTCTCTCACTGTCCACTCTGCCTGTCAAAAAAAAATTTAAAAAAACTGTTAAAAGAGACCAAGAAGGGCACTATGTAATGATTAAGGGATCAATTCAACTAGAAGAGGTGACAATAAAAACATATATACACACCTAATTACAGGGCACCTGCCTATTTAAAATAAATGTTAATGAATCTAAAGGAAGACATAGATTCCCATACAATAGTAATGGGGATCTCCAATACCCCATCTTCAGCAATGGACAGATCAACCAGACAGAAAATCAGCAAGGAACAACAAAGTTAATTGACACTATAGATGAAATGGAAGTAACAAATACCTACAGAACTTTTTATCCTACAGTTGCAGAATACACATTCTTCTAACCAATGCATGGAGCATGGATTGACCACCTACTAGGCAATAAAGCAAGTCTCAGCAAATTAAAAAAAAAAAACAACACTGAAATCATAGTATGCATATTCTCTTACCCCAATAGGATGAAGCTGGAAATCAACAACTCAAGAATCTCTAGAACATATGTACACACATATGTAAACACATATAAACAACATGTTCCTGAATCAACAGTGAGTTGATATCAAAATTTACAGAATTCAGCAAAAGCAGTATTAAGAAAAAAGTTTATAGAAATTGGTGCCTACATCAAGAAATGAGAAAGGCACCAAAAAATGAGCTATTGACTAACCCAAAAGAGGGGGTGGTCCTAGAAGATCATTCATAATAGCAAGGAGCCCAGGTCCAGCATTGTAGCATAATGGATTACGTTGATGCTTGCAATGCCAGCATCCCATATGCTGGTTGGAGACCTGGATGCTCTACTTCCGATCCAGCTCCCTGCTGATATCCTGGAAAAGCAGTAATAGATTGTCCAAGGGCTTGTGCCTCTGCACCCATGTGGGAGACCCACAGAAAGCTCCTGGCTCACAGCTTTGGACTGGCCCAGCTCTGGCCATTACAGCGATTTGGGGAGTGAATCAGCAGACGGAAGATTCATTCTCTCTCTGTCTGTCTCTCTTTTGGAACATCAAATAAAAATAAAAATAAATATTTTAAAAAAGAGACAGCCTAGGCCTAGTGTTTGATTACAGCTCTTGAAGACAAAATGTGGAAGAACTAGAATTCAGACTAGGAACGTGAGGAAGAAAAGACTATCACAAATGTTCAAGAGAAAAGAGGCTGAGTCCTGTGGCAGCTGGAGTAAGCTGCTAACAGAAGCACACTCTGGGATGTTTCAAGTTATTATGTTCTGGACCCTCTCCTTTGTCTCCCACCTTTGATGCAAGCTCCTACACTTCAAAAGCTAGTAGAAGCTGTACCTTAGCAAATAAAGCAAGAGAGTGATTGATTCAAGTTCCACAAATGGCAAAGGCACTAGAGCCCAAGGTCAAGTGGGCGATGGAGCCAAGAAGAGAGGAAAGCTGGTGCTTGGACCACCCTCAGGTAGGCGACCCATTGAATGCCCTATCTAATTGTGCCAGAGAAGGTGGCCTGGAAGATAGAAGGTAGCTTAGGTGCTCTGATTATACTCTAATAGGGGCTGTCCCTGCAGCAGACAGCGGGGTCACAAAGGGATAGTCCTTAAACAATTTTCATTTCAACAACAGTCCCAGAAACATATTCACCTCAAACCCATGAGCAACTTCCAAGATTTTTAGTCTCTCTTTCCTTGCCATACAGATCATAAACTTTAATTATAAATGTCTGCTCTGGCTTCAACAACTTGTTTTTAGTATTTTTCACTTCTGCCAATGCCTCACCCATGCTCAGCCCTAGTCTGCCATGCAGCCTACTTCCCACTGGCCCCAAGCCACAGGTCTATGGCAGCTGCTACTGCCTGTGAACATCTGGCCAAATGCTCCTACCAGGAGCACAAACCCACTTGGCATGGATGCTGACAAGATAGGGACTTCTTTTTTGGTCTGTGGGTGGATATGTTTTCTTTCCTATCTCCTCTCCTCTTTCCTTCTCTGTCTTTTATTCTGTCTCTCACTTCACTCTTCTCCTTCTCTTTCTCCTTCTTTCTCCTCCTCCTCCTTCTCTCTCTCCTTCTTCCTTCTTGTTCTTCTCCTTCTCCTTCTCCCCCTCCCTCCTCTTCCTCCTTCTTTTATCTTTCTCCTCCTTCTCCTTCCCCCCATCCCTGTTCCCAGTATCTTACCACGTCATAAAACAAACACATGTCTCCCTAGATCCTCTAACAGTTTGTTAGGCATATGTTACTCAGGGAAATACTGCCAATCAGATGTGGTAGTAGTGAAAAGACAAAGCAATGGATAAATTCTTTAGAGAATATTATGTCTGAAATTGAGATTCTTGCAATTAATCCTCCCACAATCCCTTGCCCATAAATGCTGGGATAACTAATTACACCATTCCTGTTCAACCAAAGAACCCTGCTTAGTTTTAACTGCACACATACATACCAAGTGTGACTTTTGCATACAATGATTGTCTTTAGTACAGTAAGCACTTAGGCAAAACTGCTCTTTCTTTTGCTTGCCCTTTAGACATTAAGAGTTCAATTTTAGGGTAGAATACTGCATATACCTTTAAAAAATCACTTCACACTGTATATCAGGATATCTAGCTGCTCACTGTAATCAGTGATTGCTAACCAATGACTGGCTGCCAGACCCCCATCCTCAGAAGGTATTATCTCTCAGTTGGCACCTCCTTGATGTAACCAAAAGGCCATCACACCACTCTATCAGGCAAGATGTTTCTATGTACTATAGGATCAGTGAAGCCATAATCATGAGCCCAGTGCTACACATCCTCTGCTGTAGAAGAGGTGAATTGATCCAAGGCAATGTTGTGCTATATATATTATATATATTCAAATCTCTGTTAAGTCTTCAGATAGTAGTGCTGGGAACAGGCTCTGTGGACAAGCAAAAGCAAATTCATACCCTCAATATGTGTAGACAACTGTAGAAGTGGATAGCTTCCTTTTCCAGGGTAAAAGAAGTCCAAAGTAGGAGTAGACCTTGTGGCTTAATGAGTTAAGCCTCACCTGCGATGCTGGCATTCCACATGGGAACCAGTTCAAGTCCTGGCTGCTCCACTTCCAATCCAGTCCCATACCAATGAGCCTTAGAAAGAAGCTGAAGATAATGCAAGTGCCTGGGCTCCTATACCCACATGGGAAACCCGGATGAACTTCCTGGCTCCTGGCTTCAGACTGATCCAGCTCTGGCAGTTGCAGCCATTTGGGGAGTGAACCAGTGGATGGATGCTCGTTCATTCATTCTCTCTTTCTCTCTCTCTCTCTTTCTCTCCTCTCTCTCCTCTCTCTTTTGTAACTCTGCCTTTCAAATAAATAAATCTTTAAAAAATTATGTAATACTCCTACAGTTTTAGTGTTCTGTGATTATTTTAAAATTTACTGTTTATGGGTATGTTAACGTGCATGCCCTATTGCAGAGCTCTTTCTTGTTCTAGTCTTCACTCAAAGCAACCACCCAAATAATTTTTCAGCAAATGGGTCTGAAAAATATCCCAAGTATGAAATACGTAGCTTTCAGATCCCAAGAGGAATAGCATGTATCATGTTTTTTTCCTAATGAGAGGAAGAGTAAAATGAAACAATGTGTCATTAATTTGAAGGGTATGCCCCCAATATACACTAGAATCCTGAATTCCTAAACATATTGTTGATCTAACCAGTCCTTGTATATTCATAGTGTTTATCTCCCACGTTCCAAAATGGTGTGTCTTAAGAACTCTAATCAAGAAGATGTCAATATAGAAGGCCAATAGGAATGTTCAGAAAGTCCAATTCTCTCATAAGAGAAGTAACATAGCCCTGAGGTGTCCAACTTGAATGTCATCTTGGACACTCCCCTCATCCTGAAATACTGAATTCAGCTCCCTGGCCACAGCCAGCACATGCCTCTGGGTATTACTCCACTAATCCACAGAGGATTAGTCCAAAGATAAAAACATCACATGAAAAAGAAAAGTATCTCCACAAATTCCTAAAAATAAACATAGTAATTCAAGAAATAAGAATAAGGCATAAGTCCCCAAAGGAACACAGTACTTCAATACTTGAATGTGAAAATGAAGAGATTGAAGAAATGCTGGAAATGGAATTCAAAAAATTGATTGTAGGGTTACTTAGAAGTACAAAGCAGTCAATCCACGAATTAAAGAAATCCATACATGACAAAATGAAAATTTTTTACAAGGAAATTGAGATTTTAAAATAAAATCTTGGAAATGAAGAATTCAATATATCAAATAAAAATGAGGTAGGAAGCCTTAAGAACAGACTTTGTGAGGCAGAAGAAAGAATATCCAGGTTAGTAGAAAGATCTCTGGAAATTTTACAGTTAGTCCCAAAACAAGAAGAAGAAATTAGAAAACTAAAAAATAGTGTTAGAGATTTATGGTATAATAGTAAAGGACCCAACATAAAGGTCTTAGGCATTTCTGAGGGTGTGGAAATAGAGAATGGATTAGAAGGCATTTTTAGTGAAATAATTATAGAAAGCTTTCCTAATTAGGAAAATGAAAGGGAAATCCAAGTAAAGGAAGCACACAGAACTCCTAATAGACATGAAAAGAAAATATCTCCACCTGGATATTGTAGTAAAACTTTCCACAGTAGAACATAAAGAAAGATTCTAAAATGCACATGAGAGAAACTCCAGATCACGTTCAGAGGATCTCCAATTAGACTCACAGCTGACTTCTCATCAGAAACCCTATAGGCTAGGTGAGAATGGCAAGATATATCCCAGGTCCTAAAAGAAAAAAAAAAAAAAAAAAACTCAACCCAGAATACTGTACCCTGCAAAGCTCTCATTTATAAATGAAGGTAAAATAAAGACTTTCCATAACAAACAGAAATTGAATTTGTCACCACTCATCTAGCCTTACAAAAGATGTTTAAGGATGTGCTACACACAGAAACACAGTCATCAATAGGAAAGAAGGTGAAGGCAGAAAAAGTACAAAAGGAATCCAAAGTATACAGTAGGAATATTTATGGAAAAGCGGTAGGGCCAAATCATTACTTGTCAACATCCATCTTGAATGTAAATGGCCTCAACACCCCAGTTAAAAGATGCAGACTTGCTAAAAGGATTAAAAAACAAAACCCATCTATTTGATGCCTACATGAAACAATGTCTCACCAACAAATATATATGCAGACTGAAAGTGAAAGGATAGAAAAAGATATTCCATACTAATAGAAACCAAAAAAGAGCTGGTGTAGCCATCCTAATATCATACAAAATAGACTTTAACACAAAAACTATGAAAAGAGACAAAGAAGGGCACTATGTAATGATTAAGGGATCAATTCAACAGGAAGATGTGACTATAATAAATGTATATGCATCTAATTACAGGGCACCCAGCTATTTAAAAGAAATGTTAATGAGTATAAAGGGAAACATAGACTCCAATACAATAGTAATGGGGGACTTCAATATCCCACTTTCAGCAATGGACAGATTAACCAGTCAGAAAATCAGCAAGGAAACTACAGAGTTAACCAACACTATAGACCAAATGGACCTAACAGATATCTAAGGAACTTTTCATCTTACAGTTGAAGAATACACATTCTTCTCAGCATTGCATTGAACTTTCTGGAGGATTGACCACATACTAGGCCATAAAGGAAGTCTCAGCAAATTCAAAAGAATCGAAATCATACCGTGCATCTTCTTGGACCACAATGAATTGAAGTTAGAAATCAGCAGCTCAGGAACTTTTAGAACATATACAAACACATGGAGACTGAACAACATGTTCCTGAATGAACAGTGGGTTATAGAAGAAATCAAAAGAAAAATCAAAAATTTCTGAAAACAAATGAAGACAACAGCACAACATATCAAAACTTATGGGATACAGCAAAAGCAGTGTGAAGAGGAAAGTTTATAGCAATTGGTGCCTACATCAAGAAACTGTAAAGGCACCAAATGAATGAGCTATCAATGCATCTCAAGGACTTAGCTAAACAAGAGCAAACCAAACCAAAAATTAGTAGGAGAAAAGAAATAAATAAAATTAGAAAATAAACAAAATTGAAAGAAAAATACAAAAGATTAGCAAATAGGTGATTTTTAAAAAAAAAAATACAAAATTTATACACCATTGTCCCAACTAACCAAAAAAAGAGGGAGAAAACCCCCAAATCAATAAAATTAGAGATGAAAAAAAGAAATGTAACAACAGATACCACAGAAATAAAAAGAATCATCAGAAATTACTACAAAGAGCTGTATGCTAACAAGTTGGGAAACCTAGAAGAAATGGATGGATCCTCAACACATACAACCTACCTAAATTGAGCCATGAAGACATAGAAAATCTAAACAGACCATAACCAAGATAGAAATTGAATCAGTATTAAAGACCCTCCCAACAAAAAAGTCCCAGACTGGATGGCTTCACTGCTTATCTACCAGAAATTCAAAGAAGAACTGACTCCAATTCTTCTCAAGCTATTCAAAGCAATTGAAAGGGAGGGAATCCTCCCAAAGTTCTTCTCTGAAGCCAGCATCATCTTAACTCATGAACCTGAAAATGATAAAACACAGAAAGAGAAATACAGACCAATTTCCCTGATGCACATAGATGCAGAAGTCCTCAAAAAAAAATACTAGTTAATCGAATCCAACAACACATCAAAAAGATCATTCACCTGGACCAAATATAAAATCTAACTCTAAATTAAATGTGAACTTCATTGTAAAACTCTAAAATGCTTAGGAAAAAAATAGAATAAAATTATTCAAAGCCAGTGCTAAGCAAAAGTGTTCTTATACCCTTGCCTGTAAAAACATTATCTATCAAAAGAAAAGTAGATAAATTAGATTATCAAAATAAAAAAGTTGTTCTTTGAGAAAGACATTGATGAGAAAATGAAGAGAGAAACTACAAATCAGACACAAGTATTTATAGACCATATATTTGACAATGGATTGGCAAGTACACTATAACAAGCACTCTCACAAATCAACTGTTAAGAAGAAAACAAAACAGTAGAACCTGGACAAAAGATATGAGGTGATAGTTCAGAGAAGAACATATATCAGTTGAAAATAAGTATGTCAAAAGATATTCAACACTATTAGCCATTAAAGAAATACAAATTAAAAACATATTTTAAACCACTACACACTATCAAAAATGACTAAAATGAAAAATAAATAATGACAACACTAAATGCAAGGATATGGGCAAACTCATTCAATGTTTGTTGGTAGGAATGCAAAAGGGTGTAGACACTCCTGAAAATGATTTGGTGCACCCCCCCCCCATCATTCTCTTTCTGACAAATGACTGTATGTATGTCCAACAAAACTGGTACACACAGGTATTTCTTTTTTTACTTCTATTCAAAGGATAAATATTTTCAATAGTAAAATAAATATAGCAAACTCACAAGGCTTCAATACAGAAATTCAGTTCATATAAGCATACCCTCAAATAATTCAACTGTGCAATAACGAAAGTACTGACCTGGACACAGTCTGCATTGGCCACAGGAACTCAGGTTCCTAGATGTTTCAATGGTTTAAAGAGAGCAAATTACAAAGCTGTATGATTTTAAGAATTTTTAAATACTCAAAATCAAAGAATTCTTTAGTGAAAGCCTCAGTGAAAAATTCTGTAGTGTTTTGTTTTTGTTTTGTTTTTCTTGAGAAAGGTGTGCAGTCTAAACTAAAACAGCAGTTCAATTAAAAAGATTCTTTCTTCTTTTACCTATTTTGTGGAAAAAAATTTAAATACCTGTAAGTCTAACATTTAAATTATCTGGAGAAATAATCCTATTTTATGATTTATGCTAGGATAAAAGGCTTCTCAAAGCAACAAAACATTGTGCTATTATGTAACTGTCCCAAAACGCCTCTATTATTTTGTTCTTCATTATCTGTTGTCTTTTCTCTTTTAACATCTCAGTGAAAAACATTCATCTGGGCCTATTTGCCTGTTCATCTGGAGATTTTAAGAAGAAAAACGCTTTTTTAAAAAAGGTCTAAGTAAATTCAGTATCATATCTTCAGTCCCTGAACACCATCTTCTTTAGAAAGCTTATTAGCTTATAATTTCTTACGAAAGCTTGAAAGCACATTATGCAGCCCGCTATTGTCAGTCAAGCATTTCTATCACATTCCCACTTTGTGGGTCTCGGAGTTACCATAGTTACTAATTAACTCTCAGAGACCTGAATGCATTAGACTCCACAGTAAGAAGACTGTTTACATTATCGAAAATGCTTCTGTTCTAAACAAATTAAGAGAATATACTAGATGCATTAAATCTTCTTGCAGAAAAAAACTCACTCTCACTAAATTCATTTTGAAGTATTTGAACCCAAGCTCCAAAATTAACAGTTTTCACTTTCATCTATGACTTAGCCTAAAGTATAATTAAAATATTGCATCTTTTGTTGTTTTTAAAATATGTCAAATTATCATACCTACAAACACATCTATATCTTTTCTAAATCTACGGTCATGTTCCTAGATGATTAACCATCAATTTGCTTACTATTAAAATATTTAAACATAAATTATATTTCCTACATTATTTTATTGAAACAATTAAATACATAATGAAAAGAATTAAAAATCACATTTGTTCTAGAAAGCAACTTTCTAATTATATAATAGTTGAGACAATATGAACAAATCAATAACATTTATCGGGGCTGGCGCTGTGGCGCATCAGGTAAACACCATGGCCTGAAGTGCTGGAATTCCATATGGGCACCAGTTCTAGATCTGGTTGCTCTACTTCCAATCTGGCTCTCTGCTGTGGCCTGGGAAAGCAGCAGAAGATGGCCAAAGTCCTTGGGCCCCTGCACCCACATGGGAGACCTGGAAGAAGCTCCTGGCTCCTGGCTTCAGATCGGTGCAGCTCCGGCCGTTATGGCCATCTGGAGACCTAACCAGCAGGTGGAAGACCTCTCTCTGTCTCTCTCTGCCTGTCCTTCTCTCTCTGTGTAACTCTGACTTTCAAGTAACATAAATAAAATCTTAAAATAAATAAGGTTTCTCTTCTAATCTCTATCCAAACATTAAATGTTCATATCAATTTATCTGAAATTTTAAAATAATTTTCATTGGAAATCTTATTTTTAATATCTACAGACAATAGAAATGTTTATCCTTACTTTCTGAAGATAGTTTCCAAGAACAAAAACAGAATTTTTTTTTTTTTTTGACAGGCAGAGTGGACAGTGAGAGAGAAAGACAGAGAGAAAGGTCTTCCTTTTCCGTTGGTTCACCCCCCAATGGCTGCTGCAGCAGGCACGCTGCAGCCGGCACACCGCGCTGATCCGATGGCAGGAGCCAGGTACTTATCCTGGTCTCCCATGGGGTACAGGGCCCAAGCACTTGGGCCATCCTCCACTGCACTCCCTGGCCACAGCAGAGAGCTAGACTGGAAGAGGGGCAACCGGGACAGAATCCAGCGCCCCTACCGGGACTTGAACCCAGGGTGTCAGCGCCGCAGGCGGAGGATTAGCCTATTGAGCTGGCCTAAAAACAGAATTTAAATGTTTTTATCCTTATGATAAATATAAGAAAAATACTCTGAATGGAAACAAATAACTTGCTGATTAAGAAATAATTAACTATAAGGTGATTTTCCTCATGCCTTATTGAAATTTCATTAACAAATTATCCAAATAAACATAAACATTTATAGCATGCTTGTAATGTAAATCAGAAAAGGTATTTTAGGTATCTGATATATATCACGTAAACTGACTTCTACAGCCATCACTGAGCTGTACAAAGTCAAGGTTAAGACTGACACAGATGTCAACAACAGGGTGCCTTTAATGGAAAAGCACCCATGGAACTCTCTACCTGCGTGTCTCACACTGAAGAACTCAGAGGTACCACAAATTCACACAACCACACATACTATCTTCCCATTCAACCTGCTGATCCTGCAGCATTTCTTTATTTCTTGGAACTCATAAAGCCATTCAAACCAGAAACAAGAACTCATTTCTTCTATTAAACCACCACCTTCCATACACACACACACACACGCACACCCTCACAAATGGCCTGAAGTTGTTTTTTTTTTCCTATTATATCTTTCCATTTCTTGCTCCAAGTCTTAGTTCAATCATTCTTTTCCTCTATTTCTTGTTCTCAGTTTTAGTTTGGGCTTTGTTTTCTCATTCTGTCTTTCAAATAGAACAGCTTCCTGACTGTTCTCTGCCCCGTTTGTCCTGCATACGCTCATTCTCCATATTCTCATCAGGTCTCTTTGTAAAGTTAAATAATATGGATCGCATCGGTTCTCTCCTAAGGGCCTTCCACTTGGAAATGTACTCACTTGATCGATACTGACTAAAGCCAGTCTCACTGCACATGCATAGCTGGTGAGCACAGAATGAGCATGACACTCACACACCTGCCTTACCATCTTCAGACATTCCGCATCCCCATCAAGACATCCTCGTGCCTCAACACATTTTACTGCAGACCCTGATACCTGAGCCCCCTGCCTTAGGCTGCCAGCACCTAGCCTCTAAGCTTAGGAGGAGTCAGGAGATTAACAAGATTGTGACAATGACTCAAAGATTAAAGATATATAGGAAAATGGAGCTAATAGAGATGAAAAGAGGTAAATGATAGTAAGTGCTTCAAAAAGAGCCATAATTATTTGACACATAATGTTTTTTATTAAAGACTTATTTAGGCAGAGTGACAGATACATAAATAGAGAGAGGGGAGAGAATATCTTCCATCTACTGATCCATTACTCAAATGATCCCAACAAAGTGCCAGGGCTGAGCCAGGCTAAAGCCACAATTCTAGAACTCCATCTGCAGTGGCAGAGCCCAAGCAGTTGGACCATCTTCAATGCTTTCCCTTGTGCATTGGCAGGGAACTGGATCAGAAGCAGAGCAGCTGGGACTCAAACTGGCACTCTTATATGGGATGCTGGTGTTACAAGTAACGGCTTAACCTGCTATACCACATGCCAGCTCTCAACACAGAAGCTTAATGGGAAAGGTGAAGAATAACCCAAAAGAGCTGCTTTCCAATGTCCCATGTGAGCTGCAGGAAATCTTAGAAGACAGAGTAATAATAATAATGAAACGTTATTAATTACCCTTTATTTTCTGGTGTTGATCTCTATTTCATACACTCCATTCAACGGAAGATTCACATAGTCCAATGCATATCTCCTAACATCCATGCTTTCTCCTTACCCTACTTCCTTGCATACACCAAATGATGTCTGCTGTGGTGTGGATATGGCTGAACATGCAAAGGTTCATGTTCTGGAAGCATGGCCTTTATTGTAATGGTGTTGAAGTAGTGGGACATTTAAGAAATAGGGCGAGGCTAGCATTGTGGCTTTGCACGTAAAGCCACTGGCTGCAAAGGCAACATTCATATCAGTGTCAGTCTGTCCCAGCTGTTTACTTCCAATCCAACTCCCTGCTAATGGCCTGGGACAGCAATGGAGGATGGCCTAAGCGGTTGGGACCCTGCCACCATGGAGGAGACCCAGTGAAGTTCCTGGCTCCTGTCTTTGACTTGGCCTAGCCCTGGCCATAGCAGCCATTTGGGGAGTGAACCAGCAGATGGAAGATCACTCTCTCTCTCTCTTTGGCTATTCCTCTCTCTCTGTAACATTGCTTTTAAATTAATCAATAAATCTTTTAGGAAAGGAAGGAAGGAAGAAATGGGGGGGAAGGAGGGAGGAAGGGAGGGAAGAGGGGGAAGAAATGGAAGAAGGAAGGAAAAGAGAAGAAAGAAAGATAGCCCAGCAAAAGAAATTAAGTCATGGGGGCTCCATACGCATGAATGTCTTAATACTATCTCACAGGTAGATTGTTTCTCTTGAAAAGAGTTGTTATAAGGGACCCTAGCACCGCACCTGAATCCCTCTCACTCGCATGCCACTCTCTACTCATATACACATTCCTGTCATTGTCAGCTCACAGCCGTGAGGCCCTCCCTGGAACTGAGTAGATGCTTGAACCATGCTCTTAAACTTCCAGAACTGTGAGCTAAATAAACCTCCTTATTTAATAAACAGCACTCAGCCTCAGTATTTAGTTATAGCAATAGAAAAGGCAGCAAGACAGTGTCTCAAACTCAGCTCCTCACCCCCTACATGCTCCAAGATTACTAAATAAAGAAGAATATAAAACTGTATGAACTTTTTTCAAATATTGATATATGCATATTAAGAAAATAAAATATATCCAAATATTACCATGGCCATCTCTAAATAACAGGGTTGTGGGTAAATTCTTATTTTTTCTTGTATTATACAATGGTTGTGTGTCGGCTTTAATAATAAAAGATAATATGGTTTATTTGAAAATAAATGCATTGAATTAGCAGATTGCTAGGCTGAATTAATCTATCCATCCATCTGTCCTTTCACTGTTCATTGAAAAGTGCCATTCAAAGTGTTTTGTGCGGATGTAATCTTAGTTGCACCTTGTATCCTCTCCAAATCACTGAAACAAATGGTGCCAGAGGACTCATCCAGGCCCCTCACCCCTCAGCCAGAGAAAGGCTGTCTCTAGGTAGCTCGCTATCAGATACTGGACACACAGTAATATACGCAGAAATGTGAGCATTCATAAATGGATGCATAGTACATAGACTTGGAAAGCTTGCCCTATAATACAAGCGGCATTTTGACTGCTAAGAGCCTTCAAAAAACAAAATACTCATTTTATCCAGGTCATACTGACATTTTACTTATTACTGAAAAAATTCACTTTCAATGAGTTGCTGAAAAGTCACAGAAATAACAAATTCTATATAAAACCAATTATCCTTAATTTATATTGATTTTTCCCTTTCATCTTGTTTATTATTCTTAGGGACATTTTGGTTTGTGCAGAGCACAGAAGATACTGCCAAGTTCTTTGTGGAACTTGTGTAAGAAAATTTCCATTTTATACTGGAGTTCTAAGGCTGTTACCTAAGGACAATATTCCATGCCCCTGCCCTACCAAGAGGAGAATAATAAAGATCAAATTGCAAGTGCGTCAGATGCATGTGAGGTTTGTCTTACAATTCCTCATTAGAATTATTGATAACCAGCTTATAATCATTATGCCAGAGGAAGAAAAGGTAGAAATGTTGACATGATATGGCAAATCACTGCTGTGGTGTTACTAGAGACTTTTAACCTGAGAACCTATTTTTGAATTACTGAATTTTAGTGACTTGGATGCAAAGCGGTTTGAAGAACTACCACCTCTTTGAATGAAACTGTACTTTCTTGTTCCTTGAGGCCATCAGCAACTGCATGGAACCTGTACCCTCAACACAGAGATCTTTGAGAAAAGCTTCCAAAGACAGGCGCAGATGAAGCTCTTGCTAAAAGCAGCAGAGCCACAGCTGCTTTATGACAGCTCCATTATCACACTGACTGATTGTAAGAAAGAGAGAAAAGGGAATAATAAAGAAGATCTCTCATTCTCGTAGAAGCTGAGCAACTTTGTTTTTGGAAGATTTAGTTATTTGAAAAACAGAGTTAGAGAGGCAGAAGCAGAGACAGAAAGAGAGTTCTTCCATCCACTGGTTCACTTCCCAAATGACCACAAAGTCCAGAGCTGTGCCAATCCAAAGCCAGGAGCCAGGATCCTCTTCCAGGTATGCCCCCATAGGTGCAGGGGCCCAAGGACTTGAACCATCTTCTACTGCTTTCCCAGGCCACCGCAGAGGCTGGATCAGAAGTAGAGCAGCTGGAACTCCAACCGGCACCCATATGGAATGCCAGCACTGCATGTAGCGGCTTTCCCCACCATGCCGCAGTGCCAGCCCCAATGAGCAACTTCTAAACAGAATTTTTTAGTAAGTTTACCGAAAGGTAAAAAAAAAAAAACAAAAAAAAAAACTTTCCTAATTCTTGGTGTCATTCCTAATCCTTGTGCTTTTCAGCATTTTACCATACAAAGACAATTAAATTGTTTTTTCATTGCTCTAGACATTATTTTCTTTTGCTAAATGCCTGATCTGCAGTGTCTGAGAACAAAAATCCATAAAATTCTTGCCTGTCTATAGTCAACACACCTCACAAATCTTCTAATTGATTTTCAGACCCGAGTAGCCCATTTCCCAAAGATAAGTTCTCCAGACATGAAGCCCGCGTCAGCTTTTGGGAAAGAGCACAGGCACAGGGCGGCAAGCACGCTCAGGCTCCCTCCTATGAAGCGTCTCTAGAGCTGGAATTGGATCTTCCAGGAACGAAGTGAAAAAATAAAGAGAAAGATGGTGTAGCAGAATGGTCACAACTGACGGCTACAACCTTCCCCGTGTGCTCACCTTCTATGTTAGCGTCTTTCCTTGTGTGAAATACAACAGGCGCTCTGACTTGATGCTTTCTAAATCATAGGGAACTGTGTCAAAAATCAAATTCCACTTCCTGAGGCCCTTCTAGGTCATTCAGAACTAAATCTCCAAGGACAGAGTTTTATAAAAAGCAGAGTAACTGCAAAGCGGTCAATTGGGTAGGCAGAGAAGGAAGAAGTGCATGGGTTTCTTTTGAGAACAAGGCCTTTAGGTAGAGACAAAGCTCAGACTTTTGTAGTGAGAAAAGCAGAGGTGATAGAGTGAGTGGTATTGTAACCAATCACAACTGCAGAATCCACAGAGCAGTGCTGGAAGAGAGCAGAGCAAACACCGGATCCGTCACTTGACAATCCCCAAGTCCTTTCCACGTGACCAGAGAATCTTAGGAGACTTGCGCACAGCGAGAGGTTTTCAATTAAAGAAAGTATTTCTCCATGACAAATTCTTCCTTTCTTTACTATCTCAACATGTGTCCACACACGCATATACGTACCAATTCAGATTTTCTTCCTTACATATTCTAGAGACAACTCCTGCATGACCGTTAAAAACGTGTTCAGGGGACTGGCACAGTGGTGCAGTGCCTCTGCCTCTGGTGCCGGCATCCCATACGGCACCAGTTGGAGTCCCAGCTGCTCCACTTCTGATCCAGCTCCCTGCTAATGTGCCTGGGAAAGCAGCAGAAGATGGACCAAGTCCTTGGACCCCCAGTACCCACATGGGAGACCCGAAGAAGATCCTGACTCCCGGCTTTGGATCAGCCCAGCTCCAGCCATTGCAGCCATTTGGGGAGTGAACCAGCAGTTGGAAGATCTTTCTCTGTGTATCTCCCTCTGTCACTCTGTCTTGCAGATAAATAAATCAATCTTTTAAAAAATGTATTCAGAGTCACAGTCCTGTGTAGATCAAAGCTGACAATTCCTAGCAAGTGCCAACTGTTCCTTTTTCAACACTCAAGCAGATGTTATTAGACAATCAGAGAAAGTGTGATCAGCCAACAATCGGCAATGGTCCAGGTGACCGTATGGAATTGAAACCGATTTTCTTCTAATGAAATAGCAAGGGTTTTAGGTTGGAGGATCTGAGTTCGAGTGATGACTG
Source organism: Oryctolagus cuniculus (assembly GCF_964237555.1). Classification (NCBI taxonomy): domain Eukaryota; kingdom Metazoa; phylum Chordata; class Mammalia; order Lagomorpha; family Leporidae; genus Oryctolagus; species Oryctolagus cuniculus. Next base: position 151,220,771 of record NC_091436.1, read on the forward strand.
AGAACCCACATCACTTCTGATTGCCTTGGCCTGTCTTATTAAAAGGGGAGTCTCACTGGGTAACTTCCAAGGCTACAAGTAGCTCTAGTGAAAACACAAGGGTGTTTTCCTCAATCAACTACCAGAAAATTTACCACCACTACCAGTATGGCTATTCATATTAACATATGATTTTCTGCCCCATGTAATAGCACTTCTGCTCCCACAAAAAGGAATCAAAACCATTCAAATAGGCAGTACATGAAAATTAATTGGTCATTTACGATTCCCTTTAGTGAGTTTACCAGCTCCTTTCTAATTAAACAGCACATCTCTACTTTTCACAGTTTTTCTCATTTTTTACTAATTAAAAAGTAATTAGATCAATTAATTGTTTTCATTACAAAATCAGAAATTACTATGTATTTATAGCAATCCTGGTCATTGGGGATATTCCCTTCAGAAAATTAAGAAATGTTTCTCTTTTAATGACTGTTTTCTCTACATAATGTGTGGTTCCTCTTTGAAAGTAATGATGATTGGCAGGAAAAGGAATGCTAGTGTTCAAATCCTATAGCTCACAGGGTTAGGTTTTCTTGTTTCAATGGTGCAGTATCAATTTTGTTTATTTCTCTATTTCTCTATGAATCACCCGAGGTAAGAAAAAAAAAACAGATTTTATTTACATAAAAGAAGATAATAAATACCACTGCCTGAAGACAGATGGAGCTTTCAGGTTTTAAGGGGTGCTGGCCTAAGGAAAATCTTAAGAAAAACATTTGTGATTGTCAACTCCAACTTCAGAGAATGTCACCTAATCTGTAACAATTTGTAAGAGGGGGCCCGTGCTGGGGCACAGTGGGTTAAAGTGCCAGCCTGCAGTGCAGGCATCACCATGTAGATACCGGTTCAAGTCCTGGCTGCTCCACTTCCAATCCAGCTCCCTGCTGGTGACCTGCGAAAGCAGCAAAGATGGCCTAAGTCCTTGGGCCCCTGCACCCACGTGGGAGACATGGAAGAAGCCCAGCCCTGGTCTCTGTGGCCATTCAGGGAGTGAACCAGCAGATGGAAGGCCTCTCTCTTTCTCTGTCTCTACCTCTCTCTGTAACTCTGCCTTTTGAATAAATAAAATAAATCTTTCAAAAAATTGTACGAGTATTTTGATAGTTGTATGCTGATGAAATCAATCTCTTGTTCAGTTTAAGAGAAGTAGATAATTTTATAGCCTGGATATTTGCACTCTAAGACACCCAACTCTTTTTGCCAGGTGAAAGAACTGATGACTTCTTTTATTATCTGAAAATAATAAAATGTTATGAACCCATCAGTTTCCTAGGACTTCCATAACATACTTTGCGGCTACGATAAAATATATCCTCTTACAGTACTTGAGGCCAGAAGTCTGAAATTAAGGTTCCAGCAGGGTCATTTCATTCTTGGTGGCTCAGTGGTGGAGTCAGTCCTGGACCTGGCTCTGAGCTTCTGTTATTTCTTGGCAATCCCTGGTGTTCCTTGGCTTATGGCAACACAACTCAGATCTCTGCCTCTGCTGTCACACAGTGTTCTTCCTGTGTTTCTATACCTCTTATTCTTTATTTCAGTCTGCCTACAATAATAAAATCTTGACATTCATATTACATAGGCAACTAACCTGAGGTCCAAATCTGTCTGACTTCCAAGTTGGTGTTAGATATAGTTTTTGCTCATCTAATTCACTAACAATTTCTAGTAGCCAAAAATTGAGAGGGGATAGAATGTTCTGGAATTGAAAGACATTGACAATTTAATCATTTACATAGCAATTTTTTTTTTTGCAATGATATGGATTCAACTGAAATACTCAACTTCCACTAAGACACAATAAAACCAGAAAATAGGGTATGAGTCATTATGGACATGATTGAAACTTACCTTTTGCACGCAAATGCCATAGAAGCAATTAGCCCAAGAATGGACATTAAGCTCCATGAGTATAAGGAACTATATCTATTTAGTTTCCCACTGTAGCTTCAGGTTCTGACACTATATGTTCAGGTCTACGACATGCCAGCTAAATAGCTGACTTTTCACAAGAACATACTAAGGGGCAGACATAATAATACAGGTTTTGCTTACTTATTTTCATTTATCTTCACATAAATGCTGTGAGGACTATTATCACCATTTATACCTTATGAAACTAACACTTAGCAAAAAATAAGTTATATCCAAGTTATAAAGCTCGTGAGTAGTACCACGGGGGCATCAAACTTCAGGTTAATAAATCTGATAACATAAAGAGCAATGATATTCTTCAGCTGTCCAGGCATACCACTAGCTTCTATGTGGTTAATAGTTAGAAATCTTAGATATACCAGTGACTGTTAGCAACTGCCTATCTCATCTCCAAGCATGACAGGAGTAGAAGGCTCTCAGTAAAAGGCATAGTCAGAGGCAATGGCCCCAAGGAGGGTGCAGGGCTGGGGACTATTGGGTGGATTAGTATAGCAGCTTCGGTGACGATGTGGCTATCCTGAATCGTCCACAGGAACCACTGGGCTTCTGAACCAGAATGATAGGAGTGCTGTAATGGGAGTTTGTGGACATGAGGAGTGCTTTAAAATTCATACAGGAGAGATCTTAATACTCTTACAGTCTCTAGATAAAGAGGGTATTGAGATTGACAGGGGCGGGGTGGTGAAGGAGAGGGATCCTTACAACAGAGAGGGACAGGAGTAAGGTGGGTTGCTCTGTATGATGTTTTGCCTTTTTACACTTGAGAAGGAACCTGCAGTGTGATGGTACAGGGGAATGTGGAGAGAGAAGATGGTAAGGCCAGCAACAGGAGAGCTAAGCAGCTCAACAAGAGGGGAGTTAGAGACGTTGGTAGAAGGGAAACTTGAGTACAAAGCTTAATTATATTATTTCAACCCCAAAGGGGAGTAGGACAATTAAAGATGATTAAGAAAGAGTCTAAAAACTTGATCTCCCTGGCTCCCTGGACAGAAGAGAGGAGTCCTCAGGGTCCCTGTGTTTTCCCTTTGACTCCTATAATTATAATACATGAAGGTCTCAGGAATCAAAGAGAACAAAATAAGTGTCTGAGTATTGGTAAGCAATTAATTTCTTACCTGTTAAGAACAGTTACCTAAATCTCAACTAGAAAACAACCAACAGTTACATTATCAATTAAATGAATAACAACCAAGTGCTTCCCTAATTCCCAGACAGATCTGACTTGGCTCCAACCTACATTCTGGTTCAAACAGTACCAACAACAGCAACATCCCACTTTGCTCTGACCATAGCAAAAACAAACATAAACAAAGAAAAACAGCTATATATTCCTGCCCCTTGTTAAGTGCTTATAAACCAAATGCCATCAGAATTTGGGGTAGATACTGCCTGTGGTTTCTGGCCCATTTCCGCCCTTAAACACTAAATAGGGCCTATCTGTGCTAATCTTCAGAGCTCATAACATCTTTCACAACTGGTACACTGGCCTTACAAATAAGCTTTTCAGTCAATGGCTTTGGACCCAAAAATTCTCTCCATACAGCCCTCAGTCCAGTAAGCAACCCATGAAGAGCAAATACCACTGGCACATACATTTTGAATACCAAAGAGAATGAACAACCTAGAAAAAACCACAACAAAGAACATAGACTGTGCTTCAGTAATAAGAATATTTTTGAAAGTTATCAAATAAATTCTTTCATCTTTAATCTGTAGAAGTGTATGGCTTTCTGAGCATACTGGGCTCGTCATATTGGGGAATAAGCCTTGAAGGTGGCTGACTCAAACAGAAATAAAGGAACAAGTGCTAACATCAGAAATCCTGATTCTCCTAGAGCGGATGATTGGCTCATAATAGAGACAGACAGAATAGCATGCTACACGTCCTCAGGTCATCTCAAACACAGAAGAACTGGCTATCGCAAGAGGGGAAAGGCTATGATGTCACACAAGGACATTCAGAGGGGTATCCACTGCCAACATTTCACATCTAGCTATTCATCCATACCTTCTGCCAACAAAGACGTACTGTTCGTACTACGTTAGATGATGAGTCAATTCTCTCTGTTCTATAGATCCATTGATTACATATGTTCCCTCTAAGTATCACTCTATCTCTAGCTAGGAAATGCATAATCATCATAATAGCTAAAACATATTGAGCACTTAATAGGTACTAATTTCTGTGTTTTACATACACAGTATCATGTATGGTGTGAAGAGTCCTACATGTATAATCCCACTCAGCCTTCAAAATAACACAATGGTGTTAATTCAATTATAATCTGCATTTTACAGAGGAATAAAGTGGAGGTTGCATTGGTTAACTTGCACAAATCCAAGTCCCTCTTACTCTTTTTTTCCTTGCTCTTAAACATTATTATGTTCTGCTAAACTAGTAGTCAGGGACTACTCAATAACGAATAATTATGTGTCCTAGTGAGGTGGCACAAAGCAAATTCTGCAACCTTGACATCACACAACTCTCTAAAAACTTACCAATGCTACTGCCCTACACAGTGTTATCCAATTATATATGTCCTTAAGTTAAACAATTTTAATAGGTTAGTAGTATGTCAATGAAGGACAAAAATCTGTTTCATGAGAAGGAAATAAAGAATGCCTCAAAAATATCACCCTGAAGTCACTGGGCTGTGTGGTTCCTGACCCTGCTGTCCATGAACTCCACATTTCTTTTTTTTTATTATTTTATTTTATTTTATTTATTTATTTATTGACAGGCAGAGTGGACAGTGAGAGAGATAGACCGAGAGAAAGGTCTTCCTTTTCCGTTGGTTCACCCCCCAAAGTGGCCGCTGCAACTGGCGCACTACACTGATCCGAAGCCAGGAGCCAGGTGCTTCCTCCTGGTCTCCCATGCGGGTGCAGGGCCCAAGTACTTGGGCCATCCTCCACTGCACTCCCGGGCCACAGCAGAGAGCTGGCCTGGAAGAGGAGCAACCGGGACAGAATCTGGCACCCTGACCGGGACAGAATCCGGCGCCGCAGGCGGAGGATTAGCCTAGTGAGTCATGGCGCCGGCCCATGAACTCCACATTTTTAATATGGATAGCATAAAGTCTCCCATTTTCACATTTTAGAAATCCCAGAAGTATAGTTCTACAAAGATGACACGGAAAATAGTAATACAATTGTAATAAAAGATCTAGGCTATACAGAAATGAACAGTTGTGGACGGATTTATGGACTAGAGAAATTTGAAAAGAAGGTGTTACTCTGCAAGCAGACTAAGGAAAGTAATAGTTACCAGTTGTTTCATGATGAAATTGTGTTCCCTTGGCATCATGAGCGACAGACAAAAAGACAGCAATAAAAGAATGTGTTAATAGGGGCCTGCACTGTGGCATAGAAACTTAAGCCTCCCTCTGCAGTGCCAGCATCCATATGAGTGCCATGTCAAGTGTCAGTTGCTCCACTTCTGATACAGCTCCCTGCTAATGCACCTAGGAAAGCAGCAGAAGATGGCCCAAGTGCTTGGGTCACTGCAACCACATGGGAGACTGGGAAGAAGTTCCTGGCTCCTGGCTCCTGGCTTCTACCTGATCTAGCCCCAGCCATCGCGGCCATTTAGGGAGTGAACCAGCGGATGAAAGATCTTTCTCCCTCTCTCTCTCTCTCTTTCTCCTTCTCACTGTTTCTCTGCCTTTGAATAAATAAATAAGTCATACAAAAAAGAATGTGTTAAGAATCTCTATCAAGAATAAATCGGGCTGGCAATGTGGCATAGTGGGTAAAACCGCTAACTGCTGTGCCAGCATCCCATATGGGTGCTGGTTCGAGTCCTGGCTGCCCTACTTCCTATCCAGCTCTCTGCTATGGCCTGGGAAAGCAGAAGATGGTCCAAGTCCTTGGGCCCCTGCACCCATGTGGGAAACCCGGAAAAAGCTCCTGGCTCCTGGCTTTGGATTGGTGCAGCTTCAGCCGTTGTGGCCATCTGGGGAGTGAACCAGCTGATGGAAGACCCCTCTCTCTCTGCCTCTCCTTCTCTCTCTGTGTAACTCTGACTTTCAAATAAATAAATAAATCTTTTTTAAAAAAGAATAAAATCAATTAATATTTAAATAGTGTTCCCATTTTCAGATTTAAAAGAAATTCAAATCAGTATTTACTTATTTACCTTTTTGTGTAATAGTTTTAACATTTCAAGTTAACAGAAGCAATAAATCAGTACCCAGGACAGGTAATCAATTAAGTAGTATGTTTCCAGGATATTCTCAACAGTGATAGATTAAGAAAAATAAAAGTCACCTTCTTTGACCATATGAGGCATTTCTTTTTTTAAATCTTGAGAAGAGCCCAATGTCAATTTTCCATTGGTAAACTAAGAACACTGCACAAAGCAACAAAGTAGATAAATAAACAAAGTAAACTGCTAACGGTGATATTACTTATCTCACTAGTCTAACACCTTTAGGGCAACACTAAGCCATGCATTGAAATTGCATGTACCATTTTGGACATTCTCTCTGATCCATTACGCTTTCTTCAGTAAAAAATTAATTATGTTGTCATTCTATAATTCTCTCCTGAATCATTTATGCAGATGTCAAGGACGCATCTGACACAATTCAGAGCCCCATAATGCTTTTAACTAAAACATTTAAAATGTGGTACCTAAATAAGGAATTGCTATGGATTGAAATGTATAAAAATCAAAGTGGCAATTTTTAGGTATTTTTAAGACATGCTTATTTTTATATGAAAGGCAGAGTTACAAAGGGAGAAAGGGGGAGACAAAGAGAGAAAGAGGTCTTCCAGTTACTGGTTCACTTCCCGAATGGCCACAAACCATGGCCAGAGTTGCGCCAGGCCAAAGCCAGGAGTCAGGAGCTTCTTCCAGGTCTCCCACATAGGTGTAGGGGTCCAAGCACTTGGGCCATCCTCTGCTGCTTTGCCAGGTGCATTAGCAGGGAACTGTTATCAGAAGTCGGGCAGCTGGGACTTGAGCCAGCACCCATATGGGAGCCAGCATTGCAGGTGGCAGTTTCATTCCCTATATCACATCACCAGCCCCAAAAGTAACAACTTTTGAGAAACAAAACCTTAAGTATATTTTGAAAAACATATGTTGTGACTTTTCCAAGGATGTCTTTGCTGTTGCTTTTCTTTTTCACTGGATTTAGGCTTGCCTTAGATGCTGAGGCCTTTTCTGACAGATATTTGAAAGAAAACTGAAGATGGATGTGTGAATGCTGTTTTCTACTCTGTAATGTAATTAACTACTCTCACATCATACATTCATATTGATTTTTGATAAATTCTCTGAGGAGAGAATATGCCAATTTTCAATTTTCAAATTATCATTCCAAATTTTATGTCTTTCCTTTTGGACTCATATTCTCCTGATGAAAAGCCTTGTATACATTTCTAAATCATGATAATTAAATAAAAAGAAATCTCAGTAATTTTTATCTAATTTATAAAAAGTAATCTTTTTAAAGATTTTTATTTATTTATTTGAGAGTTAGTTACAGACAGAGAGAGGGAGAGAGAGAGATATGAGTCATGAGAAAGAGACAGATAAGGGATGCCAGTGCCACAGGTGAAGTCCCAGCCAACTCTGCCATAGTGCCAGCCCCAAAAATTAATTTTGAAATATGACATTATTTTTTAGCACAATTTCCCAGCACATCTGATGGAGAATCACCAGAGAATGCTTCCAAACACTGCACTTGCACCTTCCTCAGATATTCTCTCCATTGGACAGTTTTAAAAGATATTCAATCTTCCTTTAAAAATGCACATTTTCAATTGAAAGTCACTCGGAAAGGCCTAGAAAAGTCAGTTCAGGTGTGGAGAATGTTTAATGTTTTATGACGTCATGGTATATCTACTGCCTCATAGAATTCTTACGGGAACCTCCGAGACAGTGCAGATGGCACAATCCGACCCTGCAGTGCAGGAAGCTGAGGCTTAAAGAGGTTAAAGATGAGTCCGTTTAGTTAACCACGTTGTAGTGAAAGGGGAAGAAAACGCCGTCATGGGGCACCTGGCTCTTACCAAATGGCATCCTGACAGGACAAAGAAGGTTCCGATCACGTTTGCTTCCTTGGATCAGGAAAACTCATGTATAAGCTGCAGCTCTCTATAAAGCTCCATCTAGTGACCAACGAGATGTCCCAATTCAAGTAAACAAGGAATACTTTGGGGACTACGCTCCCCAGGCTCGTGGAGAGCCAAGAAGTCTGCTAACAGCTAATTTCTCTGTTTTTTTAAATCTAGTGCATGAAATTGTGGGTTCTGAGCCAAGATTCTGTCTGCTTGGGCCACTGACTTTCTATCTTATCCTGAAAACTAAACTTGATTTGTTTCCCTAACTAGCTGCAAAATGGCTACAATGACTGGTCAAGGAAGTATAGAAATCCCTTACTTAAATTGCTATATTCTATATAAATTACAGATTAGTATTAGGTTATGGTCCCATACACCTTAGGGAGAATACATGGGGATACTGGTCAAGAATGACATCTTGGGACCAGCACTGTGGCGCAGTGGGTTAGTTCTCCATCTGTGGCACCGGCATCCCATATGGGCACCGATTCTAGTCCTGGTTGCCCTTTTTCCAATCCAGCTCTCTGCTAGGGCCTGGGAAAGAAGTAGAAGATGGCCCAACTCCTTGGGCCCCTGCACCAACAGGGGAGACTGGGAATAAGCTCCCAGCTCCTGGCTTCAGATCAGTGTAGCTCCAGCTGTTGCAGCCATTTGGAGAGTGAACCAACGGAAGGAAGACCTTTCTGTCTCTCTCTCTCATTGTCTGTGACTCTCTGAAATAAATAAAATCTTTTAAAAAATGACATCTTTTAGAGACAGATTTCAACACATATTACAGGACAGTTATCATCAAAACAGCCTGGTACTAGAACAAAAATAGACATTTGAACCAATGGAATAGATTAGAAACCCCATAAATTAATCTATGTACCTACAACCAATTAATCTTTAAAAAAAAAAAACACAAGATAAAATCTCTCCCTGGAGAAAGGTACTTTCTTCCGTAAGAAGTTGGGATTATTAAATTTCTGCATGCAAAGGTATGAAATAAGATCACTATTTTACACCCTACACAGAAATCAATTCACAATTGATAAAATATCTAAACCTGAGACATGAAACCATGAAGTCACCAGAGAAAAATATCACAGAAATAATGCAAAGCATAGGCTAGGACATACTGCGCAAGACCTCAGAGCACAGGATAAAAGCAACAATCCACATCCAGCTAAGCCGCCTCTGCACGGCAAAAGAAACTCTCAACAAAGTTAAGAGGCAAAAGACAGAATGGGAGAAAATATTTACAAACTATAAATTTGATTAATATCCAGAATATATAAGGAGCTCGAAAAACTCAACAAAAACAAACAAAACAATAAAAACTTAGTTAATAAATGCTCTAATTTTAGCAACATTTTTAAATTCTACTTATTTTAAATTTTTATTTAAGGTATACAAATCATATTCATGTATTTCATATATACAGACTGAAGAACATAGTGATACCTACAACCCTAGCCTCCATCTGACCCACACTCCCACACTTCCTCCTCGTTCCTCTCTCTTTTTTCCTAAAGATGTATTTATTTATTTGAAAGACAGTCTTACAGAGAGAGAGAGAGAGAGGGAAGGAGAGAGAGAGAGAGAGAGGTCTTCCATCTGATGGTTCACTCCCCAATTGGCCACAACAGCCAGAACTCTGCCAATCTGAAGATAGGAGCCAGGAGTTTCCTCCAGGTCTCCCACGTGGGTGCAGGGGCCCAAGGACTTGGCCCATCTTCTTCTGCTTTCCCAGGTCATAGCAGAAAGCTGGATAGGAAGTGGAGCAGCCAGGATTCGAACTAGCACCCATATGGGATGCTGGCACAGCAGTTAGTGGTTTTACCCACTATGCCACAGCACCGGCCCCAATTTGATTCTTGATAGTGTGATTCTTAACACATTCTTTTTGTAAGACTTATTTATTTATTCAAAGGCAGAGAAACAGTGAGAAGGAGAAAGGGAGAGAGAGAGAAAGATCTTTCATCCGCTGGTTCACTCCCTAAATGGCCGCAATTGCTGGGGCTAGGCCAGGTAGAAGCCAGGAGCAAGAACTTCTTCCCAGTCTCCCATGTGGATGCAGTGACCCAATCACTTGGGCTGTCTTCTACTGCTTTCCCAGGCCAACTTTCCCAGGCAGGGAGCTGGATTAGAAGTGGAGCAGCTGGGTCTCGAACCAGTGCCCATATGGGATGCTGGCACTTCAGGCCAGGGCGTTAATCCACTGCACCACAGCACTGGCACCCTCCCTCCTCTCTTACACCTTCTCTTAATTTTTATAATGATTTTTCAGTTTACTTAATTCTCATAAAATTAACCCACAATAAGTAAAGAAATAGTAAGAAGGAAAAAGCACCATTCCTCAAGAGTACAGCCAAGGGATGTAAACAATCATTAAATCTCAAATGCCAATTTCACTCCTATACATGAAACATATGGTATTTGCCTTTTTGGGGACTGGCTTATTTCACTATGTGTAATGATTTCCAGATGCATCCATTTTATTGCAAAAGACAGGATTTCATCTTTTTACAACTGAGTAGTATTCCATAGTGAATATATATCACAATTTCTTTACCCGGTCATCACTGGTGGACATCTGGATTGATTTCTTATCTTAGCTATTGTGAACTGAGCTGCAATTAGCATGGGGGTACAGGTAACTCTTTCATGTGCTGTTTTCATTTTCTTTAGGTAAATTCTCAAGAGTAGGATGGCTGGGTCATATGGTATATCAATTTTCAGCTTTCTGAGGTTTCTCCATACTGTCTTCCACAATGCTTATACTAGTTTATATTCCCAGCACCAGTGGATTAGGGTACTTTTTCCCACATCCTCATCAGCACTGATTATTTTCTGATTTCTATATGAGAGCCATTCTAACGTGAGCAAGGTGAAACCTCATTGTGATTTTTTTCAAAGATTTATTTTATTTATTTGCAAATAAGAGTTACAGAGAGAGGTAGAGCCAGAGAGAGAGAGAGAGGTCTTCCATCCGCTGGTTCACTCCCCAGATGGCTGCAACAGCCGAAGCTGCACTGATCCAAAGTCAGGAGCCAGGAGCTTCCTCTGGGTCTCCCACGTGGGTGCAGGAGCCCAAGGAGTTGGGCCATCTTCTACTGCTTTCCCAGGCCATAGGAGAGAGCTGGATCAGAAGAAGAGCAGCCGGGACTAGAATCGGCGCCCATATGGGATGCCAGTGCTTCAGGCCAGGGTGTTAACCCGCTGCGCCATAGCGCTGGCCCCTCATTGTGATTTTTATTTGAATTTCCCTGATGGCTAGTGATCCTGAGCATATTTTCATGTGTCTGTTGGACATCTGAATTTCCTCTTTTTAAAAATGTCTGTTGAAGTCCTTTGCCCAATTCTTAACTAGGTTGTTTGTTTTGTTATAGTTGAGTTTCTTGAGTCCTTATAGATTCTAGATATTAACCCTTTATCAGTTTCATAGTTTGCAAATATTTTCTCGTATTCTTTTGGTTGTCTCTTTACTTTGCTGAATATTTCTTTGCAATGCAGAATCTTCTCAGCTTGATGTAATTCCATTTGTCAAATTTGGCTTTGATTGTCTATGCTTCTGGAGTCTCTTTCAAGAATTCGTTGCTTATGTCAATGTCCTGAAGAATTTTTCCAATGTTCTCTAGTAATTTGAAAGTATCAGGTTGAAGCTTAATCCTTAATCCCTTTTGAGTCCATTTTTGTATAAGGTATGGGTAGGGTTCTTGTCTCATACTTTCACACGTGGAGATCCAATTTTCCCAGCACCATTTGTTGAAGAGACTGTCCTTGTTCCAGGGATTGATTTTAGCTTCTTTGTCAAAGATTAGTTCTTTATAGAAGCATGGATTGATTTCTATTCTATTCTATTCTATTACATTTGTCTACATGTCTATTTTTGGGCCAGTACCAGGCTGTTTTGATTACAACTGCCCTGTAGTATGATGTGAAATCTGATATTGTGGTGCCTCTGTCCTTGTTTTTGTTTAATATTGTTTTAGCTATTTGGGGTATCTTGTGCTTCTATATGAATTGTAGCATCTTTTTCTAGATCTGAGAAGAATGGAACTAGTATTTTAATTGGGATAATACCTAATCTGTACATTGCTTTCAATAGTATATATATTTTGATGATATCAGTTCTTCCAGCCCTCAAACATGGAAGATGTTTTCCATTTTTTGTGTCCTCCTCTATGTCTTTCTTTAATGTTTTACAATATTCATCATAGATATCTGTGACATCCTTGACAAAATGTACGCCAAGGTATTTAATTTTTTGTAGCTATTGTGAATGAGATTATCTGGGAAGTCCTTTCTCAGCCAGGACATTATCAGTGTATACAAGGCTACTGATTTTTGTATGTTAATTTTATATCCTGCCATCTTATCATACTTTTTTATGAGTTACAATAGTCTTTTAGTGGAATCTTTTGGTTCCCCTACATAAAGAATCATGTCATATGTAATTTGAAATAATTTGACTTCCTCCTTTCCAATTTGTATTACTTTGATATCTTTTTCTTGCCTAATGGCTCTGGCGAAAACATCCACACTATATTGATTATCAATGGTGAATGTGAGTATCATTGGTTCCAGATCTTACTGTAAATGCTTCCAACTTTTTCCCACTCAATAAGATGCTGGCTGTTGGTGTGTCATAGATTGCCTTCATTATGTTGGGAATGTTACTTCTATACCAAATCTGCCTTAAGGTTTTCATCATGAAAGGATGTTGTATTTTATCAATAACTTACTTGTATATATTTTTTTCACACACCAAAGTAAATTTATTTTCATTTGACTTGTTGGAGTATTCTTGTATACACATACATACACATATTCTCCATATATATATATATATATTTAACTTTTATTAAATATGAATTTCAAAAGTACAACTTTTGGATTATAGCGGCTTTTCCCCCCATAACCTCCCTCCCACCCACAACCATCCCATCTCCCTCTCCCTCTCCCATCCCATCCTTTATCAAGATTCATTTTCAATTATCTTTATATACAGATCTACTAGTATTTACTAAGCAAAGATTTTAACAGACTGCACTCACACAGACACAGAAAGTATAGAGTACTGTTTTAGCAGTAGTTTTACTGTTAATTCACATGGTACAACACATTAAGGACAGAGATCCTACGTGGGGAGTAAGTGCACAGTGACTCCTGTTGTTGATTTAACAATTGACACTCTTATTTATGATGTCAGTCATATCACCTAAGGCTCTTGTCATGAGTTGCCAAGGCTATGGAAGCCTCTTGAGTTTGCCAACTCTGATCTTATTTAGACAAGGCCATAGTCAAAGTGGAAATCCTCTCCTTCCTTCAAGAAAGGTACCTCTTTTGATGGCCTGTTCTTTCCACTGGCATCTCACACAGAGAGATCTTTTATTTAGTGGTGTTTTTTTTTTTTTTTTTTTTTTTTTTTTGCCACAATGTCTTGGCTTTCCATGCCTGAAATACTCTTATGGGCTTTTTAGCTGGATCTGAATGCCTTAAGGGAAATTCTAAGGCCAGAGGGCTGTTTAAGATATCTGCCATTCTATGAGTCTGCTGTGTATCCCGCTTCCCATGTTGGATTGTTTTATTCTTTTAATTCTATCAGTTTGTATTAGCAGACACTAGTCTTGTTTATGTGGTCCCTTTGACACTTAATCCTATCTTTTTGATCAATTATGAACTGAAACTGATCACTTGAACTAGTGAGATGGCATTGGTACATGCCACCTTGATGGGAATTGGAATCCCCTGGCACGTTTCTAACTCTACCATTAGGGGTAAGTCCGGGTGAGCATGTGCCAGACTGTACATCTCGTCTCTCTCTTATTCCCATTCTTATATTTAACAGGGATCACTTTTCAGTTAATTTTAAATGCCTACGAATAATTGTGTGCTAATTAAAGAGTTCTATTGAGATAATCATGTTTTTTATTTTTCTGTTTATAGTTGTGATGTATCTCATGTATTGAACCATCCTTAAATACCAGGGAAAAATCCCACTTCATAAGGTTAAATATCTATCTGATGTGTCATTGGATTCTAATAGCCCTTATGTTGTTGAGGATTTCTGCATCTATGTTCATCAGGGAAATTAGCCTATATTTCTCCTTCTCTGTTGTATCTTCTGTAGGTTTAGGAATTAAGGTGATGATAGCATCATAGAAGGAGATTGGGAGGACCCCTTCCCTTCAATTTTTTGAATAGCTTGAGAAGAAGTGAAATTAATTATTCTTTAAATGTCTGGTAGAATTCAGCAGAGAAGCCACCTGGTCATGGGCTTTTCTTTGTTGGGAAGGCTCTTTATTACTGATGCAATTTCTGTCTTGGTTATTGGTCTCTTAGGGTTTTCCAAGTTTTTATAACTCAATTTCTTTTAGATTTTCTAAGTTTTGTTGTCAAATAGCTCTTTGTAGTAACTCTTGCTTTTTATTTCTGTGGTATCTACTGTTATATATCCTTTTTCATCTTTGATTTTACTAATTTGGTTCTTCTCCCTCTTTTATGGGTTAGTTGGGCCAATGGTGTATCATTTTTATTTTTTTCAGAAAACAGTTCTTAATTTCACTGATTGTTTGTTTTGTTTTTGTTTCAACTTTTTACTACTTTTTTATTTGAATTATTTCTTTCCTACTCCTCCTAAATTTATGTTTGGTTCGTTGTATTTTCTAGGTCCTTGAGATGCATTGATAGCTCATTTACTTGATGACTTTCCAATTTCTTAATGTAGGCATCTGTTGCTAAAAAATTCACTTTAATCACTGCCTTTGCTGTTTACTATAAGTTTTGATATGTTGTATTGCCATCTTCATTCATTTCTAGAAATGTTTTGATTTCCATTTTGATTTCTTCTATGACCCACTTTGCTTTCAGGAGCATGTTGTTCAGTCTCTATGTGTTTGCATATGATCTAGGGATTCTTGAGTTGTTAATTTCCACCATCATTCCATTGTAGTCAGGAAAGATGCATAGTATGATTTCATTTGTTTAATTTGCTGAGACTTGCTTTATGACCTTTTATATGGTCTATCCTAGAGAAATCTCCATGCACTTATGAAAAGATATGTATTTTGAAACTGTCAGATAAAAGGTTCATTTTTCAATGGACAATATACACATTAAAAGGTATAAATAAAACCATATTGAAGTTTCACCTTACCTCAGTTAGAATGGTTTTCACACAGAAAATAAAAAAATAACAAATGTTGGTGAGGATCTAGGGAAACAGGTAGAAAACCATTCTAACTGAGGTAAGGTGAAACTTCAATATGGTTTTATTTACATTTTCCTGATGACTAGTTATCCTGAGCATCTTTTAATATGGGAGCATATTATTCAACCATAAGATAGAATGAAATACTGTCTTTTGCAACAAAATGGATGCAATTGGAGATCATTATGCTTAGTAAAATAAGCCAATCAAAAAAAGCAAATATGTTTTCTCTGATTTGTGGCAGATAATATATAGATTACAAAATACATAATATATACTACTACTGAAATTAATATCTTTAAATTTGATTATTGTCTATAGTGCTTATCTTAATTCCTAAGAACACTGGTATTTCTATTTACTACTTGTTGAATTGTTTATTTAGTAGATGATTAAGCTCATGAATATACAGTAAAATGAAAGCATGTCATTGTAAAAATTAAAAGAAAAAATTAGAAAGGAGTGCAGGTGGGAAGTGTTGCTATGTTCTTAAAATTGTACATATGAAATACATGAAATGTTTTCTTTACATAGATAAATAAATCTTTAGAAAAAGATACTGCTTGAGATGCCTACATCTATATTGAACTACCTTGGTTTGAGGTCAGGCTTCACTTCTCATTCCAGTTTCTGACAAATGCACACTTTGAGGGCAGCAGGTGATGTTCAACTACTTGGATCCCTGACATCCATGTAATATTCATCGTTTTGGTTTAGGACTCTTTCTGTCTGGCCCAGCTCCAGCTGTTGTGGCATTTGAGCAGTGAGCCAAGAGATGGAAGTTCTTTCTTTGTCTCTTTGTTTGCCTGTCTCTGTTTCATGATCTTCCAAGTAAAATTATAAAAAAGAATAAAAAGAATGAGTTATTTTAAAAAATATATAGCATAAACTAGATATAATATTTTAATGATTTATTTTATTGAAAGACAGACTTACAGAAAGAAGTAGAGCCAGAGAGAGAGAGGTCTTCCATTCTGTTAGTTCACTCCCCAAATGACCGCAATAGCCAGAGCTGAGCTGATCCGAAGCCAGGAGTCAGGAGCTTCTTCCAGGTCTCCCACGTGGGTGAAGGGGTCCAAGGACTTGGGCCATCTTCCACTGCTTTCCCAGCCCATGGCAGAGAGCCGGATTGGAAGTGCTGCAGCCAGGACTTGAACCGGAGCCCATAATGGGATGCCAGCACTGTAGGCAGCAGCTTTACTCTCTACACCACAGTGCTGGCCCTTCCATATCCAAGTTCATGAAAAAATGTACATTAAAAATTATGCATAGATTTCACTTTTTGCACCAAAATAAACTTTCACTTCCATTTTCCATGAATTCTCTCAAGCACCATTTTGTAGCCTTCACACTGAAAATGTAAATGCTTAAAAATGATGGAAAAAAATCAGTCGCGTTTGGGGCTACTAATTCAAATGAAAAGCCAAAAAAAAAAAAAAAAAACTGAATAACATTCCAGAAAAAAAAAAAAACAGTCACGATTTCAATGGATATTTCAAGTGCTGATATCAATGCCTCCTGCTCAACTGCTAACCTTGGTTGACCATTTGAATTAGTCATTATCATCTCTTCCTATTATCCTCTTCACACCAACCAATTACTCTCCCACTGAAATAATCTCCACTATACATCAAGGAGAACCATTGGGTTGTCTTGTGTTTGGTTTAATTCCAAATGGGCACAGTTATGAAGATACAATTTAGTATGTGAGGACTAGATTTCACTTCTGGTGGATTCTGGGAGTGCTGTGGAGCATCCACCAGTAACAGAAAGTAGGTGATTTTGCTGAACACCACAGGGAATTATTTATGAATGGTACCTACATAAAAGGCAATGGCCAGTCTCCCAATTAATCAAATTCCAAAGCATCTTAGTATAGGAAGTCATTTTGGCAATTGGGAGTTCATTAGCTATGGAAGACCCCTACTTCTCAAATAGCCATAAAAGATACCATGCAATGAAAATAATCAACCATTAGGAAGTGATGAATGTTGTGTCATAATGACAATAAACTGAGTGGTATTTAAATACAAATAACTTCCACCCTAAATTTGCATAATTTGTAGGTGGACTTTAATATATGTCTGTGAAACAACAACAAAAATTAATCTTGCCTGAAGAGGTTCTGAAACTAAATAGCCAGTTTCCTAATGATTTTCATTAGCTGATCTGAGATGCATTTATTCTTCCTTTTGTTTTAAAAATTAATTTCATAAATTAATCAATGTTGAGACCATGTAGGTAGTCTTTTTGGTATGCCATATCTACTGTAATGAAACACAGTCCATATCACTGTTTGACAGGCTGGGAGCTACAAATTATCAATGAAAGTGGCAGAGGAAATGATACTAAGAGAGCTAGCAACTGAACTACCCACTTAGATAAACACAGCAAACATGAACTGCGGCATCCACTTCTTGTCTGGTTTAACATTGAATGTTTCACTCCACACACACTTTCTTCTTTTAATCTCAAATACAAAAAACTTGGTACATCATCATCATCACCATCTCAACTAAACAAAGCACATCAGTGGGACACCAGGTCTTTTAGTGGCCAATACTAAACTGTATCTGGGCAGAGGAAACAATCTATGAAGTCCTTTACACGAGTGGGAAAAGGTCTAGCACAATGACCTATGTAAGCAACAGCTAAGTGAATATCCTTGAAGACCACTGTGACAGATGTCAGGAAAACGCAGTGAGCATGCCTTCTGGGCTACATCAGTTGAGCTCAAAACTTCACTATGTATTCCACAGTGACACTGTGAGGAGAGCATCTGAAATCAGCTTTGGAAACTACAGAAATGAATTGAATCTCAAACTGTTCCTGGGCCACAATCATATCTTTTGCACTGTGTTCTGCTATAATTAAATAATCCCCCACTGGCATCCCATTGAGCTAATCTGCTCTTTTACCCATAGGCTGCTAAAGGCTTATATTAAACATGCAGTAATGAGGCAGCTTTGCCCTCCTACTGTCACAATTATTTTAATATGTCAGATAAGATGGACCTATTATGATAATATTTCATCTTGGACTTCCCCCACAGAATTCTTAGTGCTTCCAAATATATTACTTCAAATCCTGCCTACATTCCTTTAGGAAAGATGGGTAAAACTGTTGCCATTCCCAATTGAAATCAAATTAAATGGGAAATCTGGGCTGTTTAAAACTGATGCCACCATTCTGACAGCACTACCTGCGCAAGTTCAATGAAGAAAGCAGGTGAATTAAGTTATCCCTGCCACAGCAGATCTATATGATTGCTGTTGGTAAACCAGAAGTTCTCAGTCCTGGGCAAGATACCTGTGCATGTATCCTATCAGCCCCTAAGACATTTGTTACTCATATGATTTAAAGTATAAAATAACATGAATGATTTTCTCCTTTCATAAATTGTAGCAGATTTAAATTTATCTCTTTAAATGAGCCTGTCACTCACCAAATATCTGATGTCATCCTAAAAGGAAAAGTTGATATTACATTTGATATAATAGGAATTAAAGGAGTATATAACCATGTTAAATTGTCAACAGCAATTTTCATATGTGGGAAATCTATAAAAAAGTGGAAAATCATTCATTTATACCTAATTATCAAGCTAGATTTGTCTGCTTACATGATTAAAATAGTCAACTGTTCATATGAAAAATCCTAGAACATACCAGAATTACTACAGGCTTTGCAGAGCTAAGGTGAAATCTATGGATAACTTGAGATTTGCTCAAGTCACAAAATCCCAACATGGTAGACCCCAAAGAAAGAAAAAAATGTCACAGTAATGTGCTTATCCTGGATTAGTTGCATAAAATGCTGTCTAACAGCTCAGAATCAGGAATCAAATTGCTTGGACTTAATTCTCACATCATTATGTCTTACAAGATTCATAATTTAAGGCTTATTAATTATCTCACCCATGATGCCTCAGTTTCCTCATCTGCATACTGAGCATCATAAAATAGTATCAGATTCACAAGATTATGGACACTATCATCACATCAGAATTTGTAAAATGATAAAATATATCTCTCCCATAGCACACACTCAGTAAAGCTCAAAAATTCAGGTTGCCAATATTATTCCCAAATTTTGCTAGTCATTTTATCACTTGGGACCTTTGAAAGCTATGTTGCTTCCCGACACATATTTACTGAATCAGTACAGCAGGTATATCCCATGTAATTTATTTCATAATAATTCTGTAAGTGAGTCTCGTGGTCTAATTCTGTTTTAACACTATTTTAGCACCAAACAATCCTAATATTTATCTCAAAGAGTTGCAAAATGCTTGGCAACAATCTATGGTCATGGGAACAATATTTTTCATACACATTAGTCTACCAGTTAACATTTATTTATATGCACATGTGTTTGATCAGTAAATCTAACTAATGTTAATCATTCACCATGATAGTTTATTACAATTACTTCTACCTAGCTATAAGAAATCATGTGAAATGGGCAGACAATATGTCTTTCTGAAGCTTAAGTACAGTTGATTAGATTACTATCTACATATAAATTTCCTCATGGAAGAGGTTCATTAATGCTCGTTATTTCTAGGCCAGTGAGGTGGCACCTCCCCTGCACAGTAGCTGCTAGCTTATTTAACTGGATGAAGTTTATATTTTTTAAAACATGGGAAATTTCATCAACAGAGATGTATCCAGTAATAGGTAATTTCTTGAAGATATTTATTAAGAAAAGCACTGAAACAGAGATGCAATCTTATTGAAAATCGGACTTCACAATAGCTAATAGTAGCAGGGGCTGGGTCAGCTTTCCATATGTAGGACTTCCTGTCACCCATGTCCCCAGTCATATCTGCACCACAATGGCTCTCTAAAAGTCATAATACAAGAAAACAGACATGATTGCATTTAGGCCTAAAATCTATCTGGAACTTTGAGGGGTTTAGATGCGGTAGCCTGCAGCAGACAAGATAAGAAACACCTCATAAAGATGCACTCAAAGGACTGTTTCCTCTTTCTCTGGAAAGAAAGGATTATATGAAATAGTATCTAAAATTATCTTAGAAAATTCTTCTCATATGCACAGGCAGACGCATATTGTCAGATGACCTCTTTCTTCTTTAATAGCCAAATGCCATAATTAGAGATCTTATCAGAATAGTTACTCTTTTCTGCATATATTTATCGAAAGAGAAAGGGTTGGTATGAGACAGAACATCCTCCATCTCTGGGTCCTTCACTGACCTCCCGTATGCCCCCTGCACAGTGATTAATCTCCCCTAACCTGGAATTATTCTAATTCTTATTAATGGCTTGCAAAGCAGGGAATTATTGAAAGGATTAAATGTGACAATGTGAAATTGATTCATTTCTTAATATACAATAGGGATTCAGTAAATATAAGGATTTTTTTAAAAATCTCTCTTCTTAAGTAATAATCATTCTCAGTTAACTGCATACTTATAATCTGTTCCTGCATTTTGAAACAGTAACAGAGAATCATTTCTCATTATATTTTATAATCAATGCTAACTAAAAATTCCATGTTACATTTCTTTCAATCACATGAACATGAAAGGTTCTGAGAGGGCTTATGATTTCTACTGATCCCAGAGCTCACCTTAAACCTCGAGATTTATTTGTAGGGGCTGGCATCGTGGCAGCAGGTTAAGTTGTCATGTGAAATGCTGGCATCGACCATGAGTGCTGGCTTGAGTCCTGGCTGCTCCATTTCTGATCGAGTTCTCTGCTAATGTATCTGGGAATTCAGTGGAAAATGACCCAAGTTGTTGGGCCTCTGACACCCATGTGGGTGAGCTAGATGAAACAGCTGGCTCTTAGCTTCAGCCTGGCCCAGCCCTAGTCATTGTGGCCATTAGGGGATTAAACCAGTAGATGGAAGGTTTCTCTTTCTCACCCTCCCTGTTACTCCTTCTTTCTTTCTCTGTAACTCTGTCTTTAAACTAAATAATTTTTAAAAGATATATTTGTAAACATTATGGCTATTTGTATTTGAAACAAAAAAGAAAGTAAGACGAAAGGACACAAGAGGAGGAAATGTAGGGAAAGTAAAGAGGAGAAAGAAGCAGAGAAATAGGATTTTTGTAGAAGTGAAAGAGTAGAGAAATACAAAAAATGATGTTACCTCTAAAAAAATAATTACTTAATTTTTGACAAAAATTATTCAATGTTACTTTGAATGTTTTAGATATATACTAGTCACTAAGCTCTGACACTAAAAGGGGATTAAATTCAATCATTCATTCAATATATATTAGATAATGCATTACAATAAGCCTGTGGGTTATACAAATACACACAGTCAAATAAATATAAGCTGGAAAAGACCAAATAATATTTAGAAATAAAATGACTAGCAATATAAAATGACAAATGTCTCACTGTAGTGTTTTACTATATAGAATTTTAAAATCCTGATCCTGTGATAGAAGCAACATATGCAATAAATCAGTTAATGTAGAATCTGGACTCAAATGTGATGTCAAATGACTATGTGAATTTAAGTGAGTCATTTAAATTTTCTGGCACTTAATGAGAGTATAATAATATCCCTCCTACACACAGGATAGTGCATTGTAGGAAAAAAAAGAATGAATACCTCACTAAGTAGTTTTGACAATCAAGCAAACACATATAAAATCTGTATTAATCATAAACTACTATAAAATATCACATTTGTGAAAAATTTTAGTAACATACAGCTATACATATATATTTCTTTACAGTAGAATAAGCTATTTTTTTAAAAAAATATGAATCATTCATGTTCTTGACACAAGCATTTAATCTTTTAGGAATACAATTTTTGAATATTAAAATACAATCTAAATCATTGGAATATGAATAAAATATGACTTTTAAGGGAAATTTTGACTCAAGTTTCATAGTCTACATGGAAGGATAAATAGGTAAAGTACCAATGTTTTATAGAATAATAAAAGTATATTTAAAAGCTAGAGACAAAATTTCATTATAAAGTGCAAACAGGCCAAGGAAAGGGGTGCCTGCCTAAATCGGACTCTCACTGCCCATGACCCCAAACCCTCTACATCCTGATCAGAGGAAAATGAACACCACACCATCAGCAAATCTAGGACACAGAGAACCAGAAACCCTGCTATACACAGGACCAACATGCAGTGCGACCCTAGAGAAGGCCAAGGGGCACCTAGACAAAATGTGAGAAAGACATGGAGAACACAGGGCATGGGATGAATCCAAATTACCCACGATAAAAGAAGTTTGCTTAGTGAGAAGTCGCAAAAAGGAATACTTTCTTCCTAGGGAATCAGAGCATGATTTCAAGGGCTTCAGGTTACAGCAGCTTTAGAAAAGGAGAAAGAAGAAACAATGCCCTCCAGAATCTGGGTAAAGAAGAGAAAAAGAAGAAAAGGAGGGATTAATGAAGCCAGAGGAAAAAAATGAAAAACCATAAAACAGGACCTAATATTCCCCTTCTCTTCTCTCCAAAAACTGGAGCCCAGTAAGACCACAGTGCTCTACTCAGCTGAGAGGGGGTATTTTTTTTTTAAAGATTTATTTATTTATTTGAAAGAGTTACACAGAGAGAGAGAGAGAGGTCTCCAATCCACTAGTTCACTCCACAATTGGCCGTTACAGCCAGAGCTGAGCCAATCCGAAGCCAGGAGCCAGTAGCTTCTTTTGGGTCTCCCATGCAGGTGCAGGGCCCCAAGGACTTGGGTCATCATCTTCTACTGCTTTCCCAGGCCATAGCCGAGACCTGGATCAGAAGTGGATCAGCCAGGACTTGAACCGGTGCCCATTGGGATGCCAGCACTGCAAGTGGTGGCTTTTACCCACTATGCCACAGCACTGGCTCCATAGATGGAATATATCTTGAAGTCTGAACATAAGACTATCCATGGACTTCTATTATTGGAGCAAACAATCATTATGCTGGCTGGGCCTCTGGAAAGTGGCCAAAGCTCAATGTCAACTCTGCACTTGATAAAGACCACACCCTCCAAAGCACCAACAGAGAAACTCAGAACCAACTGAAACTCAGCATCCCCTTTGAATAATTTGTCTGTCGATGAGCTGTCTAGGATATGGGTTCACAAGGTTTTAGATAATCAAGTTCAACGTGGGCCTTTGATTGGGGCAAATCTCAATTCATATTGTAATGATTTAAAACTGCTGGACACAGTTAGGTAAAGGTCTTCAAACAAGCTTTCATATGCAAACAATTGTTTGTGAGCTATTTGCCAGGTGTGCAATCCACTCCCAGTGTATAGTAGTTTACCAAGATGAGCAAATTATTTGCTTCGATAAATTGGCTTTTTTTTTTATTTTGACAGAATTATAGACAGTGAGAGAGAGAGAGAAAGGTCTTGCCCCCATTGGTTCACCCCCCAAATGGCTGCCACGGCCGGCACTGCACCAATCCAAAGCCAGGAGCCAGGTGCTTCTTCCTGGTCTCCCATGCAGGTGCAGGGGCCCAAGCACTTGGGCCATCCTCCACTGCCCTCCCGGGCCACAGCAGAGAGCTGGACTGGAAGAGAAGCAACCAGGGCTAGAAGCTGGCGCCCATATGAGATGCCGGCGCCACAGGCGGAGGATTTACCAAGTGAGCCATGGCACCGGCCCTTTGATAAATTGGCTTTTAGAAATTTCCTGAAGCTTACAGAAAATGCATTTATTAATTCCATTGTTTTATTCCTGCACAAAAATTTCTTGGAATGTAAATTAAAATCCTATTGACAAGGGAAGCCTCATTTTCCTAAATACTTTAGATATAGTTCTTTGGCTTTTTTTAAGGGTGGAGGAGAAAAAATTCCCTTGAGTTCTATGGGACTTAGACATACAGTAAAATTGTAGCTGCTTCTTCTTGGCCCAACTCCATTTGTCATACCCATACCTCATATCTCAAGCTTGATAACTGGAAACCATAGTGATCATAAAACCAAAAATATCCAAACACATGAAAATAACACAGGATTTCCCATCTCACTGGAATATAATTTTCTCCTATTTTTTTCTTTGAAAATATTTATTTATTTGCAAGGCAGACAGACAGAATGAACTGGTTCATTCCCCAAATACTCACAGTATCCAGGGCTGGGCCAGGATATTCACTCCCCAAATACCCACAATAGCCAGGAGCTGGGAATTCTATCTGGATATTCCACATGGATGGCAGGCACCTATGCATGGCAGTCATTTCTGCTGCCTCCCAGGGTGCACGTTAGCAGGAAGCTTGTATCTGAAGCAGAACCAGGCACTCCTATTTGGGACGCAAACATCCCAAGCAGCATCTCAACTGCTCCTCCAAAAGCTTGCCCCTCCCATATTTTGACCAGTGAAAAATCTACTCACCCTTCAAATACCCCACTCTTAGCCCTATCACACAGATTTTGATTACCTTCTGCTCAGTAACATCTTAATATCTTAATTCTTGAACATATATGTCATTGAATCTCAACATGACTTTAAAATTTTTCCGTATCTTCCCTATCTAGGCTCTGTACTCAAGGCATAATTGTGTCCTTTTTCATAGTAATTTCCAAGAATCTAACAAAATAGTAAATGTTTAGTCCATATTTGTTGAACAAACAATTGAATGAAGTCCACGGAGAGATGGATGTATAGATGGCTGGTTGTGTTTCTTTAAAATTTGCAGAAACAGTTATATCTTTTCTCTGTGGAGGAGGAGTTGCAGAAGGATGTAGTGTACAGAACTCTATAGCTAATCATATGTTTTCTCAATCTTTCATTTAACAAGTACTTATTATATACATTGTATAGGCCAAGTACTGTGCCACTTGCTGGGTTTTGAAAGAAAGGTAGGGCCTGTAGTATGTCTGCCATATGGGGAAAACCACTTTCTCACTGTAGCTACTTCACCCTATGAACAACTATACTACCATGACAAAACACCGTCACTACCACCAAAACCAGCGACCTAATCTCAACTACTATCACCACCACCATCACACCAAAACCATCAATAACATCACCACAGTCACCCAGTCATCACCACCCTAAGCACTGTTAGCATCAATAGCATTAACCAAAGAGCCAAGGGTGCTGTCCTAAATAAGACCTGAGATTCTAAATTTTCAAACAGAAGTAACATGATGTTGATTTCACAGGACTAGGAACCAAATTCCAACTCGGAAATGCTGACAGTGCAGTCCACAGCTTCAAAGCTCTCTGTTTCAGAGAACATCTTTCTTGAGCAGACCAAAAGCTCTAAAATGTCGTGTTTCACTGCCTTTCTCTCTGCCTTTCAAATAAAACGAAAAAGAAAAAAAATTAAGTTCAAGAGGTTATAATCATGAATAGGGACAATATTGGGAAGAAAAGTACTTGGAGATTTGAAACAAAATTCAAACTCCTGAGAACGTGAATAAGATTTTCCTTACTATGAAACTCTATTTTCAAAATGAGATCATTGGGCCATTAGCAAAAAACTGAGAGTCAAACTCCTTTACAGGCCATAAACAAACATACCTTGCATTCAATGGAACTACGGAGACAAAAAGATAATCAAAATAATTTCTCTGACATTAAAATATAGAAGTGTCTGTCCTTGTCCGATTTTCATTTCCAAATGGAAAGATATAGGAATGAGCTGCTATACATTAAAAATTGTGATCCAATATCTATTTTACTATTTACTGATTCTCCAACACTTGCTTACTTGGTTTGCATTTGTTGATTAACAGAATATTAAAAATATTTTACTCTCAAATCTTTAAATTTTTTTCTGCTAAATCCTCACTGATATTGCTTCCAGTTACAATTGGAATTAGAATTCTGATTGCTGAGTTAGTTGTCACCTATCAAGGAGAACAAGTGGTATTTGTCCCTTTGGGATTGGCTTATTTCACTCAACATAATGTTTTCCAAATTCCTAACAGGGATCACTTTTCAGTTAAAATTTAAACACCTAAGAATAATTGTGTGTTAATTAAAGAGTTCAACCAATGGTACTAGAACAAAAAAAATACTAAAATGGATAAAGTATTACATTGTACATCAACCGTCAGGACAAGAGCTGATCAAGTCACTGTTTCTCATAGTGTCCATTTCACTTCAACAAGTTTTCCTTTTGGTGCTCAGTTAGTTGTCGCCAATCAGGGAGAACATATGATATTTGTCCCTTTGGGACTGGCTTAATTCACTCAGCATGATGTTTTCCAAATTCCTCCATCTTGTTGCAAATGACTGGGTTTCGTTGTTTTTGACTGCTGTATAGTATTCTATAGAGTACATGTCCCATAATTTCTTTATCCAGTCTACCGTTGATGGGCATTTGGGTTGGTTCCAGGTCTTAGCTATTGTGAATTGAGCTGCAATAAACATTAATGTGCAGACTGCTTTTTTGTTTGCCAATTTAATTTCCTTTGGGTAAATTCCAAGGAGTGGGATGGCTGGGTTGGATGGTAGGGTTATCTTCAGGTTTCTGAGGAATCTCCAGACTGACTTCCATAGTGGCTTTACCAGTTTGCATTCCCACCAACAGTGGGTTAGTGTCCCTTTTTCCCCACATCCTCTCCAGCATCTATTGTTGGTAGATTTCTGAATGTGAGCCATTCTAACTGGGGTGAGGTGGAACCTCATTGTGGTTTTGATTCGCATTTCCTTGATTGCTAGTGATCTTGAACATTTTTTTCATGTGCCTGTTGGCCATTTGGATTTCCTCTTTTGAAAAATGTCTATTGAGGTCCTTGGCCCATCTCTTAAGTGGGTTGTTTGTTTGTTCTCCTTGATAGGTGACAACTAACTCAGCACCAAAAAGGAAACCTGTTAAAGTGAAATGAACACTATGAGAAACGGTGACTTGATCAGCCCTCACCCTGACTGTTGATGAGCAACTTAATATGTTATCCCTCTTAGTATTTTTTTTTGTTTGTTCTACTTAATACTTTTGGTTGAATACTGTAATCAATACACAATTCTTCTTAAGTGCTAAAACTTAACTGAAAATTGATCGCTGTTAAATGTAAGAGTGGGAATAAGAGAGGGAAGAGATGCACAATTCGGGACATGCTCAAGCTGACTTACCTCAAACAGTAGAGTTAGAAACATACCAGGGGATTCGAATTCAATCCCATCAAGGTGGCATGTACCAATGCCATCTCACTAGTCCCAGTGATCAATTTCTGTTCACAACTAATCGTAATGATAGGACTAAGAACCAAAGGGATCACATAAACAAGAATAGTGTCTGCAAATACTAGCTGATAGAATCAAAAAGGCAGAGAATGATCCAACATGGGAAGTGAGATACACAGCAGACCCATAAAATGGCAAATGTCCTAACAGCACTCTGGCCTCATAATCAGCCCTTAAGGCATGCGGATCCGGCTGAAATGCCCATGAGAGTATTTCAGGCATGGAAAGCCAAGACACTCTGGGGGAAAAAAAAAACCTAAATGAAAGATCTCTGCGAGTGAGATCCCAGTGGAAAGAATGGGTCATCAAAGAAGGAGGTACCTTTCTCTGAAGGGAGGAGAGAACTTCCACTTTGACCATGGCCTTGTCTAAAAATGATCTGAGTCAGTGAACTCAGGGGGCTTCCATAGCCTTGGCAGCTCATGACAAGAGCCTAGGGTGATTACTGATGCCATAAACAAGAGTGTCAATTTGTTAAGTCAACAACAGGAGTCACTGTGCACTTACTCCTCATGTAGGATCTTTGTCCTTAGTGTGCTGTACATTGAGATCTAATGCTATAACTAGTACTCAAACAGTATTTTTCACTTTATGTTTCTGTGTGGGAGCAAACTGTTGAAATCTTTACTTAATGTATGCTAAACTGATCTTCTGTATATAAAGAGAATTGAAAATGAATCTTGATGTGAATGGAAGGGGAGAGGGAGTGGATAAGGGGAGGGTTGCGGGTTGGAGGGATGTTATGGGGGAAACCTTTATAATCAATATTCTGTACTTTGGAAATTTATATTCATTACATAAAAGTTAAAAAAAAAGATTAAAAAAAAGAATTCTGATTGCTGTCTGAAATCCAACTTTCTCTGCAGGTGTTGGTGATTGAGAAAAATACACATATCAGATCCATTGATAGTTAAAGGAAGTTACAATACACGATGAAAATGTAAAATTCTACTAAAAGCTTTGTATACTACAATCCATTTCTAGAAATTGCCCATTTACAGAATTCCTTTTTTTTTTTTTTTTTTTTTTTGACAGGCAGAGTGGACAGTGAGAGAGAGAGAGAGAGACAGAGAGGAAGGTCTTCCTTTTTCCGTTGGTTCACCCTCCAATGGCCGCTGTGGCCGGCGCGCTGCGGCCGGCCCACTGCACTGATCCGAAGCCAGGAGCCAGGTGCTTCTCCTGGTCTCCCATGGGGTGCAGGGCCCAAGGACTTGCGCCATCCTCCACTGCCCTCCCGGGCCACAGCAGAGAGCTGGCCTGGAAGAGGGGCAACCGGGACAGAATCCGACGCCCCGACCGGGACTAGAACCCGCTGTGCTGGCGCCGCAGGCGGAGGATTAGCCTAGTGAGCCACGGCACCGGCCCATTTACAGAATTCCTGAAAGCTCCACTTTACCTACCAGGTTTCTGAATGGGGAAAACAGGCAGATACAGACAGATGAGCAAGGGCAGGTAAACAGACTGTAAATCAACTAATTTGCATTCAATGCAACTGTTATTTTGTGAAAAATATATCAAATACCCTCTATATCAGTTTTTCATACCTGGTATAATTAGTTACCACAAAATTAGTGGCTTAAAACAACACAAGTGTATCTTCTGCTGTAATAAAGAAGTATGAAATGAGTCTCATTTGGTTAGAATCAAAATATTAACCAAGTTGTGTTCCTTTCTATAACACTTTGATTTCTTTGATCTTCTCTTTAGAGGCGCCCACACTCCTTGGTCTGTGGTTGCTATCCACCTGCAAAGGAGCATCAATGGCTCCACTTCTCACATCGCTGAATCTCTTTTCAGCCTCCCCTTTCCCTAGATTGATCCCACCTGAATAATTCAACATAATCTCTCTATTTTAAGGTATATTGATTAGCAAACTTAATTCCATATTCTACCTTCATCTCCCTTTGTCAAGTAACATAACATCCTGGTAGTGTCCAGGGGATTAGTACATGGGCATTTTTAGTGGATCATTATTTTAGGCCATAATCTATTATCTGGCATGAAGATTCACAAGGAAAATACATTCAGCCCATATCAACATCCTAAAAATCTTAACCGATTACACAATCAATATAACTGCCTTATGTATCATCCCTTTATTGTAATGACATTCAGTCTAAGGTGGTTACTGTCCTCCCAGCAACCAAAAATCAGACTGCTAACCAGTGGGAGATGAGAACAGATTTTCAATTTTGGTTTTGGTTTTTCAAAGGATCACCAGAATAAAACCATCTCCAGTTTTTCTACAATATTGAGATATTTTATTTAGAATTATTTTCCTGTGAAGTTCAGTATGTAGCCCCCGGGTAGATCTTGACCAAATCCATTCCCACAGAGGTATCAATATGAGTACTTTTAATCCTATGAGAATCATACCAATTCAGATATCTGAGATTGCCAAATAACCCTCCCCCCTCAGAAAGACACTTCAAATTTCAAAACAAAAAAAAAAGACAAAACACACTCCATTCAATTTTAACTAACTATAATTTCATCTAACATGCCAAATTTAAATAAAATTTTGTGATTTGAAGCTTATATATTTTTATATTTACCTCTCTTTTTAAAACATCTCTTTTGTTGCAATTCCACACTGTAGAATACCTACTTATCTTGTATTCTAGTTACAATTCTCTGTGACTGTTCTCATTTGCTTACCAGATTTTTTTATAATTTTTAGTAAATAAGCATGTAAGTATAGTTGGGTCTGAGAAAAAGACTTTTCTAGTCTAGCAATAAAGAAAAAACATTGGCAAAGGCAAGAATGACAAATAGAACAGTTTTTCCTTAGGAAATACTGGCAGACAGTGTTTTTTCTGAACTTGCCTACAGTTCCAATTATGCTTTGCTACACATGTGCCATACAAAATCTATCTAGAGATCTAAAGAACAAGATGTATGAAATCTCAATTGAGAAAAATTTATAGCAGCCTAGCTGAGTGTCCAAACACATCTCAAACACCGCATTATTAAGTAGCCTTGCTTCTAATGCATTTTTCAGCTTCCTAAGTTGGGGGCTCAACTGCAGTCTGGTGGTAGCTCTCTCTAGACATGTCAGATGCACAATTGCTGGCCTATTCTTTGGGTTCCCCTAGAGAATTTTCTTATTAGAGACAAAAAAAAAATAGCACATTTGACTCCTTTGGTGATTTTTCTTCTATGTGCCTGCCTAAAACTGCATATCTTAGCTGCTGTGTGTTTGTGGTCAAACCCAGACTCTATGTTGGGATAGCTCTCCACATATTCCTCTTGGGAAAGATCACTTACAAAACGATTCTAAGCCAGTTACTACTTGGAAGCACCATAAACCCATGGGAAAACACACAACCCTACCCCATTACTGGTAAAAGTACAATTTATCTTTTTCTTTGCTCTGTTCCTTGAAGCACAAACTCAAAGAGAAACCTGCCAAGTCCTGTAAATGATCCCTTTGAATCTTTTTTCATTTGCACATTTGCATTGTTTGAAAATAAAAAAAGAGGAAGATGGATGAAAACGTTTGCCTTTTCCATTCCTAGAACTTAAAACATCCTCTGCAATCCTCTACATTCTTTCTTGCTTTTCCTCAAACTTGTCATAAAAGACAGAACTACACAATGGAACAAAGCTGCATGTGTGAGTTATTGCTGAGAAAAGAGCCACCCAGGATAACCTGGCCATTTTACAAGCACACAATTTGAAAACTCCACATGAGTGAAAAATAAACTCTCAGTCTTCTTTGTTAGAGCAGTTAGTCCACTTAAATTAGTATAGACCTATACCCAGAAGTGAAGTAATGCTTTAAGAAAACCTAATCTACATGGCTTTGGATTAAGTCAGGTAGAAGGACACCAAGACAATTGATGTTGGAGATTCTGAAGCTAATTATTTGATTTCTACACTGACAAAATGTCAGTAAAAAAAATACTGCTTAGCATAACTTGAAGGGCATTTTATGCCTACTGAGTCATAGCTTGAGGCCAAGAGGATGAACAAAAAGACTCTATGTGTATGCTAATTGGCATTGGTGTGAAGAAACATTTCATGAAAATAATAAGCCGTATTTTTTTAAAATGGGATCTTTTAAGGGAGAAATGAAACAGTGTTAAAAGTTAGATCTTCCATACTTGAAAAATCTAATTCTAGACCTCAAACAATAACAGATGGAATTTTAAAAGCTTTGAGTGAAAAGGTCTCAGTAAGATGTTTAAGAGAACAGAGTGATTCAGTCTAATAAAAATTAAAAAAAAAAAAACTGATTAAGAGTGAGATCTATTCAAGCATTATTTTGCATAGCCTCAAGGTAGCTGCCATTTAGCTGAGGGAAACATGAGGGAAAGGGAGCAAGGAAATAAAATAGATTTCAGAACTATTTCTTTAAAAAGAAATTTGGGTGTGGGCATTAGCACAAGTAACTGGCTAGACACAGACATCAGAGCCAACCATGCTTTTGAAATTGCAATGCCAAAGAAACCACATGCCTAATTCAAAAAGGTTTTGCTCATTTAAACTATAAATTCAGCCCTCCAAGCTCTCTCTGCCAGCACACAGGCTGGCAGTCCCCAGAAAGGACAAACTCTTCAAGCCCCAAGGAGAATGACAGATGGACAAGAACCAACCAGAGACAGAGTTGGGGACATGGAGAACAATGAACAAAAGAGTTCCTCCTGGAGATGGCAGCAGGTTCTAATTGAAGGAATTATCCAGCACCAAGTCAGGGGACTTTTACAATAGCGGTCCAGTGGCATTTCAGTATGTTGCTTAGACCACTGATCATGCTGTCACCCATTCTTCATTCAAAATTAGTGTTTACTGGCATTATTCTGACCCCATTTAATTACTGTATAGTGAAAAGTGGTGGTGATGTGATCTATGACATCAGTTCTGAAGTCACACCATAAATACCCATATTCAGATCTGACACATTGTGCTACAGTATTGTCCCCTGGTATTTATTCCAGATGCAAAAAAAAACAATGCATAGAACTGGAGTTGTCTTCCTTGGGAAACAGGTCAGTGTGTTGTATGGTGGTATGAACAGTGCGACTGATCATTGGTGAGCATATGGGCAAATTTTGAAAAGTTCAAAGATACGTGTTGATCATACCATTTCATTTTTCTTGTGAAGAAATAGCTAACATTTATTAGATTCCACTCTAACTAGGTAAAGCCCTATGACTGAGTTTTGGCCAATAAATGTGAGTGACAGAGATATAATCTACTTCCAATCTGGGTCTTTAAAGGTCTCTCATGATCCTCCATAATGTCTTCCTCTTTCAGGAAGACAAGGGAAGATGGCTCAAATACTTGGGCCCCTGCTGTACATGCAGGAGATCGAGATGGATTTCTTTGCTCCTGGCTTTGGCCTGGTCCAGACTGGGTGGTCACAGCCATTTGGGAAGTGAACAAGCATATGGAAGTGCTGTGTGTGTGTGTGTGTGTGTCCCTCTCCCTCTGTTCCTCTTTCTTTCAAATAAGTAAATAAATCTTTTAAAACATTTCTTTATTCAGGACCAGCATGTGGCATAGCAGTATAGCTACTACCCATGATGGCAGCATCCTCTATGGTGCCAGTTTCTGTCCCAGCTGCTCAAGTTCTGATCCAGCTCTCTGCTAATGGCCTGTTTAAAGCAGCAGAAGATGGTCCAACTGTTTGGGTCTCTGCACCCATGTGGAGACCCAAATAAACCTTCTGGCACCCTGAAGTCAACCTGGCCAAGCCTTGGCCACTGCAGCCATCTACGGATTGAACCAGTACACAGATTTCTCTCTGTGTCTCTCCCTCTCTCTGTAACTCTTTCAAATAAATAAGTAAATCTTTTAAAAGTTTCTTTTTAAAGAAGGATTTTAACTATGAAAAATCACTATAATAGTTATAAAACTATACAGTTTATTTAATTCATCTGAAATGAAATTTGGTAGTTTTGTCTATTATATAAAAGTTGTTGAAATCATATGTGTAGAGATGTTTGCAGCAATCTATCATTTGTCCTGTTAGTATGTTATACTTTTGACTGCTTGTTGTTATATTCTTTTATTCCTGATTTTGGTAATTTGTGCCTTCTCTCATTTTCTCTCTATAATTCTTGCTGGAGGTTTACCTACATTACTTATCTTTTCAAAGAAACAATTTTTCAACTTTTTTATTTTTAATTTCATTGATTTCTGCTATTATTAATTCCCTCTGACTGCCTTCTTGGGTTTATTTTCCAATATATTTGGATTGTTATACATTTCCATCTAGGCATTCCTATAGCTACATCATGTATATGTATGCTTAATTTTTATTTTTAGTCAGTTCAGATATTTTGTAATTTCTCTTGAGAATTCCTCTTTGACTTATTGATTATTTGAAAATGTATTGTTTGATTTATTAATACTTGGGGAATTCCCTGTTATTCTATTGCTAATTATGGTTGAATTCCTCCATTGTCTGAAAGCAAACTTTGTTTGATTTCCATTATTTTGAATGTGTCAGGGTTTATTTTATGACTCCAGATATGATGAATCCCATCTGCTGTTGTTGAACAAAGTATTCTGTACAATTATATTTGTCAGATTGTGGTATTCAGTTCTTCCATATGCTTTCTGATGATTTTCTATTTGTTAGATCTGTTTTTAGACCCTAGTAGTCTTCAAACATGATGTAGGATTTGGCAATTTCTCATTTAAGTTGTGTCAGTCTTTGCTGTGTGTATTGTGCTAAGATTATGTTTTCCTGGTTAATTGATTCCATTATAATTATATGTTATTCCTCTAACATTGTTTAGTTTTTTCTCTCTGAAACAAACTTCTTATATTAATAATGTAATCATATTGACTGCCTTAAAATTAGTGTTTTGCTTGATATATCTTTTAAAATTTATGTTTATCATTACACTTGAAATGACTTTCTTGTGGATGACATGCACTTTGGTGGAATTTTCTATAATCTACTCTGACAATCCCTTGTGGATTCAAACTACTTAGATTCAAATAACTATTGATTTTGGACTTTTTTCTGTTTGCCTGGTTTTCATTCCCCTGCATTTTTTCACATTAGGTTATTGAAACATAATTATAATTTGTGCAAATTTACCCATTGTAATTTTTACTGTATCTTGTGGAAATCCAGTTTTCCCAGCACCATTTGTTGAATAGACTGTAATTGCTCCAGGATTTTCTTTTGATCCTTGATCAAATATAAGTTGGCTGTAGACGTTTGGATTGATTTCTGGTGTTTCTATTCTGTTCCATTGGTCTATCCATCTGTTTCTGTACCAGTACCATGCTCTTTTGATTATAACTGCCCTGTAGTATGTCCTGAAATCTGGTATTGTGATACCTCCGGCTTTGTTTTTGTTGTACAAGATTGCTTTAGCTATTTGAGGTATATGTGCCTCCATATTAATTTCAGCTTCATTTTTTCCAGATCTGAGAAGAATGTCTTTGGTATCTTGATTGGTATCGGACTGAATCTGTAAATTGCTTTTTGGAGAATGGACATTTTGATGATGTTGATTCTTCCAATCCATGAGCATGGAAGATTTTTCCATTTTTTGGTATCTTCTTCTATTTCTTTAAGATTTTGTAATTCTCATCATAGAGATATTTATTGTTCTTGGTTAAGTTTATTCCAAGGTATTTAATTGTTTTTGTGGCAATTGTGAATGGGATTGATCTTAGAAGTTCTTCCTCAGCCATGGCATTGTCTGTGTATACAAAGGCTGTTGATTTTTGTGCATTGATTTTATACCCTGCTCCTTTGCCAAAATCTTCTATTTCCAATAGTCTCTTAGTAGAGTTCTTTGGGTCCCCTAAGTAAAGAATCATATCATCTGCAAAGAGGGATAGTTTGAGTTCTTCCTTCCCAATTTGTATCCCTTTAATTTCTTTTTCTTGCCTAATAGCTCTGGCTAGAACTTCCAGAACTATATTGAATAGCAGTGGTGAGAGTGGGCATCCCTGTCTGGTACCAGATCTCAATGGAAATGCTTCCAACTTTTCCCCATTCAATAGGATGTTGGCCGTGAGTTTTTCATAAATTGCTTTGATTGTATTGAGGAATGTTCCTTCCATACCCAGTTTGCTTAGAGTTTTCATCATGAAAGGGTGTTGTGTTTTATCAAATGCTTTCTCTGTGTCTATTGAGATAATCATATGGCTTTTCTTCTGCAGTCTGTTAATGTGGTGTATCACATTGATGGTCTCTCCATTATTCGAGAGTCTTATTTGTATCATTTTCATTGTTGCTTAAATCCTTAGTTAAATTTACTCCCATGTATTCTATTGTTTCTGACTATACTTTATCTGCAAGTTTGTTACAGGTATTTAAAACACTACTAATTCTTGTGCGTTGATCTTATATTTTGCAACTTTACCGTATTTATCAGTTTTTTGGTGAAGCCTTCAGGTTTTACAATATATACAGTCTCACTAGCTTCTTCCTTTATTATTTGTATGCCTTTTATTTCTTTCACTTGCCTAATAGCTTTGGAGAAGATGCCCAGTACAATTTTGAATAAGAATGGGTTCACTGACCATCCTTTTCTAGTCCCAGATCATAAAGAAAATGTTTGCATCTTTTCCCCAATCAGGATGAGGTTGACTGTTGGTTTGTCATACAAAGTCTTTATTATGTTGAGGTACAATGCTTCCATATCTAATTAGCTCACAGTTTTAATAATAAATATATGCTGAATTTTACCAAATGCTTTTTCTACACCCATTGAGATGATTTTTTATCTTTCATTCTATTGATGTAACATATTTTGTTTCTTGATTTGCATATGTTGAACCATCTTCACATCTCTTAGATAAACTTTATTTTAGTCATTGAGAATGGTCTTTTTTATGTGCTGCCGGATTCAATTTGTGAGTATTCTGTTGGGAATTTTTACCTCTGTATTTATCAGGGAGACAGGCCTGGAATTTTTTTGTTTAGCCTGATCTTATTTTGCTATCATAATAACTTTGGTTTTGTGGAATCAGTTTGGAAGAGTCCTTTCCCTTTTTATTTTTTGAAATACTTTGAGAATAACTTATTCATTGATCTTTTCAAAGAACTAGTTTTCATATTTATTGATTTTTCCCATTGTTTTTCCGTATTCATTTTCATTTATTTCTATTCATTTTTATCATTTATTTTTCTTCTACTTGAATTTGATTTAAATTGCTCCTATTTATCTAATTTCCCAGTATAGAAGCTTAAGGTATTGATTGTAGATTTTCTATTTTAATATGTGCATTTTAATACTATGAACTTCTAAGTACTGATTTCACTATATCCCATACTTTTTAATAAGTTATAGTCTCATTTTGTTTGCTTAAGAGTATTTTCATGGCATTTTCTTGAGGTTTCATCTTTGATATGTGGCTTATTAAGAATAAGAAACAGAAAGGTAATTCAAAAAGTTTGTGGAAAAAAAGAATGAAAAGTATGAGTTTTATTTTGGTATAATTTTTTGTTTTAAAATGTTTATGTCACAAAAAATTGTTTTAATAATATATGGAAAATGGCCGGCGCCGCGGCTCACTAGGCTAATCCTCCGCCTAGCGGCACCGGCACACCGGGTTCTAGTCCCGGTCAGGGCGCCGGATTCTGTCCCGGTTGCCCCTCTTCCAGGCCAGCTCTCTGCTGTGGCCAGGGAGTGCAGTGGAGGATGGCCCAGGTGCTTGGGCCCTGCACCCCATGGGAGACCAGGAAAAGAACCTGGCTCCTGCCATCGGATCAGCACGGTGCACCGGCCACAGCGCGCCGGCCGCGGTGGCCATTGGAGGGTGAACCAACGGCAAAGGAAGACCTGTCTCTCTGTCTCTCTCTCTCACTGTCCACTCTGCCTGTCAAAAAAATTAAAAAATAAATAAAATAAATAAAAAATAATATATGGAAAATATGTATTATGAAAATATAAATAGATTTCAATAATTTTTGAACCAAAATAAATTCACAGTTGCAAATCATTCTTTCCATCATCTTTTTGCAGTATCCTTGTATGTTATTTCATTTGCAAATATTTACAACCTAGAATTTTTTTTATATTAGGAAGAAATGATAGTGCTATTCACAACATTTATGCCTTCATTTTTTTTCTGCCTACCAATTTCTCACAGAGGGGTATGGAAGGTGTCAACTCTAATAATGGATTTATCTATTTTATACTTAACAGAATTCAATAATTGTCTCGTATTTTGGCACTCTGTTTTCAGGTACACACATATTAAAGATTGTTATATTATCTTTAAGATCTAATCCCTTAATGATTATGCAACATTACCTCCTTATCCCCAATAATCCTTGTCATTCTGAAGTCTGTTCAGCCCAAAATTAATATAGCTTGTCTAGCTCCATTTTAATTTATGTTGACATGGCATCCCTCTGCCTTTCCTTAAACTATCTGTAATCTGTACCTTTATTTTCAAATTTGTTTTTCTTATAGATAACAACTAGATCAGTCTTATTGCTACACTTATTGTTGTTGCTGCTGTTAATCCATTCTGTAATTTCTTTCACTTTGTGTATTTATTTATTTTATTTTTTATTATTTTAACTTTTATTTAATGAATATAAATTTCCAAAGTACAGCTTATGGATTACAATGGCTTCCCCCCCCCCATAACTTCCCTCCCACCCGCAACCTCCCCTTTCCCTCTCCCTCCCCCCTTCCATTCACACATTCACATCAAGATTCATTTTCAATTCTCTTTATATACAGAAGATCAGTTTAGCATATATTAAGTAAACATTTCAACAGTTTGCACCCATATAGAAACACAAAGTGAAAAATACTGTTTGACTACTAGTTATAGCATTAAATCACAACGTACAGCACATTAAGGACAGAGATCCTACATGAGGAGTAAGTGCACAGTGACTCCTGTTGTTGACTTAACAAATTGACACTCTTGTTTATGGCATCAGTAATCACCCTAGGCTCTTGTCATGAGTTGCCAAGGCTATGGAAGCCTTTTGAGTTCACCAACTCTGATCATATTTAGACAAGGTCATAGTCAAAGTGGAAGTTCTCTCCTCCCTTCAGAGAAAGGTACCTCCTTCTTTGATGACCTGTTCTTTTCACTGGGATCTCCCTCCCGGAGATCTTTCACTTAGGTTTGTTTGTTTGTTTGTTTGTTTGTTTTTTGCCAGAGTGTTTTGGCTTTCCATGCCTGTAATACTCTCATGGGATTTTAAGCCAGATCTGCATGCCTTAAGGGCTGATTCTGAGGCCAGAGTGCTGTTTAGGACATCTGCCATTCTATGGGTCTGCTGTGTATCTCGCTTCCCATGTTGGATCGTTCTCTCCATTTTTTATTCTATCAGCTAGTATTTGCAGACACTAGTCTTGTTTATGTGCTCCCTTTGGCTCTTAGTCCTATCATTATGATCAATTGTGAACAGAAATTGATCACCAGGACTAGTAAGATGGCATCGGTACATGCCACCTTGATGGGATTGAATTCGAATCCCCTGATATGTTTCTAACTCTACCGTTTGAGGTAAGTCAGCTTGAGCATGTCCCGAATTGCACATCTCTTCCCTCTCTTATTCCCACTCTTATATTTAACAGTGATCACTTTTCAGTTAAGTTTCAACACTTGAGAAT
Organism: Oryctolagus cuniculus; assembly: GCF_964237555.1. Classification (NCBI taxonomy): domain Eukaryota; kingdom Metazoa; phylum Chordata; class Mammalia; order Lagomorpha; family Leporidae; genus Oryctolagus; species Oryctolagus cuniculus. The sequence continues at coordinate 151,259,713 of NC_091436.1, forward strand.
AACTGAACTCTGTATTTAACACACAATTATTCTTAGGTGTTTAAATTTTAACTGAAAAGTGACCCCTGATAGGAATTTGGAAAGCATTTTCCTGAGTGAAATAAGCCAGTCCCAAAGGGACAAATACCATATGTTCTCCCTGATCAGTGACAACTAACTGAGCACCAAAAAGGAAACCTGTTAAAGTGAAATGAACACTATGAGAAACGGTGACTTGATCAGCCCTTGCCCTGACTGTTGATGAATACTGTAATCACTTGTGTATTTAGACAACTAATTGTTTATAGCCATGTCTACATTCCTGTAAAACATTGTTGTTTATAATTTTTACTTGTTGAACACTATATGTAGTTATGCAGTAAGCCTGTAATTACAAATAAATTGAAATTATGCTATCACAAAAATCAAAAGAAAAAAGAAAGAAAAGAATAATTAGGGAAGGAGTGTGGGAAAGCAGGAAGTATCATTATGCTCTTAGAACTGTATGTATGAAATACATGAATTCTATTCTCATTATAATATATATATAATATAATTATATATATATAATATATAATAATAAAAAGAGGAAAAAGCTAAACCTAACCTTATTGCCACTTGTAAGCACCTGCCTGAAATTCAAGAATGGTCTGAATTTACAGACGACTAAACATTAGAAAAGTGAATCTAAAACTAAGGCCAAAGCATTGTTACATTGCTCATCAGGTGTTTAATACATACATGTTGAAGAAGCCCAGAGACTTTCAAACAGCTTATTATTTCCATCTAATATGATATGGTGTGTACAGTACTCCTAAATCAAGCTGCAAAAACAATAATTCAGACTTTTTAAAGATGATTATTTCATGACTAGCCTCATTTTACAAAGAAGTTGCAAGATCAACTAGAAACAAATTTATTGATACGACTGAATTATTATCTACCATATTGGTATCTCTTATCAGTTCACTTCATTTATTCCTTATTCATCAAGTAAATTTTTCATCATAGACAATTTCATGCTCAACCCAGAGTTCTAATTTTTATACAGATAATTTTTCTTCTAATAATTCTTCTATAAATTTATTCACTCATTCTTGTTCATCTTTTCCTTTAATTTCTTAAGCATTTATTTAATCAATGGTTTATAGCATTTCTGAAAATTCCTTTATATGGGTTTTAATTCTACTAACTTTTTTATTAGGGATAATATTTTTCTACTTCTCGGGGCTGGCGCTGTGGTGCAGTGGGTTAACACCCTGGCCTGAAGTGCCAGCATCCCAAATGGGCGCTGGTTTGAGACACAGCTGCTCCACTTCCTGCCCAGCTCTCTGCTATGGCCTGGGAAAGCAGTAGAAGATGGCCCAAGTCCTTGGGTCCCTGCACCCACGTGGAAGACCCGGAAGAAGCTCCTGGCTCCTGGCTTCAGATCAGATCGGCACAGATCTGTCCGTTGGGGCCATCTGGGGAGTGAACCAGCAGATGGAAGATCGATCTCTCTCTCTCTCTCTCTCTCTCTCTCTCTCTCTGCCTCTCCTCTCTCTTTCAAATAAATAAAAGAATCTTTAAAAAATATTTTTCTACTTTTCATATCTAGTAATTTTTATGTGTTCTGGACATTGTGAATGACAAGAATTCTGGATTATTATGTCTTACATAACAGGGTATTCATCTAAGTTTTTCCTTAATTTGAACATGGAAAAATAAAAACAGTTATTTCCCATATCTTTTCAATGCAACTGTAACAAAGGAATTTTGACAGCAAACTCAGAGTAGAAAGGAAATTCTCTTGAAGAAAATACTACTTATGACTGTAAATTTCCTTTCAATTTTAATTTCTTTTTAACTTATTTCGTAAGGCAAAGAGATAGAGATGATAGAGATAGAGATAGAGATAGAGATAGAGATAGAGATAGAGGCAGAGACAGAGAGACAAGCTGAGAGAAATCTCTTATCCCATGGTTCACTCCAAAAAAGCTCACGTTAGCTGAGGTTGAGTTAAGCCAAACAAGGAGCCCAAAATTCAGTCTGGGTCTTCTACATGAGTGGCAAGGGACCCAAGTACTTGAGTCATCACCTACTGCCTCCAAGGCAGGAATTTTACAATACTCACAGTTTCTATATAGATTGCAACCAATCCATATTGCAACATGAAATATCCTTTATATTCATGTAGTCAGATAGTATATAAACAAAATTCACAAATAATCTAGTTAACTTCATATATGTTAATTAATCATATTTCCTAGTTAATCTTCAAAGATCAAAGATCAGCTCCGAAATCCTATAGATACCACTGTTGTAAAAGATGTTAGAAAACTTATCTTTAGCCACTATTTTGGTGTAGCAGGCTAAGCCACAGCCTCTAGTGCTGGCATCCCATATAGGCACTGGTTCAAGTTCCAGCTGCTCCTCTTTCAGCTGCTGGTACACCTGGGAAAGAAAGCAGTGGAAAATGGTCCAAGTCTTTGGGCCCCTGCACCTATGTGAGTGCAGAAGAAGCTCCTGGCTCCTGGCTTCATACTGGCCCAGTCCTGGTCATTGTAACCATTTGGGGAGTGAACCAGCAGATGGAAGATCTCTCTCTCTCTCTCTCTCTCTCTCACTCTCTCTCTATGTAACTCTGACTTTCAAATAAATAAATAAATCTTAACAAAAAAAAATCTTTAAAATAATTGTTATTTTCTTAAATAACTATTACTATCCTCAAAACACTATAAGGGTTTTCATATTTCTTCCATGTTCTTTTGGCTTTCTTCCTCTAATTTATCAGTGGATGTTGTTTCAAATATTAATTAATGGATGAAGAAAATATTCATCTGTTTTTTGATTTTATACATCAATTAAAATACAGGTATGCAACACTTTAAAGAGAAGTAAAAAAGAAGACAACTTCAAAAATTCATGGAAATGAAATTTAAATATAAGCTTATTTTGATGCAATAAATGTTGAAATCCATACACATGATGGATTTTCAAAAAGTTCATGAAAAATACAAATCAGGGAAAATGCAATCCAAGGATTTCCAAATTTTTTTTAACAAAGTAAATTTCTATTTTAATTCCATTTTTTGTGAACTTCTGAAGTACCCTCCTATTTCTCAAACAATAGCTTGCTTTATTTCTAAATGAGAACTGCATTTTAATGTAAAATTTCTACAAAGTACCATATCAAAGTTAATCAGTCATTTTGCTAAAAGGAAGGAAAGCAATGTGTACCATGCTGGTCGTGCTGGTGGCTCTCCCCTCACCATTGCTTCAGTGCTAAAACCTTATCTTAGAAAATGTGTGACGTAGATGAGAGGGCATGAGGGACATCAAAGAGCACATCAATAAAACACTACAGCACTAAGGCCAGGAATGCCTTTGAGGCTTGCATATTTTTTAAATATTTTATCCACTACCGACCGAACACAGTGTTCTGAATCTAAATAAATAGTTTGAGACAAGGCTTTAAAAAATACTAACAGAACATCAGCAACTTAAAAATAAAGCCATCACTTCCACATGTTATAAAACATGAAGCTTCTTGGTATATTGTTAAAAATTATCTAACTGACTTAATAAGTATGTCCTTTACCAGGCAACATATTTTAATGTTTTAAGGAAAGCTGTCTCCCCAAAGGAAAATACATGAATCAGTGAGAGGAGCTCCAGTGTTACCAAAGGAAATATAAACTGGATTTCTGATTTCTGTCAGTTTCCACTTAATTCAATCCAATTAAGTGATGTCAGAAACCGCACTTTTTACAAGGAAAATGTTAATGCAGAAGAAAAAATATCACATAGAGGTAGTAAAGCTCGACCATAAAAGGGTAGTGTCTGTGATGCTGTAAAAAAATACCTGGCACTGAGAAATGTTTTCTGTAAATGCAAAGTCCAAGATCAAGGCACCAGTGAACTTGGTGTCTGGTGAGGTCTCCCTCTCTGCTTCCAAGATAGCAGCTAACAGCTGTCTCGTCCATGGGTAGAAGGGGCAGAAGGAAGGAGTGAACTCCCCCAAAATAGCAATTGAAAAGATAAACGCAGGCAAGCACTGTCAACACAATCCTGAAAAGGTGGAAAGCAGAAGTAACCGACTGAGCAGAGCATTCTGTCTGCAAAATGACTTTTGCTAAATGCAAAGGATCATTGACTGCAGAAGTCAAGAACAAGTAAGTTGTCATGAGAGGTGGCTCTGAGGAGAAGGGCCCATGTGAGCAACACAGCTGTCTGTGCTTCCCCTACATTGGCAAATGTAGTTGGCAGAATTCTAAGAATGAACCAAACTAAACCTTGGGTAATCCCCTCCCCTTTGAGTGTGGATGGAACCTGTGAATAAGATAAGATATCACTTCCTTGGTTGTTATATGACAAAAAGGAGTTTATCCAGGTGAACCCAAAGAAGTCACATGACAGCTTTAAACCCAGAGTTTCCTCAGGTGATATCCAGAAGAAATTCAAAGAAGACAGTGAAGGCCATGAACCTCAGAACTACAGTTGTCAACAATCTCAGTGAACTTGAATGTGGACACCTACCCAGAGTCTCCAGACAGCTCAGCCTACAACACAGTATTCTTGGCCTTGTGAGACCCTAAGCAGAGAAACCAGTCAAGCCCTATTAAACTTTTGACTACAGACCTGTGAGCTAATAAATAGATATTGTTCTAAACCAGTAAGTTTATTTGTTATATAACAATAGAAAACTGATATATTATGTTGATGTATAATATATAAATTATGTACAACATATAATTATTCCATATGACATATTAATAACATACTATATCAAATAATTACATATATTATATTTGTAAACATATTATTTATATATTTATATAGAACACACACAATATATAAAAAAGGACAAGAAATTTCTTTTCTGATGGTTAATAAGGCAGATGTTCATAAGTCTCCAAAATATTATCAAAGATTAGCATGTACTTAAGCACAGCCTATAACTGAAAAGACAAAAGTCAAATAACTAAACAAGAAAACTTGAGGAAATAAAAATATCAGAGAGAACAGACAGAAACTCTAAAATAATTAAGCTTAATACAATTACACAGATAAAGGAACACGGCTAAAAAATAACTGAAAGGCAAAATCAAACAGCAACAGAAAGAGTTCATGGAAATAGCAATGGCAGCTGAAACGAAAGACTTCAGTCACAAATTTGGAAAATAAAATATAGACAAACAGAAACAAGCCAAAGAAAAGAGAGAGAAAGTTAGGATATTATTAGCACATCAATTGAGAAGATTGAGTATCTGTCCATCAAAAATTCCAAAATATACATATTACAAACAAACAAAAATCTTCCTAAACAAAAACACATTTATTTCAGATGAAATCATTATACTAGGAGTCAGTACAATGGACTGAAAATAATTCATACAACAGTGCATCATCCCCAACTGACACCATCTTGTGCAGTGTTTGCCTTCCGAAGTCCATAACCTTGATTCTGTTTTCCTTCTTGAAAGAACATTTTCAATGCTCTTAACTACAGTGCCTGTCCCTGATGTTCTCGAAAGGGTCATCCTTTATCAGAACAGAACTCCTGGCTTAAACAAAATATCAGTCTTTTTCTAATGGCCTTGACTATTCCTTTTGCTTGTTCCAACTGCCTCAATGGCCTTGATCCCTTCTGTTTTTATTTTACATCTCTTGATGTTGGCAACTTAAAATTCTTTAATCAGAAGAAGAGATCATTATTATGTAAACAGTTCTATATACTTAATTTCTCAAGAGGCCCTCCATTTCCCAAGTTCACAAATAACTGACCTTAAGTGTCATTCACCAAGCTTCAAGCAGATTGTTGAGGTTTCAAAGAACAAAGCCACGCCCTTCCCAGTGGTGAACTCTATTCCAGTAGCACGTCTTGAGGAATTGTAGAGTATTTCATACGCACCCATAAGCAGCCAGAGATTTTGTTTCTAGAGTTGTCAGATGGACACAGAGGTCAGTTCTAATCCTCTCTCTGGGAGAGGGCTCCTGGCTGTTCCAAAGCAGACGTGGGCCCTGTAGGTTTGTTCTATGACCTGGATTTGCAAGAAAGGATTCTAACAAATCCTACAGCCTGTTTCTATACAAAAGACAAGTAATGATTCATGAGTCAAATTTTAGATGTTCCATTTTGCTTTTCACATTATTAAAAAATAAAGTGTACTCTTGTGCAGAGACCAGGATACAATGCCACTTAAGCCCTGTTCTCTCCTAACAACACAGTGAAAAGCTAGTGGATGTGATTTTTCAGAACACTATGTACAGAACAATCAGCTTACAACAGACAAAGGGACAGAACAAAGATAAAAACAGTGAAAAGGAGAACCTTTTGACCAAATGATTCTGAGATAAAGATTACTATTCTGCTGGAATTTTAATGAATCAGCTTCATCACTGACCCCTAGAGAATGTCACATTCCACATTTATATGAAAATGGCAGAACACAATCCTGCGTCTTAGCAGCCGTTTACCACACTAAGATTGCATTGTTTTCTCTCTTCCTCTCCTCTGTCCTCCTCCATTCACACACAAACATGATGCACACACACTCAAATACATACAATCCTTTTTCCCTCCCTTGGACACAAGGTAACAAATATTTTCAAACATTATAAAAATACATCTTATCAATTGTATTTATAATTGCCCACAATTCTGAAAAGCACTGCCTTTGTATGCTAAAGTTTTTTACTGCTTTATACTGCCTATTTTACCAAGGACTATGGAACTCATTAACCAACAGTCCCCCGGTTCTACTCTCCCTCCGTAGCAATCTACAGTACCTAATATTTGCTCACAGAACACAGTGAATCTGTAAATACTCACCAGTGCCATAATGAGACATTATGGGAAGGGGGTTCCAGGACTACATGGGCCTGGCTATGAGCCTACCAATGTTGGCCACTTACTTCTTGGACATGTCTATAGTGTGCCTCTACTAAATAATTACTGCAGTTAGTTTTAGCATTTAGGAAAAGGTTTTTATTGGTGTCATTGATTCTTATTTTCTTCTTAGTGCAGATCTCTATTGTTTAGCAAATTTAGTTTCTGCCTTTACTAAAATGACTCTTTCCATTCCTACAAACCAAACTCAAACCAAAGGGGTAATTATTGGTATTCTCATGGGCCTCTCTAAACCCAAAAGTGGCTAGATGCTATAGTCTGGATATTTCTGTTTCCCAACAATTTTATACTGAAACCATAGCCTCTAACATGGAGGTATTAGGAGGTGAGGACTTGGTGGGTGATTAGATTATCACAGTATAGCATGCATGAATTTCATGAGCACCATTATAAAAGAGACTTTCGACTGCTCTCTGTACTTGCTATGTGAAGACATAGGAAGAAGTCCACCACCCACAGTGCGGGAAGCTAGCCCTCTGCAGATGCCAAATCTTCTGACACTTTGATCTTGAACGTCCCAGCCTCCTGAACTGTAAGAAATAACCTTCTGTTGTTTATATACTACCCAGTCTATGCTACTCTAACAGGCCGAATGGACGAAGATACGTGGTTCTTCTGGACTGGGCAACACTTTTAAATAGCAATAAAAATCTTGGATCATGGACTAAAAGTAGAAGGAAAAGAATTCAGAGAAAAAAGTTTAGGGTGAGATTATTGTCAGATCTGAAAAACACAACCAACGCAGCTCAAATCTGGTAATTTCTCAGCAGACCCAGAGGTAATGGGCAGAGAATATTCTGACCTTAGAGACTTGAAAATAAACACCCACAGTGAGATAGCACAGATATACGCAAAGTGAGTTTCCATCTTTCAAAGCGATAGTCAATGTTCATCTCCATGAACCTCTCAGTCACTAACTCTTATAAGCTTCCTACCTGTTTAAATTTAATGTATTCCTTTTTCCAGCCTTACTACATGTGAGAACAGGGATCTTACTATAAAGTCAAGCTTGGCAGGTGGAGTGAAAGATACATTTCTGAAATCCACCTACATAAATAAAGCTTAGATCTCTAGAGAACAGAATGAAATTAGCTGTTAGATGGTAACAAAAGGGTCAGATAGACAGATGCAAGGTGAGTTGTGTCTTGATGTTACAGACACTGGTCAAGACTAAAACCTGAGGGTGAAGGTGCAATGAAATGGTCATCTCATCTCAATAAACTTCTAAGAAATGTTGCACCATATATCTAAAAGAAAGAGGCTATATTGTTAAAATCACTGGTTACAGAGGTGAACAACCATGGAATGTTATTTTTTATTTTATTTCGTTTTTGTTGTTGTTGTTGTTGTTTAATCTTTCTGGAGAGTGAAATGCTGACTTTTTTTTTATTGTGATGACTTTATTCCTAAAATAATGCTGTACTCTTCTTGCTGTTACCTGGCTATTTTGAGTCCTAGCCCATTAATGGGCATTATACAACAAAGGAGTGAAGAGAGAACTTAGAAATCTTCACCATTACTTTTAGAAGGTTGGCATAGTAAATGGACCATTTCACTAAAAGAGAGTCATTAGAAATACAAGATGGAGGTATATAATGCTACAAAATAGTTCAAAGCAAAGGCAAAAATATATGAAAATGTTCTAACAATTTCTAGAATCATAAATTAGATATAAAGAAACACAAGACAAAAATGTGAAATTTTCAGATCTTAATACTCAAGAAAACAAAAATATTTCTCCGTAAATTAAGACAGGTCCTTGAAATGGACAGTAATCCAAAATCTAGGACACTGGAACCAAGACATTTCCAGAACAAAGGCAAGGAAGTGGCCATGGCAGATATTTTCTGCTTAAGATTTTCAAATTCAAATTATTTTCACATTTGCATGCTTCTTTTTAAATCCTTATCTACAAGCATACAAATATTAAATAGCCCTACTGGCTATATTGCTTTGTGCTTCCCCTTCCATATTTATCAGATATGACTCCATATTCCAGCATTGCTTTCATAAATATTGTTCTAATTGGTTCTACAGAATTCCACCATATTGATATAATTTATACAGTCATTCTAGAAATGAGGTAACCTTTGACTTGCAAATGACTGTTTACCTTTTGGAAAAAGTCTGGAGTTATTTCACACATTTTCCAGTGTAGACAAGGTGTTGAAGCATGGGATGAGGGAACAGGAAAGGTTTTCTTGCAGGGAAGGGCAAATGTCAGTGAACAATCTTCCAGCAGCTTTTAAAGAGGTTCCAGGGTGTGGAATTTAGCCTAGTCATTTAGAAGCCCATGTCTCGTATCATAAAATCTGGGTTCAGTACCTGGCTCCTCTCCTGAAATGTTTCCTATTAATGTGGATGGTAGGTGGCAGCACCAATGATATCAATAGTTGGATCGCTGCAATCCAATTGAGAGATCTGAATTGAGTTTCAGGCTCCTGGCTCAGGTCTGGCCCAACCCTATGTATTGTGGATATTTGAGGAGTGAACCAGCAGATGGGAGCTCTCTGCCTGCCTGTCAAATAAATAAATATTTGTTTGTTTGTTTGTTTTTAAAAAAGAGTTCTCACAACTGCCAACGTTCTGTGTTCCATCTGTGATTGCAAAACTGATTTTCTCATGCTTAATATCACTTAAAATAACCAACTACTTACATTAATGTCTGAAACTGTGATCAGGTTTTAAAGGAAATAAGACCATGTTTAAGATTATCTTATAGGGTAGGCATTTGGCCATAGGAGTTAAGATGCTATTTGGGACACCTGCATCCCACATTGGAGTGTCTGGGTATGAGTTTCCACTCCACTCCTAATTCCAGCTTCCTGCTAATGCACACCCTGGGAGGCAGCAGGCGATGGCTTAAGTACTTGGGTCACTGCCACCAACATGAAGAGCTCTTGGTTTTAGTCTGGCCCAGGTCCAACTACTTAGGGCACTTGGGTGGTGAAACAGCAGATGGAAGATACCTGTGTGTCTGTCTTTCAAAAAATTTAAAAATTAAAATTAAAAAAGGTCATCTGATAAAGACATCTCAAAAACTCTGCTCCAGTGTGGAACTTGAATGAGAAAGAAATACATGGTTGCACTGTAAAGAGTGTTGTACATAGGAATGTCACTTCATACCAAACTTGAAAACAACAAAAGATATTTTTAAGGACCGATTTTAGCACTACCCTAGTTTCCTTCAGTATTATTGAACTTACTGTTCTGTTATGGGATTCCTAGCTTCAGAAAAATGAAACAAGTAAGTCCAGCAATGAGCCAAATGAATCCAGCAATGATATTAACAAGGCTATAAGTTTGAAAACAATAATGAGGTGTCTAAAACATCTAAAGCTTGAAGATAAGGCAAGATTATGACTGAATCTTTTTACAAAAATATTTATTATATTTATTTGAAAGGCACAGTTATGGAGGGAGGGAGGGAGGGAGGGAGAGAGAGAGAGTTCTTCCATCCACTAGTTCATTCTCCAAATGTCCACAATGGCCGGGGCTGGGCTAGGCCAATGCCAGGAGTCCAGAACTTCTTCTAGGTCTCTCTGACATGTGAGGCAGGGGCCCAAATATTTGGGCCATATTCCACTGCTTTCCCAGAGGCATTAGCAGGGAACTGGGTCAGAAATAGAGCAGCCAGGACTTGAATCAGTGCCCAAATGGAATGCCAACATTGCAGGTGGTACTTTACCTGCTAAGCCACAAAGCTGGCTTGACTGCACATATTTTAACATCATAATGGAGCAAGAAGTGACAAACCCATCTATATATTTGTGTTTTTTTTTCAAACCATGTATTCTTTAATTATGTCAGGGGACATACTAGTGTTTGCCTTGCCATTTATTATTTATTAGGGTTGATATTTTACAATATTATACTTAGCATTTTAAAATTTGTCTAGTACAAATACAAAATGTAGAGCAGGCATTTGGCATAGTAGTTAAGACATCACGTAGGCTGCCTGCATACCATATCAGAGTGCCTGGATTCAAGTGTCAAATTTGCTTCCAATTCCAGCTTCTTTTGTTTGTTTGTTTGTGTGAGAGAGAGACAGAGAGAAAGGTCTTCCTTCCGTTGGTTCACCCCCGAAATAGCCACTACGGCCAGCACTGTGCCAATCCAAAGCCAGGAGCCAGGTGCTTCTTCCTGGTCTCCCATGCGGGTGCAGGGCCCAAGCACTTGGGTCATCCTCCACTGCCTTCCCGGGCCACAGTAGAGAGCTGGACTGGAAGAGGAGCAACCGGGACAGAATCCGGTGCCCCAACCGGGACTAGAACCCAGGGTGCCGGTGCCGCAGGTGGAGGATTAGCCTAGTGAGCCGCGCTGCCAGCCCCAATTCCAGCTTCTTGATAATGCACAACTCAAGTAGTTGCTCTCTGTCTCCAATGTGGGAGACTCAGATTGAAATTTGGGCTCCTGACATTGATCTGACACAGGCTCAAGTGCTGTGGGTTTGGGGGATTGGACCAGCAGATGAAACATATCTCTCTCTCTCTCTCTCTCTCTCTCTCTGTATACCTAAAATCAAAATAAATAAATATATGCGTATATACATACATACACACATACATATATACAAGGGCAGCCATTTGTTGCTCAGTTAGTTAAGCCACCACTTGGGATGCCCACGTCCCATATTGAAGTGCTGGTTCCAGTCCTGGAAACTTTGCTTCTGATTCAGTTCCCTGGGAATGTGCCTGGAAGCCATGATGATGCCTCAAGCACTAGGACCCCTGCCACCCATGTGAGAGACAGACAGACTTCCTGGCTCTTGACTTCAACCTGACCTAGCCCCAACTATTGCAGACATTTGGGAAGTAAACCAGTTGATAGAAGCGCTCTTATTCTCTCTCTCTCTCTCTCTCTCTCTCTCTCTCTCTCTCTCTTTCTCCTTCTACCTGATACTCTTTCAGTTAAATAAATAAAATATCTTTAATAATAAAGAGAAAAGAAACGCAAATTATTCTAGCAGAAAAGATAATCACAGTGATTATTTTATTGCTCTGTGTATGAACCAGCCTTTTCATTACTAAAACCCAATACCCGACACAGGTGAAGAGAAGAGGTTAATTACAGTTCACAGCTTGGAATGTTCAAATCTTCAGATCCAAAATGAGGCGGCCCCATTGGTGAGGGTGGCAGAGAGCAATGGCGTAGCTCATGTGGAGGAAGGAGGACAGAAAGAAGAGAGACTGGGTCCAAACTCAGGCCTTTAAACAACCCTCTGTGGGCATATCCCCAGTGACCTACGGACTTACTGCTAGGCCACTCCCTAAATATCACAAAAAGATTAAGTTTCTGCCCTCACTGCTATTAACATTTGACTCCATGTTTTCAAAGCCTGCATGAGTTCTGAAGCTTATATCATGTTCAAACCAAAGCACACTGTAAGATAACCAATCTGGGCTCTGCCTGGTCGTCATATTTCAGTATAACACTTCAGAGGGATTCGCTAACCTCTTTTTTTTTTTTTTTTTTTTTTGGACAGGCAGAGTGGACAGTGAGAGAGAGAGAGACAGAAATGTCTTCCTTTGCCGTTGGTTCACCCTCCAATATTGGGCCGCCACAGTCGGCGCACCGCGCTGATCCGATGGCAGGAGCCAAGCACTTGGGCCATCCTCCACTGTATTCCCTGGCCACAGCAGAGAGCTGGCCTGGAAGAGGGGCAACCGGGACAGAATCCGGCGCCCCGACCGGGACTAGAACCCGGTGTGCCGGCGCCGCAAGGCAGAGGATTAGCCTAGTGAGCCGCGGCGCCGGCCTTGCTAACCTCTTTTGTTCTGTCTTTTGAACATACTTATTATCCACAATAACGAATTAATAAAATCTTTTATGCATATTTACTCTATTTTCATGCATCAAGATTTAATTTTTTAATACTATGCTTTAAAAATAAGCAGCTTTGTTCTTAAAAATCTTCCATCTTTACAAGTTTCCCAATGTGCTATAAATACCAGCATTCTATGAGCCATAGTTATGCAGGGAGTTAAAATACAACACACAACAGGAAGTTGAAAATGTAAAGAAAAAGAAAGACCAAAGTGCCTCTAAGCGGTCTGACCTGTGTGTTCTGTGTGTTCGCAGCTCAGATGTGAAGTATGTTACTTTTTAATGCAACTCAGCTTGTTTACAACTCTACTTCCTCTTGGTAGCTAAAAACAGATCCTTGCCCCTTCAAGATAACTAACCATCTTTCAGTTAAAAACTACTATCCAATCTGTTAAGAATTAAACTATGCCAACTCAAAATTCAATAATCTTAACAAGGCCATTCTCAAGTCTCAAGCATCTTCTTTTTCCCTACCTATCTGGGCTGGAAGGGATGACAGGAAAACATTTTCTTATTCTATACAAGCAAAGAAGGCATTTATATATACCCCGAGTCTGTATTCTGAGATTTCAACAGATTATATTCATTACTGCTGATATAAATTTTACCACCAAAGGGTGGACAGCATTTGGAGAACCTTACTCTGAAAGCTTTTAGGTGCAGTCCCTGTCCTGGCCCCAGGGCTCTGTGTTCTTCCAGTCCAATCACCAGTCACATTTACCCTATGGATACATAGAAGAATTTCTACATATCTACCCCTCCCTCCACCCACTAATCTTGGATTTTAAGAGAATAAAAGCAAGAGTTCAGACTTCTGCTCTGACAAATCATTTGAGCCAATTTTAGAAGCTGGTTGCACCAAGAATTGTAGGGGGAAGGTGTATGTTGACCTTCGTTTTATTGGTTTTATTTTGTTTCTCACTCCATCCACAAGGTCTTGACAATAAGGGCAGATCTTAGCATTCTTGCTCTCCTTTCTCCATCTTCAGCTCTCTCTATGGTCCAAGTTCGGCTTCTAGCTTCTCCCTTCATGGCAGAAAACTGTTCTTCCTCATATCTTCCCTTTTCTTGGATTAATTTATAAAATTTCAGGTCTGAGTCTCTAGCTTTGGCTCCATAGGACTCAAACATCTTTACTTTTCTCTACAAAGCTTGGATATTACAAAAATATAAATAAGTATCTCGGTTTCTGAACTATTGCTTTCAAAAACATTTAAAGTCATTATTTTGGAAGGTAAGAAGCACACAATATTCTTTTTCTGCCCACTTGGATTCAGTCTTCCCCAGCCTCTGTATCCCTGGATCTCACTAGATTCTGATTTGGAAAGACCCAGTAGTAGGTCTTTCAAAAGACCTAGCACTTACAAAGTTACATATGTCAAGATAAATTCTCCTTCATCTGCCATCTCCTCAGCTAAATATGTTTCAATTCGCATTCTGAGTAAGCTGTGTAAGAAATTTGTATATAAGAAGAAGCTATGAAGACTAATTTATACTCCCTTTTCTACTTGGGACTGTCTCTTTCCTTTCTTCTGTATATCCTTTGTGTCATCCTCTCCCATTTATTTCCCTGTCTGCATCCATTTTTTCTCACGTTCCATACATTAAAGTCCATCCTCAGTAACCCCAGATCATTGGACTAAATGAAAACCCTCATTGTAGGATAACTCAACAAAACCTGGAAAATCAATTAACAAGAGCATAGTCAGACTTTCTTTTATTTTTTTAAAGATTTATTTATTTATTTGAAAGAGTTACACAGAGAAAGGAGAGGCAGAGAGAGAGAAAGAGAGAGAGGGCTTCCATTAGATGGTTCACTCCCCAGTTGACCACAACAGCTGGAGCTGCGCCGATCCAAAGCCAGGAGCCAGGAACTTCTTCCAGGTCTCCCATGCAGGTGTAGGGGCCCAAGGACTTGGGCTATCTTGTACTGCTTTCCAAGGCCATAGCAGAGAGCTGGATAGGAAGTGGAGCAGCCAGATCTCGAACAAGCACCCATATGGGATGCCGGCACTTCAGGCCAGGGTGTTAATACAATACTCCACAGCGCTGGCCCCTAGTCAGACTTTCTAAAGAGCTTTATAAACATTGTTTACCTACTTAAATTAAAAATAAAAGCTTACTGGAAATCCAAGATAGCTCAATAGGATGTAGCCATACTGGCAGCACTGCTCTGGTACATGAAAAGAACAAAGGACTATAGTTCAAGAGATCTGACTGATGAAAATTTTCAGGGAAGAAATGAAAAAACAAACACAAAGACCCCATGGGACAAGAGGGGAGAAGACAAGGACACTGCTGCATGCAGCCACGCAGAGCAGACAGTTGAGGCTGCATCTTGGCACACCAAGGAAGGAAAAAAACCACCATTCGCAGCTTTACTTGAGAGGGAATCCCACAGTCACCCAACGACTTTTGCTTCAGCATGCAGAGCTGACTGGGGGTCTGAGCAACTGCCAGGCTTGGACCAGGGAAGCCAATTTGCTCTCTTCCCCTCCCCCATTTCTGCAGAGCACCTAACTCAGCAGCTCAAAGTTGTACAGACACCTCTGTTCTCCAACCTGCATCATACTTGGATTCAGGGCAACATGTGGGGCAAAGGACAGATCCCTTGCATCTTGCAACTGTAGGGGTTTGGGGAGCATTAGCCCCAGAACTATGCTCACATACCCTACATGAGTAAGGGAGATTCACCTTAGCTTCAAGGGGCCAGCACCAGAAGCAGCCCATGAAAAAATCCACTCCTACCCTGGACAATCTGGGTAATGGCCCCACTATACCCTGCAACACCACGACTATAACAATTTGTTCTAAATTTCTCAGTGCCAAAGGAATTTGCCAGGTGGACGTACGGAAGAACCTACCTGCATTCCACCTCTCTGGACTCATACCTTCCACAATTAAATCGTATAACTTGTAGTCACCCAGTAGGACTGGGCTGAAACAGGGTTCAGTTCGAATGCCCAAGTTCTAGGAGTAGGGCTGCTGGTATTATAAGCCACATCATGCATTGGACTTTCCGAGAAGGTCCTCATGAAGAGTTCATCCATATCACGCAGTCTAGAGCCACAGTAATTGGTGCCACAAGCCCCAGTCTCACTCAGGCTTGCCAGTAGGACAAAGGGGCAGCCAGCTTTGTCCCACTCAGCACCAAGAAGAAGGCCATGACTATCACATTTTCCCAGGAGACTGACATTAAACTCTCTGTGGGCCAAAGACACATACCCAAGGAAACCCTTATTCAACTCAAAGCCACACTTCCATCTCTAGGAACTACAGCAGCCTAGTCCACTGTGTCATTAAAGACACAGCTGACACTGATTAAGAAACAAATCAGTCAGAGACTGCACATCTGGGATCATCTAGTACCAAGGCCAAAGCAACAAGCCAAGGGATACCTTGCATCAGCTAAACAATAAAGTCTTATACAACAAAACCTGTGCCATAAAGAAGAATACACCAGATGGGCAGACACAGAAGATATGAACAAGCAAGGTAGCATTACACTTCCAAAAGAACACTCTAGAATAACACCCTGAACTGAAGGAAATCTATGAAAATGACAGATATAGAATTCAAAATAATGATTGTAAGCCAACTCAATGAGATGCAAGAGAATACAGATAGATTAAAGAAATAAGGAAATCAATGACTGACATAAATGAAAATAATACTAAGGAAATAGAACTCATCAAGAAGAAACAAATAGAAATGTCTGAGATGAAGTCTTCAATCAGTGAAATAAAAAGTACAATTGAGAGCTTTAATAGCAGAATAGACCAAGGAGAGGAAATAATTTCTGACCTTGAGGACAAGAATTTTGAAATAGCCCAATAAGACAAAAATAAAGAGAAAGAAATTAAAATAATGAAGAAAGTCTATGCATAATATAGGATACCATTAAATGACCAAATATTCATATTATAGGCATTCCTGAAGGAGAAGAAAAGGAAAAAGACATTGAGAACCTGCTAAATCAAATAATAGTTGAACGTTTCCCAGGTCTTGAAAGGGACATAGAAATCCAGATACCAGAAGCTCAATGAGTCCCAAGCAGACTCAACCAAAAAAGATCTTCTCCAAGGCATACTGAAGTCAAATTGTCAAAGATTAAAGATGAGGAGAGAATCCTAAAGACAGTAAGAGAAAAACATCAAGTTACATATAAAGGAAAACCAATTACATTAACATCAGGCTTCTCAGCAGAAACCCTAAAGGCTAGAAATGAGTGGCAAGATACATTCAAGGGCTTAAAAGAAAAAAAAAAAACACTTCCAACCAAGAATAAAATATTTTCCATATAAGCAAAAACTGAGAGAATTCACCACCAACAGAGGAATCTACAAAAAATTCTGAAGGATGCCCTACATTACAAGTAACTATCCTAAAAACGCATGTTGCCACCAAATTCACTAACAGAGAAATCAATAAAATGATAAGCCTTAGTTAATATCTGTCAATACTAATCTTGAATGTAAATGGATTAAATTAACTAACCAAAAGACTTAGGTTGGCTGAATGAGTAAAAAAAAAAAAAATGACACCACTATATGTTGCCTACAAGAAACATTTCGCAA